>NC_135658.1:74307574-75610074 GCF_964188315.1 Podarcis muralis | reverse complement strand
GTGGTTATGAACACCCCCAAATTGCAAACTAGGGATCACGCCAACTTTGCACTGTATGCAATTGCAGTCGGCTGCCGTTATTCTCACACTGCGGTCCAATATTTTGGTGTGTGTGCATTTTGGTGGTGCAGTCGGGTACCTATGGGAATCCCATGCCAAGATATGAGCGGAACAGGCCCCTACTCCTCTTTTTATAAAGCCCAATCACTGATATTCAGAGGCAGCTGCCCTAGTGGTTGTGCCGTGTGAAGAACCAAGTTTGGTCTGTCCTGAATCTCCCGTCTTTCTTAAAATCATAGACACACGGATTCTGGTATCATGACAGAGGATGGAAACACCTGCTTATCCCCTGTCTCCACACCAGTATCCCATCTCCCAGTCCACTTTCTTTTCCGACTCCTGTAACAGTGGTCAAGCAGCTTCCTTGCAATTGGATTGGCAGCCCAGTATATTGCCAATCTCTTTACTCAAGTCAGGACTGAAAAATGGGACCCTGATTTCAGAACAGTTATGCATCTGGGACTCCCCCACATGCTTGTCAGCTGTAGCCTGGGCTGAATTTGTTCCCTTCGAATTATGTCTGCGTCTATGCTTCTAAGTAAACTAGGGGTGGCTAAAGAGTAGTCCTCCAAATGTTGATGGACTCACAATTTGCATCTGCTCCAGTCAACATTGTCAATAGCCAGGAATTGTGGGAGTTGTAGTCCAGCAAGATTTGGAAGACCACAGGTAATTAGTCACCCCAGTAGACGGTAGTAGAACCCAAGATGCTTACTTTTTAAAGGTACACTTATGCCCCCTCTCTAACCTAACACACAACTTGGGAATCTTTACTCTTATTAAGCATGTTTACAGCTGCAGCCAGGCTCTCTGGAAGCAAGAACAACAATCTTACATCAGAAACTGGCTCTGACCTCAATACATTTGTTTGACTTTTAGATGTTTTGAGACTTTGTTATCAAGGTTCCAGTGTGTGATAACTGCTTTTCAGCCCTATAAAAAGCTTATTTGAGAGGGAGCCAAATTCTAGATTAAAGGTGTAGACATCAACTCTTCACCCTTTGCTAGTTATTCCTAGAGGATTGTTTAAAGCAGGAGTACCATTCTTCCCTCCCAGGTGTGTGCTTGCAGTCATATTTTTCTCAAGGGACTGATAGAAACAGAAATGCGCATCCAAATTGTGATGCTCCTCTAGACCCTATCAACCTCGGTGGTTTGAAATGGCATGCACAATCTCTACACTGGGATCAATTGTTGCACAAAACCTTTGTTGTGTGTTGAGTTGGGGCCGGTGAGTTTGTTACAACCTAGCTGGAAAGGCTGTGATCAGGCAATGCAATTCAAAATTACCTATAAAGGTAAAGGTAAAGGGACCCCTGACCATTAGGTCCAGTCGTGGCCGACTCTGGGGTTGCAGCACTCATCTCGCTTTATTGGCCGAGGGAGCCGGCGTACAGCTTCCAGGTCATGTGGCCAGCATGATTAAGCCGCTTCTGGCAAACCAGAGGAGCACACGGAAACGCCGTTTACCTTCCCGCCAGAGCGGTACCTATTTATCTACTTGCACTTTGACGTGCTTTCAAACTTCTAGGTTGGCAGGAGCAGGGACTGAGCAACGGGAGCTCATGCCGTCGCAGGGATTCAAACCACCAACCTTCTGATCGGCAAGTCCTAGGCTCTGTGGTTTAACCCACAGCGCCACCCGCATCCCTATACTATAGTATACCTATACTATACCTATACTTACCTATACTAAGCAGCAAAACTGATTGCTCCACCAGCCCCAACAAAGCATACACTAGTAAAAGTAACTAAATATATGGTAACTAAATTTTTACAAAATAGTGTTTTACTGCAGAATGCATTGCATACAACCTCATGTACCATTTGCAGTAGCCAGAGGTGTAGTAAAATTCTCACTGCATGGGAAGTGGGTATGGACAAAAGTGGTATGTAAATAAAAGTAAACGGGTAAAGGACCCCCGGATCCTTTGCCAGTCAAAGGCAACTATGGGGTGCAGCGCTCATCTCACTTCAGGCCAAGGGAGCTGGTGTTTGTCCACAGAAAACATTCCGGGTCATGTGGCCAGCATGATTCAAACCGCTTCTGGCACAATGGAACACCGTGACACCGAGCCAGAGTGCCCAGAAATGCCGTTTACCTTCCCGCCGCAGCGATACCTATTTACCTATTTGCACTGGTGTGCTTTCAAACTGCTAGGTTGACAAAAACTGAGTCAGAGCAACAGGAGCTCACCCCCATCAAGCGGATTTGAACAGCTGACCTTCCGATTGGCAGTGGTTTAGACCACAGCGCCAGCCACATCCCATAGCGGTATGTATGCTGCAGTAAGTTCCCCGTAATAACAAGACACTTCTATCCACCAAACACCATACTACATGCTCAATACTTCATAAATTGTTGCATTAATAAGCACTGCAACAGGCCCTACCCATCAAATATCAGCATGTCAACAGACTGTAAAACAATGAAAAATGAAAAGGAAGGGTTAGCAAAAAGCCCACATCAGGCTAGTCATTTGTTTCATATAAGCCTGGTGCAAAGGGTGCTGTATTAACAGCTCTCTGCAGGCACCCATATGTCCAAGCTAAAGGCCTGAATCTATATTTCTATATTTCAGTTTGTTTTTTACAAACTATTAACTCACAAAAAAGCATGGAGGGGGGAAAAGCTTTTCACTTGTGAAATGAGCTGGTCTTTCATAAACAAAATAATGTTCACATAATCCCATATAATTTTATTTTATATAGAAATAGGTCAAGGTTGGGGTTTTGTTTTGTTTACAACAACTTCTTTATACGCTACTTATTGAATAATTACATAAAATCTTTTTTTTTAGAAACATCAACATAAAGCATACAAAAGTGCAACGCTTTGGAGGAAAAGTCAAACCTAAACGTAGTAATGAAAGATATGTAATATAGTTGCAGCATTTTTCCACTTAATGGGCTGTAACACAGTGCATATTCTTCAGGTGTTTGTTCTATGAACAGTTGTGAGGGGGCTGTTCAGTTAGTAGAAAAGATTCTCTTCAAAGTGTTTAAAGAGCACGACTAGTACATTGGAATAATAGCTGCATGATTGTGCTTCGGTTCACTGTTTACAATTGTAGTTCACTAAGTAAATAGGAAAATGTCCAGTGTAATTTCTTTGAAACATTAGAAATAGCAAGAGGGAGAGGTAACAAGTTTAATACTTTCAGGTTATGAGTCCAAGGTCTATAAACTGCAGGGTGCTTTTTATTTAAATAAAGGACAACATGTTCTCTGTCTCACTGGAAGTGCTTATCTGGCCACCAGAACAAACTTTTATTCACTGAAAGTGCTAGGTTATGCCTTTTGTGCAGTTGTGCAAAATAATAATAATATTAATAAAAATAATCTCTCATTCTCTCAATAGATTTTCTCTGAACCAGTGCTTTTCATATTCAAAAGATCAAAATAGTGAAGGCCAAGTAACTCGTATCCACTTTTTTTTTTGGAATAGCCAGAATACTTTCTGGTCAAAATAGTCAGAATAATTGTCTACCAACACATACCAGTTTGCACATGATGGTATGTATTAGTATTAATATACATAATGTAGTCACAAAATAGTGCAAACATCTGCAAAATAATTCCCGTTCCTTTCCTATTGCACTATCCACCAAGGTCTGTGCTTGGTAATCTCTTTACATCACAAAACTCTGAAATGAACACATATGCAAATGCTGGCTTCCCTCCTGGCCAGCCACCCACCATTCAATAAAGCTAAATGTGTACTGATTGTTACAGCAGATTCTACTGCAGATGTTGTTGCATGTTTGAGGATTCAGGCAAACCGACAGTCCTCCTGGCAGCAGGTTCTGGCTGCTGTTGCTGTGACTGCATATGATGGTACTCTATGCTTTCTTCCTGTCGAGGGTAGGAAGGTAAGAGCAAAGAATCTGCCTGCTCACTGTGCAAAGGGCCTGCAGACTCTACCTATATGTGAAACAAAATTGGATGCCATCAAATAATGGTTTAGCAGATCAAAAACAGTAGTTCTGTTTAATAATAATAATAATAATACTTTATTTGTACCCCACCCATCTGCCACTCTGGGCAGCTTCCAGGATATATAAAAACACAGTAAAACATCATGCCTTAAAAATCTTCCCTATATAGGGCTGCCTTCAGATGTTTCCAAAATGTTTCATAATTACTTATCACCTTAACATCTGATGGGAGGGCGTTCCACAGGGTGGGCGCCACTACTGAGAAGTGCCATCTGCTTATATGGAAAAACTTTGCTACGGAACTGTTGCTGGTGGACTAGGATCAATAGTTTGCAGAACACTTAAAATGTGCTTAGCTAAGTCAATGAATGAAGCGTGGCACCATTTATGCCAAGGATTGCAAGGTTGGCAGCCCTTGTATATTTTTTGGATTTTATATTGTTAGAAAAAAACAATTCTTGGGAAATGGCAATGGTTAAGTGGTGTGTGTCTGTGTGTGTCTGTGTGAGAAAGAGTGAATGTGATGGCCCCTTTGTATATTTCCCCCCCTTGTACTGCAGAATGCTCCCTGTTGTCATGAGCAACAGCACTCTTATGTTTGTGGAACATCAGTATTGTGTGATCTCCGCAATCAGGACCAGGAGAACATAGGTGACTTCCTGTAGCAAATAAAAGGTAGTCTGTGGAGGGAGGATGGGAAACAGCAATGACTGTACTCTCTCTAGTTTTGCGCCATGCCATGCCTCCATGGCTGCCATATTGTGTTATACTGCACTCCCATAGCAGTCGTTGTGTGCCAGGGAGGCAGTGGAAGACAGGAGTGCCTGGCGTGCTCTGGTCCATGGGGTCACGAAGAGTCGGACACGACTAAACGACTAAACAACAACAACCACTGGTATGAAAAGGTTGGTGGCCCTTGATTTATGTGAATGAGAACTTTTTGATAAGCTCTAGTTGTCAGAAATTTAGTCAATCACAAAATGCAAGTGGATTTTTCCTACTCATTTCATCCAATAATTGGGCTTCCTTTTCTGTCCTCCATTGGCAACGCTCATTAATTCCACTTTCTCTTTCAATGGTTTCATCACAATCATGTTTGTCATGGGCACATATGAAAATACTTGCAGCACAATCCTAGGTATGTTTATTCAGAAATATGTCCCACTAAGTTCAATGGGGCTTAACTTAATTCATAGTAAAAAAAATTAGGACTGTAGTATTCAAATTTGTTATATAAACTGCCTTTGGCTGATGGCCTCTTACTGTCAAGAACCTTCTGTTGTGGGCATGTTTTGTATTCCTATAGTGGGTATATTTGGGCTTGTGCAATTATTTATTTATTCATTTATACCCCGCCTTTCCCCCCTATGGGACTCCATTTTATCTTATTGCCACACTTCATGCTTACCATTTTAGTGGGAGGAATGATGGCTGTTTGTTTCTTAAAAGGGAAGTTACTGGCTATAAAGCCAAAAGCAGTCAATGACAATACAATAATTATTCAGGGAGCTTTTGTGTTGCAAAAGGAAAAAACAAAAGGAACAAGGAAATTAGCAGGCTCCATAAAACAAAAGGAAATACACCAGACACTCACATTGTGCTGAAGTTAGATTTAGAACCTGGTGTCCCACTGCAAAGTTTCCAGCATAATCAAATGTGTCTGCTCCAGATCACATATTGACGTGCATAAAATGTGAGCAGATGTTTCCAATACACAGAAGCCACAATCTCCTGAAACCTCACTTCCTCAGTGATATTCCAAATTGGGATAGTCAATTGGGAATTGTATCCAGAGCAGAGGATATCATTGACTGGGAGTCTGAGTTCCTCCATCATATTTAAAAGGCACATAGAATTATATAAACTTTTTTATATACCGTATTTTTCGCCCCATAGGGCGCACCGGCCCATAAGGCGCACCTAGTTTTTTGGGGGGGAAATAAAGGGAAAAAAATTATTTCCCCCCCAAGGCACGAGAACAGGCTGCTCTCTGCAAGCTGGGGGAGCCCTCCTGCGGCTTGCGCAGAGCTACCCGAAGCCCTGGCACGACTGCTCAGCACGCCCGGGCTTCGGGATAAGAGGCAGCGCTGTGCAAGCCGGGGGAGCCCGGCGGGAACTCCCGCGGGCTCCCAAGGCTTGCGGATAGCTTCCTGAAGCCTGGAGAGCGAGAGGGGTCGGTGTGCACTAAGTCACTAAGAGTTTTGTTTAGTGATTATTGGTTACGAGACTCCATTTGTCAAGGTTCAGTGGTCTAGGTTCAGCACCTGCTCTGTGTGCAGATGATCCCTGCCATCTGAAATCTTGGAGAGTTGCAGAATATACTGAGCGAGATAGACCAATAGTCTAACCGAAGCCAGCTAGATTCCTGTGCTCCTATTCCTGCCTATGGTTACTTTATTTGGGAATATGAGACCTAACATTAGACTGCAACAGAGACAACTATGGACTAATTTACAGAGGGTATTTAAAGAAATAAAGAAAACAAAATGGTTGACACTGTGGAATCCGTTCATATGATATTAGAACTGCACTACACCCCCCAAAAATGTACATCTAGAAGTGCTAGCCGTCACTTGGGAACATTAATAAATCAGTTGGATATCTGATATAAATAACAACTGAAGAAATATTTTAGTTGTTTATGTACTTCCTGCATTTTCATTGTGAGTTCTCGTATTATTATTTTTTTAGCATTCCTAATAAAAAAGGGTTTATAAACAACCATGTCATATTTCTTCTGCCATTCTTAAAATAATGTGAGGGTCTTTATTACTTTATGAATAACTACACAATTTAATTAAAAATAAAATAAAAACAAAAAACCCTGTATGCCGCCCCTTCAGCTGAAAAAAATACTTTCAGGGCGGCTTACCCATTTAGGTACTGTCAGTTCTGTTGCAGCCCACCTGAAGGTAGCCTTGCTGCTGGTGCTGGTGCTGGTGCATAGGTTGCAAAGTTGAAGGCTGAGATGGCTGGGCTGCAGAGAACCCAGGGGGCAACACTGCTTGTCCCATCAGCACTATAGCTGTACTGCTTCCAGAGGTTTGCTCTTCCAAACTTTGGAACGCTTGTAGGCTTTGAAAGTATCTATTCAAAGAAACAGTCCTAAGTTTTTCAGCCAAGAATTTGCGACTAAAACACTGGTGTCATACTGCAATGTATTATGGACAACGGTTGGGAGAAATAGCAGGTGCTGCTGCTGACTCGGGGACTATGCAGATATGCCGATTGTTGGGAGATGCATTGAAAAAGCCAGGCACATTCATTACTACACATAACTCCTGGGCATATATATTGTGCATACCTAGTGGCATCTTGGAAGGGGAGAAGGCTGACCTGGAGTGGGGCAGTGTGGGAAAAGGAAGAAGCTGATCAGAGGGTGATGCAACTAAGCATTTTTGTTTTAGTTGCTGCTACTGGCGTAGCCATGGGACGCAGGTGGCGCTATGGGTTAAACCACAGAGCCTAGGACTCGCCGATCAGAAGGTCAGCGGTTCGAATCCCCGCGACGGGGTGAGCTCCCATTGCTCGGTCCCTGCTCCTGCCAACCTAGAAGTTCGAAAGCACATCAAAGTGCAAGTAGATAAATAGGTACCGCTCCAGCAGGAAGGTAAATGGCGTTTCCGTGCGCTGCTCTGGTTTGCCAGAAGCGGCTTAGTCATTCTGGCCATATGACCCGGAAGCTGTACACCGGCTCCCTCGGCCAATAAAGCGAGATGAGCGCCGCAACCCCAGAGTCAGTCACGACTGGACCTAATGGTCAGGGGTCCCTTTACCTTTTTACTGGGGTAGCCCAGAGGGTTGAGAATATGTGGACACATGGTGAGTTTATGGGTTAAAAGCAAAGAACCAGCCATAGGAGGTATATTAGAAATTTCTGATACAATATCAGCAAGATAATGTTCCAAGTGGCAGGCTCCAGATTTCCTTGATTGCAACACTTTCACCAAACCTGGTCCCTTTCATTCTCCAGTTGGCATGACAACCCCAGTACATGATGTCAGGGCATTTTTCCAGCCAGAACTCGTTGGAACTCTGTTCCGGCACCTCTCAGGTAGGCGCCATTGCCATTCTAAGAGAACAAGGGTGCTGTTCATGGTGAGTTCTGGCACCTCTTTTTCTAGAAAAATAGCATTGCATGATGCATGAGAGAAACAATGTACTGGGGCAACTGGGATCTGAAAAACCGTGCAATTGCGGGAGCTTGGCAGCGGGGCAGATAAGATATGGCAGGACAACATCTGGATTTTCAAAATATGCAGCCCCCCTTAATTCCATCTCTGACATAGACTGCTTAACCCAAGTACTACCTTCTGGATGAGTTCCCGTTCTACCACCTCCATCTAAGTGGCATTTCTCAGTATAGTTTCAAACTTTTCCTTCCTACCCCTGCCCCCAGTAACATGCTACATACTTAGCTTCGTGTCCAGTCACATCAACATCTGTTGTCTGCCTCGCATGGCAGGAACCAGGCATCATTGGCTGAATAGGCTGACTGAGTAACAGTCTAGGAAACAGGAAATTAAATAATGTCAGTGAAGAATGACACTAACCTGCAGATACTGAAAGAGTCGGAAGGATTTTTTCCATGTGAGGTAGTTGCATGCTCAGAAGTCAATAGAGTTAAATCTGCAGTAGGCTCAGGGATAGAGTGTAATTAAAGGTAAAGGTACCCCTGCCCATACGGGCCAGTTGTGTCCAACTCTAGGGTTGTGCGCCCATCTCACTTAAGAGGCCGGGGGCCAGCGCTGTCTGGCGACACTTCCGGGTCACGTGGCCAGCGTGACAAAGCTGCATCTGGCGAGCCAGCGCAGCACACGGAAACGCCGTTTACCTTCCCGCCAGTAAGCGGTCCCTATTTATCTACTTGCACCCGGGGGTGCTTTCGAACTGCTAAGTTGGCAGGTGCTGGGACCGAGCAATGGGAGCGCACCCCGCCGCGGGGATTCGAACCGCCAATGTTTCGATCGGCAAGTCCTAGGCACTGAGGCTTTAACCCACAGCGCCACCCGCGTCCCCACAGAGTGTAATTAGTCGTAGTAAAAAAAGGGTAGCTCAGGATTTATTATCAAATGTGGCCATTCTTATACAGTGGTACCTCTAGATGCGAACGTGATCCGTTCCGTAGCCCCGTTCACATCCTGAAACAAATGCAACCTGCGTCTGCGGGTTGCGATTCGCTGCTTCCGCACATGCGCATGATGGCATTTTGACTGCGCATGCGCGAGCGGCAAAACCCAGAAGTAACGCACTCCGTTACTTCCGGGTCGCCGTGGAGCGTAACCTGAAAACGCTCAACCTGAAGCACATTTAACCCGAGGTATGACTGTACAAGGAGTTTCATTCTTCTTAGGAGTGGATCTACATATTGTGGTTGGTAAACAAAGAAATTCCCTGTGGCAAATTATCTGCCACAGTGTTTGACTGTAACGTTTTCATGCTCTCAACCTGTGATGCAGTGGATGTTCCTGCCTCAAGTAACAGCCATCTTCTGTGACAGTCCTGCATTCTGATGAAATCTAGTGAGCATTGGGCTATCAGATGTTTCCAAAAGTTGGCTATTAGAGCTTCCATTCAGTTTGCCAGTCCAGAACATAAAGTAGGCTTTATATGCTTTCTTCTGCCCCAGGTAGTTTGAAATGGCAGCTAACTGCATGATGCAGTTAGTGTGGAGATGTAAGGTCCTCTCTCCCTCCCCCCCCCTTCACATTATGTTTCCTACAGGGACATGTTTTCTATTTCAAGCTACTTATTGTTCCTTGTATTTTCTTTCCAGTCATCAGTTTAAAAACTTTTTCAAAACAGAACAAAGAAGTAAACGGTATCTTTTCTTTCTCTTTTTAAGGCAAATACATAGTGCTAACATCATTTAGAAAAAAACAACAACCCACAAGTCTGTATCTGAAGAAGTGTGCATGCAGACGAAAGCACATACCGATAACTAACTTAGTTGGTCTCTAAGGTGTTACTGGAAGGAAATTTTTAATTTTTTAATTTTATTTTATTTATTTTGTTTTGTTTCGACTATGGCAGACCAACATGGCTACCTACCTGTAACCCACAAGTCTGTTTGTTCCATCCTCATTCTGATACTGTTTTTAAAATTCAATTTTTCATTTCTGTAACCCAACCCTGGAACCTTGTGGTATAGGATAGGTATGAAATTGAATAAACAATAATAGCACCACGTTCCTCTTTTTTTCTTTCAAATTTACTAATAATCTAGTGCTGTAACTTGATAAAATGGAGAATTTTCTTAATGTTCAAAGTACAGTATTTACCTGTTATATAGTAATAAACTAAACACTCAAATTTAAATAGTGCCATTGTAAAAAATAGTATTTAATTCTTCAACTTTTTTTTTTAAAAAAAAAGTAGGTTACTTCAATTATTTTACCTCAGTTGTCGATCATTACTGAAATCTGGAGTGCTCTGCTGGTGGCTGTTATCCTGTAGAATGGCATCAGGTGGAGCTCTGCTCAAAGACTGTGGGAGCACAGAGGCATTGCTAAACTGTGAGGTTAAGCTTCTGGAAGATTGACAGCTATCCTGCATTCCTTGTGAGGCTCTTGCTGATTTCTGATCCTAGAACAGTTAAAAACAACAGCACCCACAGAAACAATAAGCAAAAGCTTTGGGTATATTGTAAAAACACATAGAATTAAGTTGTGAATATTTTTTGCCAAATTACCAGATCCAAATTTAGTTCATTCCATCCTCTCATAAAGGTGTAATTATGTAAAGTGACCGATAAGTAGGAAAATAAATTCATATTCATTGAATGTAGGTCTGGTAATTTACCCTTTTTAAAGATTCCCCCCCCCCCCCAAGAATGCTGATTATGGATAGCTAGAACAAACACACAGATTCACACAAACCTTAGTGGAAAGAGCGAAAGGGCAGGCGATATTGCCGTAATACCTAAAGGCAAACAAGAACTACAGTACAGGAAATGCTGTAAGAACTAAATGAAGAATCAAAAGAGGTAGGATTGAAGATGAACCTAAGACTTAAAGTAATGTTTAAAGAAGAGAACATTTTTTCCACAAAAAGATTGCTGTAAGACCACTGCAGGTCTGCTTACCTGGTTTGATAACACATTTTCTTCTCCTAACATTTGATGGTCTGTTGCTTGAGGAGCCGCAATCTGCTCTTGGAGACAAGGCCTCGAAGGCCTCTGCACAACTTGCTGCTGAGACTCAACCGCTGGCTTCCCCTGAGGTTCTGGCTGCGGCATGCCACTGAAATTCAGAGATGCTGTTGGCTGCTGTAAAAACATCTGGAAGAGAAAGGTGGTTACTTTTTCAATTTCCTTGTTAGGCAAATCAATGGAAGAAATACATTCACAGTTCCAATTTCAAGTTGTCATAACTTAACGCTTATAAATGTGTATCGTTAGGGAGCTCAACTTGATCCAGGCCTCAGTTGCTGAAAATGCTTTTAATGCTAGAAGACTGTGTGAAGTTGCTTGTGAGTACACAGAAAGTCCATTTCCCACACAATTGCATAAGCACAGCCACCTGTCACACATCTGGGGCTGTCAGAGAAGTTTCTACAGGGAAAGTTGCATGTCACCTCTTTCCAAATCAAGCATTGGATAAGAATTGCTCGAATATTACATGTGCAATGCACCTTAAACCAGCTGTGGAAGGACTGACACTGTTTAGAAAACCAAATCCACTATTCAGGAACAGAATACATTTGTCATCCTATTCACTCAGAAACCTCTGACATACATAATTCTTGCAAATATTTGAAGGTCAAACTAGATGTTACAAGCAAACACATGTTACTAAATTGCAACTAACACTTGGTTTATGGAAAATGAGCTTTTGGAGGGAGAAAATAAGAGCAGAGAAGTGATGGCTGCTGGTGGTAAACTCTTCCCTGTCTCCAGTTTTTCTGCTTCAAATTGTTTTCTTCTACTTCCCTCTTCATGGGATTCCAGACAGGGAAATGTGTGTGCAACCCCACAGGGGAGAAAAGTAGTTATCAGGAAAGGGGGTTAAGCACACACGCTTTTCTGCTGACATTATCCCCATCTCACCCCAAGATAGAAAAAGCTTCCACTGGAATTTTAGCAAATGTGTTCCAGTCCAATAAGTAGCTTGGTTGTTTATGGAAGACAATTTTACTCGGCTACAAGTGATCACCAAAGAAGAAGAAGAAGACAGCCTCCAACAATCATATCCCTATACTTTTTTTCTGAAAAGACAACTTCCTTTTGCCGGCTATGAAAACAGGGTGGATTGTGCCTCCGTCCAGAAAAAACTTCAAGATAATAGAACAAGAAAAATATAAAGCATGAGGCTTCAACTTAAGGAATTCTAGCTATCTAGCAACACAAAAATGTTGAAAAACAAACGGAAATACAGTAGATGAGAAGCCATTGAAATGGAGCACAAGAGAGAGAGAACATGTGTGTGCAAAGATCCTAAAACTAAGTTTGAGAATGTTGCCTCAGTACATATACATGATCCCATGAGCTACGAACATAGTACGAACAAATACAGTGGAACCTTGGTTTTCGAGTGTCTCAGAAATCGAACGTTTCAGCTTTCAAATGCCGAAAACCCAGAAGTAACTGCTTTGGTTTTCGAACAATTTTCAGAAGCTGAACGTGCCACGCAGCTTCCGTTTTGAGTTTCCCTGTTGTATTGAGGCTGCCGCTTTCAGTATTCGGACGTTTCAGAAGCTGAACGGTGTTCCTGAACAGATTACATTCGAAAACCAAGGTTCCACTGTAATAGGAGTCATGCTGTTTAATTTCTGTACTGTGACAGATTGCCTCCAACCAATTATATGATAATGAGCTTTCATCGTGATTTGCTTGTGGGGTGTTTATAAACCTTCCCATTATTCTCATTCATTCACTCCACACTTTTCAATGCATTTCCCTGTCACTCTCCTAACAGCAAACAGTCCGTTGTTTTCTTTAAGTGCACTTGTTGCACTAACCCACTTCTATTGTGCAGGACTAAATGCACTTGGATATGGGACGCGGGTGGCGCTGTGGGTAGAACCTCAGTGCCTAGGACTTGCTTATCACATGGTTGGCGGTTCGAATCCCCGCGGCAGGGTGCGCTCCCATCGTTCGGTCCCAGCGCCTGCCAACCTAGCAGTTCGAAAGCACCCCCGGGTGCAAGTAGATAAATAGGGACCGCTTACCAGCGGGAAGGTAAACGGCGTTCCGTGTGCTGCGCTGGCTCGCTAGATGCAGCTTGTCATGCTGGCCACGTGACCTGGAAGTGTCTGCGGACAGCGCTGGCTCCCGGCCTCTTAAGTGAGATGAGCGCACAACCCTAGAAGGGGTACCTTTACCTTTACCTTTAAATGCACTTGAGGTGCCTGACTGTCAGTGCAAAATACTGACAGTCAGGCACCTCAAGAGTGTTAGTGTCAAAACCTTTCTCCTCAGAAAAGGACAACACCAAAGTGCCAACACAGAAAGTACCGGTATTTCATTCACAGTGGTTTTGCCCAAGATTCTTACCATCCTGTCATGACTGGACCACTAAAGAAGAACTGAAATGCCACTGAAAAGAAAGGATTCTTCCCCCCACCCCCTTCAACATCGTAAACAAGTCTAAGTAGATAACGCCACTGCAGAATCTCACAACTACTTTTTCAGGGTGTCAAGACATGAGAAGAGTATTACTAATCTCTTCTAATTGGCAGTCTCATTAGTATTCTCATGAAAGAAGCAAAAGACATGAAAGCACAACACCTCTTGCATCTAGAAACAGACAGCATCATATTAGGGAGACAACGGAAGAAAGCTGTTCTATGGAAACCAGACATTTTAACCATCTGCGTTGATCGAACCAGGAAGCTCTTATCAACAGCAATTATTTTTACAATGTATCGGAAGCAAGGATGCCACGCTAAATTTATAGCTATGAGACATTTATTTCAAAGATACCGTTTCTAACAAACTGCTGAAGGTGACATTTTCCCTGTAAGGCTTGGTTCTACCCATATTATTTCCTTTCAACAATATTGCCGGGCTGCTTTTCTGCTACATGCCAAATATAGCCCCTTAATTCTCTTTTTGTGGTCCCAGCAAGTCTCTTCAAATTGCATTAATAAATTGCATACATTCCATGTAGCCCCATGACCAACGGACTCATTGTTAAAACCGTGTTTATGGAAGACAATCTTACTCGGCTACGAGCGATCGCCGAAGAAGAAGATATCACTAACAGTGCTGTAAAAAGATAAAGGTAAAGGACCCCTGACAGTTAAGTCCAGTCGCGAACGACTCTGGGATTGCGGTGCTCATCTCGCTTTACTGGCTGAGGGATCCGACATTTGTCCACAGAAAGTTTTTCCAAGTCATGTGGCCAGCATGACTAAGCCACTTCTGGTGAAACCAGAGCAGCGTACGGAAATGCCGTTTACCTTCCTGCCAGAGTGTTACCTATTTATCTACTTGCACTTTGACGTGCTTTAGAACTGCTAGGTGGGCAGGAGCTGGAACTGAACAACGGGAGCTCACCCAGTCGCGGGGATTCGAATTCGAACCACCGACCTTCCGATTGGCAAGCCCTAGGCTCTGTGGTATAGACCACAGCGCCACCCGCGTCTGTAGCTACAGCTACAGTGCTGTAGCACGGGTTAAAATTGAGCTCTTGTGTTTCATTCTATATTTCTCTCTCTACAAGGTACTATTAAGGAATAATGACCATAAGTCTATCCCAGGGGTGGCCAACTTCCAAGAGACTGCGATCTACTCACAGAGTTAAAAACTGGCAGTTATCTACCCCCTTTGTGGGGTTCAGCCCAAAGTTGTTGAGCTTTTTTTAGGAAGGAAAGTCCTGTTTTTGGTGGTTCGGGTCATTTTAGGGGTGCAGGGCAAAGATGTTGAAGGTTTTTTTAGGGAAGGCCAAAGTTTTTTTAGCTTCTTTGCTGGGAGCCACTGATCTACCGGTGATCTACCACAGACTTCCAGTGATCTACCAGTAGATCACAATCTACCTGCTCTATCCAATCCTTTCATTTCTTTCACTCTTGAAGTCTCTGCTGAATTTTCTGTCCTCCTTCAGTATGGATCAGCATATTTTATTTGACACTTATTTTGTCCTCTCTGCCTTAAATATACTGAAATATTGTTGTTAGACTAACTGGAAGCATTAGGTCAGTCCATTCTCTGCTATGTATCAGAAACAAAAGTGTAACCAAAGGGGCTCCTGACCAAATGAATCTGGGAAGCTGCCTTATATGGACTCAGATCATAGGTTCATCTATCCCAGTATTTCCTGCTCTGACTGGCAACTGTTCTCTCAGGTCTCAGGCATAAGTCTTTGGCAGCTTTGCTATTTCCTAAGTGAAAATGCCACAGATTGAACCTCAGACCACGCACCTACACTTTTCTCTTAAGTCTTTCAATGTCAATCCTCTTATTCTGTCATTGGGAACAGAGGGCTTCCAACACTATGTATTCCTATGTAAACTAGGGAAGTGGGGAACTGCAGGAAGAATAGCTGGCAGAAGGTGTTGTTTTCCTGAGCCAGGTTCCGAAATCGGAAGTAAGCAAAATGCCCCTTGAAGAAGCAGCTGTGTAAGCTGGACTGCTGCATGCAGAAAACCCTCCTCTGTGTGGTGGCCTATGGTGCATTAAGATGATTTGAGCGTGGAAATAAAGTTCTGCTCAAGAATTCTGCTACTCACTGAATCAAGAGTAATTTGTCTGAAAAATACGTTCTCCTGCTAACCTGTATGTTGGAATCCTGCACGATACACAGCTGTTCCTGGATTTTCTGCAGCTCTTCCTGCTGCCACTGAATATTGGCTTGCAGTATTCGAGTCCTCTGCTCAAGCTGGTCTTTGATAGTTTGGAACATGTTAAACTGGGATGAGAGCTGAAACAATAAAACAAAGAGCAATGTTACTTTTCTAGTAAGTACAGTAACTTTTGTTCCATGAGACTGCTTTGCTGTCTTTCTAAGAATATTGTTACCTGCATTATACTACTGCTCTTGCATAAGGAACGGTGCATGTCTGAGACTTAGAAGCTGTAAGTAAAGCATTTTAAACTTACTTTGCAGTCTGTAGGGTTTCACTGAAAAAGTGGCAAAATGGGGGTCAGCTGCTTCACGCAACTGAATGGAGTTAAAGAAGGTTTAATAACCTATTCCTATGCTTCATTAATATGCATAATGACTGGGTTTAATACTCTGCTACTGGGGCTCTCTATGTGCTAGCCCCATGTTTTTAAGAACAGGCACCAGCCATTTTTCTTTTCCTTTTAACCCACACATGGGGGTACCTGGAGGATTAAATATAATTAATACCTTCTCTTAACAATTCCCATCATTCGCAAGATAAGCACATACTGATTACTGGTGTTACAGCACTAATATCTCTTTGACCACAAGTGCAGACCACCTGTGGTCAAAATAATACAAGAGTGTGAAAGGAGGCGGCTTCAGCAAATATTCCTTGATAGCTAGAAAAAAGAGCCAGGGCAGAAGAGTTAGAGCACCTATCTCTGATCATGATAACTCCAGTTTGTGTGTGTGTACCTTCCCCTCCATACAAGTGTCTTGCCAAATTTTTTTTATTGTCTCTAACTTCAGGGGAACCAGTGGCAGAGAGGACTTCCTAGACATAGAAAAGAAAAGCCCTTGATTCATCTAGACACTCCTGAGCATGCTCAAGAGGGTCATGTCATGCCAGTATGAATGGAAAAGTTTTAGTTTGCTATGCCTCCCAAATCGTTTTACTCTCACTAACTTAAAACCTATTCAAAGCTCCTGTCCTCCATCAGTTTGGTACACACCTGTGTATCTATTTCATGGATGTTCTTTTAATGTTTCTGTTCACTTGAACTTTTTTTTCCACCTTACCTGAGAAGCGGCAGGTTGGCTAGATCTCTGCAAGTCCTCCTGCATAGTGGGACTTCTTTGCAGGGAGGGAGACTCTGGGATGAGCTTTGCTCTTGTGGCTATAAAATAACATTTACCATTTAGAACAGAGTTGTTCAAAGTTTCTATTAATGTATACAAAAAGAGTGGGTCACTGGAATGGCAATAAAGGAAGTTGACTATAGAATAAATCCACCAGCTTTTGTCAACCTGCACCCTCTAGTTCTGGACTACAGCTCTGGCTGGAGCAGAAGGGAGTTGATGTTGTAACCCACTCTGAAATTGCACCCCAATAACTAGCAGGTAGTAAATGTTTCAAATAAGACAATGCCCTGTTGTGTTAGAATTATCCTTTCTGTTGGTCATGCTCCATGCGTGCAGGCCTGCGTTACTCTTTCCACACCATTCTGGCTTATACTGGCAGTATAAAATTATCAGTTTCAAAGTAGCATCTGCATAGAGACCACATCTGAAGGGCGGTATACAAATTTAATAAACAATAACAACTTACATGCTGTGTCAGGCAAGGATGTAGGCAAAGATTTGTGTGAGCCCTGAGAGGATACAGAAAGAGTCCGACTGGTCTCGAGGATTGACGTGTCTAATTCAAGAGCGTTAAAGTGCTGTTGAGGATCCAGTTCTGATCCACTGTCCTTAAAAAAACAAAGCAAACATCCTAAACGCTTTTGAAAGTTTCGAACTTACAAATGAATTTGGTTATAAATCATCTGGGTTTATTGAGGGAGAGGTCTTTTTTCAGTATCAGCACAACCCTATATACACACTTACTCAGAAGTAAGCGCCTTTGTGTTCGATGGGAACAGCTCCCTAGAAATTCCCAGTGAGCTCAACTGTTCATTGGGACAGAATACTGCAACCATGTTTCTCTGCTTCTCAAAGAAAAGCACTGGCTGCCAACTAGCTACCAGGCTAAATTGAAGGTGCTGTTACTGGTGTACAATGCCCTTATGCAGCTCGGAACAAGGATACATAAAAGATTGCCTCAACCTGTGCAGGACAGCATTGCATAGATGCAATTTCATCAGGTGGTCTGTTCCGCACAATGTCTGAATCATGCCTTTAATGTGGCAGCACCAGGCCTTTGGAACTCCCTGCTATTACATATTACCAACGTGTCTTGTCTATTGTCTTTTCAGAGCCTACTGAAGACCTTCCTTTCCCCACAAGCCTTTTGTGTGGAGCTGCTTATCCAAGTACTGGATTTGAAACTGTTTTTAGTGTATCTTTTAGGATTTTATGTCTTCATTGTTAATTGATTTGAGATTGTTTCACATGAAGTGATTCATAAATTGAATTAACAACAACAATAATAGCAATAACAATAATGTGTGTCTAGAATTGCAGTTTTAACTCCATGTATCACATGGTTAAAGTGCACCCATTTTTTACTGTCTTCAGTATGCAATACAGCGTTTAACGTCACATCTAGCCTGGCCTTTTGTATCCACGTTTCTGAGCAACAGAAGCTTCAAGTAGTTTTCTGTAAGATACTCATAAAAGACTCAGTTATTAACTTCATTAAGCAGTGAAAATCACAAGAACTCAGTCCTTAGATGCAGCTACTGTATAATCTGCTTTAATAGGCAGGAAGCTATGTACTCAGGAATGAGCCCAGGCCAATCCCCAGAGAACTTCAAAAGAAATGATTCTTAATTCTTGTCTTATAATGCATCTGCCTTTCATTGCCTGCTTCTTCCTATATGCTCTAGTTTCAAATTCGCATATTCTTTCAATTTTATACTCAACCATGAGATTATGTGGGCAGGGGGTTTGCTTGTCTGTCACCTCCCATGATTGGTCATTCAAAAATCAAAAGAGGTATGCATTTGTACAACTGCAGTGACCTTTGTATTGACACAGGGATTGAACAAAATTGCATAACACCACACGCAACCAATCAAGAACACCCTCAACACAAATCAGGTGGAAAGTAGGCTTATCTGAGATTACTCATTGCCTTATAAAATAAGGGACAGTGAACCTAGCAGGCAGTGACCATAGTGAGGAACAGGCAATGGAAGACATAAAGAAAACCCCAGGTCCATCTATATGGGACAATATTAGTGATCAAATCAATACACATTATTACCATCTGAACACAGTAGCTAAAGTCACCCTATGTGTCTTTACATTTAAAAAGTTATTCCCTTTCAGAGGCACATGATTGTCCCAAAGGTCATAATGGATATCTCTTATTTTGCAAGCTACCATTCCCTCATTTCTGCAATTGTATTCTGGAAAATAGAACGGGAATGTATTCCCAGCCATGTCTTACTCCATTACGTTAAGTTCACACCACCTACCTACACCACTTAAATAATGATACACAAGGTTGGTGATTACTGACATATGAGCTGAATAAAGTAGAAAACAGAAAAAAAAAACCTCTGAAAACAGCCATTTTAACATACCTTTAGTACTGAAGAGATGATCTCTGAAGGTGCATTTTCCAAAATCATATTCCGCCGCCTTTCCACTCGAACATCTGCATAACTGAACATTATTATTTTCTGTGGAGATCTACATTCCATTCCACTATTCTGAAAGCACTATTAAATGCAACTGGCAGTTTATTACATGATTAACTCCAGAAATTATTTGCAGTTAAAATCCACAAGTCATACAATCCAAATGTGTATAATAATGTAATGGATTACATTTTATGTTTAGCTTCTGCCCATTTTTACCTGGTTTTCAAACAAAAAGAAAACATTATCTGTAATCATATAATTACTTGAGGCTAGGTTCCATGGCTTTACACACGATGCTCTTCATACATACTTGGAAAAAGTTCACGTGTAAACACGTATGTGCAATCTTGTATACAATTTTGGTACATATACTCATGATTAGCCTTGTCCCTACCACACCCCAAGTACAGGTTAGCAACTGCAGAAAGGCTTATGTATAATGCATGAAATTGTTCTACCTCCCAAACTAGCAGGTATATGATTGTAATCCAAGTATTTCTCTAGAGTCCAATTAGCATGCCGATACAGAATTAATGTTTGTAACAAAATATTGGGCTGTTTCCAACAAAGTCATCTTGTCTATACAAAGTCTTCTGCTTGCACAACTGAACTTCCCCTCTGTCTCCACTTCCTGCATCCATCCTTGAAAAGATTTGGAGGGTGCACAGGGGGGAGAAAATCCAATTTTCAAGCAGAAGTCCTTGCATGAAAGGGACAATTTGGCTGGATAACAATTGATTGTATAGTAAAGCATATGCCTTATCTCCAGACAAGAGACTATCAATGAAGCAAGTACCTCAGCAAGATGGCCATAGTCTAACTACAGTGGCACCTTGGTTCTCAAATTTAAAACGTTCCGGAAGTCCATTCGACTCCCGAAATGGTTTGAAAACCAAGATGCAGCTTCTGATTGGCTGCAGGAGCTTCCTGTACTCAATCGGAAGCTGTGGAAGCCGCATTGGATGTTTGGCTTCCGAAAAACGTTCGCAAACTGCACACCCGATTTGTTTGGGAGCCAAGTCGTTCAACTACCAAGGTACCACTGTACTCCCTGTGACCCATGAGTGGTTTTATTCCATTGCACCCAGCATGCTCAAACTCTCTTAAGACTGCCCTTAAAAGTTGGATTAACTACCACAGAACCAAACTAGGGCCCTGTTGAATTACACATTTCCTCAAAGACTACATTAGCACGTGCAAGAAATGTTGTGGTGGCTGCTTGTAATGCAACCGTATGCAGATTTCTCTGTGGAGCAAGACATTTGTGCGACATTATCTCGCGAGGCGGCACTGGCAATGTTCATCTTTGCAGACTAAGAAAAAGACGAGGGTGGAATGCTAGAGAGTTGGCCAATCGACACACTGGTCAGCTTCACACCGCCTTTGCTGTCACAAGGTTGTGTTATATATACAGTCACCTCACAAATGTCTTCGTATGTGGCATTTACAACTAGTATGGTAGAAAGAATGAGTTTATTCTTGCCCTAAGCTCAGTAAGAAATTCCCCCTAGCTCATAACATATTGGACGTTCGTTTTCAATGTGACAGGAAAATAAGGAGCAGTGGTTGTCCTATGTGCGTCTCTTAACCAAGCTTTTATTTGCTCTTGCCCTGCAATGAGGACTCTACCGATCAGCACAACAGCAACGTCACTCAATTTCTCCATACCTTACTACCGTGTGGGTGCATACGATGAATTCTGGTTTGGAGTTCCACTGGTGATAGGTGATATAATAGTGTGTTTGCAGCCAGATCCACTGCTGTCCTTTGGTCAGAAACCGGTAGCAGCAAGACTTCCCTTTGCCAAACTGCATCACTATTTGTGGACACACACAAAAAATGCACACTGCATCAAAGATTTCAGGATATGAAAAACATCCTTTCAAAAAAAATGATTTTAGCTGATCTACATGCAGCTTTCTTAAGAGGGGCTTCGGAAACTTCAGTTTGGTACAGGACACAGCAGCAAGAATGCACGTGGGAGCACGTTTTCTATTTGTTAGAATTACACTAGCTGCTAAGAAAAAATGTACCATTTAGGGTGTGTGATTAAATCCTCCAAGATGCTGATCCGAGAACAGAATTTTGCCGCAAACTCTATAAAATGGATTCGTTCCTAAATTATTCATAGGTATATTAACTGAGAATACTGAAGGATATTTGAAGAAATAAAAAGAGAATAGAATTTGAAATCCTGTATAACTGATAATTTGCTTAAGAAAGAGTTAAAGGAATTAAGGCATTTTCTTACTTCTGCAGTGGAAATTCCATTCTTGTACAGTAACAATGAGAGAGAAACAAACAAACAAACAAACAAAATATTATTCACTAACAGGTTTACTTAGTATCACCAGCAGGGTGTGTGTGTGTGTGTGTGTGTGTGTGTGTGTGTGTGTGTGTGTGGAGAAGGAGGGGGAGCTCCATTGCTAAAACCAATGGTTTAGTTGAGTTGGATGCAACCCAATGTCTTCAGATTTTCATTTCTATCTTTGCTATCACACGGAAACAAACTGAATTCCCCTTACTGTAGGTAATGTCATACTCACAGTGTTCGTGGCAGCGTGCCAAGAGCTGAAGGTCATCTATATGATAGTAATCATATCCAGAAGTTCCCAGCACTTCAAAAGGCAAATATCCTATAATCGGTGGTGCTCTGTATCACGGTAAAATGCAAATGATTTTATTAAACCATTAAAAATATCATCAGCAGTGCTCAACCCTTATTCTCTCTTCCCACCCCAAAAACTCTAGAAGTTATACCACCTAGGCACTAAAACAATAAGCAGGCCAACAGACTATTTGGGACTGCTTCGTATTACTGGAACTCAGCAGGGAGGTAAAACCTCTTGTGCACAGCTCACCATTTTTTAAAATAAAGTGCTTAAAATAAATGAAGGAAAGCAGAAAGGTAGAACGAAAGGTAGAAATAAAGCAGGAAGGTTTACACAAGTTCACTCTGTAGAGCGACAGGACTGGTTAATTCACAACTGTGCACAGTATGTTGACAGGCCTCCAAATATGTCTCTCAGCGATGGGAACAAACATCGTCCAGGTTCTTGTTGTTTTTTAAGTCACTGGTTTAGATTGAGATGTCATGAAGCAATAAAAACTTCCAAGCGCTGCTATAGTGCTTTGGGAAAATGTTGCAATGAGTTTTTAAAGTGTTTCTACCTTAAAAAAGCAAAAGGTAAAGGACCCCTGGACGGTTAAGTCCAGTCAAAGGCGACTCTGGGGTTGCGGTGCTCATCTCACTTTACAGGCCAAGGGAGCTGGCGTTTGTCCGCAGACAGTTTTTCTGGGTCATGTGGCCAGCATGACTAAACCGCTTCTGGCGAACCAGAGCAGTGCACGAAAGCACTGTTTTCCTTCCCACCAGAGCAGTACCTATTTATCTACTTGCACTTTTTGGCGTGCTTTCAAACTGCTAGGTTGGCAGGAGCAGGGACCAAGCAACGGGAGCTCACCCCGTCGCAGGGATTCAAACCACCAACCTTTTGATCAGCAAGCCCAAGAGGCTCAGTGGTTTAGACCACAGCGCCACCCACGTCCCTTGTTTCTACCTTAAAACCCATTAAACCCAGATAACTCTTCATAATTGTAAGTAATAACAGGGGGGAAAGGGTACACGAAAAAATAGGTGAAACTAACCACGTTTACCTCAGATGTATGGACAGCAAGATGCATGGTACTGCACATTAAAAATGAAAACATGAAGACAGAAGATGACAGTATTTTTTTCCCTTTAGTATTATGGGGTTGTTGTTTTTTTGCCTGGTCTGGATTTTGTTGCTTGTCAAGTCTGTTAGTTTAACTATATTATTGGGAGAGATCCAACACAACTATATGGAACACATTTTGGGGGCACACAGAAGGCTGGATGGTGCAGAAGAGAAATCTGAAGCCACACAGTGCAATCAGGCAGATGTTGTCATAGGTCACCCATTGCATAAATATATTGTGTCTGAATCATTCTCACACTTTTGAACACTGCCCCGTAATCCTCTGATGAAGGACAATTAAGTAACTTCAAATAAATATGATAAATAAACAGTAGTAAATTGTCTAAGAAAACACAAAGTATAGTCGTCTTCTTTTTTTAACCAACCTGTGATCCAGAAACAAAAATTTCCATTCCAAACTGTGTCTTGAAGTGAATTCCTCTAAAGGTTCTTCAGCGATGCACATTTCCTGTATTAGAATAAAATTCTGAGTGACTGTAGTATTTTGCTTTTTTTTCTTAAATGTTAGTGAACAACATGTGAAAGGAATAGAAAAGAAAAATTAAATATCTCCGTCTAATAGCTAAATAGCAACTCCATCCAGTTTATTAGTTTTAACTGGGGCTGGGCTACTTATTCTGGATATAATGACAAAACAGATTAAATGTTTTCATTCCTAACATAGTTCAGCCTGGATAGCTCAGTTAGTAAGAACATGGTGCTGATAACACCAAGGTTGTAGGTTTGATCCCTGTATAGGACAGCTGCATATTCGTGTGTTGCAGGGAGTTGGACTAGTTGATTCTCAGGGTCCCTTCCAACTCTACATTTTTATTATTCTATTAATTGTTTTGGAAAATTTTACAGCTAGATGGATACTGATGAAAACGACCTCTTTCTGTTGAGTGGAGTCCACTCCAGCTAAAATAAAATAAAAACTTACTTAACACAGAGTCTGACATTGTTGAGAGTCCCTAGACCCAGCAATTTTTGGCATACATATTTGGAGACTGAACATGAGAATGACAAATCCTATGATAAGCACTCCTAAACGTTACTCCTGAGGCAGAGATCACTCCCCACAGGGAGGCTTGCTCCTGAAGCAATGTAACATGTGCACTGGCCCATTCTACTCCACGAAGAAAGCCCCTCAGATTGCTTTTGCAGATATGAGACAACTGCATTCCATCCCTAGTTCTGCATACACGGGCAGATGTTTTGGATAAGTATCAAATTGACCAGGCTCAAATTATCAGCTGACTTACCAGCAGCAGAGGGATGGGGTGGTGGCGGCAATCTCAGAGAGGTATTTCTAACAACTTATTTACTTAGAACATTTATATCCTCCCTTTCCGGGCTCCGGCCCAACAATACCTGATTTTAGCTTCAGCAAGATGCCTGCATGATTATCTGCAAGATGCCTGCTGGCAGTTGACTTGAAAAGTTGCATGCATTGCCTCGCGGAGCCTCAAGGTGCTCCCCTGCTGCTTTTTGTACCAGTTTACCTTCAGAAATATTGAACACCTTACCCGACGGCCATTCCGTTATGCCAAGGTACCATGTATGCCCCTGCTCTGCAAGCCATGGCTTTGGGAGGAGCCACCATATACGTAGAGAGGAGGCTCCGCCTATCCCTAACGCCTTGTACACACCCATGAGTGGGAAGATAAGGGACTGAAAGGGCTGATACGACTACAAAGACTTTTAACAGACTCTAAGACATACACACTTGCCTTTAGAAACTGAGGTGTTGCCAGTCGAACAGTAGCGACAAAGCAGACTTGTTTTCCTAGTGGTGTTCTGTAACCTCTTGGAACAGCACCATCAAAGCCATTACAAGGAGATATAGGCACTGGATAAGAAAAGTGCGAGACAAAGAGTTGTGCCTTTTAGTGTATTTAGCTCCCACTATTTTATACATATAGAAATGCGCTGATACTAGGTATCACTCAGAGAGGTATGTGTCTGAGCAGTGCTTTTAAGGTTATGTATGTGTATATGTATGTATTATTTTTTAAGGAATTAGCTGAATAAAAAAAAAAATTAAGTCACAACTTAAAGTCAAGCCAGAAAGTAAGCTGGAGGGTATTCAACACTAGGCTTTACTCAGTGTAGGCTTTCTGAAATTAATGGCCCGAACGTATAGTCTTCATTCATTCATTTCAATGGGTCTACTCTTGAGTGAACCTTAGTGGCTTAGTTGACTACCCCCTCCCTGCCAATCAAACCTTTATTGCATTAGCATACAGCCATAGCAGGATAAGACAAAAATGCTAGAGACAAGCAACCAAACAAAATTCAAAGCGATATTACTGGCGTTATGACATTTAAATTACCCTAAGACAATAATGTAAAGATTTAGTTGCCAGCGCCGGGAATCTAAAATGCGGATGTATATAAAGCATATAATGGCCCAAAATAGGCTAGGCACATTAGGTTAAAAAGGTAATAAAAAGAGTTAAAACAGGTCCAGGTCTAGGACACACTACCCAGTCAGAGTAGCCCTGAGTTTCAAAGCCTGCACTATAAAGATTGCCACCCCACGTGAAATTTGGGGATTTGCGTCCACAAGAAGCGATTTCAAACAGTCTTCCTTAGATGTGATGGTGGACGGGATCAAGAGGAGGAGCTTAGTTCTTATTAGCTCATAAATAGGGCAGTAGAAAAAGAAATGTATGAAGTCCTCTACTTCATTCATTGTGCATGGACATAGACGCTGGGTAATAGGGATCTTAGAGTAAATCCCCTGCAAGAAGGCCGTGGGTATAGAATGGAAACGGGCCATGGTAAACGCTCTTCTCAAATTGGGCTCCGTCAGGTCTATCAAGTAGTTGGCAAGTGATCTTACCACTTTCACTTTAGGGAGCCACATGAAGAGGCGAGCTGTGGTGGACTGTGCCCGGGCCATGGCCTCGTCTCTTGTAAGAATCCAGGCCCGGATTTTATGTTGGTCCCAAGATGACAGCGTGTCAAGATCTGGGAGGGAGTAGCGTGCAGTAATAGTCTCCATGGCCTTGGACCATTTGTTGCTATGAGAACAAGTTAAAAAGGCTTGCCTGGCTAGTAGGGAACCTGGGGCATTGATTAATTTACAATAAAAACTAATAATTCTAATGTGGGCTCTCGCAACAATGGAGGGGAGGCCCAGTTCTGTTCTTAACTGTGCAGCAACCGAGCCCTTGGGGAGACCCAGTAACTTTCGTGCAAAAGAGTTTTGTAGAATCTCGAGCCGTTGTAGTGTTTTTAAATTCCACCCCCAGATTTCAACCCCATACAGTTACATCGGGAGGACTTTGCTGATAAATGCTTTTCTGATTGGTGGAACCAACTGGCCGCCATTTGCATAGAAGAATTTCTCCAAGGCTTTGATGGTTCTACGGGCAGCCAGGATGGTCATATTTAGGTGAGCTGACCAGCTAAGCCCATGCTGAAAAGTGATACCCAAATACTTGAATGCTGAACAATATTCAATAGAGTGGCCCTCCCTGCCAATAAATTGTGTCTTTAAAAATTGGTCATTGCTGAACAGCAGTATAGCAGATGGGCTGGAAAACGATGTCAAGTGAGAAGCAATAGGTGGGAGGAGATGCTGAACCCCCTCAAGATAGATGGGAGGGGTTGGGATAGATAGAAGTAGCAAGAAGAGATGGAGATCACTATTCCCCTCAAACTCATCCCCCCCCCCCCAGGAAAATCTCTCCTAGCTTTACAGGTTTTCAGCACAGCACAGATTTGAAATGTGTGACCATGACGTCTCATTCCACTCTCGGAGAAGCTTCCACTTCCCTATTAGCGAAATGTGTCACTTTCAGTGCTGTGGAATATGATTCTGTTTTTCCTGGTCTATCCAATTCTGGCTGATATTTACCTCCTTTATTACAGGCTAGTTGTGTGCAGATATATTTTCTGCCCTGCCCATGAGTATTGAAATATGCAATCTGCTACCTACGCTCTGAGTTGTACACTTCTGGAAAAAGCACAGCATGAGATTCTGGCTGCTAGCCTGAAACCAAAAGGTTATATAAAAAAAACCCTAGAGGATATAGTTTTTAAAACACTTGTTTTCATGTCGAAATTATACTCCATTTGTTTCCGCGCTGAATTCAGCATCTATTTCATCAAATAACAGTACCTGTCTATTATTTCACATCTTAATTCATTTTGCCATATTCCTAAGACTGAAGAAAAAAGACTCAATTCACAGAGACATACAGCCAAATAAATATCACTTCTCATGCAGAAATGCGTCTGCATAAAAAATGCAGTTGTGTATTTGCTGTTGCATCACCACTGTGCCCATTTTCACTTGTGCATCACAAAGATGCTTTTAAACATTTATGTAATGGCTAAAAGGGGTTTCTGCATTGGTGTGCGTCTGATAAGATGGTCCTTTTATATTGGTAAATTCAGAGTCATATGAAAATAAGAAAAAAGAATGCTTCACCACAATTTTTTTTTAAAATGCTGCTAGTTATATGGTCTGGCACCAACCAGTTATGCAGCGTTTATACAGTCTTGCAGACTGTGGAATTGTGAGTTCTGACAAGCACAGTGTGAATACGATATGACCATTTGAGCTAATATCAACTTTTTAAACATTACTCCTAGAATATGTTCAGACAAACAACTGAAGCGAAATCCAAGAAATAGTTGGAAGTTGGAAGTAATTAAACAAATTATTACTTTTGTTATTATATTGCCACAAAGCAGCCTTTTAGTGCATACTAGAAATACAAAGCTGTTTTCCATTCAGTAAGAATATTCTACTGTATGAACACACAGTGTTGAGGAAGTGGGGCAGGGATATGGAATATGATATTTACGCCACTTACGCTCTAACCCTATAATAGTCCGTTTTAATAAACCACAGCTCCTCAGTATGCCAAGGATCACTGTGAATTGGTTATGGTTTACAAAACAGTTGCCTCTGGTTATTTGTAAATTGCTTGGCATGTGTTTTCTTTTTAATGCTCTCTGCATACCTACCTCAATATTTTATATTTTTCTGAAGCAACTGGGATGTCCCAGACCATATATGCATACCTGTAACTTTCCTTCCTTAATTTAAAAATATTATCTCAGTAATTGGTGGATGCAAACTGCTAAGCACTAGAAAGAAGACAGAATTATTTGGATCCAGACAGAGAGATGTCTCCCTCTCCTCTCTCTCTCTCTCTCTCTCTCTCTCTCTCTCTCTCTCTCTCTCTCTCTCTCTGTGTGTGTGTGTGTGTGTGTGTATGTGTATAAGGAGCTTTCCATAGGTGTTGCCAATGAGAGATGCTGGTGCCAATACACATCTCCATTGCGAAGCTCACCCAATACATACTGAACTGGCATGGGAATAAGGGTGCCTCTGGGTCACAAGGTGCTACCAGTTGCTACAGCTGGATTGTAAAGAATTGTACAGAGACAATAGGCAAGAAGAAGAAGAAAATGCATGAAAGTGAGCAACAGGGACAGCTCATCCTAATAGTACCATGCCCTGCTAGGCTGCAATCCCCTACCTTCATAGCACCAGCTTCTTATGGCTACGCAAACATTACGCTAAAGAGAGGGAAATCACCATAAACTATCCTAAAGCGCAGGTTAATAAGGAATTTTTGCAAAGTTAATCTAGCTTGCAGTAAAGAATACTTTGTTAGAATTGAATTTTTTACTTGCTACGTAAACTACAACTGACCAAGACAAGGGACCGAATCCTGCATAGTATAGAACTTCCAACACTGCAATTCTATGTTTCTATGATGCCCATCGACAGAGGAGCTGAAACCATTCCTAACTGAACGCAGCAACATTTTAAATTCTCCCAATGGGCCTTTCTAGAGAATGCTAAGCCTCACCTTAGACTTTGTGCTAACATTCATTTTCAGCGACATTAGAGAAATATCTCGTGCAATGGAGTGCGCATTCAAGTGTGGAAAGGAAAGACTGGCTGTGGGGAAGAAAGATATGCTATTGCTGGCTTTTAAAAATGTGGCTAGCTGCATGCTCCAGCTTAAGATAAGGGGAATGAATAATTTCCAGGCCATTAAAAAGAACCCCAAATAAAGCTAAATAAAATGGCTGAGCATTGCTGTGGTTCTGCAGTAACCAATATAGTGTCCTCCAGATGTGGAGTTCATCTCTCATCATCCCTGAGCACAGACCATGCTGGCTGGGGCTGATAGGACTTGGAGTTCCTCAACATCTGGAGGGCACCGTGTTGGCTATGTCTGCAGTGCATGATCAGCTTTGCTGCTGTTTGGTGCAAGAAAATAAATCATTGGATAAGTGCTCCTG
Source organism: Podarcis muralis (assembly GCF_964188315.1). NCBI lineage: Eukaryota > Metazoa > Chordata > Lepidosauria > Squamata > Lacertidae > Podarcis > Podarcis muralis. The sequence continues at coordinate 75,580,720 of NC_135658.1, read as the reverse complement.
CACAGCGGCTACATGTGAACATGCAGCACCAAGAGATTTTAAAATTAAACAACAACCACCAAAATGGCCCAGGCACAGGTTGGGGGAATTGTGTTGCTCACCATTAGTTATAACACAGGAAATAAGAAATCCCTCTGATATCTGCACAACCATATTACTACACACAACACACTAGCAATTAATGTGCTATGTGGAAGGACTACTTACAACTGTATTCCACGGAAATGTTATGTACTTGCAACAGAGGTGGACCTTTGAAGGATGGTGCATGGATGGACCTTCCACAAGTAAGCGTAAAACAGTCACATTCATTACACAAGAAAATGGATCAAGTGCTCTGGGTTTGCTTAGAACTGCAGCTTTGCAGTCTAGTCATAACCATATTTACTCATAAGTAAATCCCACCTAGTTCAATGCTTGGTATTGTGGTCTAAGCAACTGGTTGTTGTCATTCTGTCTGAAATTGCTCTGTTAATGTTGGAAATGCGCATGCACGCACAGAGAGAATGCTCAACCCCCTATATACATTTATTTAGTCACTGGTTATAGTTACAGAATAGCTGAGACTTACCATGACTGTAAGACAGAAAGTTCCCTACAAATTTTATATATTCGTATGTTGGATATTCCTTTGGGTTCAGACTTCCCCTCAGAAGATGACAGCAAAATTCCAAATCTTCATCAGCTGGAATTTAAAAAAAACACATGTCAAAAAAGTTAAAATAAATATTATTTGTAAACTAAACGCAATGAGATTCACATAATGAGGCAAATGGAAGAACCGCAATGAATTCAACAATGCTGTCTGTAGCCACAAAGGCCCACAGTCTGCTGGATGAATCTCTGCATAAACCTAGGCTGCTCAGAACTATAAATAGGTATTTCTCATGCATACTTAAAGCCAGGGATTGAGTTTGACTCTTAATCCCATTTTTCAGTACCATTCCATGAAATAAATCACGCAAGTTTAATATATATATATGTGATTGCAAGCAATCCAATGCAAAAAAATCAACTTCACACTGCAATTTTTATTGTCATCTCTTTTCCTTTTCCTGCATAACAAAATTATTCTTTATTTATTCTGGAAAAAAATCTTTTTTAATTAAAACAGTTTCTTTAGGGGACAGCTGCACTGGTACGCTGCAGCAAAAGGAAGAAGAGTATCTTGTGGCACCATGCATCTGATGATGTAGGTTGTAGACTATGGAAGCTTATACCATTATAATTTTGCTAGTCTTTAAAACAGGTTAACCATAGATAGAATTGATTAAAATGAATCTATCTTATTAACTAATAATCCCTGATCCTTCTCCCATGCCTGCCCTTTTAATAGTTCAAAGCACTGTGATTTTAAAACCAATATGCAAAAAATTCCACAAGTTCTCATGTATAATAATAAAAATAATAATTTATGAACAGATGACTACAACAGGATCTGATTAAAGTCTCCTTATATGTATATCCAACTAAAATAACACTTTTCCTTAAGATTCAACCATGTATTATTAACATAGCTGTGAACAGTCCCATTTTTGAGTACAATAAGCACGATTATTCTAGATTTTAAATTGCATAGAAGAATAATTCTCTATGGACTGGTTCCCTTAGCTTCAAAACGAAAAATATAATACATGAACTATCCTTTCCCAAAAACATATGTAATGTCATTGCATGCAAAGCATTCTTTAAAGTGTAAGAGATAAATAAATCTTAGAGCCGATGGGTGGGATCCAACAAATATGTCAGGGCAAGGATTTATGCTTGTGCAGCAGAACTTCCCCTCCTCTCCTCTCCTTGTGCACCCCCTAAATCTGTTCTAGGGATTCCTGCAACAATCCACAGCAGATCTGAGCAGAGTGAGGGGCACACACAGGGGAGGGAGGAGGTGGGGAAAGTTCTGTTGCACTAGCATAAATCCTTGCACTGACCAAACCTATTAGATGGATACTATTAAAGGTAAAGGGACCCCTGACTATTTGGTCCAGTCGTGGCCAGCTCTGGGGTTGCAGCGCTCATCTCGCTTTATTGGCCGAGGGAGCTGGCGTACAGCTTCCGGGTCATGTGACCAGCATGACTAAGTCGCTTCTGACAAACCAGAGCAGCACACGGAAACGCTGTTTACCTTCCCGCCAGAGCAGTATCTATTTATCTACTTGCACTTTGACGTGCTTTCGAACTGCTAGGTTGGCAGGAGCAGGGACCGAACGACGGGAGCTCACCCTGCCGCGGGGATTCGAACCGCCGACCTTGCGATCAGCAAGTCCTACGCACTGAGGTTTTACCCACAGCGCCACCCGCGTCCCTCTGGATACTAATACTGCCCTGTTAATTTTTTTGTCCCATGAACGCAGTAGAAGTAATACTCACATTTTAAGTACTCTGATGAGACAGTATCCATCAGTAGCATGTGAGATGATAATATTTTATAAATGTCCGAATGTTCTTGCTCTGGGAGGAAATTCAGCAGGTTCTGATCCATCACGTCAGACTGCAAGTAACAAAAGTGCCCATTACAGAAATGACCAAAATATGGTATTCCTATTGTTTGCCATCACACACAATTAAAAATAAATAAATAAAGGCAAAAACCATGCAGTGCATTTTGGCCTGACAATCCCATGGAACTCAGGAGAGCTCCTTTCTGAGTAGGTATGTATAATAAGACTGCATTCTTAATTCTCAAATGTTATGTTAGGCATGCAGTTCCAGGATTTTACATTAGCTGTACTCACAGCCAGACCCCTTTGTTGCGTGCGAGGAACCCTCATTCAGAGATCCTCAATATGGAACCACAAGAGCTACTCACGGGTAAATGTCCAAGAAGAGGTGTGATGCTGTCAGAAACATACACAATGCTTCCATCTGTTGTAACAGCTATTACAAAACCATCTAATGCCTGGGAGAAAGAAGAAGAAAGAAATAGTATGGGTGGGAGTATTGTTAGGTGAAAACTGGGGGTTCACACCTTTCAGCTGAATCCTTTTACACAGAATATTTCCTTATTTCAACTTTGTAGCTCCAAGGAAGCTCTTGGAGATCAGACAGGATTTGTTTTGTCTCCTAAGAGCCTGGGTTTAATTGCCCTTCAGCACTTGAAGCTGTTGCAAATGGAGCTGGTCTCTCTGGTCGCACAGCTACACACTTTACTCTCAAGAAAAGAAAAGAAATATGTTGAAGAAAAGTAAAGGGAAAGGGTGCTATTTATACTAAGAACCAATTGAAATTTTATCACTGGTAGGTTTATCGTTCTCCCCTCCTCTTTTTTCCTTACCTCTGTGTTCCCAATATTTTTTTGCATTTTTTAACTGCTTCTGCCACTACCACAACTATACCCTTAACTTTTAAAAAATATATAAAGAAAAAATTCCAGTCAGAATCTGTGGGGTGCACAAAAGTGGCCACATAAATCATGTAGCTCAAAAGACCAGTAGCAGGCTACAGAGAGACCAAACTTCTGACGAGATAGCTGGTCCACCCCGGGTGGCCCACCAAACTCTTTTGGAAAAGGGGTCCGCCCCTGTTCAAGGTCCTACTCCTAGTAGATCGAGTGGCCAAGCTCAACAGTCAGATGACCTTGTAAATCCCACTCAGCCTTTACGAGAGGTTTTTCATCAGAGGAAGATAACTGATTTCTTTATTGGCTCCCCTCTTCCCGTATTAAAGTTGAGCCAATTTTCTGAATGACAGTCAATTGGAGGTACGGGGGAACCCCAGCCTTCAATATTAAGTTGGAACATTGCTGGATGGAAAAGTAAAAAATTAGATCCAGAATTCCAAAAATATATTAATTCCTTTCTTATTATACTATTACAAGAAACTTGGGTGGAGGAGGAAATTGAGTTAAATGGCTTTGAGTTTATATGTCTGCCTGCTAGCCCGTCAATGAATGGTGGCCGCCCTAAAGGTGGCCTTACAATTGGTATCTCCCTTAAACTTCGGGCTAAACTTTCACTAGTGCATGCATTTCCGCCTTATGCTATTACCGGACTGATCTCTGGTGGTAACTTCTCTTTATTGGTTACAAATGTCTATTTCCCTCCGGGAGGGTTAGCAGCGGATCTTACTTCTAGATGGGAATCCCTAGAGGATTTTTTACTTTCTTGCTTTCTTAAATATCCCAATGTCCCCTCCATTACTGGAGGCGATTTTAACGCTCGGATAGCCTCAAATTGGGAGGCTCTTAAAAAGTCTAAGTGGTAGACTGACCCTGGCGCTCAAACTTACGATCTAGCATACACCCCCACTAGAATATCAAAGGATGTAAAAGTCAACAAGGCGGGAGTGATGCTTTATCAGATGACTCTACGCCTCAATTTAATAATATTAAACGGCAGGTGTCCTCCAGACATACCAGGAGAGTTCACCCACCTGGGGTTAAAATCCAACAGTGTTCTCGACTATGTTTTGGTTTCCCGGGATCTATTTTTGAATGTCACCTCCTTTAAAATTGATAATGCCCAATTTAGTGACCATCTTCCCCTGACAACCAAGTTATGTGTTGACTGGCAGTTGCTCGACCGCTTCCACCCAATCCCGGTGACTGTGGAGTCATCCACTAAAGTAAAGGGGACTAGATGGTCCCCTGCCCTCGCTCATAGATATATGGATTTTATCAGAGAAAAGTTTTCTGGTGATCAGCCGGACGTAGGAATAGTCCCACGTGATCCTATTACCTGTTTGAACTCTTTTTCTTGCCTGATAGAAGTTTTAACTCGCTTTTTTACTTCTCCTACCTATGGACTTAAAAAAGACTATTTTAAATTTGGCGCCCCTTGGTTCAACTCGGCTTGCAAACTAGCCAGACTCCATCTTCACACAATATACAATGACTATAAACTTTCCGGTGCTCCGGCTTTACCTCCATCTTATTCCCTGGCTAAAAAAGCATACAAACAGGCCCAGAAATCGGCCAAACGGGAATGGCATTCAAATCGTTGGCAGACTATAATTTCTGCCTCGAAATCTCATAACTCCCGGAAATTTTGGTCCTTAATAAAGGGAAGAAACACGAAATATCCCTTAACGGTGATCCCGGCCCCAACATGGGAGCAGTTCCTGAGAAAATATTTCTCAGTGGCAGAAGCTCCGGCCACTCATTGGAGACCTTCTAATCCCCTTCCCGTCTGGCCCAATACCGACCCTGCTGAAATCCTAGAATTGATAGCTGAGCTGAAAACTGGTAAGGCCCCTGGGCCAGATTTGGTCCCAGTTGAGGCCATAAAGCTTCATTCTGCATGGTGGGCAGGGATCTTAGCTAAAACGTTTGACGCAATAAATGCCACGGGCTTAATACCAGGAACGTGGAAGGAGGCCATTATAATTCCTATCTACAAAAAAGGCCCTCCCGGTGACCCAGGGAATTATCGGAATATCAGTCTGCTATCGTCCATTGGGAAAATATATGCCCGTTTCTTGCTGAAAAGGCTGATGAAGTGGTCAGTTGAGGCTGACCTGATTGGACATGAGCAAGCTGGATTTAGATCAAACCGATCCACAACAGACCAGGCAATTATTCTTTATCACTTAGCCCGGAAATACTCGACACCTCGACGGGGCCAACTTTGCGCAGCTTTCATAGATTTGAAAGCTGCATTTGATAGTATTCCGAGGAAATTGCTATGGGATAAACTTGCCTGCTGGGGAATAGATAGAAGGCTCCTGTGGCTTATCTCCCAACTTCATGCCGGGTCCGTGGCCAGGGTGAGATTATCCCCTGCTGGAGACCTGACTAACCCAGTGCCAGTAAATAAGGGTGTACGCCAGGGTTGTATTTTAGCGCCGCTTCTTTTTAACTTATTTATCAGTGATATGAGGAACCCATTAGCCGTCGCACAAAAATTTATCCACACCCCTCGCATAGCTGATTACCGTTGTCCTTTACTTCTCTACGCAGATGATGCGGTACTACTCTCTTACTCTAGAGTGGGTTTAAGGAGGGCATTAAAGATTTTTGCGACATATTGCCTTTCTAATCATCTGTCTATCAACCACACCAAGTCTAAAGTACTGATATTTTCAAGGAGTCGAAAACTTTATTCTTGGAAGCTGGAGGGCACGAAAATCGAACAAGTACATAAATTTAAATACTTAGGAATTTATTTTCAATATAATTTAGGGTGGAAAGCGCACACTGAATATCTTCAAAACAAGACAAAAGCCCTATCACACTCCCTCCTCCGTTTTTTCTACTCTGAGGGGGCCTTATTCATCCCTGCGGCCTTGAAAGTGTATAGCATCAAAGTGATGGCCACAATGGCCTATGCTGCACCTTTATGGGCTGCCTTTGCAAACCTCTCACCTTTAGAGACACTTCAAAGCCAATTCTTACGCCGACTTTTAAAATTACCAACATGCGTAAGTAATGCGGCCATTCGCTTAGAAATGAAGATCCCCTCAGTGGAGTTAGTCATATGGAGGAGAGTTTTGATCTATTGGATATCCCTATGGCATAAACTCCCGAACCACTATCTAATTCAATGCATGTGGCGGGATGACTTCACAAATTTGTGGTCAGGAAAAATCCATGCCAAATTGCTGTCCTATGAGATCTCGCCCACTGAATTGCTCAAACTGGATCTAAATGTGGCAAAAAGGTGTATAAATCAAAGGCTGGATGATGTGGAGCTATACCAAAATTTCGTAGCTGGTGGTGGAGCCTGCTCGCCGTTAAATTTCGGCATAACCCCTATCTACCGCGCTCCGTCCTACTTAACATCGCTTATGGCTGTGTCTCACCGTTATGCCTTCATTAGAGCTAGGTTCAATGTTTTTCCAACAAACGTGCTGAGACATAGATTCACTAAGGGCCAAGTCCCTTCAATGTGTGCTTGTGAAATGAAAACATCTGAATCTCTACATCATGTTATGTTTATCTGCCCTTTGTACAGTTCAGCCCGTGCTAGTATTCTAAACCCCATAATCCAGCCTATGGCTGACAAACCAGTAGACTTACAGCTTGCCTGGGTACTTCAAGATGTGGATCCTTATATTACCCTACAGGTTGCTAAATTCCTAACAGCCGTCCTCTCGCACAAGAGACGGAACGGAATGTTAGCTGATTATTGATAGTCACAAGAATTTTCTATAATGACATCAGATATTGTTTTTAGTGTAGTGCCAAATTTTTTAATCTTAATCTTAAACTTTTTTATGAATGGCTAATATCCGTCCTTGTGAGTGTGAACTGTGTTATACTACTTGTGGTTTGTATGAGTCCGCTGTTTTATTTGATTTGTTTTGTTGTGTTGTGCTTCATGATGGGCTTAATAGCCGAATAAACATTTGTTGTTGGCCCAAGAAATTAATTTGATGCAGCCTCTGAACACTTACTGCCTGTATTTGTAGAGCTTCTCATTACAGCTAAAGAGTGTCTCATTACATCATTTACTCATTCCCTAATTCACTATAACCAAAAAAATCTATGTAACAACTTAGGGCTCCTTCCTCAACCACCCAGCAGGACAGTCAACTCCTTTCTTCTTTTGTATCACTTTTTTCCAAGTTTTTCTTTGCAACCAGAACTGAAGGTAAGATGCCTTTGACAGCTACATTAATTAAGCTCATGGTCCACATTTGGCTTGAACACATTTTTCTACTCTTGAAATACTTAAATCTTGAGAAAAAAGAATCCTCCAGAGATAGCTGTCTTGAGCCCGTTACAGTGGAGATTTGTTTGAGTAAATGGTTTATTTATCTTTAATACATTATACATTTTGCAGATGGGTTCTCATTAGGATTTTATGGAAGAATCTGATCAATGTATCCAAACATGAGACTATTTTTACTTCTTTGTTTGCAAACAGTTCGTGCAACAGAAGGATGGCCCACTTTTCTGCAAAAACTCTGCTGAAACTGCCTCATTTGTACAAAAGCAAGCTGGTTACAGCTGTGAGCCAAGCTGTGAGCCAAGCAGAAATTCAGCAGGTGAAGCCTTTTTTTGCCAAACATACATAGTGATGGAGAAAATTCGCTTAAACACAGAAGAGCAATTCCAGAAAACATTAGCAGCTAATATCATCATCGTAAGAGAATTCAAGGCAACTGCTATCAGTTCACTGCTATCAATACACTCATACCCCAGGATGGAACATTCAGTTTTATAATTTCACTTGTATTTCATATGTAGACCACACAACAAAGACTGGCTCAGGACTGCAGTATCTCAAGAACTGCCTCTCTCCATATGAACTGACCCAGACCGTATGATCGTCAGCTGAGGCCCTTCTTCATGTGCTTCCTCCACAAGAGGTCTGGAGGACAGCAACACGAGAACGGGCCTCTTCTGCAGTAGCTCCCCGCTTGTGGAATGCCCAGGGAGGCTCATATCTTTGTTACATATCTTTAGGCACCAGGCAAAAACATTCCTCTTCAACCAGGTCTTTGGCTAATTGATCCATCTATGGCCTTTTATACTGGGTGGCGGGGATATTGCTTTTATTTGTTATTTTTGTGTTGTTATATTGTAAACTGCCCTGTGATTCTCGGATAAAGGGAGTATAGAAATTAAGCAAGCAAGCAAGCAAGCAAGCGAATAAACAGTATTGCAGGATTTTCCCTGAGGCATCTCAGGCTTGGAAAAGACATTCTCTGAACTTGTACTCTGTATCTAACAATAGGCTTTCAGACATTTTGATATTAAAACGCTACTGGGTTGTGTCCAGATAGCTATGCTTAGACTGGACCTGTTGAAAATGTGGGATCTATGTGAATCTGTAACAGAACCCACCACCTCAATTTATTAACGGGATGTTGATTATAAGAAGACTAGTCTAATGTGTAAGGCATTTTGGAACACAAAATTGCTGCGTGCGTGCTACATTGAAAATGCTCCTTCTCTTCCTCGTATGAAAATATAAAGTACACTGAATGCCAGTAAGCATGCGGTATAGCGTTCCAAGCTTTGAATTTTTATTTTCAACATTAAATTACATCAGATGAGGTAGTGAGGTCACTGCTGCTTACCGGGAAGGAAAGGGGCAAGACAGCAGGGAGGTCAGAGTAGTGCTTCCTTTGGTGCACTGACCTCTCTACATCCTTGTACCTCAACCTCTCCTTCTTATTAAGCAGCAGCGACACTGCAACACTTCACCAGGTGAGCTCCTTTTGAATTTTTCCCTACACTTACTTTCCAGTTAGTGGGGTTGCCTATTATTATCATTATCCATCCTTCACCAGAAGATCCCAGGTTGGTTCAGAGTTGTATGCACACAACATTAAAACTAAATTTTAACTATTAAAAAACAATAATTTTGCAACAGCCAGCTTGTGTTTGTTTGCCAGGAAGGCAATCAAGCAATGAGCATGGGCATAAGTAATCACAAGCAATAAGCTGTGGTTTTGATTCCCTCTCCTCTCTTGCTGAGCTCTATCGACCTATAGAACTGCAAGTGAAAATTATCTGGCTTGCAGGACTGTAGCCACAGTTTACATTGGAAGAACACACACGTTCACAACTTAGCAAAAATTGAGTTTTTCACCTCTAACATCAGCTGGGTGAATTCTTCGTTGCTGAGAAAGGAAGGCTTCCATTCCTGCTGACTGTTACACATCTCTGTTTGTGTCGAGAATTCTAAACAAATTAAAACATTTCTGTTATATATCTACCAATACGTTATCCAACGGGGGGGGGGGGGGGGACTGGAACTTTCTTAGGCAAAAGAAAGAAAGAAAGAAAGAAAGAAAGAAAGAAAGAAAGAAAGAAAGAACACAACTTCTGTTAATAGTTCTAGATGGTTGTAAGTCTGTGGAAAGACCCATTGGAGGAACTATATAATTTCAGAAACGGACAGTCATCTATCTTGGAAAACTTTGACCATGAAATTTTGACTGTTTGAAGAAGCCTCACCATTACCCAGGACAGTAACTGGATGAATAAGTGGTCATGGCTGTGTTACCTACCATTGTGTTTCTGAAGAAAGCCAATGACTTTTTCAAGTACTGTAGTTTTGTCCATTTTGCGGGTGTTTCCTGGAAGCATTGAGCTGAGCTCCTTGATAAGAATATTGAACTGGTCACGTCTCTTCTTCTCAGACTTGTTTCGTGAAGCCCTACAAACAGGAGAAAACTGTTAATAGACACACACACACACACAGAGCGTGGTTATTCAAAATTATTTCTCATTATGGTGCATCACTAAGAAAAGCAAAGAAAGCTGACATAAAACGAGAGGAGTTCTTCATGTAATTTTATATTCATTTTTACAACAAATAAGATTTTCTAAAGCTATGCTGTCTTTTTTCAGGGATCACAAAAGGAAGTGTACTTCAAGGAAAAGATAAACTTGGGGAGCAGCCCAAACCCAAGAACCACAAGGATGAGGGAGGTTTGGAATAAGTGGATCTCTGGCTGAGCCTACGTTCCTTACCCCATCTCAACCACAGGTACACTGGTCTAGGTTCTCCATCCTCAGCCAGCTCAACTTAAAGCAAGTTCTGAAAAAGAGGGGTGGCAGGAGGAGACCATTCCTGTTCCAAACTCTGTTCAGCTGTTACATGACATAGGAACCCACTGGCAAAAAGAGTGGCACAAGTCAAACTCTATTTTAAAGACCTGTTTTCTGTCTGCCAGGCTCAGGCTAGCTCCACTGTTGGTAGCCCCACTCCTGAACAGAGCTCGGAAAGAATAAATTACACTGGCATAATTTACCCCAGCATAAATTATACTGGCTTCCTATAGTTTGGATTGCTCTACAAATTTGGACGCTACACTAGATTGACACTGAATAATATTATTGCGAAAGTTGCTCGACCACCACATTCAGCGACTAACACAGGGGTCAGCAAACTTTTTCAGCAGGGGGCCGATCCACTGTCCCTCAGACCTTGTGGGGGGCCGGACTATATTGGGGGGGGGAATGAATTAATTCCTATGCCCCACAAATAACCCAGAGATGTATTTTAAATAAAAGGACACATTCTACTCATGTAAAAACACGCTGATTCCCAGACCGTCAGCAGGCTGGATTGAGAAGGTGATTGGGCTGCATCTGGCCCCCGGGCCTTAGGTTGCCTACCCATGGGCTAACATGACCAAACCTCATACCACTTTTTAAACGGGAGTGTTAGGTGAGGTCTGTACTTCACCCACCCGCCAACTGTCCCCCCAAAATAGTACTTCTGTCTTGTCAGGATTCGACAAGATAGGGTGTGCTGTCCTGCACAAGAAGTATTTCCAGTAAGAAAGAATGGTAAATGGGTGTTTCTTGTTTATTTGGTTACTACAAGAGAAAAGAAAAGGCTCATGTCCATGCGTTAATAATAAGCATGAATAAAGAAAGCTGAATTCAAGTTCCTGTATCTAGTTGTATCATTTATGCCCAATCTTGCTTGTCGACTCTAAGGTTAGTGCACATTATCTAGCACACTCTTTTTTCATATGGAATAGTGGGCTTCTGTGTCTTGAAAACACATAGATTAGAAAAAAAGACAGTTGATCTAAGCAGCAGAATAGCATGACCTATATTAGTAGAGGAAAGCTGCAGGGAACAAAGAAACTAAAAAAGAGATGATGCTAAATCAAATAGTGGCCAGACTAGAAATTCTTTCATTAAAGAGAAGCATCATGGTGAAAACTAAACCAGATGCAATCTAAGGCTCTGTATAAGCCAATTAATCTCCTGTTTTCACAAAAATGAGAAAGTATCCAGGAAGAGAGAGAAAACTACTAGCAAACAGCTGCTGTGAAACTCCAGATGCCAGTCAGATCTGACAGTTATTACAGCCTTTCATTTCAACAATCTTTTACACTTCCTCGGGCACCCCAAATGAGATGATAGCAATCTCCTTTGTGTGGATTTATCAGTGTTGTTGTTGTACCAGCAGGTAATACCGGATACTTGTGCCAGTTTCAGGCACAATATAAAATATGTAATGTCCCCCTGATACAGAGAGCATTTTCTGTGTCCCTGGATTTTAATTTCCCCCCTCTGGTCTGTCCCTGACCAGAACATAGTTATTTTACCTAGTATAGCATTCTAATGCATCTTCCTTCAGTACAGAAGAGCTCACCTAAGTTTTCTCCCCATAAGAGATGAATCACCTCTTAAACAATACTTGTTTATTACATTTGTCTAGGCTGTTGTATTGTTGCTGTAAGCAACTTTCTGAAAACCTTTATGCTAGAGCAGCCCCAGCCTTCTCCTCTCTCCCACCTAGGGCTTAGAACTCAATCCCCATTAAAATATTAGATGCCCTCCTATGAAGTTTTGTCTCTACCTATTGGAAAGAGTGGAGGAAAGACTAAGGGCACATCCAGACTTTCACTATTTTGCAGGTGGGATTCAGTCACATCTGCAATATAGGAGGCAATAATGCGGACTTACCTAACAGGAGGGTTGAAAGGACTGCACTTATATAATGCATGTGCAGTGCTATACAAATGTTAAGTATGACGATGCTGTATGGTGATGTTTGATTTTTTACTGCTCCTTTTTTTACAGAACAATCCTAAGACATCTTGCCCTATTTACTATATACACTGGACCCAGGAGGCGATTTCTCACCCTACTGCCCATACAGGAAAGATGTCTCACTGCACCAGATAAGGCCCTATGGTGTCAGACTGCTGCCAGCAACTTCTGGCCAGTTGCCCAGGAACGTACAAAGACAAGGAAATGTTTCTTACCGTCCGCTTTTTATTCAGTAGTTACAGAGAGAGGCTATAGAACCCAGCCCCTTGGGTAAGTAAATCTCTACACCCCCGCCCTGTCTCTCCCACTTCCTCATTCGTCAATCGCATCATCTCTCCTACAGGTGCTGATAAGTGCCCTCTGTCTTTGAGCTCTTTGCTCTCCTACTTTCAAGGCTCTCCGGGTTCTGAGAGAGTGGGGTCTGGAAAGCTTTCTAAAGGCACTGTCTGTCAGCTGTCGCCGCCCTGGTGCTTCCTCCTCCTCCTCCTCCCCCTCTCCCATTATTTCCCAACTTTTCCCCTCATCTGCCTCTGAGCTGTGACCTCCCTCAAACCCCTGTTGCAAATCTAAACTGTCTCCCTCTTCCTCCTCCCTGGAAGGGTCAAAATGGGGAGACTGTCTACACCACTCCTCCTCTGCCCAGTCCCTGACATTTGGCTTCTTAGAAATGTAAACGCTTCAGCAACTCACAAAGCCACCCTTTTTGCTCTGGTGGCCAAAAAGAACAGAAAGAAGACCCTGGACGACATAGCATTGAACTGTAAGGGAGACACAGAGATCTAAATAGAGACTATTATCTGTGGCGTGACATCCCTTTACGTGTGTTTATTTTTGATTCAGATTAGTCATGGCCACTGGAAGTTATTTGGATTGGTACTGCAGAACACTCCTAACCCTTTATATCTGTACTGTTGAAAGGGGTTAGGAAGAGGTGGAGGTGCCCCTTCCTTCGCCAGGCTCTGCCACCGGGAGTGTCTCCCCTGCCAAGAGTGCCACAGAGCAAAGGCTACTGCTGGTGGTGTTCCTGCCACAGTAACCACCACAAGGCCCTGAAATGGGGTATCACAGTGGCAGGCACAGAGCAGGGCCAGCAAAGGATCTGCTGGAGAGCATTCTGAGGAGTTGGGGCAGCAAAAAAAGTGGAAAATAAGGGCCACCCAGCCAGCTTCCATCCTGCCAGGCATAAGCAGTGGGGATTTAAGATACAATGGTGGGTCCACAGCTCTGTTCCTGTCCGCTGTTCACGGCCAGGATTGCTTTCTCGATTCTGCAGTGCCTGACGTAGTCTACTCCAGGGAAGATAGTTTAATCTGTTTTAAAATAAGCACCTGCATCCCATTTACCCTGTACTGTTTTTCAGGTAATTAAGACACAGATAACCTGCCTTTTAACATTTTCCTTTGCTGGTTCTTGTAGGTGCTTTTAAAGTACTAGAAAGATGTGTTTCATGTGAAGCAAGCACGAACACTGCCCGCGGGTGTCTCTGTTTCACTTCTGATTCTAGTCTCTCTTAAGGGAACCAAGTGCAGCATTTCACATGGGAAGAGCTTCCCATGGCCCTTTGCTTTTAGAGAATGGCAAGAAGAATCGCATGTTTTGAGATTCAGCTGTTTTTCATGTTGCGCCAGGATTTATTTTCTCCTTAGCTTGGTCAAACGAGAGAGAGAGAGAGAGAGAGTGTAAAATAGCTTTGTTATGCATTAAAATTAGGCTCTCATGAAGCAGACAATTCCCAGTATTGAAGGAAAAGGAGATGAAGAGGGGAGAGGGTACTCACCTCTTTGCCCTGTCTTTTTCATCCTCATCCATTAGATTGTCTAAGCAGCTTTTCCTGTTGAAAGAATTCAGGGTAGCTTTAGCACATGTTTCCACTAGATTTCTAGAAAGGTTAGGTTTCAAACAGAATCATTGTTGCTTCACTTAATTCATCACGACACCTAAATGTATTTTAAGCCAGTGGCTCTATGATTCATCATTCTCTCTGCTTGTTTTGGCCAACATTTGGACTGCAATCCTCTGCAAGCGAACAGGGTGCAGAGGGACTCCACATAGGCATCTTGAAGCATTCCCAACAGCTGGCTTGTTCTCAAGGGTCCCAAAACAAAAGCTGCTTGCAACACAGCAGCAAGTGCGGCCACCTGGGCACCAGGGAAGAACAAGCTCCTGGTTAACTTAAGGTGAGATGCTGGGGAGCCTTGGCTTCCCAAAACTGGCAGTGAAAGACTCTAGCGTACTTGAAACAAGCTTATCTAATTAAAGAAAAACTGTTCAAATCTCTCCCAAGTACAACTAATGACTTGTTGACACTTCCGCTTGTCCTGTGTCCAGAAACCACAAACGTGATTGAGCAGTTTTCTGATTTACCTGCACCATCTAGGCAATGCTCTAAGAAGTTTCCTCTTTGGTCCGCTCATTTCCCCGGGAAAAGCTGCTCTTTAGCGTTAAAGCAGAATAAATGACAATCTGGGGGGAAACCAGAATTGCCGTTTGCTCCGATTGAGCACTAAAAAGCAGAGTGGGGGAAGAAGTGGAAGTGTGGATAATCCCTAAAACAAGTCAGAAACAGTGTTTCATACCAGCCTGGAATAATTATTATTATTATTATTATTATTATTATTATTATTATTATTATTATTATTATTATTATTTTATTATTATTATTATCATCCCGCCCATCTGGCTGGGTTTCCCCGGCCTCCCTATAGAATATTTAAAACACGATAAATACATCCACCATAACTGCTATTGTTTTGAGCTATTAAATGACCACTGTACTCTCCCTAAATATTTTTCAGTAGCAAATCAAGCTGCTGCCTATCCCTTATCAGTGATGCAAAATTAAGCCCTGAGGAGGAGGTGGAGGAGGAGGAGGAGGAGAAGGAAGAGGAAGAGGAAAAGGAAGAAGAAGAAGAAGAAGAAGAAGAAGAAGAAGAAGAAGAAGAAGAAGAAGAAGAAGTCGTCGTCTGCGTATCTGCTTACTTACACCTTCCTGCCCAATAGTTTTGGGAACTCTCTCTCAAATAAAGTTATAGTGCTAAATCTATGAACTTCTGTTGCAAACAAGCCCTGTACAAATGGGTTGCTTCAGCCGTCTCAGATAACCCTCTGCGCTAAACTTTACATACGGTATAGGAAAAAGAGAGAGAACTAATTTAAACGAACATTCATTGGTGAAGACTGCCATCTGCACAACTCAAAAGAACTCTTTGGTGTGTGCCCGTTCCCTCCTCCCAGCAATGGTAAACAGGATTAGCCTTCTGAACGCAAAACAGGAAAAAGTAGGTCACTTCGGCAACACTGTTCCATGTGATAAATTGATGATGCGATTGTAATGGTCTGCTCACAGTCATCTCTCTCTTTCTCAGCTGACTGCAGTTAACTGAAGGACCATACAGAGATACGTCATAGAAGGTTTTATAAAGGTTGCATGCGCTCCATACATTCATGAGCTTGTAATTCAAGTGGCACCTGGTGTTCTGATTTAAAATAAACAAACAAATAAAAACAACCATGTGTTAAGCCTACATAATTGCTGAGAAAATTTTACAGGCAAAGTTTGGTAAAAGGATGAGAAATGGGAGGACTTTCCATGTTCAGAATGTGGGTCCTGCAGGTTCCTGGTTGTCTTCTGACGCTCCACTTGTTGGCAAAACAATGCATATCCTTTCATTCTGCCCTACCTTATGAAAGAAGCAAACCCAAATAAACTGAATCGTGGGCATGGGATCAACCACGTGTTAGGATTACAGCATTTTCTGGGCATGACGGAATAACCATGACCAAATTCAAGAGAACAACCCTGCTTAGCATTAGGTGCATACTTGGCTATTTTCCAAGGCTGTCTACACATTACCTGCTTAAAACACAGCTAGATTTTTATTTTTCTCTATTCAGTTTGAAACTGGTTGGGGGGGGGGGTTGCATCAAAACACAGTATTTCCTATCAAACTACAGCACAGAAACAGAATAGGTATGGGTTGTGACTAATGTTGTGTGTACACTGCTTCCCAAAGCCAAAGAGGAACACCCCCATGCTGGAAGCCACCATTATTTAGTTAAATAAAAACGGGGACTCAGATACCTGAACTAAACTATTCTGCAGCCCTAGGCAAGACCATCTGGATTAGTCAAGTAATTTACACTACTGAGCCCAAGTATAATAGATTCAAACCATCTCCAATACATTGACAAAACCTTTGTTTTGCCACCTATTCATGCGCAAACAGTCACAACATTTTGAGAGCAGTAGAGCCAATTTGGAAATGAACTCACTGTGTTCAGTTAAAAAATGAACTTTTCCTCAAATGAAGTAAATTTAAAATGGTTCTGCAAGTTTGCAGCAGGAGCTGGCTGTGGATGGAGCTAATTGGCTAGCAGCCATGATTTCACCAAAATAACTCATCATAAATCCCCAGAATAGTTTTGCATTTAAAAAAAAAAGGTTTCCCATTTCCCTAAAAAAAGTAATCTACAAATGAATAAATAAAAGTACTTGTGGCGCTTCAAAAAAATACAAAAAAGCAGTAACCCACTTGAAGCATGGGATAGCTATAACAGCGCTAGGTTCACTGATAGGTATGCCTCCCATTTTAATTGTGAAATGGAGCAGAAGGTGGTTACGCTGAAGAACCTGCTGTGAGCTCTCCCTCTCTCTCCTTAATATTACATCTGTCTTTGCCCTATCTTATCCCTGTTTGATTTTCATAATTGGGTGCTGCTGGGTTCTTGGTTTCTAGAACAAATGCCACACTGTAAATCGCCCAAAAGGGGTTTGGCTGAAAGTTTACACCCAACAGTAATGCATTTCATGCAGATCTGCAGTGAAAAGTCTCCTGCAAAATGGTGGCTGGCAATTTGGTAGCGAGCAGCAGAATAAAAACGGGAAGTGATTTTTAGAGTTCTCTTAAAAATATGAAAAGGCACAGTTAGGTGCTTTTGTTTCATTTAACTCTGGTGTATAACAATGCAAGAGACATTGCCAGTGGGTTGTGGATTGATATTAACTTCTGTTGCTAGGTTAATAAAATTATAATGTGGCACTTTGTACATACAAAGGGCACCCGTCTTAAAATAACTGCTTGAAGCTGAAAGCAGTTGACATGACATGAATAACTCCCACAACTGCCCTGTAGATTTCTGTACACTTTCTGAATCATCAGTACAGTAGTGATGATTTGTAGATATAATACAGACTGTGGGAGCTAGTTCTGTAGTTCGTATAGTTTATTGGAGATAATTGATGCAACGTAAGGTCTGACTATACTGCAAAAAGAAAAGGTAATATGAAGTTTGGATTATGAAAAGGAGAAGAGAAGAGAGATTTATTTATGTGCCACCCTATAACTGCTATAGTTGTTCTCAGGAAGGCTTAGAGGATGAAAACAGTAAAATGAATAATATAATACAATGTGATACATGCTTAAAATTAAGCTCCAGATCAAAGACTGGGGAAGCATACGAGCAAAAGCAGGTTTCGTAAGGGTTCAGGAAGAGTTGAAATGCCTGGGGAAATAAAAACGTGCTTGCCTGGCACCGAAAGAACATCTGAGCAGTCAGCAGGCAGTTTTCTTTGAAGGGCAACTGATAACTGGATGCCACTACCAAAAAGAACCTTTCACTAGTAAACAACTGCCATATCCCCATCAGGTGAAAATAGGTGAGAGTAGTAATAATACCTGGAGAAGTATCAGTGACGTGGAAGGGTTATTTGGATCAAGGGTAGCCAACACAGTATCTTCCAGATTTTGTTCAACTCCATCGGCCCTATTCAGCATAGTCAATGGTCAGGGATTATGAGATCTGTGGTCAAACAACACCTGGAGGGCTAACCCTGATTTAGTTGACCCCTGATCTACTACCCCAGATTTAGACTGGCCCTCCTCCTCCCCAAACCAACACTCGCCCTCTCTTTAGGCATCTGACCTCTGACCCTTCTTGATCTGAGACAAAAGCAAGCTCCACCCAGACCTCTACCAATCTGATCATCACTTCTAGAAGGAACCAGGAGAACTCCCAATATTGACTAGTTGATCCCATCAAATAAAACGGAGGGTGGGAAGCAATTGTGGAAAACTAAGAAAGTTTATTGATGATGCAGTTGTAATAAACTGAACTGATAACACAAACTACAAGTGAAGACAATGGAACTGCATACAAAATCACTATATTCCAGAAGGCAAAACCCTAGCATGCATCTCTCTCACATGATGAAGGTGCCTATGAGTTACTTCAAACTTTCTGCTGTATCGCTCCTTCTTCTCTCCTTTCAGGCTGATATAAGTGATCTCATTGTCTTGTCTCTGTATATTTCTAATGTCAAACAAGCCAGTTGAGTATAAAGTCTGCCTATTGATCCCATTTCCTGTTATATTCATGTTCCACCCTCATAAATTCCTTAAGTCACATGTGAGGACAGGTGGGCAAGTGGGCATGGTTTGCAAAAAACTCTCTTGTGGGCCAAACTGGGTCCTGTACAGCAGTGTTCCCCAACCTTGGGCCTCCAGCTGTTTTTGGACTACAATTCCCATCATCCTTGACCACTGGTCTTGCTAGCGAGGGATGATGGGAGTTGTAGTCCAAAAACAGCTGGAGGCCCAAGGTTGGGGAACACTGCTGTACAGGACTGACTTAGGCTACACTGCTTGTCTGCAAATTGCTCTTACAACAATTCACTTGTCCCAGTATGCAAGAAGGAGAAACACACACAGTGGAAATGGTATTCATTATAGACTAAGGCAGAGGTTTTTAAACCGTGGTTGCCAACCTTGGAGCCAAGAAATCTCAACGTGGTCACAACTGGACCCGCGCCAGTAGTAAAATGTGCCTGAGGAATTTCAAACACTGTTCATGGCGTCTCTTGTGGATTTATTTTTAACCGCATTTCAGTTGCTTATTTGATTATTTATATTGCATTACAATTTGAATTCTATGAAATGCAAACTGCAATACAATAACATACAAGCATTAAAGTAAGTATTAAAAACATGTAATTTCTGAAAGCGCATACCTGTAACTTTTGGTAGCAAAGCACTTCACACTTGCATGTTGTAAGCATGCCATCAAACTCCTGACACAGCTGGAGATACTGATTATCTCAAGGTAACGCAAGATATGTTGTGACATGCATTTCATTTGATAGATAACTGGGATAGTCATTATGAGTCTATAAACAAACACTGCAGAAAGGAAATGACCTGTCTTTGTAGACTACTGCCAGTAATGTCATGGAATGTGCATATCATTCCATGTTTTTTGCTATTGGAATGAGAAAGATTTCTCTTCTCCTAGCAAGAGTGTGTACAGGTGGTTTAGTAGCTGTTCCAGTTCTCCCATCATTCATTAAGTAATTTGTCTACTGAGCTCTGTCTACAGAAATATCATCCCTCTGCAACCAAGCATACCAAAGGCTTGTTTGGAATTGCAACATAGTGCTGATGGTGTTTATGTGACCAAATGAGAAATAAAAACTGAGGTGTGTAAGGCCAAAGAAGGTGAGTCATGTTATCATGTAGTCCCACAAAGGTTGAAAACAAAAGAGTAATCCTGAGGTTGCACATTTAAACACACACACACACACACACACACACACACACACACACCCTCAGTTTATGATGAAACAAATATTTGGCAACTATGTCTCACATTACACCCTTCTTAAACTTGTAAATATTTTTAATCACTGTACTGATTTCAAGTAGGAATGGGAAGAAAATTGTTTCAACGCTTGTAAGAATACAAAAACCAAAATGTAGCTGTCTCAAAAGTCATACTTCTACAAATGTTGCGATATGGTTTTCCAACCAGAATGCACATAGCACAGGAAAACCAATGCATGTATTAATGAAAATAATATACAAAAGTTCATGTTCGGGGGAAATGCATGCAAAAATGTGTATCTTAAGCAGAATTTCAAACAAAAACAGAAAAAAGAATATGAAACTGCTGACTAATTTTCATGAGGACTTTTTTTAAAGTGCAAACTGATGTAGGAACCGAACTCAAGATTAGACAAATGAGAAGTTCAAGAGAGAAACCGAAATTTGCAGATTCCTCTATCCCTAATTCTAATCTTAATTATTAGACATTAGAATTTTATCCAGCACTAACATTTACTAAATCCTGTACACAGATTAAAAGCAAGACAGTTCATGTCCACAGGCTTAAAGTGTAAAAGACACAAGACAAAAAGCATACTCAGGAATAGACCCATTGAAAGCAATGGGCATAACTGGCTGAAGTCCATTAATTTCAGTTGGTCTGCTCCGAGTCCGACTGAAATGGATATCACCCCAATTCTTCGCAAAACTCTTCTGCAAAAGGCAGATAACATGAATAACAGCAGTACTGGCTCATTTGGGGTGGTAGGTTCAACCTTGTCTACACCTAGAAAAATAACATGAAAGTTTTCAGTAGTCCTGCCCTAGATATTCTTTCACAAACTGCTGAAATGTGTGAACTAAGGCCATCAAGGCAACGCCTTACGGTTCCACGTAAGTGCCTTTAAAACAAACAAATAAAGCTGTGTACTAAGGAGGCATAATAAAAGTTGCCACAATGACATATATCATCTTCTAGATGCCATATTCAGCAATGCACTTTTTCATGCAACAGTAAGTTTGCATTGTCCCAAAGTAACTGCGAGTGAGAATGTGCAGTGACCTGCTTTAGTGGAACCACATTATCTGCCAGGATCAAATGGGATGATGAGACTCTTAAGTATAGTATATTTATTTCTTTATTCGTCTGTAAACAGCAGCAGAAAATGAATTTGTAAGAGCCGTTCTATCAGACCTGCAATGTTTCCCTATTCTCTCAAACTTACCTCACTTACTACTAATTATTATTATTATTTATTTGTACCATACCCATCTGACTGGGTTGCATACAGCAGCATAAGGAAGCATTTGTTTTCTCAGAGATGGGTTGGTGTCATCACTGTGCAGGAAAAGGTTATTGTGTCTACCACAAAATTGGCTTTATATAGCTATACAAATCTCTGGGTTTTGCTCTGTGTTCACTTGTGCAATATCTAATTAATTTTCAACTTCATAATTGGGCCAAACTCCCGATGAACAAAAATTGAGCCCCAACTATTGTTTTGTAGATTAATAAGATTTTGGATGTTTGGAAGGTTCTTTTATTATTATAAACCATCTTACAAAATCCAAAAACAGATTAAATTACTAGAAGGGATGGGGGATTGTTGACACTAATATATTTGGCCTGATATTTATGGAATCTGCTATTATTTTTATATATGCTGTAAGCCACTCAGAGTGGCTGGGGAAACCCAGCCAGACAGTCAGGATATACATAATAAATAATTATTATTATTATTATTATTATTATTATTATTATTATTATTATTATTATTATTATTATTTCATTCCATCCTTTATGGCACAGGATGGTAACTTTGTTGACTGCTAAAGGTGTCTCTGAAATCTTTGATGCAATGGCTGTGCAACAACAGGAAAAGAACAGTGACATAACCCATTATCACTACAGTCGTACCTCGGAAGTCAAACGGAATCCAAGGTGTGGCTTCCAATTGGCTACAGGAAGCTCCTGCAGCCAATGGGAACCCACGGTACGGTCTTGACAGACTCTAGGGTTGTGCGCCCATCTCACTCAAGAGCCCAAGGGCCAGCGCTGTCCGCAGACACTTCAGGATCACGTGGCCAGCGTGACAAAGCTGCATCTGGCGAGCCAGCGCAGCACACGGAAATGCCGTTTACCTTCCCGCCAGTAAGCGGTCCCTATTTATCTACTTGCACCCGGGGGTGCTTTCGAACTGCTAGGTTGGCAGGCGCTGGGACCGAGCAACAGGAGCGCACCCCGCCGCAGGGATTCGAACCACCGACCTTTCGATCGGCAAGCCCTAGGCGCTGAGGCTTTTACCCACAGCGCCACCCGCGTCCCCTGAACAATCATATCTTGTGTTAAAAGCATGTGCAGACTGGTCACCCACCCACTGGGATTCAGCATATTGGAGGCGTGTCAGAGGAAGGCTGTGGGTCTGCAGGATTCTAAGCCACCTTGTTGCCCAGACATGATCCTCTAATGACCCTGAATTATACCAGCCCTAGAGCTGGTGTCGTTGATTCCCAGCCAGGGGAAACCATGGAAGGGGAAAACGCTCCGGCAGAAAACAGGGATTAAGATTTGCTAACAGATCGACCATGGAACCACCACTTCAGGTTACGATTGCCTTGAAAAAGTAATAAAATTTATCCAGCAAAGAAAAATTGCCCAGGTTTTCTACCGATTTATTTATTATAATGCAGCAAAATCCACAGCTATCACCGAGCGGTTTAAATAAATGCTCTCTAAGGTGAACAGAAAAATAGGGTGTTTCTTTTCACAGTCTGCACTCTAATAAATATTATAAGGGCAAGCTAAATAATATCCTGTATAGGGACACACATTTGTCATTGTGCTTTAACTTTTACAGTACATGTCTACTCATAACTAAGTCCCACTGACCTCAATGGGGGCATACTCCCAGGTAAGTAGGTAAAAGATTGTAACTGGGAATGGCTTTTAGTTTTAAACTAGCACATAGTTGTTGTTTTTAAAAAAATAAAGTTTTTATTAGTTTCCAAAGTACGTGCATTGCCTCTTTTTTCAGATTGTGTTTGCTACAGAGCAATTACATTTGTTGTGAGACATACTATCTATAAGGTTGGGGAAGAAAAGAGGGCGGTAGGAGGTAGAGTGGTAAAACTTATGTTCTTTTAGTGTGGGGGGAGGGTTGTGTCAGCATCACTTGGGTGGGTTCTCTTTCTATTTGCTTGTTATAGTTCCTTGGTAGTGAGAGAGGTTGGGGGTCTAGGACATGGTTGGTTGTCTTTAGTTGGCTGCAGTGAGATGGGGGGGGGGTCAAGTTAGCCATATTGATTTGTATGCTGTGGGTGGATTCTTCTTGTTGTCTTGTTGGGCTGTGTATGTGATAAAAGGGGAGCCATACCAGAGTGAAGGTGTCCTCTTCTATTTTTCCCCATGTCAGCTTCAGTCTATTGGTTAGTTTTCTAGTGAGGTTGTTTCACACACAATTTGATACCAGTTGTCCATATTTACTCCTGACAGGTCTCACCAGTGTCTAGCTATGATGCTTCTTGCTGCTGAGAGGAACTGGGTTATGAGCTCTTTATTCTGCAAGTGGGAATTATTATCTTTATAGTTTTCAGATGAACATTACTGAGATATATCATTGCAGCTTATCCATGAACTCTACACTATGAATTTTCATAAGACTGGAATGAATTCGTTAAAGAAGTAATTATGAAAAAGGAAAGCATTAGACCTCTGTAACTTCAACACTTTCAAGAAAGGAATATTGTTAATGCTCATCTATAGAAACACACTCCTATTCGAGGAGCAACTACTATTAACCTCTAAGGATATAAAAGTCCCATTATGAAAATATATCTACTTTTTATTAATTTAAATTACTCATCATATAATTGTATATACATAAATGGGACTGTGATCTATAATATATTTATTTCTAAATGGAAATGGATATGGAAGAATTAAACCCATCAGATTACTCAAGCAGCAGTGTGCAGCAAGGTCAATTCCATTGCTAAGATCATAAACAAAAAGGTGAGCAGAGGGATGGCCTTTGTAAAATCTTGCGGTCTCCCACCAAAGCCCACCCCCCCTTCTTCTGAGCCAAAAAAGGTTTACTTTTTAGCTCAGCCCTATTAAAAAATCCCCACCCACCCCCAACGAAATATAGATCCTTCCAGGCAGGCTGTGCAGATGCTTTTTGTAATACATCACAAAAGAAACATGACTCAGCATTACACAGAGACTGGCCCTTAATTTGCATATTTATTTATATAATACTTAAAGCAGCTTAAAAATGAACAGCTCAAGTGTGTTTCTATGCAGACACAAAACCAACTAAGTACGTATCTGTTCTTCCGTTTTAGATCCAAGGTAAAACTTTTCCTTTTACAAAGAACAGGGATACAGGGAGATTCTTGCCCCCTTCAGTTTTTTTACCAATGTACAGTGGTACCTCGGGTTAAGTACTTAATTCGTTCTGGAGGTCCGCTCTTAACCTGAAACTGTTCTTAACCTGAAGCACCACTTTAGCTAATGGGGCCTCCTGCTGCCGCCGCACCGCCAGAGCACGATTTCTGTTCTCATCCTGAAGCAAAGTTCTTAACCCGAGGTACTATTTCTGGGTTAGCGGAGTCTGTAACCTGAAGCGTCTGTAACCTGAAGCGTCTGTAACCCGAGGTACCACTGTATTCAGCAGTGTAGCTAGCCGCTCGGGTGCCTGGGGCGGCGCATGCGTCCTGCTGCCAGGGGCGGGGCAAGCTGCCCATGGGGGCGGGGTGAGCCAAGGCAGGGCACGCTGAGGCAGTGGGCCGACGCAAGCCCCATGCTGCTCAAAAAAGCAGCGTGGAGCTTGCAGGCAGTCCGCCCACCGCCTCCCCCTCAGGAGAGACGCGTGGCTCAGGCACGCTGCGTGTGGTGCCCAGTGCCCTCCGCCTCACTCAGCTTCCTGTGGCGTAGGAAGGGGGGTGCTGGAGTTATTTTTTCAAAAAAGTGTCATGAGCCCAATTTTTTTATTAAAAAAGCCCAACACATATTTTTGCCATTTTGTCACACCCCCCCCCCCCAGTAATGACACCAGGGGCGGTCCGCAACCACCGCACCCCCCTTTCTATGCCACTAAATGTATTACCATGACAACAATGAACTGACATACGTTGCAGCTACTGCACTTACTTCACAAAATGTTAACTAGCCTTCTTGTTCAGGTTTCTGCTCACTAAACAAAACTCTATTGGCTGAGTAATTAAATAATTCCAAATATTCCCAGCTCTTTAGCAGGAAATTTCAACTAACTTCAACGTAGTTTTAAGTAAAATAATGTTTTTAGCAAATAGGGAAACGCCAGGAAATCTCACCGGCTTTGTTTACATGCCACATTAAGCCATACTTAAAAAGCAATCTGTGGTTTAAAGTGAACATGCATCATACTGGTGCATGCTACTTGGAAAGCTCTTATTCCATTCCTGCCCCACTCATTCCAGGAATTAAGCCGGAATCTGGCGTGTCATGTAATCCAAACGCAGGCGTGCAAACCAGGTCATTGTGTGATGCAGCAAGGAACCTCAAGGTCACTGGCTAGCTCGTTATTCTCAACTTGAAACTCTTAGCTCTTCCAAAACAGTAACATTAGACAAGCAATCATGTTCTTCTAAGGCACTCTCACCAAGTTTGTTTCTGCCCATAACTTCTGCTGAATTTAGACCCTGATGGTCAAATTGTGTACTGCAAGCAAAGAGCAAAAGCAAACAATATTTATTATTTATTTTAATAAAACATTATATAGTGGTACCTCGGG
This sequence comes from Podarcis muralis, assembly GCF_964188315.1. NCBI lineage: Eukaryota > Metazoa > Chordata > Lepidosauria > Squamata > Lacertidae > Podarcis > Podarcis muralis. The sequence continues at coordinate 75,554,942 of NC_135658.1, read as the reverse complement.
TTAAGTACTGAATTCGTTCCGGAGGTCTGTACCCAACCTGAAACTGTTCTTAACCTGAAGCACCACTTTAGCTAATGGGGCCTCCTGCTGCTGCCGTGCTGCCGGAGCACAATTTCTGTTCTCATCCTGAAGCAAAGTTCTTAACCTGAAGCACTATTTCTGGGTTAGCGGAGTCTGTAACCTGAAGCATATGTAACCCGAAGCGTATGTAACCCGAGGTACCACTGTACTTCTTCATATAATAATTAAAAAATCTCTAGGTAGCTTATACAGAAAAACAATAAAAATACAACAATGCTATTCAGATCGATTTCCTTTAAATAAATAAAAACTATGGGGGTAAAACGACATAGCAAACAATGCAAAACTATGTATCAAAATAAAACTGCACCAAGACCAGGAGTGTTGTACTTCATATCCCATCATCCTTGATCACTGGATGGGATCTATAGTCCAACACCTTCTGCAGGACCGCAGGTTTCCCAACCCTAACCAAGGTGCAACTAGATGTAAGGAAAGGAACAGATTGGCAGAGCATTTCAAACTACAGGAAGCCAGCACAAGTTACACTGGGGTTAAATTATGCCAGTATAATCTAGCCCTATCCATAAACTCTGTTCAGCAACATGGCTACTGCCAACTGAGCTGACCTGACCCTGGCAGGGGGGGAAACAAGCCTTTAAAATAGGGCCGCTAGATTATGTGACTGAGCTGAACACAAAGTAGTGGCAAGTGTCCCACTGTCCCATCCCACCAGAGCCCTGGAACCCTGGTCTTGGCTGAACTGGTTTCAGCTAAGCCAGCTAAGCCCAAGCCCAAGCTCTGTGTACACAGAGAGCACTTTCTCCAATCAGCTCCAACTGAGGTAGTTCTACAGATGTTGCAGCACTGTGCCACTCTCCTTCGCCATACTTAACTTGTTTATGAATGAAATAGTTAAAAATGGGAAGCAGTACAGTAGTAACTTTGTCACTTCTATATACCAATACATAAGTACATCAGTATATCACTCAGCACATAGGTTTCCAGACTCTTTTTTCTAAAGATGGTGAGAATTTTTATTATTATTTTGTGTGGGGGGGGGGGGAAGACCTGTGGGAACACTAATTGTTGAGAGAGGAATAGAGAATACCCTTTGCATAGATAGTAGTTGCCTCTTACTGCGTGAAGGTATAAACAACTGCAAACTGCTATTTACAAAAGCACACTATGTAAAGATGACCCCTGAACATTTCGAAGCCTACATGTGTATAGAGCCTAACAGTGTATAAAATACATTTTAAAGCATAATTATTCTATCTAGCGTGGCACAGAACTTCAAAGAACCACAGATCTCTCTGTAAACTCTGCCCTTAATAAACGTGAGAGTACAAACAAGTGTTATATTACACAGAATATGTGCTGAAGGCAGAATTTTTTCCCTACCTGTTCTATTTACAATGAGCTAGCACATAGAAGACATTTCTAACTATCTTTTTAAAAGTCATTTAAATTATTTCCCTCTTCATGCAGCAAAATACACATCTAGAGTCTAACTCCTCTTGTTACAAAATGTTTAAAAATAATAATTTCAGAGCCTGAATTGATTTAAGCATCACAGACAGAACTCTTCATGCTACGTTTTGTCTTCCACACACATTATATGAAGGAGGACATGATTTTCTTTAAAGCTCACAAAAAAGGATTTGAAGGCTGTTCACAGTGTAAATAATAAGCATCCTGCATATTTTCAGACCGAGCTATTACAGAGGACTTTTGCAATTGCTCTGTCTAACTGAACTTCTTTTAAAACCCAAATATGTGCACCTTTCAAAGGCACGTTACACATATGAGAACTGCAAAAAACTGATATATTTCCCCCCTTTTCGACAAAACATACAGAAAACTCCAGACCACTGAAATACTGTAATGCTTCTTTAACTTTGGCACAGTGATCCCAAACATAGACAGGATTTATTTTCAATTATTCATGGTCTGCAGCTATTTCCCACCTCCATATGGGAACCTTTAGAAACATTTGTTTGTTTTTCTTGGGCCACTAAGGATGTAGATACATATAGACAAGACAATCTAACACTGCAATAAAAACTAGTAATATCTGTGGACTTACCTACAATGTAACAATATAATAAATATCAGCATGAAATCATGAATTTTAAAGGAAAACTTATTAAGCATTATCTTATACAAATATCTTATAACATACTTTACAGTACTGTAAAGTATATTGTAAGACATTTTTACAGTCCTTGCCTCACACCCACCCAGCCTTGCCCTGCCTCAGTATTTAACCTCTCTGTGACTAACAGCCTCTGTCTCTGACCCTCAATTTCTGCTTGATGACAGCAATTTATATAAAAGCTTCTGAAGTGAGGAGAACGTAAGCACTTCACCTGTTGGCTATTCAAGCATAACCAAAGTAGCCCAGAAGCTATAGCAACCGTAAGCTGAAAATACATGAAGATGGTTTTGTTTTGTTTTTGCTTTAATGGCAGAGTAACTGATAAACTGAATCATTTTATTGACAGGTGTACTTATAAAAAAAAGCCTTCCCTGTTAGAGGCAAATGCAACAAAATGCAAAGTTGCATACTGTCATAGTATAAGCAAGTAACTAGAGATTGCATGTGCACTGTCCTTTCCGAAATGTTGTTTAGGAAATAAAGAATTCTAAGAATCTACAACACCCAAAATGCATTTCTAGAATATCAAATGCACTGTCATTAGTAAATGTATTGCAAAGTCAATACTACTCACATTTCAAGCCCCACCCCCAACAGCTGGATGTTTTGGGTGTCCTCTATAAGGTATGGTTGGAGATGGTTTTACCACACATATCTAAAAATGCCTGAGCTGATCATCATACAAAGATACACAATGGGGCAATAACATAATTCGGCCAAATCCATTGCTGCGATGCAGGATTGTCTCTTAGTAACAGAGATCCATTTGCTTTTGGAAAGGATTAATCCTTATTCCTTAAAATGAACCCCCTGAAACAATGTTAACATATATTCTTCCAGAAGAATTACACAGGCCTAGGCCAAAATGAAACGGACAGCCTTTATTTAGAACACACCATTTCCAGAGCCAGTCATAGATCCAAGCACTAAGGTAAAGGTAAAGGACCCCTGAACAGTTAAGTCCAGTCAAAGGCGACTATGGGTTTGGGCACTCATGTCGCTTTTAGGCCAAGGGAGCCGGTGTTTGTCCGTAGACAGCTTTCCGGGTCATGTGGCCAGCATGACTAAACCGCTGCTGGTGCAACAGAACACCATGACGGAAACCAGAGTGCACAGAAATGCCGTTTACCTTCCCAGCACAGCAGTATCTATTTATCTACTCGCACTGGTGTGCTTTTGAACTGCTAGGTTGGCAGGAGCTGGGACAGAGAAAGGGGAGCTCACCCCGATTTGAACCGCCAACCTTCTGATCAGCAAGCCCAAGAGGCTCAGTCGTCTAAACCAAGCACTATTTAGCTTCCAAGGAGTCAATGTACGATGAGAGCTAAGATTTAGGAACCAAGAAGTCTTTCCCTCAACTGTAATCTCTGCCACAGACTCACTAAGTGGCATCACTGAGTGGTCATGTCTCAGGCTTCCACCGACAACATGATACACCAATATTGGCCTACCTTCCAGCACTGTTGTTAGGACTGCTGAGCTAATATATGGGAAACACAAAAAGATATATAGATATGTGTATGTATTATGATGATCTTTCTTAAAAAATTACACCAAGGTGTTACTTTTAAAAGACCATCATGCACAAAATTAACCCTCATAGCATCAGGCCATTTTCACAACTGCATTTTAAAATCACCTCTCAGTCTCACTTCCTTGTTTGTGGAACATAGATCTGTAGAGTTAGGAGGGACCCTGAAGATGATCTAGCGCAGTGTACCCATTTGAATGCTATTCATACGATATTTTTTTTTTAAAAAAAGAGTTGTATTTAATACAAAGTGTGTTCTGGCCAATGTGGGAATTACATCTGAATTGCAGCTGCCAGGAAAAAACCACAACCGAATTCACAGCCACTGGTGAAAATTAGCCTGACTCAGCACCCCTCAAGAATTATCATCATCAATTTGCCTGTCCCATTGACTTGGCAAAGCATCTTTATCAGCTTTAAGGTGCCATTCTCTGTGTATGTGTCTGTCTCATGCACGACCCTCGATTTCGGCGCGCGGCGGAGGGGCCAAGTTGCCAGGCCAGCTTCTCCCATGCCCTTACACCTGACTTGAGCTGCCGCCACCTGTGTGTGCGCCCCCCCCCCGGAAATAAATCGAGGGCGCCCCCCAACGCTCGCCGCGCGAAGAGGCGGCCGGAGTGACCCGCTGCTCTTGCTGTTTATCTGTGTCACTGTGTCAGGCGCCACCTGCTTGGGCTTACCTGAAGTGCCTGTACTGGGAGAGGTGGGCGCGCGCCGCCAGCACGCGCCAGATGCTGCTGCTGCTGCTGCTGTCCGCGGTGGCGACCTGTGCGCCGCTGCAGAGCTTGCTACGGCGGCCACTTTCCCCGTGGCCGCCGCCGCCGCTGCTGCTCTTCCACTCGTGCCAGAGGTCTCCGGACCAAGTCTCCGTGGCGCACGCCAAAGCGGCGGGAGAAGGCGGCTGCGGCTCCGCTTCTCGACCGGGGCTGCTGCTGCTGCTGCTGCTAGCGGCGGTGTCTCTGCTGTTGTGGCACCTCCGCCGGCTGTATCTCATGGTGTGAGGGGAGACTCCGCATGCCGGGCTCCCGCTTCCCCCTCAGCGCCGGCCCAGCCTCGAGACTGGCGGGAAAAGCGGCTCGGCAAAGGCGCGAAAGCGGCCGGGAGCCTCCAGAGGAGGGAGAGGCAGACTGAGGGCGCCTGGGTAGCTGCTGCTGCTAGCGCGGGCTTCTCTCGGGGCATGAAGTTGCGAGCGCGCCGGCTCCAGCAAGGGCTCCCTGGGCGGGAAGTTGCTGCCCCGGGGGCAAGAGCGGGGCATCCTCCCCAGCAGCGCCTCATCCGCGCCCGCTCTCAGCCGAGAGGGGGGCGAGTCGCTGGGGCGCCGCTCGCCGGCTTCCGGCGCCCCTCAGACCATCGGGGGAGCCCTGCTCGCGCTCCCTCGCCGGCGTCTCCAGTGAGAGTAGGAAGCGTGCGCTTCCCGACTTAGTAGGGCGGGGAGCAGGGGAGGTCCCTGCTGCTGCTGTTGGAGAGAGAGAAATAAACCAGGCTCTTTAGCAAAAGGAGAGCGGGAGTCGCCGGTGAGCAGCAGCAGCAGCAGCTAGCCAAGCTGCGAAATGGGTCAGGGAGGTGGAATGAGACTCTCGGATCGCCGCCTCCCGTCCTCGCACCCAGCCTTTTGGAGGGGGGTAGGGAAAGAGAGAGAGAGAGAGAGAGAACGCTGGGGCGAAGGGGGGGGGGAGAGAGAAAGCGCTCCCTCCTCTTGTTTTTTGCACAAGTGCAGAAAATGTTCCACTGACCTACATATTTTAGCAAACATTATACGTGACCTGCCCCCACCCCCACCCAAGTCTGGGAGGAAGAGGAGGAGACATGGGAGGACCTAAAAGGAAAAAAGAATTTGGCCCTTAGTGTGAGATCGGAGGGAAGGTAGGTTGTCGTTTCTATAACAAACTAGAACTTGCGCGCGTGTGTAGCATATATTTCCGTCTCTCTATATAGTTAAATAGACTGACTGCACGACGCGCATATTGAGGATCAGATAAGTATACTGGCCATTGCATAAGGCATTCTTAATCCTGGCCGTGTGCTGCACAGTACGTGCTTTCTCACTTCTGCTGTTTGGGTGTTCTGCAACAAGCCATTGCCACCTGATGCCATAACATCTGTTTCAGGAGATTGCTTAAATGTGTTTAGATATCTGAAGTGAACACTTGCTGAAAGCTTTTTTTCAGGAAAGCCTATGAATGGCTAGTACAACCCTGGACACACCTGAACCTGCCAATGCAGGTTTAAATGAAACATACTTGGATTCATAAATGTCAGTATGCCCAAGTGGATGCTTCTGTTTTAGATTTTGAATGTTCATGCATTTTAAAAAAATAATAATCAAAGGATTCCCAAACTCATATTTCAAATTTGTGGTGTTTAAGTTTTGATTGATTTATATTTTAATAAGTCCCTGTGCATCAATTCTCTAACATAAGTGACAAAAACCTCAAGCTGCACTATATTTATCTGATTTTAGATGGCAAATATCCCCCCAAAGCACACAAGCAATATGTGTGCTTCTTTTTCCTTATGGGAAAAGATTTGTTCATTGTAGATTGCATCAAGTCTTAGTCATGCTCAGACCATCAATGGACTTAAGTCCAATGAGTCTAGTCTCAGCATGACCCATTGGATTCAGTGGTGGCATCACACCCATTCAGTATTGCAGGATTTGATCTTTGACTTGCAGGTCCTGAAGGTCCGTTGACCAAGTTTTGATAAGTGCTGGCGTCAGGCCTTCCAATATTGGACAGTAAGATATTTAGCTATTAAGGGAGCTTGAATGAGACATGATGTAACCTCCCTCACATAGATAGTTATATGGGTTGTCTTCAATGGACCTAAGCTAGTCATAGAGCCATTAGTTTCTATAGGGGTAGACTGAACACAACCCTATGAGGGAGATTCAACTCACAAGTCTTGTCAGTGGAAACCCTGCACAGGGAGTTCCATTTGTGCAATGGGGCTTTCCCCTTTCTCTCCCCTTGCACCCCACAAATTGGTTCAGAGCAGCGGTTGGGAGAAGCCCCAGAACAGCGTATAGACGGAGGCGAGGAAAGTTCCATCTGAGAAGCTTGCCTTGACGGAACAATCAACATAGCTTGACACTGAATTCCACCCTGTGTCTTCAAATTAAGTTAAGAGATGAAAATCTGAAGGCTAAATAAAAAATTAATATAATTCTGCCCTATATTTCACCACAATAGAACTATAATAGGACAAGTTCTAGTATATGAGATAAGAGTTCACCAGGTGTAGCATCTATCCTGCTGGAGGTGTTATCTGCAAGGCCAAGCCCATGGATTAGTGTGAACTATAATTAGTAGGCAGACTGATGTTTACCCATATCACCTGTAGCCACAAACCCAGTTCAGTTCTGATCTTATTTTTATTAGATGCTTGAGAAACATACAGGCAGACAATGAAATGTTACGGTCTGGTCTACAGGCAATCGAAGTCCCAGCTGAGGATGTCAGGACCAGGGGCAAGATGGCGGGGTGGGAGAGTCCAGAAGCCAGGGGTCCAAGGGTCAGGAAGCAGGGAGTCAAGAAGCCAAGGTCCCAGGATCAGGAAGCAAGAAGCCAAAGGCAGCAAGGCAGGAAACATGTTGCTGTGGCAAAGAGCCGAAGGGAAATGCTGACCTTATATCCCTTCCCGGCTCTTGCCACCAGGCAGCGGCCTCACCTGTGCAGCCGCGCCTTGCCTCTCCAGAACAAACTTAGGAAGGCCCCAGTCCTGCAAAGCCTTACTGGTCACAGGGCCTGGCTCCTGCACACACTCCTGACATGAAAGGAAATCTGGACATGCAAACAGGTGGCACTAATGTTGTGGTGTTCATTTTGCAATTACTTTGAACAGAAGGCTCTTGTTAACATATCTGCAGCTATAATACTATCGTCACCATATATATGGCTCCACGGGGAAGGGCATAGTGGCAAACTAGACCAGGTCCATGTCCTGCAGGGACTTATTCCAATGGGACTTTCTCCCAAGTAAGTGTGTATAGGATTACTGACACAATTCAAGAAGCCATTTGTTCAGAAATGGAGCCTCCTTTTCGAAACATGCCTCAACTGAAGTTAATGGATGGGGTGTTGCTGTTTATTCCAGTAGGAGCCATGACAAGGCAGAAACGACTTGGTGCTACTCAAAGCATAAGGTTATATGATGCCACACTCCCAGACCTATTTTGTGGGGCAAATAGGGCAGTTGATATATTTCTCACCTGCATTATTGTGTTCAACACTCCTTTTGGAAACTAATATATGATACAAATAAATTTAGTAGAAGCTGTATCATTTTAGGCTTACAACCTAAGTGGGCGGGTTGTTTTGTACCCATTATTTAGTTAATGATGTTTAATTATTTCTTTTACCAGTTCAAAAGTTGCTGTTCACCACTGTGAAGTGGGTTGTTGTTGTTTTTACCCTTGCTTTAGAATGCTGACTGTAATCAGAATCAGATTAAACCCACAAAACACAAACACAAATCTCCTTTCTTCATTTGGCTGTGGCTCAACTTTTTTTTTTCTTTGTTGGAAATTACAAACAATGATTAAATTATCCTTTGGCACACTAAAATAAATGCCTGAGGGTATAAAGCATGAGGTTAAACAGGAGTGGAATAAAACTTTTTGTGTGGTGCCTGATGAAATTTTCCAAGTGTTGCACAACAAATAAAATGTAATTTATTCCTATTGTGTCAAGTATGGCCCCAAAAGTGCATGGAGTACTATTCACAGGCAAAACTAGCCAGATCCAGAGGCAGAAATGGGCAGATCAACAGATAACAGAGTAATCCAAACCCACTGGAATAAGAGAGTTTGGATTTGTCTGATTTTTGGCTTTCCTGACTTAGCCAAGGCTACACCGGCATAAACCGTTCACCCCAACTGAACTGGAGATATGCTTGGGGCATAAGCCCCTCACCCCAGTTCTGCCGGGACTCAATTGGAAATTAAGCTGTATTCCTAAACCTGGGCCTGTGTATGAACACAGATGCACAGATGATATAGTGACTTGGGATCTGAGCTGGCACAGCTCATCACAACAGCAAACAGCTACACAACCAGGGTTTTCTCTACCAGGATAGCACTGTAGACAAAAGAACAATCTGACAGAACCTGAGATGTCTAGGTAATTTGCTGGGCTAGAGACAAACAAAAGCTCGAATGCCTTTTCAGCTATGCTAAGTCTGTTTTGCAAGCGCAAAAAGCACTAGTGAGGCTGTCAAAAACAAGGCACAGATTTGCCTCCAGGGAGATGAGTTATGTTGAGGCAGCCTACTTTATGAAGGCCAGTGGAGTTACCAGTTTAAAAAAATAAGAAGGTGTCTTTTTTGTTGTTTTTTTAATGTTAGAGGAGGAAGCATTTTCTCCCTTTAAGCTTGAGATGATGTGTTTTTAACACGATCAACTTACTCATTGTTTCCCAGTTAATTAATCAGAAAATAAATTACAAGCTAAAAAGGGGATTCTGTTATAATAATGGTATTATAACGCATCTTTTACCTTATGTTTAGCAACATGATATAAATACACAAAAGGTGCCATGTTATTATTAGCTTTTCTGAAATCAGAGATCAAGCACTGCATTATCAGTGGGAAGAACCTATATTAGAACCAATCTTTTTTTCTTTTCCAAAGTTGGCTGGTACAGTAGATGCTCTTCGTTGCATGCTCAACACAGCCTAGGGCACCCTGCCATTCAAATCAAGAACAAGTTAACCTACCTAACTGGTAATTCTAGTCTCATTTGGGGAGATCAAATACTCATAATGAAAGAGTCTCTGCATTGTTGTCCCTGGCTTCTAGAATAAGGCTCCACATACTTGACAATATAAAGCTACACTTGTGAAATGCCACACCTTTGTTTAACTTGGGCTGCCCCCAGACTGCTTGTGTTTTGTGGGAGGGATTCAGTCGCATACTGGAAATATAGGTTTACGCAATTCATGTGGATTAAAGAGCTTTGTTGCCAAAATAAAAAATAAAATAAAAATCCACTTTTTAAGGAAACAGCAATACAAAAGCTTCTTGAAGTTCAGAAAGTGATGGAGGGCACTAGGGGGCATTAATGCATGCTACAGTGGTGCCTCGCGAGACGAAAATAATCCGTTCAGCGAGTCTCTTCGTCTAGCGGTTTTTTCGTCTTGCGAAGCAACCCTATTAGCGGCTTAGTGGATTAGCGCTATTAGCGGTTTAGCGGCTATTAAAGGCTTAGCAGCTAAAAGGCTATTAGCGGCTTAGAAAAAGGGGGGGAGCGGGAAAAAATCGCAAGACTTGCAAGACGTTTTCGTCTTGCGAAGCAAGCCCATAGGAAAAATCGTCTTGCGAAGCAACTCAAAAACGGAAAACCCTTTCGTCTAGCGGGTTTTTCGTCTTGCGAGGCATTCGTCTTGCGGGGCACCACTGTAGGGACTTTCTTGCTGAAAGTTCAGTCTTTTAAGCCATTATGCTATTTTAGATATCATATACTAGGGTATATGATTTTCCTTTCTCCCCAATTCAGAGATATAAAATCTGAAAGAGCAGAACTTTGTCTTCCCTGTTCAACAGTTGGATGGTAGGGAGGAGGTGGCAGAATATGTGTTTTGACTGATTTATCCCCCCGATAGATAAAAGGAATGCTCTGTGTAGCAACTCACATATCGCTGAATCAGCACAATCCAGCCTGCTTAAAACAAGATAATCATTCCATCCCAGTAGCCAATTGTGCTTGCTGTGGGATGGCATGGCTGTAACATCTGTAATGCATTTAAGTTGCCATGGAACACTTACCATTGGGAGGCTCTTATCTAGATAAAGGTAAAGAACTCCTGGACGGTTAAGTTCAGTCAAACGTGACTGTGGGGTGTGGCACTCATCTCGCTTTTTAGGCTGAGGGAGCCGGCGTTTGTCCGCAGCTTTCTGGGTCATGTCGCCAGCATGACTAAACCGCTTCTGGTGCAACGGAACACCGTGACGGAAACCAGAGCGCACAGAAACACCATTTACCTTCTTGCCACACCTATTTATCGACTCACACTGGTATGCTTTCAAACTGCTAGGTGGTCAGAAACTGGGACAGAGCAACTGGAAGCTCACCCCACCATGCGGATTAAAACTGCCGACCTTACAATCGGCAAGCCCAAGAAGCTCAATGGGTTTAGATCACAGCGCCACCCATCATGGGTGACTAACTTGTAGCCCTTCATAACGTTGGATTTCAACTACCATAAGTCCCAGCCCAATGGCCAATGGTCACGGATAATTGGAGTTGCAGTCAGCAATGTCTGGAGGTACACAGATGATCCACCACTTTTCTAGAGCCTCCCCATAAGTAACACTAATATTTGTTTGTTTGTTTGTTTGTTTGTCACCACTTATATACCACCTGATTTCAATTTAAATCTAAATGTTACAATATGTACATTGAGTCCCTTCTTTAGTGGGCAAATCAATTAACATAACCTTCTGTGCTGCACTCAAAAAACCTTATAGAGAGAGAAGATTCAGCTGTGGGAGGAACGGCGACTACCCTGTTTTCTAGCTCTGAAAAGATCAGTGGAAGTGCTTTCCCCTTGAATTCAGCCTTGGCTCCTTTGTGAATTTGTAACTCTTAATTATGGCGTGTAGAACAAAGCATTTGTTAAGTAAATTAATATGAAACAGCCCTGCTCTTACAGGCATCAAGAGATTCACAGTATACATTTTGGTTTTTAGTTTTTAATAGGACAAGGGATCTATCTTCCCCGATATTGCCACTTGACATTCAAGGCTTGAATGGCCCAAACAATCATCCGGATCTATGTATAGCAAGTGTTCAATTGCTTTTTAAACAAAAGGACATCTCAAGCACTTGAACTGCAGGGTACAGTGTGTTTTCACTGTTGTGTGTTCTGATTGAATGATACACTACACGAGGAGGAAGAAGGCAGGTGCAGCTCACACTGCTGTGTTCCTGTTCATGCTCGAGTTCGTGCAAATGTTTAACCACAAACGTGACAGAAGTGTACAAAATATTCACTAGATTTTGAAATCTGGCAAATGTCCAGGGCTTGCTTGTTGAGAGAAAGCTTCACTGGAGGAGAGGGCCCAAACTGTCTATGATGCAAGGAGCATGCATGTTTCTGAGTACGTAAAAAGCAACTGTGCAAAAGCCTCAGAACCATGGGATGGGATTGAAAAATAAACGTTTCTGTTTTTTTCTCTCCCTGCCAGTGCTCCTGACCCCACTTTCTGAAGCTGCTATTACCATTTCAAAGGAAGCTCCATTGAAATCTACATTTGTCAGGTGCTGAGCATAATGTAGGCTCGCCATCTCTTTGTTCCTGGAAGAGATGCTGTGTCTTCAACAAGTAACAAAAGACAGAACTTCAAACAGGTGGTGCAGTGAGGATCTCTACCCATTGTGAATTCCCCTAAATCTTATACAGCTTTGATCAGACACTGCACCACACAGTAGCAGGTCTTCCTGCAGATTAGGTAAGGTCTCAGAATGAGGTTTTTTTCTTTAAGATGCAAAGAAGACTGTGAAGAAAAGGCATGCTGAGCTGAAGTTTTATTCCAATGAATGCATGCTTAGATTAGGGGTAGTGAACTTTTTTCAGCCAGAGGGCTGCATGCCAGAGACAAAAGTGGGCAGAACATTGCACTGGACATTGCACATTCTGCTGATGGGATGTGGGTTTCCATTGTAAAAACAGCTCTTTTTGCTGGGGGGTTGGACTAGTTTAACCTCGGGGTCCCGTGCAGCTCTACAATTCTATGATTATCGTGTCTAGATGTGTCATTAAATGTGTCTTGGCATTGAAGTTTTCATGTATGTGCAGACAGCATCAGCAAGAAGGATACAGTGGTACCTCGGGTTACATACGCTTCAGGTTACAGACTCCACTAACCCAGAAATATTACCTTGGGTTAAGAACTTTGCTTCAGGATGAGAACAGAAATCGCGCAGCAGCAGCGCGGCGGCAGCAGGAGGCCCCATTAGCTAAAGTGGTGATTCAGGTTAAGAACAGTTTCAGGTTAAGAACAGACCTCCAGAACGAATTAAGTTCTTAACCCAAGGTACCACTGTATTTATGAAGGACACAGAAGGCATGGAGAGGCAATTTAACTATTTCCTCCCATGCTGCAGCACTAAGGACTATTGCTCTTCTGAGGTCAATTCCTAATTTGCTTTGGAAAGAGCCTCCTCTGTTAACATTTGGATTTCCTATCAATGCAAATAGCAATTTCAAAGGGGTGGTTTTCATAAGGACCACAACAGGTGTGGAAAGGGTTGAACTCTCCATCTGCCGTGGCCCTGATTATTGTCAACTGCCCCAGTGGATGCTATTTGCATTTAAAACAACAACAGCACGCCAGCACACTGGATGCAAAGATACATTTAACACCACGTCTAGCTTGCCCTTAGAAATGCTTGTAAGGAAAAAGAAAACCTTTTGGAGCAGCACTATAATCTCCATCTGTTACTGCTATTCAGAGACTGTGCATAAGATGAGTTATTTCCACTATGCTAACACATATATCTGTCTGACCATCAGCTTAATTTTAGCACGTATTCTGTAAAAGTGTTCCATTTATTTATTCGATATAAAAATTCTGTCAATGTTCTACTTCTGCCTGTGTCTCCACCTGTTCATGAAGATCCACAAATACCATTTGGACACAATTTCAGATGCAATGTTCAGAACTGGGCTCTATCAGTACTTGACATCCTGATCTGATGTATATTGTTGCAGTCTGAATCACTAGTGGGAACAAGCAGGCACAACAGGTCAATCAGTAAAACAGACAGTTGGCCGACCTGTATCTTCTCAAAAACTAGCAACTACGTATTTAGTAAACTAGGAACAATTGAAATAGCATGTATGCACAACTGCAGCATCAACCTCAGAACATCTGTGGGTCCTTGTGCTTTGGTTCAGGCTGAGACTAATAATGGCAATTGAACTGATTTTCAGGGTCAGCTCAGCCTCTACAGCTCACTGTTCCATTAGCAAACTCTTGTCTGTTTCCCGCATTATACAGTAACAAGTGTACACTTGAAAGGGAAGTGTACACCCAAAAAAGCATACTAAGGGATTCTTACAGCTGTGGCAAACAGAGGAGTAGATCACAGTATACAGAACAGCAACACAACAAAACAGCCAAAACAGCAAAAACATAACAAAAAGGACTTGCTGTTGATAAGTGTTCACTTTAGAAAAAATTCCATTGTGTGGGAATCCTTAAAATCACGGAGTTTACAAAATGTGGTTGCCAATTCCACACACTTAACAAAGCATAAGTCTTTGGAGATCTCTGGGGCACAAGCTACGTGAATGAATCTTCCCTGAAGAGGAGTTCCAAGTTTGCAAGTAGTTGCTTCCCATTGCTTGCCTTCCTCCCATAGAGTGCAGATGGCATTGAACTTGGATTGTCAGAAGACACTAAGAAATGCCCTGCCTGATCACGACAAAGGTCCCACCTGGTCTAGCATCCTGTTCTCAGTGGCCCACCAGATGCCTAGGGGATATTTGCAAGCAGGTCCTGAAGGCAATAGTATTTTCTTCACTTGTGACTTCCAGCAACTGGCACACAGAGTCATACTGCTTCTGGCACTGGGGGTAGAACATAGCCATTGATAATCCTATCCTACATGAATTTGTATAATCCTCTGTCAGAGTTGTACTGTGCTGAAGCCTTCTGTATTGTGTCACAGCATTTAAAGATAAATTGCAGGGCAGGCAGATTTCAGTGAAATAGTTTTGGCTGCATTGCACATCTCTATTAGGTATTTGGCATTATTATTATTATTATTATTATTATTATTATTATTATTATTATTAGTTGTATACCAACCTATACCCGCAGGTCTCAGGGCAGTTCACAGGATAAAATCACAATATAAAAACACAAAATGCAGAATCAAAATAAAAACAAAAGCAACCCAATAACGCACACCCCCAAATACATTTTGAAGGGGCATTGGATGACATCAGCTGTTTCGGAATAATAATGGGGTAAACGGTGTTCTCTCTCCACCTCCCCATAGCTCCTTTCCTGTTTCTGTCAGCTGTTGATATTTCTAGAGCACATTGCCAGAATGTGGTACTAAGGCTATGAAGATTATCTTTGATGACAAGACAAGTGATAGAGCAACTATTCTAGTGTTTGTTGGCTATTCTGAAAGCTCAGTAAATAACTTTAGGCTTCAGCTACTTTGTCAACCTACTTTGTCAGATGTGTGAAGTGTTGTCCTCAATTGGCAGGGGGGTGTGTGGGTGTGTGGAACCTAATGTCACATTTCCTCCTGGGCAACCAGTCATGGACAGAGCCAGAGGCAAATGCGAACAGGACAACAAATGTAAATCTGACCCTTATATAATAAGCTAGTTTCTGCACAGTCAAACACCGCTCTCCAACCTCCATCCAGACAAGCAAGAGATATTATCAGAGCTTGAGGAGACATTTCTCCAAGGCAAATCTGCTCAAGGAGAATGTGAAGAAGGGTCAGTGAGGGATGTGGCCGAGGAGAGTTTGTGGCCACATAGACAGGAGCCTGCCTGGTATCAATGGGCAGTGTAAGTGTTGCCTCACCAAAGGATAAATTTCTTGAAAAGTTCAAACATGGCACTTCTAAAAATGCTGGTTCTACTACAGATTTAAGTAGTCCAGACGGCACATGTGATGTGAGGCAATCCTTCAAGTAAATTGACAAAGAGGTCAGAGGGCAATGAGATGCAGAAAACTACAGCCATGGTGTTTATGTAATTAACGGCTGTTGTTCACAACAAACATTTGTGCTGGTATTGCAGACATCCTAACATGATAAGCCGTTGAGTAAGTATAGTGTGGTAAATTCATGGAGTCCGTTCATTCCACAAGTGATAGCACTGAACTTCTTGGTATATTGCAATTCAGTGGTTTCATTGTGTTTTCGGCAATTGCCCTGCTCATTTGAGCAGCAGACTGGGGAAGTGTAAGGCTGGCGTGGGTGCCTCACTCCGTTTTCACAAAAGTTCTTCGATCGTGGTGATTTCTTGGCATTTTGGCACCTTCCCAGCCCTCTCCCCTCTGAAAACATCAGTAAATGTTTTTTGATGCCAAAGCGTGAGTCAGTGTCAAATTAATTTGTAATTGCACACTCTACAATGCAGAGAGAGAGGCAGAACGATTAGTCACCTCCTTTTCTGTCAAATACAACTGAATATGTAGTGAAAGAAGTCCATTAAAAAATGTGGGCATTGCAGCTAACAGAGTCTGATGCAGCTTGCCCTAACCCTACCCTCACGGTGCCCTTTTCACGTTTCATTTCTGCTACCACCGAAATTCCTTCCTTTGAAATGCTTGTTCCTAATCCCAAACAACTCCAGTGAGTCAGGTCATGAAGGAGACAGATCACTGTTATTAGGAACATGTTTATTTATAACAAGCAATGAGACAACAAGATGTGACAAGCTGCACTTTACCGAAGGTCTAATGTATTGCCTCAGGTGAGTTACGAGGCACAGGATGGAGCGCAGAGGCCTTTCATTTCCTTGCCGCCACCCCAAAAATGCAGGAAGCTTTTAGAAAAGGTGTTGCCATTAACATCTGCTGCTGTGATTGGCTGTAAACAATATTAGAACACGTTTGTTCCTCCTTGTGATGTCAGGAATGGCACAGTACTGGAATCTAAGGAAATGGAAGCACAGGCAAAAGGTAAAGGACGCCTGGACAGTTAAGTCCCGTTAAAGGCGACTATGGGGTTGCGGCGCTCATCTTGCTTCAGGTCGAGGAAGCTGCCGTTTGTCCACAGACAGTTTTGTGGGCCATGTGGCCAGCATGACTAAACTACTACTGGGGCATGGAGGACCGTGACGAGGGCCAGAGCACATGGAAATGCCGTTTACCTTCCCGCCGCGACAGTACCTATTTATCTACTTGCACTGGCATGCTTTCAAACTGCTAGGTGGGCAGGAGCTGGGATAGAGCAACGGGAGCTCACCCCGTCGCAGGGATTCGAACCGCCGATGTTCCGATCAGCAAGCCCAAGAGGCTCAGTGGTTTAGACCATAGCACCACCCACATCCCAAAATGGAAGCATAGGGACCTGTCTTACACTGAGTCACACCATTGATCCATATAACTCTGTAGGGTTTTTTGAAGTCCCACCCCATCAAGTTGTGTATAAATTTTATGCAATAATAAATTATTATTATTATTATTATTATTATTATTATTATTATTATTATTATTACACTGACTGGCAGCAGCTCTCCATATTTTCTGGCTGGAGACATGTCTGAGGCTTAATGCTGTCCAGCTGGCATAGATAAGACTCCGGGCTCCCAGCCAGTTCCAAACTATTTGATTTATTTGGCAAAGTTCAAACGTACATCTCCAGCGTTTCAATTAGCGTCCTTCCCCTTGTTGCGCAGTTGCCGCCTCTAAACTTTCTTCTTCCTTTTCCGCACCCAGCATGCAAGTCTGCGAAAACTCCTCCCCTGACTTCCTCTGTGTACAGAATGACTTGTTCCAGGCTCATGCTCCTCCCCCTCTACGTCAGACCCACTGTCAGACGACAAGCTGCTGATAATCTCTTTAGGCTCTCTAGAACTGCTGGTTTCTGTCCTTTCATCTTTTCCCGTTTGCCTCTCCCTGACAAGACATTCCCAACCCTACCCTGCTGGGGATTGAACCCAACCCTTCCCCTTGCAAAACAGATGCTCTGCCACTAAGGGCCATGTGACATTTTGGTGGATCCACCCTTCACATTTGAAAAAACAAATATTTTATGTACGTATGCTATTTACAATCAATCTGACGCCAATGCACACACACGTGCACACACACACACACACACACAGAGTAAAGACAAACACGAAGTTTCTGCTACATAGCTGGACAGGACACACAGATCTTAGTCTGACGGTCACATGCCACGTTTTTAGGTATATGGTAAACGTCACAGGTCTACACTGAAAACATTTCAGGTAACACGCAGCCAACATGGAACTGGAAACATGTATAATACAGGTGTACTTCTCAGAGAGGCCCAAAGGATATATATTCAATGGGCTCTCATCATTCGCCTTTTTATAGCCATGGGAGCACTATGGGATTGAAGTCACAGGCCAGGCTGCCCAGCCCCGCCCTCACCAGCTACACATTGAGCATTAAGAAGAAAAGGATGCTATGTGTGCAGGGCAATCGGGATTTGTTTTTTGCAATAAATTATGGTTTCATTTCCAGAAGTATGGAGGGCTGCACAGCGAACCTTTCTTTCTAATGTAGGGTGGTACCAGGGGCATGACCAGTGGCACATCAGAATCAGGGATATGGCCAGCGCGCATGACCATACTCTTCTCTCACGCACTCAGTGAATGCACAAGGAGCTGAACTGTGTATGAGCTCCTCTATCAAGTGCATCAGCTCCTTGTTGAGAATATACTGTTGAGTATATACTCAGTGGCAACACAGGTTTGCCTTATCATCATCATCATCATCATCATCATCACCACTGTGTAATGTGTGAAATGGCATTAAGCAGAACATATCCATTGTCGCCCACCAACAAGGAGCTTGTGAAAGTGTATTGGACTTAGTCAGCGTTCATAGGACCGTGAAAAGCAAAGGAATGCATTCTAACATTATGAGGGGCACATCACAGGAGTTTGTTCCAAGAGGATCTCAGAAAAGCCTTTGCTAATTTGCCTGCGTTGATTGTCATACAGGCATGCAGGGTTACATTTGTTTATTACCTATTTGCAGCCGCCCTTAGAACAACAGTGACAACCTGAAAAGGCCCTATTAAGTTCAACAACAATCTGGAAAACCAAACCACTTACTTTCTATTCCTCCTCATCGCAATGTCTTTGTTTCTATTCTGTACAATTCATTTTTCTGACTTTGTAAAAAAAAAAGACTGATGGGGTTTCTTCAGCAAGTAGGCACACTTTTTTTAGCTTATGATTTAGTTTTTTAACATTTATGTCTTGCATTGAGTTTTCATTGGGTTCTGGTTGCCCCAGATTCCTCCCAATTACTTCCCTCCTCAGATATCCCCACAACATTCATTCCTCTCCAGATCCTCTTCAATTAATTATCCCTACACACCCACACAAAAAAACAACATCCCAGTGTTCTTTTCCTTACTCACACCAGGATTGTATTTCTTCATACTTTAGCCCTACAGCCAAATATTTAGCTAGTTCTTTGAATACAATCGTGATTTCTTATCTCTGTAATTGTCTCTTGGCTCTTTCCTTAGCCCATTTTCTTTTTCTTCTTGGATTTGACTTCTGGCCATTTCCCTCCTTCCCCTCATTCCTCTGGACGGTTCCCTCTCCCAAACCCCAAGTCCAGTTTCCAAAAATTCCTCCCCTTCTTTGACTTGTAACTTCCCCAAGCCCCTGTTTTACTGGGCCTTTGCATCTCCTACTTTTCAAGTCCTGTGCTCTCTTGGATAAGAGGAATTTGGTCAATGGCAGCCAGAGGCCCTTAAGCCCAGAGCAATCCTAGTTTCTTCTGCTACTCCTTTCTTACACCAGCCAATCGTTAACAGAAACTTCAGTGCCACTGCCACAAATGTTATTACCTAAGGCTGTTATAATATATATTTGCATTACTTCCGGGTTTCAATCCAGAGATACCCAAGCAAGAAAGGACACCGTAACAAAGTCAACCACATGATTAGTGATAGAGGCACAATAGTAACTGCATCAGGATCCAGAGTTAAATAGCCATTTGCAACGGAGCCAAGGGATCAGTCTTATGAGTCACAATGTGTCTTGTTTGCTCTCCCAAGATGGCACCCTGCTCTGAGATGTTTCAGAAATTAGTAGCAAATGCTTGCAATAGTGTTTCTATATAATTAGTATGACGTACAAATTTACTGTTGTTGTTGGAATCTGGTTGGATTTAATCTATGATGAAAATGAAGACAGGATGTATGAAACTGTTCAAATTCTGACTCTAGGCCAACTCTGTCTTCTACCAGTCTTTTGTTCAGACCAGTTTTGATTTTGGAAATAAGATAAATGTGTACACATGATGCCTACATCCTGTGCTCTTTTAAAACAAAGTGTTGCCCTGGATCTATTTAGTGCTTTACTTGATATATTTATATAAACAACTAACTCCGGGCTCAGGGGAACAGCTGGAAAGGCTGAAATAGTCTTAATCTGTATAGTCTTTAAAAGGCCAGTACAGAACGAATTAAGTTTGTAAAATCCAGGAATGATTTGATTGCACCCAAAATTATTTGGGAGACAGTTTAACCCCTCGTCACTCTGACTAATGCCAGCTGCTGGACACTAGGAAAGCAGTTCTTAAGTACTTGAAATAAAGGATGCAGCAAACATGACATGATGCCAGTATTGCAGCCAAGCTGCAGCAGTGAGGAAATCAAATGCATCCAATCTGATGAGAGGAGTAAAAAAAGCTTATATCCACAACTAACATTAGCTATTAGTAGGTCGAATGTTTCAAATGTAAACCCCACCCCCATTGGTTTTAATTTATCTATGTTTTTGTTTGTTTATAAGCTGCTTTGGGTGGCTTTGGGGAAGATAATGTGAGTAACAAATTTAAATAATAATAATAAATAATAGCCTCAGTGGAATCAGGATTGCACTTTAATACATTGAGCATTTCTCTTCATTTGTTTGCAGGGATATTGGAGATCACCATTGGCTACTAAATGAGCATTCAGTCTGAACTGAATCAAAGAATACTTTCTCCCTCATTAGTACATTTCACCTTGAGACAACAAGGTCCAGAGTGTGGCCCAGGCATCCCCAACCTTCGGCCTTCCAGATGTTTTGGACTACAGTTCCCATCATCCCTGACCATTGGTCCTGTTAGCTAGGGGTCATGGGAGTTGTAGGCCAAAACATCTGGAGGGCCACAGATTGGGGGTGCCTGGTGTGGCCTGACACATGCTTTGGAGCAGTGACATGTTGGGAGAGCCCCACAGCTGTCATGGCAGCCATGAATTCCTGAGCCACCCCAGAGCCAGTTGCCTTGGCATGGATGTTGAACTCCCCCAAAACCAGCAGCCTGGAAGTCCTCAACACCACCTCTGAGACCAGATCTATTAGCTCAGGCAGGGAGACTGCTGGACAGCAAGGTGGTAAACGAGCAGAAAATCTAATATTTCCCAACTGCCCAATGCCAAACATACACTCGAGATACCCCCACAACTGGACAGAGAGCCTGGAGAGAGAGAGAGAGAGAGAGAGAGAGAGAGAGAGAGAGAGAGAGAGAGAGAGAGAATCTCCACAGACCACTGCAACTCCCCCTCCTCCACCCGCAAGTCTGCCAAGTACACAAGTGGGCACAGCTGGGTAAGACCAACTCCACCCTGCTCACCCACCCAGGTCTCAGTGATACAGACCAGATCGGCTGCCTCATTCAATGACTCAGTTCCCTGCCCAGAGTAGTATATAATTAGTAAATGACAGTATGTATTGGAAGCAAGGGAACACTTAGCTACTTTAAATCAATTCAAATCTCCAGGGCCTGATGAGCTGCACCCAAGGATACTAGAGGAGCTTGCGGATGTAACTGCAGAGCCTCTACCTTTGAGAATTTGTAGGCAACAGGTCAGGTCCCTGCAGACAGGAGGCAGGCAATTGTTGTCCCCATCTTCAAAAAGGGGAAAAAAGAAGACCCAGGTAACTACCAACTCAATACCAGGAAAGGTCCTAGAACAGGTAATTAAATGGTCGGTCCCTGAGCACTTAAAAAAGGATGCTGTGATTACATGGGTTTCTCAAAAACAAGCCATGTGAGAAGAATCTCATTTCTTCTTTTTTAAAAGAGTTACAAGTTTGGTGGATCAGGGGAATGCTGTAGACATAGGTTATCTTGATTTCAGTAAAGCTGAAAGTCCCCCAATATATTACTGTGAGGAAACTGGTAAAATATGGGCTGGACAAGGTAACTATTAGGTGAATTTGTTGCCTGATGGAACCCAAAGAGTGTTCATTATTGGTTCCTCGTCATCTTGAAAAAAAGTGAAGGCATGAGGTTCTGTCCTGGACCTGTTGTGGTTCAACGTTTTCATAAATGACTTGGATGAAGGATTTTTTGCAGATGGCATTAAACTGGGAGGGGAAACTAATGCCACAGAAGACACAATTGGGATTCAAAATGAAATTAACAGATTGGAGAACTGGGCCCAAACAAACAATATGAACTTCAATAGAGACAAATGTTCTGCACTTAGGCAGGAAGAACCAGATGCACAAATACAAAATGGGGGCCACCTGGCTTACTAGCAGTACATGTGGAAAGGATCTAGAGGTCACAGTGGACCACTAGCTTAACAGTGTGATGCAGCAGCAAAAAAGAAAGCTACTGCTATTTTAGACTGCATCTATTTTAGACTGCATCCCTATTTATCTACTTGCACCCGGGGGTGCTTTCGAACTGCTAGGTTGGCAGGCGCTGGGACCGAGCAACGGGAGCGCACCCCGCCATGGGGATTCGAACCGCCGACCTTTCGATCAGCAAGCCCTAGGCGCTGAGGCTTTTACCCACAGCGCCACCAGCGTCCCTAGCTTAACAGTGTGATGCAGCAGCAAAAAAGAAAGCTACTGCTATTTTAGACTGCATCAACAGAAGTCTAGTGTTCAGGTCAAGGGAAGCAATAGTACCACTCAATTCTGCCAGTCAGACCACACCTGGAGTACTGTGTCCAGTTCTGGGCACCACAATTTAAGAAGGATGCTGACAAGCTGGAATGTGTGCAGAGCAAGGCAACCAAGATGATCAAGGGTCTGGAAACAAAGCCTGGAACAGTTGAGGGAACTGAGTATGTTTAGCCTAGAAAAGAGGAGACTGAGAGGAGATATGATAGCCATCTTCAAATATCTAAAAGGCTGCCACATGGAAGATAGAGCAAGTTTGTTTTCTTCTCCTCTGGAGGATAGGGCTCAAACCAATGACTTCAGGTTACAAGAAAGGAGATTCTGACTTAAGATCAGGAAGTACTTCTGACAGTAATAGCTCCTTGACAGTGGAAAGGACTGCCAAGGGAGGTGGTAGACTCTCATTCCTTGGCGGTTTTAAGCAGAGGTTGGATGGTAATCTGTCATGGATGCTTTTATTTGAGATTTATGCATTGCAGGACTAGATTAAACCTGGGGTCCCTTCCAACTCAACTATTCTATGATTCTGTGATAGCAATTGCAGTCTTCAAGTGCTACATATGGTTCTTTCTAATTGAGCTGTTGCTCTGGGATGAGGAATAAATAGTCAAAGACTTGGAGAACATATAGCTAGAACTGCAAATAGACTTCATATTCCTGGAAGCAGGATGGTAAATTTTGTAACGGGTGGGAGCAAGGGGAATTAGAATCACGGAGTTGAAAAGGTACAGTCTTGACCCCTGCCCTCCCTTTTCAATACAGAAAATCCAATACCTGGAAATCAGGTGTTCTTATTGAAAAAATTATACAGTACTTCTTGCTTTTTAATTTGTACAGCAAAGTTTACTGAAATAATAGCAAAAAGTGACACTATTCAATGGAACATGCTAATGACCATTTGCCTTTGATTAAGTATTGTTTATTTTACTTGTGGAATAGTGCCCATTCCTCTTAAAATGGGGTCTGAAATTTTCAGAATTCTCTATCATTGACTTTTGGGATCTATTGGGGTAATTGCTTTTTTAAAGAGCTGAAGTGTAAAGGTAGATATGGTTCTGTTCAGAGGATGAGAAGCCATCAGAGCTATTAGTTTCAGTTGCTGCTGTTACCTCTACTTGCTCTTTGCTTTAGGCTTAAAAAAATGATCGGTGGGTGGGACAAGGTTGCAAAGGCTTCCATCAATATATGTGTGGGACTCCTTAAACTGTCAGGTTCCATCGCGTACGCTAGGGAGATCATCGTCAAACAATTGTAGATATAAATTTTTTGCCTGAAAGAGCACACCATGATGCCATTTAACTGGAACCCGAAGCTATTGATATCCCGCTGTGGTATCATGTACACCAAGGCCATGCTATTGTCCTCCTGAGGCAAATGTTACATGCGACTTGTTAACCTTAGCATGGTAGAAAACCAAATCCACTGCTGCTTGACCTACTTTATCATAATGCAGAACCCATTCAGTTGTTATAACATACTCCATCTATAGAAAAAACTTGCTGGCAAAGACACCATGATTACATGAATACCAAGCCACTAGACTCAGATTTTATTTATCCAATAAAGGGTCACATTGTTCAAAATAGGCCTAGTGTTTTGATGACATGTGCACTTGAATAGATCAAGAAAGCCCAGATCAAATTTATTTTTCTTAAAGCTAATAATCTTTTGGGAGAACATGTTGCATATAGCATTGTCAGACACACTGGCTGTTTATTGAGAGTTGCTTTGGTAATTTGACCAGAGTATTTATTGGGCAGGAGAAAAAATTGTACAGAAAGGCCTTTAATGAGAATAGTGCTTTGGGTATAGATGTGTTCTTCCAGTGTCTATATTATAGGGTCTATAATACTTTCTCCCCAGTATGACTTAGTTGTATGGTTTCTATGGAAACAACCACAACTTGCTTCATACGCAGGTGCAGCATATACGTTTGTATTACATATGCATCAACCTTAAAATAAGAATTGCAAATGTGCCCACTCTCTTGGTATCAACAAGCTGGCTGATCCAGGAATCATCAACAGCATTTCTAGTATGACAAGAATAGGCAGCTAGTATAATCAAAGCATGCAGTTATTTATTAGGGTAAGAGCTATAGCTCAGCAGAACAGCATCCAGGAGGTGAGAATAATAGTAATAGTTAGATCATCGCTTTCTGAATGACTGGTTTTTTAAAAAAAATAATCTGTTATTTATTTCTGCACACGTTAACTGCTGTTTTTCATGATGCTGTTTTATGTTTTATATCTTAGTAAGTTATGCTTATTGTTACTGATTTTTTTTTATTTGGTTGTATTTATTTAACAGGTTTTGTAAACTGCTTAATCAAAAACAACAACCCCTAAGCAGCTAATTTGGCTGTTTTATTGTTGTAAAATGCCTCAAAACGTTGTGAGATACATTTTATTTTATTTTATTTTATTTACTGCTGGTTTAATCACTGAAACCTCAAAGAGGTTATTTGAGCATTTTACTCTTGCAAGATTCCTTGAGATCTTTTTTAAAATAAATAAATAAATGTGGAGTGTATGTTTTAAAACTAATGTAAGGGGATTACATTACATTACGCGGGTGGCGCTGTGGTCTAAACCACTGAGCCTAGGGCTTGCCAATTGGAAGGCCGGTGGTTCGAATCCCCACGACGGGGTGAGCTCCCGTTGTTCAGTCCCAGCTCCTGCCCACCTAGCAGTTAGAAAGCACGTCAAAGTGCAAGTAGATAAATAGGTAAACGGTGTTTCTGTGCGCTGCTCTGGTTCGCCAGAAGCGGCTTAGTGAAGCTGGCCACATGACCCGGAAGCTGTACGCCAGCTCCCTCGTCCGTGACTGGACCTAATGGTCATGGGTCCCTTTACCTTTTAAAGTGCATTTTACACAGTACTTCTCATCTGATCTTTCCTATTATGAATTCCAGAAGGAAGGAAGTACCGCACTACAGCTTTTCCATCCATAGCAGAACTCCATGAAAATGAAGAGAGCATACTCTGACCTGCTGATTTAATTCCAAGAGACTGTATCAGCTTAGCTCACTTGGTACAACTGCTGTGATGTAGAACTGCAAAGAATAAGGTGGGGGGGGAGAGAGGCATTTCTTTTAAGGCATTCAGTAGTTCTTTGCTAGGGCACAGAGCATTTACTGTCTTTTATGACTGGATTAAGTCATTATTGCAGCTAGTTTTTAGCTTGAGTGTTACAGGCAGTGACTCATGCCTGCTGAGCATGTAATCTAGAGGATATTTCAGAGGCAAAGGGGAGTAGTAGCAACAACTAAACGACAGGACTCTGATCAGGTCTGATCGCCAGATTTTCTTTTTTTTCTTGCTTTTTGTGACACGGTTGCTCTATATAAAATTCACACAGTCTGGGAGGCATGGATCAGTGCAGAAAGATCAGATGCTTCAAGTTTTCCTAAGAAATAAGAGCCCTGCTGCACGAGTACAATGGCCAATCTAATTCAGCATCCTCTTCTCACAGTAGCCAACTGAACGCTTCTAGGAAGCCTTCAAACAGGACATAAGTGCACCTGTCCACTTGCAACTGGTACTGAGAGGCATGCTGCCTCTGGCAGTGAAGGTAGAACATAGCAATCCCTGCCTTGGTTCTGTGCCAGATCTCTCCATTAAGTCCGTAAGGCAGCTTCGGCCAAACCAAGCCACGCTCACCTGCCCCACACCTGATGTTGCGCATCAAGCGTGGGACTGACTGGTAGAGACGTAGCTGCGCTTTGCAACCGCTGACAATCAGCTCTAGAATCTGCACCGTAAAGCATCTGCAGAATTCGCTCTGCAACATAAAATATGGTCTGCAAGATTCTGCCCTACGGCAACACTAGTGGCAGGTTGACCCTAATGCATGTGATTTGATTGTGCACATTGAAGTGTTGTGTTGTGGTACTTTCACGTTTCTCTATGCCGGAAAGTTTATGTTGTTATAATCCTTCAGAAATATTTGCAAGAGCTACAAGAATTTCCGAGCGGAGATTTCTCGCGGCGAGTTTGAGTCATGTTTAATCCACATCATTCTGTGTTTCTGCGGTGAAGAACTAAGTTTAGCTCGTCACTATGCTTTCCCACAGAACGTTTCTGAACACAGTAATAGTAACATTAAACTTGATGCCTGAAGGACCAATTGTAGAGGAGGGTCACATTTGCCTTCATTTCAATTAACCCACTTGTCAGATGCAATGCTATACATACTCAACAGACTGCCCCAAAGTATTTCTTATGCTCTTTTAGTGGGGTGGACTAAAATCATACTATGCTATTTGCTCCACACATGTAATGTTGGAAGCAATCAGCCTTGGTTTAAATTAACTTGAGAACAAAAGCATTTGGGAGGACATTCCTGTGCACGTACATTAATGAGTTCAGTGCAGCTTTGCGTCCAGTTCAGCTTACCCCCTACAGGAAGTGTTTAGGAGCACAGTCTTAATTCATATAATTTGTTCATGTGCACTGTGGCTTCAGAAGGGATCTTCCTTGTTTAAGGGGGTTGCAAATTCACAGAATGTAACTGAGCAGAAGCCACAATCCCACAGCATTGATTATTTTAACCCATGAATACTTGTATTCGACTTTATTTATTGTAACACATGCCGACTTCTTTTCATATAAAAGTAAATTCGCATTAAAACAGTAAGAACCCACAGACTACTGTTTTCTGCAGTCTGCTTCCTTGCAAATTTTACGCAAAGCATGCCCACGGTATGCGCAGATTATAGAAATTAGCTTCTTGTGGTCCAGTAGTGCATGGAACTGAGCTAATTGTCTCCCTCTTTGTGAATTACAGTAAATAGGATATGCTGAATTAGGAGATGTCCATGAATATTATGAATATAATGTTACAGATCTGGGATAATTGAGTTTGGGGGTGCAAGGGCATGTATAACTGCTAGAGTTAGTGAATGTTAGAAATGAATAAACTGTAGAATTTAGATAATATTTGGAGTATTGAAGAAGGGAAGATGCCAGGACAGAAGTTGTAAATAATGGCAAAAGTTGCTGGAAGCAAGTCATTAACCTATCAATAAAAAACATCATCAGAGCAAGAGATTCTCTTCCAGTGGACCAAGCGGGGAGTTCCCATGGTTACCATTGGCGGTGGCAGGGGAGGCTTAGGATTTCAGCAGGAAATCCATAGGAAAACAGTGGAGGGGGCAGGCTGTTTTCCTGCCCTACAAGGCTTGGATTTTTCCAGTAAGGGTCTTTGGGAAGCAGAAGAGTAGAGCCAGAACTCCAGGCAGAACCCTCTTAGCAAGGCACAGAGCTGGGATACAGGATGCCATAGTCTCCAATGCTGTACTACTGAATCGGAGCAAATGTCAAAACTGCAGAAAACCCAATGGATCGTTTCAGCAGTAAAGAGCAGGTTTCCCTTGGAGAAAGTGGTGGGACCAGTGGAAACGTGGAGAAGCTTCTAAGTGGGAGATGTGTAGCCTCACACTTCCTTCTGAGGGTTACCTGTTGGGTAAGAATGGGATACCTTGCATGTTCTACCTGCCATGAGGATTGGGAACCCAGGAAAACGAGGACGGAGCCTATAATGTTTTAGATACCATTTTTATTTCACAAACCCAACCCAGACATGTAATTTTGTTATCCATGAGTGTTTCAAAAAGTTTTACTGAGTTTTACTGATAATCATTTTATGTATACAGGTTTTTTTTCAGTTCTGTTGATTTTATCTGTGTCATATTGATAGTTCTATTAGCCAGTCTTCCGATTCAGCAGCCCATAAAGCTTTCTAAACAAATACATACATGTTGTTTACAGCTCTGGGACGCAGGTGGCGCTGTGGGTTAAACCACAGAGTCTAGGGTTTGCCAATCAGAAGGTCAGCGTTTCGAATCCCCACGACGGGGTGAGCTCCCGTTGCTCGGTCCCTGCTCCTGCCAACCTAGCAGTTCGAAAGCACGAAGTGCAAGTAGATAAATAGGTACCGCTCTGGCGGGAAGGTAAACAGCGTTTCCGTGCACTGCTCTGGTTTGCCAGAAGCAGCTTAGTCATTCTAGCCACATGACCCAGAAGCTGTATGCCAGCTCCCTCGGCCAATAAAGCGAGATGAGCACCACAACCCTAGAGTCGTTCGCGAATGGACCTAATGGCCAGGGGTCCCTTTACCCTTTACCTTTACTGCTCTGATTGGCAGCAGCTCAGCAACACAAGATCCTGAACAAAATAATCAACTCCTGTTTGTTAACAGAAGTCAAAAGCCCTGCTCTTATTAATTCTGAAAGGGCTCCATTCTCTCTACAGCTCACCCCAAATGATGCCAATTGGAATCAAAGGGATTTTCACACTGAGATATATTAAATGAAAGGAAACTTTAGATGAGAAGCAATTTATTTTGCCAGCAGCTTAGAAGTATTCCCTGGGCTATTACAGAAGATATATTTGTCATAAAGAAGAAATATCACTAGCATTCTCCTCTGCTTGATCCTGAAAAGAAGATTAATCTTGTTTTTAATGCTTATATCCTCTGACGTGAATGTGCATGCTGCAGATTGCTTCCTTTGCTTTGGAAGAAGAGTGCCTTAATACATGGTACAGGTAGCACTAAATGGCAGGCCCAGACATTAGCAGGGGCATTGATTCCTGCTCTTTTTCCAGATGTCTAAATACTTAGAACTGGCTTTGCAGAGTCTCGTCTATGTGCTTGGAAATTTCTCTGTGGCTCTCAGTTTGAAAGGTGTCCCCAGTGTAAATGCATCTCTTTTAATACTGTACTCGGTTCAGGGAATTTATTTCCACCCTATTGTCTCCGTGCCTTCTGGAGACACAGCCTAGAGGCAAGTTCCCTTGCAGCGCTGCCTTACTTTGTTGTACTGTGTGATGCACGTAGTCATCTTTGACAATTTTAACTCTGCACAGATTAAAGCGTTTCCAAGCCAGCTGCAAGGAAAGCTAGTTCTATAGAAAGGGAACCGAGCTGAGAAAATTCTAGCCTGGGCTTTGCTGCAAAATTTGCAGGCTAATTAAAAATAGTTCTGTGCTGCCTTTCAAGCACAGCAACAAGACGGTGCACAACAACATAAGCACAACAACCTTATAATTCAGGATAAAACTGCAGCTGCTAGATCAACAGTTAAAATCAAGCCAACTGGTAAAAACAGCCAGCAGAGACCTCAGAAAATAAATGAATTTTCAGAAAGTACTGAGAATGCCTCAGTTTAGTCACAGTTCAGAGGGTATGGGTTTAAGATCACAACTTCCTGCCAAGCCAGTCACATAAATAAAGCAGATGAATTCTAATCTAAGAAACTTCTACATGGAATGCACATTGGCTTGCTTTAATATTCTTGTTCAGTTTTGGTTCTAATTTTATGTATTTGCATGCTGAGACCCTGGGGTGAAGGTTAGTCTATGAAGCTGGATCTAGACACATCAAAGAAGCGTTTCAGTTAAACGCATTATAAACGTTGCATGAGAAATCGGGTTGGCAAAAACGGAGCTCCACAGCGCCACCTAGTGCCACAGTGCTATACTGCATATACAAAGCGTATAAACTTCTTTTTCTTTGCCAATGTAGCTGGGTCCTACAGCTCCCATCATCCCTGATCATTGACTATGCTATCTAGGGCTTATGGGAGCTGGAGTCCAGCAATATCTGGAGGAGGGCACCACACTAGCTACTCCTCCTGCTCTAGCTCTATATGACTTTTAATGAGTCCTCTTTTTCAAATGATGAGGTACAGTTACAGTTGCCATAGAAAGGATGGTTTATTAATAATCATGATGTCTTTTGAACAACAGGCATGGGTGTTACTTTTATTCTTGGATATGTGAGTCAGAACTATTGTATGCACATGAAATACTAGGGTGGTTTTCTGTAATTAGGAGATTAGGCATCTATGAAAGGTGCAGGCATGCATTCTGGAGACTCGGGAAGGCTCCATTTCTATGCAGGATTCTGTCAGTTATTCCTGTGTTGCTCATTAATTCTCCCTCCCCCTTAAATAGCAACACATTTAAATGTAATGAGGAAACATGTTTTCTTGTAAGGATCTAGTGAGGACCTTCACATGCTTTAAAACAACAACCCTTGTGCATGAAATAATGGAAGCATGTTGTGTATACTTCAAATGTCTTCTGAGGTGATTATTTCTCCTTAGAAACGTTGGGGGGGATTAAAACTTACTGTTTCAAAGGATCAGTTACAGATGGGTAGCCGTGTTGGTCTGCCATAGTCAAAACAAAAAAAATTCCTTCCAGTAGCACCTTAAAGACCAACTAAGTTAGTTCTTGGTATGAGCTTTCGTGTGCATGCACACTTCTTCAGATACACGTATCTGAAGAAGTGTGCATGCACACGAAAGCTCATACCAAGAACTAACTTAGTTGGTCTTTAAGGTGCTACTGGAAGGAATTTTTTTTGTTTCAAAGGAATCAGGAAAATCACCATTCTCTCTTCCTAATACATTTGTTCCTCTTCTTTCCTTCTCTCTGGAATGGAAGGAAGAGATCAAAATGTAAGAAAGGAGAACTGGGTGAGGAGTATCCCTTATTCTTATCCATAATCACCGCATAGAAGATCTTCATGGGAAGAGGAGCTCAAGAGCAAAATGTAATAAGGTGGATGAACTGCAATAAAGGGTGAGAAGGGAAGGGTTAAAATGAGAGAGAGGGAGCTAAGCTGGTCAGTGCCCAGATGGGAGACTTCCTGGACCCCTATGTTACCCTGAAGTCTGTTAAAGAAAGGAAGGATATAAATGTATCAAATAAATAAAACAGTTCTTCATTTGAGAGCCAGTGTGAGGTAGTCATGGTTGGGGTGTTGGACTAGGGTTCAAATCTCCACTCGGCCATGAAGCTCACTGGGTGTCCCTCAGCCTAACCCACCTCGCAGGGTTGTTGTGGGAGTCAAATGTACATCACCATTGAGTTCCTTGGAGGAAAAGGTGGGACAGCAACACAATCAATCCAATCCAAAATTAATAAGAAACTGGCAATTTCCCTAGCATCTAACAAAAAATGGTAACAGCAGCCTCCATTAGCTATTGCAAACTGAAGTTTCGTTGTTAGCACTCCAGTGCTTTCGTAATAGTAAACCTTTTAAAAAAAGCCAACCAGATTCTTTTATTTGGCTCACTTAAAATATGCTGTTTGATGTTTTCATAGGCACCATCTTAAGGCATTACTTCAGCTTTTTCTCTAGAGCTGCCCTTTCTGAAGTCATTATTACTCATTAGGTATATTGTGCAGGAAGCAGAAGTAGGTCAAGGATGAAAAGCTCCATCTTAGCGAGACGCACACAAGTATTGTACGAAGCTATTTTCAACTTTTCATGGGATTAAAATGTTTTTTTAAAAGAATGTTTCTGTAGGATGAAAGCTGTCACTGCCGACTTAAAAATCAATGCCCCACATGGCAAAACCTTCATTTCAGATTTCTAGCCTTTCATATGTTAAACATATTGTTTTATAATTCTAATCCAAAAAAACGATTCCATGCCGTGCATTCCATCAGGCTCTATGTACACTAAACCAAGTGTCCCTAAATAGAAGTGAGGGATATTAACAGATCTGCCTGTATCCCTGTTTACACGTGCTCATAACCCTGCAGAAACATGGATTTGTGGGGCATTTTTAATCAGGAAATAATTGCACACAACAGCAGCTCTCGTACTGTACCTATACACAGCTACTTGAATTAGCATTAAATATAATATTTATTGTTTGCTTGTTTGTTCGCAGTGCCAAAATGGTTGTCAGCAAGTAAAATGGCTTTGCCACTTCAAGCACGAAATGAGATGTTATGCAATAACAAGAGAGCCAGCTAATGCAACCTTATACACAGGTAACTCATAGAACCATAAAGTTGGAAGGGACCCCAAGGGTCATCTAGTCCAACCCCCTGCGATGCAGGAAGCCTGCCCACAACCGTCCCTGGATGGGCTTGAATCCTTTGGAGGGCAGTCTCCCTTAATGTCCGATAGTGATGTGCCTATAAACATCCAACAGAAAGGCCATGATGAGGTGGCTGAAGAAATAGTACCTCAGCTTAAGAACTTTGCTTCAGGATGAGAACAGAAATTGTGCTCCGGGGGTGTGGCAGCAGCAGGAGGCCCCATTAGCTAAAGTGGTGCTTCAGGTTAAGAACCGTTTCAGGTTAAGAATGGACCTCCGGAACGAATTAAGTACTTAACCCGAGGTACCACTGTACACCTTTATAGGTTACCCTCAGGTCCTGCAATCATGTGCGGTGCAACAAGCAACAACCTGGATTCCTTAGAACTCTCCTCATATGGTTCAAAAACAGAAGAAAACCCTTCTCCTTAAGAGAACAGACACAACTCACGCTTCATGGTTATTCAGCGGGAAACAACAAACATGGCTAAGATGCAAAATAATAGGCGAGAAGAAGCAAGGAAGGCAAGCTAGCTATGTTTGGAGAGGTCCACTGCCATGGGCATCTATTGAGGTTTAGCAGACCTAAGAGAAGCATCAAGCAGCCTCCTTGAAAACAATTAGAATAGAGGCATATGCTTGTATTAATACTAGCAAATGGTAAGGTAAAGGTAAAGGGACCCCTGACCATTAGGTCCAGTCGTGACCGACTCTGGGGTTGCGGCACTCATCTCGCTTTATTGGCCGAGGGAGCCGGCGTACAGCTTCCGGGTCATGTGGCCAGCATGACTAAGCCGCTTCTGGCAAACCAGAGCAGCGCACGGAGACGCCAGAGCAGTACCTATTTATCTACTTGCACTTTGACGTGCTTTCGAACTGCTAGGTTGGTAGGAGCAGGGACCGAGCAACGGGAGCTCACCCCATCATGGGGATTCGAACCGCCAACCTTCTGATTGGCAAGTCCTAGGCTCTGTGGTTTAACCCACAGTGCCACTCGCGTCCTAGCAAATGATAAAGGCCCATAATTAGGCATTAACGTACACCCAGAACCTGTACTCCTCTGAATCCCATGGGGGGTTCTGAGTGTGAACCAGTGCTTACGTCCCCTGTTGTATTTGCAAGAACACCTGCTCATTCCAGACCGAGCAAAGCTAAAAGTGTTCGGTGGTTTGGGATCATGTTCTGAGTGTTAGCAAGTGAGCCTCTGCATTGAGTTCTGTATGGCTGGGCTTGGACACAATGCTAATGGTGGTGATGAGGGGAGAATTAATGTGTGAACCTAGAACTGTAGTTAGTTTAAGCTATAATTTACACGGTGGGAAACCTAGAATCAAGAAACAAAGTTAGAAGTTGGCTTGCTTACCCTAAATCGGTGAATGAATGATCTGTCTAGAGCTATTATATTAGTGTAATTATAAACAATTAAGTATTGTTGACATAGACTAGTGAATGCTGAAAGTCCCTTCTCTAGTTTTCATTAAGAATCACCAAGAAAATAACTATTAAATGATGATAATCTCCTATTTCTGTCATCCACTGTAATGTATAAATAGATTGTGTTGGCTTGTTGGCTTGTATTTGCTAGAATACTCCATGCCAAGCTAGAAATAATTAGATATGTTTATTAAGAAAAATGAACTATGTTAATAATAACCAAGGAAATCTTTATAACTGTATTATTTTAAAGAGAAGCACCAGAAGTAGAGGCTTAATTTCTCTACCGTCTCTTCATAGCAACACTACAATAAATGTTCTAGGTATGCCCACAACACATTGCTAGCTATGAACTTGAATTTGCCCTGGTTTTGCATGGTTTTGCATCAAGATAGGAGATATTGTAGAACCTTGAAAAATGGGCAAAGCACAATGACACTGATTTGGGCCTAATTATTGCACCGAGTCACAAGATCCACCCTTTTAAGAGTTTTAGGATGCAAGCAAAGTTGCAAAGTTGCAAAATCCAGTTCTTGAGTAAGAATATAATCAAGGTTTAATCTGAACCAACAAAAATTTACTTGCTACTTATCTGTTTTTTTCAGTGTTTCTCCGTTTTTGTATGTCACAAAAATTAAATAAAATGTTGGGGTAAGGAAAACCGGAACTAGCTACTAGCCTCTGACATTTGTTTTGTTTAACAGACGTGCTCAATCAGACACTTGAAAATAAGTATGCATAGGACTGCAGCCAATAACACATGAAGCAATGGTAAAGGAACTGTTTTCTGAGCAGATGAAAACTAGCTTTCCCTTAGCACTGAACAAGTAACCATAACTTATAGCAAATCTGGAATTATGGAAGAGACTACCATGGCATCTGCTGACCACTTGTGATTTAAGATATTAAACGCTTTGGATAGACTTGAATCAGCTAGATTAATCAGGTCAGTTTCAGTATAAACAACAGGCCACATGTATACTAAAACCAAATGTACACCAAGAACATAAAAATAGGTACATTGCAAATGTAAAACAACAAAACAAAACAAAAACAAAATCCTCCAAATTGTCCGGGAGAAAGGCATGATAGGTACCCATATACGGTATGTGTGAGTCCATGCTGTGAAAATGGGAACTGCATCCATTAAATAAGAAAAAAATGGAGGTAATTATACTCTTGATTGTACAGAAAGGCAAGAGGGCCCAGGAACTTCTGTAACATTTTGGCAGTGAAATCCCCCCCCCCTTTTTTTAATTAAATGCTTTCTGCTGCTATGGTAACCACAGTAGCATGAAATCAATTCGGAAGTAAGTTTTCCCTCATGACTGTTAAGTAAAGATATTTCAGCCCGTAAAATATTCTACTCAGGAATTGGGTTTTTTTATCTTTTATTACTTACACTTTGAGATAAAAATGCCACGGAATTTCAAAGCGCATACTGTATTTTAAGAGCGCTCTGAATATCCATCTTCCTTCCCACCCCCTGCCCAATACAGCAGGTCAGGAATGTTCTTTCACTTCAGGTTTATGTTAGTGACCTACTGACCTACTTTTCGGGAGCTGACCGCTACTAGTCAGTTTCCCTGAAAAATTGAGATTTCATTTCATCCATGGATTGGTTACATTTAGATTTAGTGACAGAAAGCATTAGGAGAATGGCATTTTGTTGGAGGGGGGAATCAACTGTAGTGGTTGGTGCTCTAAGTATATTCCTATTTAATTGCCAAAGTGATGTCCATCGCAACTCTCAGCTTTTATGTTACTGCAATCTGGGTAAGATTGCTTTCCATCAGCCTGAAGTGAGAAATATGATGGAGGTGGAAGCCTTGCTTCACTGTCAGACACATGCTGGGAGTAAGGGGAAAGCAGACATAATGGATCAGTGAGGGAGAGCAATCTTCCCCTTGTCTTAAATCATCCATGCTACAGAGCTGTTGAAACTGTTGGCTAGAGAAGGGGGCGGGCAGGAGTTTGAGAACGACCTACGGAACAAACAGTGTTTTCAAAGTGCTGTAAATGTCACAGCTGCAGAATATATTTATACATCCATAGCAATGGGAGCTGACTGAAGACTTAATTCTTCTCCCTCAAAGTTACGTTGCAGGAGATCTTTAGAAATCAGAGTTCACCTACATAAGAAGCAGAGCGAGCCAATCACATGAAAAACCAAGTATTTAAAGAGCCAGAATATGTACAAAAGAACAGCTGACGACATCTGCAAAAGTCATTCTTCCTTTCTGAATTTCTACATAAAGACTGACAATTGATTAAACGCCTTCTGAAAGCACTTTCTGGTAGCAAGTAAGTGGCTGTCTATAACTAAAATGTAGCATGTGTCTTGGGGTGTGTGGTTGTCCCAATCCTGACAACTGTTGCAGTGAAAGAACAAGATAGGAATGTGATTTGTTTTTGTTTTTTAACAAAACTTTGAGGTCATCTGTTGTTTATATTGAAAATATACAGAAAAGCAAAAATGAATTAAATCATATGTGTTTTATTTCTCCCATTGGTTTTAATTCTTTTTCAGTTGCTTTGCACTGGAGGCACAATTCTGCTTGTGATATATAATCTGAAATACAGTGTATAGACAGGTCACAAGGAAGGGGAAGAGAGGTTTGGCAGTGAAATGGACAGACTGGAAATATTTATTTAATTTAGATAGCTGTTGCGCTGTGTCTGTACAGCTTTTAAAGTTGCTTATATAACAGGGACTCCCAATCTCATCTTCCTCAATATTTAGCTAGTCCATGTTGAAAAATCTCATGCCAATTCAATGGAAAACACCAAAAAAAACCCAAAGGAATCAGTGTAGCTGCTGCTAACTCTTAAAAGGGTATAGCAAGAATCCTCCATGCTATATCACAAGTAGACTACAGATCTTCCCTGCACAACACAGAAAGATCAGGGAGTGGCTGTGTGGGGAGAGCATGCATGAAGGCACTGGGTGTGGAGCTTGTGCATGAACACCTAAAACTGCATGACATTTATATTACGCAGAGGTGCCTCTCAAATCCGAGACAATGGCAGTTACCTGAGTTGACAGATAAGGCAGAGGTAAAACAAAGGTCAAGCAATCATAGCAAGACACACTCTTGTCCCCCAGGAAGGTAGGCAGGCTGGGGTCTGGGTGAAACAAAGGTTAAGGAATGACAGGAATATACACTTTTGCCCCTTGGGGGTGGAAAGCAGCAAGTCAAGTTGAGGGTCTGGGTCAAACAAAGGTCAGAGATGAATAATTGGAAAGTTTCTAACTCCTATTGAACCTGTTTCCATCATGCCTCCTCAGAAGAAAGCCATATGTACATGGGCCATGCCAGGAGAAAGCGTTTGTCTTCTCCTTCAAGCATAGCACAGTCTGGCCCCCATCTTCCTTGAACCAAGTTGGAGGAAGGTCAATGCCTCTTCTGCCACCAACCCCCTTGTGTAGCCCAGTTTCCCCAGCACAGCTAGCCTTTCTCTCTGTGTTTGTTTATGCAGAAGAAAAATAGAGCAATATATTGCCCAGGCCCATCCAAATGAGGATCAAACTGGTCCCAGTGGCATATTTCTGCCCAAAGCAAATAGCAAATTCAGAGTCAGGACCTTCCTTAGGACCACAGGAAAGGAGAGGAAAGCGATATCCTCTCTCCACTTGCTACCATCCCTGTGGCCACTTGTTAAATATGAAGATGCATTTGTATGTAGTCGTGGCCTTGATGAGCACTTTGCCGGTAGCATCTTAAACGTGCTGTTATGAGATTGGGAGGGATTCAAGATTCCCCAAAATCTCAGGATTCAGTAAAGCATTAGAATTTAAGGTAAAGGTAAAGTTACCCCTGCCTGTACGGGCCAGTCGTGATCGACTCTGGGGTTGCACGCTCATCTCACTCAAGAGGCCAGGAACCGGCGCTGTCCGAAGACACTTCCAGGTCACGTGGCCAGCGTGACAAAGCTGCACTGGCGAGCCAGCACCAGTGCTGCACACGGAAAACCGTTTACCTTCCCGCTATAAAGCGGTACCTATTTATCTACTTGCACTTAGGGGTGCTTTCGAACTGCTAGGTGGGCAGGAGCTGGGACCGAACGACGGGAGCTCACCCCGCCGCGGGGATTCGAACCGACGATCAGCAAGTCCTAGGCACTGAGGTTTTACCCACAGCGCCACCTGCGTCCCTAGTATTAGAAGTTAAGGAAACCCCCAAATCCTTGGATTTAGCAAGAAATAACACAGGCCAGCTTCCTCATGAGGTAATCACTTGATAATGGCTGAGTTGTTGATCTAACAAAAGGTAGGTGGATGGGACACTGGGAGATGCAGTGCCAAACAGCCAAATGATGGGTGAAGTCCTACTCCAGACCCTGGTTTTCAGTTAGCAAGACAAAAGGCCAGTGTTAGTTTTTTAGGGGGACAGTTGGCAGTGATGTGCTAGCAAAACTGACAGGCTGGAAAAAGGAGAGAGAGAACATGGCTAGTTTTTGTTTTGGATCTAAGGCCATTGGGTCTATGGAGAAGCAAGAGACTCTCTTGGAGCATAATGCTGGGACCCTCTCCACTGTAGATTCAGGTTGTATATATGTGTAAATAAATCATATATCAAAAAGACACCACAGTCTCTGCTGTGCCTCGTTTCCATAAGGAAACACGAATCCTAGGTAAGCACCTGTAACCCCTGGAATTTTGCACTGCTGTGGAGATTGGGGTGGTGGCATGTAACAATACCCTCTCTTCCAAATCAATCATCAGACCAAAGTAAATGCAAACCACTCAATTCTGGGCATAAAACCAAGGGGGAAAGTTGAATTTAAGGCTCATTATAGTTCTCAGATATCTGTAGTGTACAAGATGCTTCCCAGCACAGAAAGAATGTTTTGTACTTTTGTTTCTTCTAACAAGGAAACATCTGTGACTGGCTTCTCAACGGCATTTGAAATAAATTAAGCTACATGTCAAGGAGAGAGAACTCCCACTGAAATAAACACGCACCTAGATAATGTGTTCATTCCTTAGTGCGCAAATTGCTTACCCTCAGAGCCCACTGAAAGAAAGATATAAAGCAATCCTGTTTCTACAGTGATGGCAAAGAGTGAGATTGCATTTTCAGTGCTCATGTTTCCTCTTCTTTCCCCAATTAGTTGTTTTTCTTACAATGTTATCCATGTCTTACAATCTGACTCGTAGGTCTGGAGGTTTATGATGTCCCTTGCTAGCAGTCTTCTGTGGCACCTTCAAAGCTAACCAATTCAGCTACAGTCCTGTACCAGCTTATCAGGGAACAATCCCCGTGGAGCTTAATTCTGAGTAATTTATGGTTATCGTCACATGAAACCCACACTAAAAATTGGCTGCCACCTTATCCCATGATCTAGTAGCCCTAGTGGGCACCAACTGGCCTCAAAAGCTGGGAGTGGCCTGGGTCTGCTCATGTAACTCTAAAAAATAATTGAGTTTTTGCTGAAGGGAAAAAAAACAAAGGTAAAATCAAACTGGTTTTATAATTACAGGAGATTAATTTCAAAAGTTTTTTATTTTTCAGCCACTTCTCTGGATGCTTTGCTATAAGTCTGGAACCTAATTGCAACAAATGGAGGGTTGGGAGAATCCCCAGAGCAGATTTGGTGGGGTGCACAGGGAAGGAGACAGAGCAGGCGCCCTGTTGCACTCATGCAATGACTTCATTGAATACAACCTGCTTCTGTGCACTGCCCTGAGAGTTCCAGCATAGCAGTATAGCTCAGTCAGGACAGCATGAGACTCTTAACCCCAGGGTCATGGGTTCAAACCCCTTTGAGGGGGGGAAATCCTGCACTGCAAGGTTTTGGACAAGATGGCCCTCGTGGCCCCTGCTATGATATAAAAACATAGTAAAGTCAGGATAAGAAGATTATAAAGGAACTTTCTAAAAGTTTATGAGGCATATGAAAACTGAGACACCATCTGCCTGTCTAGTGAAATATGTCAGTGCAGATAATATGAGGTGTAAATTAGTTTACTGTTCCTTGGATACTAAAAAAGAAGGAAATCAGAACATAGTCAATTATAGTTTAGTGCAACATTAGAACAAAGTGGCCA
Organism: Podarcis muralis; assembly: GCF_964188315.1. Lineage (NCBI taxonomy): Eukaryota > Metazoa > Chordata > Lepidosauria > Squamata > Lacertidae > Podarcis > Podarcis muralis. Next base: position 75,515,308 of record NC_135658.1, on the reverse strand, counting down.
TAAAAGAACATTTACAGAGCTATGCATGACTGCATGCACCTGAGAATTCAGACTGAAGCATCCGTGTTGAAATAACTCAGAAAATGGAAGGTAGAATCAAGACATTCCTTCTCTGTTTCTTTCATATGATCATGAGATCAGGTTATTTCATTACCTGAGCAATGATGTGGGTGGTGTTTTGGCACAGCTGTTTTCTAGTCCGCTCTGGTACCATATGTAATTGGAATACCATGGGGGGGGGAATGGACAAAAAAAGTATTGTGGCACCTTAAAGGCTAACAAATTTACTAGGGCCTAAGGCTTTGTGGTGGGACGCGGGTGGCGCTGTGGGTTAAACCACAGAGCCTAGGACTTGCCAATCAGAAGGTCGGCGGTTCGAATCCCCGCGACGGGGTGAGCTTCCATTGCTCGGTCCCTGCTTCTGCCAACCTAGCAGTTCGAAAGCACGTCAAAGAGCAAGTAGATAAATAGGTACCGCTCCAGCGGGAAGGTAAACAGTGTTTCTGTGTGCTGCTTTGGTTCGCCAGAAGCGGCTTAGTCATGTTGGCCACATGACCCAGAAGCTGTATGCCGGCTCCCTCAGCCAATAAAGCGAGATGAGTGCCGCAACCCCAGAGTCAGCCACGATTGGACCTAATGGTCAGGGGTCCCTTTACCTTTACTTTTAAGGCTTTGTGGGCAAAGTTCCACTTCATCAGATGCATGTTTTTGCTGTGGTGGTGGTCAAACATGGCTGCTACTCTGGGAAAAATTACATGTGAGAGGAGCTTATGAAGCAACTGCTTCCTATGCCAGCGATGCCCTTTCCCTGGGGTTGACAAGATGAGTATAGGAAGTAACCACTGGGTTTCCCCATTGCATAAAATACCAGAGTGATGTGGGCAGTTGCCATTTAATATAAGATGTAGCTGGCATGTACACAGTCTTGAGTTCCATGCAAAAAAGGCTGGGTATAAATTCAATAATCAATAAACAAAGTACATCCTCAATGGTAGTGCAGCATCAATCTTTTGACAACTTCTGTGCCCAACACTCACATAGCTTTCAGGCAGGTAAGAATGTCAGGTGAGCACAAGCCAATATGGTCATGCTACATGGTTTGCAGAAGAGCACCATGCAAAAGCTTCCAGGTTTACTGGAATTACATGCACCGCGCCTGCTAACTAGCCACGTAGCTAGACATCTCTTTCTTCAGACTTGTGCTCAAAACTGGACAGTTTGAGCAGCAATGCATCCATGCCTCCATCAGCACATTTAAGCCCCCTCTTCTGATGTAATGCACACAAGCAACCAGAGCTTCTCCTGTGTTGCATTTCCAGCTGCTCCTATCACTTTAAACCACTCATTGCTCTTGGAGGCACTGGGAGAAGGGACTGGGGCAATTCTAATGGCCCGGCTCTCTCTGGGAATGACTCATCCACCTCTGCACCTTCCTGCAACTCTTTCCCTAACATCCTCCTCTCAAGTCGCTGACTGCTAAAACTCTTCCTCTTCTCCTTCCTCAAACGTTGCATGGCACCCCACCTGCCCCACTGCCTCCTCTGCCTACCCTTCCGTCTCCTGCCGGTCCCTCACACTGTGGACCATGGACCATCAGTGGTCCATGAGCTTAATTTAAGTGCTCCATGGCACATCTTTAAAAATACAAAATCTATACAGCACCTAGCATCACACATTACAGGCAGAAGCATCCTTGTGGTCCGCCCAGACCAGGGGTCTGCAACCCGTGGCTCCGGAGCCGCATGTGGCTCTTTTACACCTTTGCCGCGGCTCCGGGACGGATACTAGCGAGGGGAGGAGGCGTATTGTGCGCCCCGACACTCCCCACTGTGGCGGACGCTGTACTGGCTGTGATGTTGCATGGGGGCGGTGCGTGCGTTAGTCACGCACCGTCCCGACGTCACCTTCCCGCCCGCTGTCAGATCGGAGGGCAGCGGCGCGCATGCTTTAAATGTCGCAATGGTTTTGCGGCTCCCAGGTGTTTTTTTCTTTGGAAACGGGTCCAAGTGGCTCTTTTTGTCTTAAAGGTTGCAGACCCCTGGCCCAGACCCTCACCAATTTTAGAGCGGTCTGTGAGGCAAAAAGTTTGGGAACCATTTGGTCCCCCCTGGTCCTCACTTTGACAGAGAGTAAAAGCATTAAGAGGGGACGCGGGTGGCGCTGTGGGTAAAAGCCTCAGCGCCTAGGGCTTGCCGATCGAAAGGTCGGTGGTTCGAATCCCTGTGGCGGGGTGCGCTCCCGTCGTTCAGTCCCAGCGCCTGCCAACCTAGTAGTTCGAAAGCACCTCCGGGTGCAAGTAGATAAATAGGGACCGCTTACTAGCGGGAAGGTAAACGGCGTTTCCGTGTGCGGCTCTGGCTTGCCAGAGCAGCGATGTCACGCTGGCCACGTGACCCGGAAGTGTGTCCGGACAGCGCTGGCCCCCGGCCTCTTGAGTGAGATGGGCGCCAAACCCTAGAGTCTGTCAAGACTGGCCCGTACGGGCAGGGGTACCTTTACCTTTAAGCAAATTGCAACATTTATCCGTTAGCATAACTGACAGGATTCATTTTGTGAACTGTTCTGTTCAGCTGCCTGCATTCCAGAGTTCACAGAGCATTTGACAGCTCCTTCATTTCATACAGGTACCATTCTTCAAGCAAAGTTTCTTCTTCTTCCTCTTCACTTTTTGTTCAGTGTGTGTGTGAATGTCTGCTAAATTACTTCTCTTGGAATGCACGATGTTCAAAGGAGAAATAAATTCTTAACAACATATTGAGTAAATCCTTCTGACATAGTTTCCACATTTCTGCCGAAGACAAGAACAGATTTCTACAAAGTAGGTCAGGAACTCCAGGGAGACATTGTCGCTGCCTTTGATTTTTCTACCTTGAAGTTCAAAGAGCATGAGTAAGTTCATTGAAAAAGGAAGCGCAGAATTATTTGAAGGCTAGGCTACCGTGTCACATACTGAAGATTTCAATGGCATTTTAGTAATGAAGCGTACAGTGTGGGGTTTGCTATATAATTTTGTTCCTGGAGCTATTAAAGCTCGGGCATCCTTTTTATCATTAGCACTTAATGTTTGCTATTGAGGTTAGTGCTTGCACACAACCTACACCTCATATACCAGTAAGCTATCAGCATCCTTATCTTGAAATGTCACACTGAAGACGTATTTTATGCAACTAGGTTATGGTGCTGTACACCTTGCAGGGAACGAGACAAGGGCCACCTCTCATGTAGGTTACATTTCACCACATTCCTGAAAGCCTATGTTCCTTAAACTGCTATACTCCAGGGGTTCTTAAGCTCCCACCAGCCTTTTATAGATGGTTTCTAATTCTTCTCAGAGGACTTGGAAGCAGCCCTCGCAGGCATAGCTGAGAAAGACACCCTGTCTCTTGTGCCTGATCAGCCTATGCATGTATCATACATGTTGTTTAGTTGTTTAGTCGTGTCCGATTCTTATGAAGATGGTTGAAACATATTTATTTATACTTTAAAAAAATAAAACTGTCCCTCCACCAAGGAATCGAAAGTGACATAAATGGCTGCCCCTCCTGTTGTCTTCACAACAACTTTACGAACCTTGCAAAGTAAGTTAGGCTGACAGAGAATTACTTATCAAAGTCATCTAGTAAACCTCGTTACTGTCCAAATAAGAATCTGTATCCACATTTCCACACTCTTAAGTCCAATGCTTAAGACACTTAACCACATTTGCCGTAGAATCAAAATAGCATTGCCAAAGGTTTTTGATTTTAAGTTTATCCATCAGTGTAAATGCTGAGTAAGAAAATACAAAGGGAAGCTCTGCAATACACTGTAAGGAGCACAATATAGTAAGTCCACATTGTCAAGACCTAAATGAACAATCCCCCTGAGAGTGCCTTTTCACCAAAGATGGAGCATTTAATTCCTAGGATCTATAATTTAAATGCAGCAAATGCACTTGATAAGAATATATATCATTTGGACCGTGCCCCACATCAACAAAAGCACACAGGGCAAAAATTATTATTATTATGGTTTATTATTTATTAAATTTTGGTGTCCCACCCTTCCTCCGAAAGTGGCCCATGGTGGCAAACATATCTATACTAAACATCATTCTGTATCTTTTAAATTACAGTTGTCATTTTAAAGTGATAATAAGATAGTTTTATCTTTTTTGAAGGCCACTTTAATGTTTTTCTACAATCACATGGCATATAAATTTCATTAAATGAAATGATAAATAAAATAATGAAACATTTTCAAGGATTCGAAAAACGGCACAAATTGCATAAGAAAGGCGGCTTAAGAGCACTTTTAAAATGTCATATCTGAAAACCATCTATGCTATTCAAGCCAGTTCCACTATCATGACTTCCCTCAAGTAACCCTTGAAACTGATCCTGCTTTCTGACCTATATTCCAAGCCAAACTAGATGTGATGTGTGAGATTTGTGATTAGGATTGCCTATGGCTTTTGTTTTGCTAATTAGGAGTCCACTGGGGTTGAGCTGGGTGTTCTGGAACAAGTGCTTAAGCCTGTCCTCCATTGCCCTTCCCAGATGTACCGGTAAATCCTGAAGCTGCTATTAGCTGGGTGCTGGTAGTACAGCTTCTATGACCGCGTCTCCTCCCTCCACCAAAGCTAGTAACAGCTTCAGGGCCTAGGAAAGGGTAACACTTGAACTGGGATCCTTTTGGCTCTTAGCTGTTGCTTAGCTACTATATTATGCCTATGATGCTGAAGCCCCGATCATTTAAAAGTACCGTACCTTGCTGCTGCAACTGTCTGAAATGTTGCAGCAACATTCCCCCCATTGATTTGCCATTCAAATACTGAGACGCAAGCTGTCTACCTTGCAAATCCGCTAACATATCTAGTTTGCTGACAAGGGTCAATGTCATGACAATTATCAGTGTTCTCTAAAGCCCCAACAACTACAACTGTGCACCATGAAGGAGACAAAATTGTTCCCACTCCACCATCATCTTCACTGAAGAAGCAACAACTGGAAAACCAGACACACAGCTTAAGATACCGGTAACTCATATTGCACAGATGTAAACATCCAGTAATAACAGTGGGCTCTGTGGACAACAGTGACATCTTCTGGGTATAACTAAACTCTGCTGTGTTTGTGTGTTGCATGAGACACTGAGCCACATACGTGCAATGTTCATAGCAATGCTCATGCAAGATAGGAGAAAATTTTAATGTGTCTTTTCACAAATACACACAATTTTAAGGAAAAGCTGCCTGGGCATTTTCCCATTATAAAATGGAAACTGGTTTTGAGGGTAAATTAAGTTGTTAAAATGTAAACAGCATTTAAATGAGACCAGCAAGTAACATCGCACTTGCTCATTAATAAGGAAATAGATAACATGATTTATATATTGCTGTTTTATTGTTTTATATTGGTTTATTGGGGAGGGCTGTATGTTTCTATTTTGTATACTGCTCTTTAATAAAAAGTTATAATGTGGTATATAAATGTTTTAAAATAAATAAATGGTTAGCAACTTGGGAGCTCCAGATACACCCCCAAAAGTTAAGATTAATTTCTTGGGCACCTGGCTGCTGAGATTTAATTTTTTTTAATAATAATAACAAAGTTATTAACAATGTTAACAAAGAAAGAGAAATCCAGTTTATCTGTTTTAAAATCCATATCCTTCCCCAGCCACACAACAAGGTGTAACTGCAATTTTTAGGCAGCACCATAAGGGGAGGCTAGATGAAGGCAGAAACTAGAATCTGAACGGAGCTGTCGGTGATGGGCAACCATTTGAGCTCTGCTTCAGACAGCAAAATGTCTTGAGCCTGCTCTGTCAATGACTGCTTTTTATCCTTGTGATTTTTTGAAATAATAAACCTGACACAATTAGCATTTCAATTATGCTTTTATAACAAATATAGGCACATGTCCTTTTAAATGTGTTTGTAGAAGTGGGAGGGTATTGGTTTGTTTTGTTCTTGTTTTTATTATGTACTTTGTGTTTTTGTATTTTTATGCTGTGAACTTCGGATGAAGGGCAGTATACAGATTTAAATAATAACAGTAATAATAATACAACCAGCATTCTTCAACGGACTGATTTATAAAATGTATAATATAAAAAAAAAACTTGATATAAAAAAAATCTCTAAGGGGAAACACAGGTGTATAAGGACTACATATATTTTAAAAACAAACCAACCAGAAGATGGCATACTTACACTGCAAGAGGCATTGTTCTGGCGTTGTTTTGTTTTGTTTTAAAGATATTCATTATTTCATAAAATTTATATACCTCTTGACTGGATAAAATCTCAAAGCAGTTTACAAAAATGGTATCTACAAAGCAACTCTAATTAAGTAGCTATGTTCACATAGATTGAAGGCACATGGTAACAAACTAAAATTCTAGAAAGCTCTCACAATTCACTTTGGGTATTGGAATTAAAACTTTAGCCTTCGTGTTGTTGTTGTGTGGAAAATACTAATAAAATTTATATTAAAAAAACACACACCACTTTAGCCTTCCCTTATGTGGGCCCCAAACACTTGCCCCAGGGCTGGCCTAATACATTTTACAGCCTGAGGCATTAAGCCTTGAGTTGAAGAAAGAAATGCCATTTTCTATTCCACCTCAGACTTTAAAATGTCCTCCTCCTCCTCCTCTGGCTTTGCATTTGGGAAGCCTGTGAACTCAGGTTTTGAAACATGCCATTTGCTGAGGTAACTTGTGGTTCCACCTTTACAAAATTGCCCTGCCTGAACAAATGAAGGAAAATAGAAACGGACAGGATCCTCTTCCATGAATATATTCATTCTTTTTTTATTCATCAGCAGTTAAAAGTAGCATATGCTTACAGCATATGCTGCTTTTTACCGTCACAATATCATATTGCAAGACACTTGCCTTTGTACAGTGGTATTTGCACCTAAACATACTGTGAGGGATTTCAAAATGGCTTCATTGTTTTAACCTGCCTTGATCTCCAAGGAGTTTTTAAATGAATATAAAAAAGAGATTATCGGTGTCGTTAATTACAGTTAACTCACCATTTGTCCTGAAGTATTTACTGATTTGTTTTTCATCTTGATTTTTGGCGGAGGGATGATGTCTTCACCCCCTTGTTTACATGATGTTCATAAGCAGTGAGCCTTTTAAGTAGAATCATAGCCCTGCCCCCCTCCCCAATCTGTACTGTACATTTAATGCAGTATCAGGATGCATCCCACAAAGTATCCTGGAATCTGCAGTTTGTTAAGGGTGGTGAGAGTTGCCAGGAGTGGTTTTAGTTCCCAGGGAACTCTGGAATTGTAGCTCTGTGAGGGAAATGGAGGTCTCCTAACAACTCTCAGCACCCTTAACAAACTACAGTTCCCACAATTCTTTGCAGGGAGCCATGACTGTTTAAAGTGGTATAATGCTGCTTTAGTTGCAGATGGGGCCATGGGAGCTGGTCATGACCGTAAAGGTCACACAGTTCAACCCACTGCAGTAAATAAAGTACATTGGCAGCACTGACAGATATCTAACCGGGAGTTGGTCAGGACAGTTCAACCCACTGCAGGAAATAAACTACATTGGCAGCCCTGACAGATAGCTAACCAACCTCTGGTTAAACGCCTCCAATGAAGGAGAGTTCACCAACTTCTGAGGCAGACTGTTCCACTGTTAAATAGCTCAGGCTTACAAAGGTGTTCAATCAAAATCCCCCCTTTTCATTTTGAACCCATTGACGCTGGCAATGTAACTTTGAAGAGGCCATTAATGACAGCAAATCAGTTAAGTTCCATCCACGGCTTTTTTTTTTAGCTCAGCTCCGACACCTCTCAGGTAGGTGCCATTGCCATTCTAAGAGAACAAGGGAGAAGTTCATGGTGAGCTCCAGTACCTCTTTTTCTAGAAAAATAGCACTGGTTCCATCCTTTTCAGTGGAAGATGGTATAAGCCTATTATTCACCTGTCTTCATTAATATCAGGACTCTCAAAAATCCTTAGTGTGGGTTTCGTGACCCAATTATCTCAGGCACCCGGCATTAAAAACAGCCCTGCTACTTCAGACATAAAGGTCCATCTAGTCAGCACCCTGCTTCATGCAAAGGCTAGTCAGCGGCTTCCGGAACATCAAAAAAAGGACATGAAAGGAGTAACCCTGCTGTGCCCTCAATCTGGTATTCAGGAGCTATAGTGAGGCTCTGAACATTTTGCTAATCATAACCAAGCCATTGAGGGGACTCTTCTTCATGGATTTGCCTCAATCCCTGCCATCACTGCAATTTTGTGACAGTGAATTACAAAAATTAACTAGGCATTGTGTGGAGAAGTATTTTCCTCAGAATGTCCCATAAAATACGGCTCTCACCGGCACCCGTATTGCACTGCATCACTGTAAAGGTAAGCTTGTGGTAGATTCACATTACAGGACAGTGAAGGGGAGCCTCAAGCCTGGGGGCAAAATGTGGCCCTCTAGCCTTCTCTACTGGCCCTCCAGACCCTCCCCAGGACACAGCTATTACAGGCTGTATTTTGCAGCCATCTTCTTGAGTCTTTTTGCCTGGCTGGAATGTGTCCTCAAACTCTGATGATACCTCCTGCTTGTCTGGACTGTTGTATGTACAGAAACTACGCTACAGCACAAAGCTAAAATTTACATTAGTTGCTCTGCTCAGTTCTAGCCCAGTCTGCCACTACCATGTGGCCCCTAGGAGGTTTCCCAGAAGGGAATGCAAAAGGTTACCCACTTTTGCTATAAGACATTTCCCCTGGCAACAAATGTAAACCATATTGATTTGCAAGGACTCATTAAAACACACACACAAACCCAACAAGCAAGTTTTTCCTCTGTGCGCTTCTAAAGATTCCACTGTGCCGTGACGTTAAAATGATCTCTCATTAGCCATGTCCTGCAGATATCTCATTTTTACTAAAAGCCTTTGATTAGCTTGAGAGAAATGGCGCACAAGACAGGAAATTGTTCTTGCACAGGTGTAGGAGTGAAGAAGCAGGGAGAAGAGAGATACTGCAGTCTTCTCTAACTGCCCATTTCTATGGCTTCTCACATAGGCTCCTTTCAGAATGCAACCTCTCCTAAGCTTCTTAAACCAAATATTTCATCTTTGTTCTCCACAGTCATGTTATCCTTATGGCTGATGATGATATTTTTATGTTTTTATTATAAGCCACCCGAAGAACATTGTTATTGGGCAGTGTTTAATACAGTACTGTTAAGAAATATTAAGCTCATCTGAGACAGGAAATGACAGAAAATCGATTTAAAAAATGCCTTCTCCAGTCTGTTAAATACTTGCACATGCAAAATAATTATGCAAAGGCCCAAATTTAAGATTATACACAATCGCATGGAATACAGTAGAAATGGTACCAAAGTGGGTTTTTTTTTAAATGCCACTTGTTGAAAATTGCATATGAATTTAAATGGTCACTGTAATGCGCCCCCAACACCCCTCCAACAGTCAGGTGTCAGGATCCAATGGGCTTAAATTACAGGAAGAAAAAATCTGGTTGAGCATAAGAATTTCTTGATAGGGAGAACAATGGAACCAATTACCTGGGGCGGGGGGCGAGTTTGCCCTTCCTGGGCCTCTTCAAGCATAGGCAGAAGAACCATCTGATAAGGTTGCTCAAAGTTTCCTGCAGCGAGTTGTGCAAGATGGTCTACAAGACTTCCTCCAACCAAATGGTTCTATGACATGAGGGCTCAATCCTTCTATACATATTTGCAGATAAAAACTAGCTAGCGTATTTCAATATGTACCTATGGCAGTGTGTATATATACAGTTTCAAAATGTTACATGAAAAGTCACTCTTAAAGAGTTGAGGAAGGCTCAAATAATTTGACATAACTTTTGGCAGAGCTCTTTATTAGAGTAGAGTAGTAGTATAGTATAGTATAGTATTATAGTACATCAGGCTATAGGTGAATACTCCGTCACATGAGAAAAGTTTTCCTGCACATGGAAAGCTAAGCATGTCAGGAAAGAGGGTGTTTTATCTTTCTATGAGCAGTTTCCTGTTTTATATGTGAAGCAATTTTGCAATATGAATCAAGTTGGACCAGATGATCTCCAGAGTTCTCTGTAATCTCTAAAACTGTATGATTCTATGCTGATTCCTCACTTCCAGTCTAAAATGGCACAGTCCAAATGGTCTTTCTGCATGTTTGGATTGGCAATTATATTTACTCAATAAAATATCCAGAAGCCTGAAGATTGACTGCATTCTACTGCATCTTTTTTTTTTTTTTTTTACAACTTTTATGGGCAACAAAAAATATTTATAATGGTCATAATTTACCTACTTTCAATACAAGACTAAATAGCACTTCTTCATGGGGGGGGCAAGGGGGCGGGAGAAAGATGCTCAGCCACTAAAGCTATAGTATATACTGTACACGTTTACTTAGGAGTAGCATGGAGGGGGGACTTGCCTCTGAGAAAACATATATGCAATTGCACTATTTTTACAAAAATCGAGAACATGGGGCGCGGGACAAATTTAACTGTTTAAAAATATCCTTCTGTTACATTTCAAGAACAGAATAAAACACACCGCATCTCCATGAGACAGTCAAAAAAAATTCAGAGTTTTCAAGATTTTAAGTAAATATATAAATACTGTATTCTCACTTTAATTCTGAGACCTTGGCAGCAATATTAGCCTTCTGCAGTTGGATCTGCCCAATAAAATATACACAATGTTCCACACAACCCTTTAAAAATTAATCATGTATTTTTATTTGAGAATCAAGAATTGCATTATAGCCTTTTCCCAACCATAATGGAGTTGTTGGCCTTTGTCAAAAGCATAGAAATGACCAAGCACTCTCTGTGCTTAAAATGACTCTGGTACAGAGGAGAGAGTTGTCACCCAACAGAGGAAAGAGAACAAGCAAAACACCCAGAGGGTGAATGTGCTGTTGGTAGTTATGTCCACTGTAGGGAATGTCCACAACAAGCGCCTGATTCATCAGGAAGCCTTTCCAATTTCCTCCAATTTACTGCTCTGCAAGCCTCCACATAACCATGACTTCTTTAGTAAAATCTAAAAGCAAAAGCAAAAACCCATCAGTGGTATTTATGGGGCTGCAATCACATGCACTCTTTACATGGAAGTCAAGCCCCACTGAATGCAGTCAGACTAACTTCAGAGTAATCAGGCATAGAACTGAGCTTCCCACGAGGCCTTAGTCATCTTCTGGGTCACTTTCCTCCCTCCTTGCTGGGACAGAGCACCTGATGGATGTCATCAGCTGGTCCTGGATCTGCTTCCTGGGGTTCTCCTCCAGGTCTGTCTTGATGGCGCCCGACTCAGAAATCTTCCACTCCAATTCTAAAACGCAAGAGAGAAGAATGACACAAGCTGGAACAAAGAAAAGCATCTCTGCGTTCCTGCTCTTCGGGACGTGCGCTTCCCATCTGCTGTTTTCAAATTTGCTTTTACTACAATGCTAAGTTCCACACGAGCTCTTTGAAGAAAATGGAAATACGGTTAATTGCCTCAAAACTCCAGCATGTTCTCAGACAGACAAAAGCAAGGTCATCTTTATAACTGTTGTCAGGAGAGGCAGAAGCAGCTGTTAATGCTTCATCTGCTGTTTTAAAGGGAGATTTGAGAAACAAAAAGCAAGAATGCGTACCCACTGCTCCCCATTACTTCCTGCTTCTTTCTTTACTGCCCCAACCCAGAAACACTTCCCACCTAGCAGCAGGTCTTTATTACATGGGCTCAAATTGGCTTCCACCCCAGAAGTTGGAAGAAAGTCAATACTTCAAGTTAATCAGATGTCTCACTGTTAACTGTGATGGCAATCTAACCAGCCAGCCTCAATTATGTTAGGCAGAAAGAACAAAAAGGAAGGGGGGTGGGGAGGAAATTAATGTGATTCTGTTACGCAAGTTGACTTGTTCCAGAGAGTCAGGGACAAAAATCCACAGAGAATGTGGCTTGCAGAGCTTGGTTGTGAGGTGGAGATAGAACCAAATTAAGTGGACAATGTTCAGCGGTGTTTCAATCAGGTATGTTTTTATTGTATTTCTTTATAGGATTTCTTACCCACTTGTACCATTAAGGCCCCTGGGCAGGTTACAATTATAGCTGGGTACATAGGATGACTCTTTATCTTATGAGTCGTCTTTGCTGCCTTTGCATTCTTAAGAGTTTCTACGTACTTTGCAAAGTGCTTTGAGTATCAGTTTAGTACCAAAAAGCAACCTATTAATGTTTTAAACACATAAAAGGGATCAGCCGCCAATCAATGCAAACAGAGCACAAGGAGACAGTGACATGGGTGTGTCCATTTGGGCCCTTTTGTCAAGGTCTAAGTGGCAGCTACTTACCATCACTTGTCAGGTTCATACCGCCAAACACCAGGGGTCCAATAAATTGGGCCTTGATGTCCCCTTCAAGGTAGACGAAGATTGTGGGGAGGTTTCTATCTGGATAGTTGGGTATGCAGGTTGTCGAAATGGCTTTGACAAACTTGACATCTGGGAACTTCCTTGCAAGTCCGTTTAAGTGTTGATTTATCAAGGCACAAAGGGGAATACTTTATTTTTAAAAAAGGAAAAGGGGAAGAAATCCATTAAAGAGCCATGTTCTTTTTCTTTTCTTTGTTTTCTTATTAATAAAAACAGCCATAAGAATAGGGAGAATGAAATTACAAGATAATAAAATAATAAAATGCCATGTTTCCCACGTGTCTCTGCAAAAGATATGCTCTGCAAAAAACAAAACAAAATGCCCATTTCTAGAATAGGTAACCTGATAGGAACATATTCAACCTTGCAAATGTGTTCTCTCACACAAAGGGGCGAATGCATCTTTTAAAACGGAGGCTGCTGTGACACATACATTATTATTGTATTTTTATGTCATTGTTTCTCCAAGGAAGTCAAGTTTGTACACACGCTTTTCACTCTCCGAGTTTATCACCACCACAACCCAGAGTGGTAGGTTATGTTGAGAGAGAGAGCTACTGGCCCAAGGTCACCTAGTGATCTTCTTGGCTGAGTGGGGATTTCAATTCAGGTCTCCTTGGTTCTCCAGTCACTACACCACACTGGTTCTCAGATCTATGCCTACCATTGAAAAGAAGAGAGATTTCCCACAACCTTTAAAATGTTTTCCCAATCCAATACAGGCACCCCCGATTTTCTTGGTGGTTGCGTTCCGGGTCATCACATGTGATAGCGGAAAATATTTAAGTTCATTATGGCCCTGCCCTGCAATGCTCCCTTTTCCAGCCACTTCTTGGTTTGCAGCAATGGGCACGTGCTTTGAACACTTGCAAAATGGTCGTTGCCTGTACACAACTACCCTCCTTCCTGGTTAAATGGCTAGAACAAGAAGCAAATCAATTCCTGATGATGTCACTGAACTTTGTGTTTCAAAAATTCCTTTCATTTGCACAACAGATACCAACGTCAGGGTTCTGAAAGCGCAAGGAAGGCTCATCTGCCGAAGCATGTTTAGTTGGCTCAAACACAAAATGCAAGATCACCAGTTTGGGGACAGTTTCACAAGACCAAACCTGCTACAGCAGTCATCTTGAAATGCTTGCTTACCCTTGCTTGTACAGGTGTAGTATCACCCATATATCCTTGCCAGCTTTGGTAACTTCTTGGATGTAATCCTGTCCCGAGATCTCAAAAACGTGTCCAAATTTATTCTTTGCTTGCAAGGCTTTCAATTCAGCTAGCCTTTGCTGCCTACACCATGGGGAAAGAATTAGAAAATGAAACATACAGATGGATTTGAGACCAGAGATATAACATTTGAGTATTTAAGGCACTTCACATTTGTTATCTTAGTAAACTATGGTTTACTTTTATCCTCCCCTATCCCACACAAGATAAAGGAATGCTGAAGGCTTCCTGCACAGCTCCTGCATTAGGGAAGACAGAACCAGGATCAGGTCCTAGTTTCACAACTCATGTCTCACCACAACCACTATGCTGTGTGAGGTTCCCACCCCCACTCCATCAAAATGGAAGGAGGCGAGACGTTGAGACAAAAAAGGGCTTGATGACTGGTTTTGAAATGAGCCAAAATTTAAGTTACAAGGACAGTTGCAATTGGTGAAAAAGGAACCTTCAAAAGGGTTGAGGTGGAAAAGCCAACCGGCAGTTTTGTGCTGGAGATGCAACAAAAATCTCCCAGTTCCCATGCAGCTGTCTCTCTTTCACACACTAACCTAGGATTACACTGTAACTACATCCATGCTGTCACCAATTCTGATCCCCAGCAACCCAGAGACCACAGCTGTTTGGAAAGCCATTGCTGTAAATGTAAGAGCACAGGAAGTGGCGCTGTACCATATTAACTGAGTACTGTCTACTCTAGAGAACTTCATATTCTTGGGCTACATATAGCCCTCCAGCCATCTGGCCCTCAAGACACTCCCCAGTCCTAAAAGACCTACATTGACTCCCAGTATGTTTCCAAGCACAATTCAAAGTGTTGGTGCTGACCTTTAAAGCCCTAAATGGCTTTGTCCCTATATACCTGAAGGAGCATCTCCATCCCCATCATTCAGCCTGGACATTGAGGTCGAGCTCCAAGGGCCTTCTGGCGGTTCCCTCACTGAGAGAAGTGAGGTTACAGGGAACCAGGCAGAGGGCTTTCTCAGTAGTGGCACCTGCCCTGTGGAAAGCCCTCCCATCAGATGTCAAAGAATTAAACAATTATATGACCTTCTAAAGACAGCCCTGTTTGAGGAAGATTTTAATGTTTGAGGTTTTGTTGTGTTCTTTTATATTCTGGGTGACATGAGTCCTTGAGCAGTGTTAATACCTCTTGTTCAACAGAACAGACTCCAAAGTTAAGTATACATAGCATTGCAGCCTTAGTTGCAGAGCCCAGGCTCGAATCTATGCTGGTGCAGCCAAAAGATTTAGGAATTCACCTGCCTGGCTGCTGTCTTAATAACACTGACTTGTAAAGCAAACCCCACTGAATGATACTTGCATCCAATGAAGCATAGGACTGCAGTGCCTCCCCCCCCCCCTATAAAGGATCACATCTCAGTTGCAAATTATGAAATCCAGTTTCCAAGCTCCTGATGAATACAGGAAGGATTAGTGGAATTAGTGGGATCATAGGTGAATGTCAATATCACACTGTTCTATTGATTCACAGATTGAAAAAGGTGAGAGAAGATAAACCACAACAGTATTGACAAACCTGCAGTAATGAGCGGTTGCTAAAAACTGGGCACTTATCATTTCTAAGCACAATATTCGTTTTGCAGATGTTGATTGCTAGAGGTGTACGTAACGATCTTTAGAACTGAACTGTAATTTGCAAGGTCAGACGTTTTAAAGAATTCATTTTAGAAGCTGCATTTAACACAGTAAACACTAATAACCTGAGTTCTAAGATAACCCTAAATGCAGAGAGATGAGAAGTTATTAAACAAATCCTACTGCCACTGCGAATATGCTGTCTAAATTTTTAACCTTTGATCCTCCAGGAAGAATTTGCGTCCTCTTTATTTTTTGTGATAGCCCTTTCAGCTACTGTTTTTTAGAGGGCTACCAAGAGGCAGCCTGATTTGGCTAAAACTGGAGGAAAATCAGGGGGTGGGTCTTGAAGATTTCATTAATTCAGGGGAATTGGCTAAAACTGGAGGAAAATCAGGGGTCAAAAATCCTAGCTGGCCTTCCTGGCCAGCTCAACCTGTTTTTGCCCATCTTCTCCAACTGGGGAGGAGGATGAGCCATTGCAGGGAGAGAGATGGAGGCTCCCTCCCATTCTGCTAAGCCATGGATCCTAAGAAAACAGCAAAATGTCACATGGCTTTTCAAGTGTCTTAGAAGTTCAATGCAGTGTCAAGGAGAGCTCTTGCCTTTCTCCTCTTCTTCTCAAGTCAACATGGCATCAGGGAGAGTCCTCCTACTGCTCCAGGCTTGGGGTTCTCCCTAACTACCTGCTCTCACTGGAACAAAAAATGTACACACCAGTGCTTAACTGGCAAGCACGTTTGTGGGTCTTGGACAGAGTGCTCTAACCTGTACATTTCCATAGCACGTTCATCTTCCTCACTGAATTCATCTTCATTCTCTTCAAGCTCTTCCAGGGTCATGTCTTCATATGTTTTCACTGTTTGTAAGAAATGCAAGGTCATCAGTATGGCACAGAATAAAAGCCAACCATTATTGGAGCTCTGAATGGGTACACAAGGTTGATAACAGTCTTAGAAATGTTTTTATATGTTTTAGTTGTTTAATTACTTTATCACTGTGTTTGCTGCCCTGGGCAATATAAATTTAATAAATAACAACAACAGAATCTCTTTCATCATGCAAATAATTAATTTCCAAATGAGAGATCTTGGTAATTGCCAATTACCAAGTGTTATACAATTAAAGCATTATACAGCAAAGAGTATCTACCTCATGTTTGCCGAAATAAACATTCTGATCAATAAAACCAAGATACAAATCTGATAGATGTTACAAAAGAGAAGTGAAGTGAGGGCTGCATGCCACGGGTGTGTAGGAGCCAGAGGCAAAAAGAGTGGGATCAGAGGCATATGGAAACCCAGCCAGATGGGCGGGGTATAAATAATAAAATCATCAAATCATCATCAACAAAAGTAGGTGAGCAGTAGAATACATCCCAGCCATGCAGTTTCTACATTCCCCCTCCATATATACATCTAGGCAGTTCAAGGACTCATAACAAAAGCACTAGAGGAGGGGGTGCATCAGATCCAATGAGGGTTGTGGCCTGGGAAGAGAGAGCATGGCCTGAGGAGATTCTGAAAGGCTGGGCAGAGAGATATGAAGGTTTACATTTGCCCCCTAGGCCTGAGGTTCTGTGCCCCTGATGTGAGGGGAAGCGTTGCAACACAGGTCCACGGTTTTAGATCACCCCATTAGAGTTGTCAAGAGAAATTTATCCATCTATATTTTAAAGTATCTGTTCAAGATTCTATCCCAGTATGCACAAGTTGCATCCTACAGTGAGCATTGGTGGGTCCTGCAGAAAAATATACTGCCGACTGTGCTGAAAAATAAAAAAGCTGTAATTTACAATAATTTAAACTGATTTACAATGATACAAAAGTGCAACAAAAAGCGCAAGAACAATTCACTTTATACCTCTGCTAGGTTCGTAGTCTATTCACTGAACAAGAACCCTGGATCCAGACTCTGTTTCATCAATTGTCCTTCCCTGTGGGATTAAAACCCTAATGTCCACCCAGGTTGTAAGGATTTCACCTGGGAGTCCCCCAAAAGAAGCCTTATGATTTCCCAGAAGCCCTAGAAGTTCTATATGTCTCTTTGAGTGTCCTCATAGCTCAATATGATGCTCTGTAAGGACTAATCTCAATATTTTTCAAGGTCACTGAAGGGGCATTGAAGTACCAAACTCCTTTCTCGAAGGCTATCCATACCTCCAAATGCAATGAATGCACAATAAGGCCTTGGTCTGCTCTGTATACGTTGATACATTCTGGCAACAAGGCAAGATAGATTACAGAAGCATCACATTCAATCAACTGAAGGGCTTACCAACAGATTTTTGCTGGATTATCTGCTGCTCCCTTTCCTCTTCAGCTTGTTCTTGCTCCTTCAGCTTTTCTTTTGGAGGAAGAATGCCTTTTTTACGTAAGATGTCATTCCACTCTGTGTCCGCATTAGGATCCTAAAGCACATAGAATTGTCAGAGCCCAAACTTACAACCAGTGTGGTTTTTTTGTTATGGTACCCACCAGTAGGGCTGAGCAATATATCAATATATTGCCCCAAACTGGTTGGAAGTCCATATTGTGTTATTGGTTTCATAGTTTTAGACCTGGCAATATAATTTGAATTGGTGTGCGTGCGCGAGCTATGAGAAAATCACAATATGGGAAAGCCAACGTGAAGCCAGCCTCTACACAGCCATCCTTATTTTAGACATTATTCTTATTTCAGATATTGTGATATATCAGTGTTATGTACTGAAGTTCTCACCCTGGGCCAGCAGGGGGATACTGTAGATAGTTTTCACTCAGGTCCACATATGCAAATAAGGGATTGAAAGTGACGTTCAGTGATTGGATAGTTACAGAAAGTGGTTACTGTTGTGTACTAGTGGAGCTCTATATAAGCAGGCTGGCTGAACCCTTTAGTTCAGTTCTGTTCTGGCCTGTGAATAAACAAGAGCTGTTTGAAGAATCGCTGTGTTGTCTGATATGTTCACCCACAACTTAACAATCAGTATATCACAATGTTTAGCTGGTAATCTATCGCGATGTTGAAAACCAGATATTGGCCAGGCCTACCTACCAACCAGTTTGGAGAATTGTCACATCCTTCTTTTGCTGCCCGTGGCAGCCATTTTGTGTTGGTATCCACAATTGTGATATGAGTGCCAGCCCCTCATTCTTTACCTCCCCCCAAAAGCACTGCTTACAACTGTCATTCATACCCCCAGCACCTTGACTATCGAAACCCAAGTTTGGCACTTAACAAACTTAACCCTGCAGTTGTTCTGGACTGCAACTCTCACCAGTCCTAGCCAGCATGGCCAATGGTTAGGGAGTTATAGTTCACAACATTTGGAGCCATGCTGGTCACTGTGGCTTTTTTTCTTTTAGGATTCCAACAAACACTATACAAAACGTATTCTACAAAAGTATGCAGGCTTCAATCCAATGCATATTTATGTGGGAAGAAGTATCACTGAAATCAGTGGACTTTTTTCCGAGTAA
Organism: Podarcis muralis; assembly: GCF_964188315.1. Lineage (NCBI taxonomy): Eukaryota > Metazoa > Chordata > Lepidosauria > Squamata > Lacertidae > Podarcis > Podarcis muralis. The sequence continues at coordinate 75,496,613 of NC_135658.1, read as the reverse complement.
AAATTTATGATTCATCTCAATTCCACTTTCCAGTAGAAAAACAGGCCCGAGCTGCTTAAATAAAGCAAATACATACTGGAAAAAGCAAGTTAAGTTTTGGATTTCATACACGTACACAGTACTACATTAAACTAGTGTCCAGAGGGTAGCGGGATTAGTCTGTTGAAACAAAAACAGAAAAGAACATAGAGCAAGATGCCATTTAAAAAAAACCTATTATGGCATAAGCAGTTTGTGGACTAAAATCGACATCAGGCACATGAAGAAATATCCTGAGTTGCTTGTATAAATAGACATGGATTGGTGTGTGTTGTAAACAGTGAGGACAGAGGGAAATGAAATGTACTAACTGTGACCACTGTATTAACAGTGACCATTCACAAAGAATGCGTAAGTGATGTCACAGTTATCCTACCATTGGAAAGCAAGGCTGCTACACATCACTCAGGCTCAATTAGCAGTCACAGTAGCAGCCTGCCAACTTTACTCTCCCCTCTCCCATACAAAATGACAGTTCATTTCTTCAGTGCTAAGTGCAGGAAGTCATTTGCGGAGAATGACTTTTTTAAGAACTCAGAAACAATTCCAGCTTCCCCACCTCCTGTGTTTGAAAGAACACCCGCCCCCCCGCCCCCCTGATCGCCTCCGTTTCTTCTCCTGCAACCAGCAAATGCAACGCAGCCTGGAGCGCATGCTCGCGAAAAGAAGAAAGCCGACGGGTGGAAGGGAAAGACGGAGGCCTTTCCTTCCCTGACAGGAAGAACCACCGCGTGTCATCTTTGCAACCCAAGACACGGGAAGCAGAAAGCGAGCTGCTCTTCCGGGTTTCAGCTACCGTGGGCAGGGATCCTTCGTGGACCTGCCCAGACCGTGCTATGTCCCACTCGCCTCCCCAGCCCCGTTTCCCCTTCTCCAGATAAAGCGATCCCATTACGCAAAGGGGTCTCCCGGCAGGTGCGCGCCTGCGTGCGTTCCCTTCGCCTCCCGAAGGGAGGATCCAGCTCAGAGTAGCTCACCTGCATGTTTGGGGAGCGGGGTGTCCCAACTTTACTGCTGTTGCTGATTGAGGCAGATCCTCCTTAGGTGCTCCACGTGGATCCCGGGGGTCGCTGAGCCGGCCGTCTCCAAGAGCGCACAAGCTCGCGTTACACGCCCAGCTGACGCGCCTGCTCCCTTCCCGAGTTGCCCGTATTAGGACTGATCCGGGCACTTTCTCCTGCTGGTCGGAGGAGGGAGCAGCGAAAGGCTCTCGGAGGAGGTGGGGTGCCGAGAAGGGTGGGTGACGGGAAGGAAATGAGTAGCAAGGGACCGCCCACGTTTCCCTGGGCTCTGGAAACTCAGCACGTGTTGTTGTTTTTGTCACCACATTTGCTGGTTGCGCATGTAATAATAATAATAATAATAATAATAATAATAATAATAATAATGTGTGTGTGTGCGGTTTTAAAAAAGGAGATCTGTTATAATAGAATCACCATGGGCATTTGAATAGGGTTGTTATAGGAATTCTAAGGTCTTATATGTATACATATATAGCGAATAAATGTTCATAAATGTACAAGGCAAACACACATGCATAAGTACAGTGGTACCTCGGGTTAAGTAGTTAATTCGTTCCAGAGGTCCGTTCTTAACCTGAAACTGTTCTTAACCTGAAGCACCACTTTAGCTAATGGGGCCTTCTGCTGCTGCCATGCCGCTGGAGCCTGATTTCTGTTCTTAACCTGAAGCAAAGTTCTTAACCTGAAGCACAATTTCTGGGTTAGCGGAGTCTGTAACGTGAAGCGTATGTAACCCGAGGTACCACTGTATAGTGTCTGAAACAGTACAGGAGAGCAATCGTGAAGCCATTTTGACTCTCCCAAATTCAGCTCAAATATTTCTCTGTAGGGACGAGGGTGGCGCTGTGGGTTAAACCACAGAGCCTAGGACTTGCCAATCAGAAGGTCGGCAGTTCAAATCCCCGTGATGGGAGCTCCTGTTGCTCGGAGCAGTTCGAAAGCACGTCAAAGTGCAAGTAGATAAATAGGTACCGCTTTCAGTACAGGGGCACAAAGGTGCAGGATATTTCAGTGTGCCCTGCTGGGTCAGATCTAAGGTTCATCTAACCAGCATCCTGTTCTCGTAGTGCACTCTTGTCAGAATGCATGTTAAATTAACAGTGTGGGAAAGGGTGAACATGGGGGTGACCAAAATGGTGCCAGCAACAAGCACTGAATGCACATCATCGCACAGCATTTGGACACCTTAGGTATGTGGAAACAAATCACTTGCTGTTCAGAGGCAGTTGTCGCAAGCTTGTAGCTAATGTCCTCCCAGGAAAGTTCATTAAGATGACAATACACCATAACCTGAGTTTATTCCCAACATCATGTAGCCCGATTATGGTCATCTAATTCCACTAGCAGGCCTTGAATAATCGGTGAAGAGTACAGCTTCATTCCACATACCATACCATCGGGCCTGCAAAAGGCCTCTAGTTGCACAACAAGCTCCCATCCCAGTTTTTATTTTTAAAAAAGTTTTGAATCCGTTCTTTGCTCACAAAGAAACCATGCCCAAGCTTTATATTGCACAATTTATTATTACAAAAAATATTATTAAAACACACAAATATAGAGTTCTTCCTAGTGAAAGTGCTACATGAAAAGGACAAGGAGCTTTTTCAGACAGTAAGAGACAGAAATGTCACATGAGGTCAGGTCCCCTTCATTCCTCCTGGGGAACAGTGGACGGTGCTGTTTTCTTTGGAAGAAGCAAAGCATTGATGTGGGGGAGAACTCCACCTTCCGCAATGGTCACATGTGCAAACAGCTTGTTCAACTCATCATCGCTTCTGATCGCCAACTGGATGTGGCGTGGCCCAATTCGTTGCCTCTTGTTCTCATGAGCAGCATTTCCCGCCAGCTCCAGTAGCTCTGCAGTCAGATATTCCAACACGGCAGCCAAGTACACCGAGGCGCCAACACCCACTCTTTCTGCGTACCGACCCCGTCTCAAAAGACGTCCAATGCGGCCCACTGGGAACTGCAAGCCAGCTCTTGCACTCTTGTTTTTTTGTTCCTTGGTTGCAGGCTTTGCAGGCTTCTTGCCACGCCCAGACATCCTGGATCCTACAAGTAAGAGAGGAGAGCCCACCTTCATTACACAAGGCAAATGGTTTTGTCATATTGCTAACAATATGGAAGGAAGAGTAATCAGAGAACCAAGCGCCTAAGAATTTGCTGTAATAAGGACCTAGAATGTGGCCTTAAGATAAACAGACCAATTTTCTGCTAGTTCAGTCATGTTAGAATCAGGTCAGCCAAAGGAAAGCCCCACAGCAGTTGCTGGACTCCAATTCCCATCAGCCACAGCAACTATGACCCAGGCTGAAGGATGAAGTGGGCTGCAGGCCGAAAACATCCAAAGGGCACCAGTTGGGCTCAGTGGCGTAGCGTGGGGGGTGCAGGGGGGGCCGGCCACACCGGGCGCAACATCTGGGGGTTAGGGTTAGGGGGCACAAATCCACGGGTTAGGGGGCGCAAATCCACAGGTTGGGGGCGCAAATTACTTGCCTTGCCCCGGGTGCTGACAACCCACGCTACGCCACTGGTTGGGCTATCCCTGTTTTCAAAACAATCCCACTACTCCATGGTAAGTGATAGAAAGCTAGGGAAATCGAAGAGTTTTGCCCCTGATAACACACAGCTACATGGTGTTAAACCAATGCAGGAGCCATGCCACCCTATTAGGAATATTATCATGTGGCTTGTTCTCAAGGCATTAGAGACCCTAATGGCTCACCATTCGATGAAAAGCTTCATCTACTGCAGGAATCCCCAACCTTCGGCCCTCCAGATGTTTTGGACTACAATTCCCATCATCCCTGGCCACTGGTCTTGCTAGCTAGGGATCATGGGAGTTGTAAGCCAAAACATCTGGAGGGCCGCAGGTTGGGGATGTCTGATCTACTGGATTTCTAAAACTCATACTACTGATTAATCTACTGTTGGCAGGCCAATATGAGCATTTTTGGCTTTATACATCACATTTTTCTAAAAGGCTTATGCAAGTCAAGGGAGGGATGGAATTCCAGTAGCCCTCAGCAGCATACATAGCTAGCTCTTTAAACCTAATATTTATTATTAATCTTACCTTATAATTAAACCACTAGCATGTTTTTAAAAATAAAACCACTCACCTCCTTCAGTGAAACACTTGAGTTATGACTCGTCTCCAGTCAACGAAAGAATTTTCTCCTTTTTGAACATGGCTCTCATTTTAAACTCCTCTGTTGATGCTAATGTGGGAATTTGATCAGCTGTGTTTGAATGAAAGTTCCCTCAGCTGTATCCACTTTCCCAGTAGTTCTGACTGAATTGGTTTCAACTTGGCTATTTTGGTGGCAGAACTCAATTCTCTCACTTTAGAGAAGTTCCCTTGTGATCAGTAGGTTGTTCAATAGAATGATGATCACACTTTCAGAAAGCAAATTTCAATTCTGAAGGAGGGTATAGCATGATTAACACTAAATATATTTTCTAGCTACCAAGGAAACTTTGGTTTTTACTTAAAGATGGAAACAAACATGGCTAAGAGCCACCTTTTCATATCTTTAAATAAATGGAGGATAAACTATTCCTCCTGATTTACTTGTGTGTTTACATGTCTTGTTAATTACTCATTCCTCTCACACTTTTCAATTCATTTCCTGTCACTTTACAAAGTGCAAAAAGTCCATGAGGGGATATGTTGTGTTATGGCAGCAGGGTATTTTAATCCACTTAAATTGCACAAACCTAAATTTCTGTTATGCGCTTGAATGCCTCCTATAATTTGGAAGCACCTTGTGACTAAATGCAGACTCAGCCAGTTGGGCGTGTGGCTTGTTTGTTTTTTACTTTCCCTTGCCTTATTTACTACCAAGCCCCATTGATTTAAATGAGGCTTACTCTCAGGATTTAGGCTTTTAACAAATGTGGTCAGGACCATTCCAAAATCCACCATTGGGCACTACCTTTACTGGCACCAACCAAAATGTCACAGAAGAGTGGCAACTATTTTTCTCCAGAACTCTTCATCTGGGAAGATGTTCCACAAAGCAAGTGGATAGAAGGAAGAAGGTAAAAACAAAACAAAACAAAACAAAAGTACAGTACATAAATTAGGCTGATGTCTATAAGCTGATCTCATAGCTCTTCATTTATTTCTTTGTTCCAAACTTTACTGTATGTTTCCAAGGAGAGTTACAATAATATAAAAATACAAGATTAATATCATTTAATTATTTGCACTTTTTCTTCATACACAATGTTGCACAAAGCAGGGGATGAGGTAAATGGGGATTAAAAAAATAATAGGCTGATGTCAACAAGCTCATCTCACGGTTACAACTTTTTTTTGTACTCTCCCCCGAACCTGAAGAGATATAGAGAACTAAAATACCAGCTGCCACACTTCTACATCACTTTATTTGGTCCTGCTATTTAGCATACTGAATACATTACCATTTGCTGCCATTTTATTACACCCCCAAAATGAACTGCCTGAGGCCATAGCCTCACTCTACCCAATGGGAGGGCTGGTTTTACTTAGGGAAAGCTTCTGGGAGTTTTGTGGCACTTTAAAGCCTTCACCATTGACATTGTCTTCTTCTTTGGTGATCACTCATAGCTGAGTAAGATTGTCTTCCATGAATATGGTCTTAACCGTGTGTGTGTGTGTGTGTGTGTGTGTGACTGTGGAGGCCAATTCTGGATCCAGACGTCCTTCCACGGTAGGACATACCTCACCATTATGGCACAAGCTTACAAGTCAGCTGCTTCTGCTGCATTGTATCAGTGGCTAAACCAAACTTTGTGGCACTATTAAAAGACTAACAGATTTACTGAGGCCTTCCAAGTGCCACGAGATTTTTTGTCACTTTTGCTGTAATCTATTTTTAGAGAAGTTTTTAATGTTTGAAGTTTTATTCTGTTTTTAGTCCTCTGTCAGGAGCCGCCCAGAGTGGCTGGGGAAACCCAGCCAGACGGGCAGGGTATAAATAATGCAATTATTATTATTATTATTATTATTATTATTATTATTATTATTAGATACACAAGCTTCCACTCTGCGCTTTGTTGCTACCTACTGATGCATCATTTGAAAGCAAGCACCAGATACCGGTAACAACCCTGTTATAAGAAAAAACTGCCCCTTTTCCCTTATGGGGTATCAAAGAGCCCATATAGAGTCCTTATGTAGGTTTTCTATTGGTAGGAGAAAATAACAGAGGCCAGCCAGAGAATATTGAGAAGCAAAGCAGCTAGTAAGCATGATCTTTATTAAACTGTTGCAACAGGGTCCCCCACTCCCCCCACGCAGGGAGGGAGGAGAGGAACCCTGAACAATGGTGTGCAAGCTCTTATATAGACTTTTGGAATTGCCTTCCCTGTAGCTCAAGACCACCTCCTAAAACATCATACATACATCACAGGGGGACGGTCTACAGCAGAAAACCTGTCTGTCAGGCTACCCAGTAATGTTCAATCATTGCTCAACCTGGGCCATTCTTTTGTGATGGTAAATACTTTAGTTCCTGAATCTCTTACACATATGGGTCATGTGGCCAGCATGACTAAGCCGCTTCTGGCAAACCAGAGATAAATAGGTACCGCTCCGATGGGAAGGTAAACAGCGTTTCCGTGCGCTGCTCTGGTTCGCCAGAAGCGGCTTAGTCATGCTGGCCACATGACCTGGAAGCTGTACGCTGGCTCCCCTGGCCAATAAAGCGAGATGAGCGCCGCAACCCCAGAGTCGGCCACGACTGGACCTAATGATCAGGGGTCCCTTTACCTTTTAGGGAGGGAGATTGGCTCAAGTTACTGAGGTAACTTGAGCTGAAATGAAATTGCTAATCAGCTTGCTACAGTTGAGGAGAGACAAAAAGAGACCCCAAAAAGTCTGGGTGGGCGATACTTGAAAGAGAGAAAGTGTGTAGTGCTCTTAAGATAACTTCTAAAACCAAGGTCCATTTCTGTTTGCTCTGCTTTGATATGATATGGCTGTCATAACATTAAAACCAATCATAATAAATGCTCAATATAAGTATGGAGGAGCCCATAATCTTAAAACGGGCCATGAGAGGAGATAGCAGATGTTCAAATTACTGTAGGCTCCACCAGGTTCTGTGCAGGTTTCAGGTTGTCATTGGGACTGCAGGGGTAAAATAAACATACCATAGTTTATCCTCCATTGTTTAACATATAAAACTCAGCTGTTATCCATATCTCTATTTCCATCTCTCAGTGGAAAGTTTCCTTGGTAGGTGGAAAACATATTGAATGTGGTCTAACCAAGGCAGAATAGAACGGTTCTATTACTTCCCTTGAGAATTAAAATTAGCTTTCTGAAAGTGTCATAATTGTGGTAAAATACCCTCTCAAACCCTATTGATCAGAATGGGACTTCTTTAAATTAAAAGGATTGGTATCCATTAAAATCAGAAATACTGACAAATTGGATGCAGCTGTTCTGAACAAATTGGTTTAAAAAGAGGGTTATGTCAAAGGAGGAGAAAACTCTTGTCTTTGTAGTTGTCTGCTGTAATAAGAAGGTGAGTGGCTTTTTTGAAATGAAAAAAAATGCAAGTGGTTTAATTAGTTTCTAATATAAGAGTAATACATATAAGTATTACCTATGTTATGTTTAAAGATAATATGTTATGAATAATAAATACATTATGCTTAATAATATACCGTATATTAGCACACGTATATTATGTGTACTACTGATTGCTGTTAGATTTTCCTTTCCTTTTTTAATTTTTAAAAGCTTTTTAGGGGGGTGGGAAACCCTGTTTAGCCTTTAATGGTAGGCTAATCATGTTTTTTAAGAAATATAGCAGATGAAATTTTTATCTGTATGGTGAGACATAAGGCCTTCTAAGGTCTGAGGAGCAAGCCACCATTGGACGTGTACAATAGCATTCCTACTAAAGAGGCATAGCTCCTGCATTGACTTAACACCATGTAGCTGTATTTTAGAGAATAAAAATTATATAATTTTTAAAAGAATTACTAAGTGGGTATATGACACTGACATCTTTTTTTGATGAAGCAGAATTCTCCAGCAGCTTTTTGTCCTAGCACTTTTTGCTACTGACTGAACAAACTTTGTGCTATCAGTGGCAAAAATTCCTTCTTCCTAGCTTTCTACCTTACTATGGGGTGGTAGCATTGTTTTAAACAGGGTTAGCAAACATGGTGCCCTTTTGGATGCAGGCCTTCTATTTCTATTGTGTTTCTATTGTGTTCCAGGGACGTTCCCGATTTAGAAAAGCATCCCAGTTTCTTACTTAATCCTGGAATGTCCCATTTTTCCTTAGGATGTCCCTATTTTAATTGGAGAAATGTTGGAAGGTACTGAGCTATCCAACCCCCAAGCCATCTGAAGTTAATCCTGTATAGGGAAGGTTGTTTAAGGTTTTATTATATTTTTTATATCTATTAGAAGCATGGAGTATAAATAGTAAAATCATCATTATGGAATGAGACGTCCTTATGTTCATCGGAGAAATGTTGGATGGTATGCAGATGATGTTGGCCTACAATCCTTCAGCCTGGATCGTAGTTGCTATGGCTGATGGGAATTGGAGTCCAGCAACTGGTGTAGAGCTCCTCTTTGGCTGACCTGGTCCTAAAATGGCTGAACTTGATTTGGCAGAAAACCAGTCTGCTTAGAAGAATGTAAATCTTAAGGCCACATCCTAGGTCATTATTACAGAAAATTCTTAGGCGTTTGGTTCTCCAAATACTCTTCCTTCCAAATTGCAGGAAGGTCAACTAGGCTTTGGACACCTCACAAAGCCATTTGCATTGTGTAGTGGAGTTGGGCTCTCCTCTCTTGTTTGTAGGATCCAAGATGTCTGGGCGGGGCAAGAAGCCGGCAAAGCCTGCAATCAAGGTAAAAAAAAGCAAAAGTGCAAGAGCTGGCTTGCAGTTCCCAGTGGGCCGCATCGGACGTCTTTTGAGACGGGGTCGGTACGCAGAAAGAGTGGGTGTTGGCGCCTTGGTGTACATGGCTGCCGTGTTGGAATATCTGACTGCAGAGCTACTGGAGCTGGCGGGAAATGCTGCTCATGAGAACAAGAAGCAACGAATTGGGCCACGCCACATCCAGTTGGCGATCAGAAGCGATGATGAGTTGAACAAGCTGTTTGCACATGTGACCATTGCGGAAGGTGGAGTTCTCCCCAACATCCATACCCAGCTTATTCCCAAGAAGACTCTGCAGCGTAAGGAAGCCACAGGACACCCCGAATCCCAGGAATTATAAAACTTTCAGCATTTCAGTATCTTGCAAGAACAGACTCTGCCAGAAAGGTTATATTGTCAGAAGCTTAGCTTTTGTTCTTTGGGGCATTCATCATTAGTATGGTCTGTTGTAAAAAACAAAACAAAAACAAAAACTTTAGATGTTTAAATAAATGTTAAAATGTTAAAATAATGTTAAAATGTTTTAAATGTTAAAATAAAATAAAGGCAAATTCTATAATGTACAGAGAAATGTATGCTTTTAATTAGCCTTACCGGTTGTGTCTAATGACCTGTGAACTAGCTATAATACATTTCCTACTTGTATGACCTTCCATTACAGATCCACACAAGTTGTTTTGTGACGCAATTGAGCTGTTATTTTTAAGACCTCTGGGTTCCCAGCCACTGACCTATGAACTTGGCCAGCTTGATTGCTTGCTTCACCACCTTCTTGACCCTAGGTAAAGGTAAAGGTACCCCTGCCCGTACGGGCCAGTCTTGCCAGACTCTAGGGTTGTGCGCTCATCTCACTCTATAGGCCGGGAGCCAGCGCTGTCCGCAGACACTTCCGGGTCACGTGGCCAGCGTGACAAGCTGCATCTGGCGAGCCAGCGCAGCACACGGAACGCCGTTTACCTTCCCGCTGGTAAGCGGTCCCTATTTATCTACTTGCACCCGGAGGTGCTTTTGAACTGCTAGGTTGGTAGGCGCTGGGACCGAACGACGGGAGTGCACCCCGCCGCGGGGATTCGAACCGCCGACCATGCGATCGGCAAGTCCTAGGCACTGAGGTTTTACCCACAGCGCCACCCGCGTCCCTCAACATTCTTGACCCTGCAGTAGCGCAATTCTTGTAATGACCTTGGGCTGTGACTGATCTCATCCAGCAGGTATTGTGTGCTCTATTATCTAATAAGCCCCAGATATGCTTGATAATGGTGGAGTAGCTAGAGGTGGTGGCCCCTAGCATCAGACAAAGACAGCCACCTTGGGGTACAGAGCTGTTTGTGTTTTCCATGCAGCCTGCTCTGTGCCCCCTAAGCTAGCTGGCTGCCCGCAGGCAAGGTGGACAGTACTATCTCATCAGTACTGAGGTAAGATTAAAATGCCAGCCTGCTAGATTTTGGTATGTAGAATGGAGCAGGCCGGGCAGCATCTTGTCTTTCACTTCAGGTTTCAAAATTTGTTTTAGTTGACCAAAATTATCTGCTGCTTGATTGTAACAAGCTTTCCAATCATTTTACCAGAAATGTCTTGAGCTAGCTTTGGAAGCAGCCAAGTAATATCACAGTTAGGAGTGTGCGCCAATGTGAATCAGCTTCTTGCAGAATGCAATCCTAGCCAGATTTGCTTGCAAGTCGTTCTTGCTGACAGCAGTTGATTTGCTTTCAAATAAGCACACTTAGGACCACAACCTTAATGCGTACAGTTCGCACGGTAATGGCTGAGGCAGATGGAGGTGATATGTTTCGGTTTGCAGCTTCACCACCCGTACCTTCAACCCTCTAATTTGATGGGAGATGCTTTCATTAGAAGAAAGATATGTTGAAATTAACATACCGAAGTGTTTACGTCTCAGGTTTTCTGCATGTGAGTTTGAAATGTACAACTTCAAATATCTTTTAGATCCCTATGAGATAAAACCAAGATGGCGTTTTGGAACCTCCTGCAAGGTTTTAATATACATTACTAGTTCAGTTTCATGTGGCCCCGTGATGGAGATGAAATTGTGTTTTGCTCGCCAAGTTAACTGAAAAACCACAGGATGGCTTCCACCAGTCTTTGACAATTAAGGAACAGGGCTTGACCATTAGAGAGCTTTGTTTCTCCTTTTTTAAAAAAAGTGTTGTCATCCTCTGTTCTGTTCCCTTTAGCGACTGGGCTGTGATTCACTTCCCCAGGAATGAACAGGAGGATTTGCCCATAGTTGAAGTTGAACTGAAAGCTGTCGTTTTAATTAATACGTACCTCGTGTGTGCAAGAGGCTTCTGCCACTAAAGTCTACTGTGTGTTGAAAATACTGTTGTTAGTTTGGGTGGGCATAGGCTATATGCCGGAACCCTGTTCTAATTATTGGATCCAGTCAAACTCAATTTTTAAAAAAAGAAATGAGATTCATATACATGTATGTGTATAAATAAACCATATATCAGCTTCCTCTCTCCCTCATTCTGAGGAAACCCAACCCTGGAAGCAACTGGAATCCCTGGAATCTTGCACTGCTTGGAGATTGTGGTGAGGTGCAACAACATATTTATTATGTTCCTTCTGGAACCCAAGGGTCTGACACTTTCCAATCTCTAGAATTGTATAGTCACTTCTACCATTTCCTGTGGTGCAGGAAGTGCTTCCATGTTCTACAATGTGGGTAATTCTGAAACAATTATGTAGGAATAATGTGCCACACGTGTTTACTTTTAGGTGTCCAGATAGATGGATATCTTTCAAAGTTTGAATTTTCGAACAGTTTTAAAGACTTTTTGACCTATATCAAAATAGTTCACCCTACTCTACTCTTGGATTATTGTGTAATGGTGGGCCAAATCCAGAACTGGCCCACTCTCTCTGGGTCATTTCTGACAGGTTTGTGGGGCCATTAATCTGTCAATCACTTGATGGACAGAATCTATCCCAGAGGCAGACAGAATCCATATTAGTTCTTCTTGTTCTGATTTCGTTCACGTACGTCTTAAATCATGTCCCAGGGAGATTTTTAGGATGATTCCAGGAAAATCTTAAAAAATCTGGAGATAAAAACAGTAATTAAAAAAATAATAAGTGAGGAGTCCATATGAGTTGTACCAAGGGCAGTTCTGCATCTCCACTTCTGCTGCTTTAAGCAGTTTAAAGCTGAGGCCTGGAGCAGCTTGAAAGCACAGCACTTCTGCCATGCCTGATAAAGTGCTTTTTAAAATGGTGCAGGAACCATGCTACTTCATGTGTGCTTCTATGTGCTGAGGGCCATTGCATGCACAACAAAATGGCTGCCTCTATGTTGTACTGATGGGGACAGCTTCCCTCTTAAGCTGCTGAACTCACAGACGTAAGGAAGGAAGGATAATATCTAATAAATATATCCTCCCCGAGCAGCTATTCACATCCCAACAACTTGTCCCTTTATCGTGACTTATGCCACAAATAAAGCAGACACATCTGAGTAACTATTCACTGAATCGTAATTATTTCTTTTTAACAAAGAACACATTTGGGTTTCTGCTGAATGAGGACATGGCAAACCTAAATGAATATTCAGCTGGGTACATATGGGGATTGGGGGTATAAAGGGAGGGCATGAACACACAGAGAAACCATACAGGTATAATTTATGGCTGCAAATTTATTACATGTAACTTCACAGGCTTCAAGAGCATGTCTCTTAACAAAGGACTAGTAGTCCAAACGTTTCTTTTCAGAGTTTAAAGTGATAGAGCGAGGAAGCCAAGTGACCCTTGGGTTTTCTCTTTCCTTGAAGTCTGAAAGAAAAATACTGCAGTCAGTCTTTGAAGGAATCTAAGCACTTAAGGCACTCTCCAGTCAACTGTTGAAGCCTTCCCTCTCCGTCACCTAATGCAGATGATGTCCTCCATGCAAAGATGCTCTTGCAAGATGGCTGCACATAACTACTGCAGTATGCCTCTAGATACCAGTTGCTGGACAATGCAGGTTGCAAGAACACTGTTGCAGTCCGGCCTCCTTGCAGGCATGCCATGGACATCTGGTTGGCCACTGTGAATAGAGAATGCTGGACTAGTCAAGCCTTTGGTCTGATCCAGAAAGGCTTGGTATTGGGGGTAGCTCAGTTGGGAGAGCAGGACTCTTAATCTCAGGGTCGTGGGTTTTGGCCCCCCGTTGGGCAAAAGATTGCAGGGTCTTGGGACTAGATGGTCCCTTCCAACTCTACAATTCTATGATTCTACTGGATTGGACCCTTCATCTTTAGGGCAGTTGTGTCAATTCTGAAAGCTTTAAGCCTACCAGTACTACAAAATAATATGATCTGTATGTATCAGCTATGAGTTCCAGTACTGAACTGGCTGGTAGTTAAAATAAAAAAATATTCACTTGGATTCAAAAAGGCTAAAACATATAGTTAGCAATAAGCTTTTTTGTAGAGAAAAGATTGTAATTTCCTGCTGATGACCAAGAAACACAACAAACAGGAGATGCATCACATTGCTAGGCAGAGCACAGATGCGTAGAAGTTCCAGTCAGTGCACTCCTTATGAGGAAGTTGGCATACATAGCAGTATATGACATAATGAGTCTGCTTCTAAAAGCTAGAGCTCCTTTCTTCTTCCTACATGGAAACTGCTTGTTGGCAGTAACACCAAATTATGTTAAAACACAGCAGGGATCTTATTAGCAATCTCAGATATTGGAACCATTTAAAAAACATAAAGCTATTTGTCCAAACACCTTCATGGCAAAAACAGTCCTTTAATCCCAGCTCTTCCCAGCCATTTGGACACAAGAAGTTCTATTCTGTTTCTACAAAGGTGCCTTGATTCATGCAAAAGGTAATGGATTGTGAAATGGTGTCATGGACTGGCTGGATGCAGAGGAATAGTGGGAGGCACCAGCTGGAGACCCCCCAAGGGAAGAAGGTTCAGAGCTAGGGGACTGGTAGTGGTAAGATGAGCACACTGGGGAAAAGTGTTGGAAGCTGAGACAGTAACAGGGCTTCGTGAGCAGGGGGAGTCTGTGGTAGAGAACAGTCCAGAAGCAGAGACTGGAGATGAGAGGGGGCCAAGAGGAAGAGATGAGTAAGGTTAGTGAAGAAGCCAAGGTGTCTTCCCTTCCTGCTGTGACCAGTTCCCTTTCCTCCTGGTCTCCCAGAACCAAAAGAAGCGTGAAGAGAGTAGAGTAAAGACAGCTGTGGCGATATAGTCTCAGATGGCTTGGGAATGACCCAGGGGAGGAGAAGACTTAGGGAACTGTAGGACGGTGAGGACCTTCAGTCCCCACAACTGCCTCATAGAGGCAAGATCTACTGGGACGAGTTGCTGTGCTCACTAGGCCTGGTCTCCTGAGCCAACCATGTTCTCTTGAATAAAGAATAAACTTCGCTGATCTATTGCCAACCTGTTCCTGACTCCCTCTCCTGACAGATGTGCTCTGCAGGAGTGCTGTGAGCATAAATCTGTGTGCTGTAGCTGCACATGGTGTTCCAGATCACGTAGCACGAGACCCATGTGCAGCTCCAGTCAACTTTTGATGATGGTGATCACATGACTGAAGAACGGGATGAAACCCAGCATCACCTGCCTCTAGTGGCGCCGCTAATGCCAATGACACAGACCATGTATTGGGGAGCAATTGTTCCTGAGTGTGTGAAGTAGTACTATATATGTGAACTGTTTCACTGGTGTCAACATGCTTATAAAAATATTCTCCCCACCACCATGTCATTCCATGTCATTCCATGCTCATTATTATAGGATGTGTGTGTGTGTGTGTGTGTGTGTGTGTGTATATATATATATATATATATATATATATATATATATGTATAATATTATATATGCATATATTATACATGCACCCCATTGAGATATCATCATTACTGCCACAAACAAATATGAATGTTGTAAATAAATAAATAAATAAATAAATAAATAAATAAACACACAACCTTTTGACTGGCCTATTCACCTCCATTATCCACTGTCCTTCCATTCCTTGGCTGAAAATTTAACACGCAAAGAAAAATAAATTAAATGCACTGCAGTGTTACTCATGAAATAACACTGAGAAGCATAATCTCCAGCTTTGCCACAAAGTGAACAGCAGAAAATAAGAGGTGCAGATTTGACTTTGTCGGCACACCAGGAGCTTCTCCAGCTCAAGGTCATTCAAAGGTGAGAATTTGCAAAAGAGCATCACTTTGCTGACTAGAACAACTGCGCTGCATTCCGACTGGCTGTCAGAATGTTTTGTCAGCATGCAGGCATGTGGTCATCTTTCCATGCCTCCCATTCATATATGCTGGTCTGTGGGCAGGTGCCCTCTACTGCTTGCAGTCCTCCATATAAGCAACATATAGGTTGCACTGAAGCCACGGCAAGGGTGGGTGGGGGGCAATTCTTTGCCAAACAGTGAGACCACAGTGTAGGGTGAACTGTAGATTTTAACACATGCTAGTATCACATAATGCAGAGCGTTCCAAACTTTTCATGTTGGAGACACATCATTTCACGACACAGAATTCAGTTTTACTAGCAAACCGAAGGTTAAATCAACCCCTTTCCATCCCCCGGGTGGAAGGCAGACAGCGTTTGCACAACACACCTACACACTGTAGCCGACACACTAACGTGCTGCGACACACAGTTTGGAAAGCTCTGATATAATGGTGTGTGTTTCGGGCGGCAGGGCTTATAAATGCGTTTTTCATTTTCATTTTTTTATACCAAGAGGGGAAACTATGTATGGTTCAATCCCCCCCACCCCCCGATAATGAACAAATAAAATTAGATACCCTGAAGAGAAAAAAGGGTCGGCCCAAGGTATCCAAGCTGTCCTGTAAAAGGAAAGAAATAAAGCAGACTTGGCCAAATGTTTCTAAACCTATTGTGCACTTTGACATAGGTCAGGAGTTCTGAAATATTGCAGTGTAGTGAGGCCCAATGGAGGCAGGGAAATGCCCAAGAGATTCTGCAGCCAGCAGAGCCAGAACTTTCCTCCCAGGTGTGTTCAAGTGCAATCTTATGCATGTCTGCTCAAAACGGGGATCGCTTCCCAGTAAATATGCATAGGAAGGCAGCTGGTCAAAGCAATCCAACTCCCCCCATTTAAACTAGACTGGGGAGGGCAGTTGGAATGAATAGACTTATCCCTCCACCCAGCTCTCCTGACTAAACTGGCTCCTGCTACCCATTACCAATGGAAGTGACACAAGAATCATTCCCTTGGCTCTAACCTCCCGCTTCCACCTGCTGAATGTCTGGATGATGTCAGGAAAACACCACAACGAGGTGTTCTGGGGCAAGGAAGAGGCAGGATTGAGCTGGTCCACGATCCATTGGATCCTGAGCTCTGGTCTCACTGCTGTTGTGTGACAGGGTCAGGTCCAGTTGGTGCACTAGCCAGGAGCATGGACCTGGGCGCATCATCCTTTCCTCTGCTTTCCGCACATAGGAGCCAACTCCTAGGAGGCCGAGGTCCCGTCCCCCCATAAAACAGTTGAGGGGGCCAGGCTCCCCAAAGTTGATGGGCGTTGCCATTCAAATCTTGCCCTGCACCGCATCACGTGGTCGATTATGTGGGGCAGGGTTTACTTGCCCCCCCCCAATAATTTAATCAAGTTGGCACTCCTTCTTCCACCACAGACTTTCTGAACAGCAGGGCTTCAGATGCATTGGTGGCCCTGCCATTCCAAAAAAGCCCCACCAGCTGGGTGGTGGTGGATAAGTTAGGACTGCAGCCTTAGTATAGCAACCACCAACAGAGAAATAGGAACAAGGAGAAGAGGAAGACAGAGATGACACTGTGACCCTCATGAAGCATATTAAGAAGGTTAGAGATGGCTCCTGAACAACTTGGGATGGCATTCCGAGGGCTGCTAAGGAAGGGCAAAATTGCCCCAAATTGAGCAAATCTTTGCCTGGTTTGGGGTGAGTCCCCCCCCTTACCATTTTTCTTATGAACCATCATAGCTATGTCTGTTTTGAATGTATAAAGAGTCTACCCCGTGCTCACTCACAAGGTAGGAGAAGCAAAGGGCAGAGCATTTAAACATTTACTGTGTTGCTGGCATCACCCCTGCCATTCCTTGCCTTCTGTCTCTTTGATATGCTGACCCAGACAGCTCACAGGGTGGCAAAACAAATTAACTGAGCACTGGGAGCTGTTTGTAACACATATGCACGATAATGCCAGCATTTTAAGCCTACCTTCTTTCCGAATTCTTCGGCTGCAAGCTGAGATTCCTGCAAGGTGATAGTGCATGTTAATTTCATCATCTCATAGGTTGATGTCTTTCAGCAGAAGCTAGCAGACTGCTCCAGTACATGACATTAGGCTAAAGCATTCGAAACATAAAACCACAGGCAAAGTTGGAAACAGAAAGAGAATGCTAAACAGCTTGAATTCATCTGAGGTTTTTCTTTGGTCAAGCAACGTGTATAGCGCATGCTTCTGTTTCTTAAATGGAAATGGAGTGATCATGCTCTTGAGCACAACACCAAATCTCAAATGGAAAGTTAGATCTTAGTATTGATTTTTGAAAGTGCTATTATTTATTCTGTAAATTTGTTCCTAGTACCATTCCCTACATTTTCACTGAATGTTAAACTAGTCAAATGATGCAGCTGGTAGTTTACATTGCTACAGAGTTGTTGGGGGTTTTTTTGTATCTGCTACACCCAGTCTCCTACAGATGTCAGTCAACAAAATGTTGCAATTGACTGCAATGGGAATGAATTATTCTACCAGTTAAGGATATTACAGTGCAGTATGTTCCTGCATGCAAAAGCCCTTTGCAAAGTTGCTTCAGCATTCAGCACCAATACAGGAGTGATACTGGATATTTTGACCATCCTTTGGGTAGGGATAGTGTATGTGCCTAGCAGTTCACAAACACTAGAAGAATTAACTAACAGGAATAGTCATATCAACAGTGATGGTTGTGACTTACTTCGAATAAACTTTAAAAATGGGATACAATAAGGAAATTCATGGGGGGCGGAATGGTAGAATATTTTAAGAAAAAGAAAGGGAGATAAGGAGGAAAGGAGAGTAGACAAATGCACACAATTTACCACCAGTACAATGGCTTTTTAAAAGAAAAGGAAAAAGTCAAAATGAAGTGTTTGTGCCACAAAATACTATGGATGAAGCGAGTGCATACAGGATCAAGGAATCTTCTCATTCTCCTCTCCGAGAGCTTTGGAGCAAGGCTCATTAAAGGATGCACAGGGAAAGACTGTAACAAAGAGATATCATGAACACCAATTTTATGCAAAGATAAAAATTAGAAAAATAAATGTGTAAAGCCTAGATGACAGCTATATGGTTCACTGGCAGAGTGACATTCCTAATCTACCAGTAACATCATCTCAACATAGATGACTTTATAAGGAACTGGCTCATTCAAAATATGAAGTCCCAAAATAAGTTTATCAAGAAGTTTCAGATGCAGCCAGAAAACCATCTCTTGGGGGCTTTGCCAGGATTGTAGAACAGTGCAGAGGTGCTGGGTAATTTGGAGCAGATCCCTCATGCTGTAATCTGAAACGCACTTGCTAGGCATAAAGCTCCATAGAACTAAGTCTGTTCAGGGCAAACATGCATTGGCCCATTCTGTGATTCTGGACACTTCTTGCCATTGTTTTAATGACGTGAATAACCATTACTAATTATATATGTATACACACAGAGATATACTAAATAATAATAATAATAATAATAATAATAATAATAATAATAATAATATAATAATAATAATATAATATAATATTTCATAAAGTCGTTGCTAAGGCTTTTTGTGGCTAAAGTCATTCACTAACTGTTTGAAAGAGAGGGTTGTATTAGGCTAATGGATTTTCATCCCTCCCTCTTTGATAGATGGTTCCCATGTTACACTGAAGGGAGTGTGTGCCATTGGTGGCTGTCTAAAACCCCACCGGGCAGTTATGAATCTAGTTGCAAGATTTTTTCAGATCCTGGTAACTTCCTCACTGTACATTTAAAGCACTCTTATACCACTTTTACCATCATGACTTCCCTCAAAGATTACTGGGAACTGTAAGAGTCCTGAGAATTGTTAGGACACCTCTCAGACAGCTACAGTTCCCATGATTCTTTGGGGGAAGCCTGGACTGTTGAAGAGGTATGAGAGCGATTTAAATGTATGGTCCAGATGTGAGATAAATCTTATTTGACATTATTTGCCTGGCTTAAGGTTCAGCCTGCCCTTTGTGGACTTGAGTTGCAATCCTATGCACAAATCCTTTGTAATAAGCACCATTGGTTTCAATGGGTCTTAATTCCAAGCAGACATGCATAGACTTGCATTGCTAATAAATACACTCAAGGCACGTGAAAGATTTTATATACTGTTCTATACTATTTTGTATGTTGTGATCTATAAAATATAAAATATGCTTATGTTAAAATACTAACCCCGGTTTTAAGTGGATATGTTGGATCTTGAGCTCTGGAGTAGTGAAATAAAAACTGCATAGAAAGAGCTATTTTAGTATGTTGCATTATTTAACGAAAAACAGGTATTGTGCATATTATAAAGAAAGGTAAATACTTACTCTTTTATATATTTCCTGATTATTTTCCTAGTGAGGAGAAGCATATCAGATTACATGAGGATAGATGATTACTTAACTACATAAATACTGTGACAGAGTTTTCAGAGAAAAGAAAGAATCGGATCATACCTCATCTATCTGCATGCCATTAAACATGGAGTTACAAAGATCCATAACAGAACGGCAGATCTAGAAGACAAAAATAGCTTAAACTAATTATTGATGTGTTTGAAGCAAATAATAATAAAAAAGAGGTAATTATACAAACATCAATTTAAAAAATCATTCTAATATACATTATTTTCAAACATAGTTAGTCAAGCATTACATATTTTGCAGTTGTTTTGATATAAAATCACCATGTCTGATTGTGGCCATAAAATTAATTTTTATTTAATTTAGAATGCTGCCGCAAGAGTCAAACAAAACATTAAAAGTGCAACTTCTAACAGATCAAGGTGGTCTAGTGGGCCCATAAAGGATAAGGTGTTTTTTCCCCAAGTAAACTGGTTCCAAGCTAATGAAGCTTTTATAGACTAATAACACCTTGAATTTGGCCTGGTAACATATCAGTGGCCAGTGCAGATGTTTGAGCAGAGACATGATGTGCTGACAGGATCACACTCCAGAGTCTTTATTTAGTTTGAGTAATGGTGAACTATGAAACTCCCTGCCACCACAAAGAGTGATTACGTATCAGAATAAAAGTATGTCAGTCGTGTTTATGTCAAACTCTGCTTCCATCCACTGCTCACAACACCTCCATTTTGTGACTGGTGGGCCTCAAACCCTTTCATGTCTGCCCCGGGGATAGAAACTTTGAAAACCCCTAATCTACACCACTGAAAATTTATTACAACTTATTTTTGCATGGGGTTGTTCAGACATCTACTGACAGAAACACCATGCTAGTCTCTAAATCAGAAGTGGAGGGAGTGGGGTAGAGAAATCGGAAAGTTTATTATATTGGCAACATTTTTGAAGATTTTCTTTAGCTTATATATACACTAGATCAACAGATTTTGTTCCTACAGTGAACATGGGGACGCAGCAACCAATTGTTCTTGTTACATGCATCAGGCATATACCAGGCTGTCTTCCCTCTATAATAGCGGTAGAATTCAGGGATAGGTGTTCCAAGCACAGGCATGGAAATTTATTTAAAAGTTTGCATACCTTGCTTTTAGGAATGTCTGATTCGCCTAGATAGTCATCAAAGGGCTGTGGAAATCCTGTTAAAGTGAAACAGTAAGAGAGCATTAGATACACTACAGCATGGGTTTAATTAACGGGCCTTAATTGCATAAAGATCTAAAGAAAGACAGGGCAAGTCCAACAGAAGGCACTTAAGAGAATTGTAGTACTGTATTCGGTTGACTCTTTGAGTGTGTATGTGCACATTTTTAAAAACTTATTACACAGTACAGTGATAATTAGCCTCTTTTGATTAGTTTTTTTTAAAAATAGTCGGTAGATCAGAATGGCATAAATAGATGACGATGAAACTGGACATAGTTTTCTCACAGAGAAAACAGACACACACACACACACACACCAGCCTAACATCTATTTATTACCACCCTTCTCACAATTCACACACGCTTAAGTTTTATTTTAAATCTGTGTCCCGATACCTACGTTTCCTCAGGCTTTGTGCTAAATACAACACGTTTTATAAAGAGACGGGACGGTCATCCTCGTTTCAGCACCTTGGAGAGCACCGCAGGTGCTGGAGCTTCTGAACCGTCTCCGGATCCTTTTAACTGTACTATTAAAAACAAACCCCCTTGACCACGTGGAGCTTCATCTAGAGAGAAATTTTGCAGGCTCTAACTTCTGCTTCTCCTATTTAAGTGATTGGCCGCTCTTCCATTTACAACTTTCCTCCTCTTTCAGGAGAAAGACCCCGGTGGAAACCCTAATCCACTGTGGCAAAAGCTCGTAGCCTTCTTACTCTTAGATTACTACTAGATTAGGAAAACTTCCCAAATGCTCCCTCCCTCCACAGGCGAGGATTCTTCCACTTCACGCAAAAACCGCCGTTGAGTTGTGCGCGTGGGGAAGCTACTGCTCATTTCTTAAAGACTGAGCCAGATTAGTAAAAGTTAAAGGAAGCCCCCTTTTTTTTGTTTACTTGCTACAGCAGTAGATTCTGACTCGCTCATGCGCAAGATTGCTGGGCAAGTTTCCTCTTAGAAGTAAGCTTGGCTTACAACCAAGAAACCTCTCGTTAGACGGACAGGAAACCTGCGAAGCATTTCTTCCATTTTTCCCAGATCTGCTGTAAACTTTCCAGATCGTCCATCCATAGACATAATGAAGGACGCTGTATAAAAAGTCTTAAGTATCTAAAATAATACACATTGTGGGGAACGCGGCTCCTACCTGAGGTGAATCGTGCGGTGCAAACGCAGTAGATAACGAAGATCAAGGGGAAGGGAGGCGCGTGCCGTTTCATTTTCAGCGGCCGAGACAGGCTGGGCTTTCTCTGACACAGTTTCTGCATCTTCAGTCCAAGCCCACGAGGCAGCCGCGTTGCTGGTCGGCTTTTGTCTGACTTTCCCGAACTCGAGAAGCATCTTTATTTGTAACAAACTTCCCCTCGGAAGAAGAGCCAATCAGCACCTCGCAGGCTCCTCGTTGTCTCATTAAGCGCCACGCTGCGCTTTCATTCAGGAAGTAATTGCTCCCTGCTCGGCGCTTGGCGCACAACGATTTCAACTACGCATTAGCCAAGTCTCCGAGAAGAAGAATATACAGAATGAACGTTTCTGAAAGATCTTGGGGATGGACGACTAAAGGCGGAAGGAAAATGTCCCTAAAGAAAGCAAGGTAACAGTTGTATATATATTCACCATTCTATTGCAAAGTCCCATAAATTCTGCCATGCAGAATCTTTAAAACGTTCTTTATATTCGAAAGCATTGCAATATGCAACACGCCAGTGCTATAAATCAATATGCAGCCCTTTCAGACACATCTCTACTTTAGATAAAATGCGCTGGACATAAAAACCAGCCTCTGTGTAATATCAGTACTCAATTGAAATTCAATAAAGAATATTAACAGTAAAATGTGTGCCGGATAACAAAAATGCCATCAGTGATCATTCAAAGCTGGTACATAATTATTGATTGTTGAAGTCACTTTTTAAAACTTATTTTATTTTTTAAAATATAGAAAACGACAGGAAGCAAATCGTTTTAAATTATTCAAAAGAGGCGGTTCAGAGATGAATGGAAAGGTGTGTGATTTTTGTACAATTCAACCTCCCTTCTTCCACACCCTCTACACTGTACCCGATACGTTAAGCAATACTTCTGTTTTCTACACCAATACTGTAGAATTTACAGTATAATCTCAGATACAGTAAGAAACTTGAAAAATCTGTTCATCCATTTTATGCCGTAGGAGTGGGGACCCATTGGTTCTCCAGCTTTTGTTGAGCTACATTTTCCATAATCCATGGCCATTGGCCATGCTTGCTAGGGCAGATGGGAGTTGTAGATCATCAATATTTGACAGGTCAAAAATTTCTCAAACCTGGCTGTACAGCTTAGGATCCACTTCCCAGAAGGAATGCTTGATCCTACACCAACCTGCCCAGGAACAGAGGTTATTGTGGGTGGTGATCAATGAGAGAATGTTCTGTATGTGAAATTCCCTCCCTAGAGGGAATACCTGGCACCAACACTGTTTTAATTTCAGTACCAGGCAAATACTTTTGAGTCTCCCAAGCATTTTCATGTATTATTTTCACCTAGTTTTCTTTCTTAACTTGCCATTATATTTTACTTTGTATTTCATCTTGTTCTTATAAACCACTCAGAGTCCTGCTGAAAGGTGGACTAGACATCTTTTAAATTAATAATATACAAAATATACCTAAATCTTTCTTCAGTCAAGGTTGTACCAATAAACCATTCCTTCTTATGTAAATTGGGACACTGAGTGATCGAGCCCTCAGTAAGTGATGCCTCTATTGATACCATAACATTTTTTAATATGCTGGACATTACCTAAGCTGGTATATGTCAACTTGGTACAACTGAGTTATCTAAATGCAATAATTCCATATTGGTTGTAGATCAACCAAGCTATCAATGAATGGAAAGGCAATTTTACATAATGCTTTTTTGGTTTAAACCCAGGGATTACTAACTAGCAGGTCAGGATCTACCAGAAGATCAGAGTGAATCACAGGTCACTATTTAGATTGCCCAAGAACAGAATGTACAATGTACATACAAGGTGTGCTGCTGGCATCTTGCAAGATACCGATGAGGGAGAAACTGAATATATAATTGTAGCAGTTTATGACCTGTTAAAGTCCTATCTCCCCCCCCCTTTTTTTTTTTAGCTAGACACAAGATGTGTAAGAGAGTTACCGTGGTGGGTGCTTAGAGTGCTGGATTACAATCTGGGAGACCAGGGTTCAAATCTCCATTCAGCCATGAAGTCCACTTGGTAATGTTGGATCAGTGACATCAATTGTAATGTGATTACGTACCCTAGGGTCATGGAATTTAGAATAATTCTACAGTAGTAGTTCTCAAACTTATTTTATCTTCTGGTAGACCACCACATGAAAATTTATGGAGGTCTTGGCAGACCACCTGAACTTTTTATTTTTTTCAGCACCAGTATTATCATAAAAAAGTGTTGTATTATGAAAACCAAAAGCCCTAAGGGAAAGATGCTGAAAAGGGTCCTTAAACTGAAAAATTTGTAGTGGAGAAGAAATAGACCACACCAGCACCATATTATGTAAATCATAGGCCTTATGCCAGGGTCTTGTTAGCTTGCTTGGAAAATCCAGTGCTGATGACCTTGACCTCCATTATTTGAGTGGGGTGGTGGGAGTAAGTTAGTTTGGTCGTTCAAATGCAGATTAACCTTTCCATATAGACCACTTGAATGGAACTCGTAGAACACAGTTCTTTTCTACAGCAGCCTTTGGTACCTGAAGGTGCTATGTAAGCTGATCTGATTACATCTGGTCCCGGGCATCAAAATAACAGAGTGGGTCCTAAAATATCTATATCTTAAGTGTCTAAGGTCAGGGTAATGAGATGTGTCTTCAGTATGTGATGCAAACTACATAATGAAGGTCCTCTGTGGGTGCCTTGCCTTTTGCTATCTGCCTGTCTGGATTTTATTAACAACTGGATGTAGCAGCCCACTTTACTTCTGCTTTCATACTTAGTGGGACCTGATTCTAGAGGAAAATTGTGATCATTTTGAAGCCCCTGATAGGGTGCCTCATTTCAGACATAATTTAATGTGCATACACTCAAGAGGAATCATTCCTGGAGGCATTTTGTGGATGCAAAACACTGCTTTGAAACTGACGCTTTTGTTTTTGATCTTGCTGAACATCCATTAAAAATTAGCTTATGGTTCTTGGAATTTATAAAACCGCAATTTAACCAGATAAGACATTTAAACTGTCTCCTTTAATCAGAATAGGTTCTTTTCCTCACTTATTCCATTTCAAAGGTGTGTGCTGAGAGTTCAGTATCGTCAATGGCCTCACCAGCACCACATCAGTTTTAATGAGCTGCATTTGCTCTGCAAATGAAATAATGCCTTGGGGAGGTCTTGCACTTCCTGTACTTTCCCTGTGGAGAACATGATGCTGGAAATCAGGTTGGTAATTCTGTTGCCCTCAGCCACATGCAACTTGCAAAAGTGAAGAGATTAGATGGAATAGAAAAAGGGGCAACCATTATCACCCTTGGTAGATACTTCATATAAACTTTCCTCCCTGCTATCTCAACTCTGATTACAGTCTCTGATTAAACATAGGAACCATTTTGAAATGGAGGCAGAAGCAAAGGCCCATCCTCAAGACAATTCAGCAAAAAGGTTAGCATATGCATCACAGAGTTTTCCAGTCATGTGATTCGCAATGGTTTTGGGGCTAGAGAAAGGTGAGGCAGCAAATGAAGCTTATCCAGAAGTCAAGGTGCATAGTAGCATGTTGTTGTTGTTGTTTAGTCGTTTAGTCGTGTCCGACTCTTCGTGACCCCATGGACCAGAGCACGCCAGGCACCTCTGTCCTCCACTACCTCCCACAGTTTGGTCAAACTCATGCTGGTAACCTCGAAAACACTATCCAACCATCTCGTCCTCTGTCGCCCCCTTCTCCTTCTGCCCTTCATCTTTCCCAGCATCAGTGTCTTCTCCAGGGAGTCTTCTCTTCTCATGAGGTGGCCAAAGTACTGGGGCCTCAGCTTCACAATCTGTCCTTCCAGTGAGCACTCAGGGCTGATTTCCTTAAGAATGGATGCGTTTGATCTTCTTGCAGTCCATGGGACTCTCAAGAGTCTTCTCCAGCACCATAATTCAAAAGCATCAATTCTTTGGCGATCGGCCTTCTTTATGGTCCAGCTCTCACTTCCATACATCACTACTGGGAAAACCATGGCTTTAACTATACGGAACTTTGTTGGCAAGGTGACGTCTCTACTTCTCAAGATGCTGTCTAGGCCTGTCATTGCCCTTCTCCCTTCTTCTTATGCATAGTAGCATAGCTGTCAACTTTAAGATTTGAAAATAAGGGATCAGCAGCCTCACCTGTCCCGGAGACAGTCTACAGGATATCTAAGATTCCAGGATAGCAGCGGGAAGCAGCAGGAAACGGTGCTGGAATAGGGAATTTCCCGCAAAAAAGGGGGAAGGTTAACAGCTATGCATAGTAGGCATGTGCTTCTGCAGCCAATCTCTCTTTCCTATGAGAAGGGAGACAAATGATGCAAAAGCACTACTGACTCCAGCAGCCAAGGGAACATCGGGGAGCAATGCTGGCACCAGGCATACTTCCAAGCCTCAGACCTTCTCCTTCAGAGGGAGTACAACCTCATCCAGAACAGGCTGTGCTCCCAATCCTAGATGGTCCATTGACGATCAGAGTCTCTGATTGTCTGACTCAGGTCTCAACTTGTTGGCCCAAGTGGTGTGGTGGTTAAAGAACTGGAATTCTATTGAGAAGACTCAGGCTCAAGTCTTTGCTCATCAGGTTAACTTTTTTCATAGACCAGTTGTAAAGATCAAATTGCAGGGAGCTGAGCACCTTGGAAGAAGAGTGGACAAAAATGTAATGAAAGAAAATACTATGGGTCATATGATATATATTTTTAGATTTATACCTAACGGTGCATTCCTATCTCACCTGTAAGGCCTAGGAGCATAGTAGAAACTGTACATAGGGTCAGGTTGTTCAATTTTATCTGTGTACACTTAAGAAATGTAAAGTGGAAGTGAAGTGAGGTCAGCCCATGACACTAGAACCCTGGTCCATCTCACATGGTCAGGGCATGGTGTAAGCCATAATGTACACTGTGACATAGTGCCCTTTGCTGACCCCTCTCCGCCCCATTGCTCTGCCCCTCTTTTCCACTGACATGAACAGAGGCTCCTGCCACCTAGCAAGAGATTTCATTCCTCACTGGGATATGGATGTTCAACAGATATATGATGCAGCAGTCTCTACCAGCTGCTTGTCACAGAGCAAATAAACATTGGAAAACCTATGCATTATAAAGGTGGAATTACCTGAGACTGGTTGTGGTTCCCTGTTTTGAGTGAGCAAGCCTAGGTTTGTACTGTGTAAAATGCTTCCAAGAAAGGATATGCTGGAGTTACTATCAGTAATGTCATTTGCTTTGCCATACACACGGGACACGGGTGGTGCTGTGGTCTAAACCACAGAGCCTAGGGCTTGCCAATCAGAAGGTCGGCGGTTCGAATCCCTGCAACAGGGTGAGCTCTCGTTGCTCAGTCCCTGCTCCTGCCAACCTAGCAGTTCGAAAGCACGCAAAAGTGCAAGTAGATAAATAGATACCGCTCCGGCGGGAAGGTAAACGGCGTTTCCATGCGCTGCTCTGGTTCGCCAGAAGCAGCTGAGTCATGCTGGCCACATGACTCGGAAGCTCCCTCAGCCAGTAAAGTGAGATGAGCACCACAACCCCAGAGTCGTCCGCAACTGGACCTAACGGTCAGGGGTCCCTTTACCCTTTACCTTTGCATGAAGCAGCAACCATCATGTTGCTTCAGACATCTTGTAAAAAATTATCTTTCCCCCCAGGCTTTCACTGACTCAAAATATTTGACCTTGTTTGATATGTTGAATTTATTTGTTTTTATATGCGGTTGTATTTTTGTTTTAATGATACGTGTGTGTGTGTGTGTGTGTGTGTGTGTGTGTGTATTACACTACTTAGATACATTTAAAATATTAAGTGGTTTACAAATGCTTTTAAATAAGTGACTAAATTTCCTATCATTTCTATTATGTCAATTCATATACTCTAATTAAACCTTACTGCCTAGGCAAAAATATGCTGAGAAAATGTGCATTGGGTTGTATAAAAGCAGCAACCAGAAGAATTGCCTGAAAATAGCCTGCCTTGGTAATGAAGTTTTCAATTCCAGGCCAGCAGCAAGGCACTGAGCAGAAGCAGAGGCTAGTTATTACTTGGAACAGTGGGAAATAGATAGGCTGACAGATGAAGATGGCAAGAAATTGGCCACAGTGTCCTTGAACATATCCAATTTATTGCTGGAGATTTAATCCAGTGGAACATGATTCAGAACATAGGTTTTCCATGAGAGTTTGGCTTCATTTGTTATTATTATTTAATTTATATCCTGTCCTTCCTTCCAAAGGAGCCTGTGCGGCAAGCATTCAAATGATAAAACAATTAAAATATTTACAAGCTATTTGAGATGCAGACTTGGAATGCTTACTTTCAATATTGCACTTCAAAATGGAAAGTGTAGAAAAAGGAAATGTGGGTTGTCTGGGTTTTTGCTTGCTTGTTTTGACTTGTAACTGAGCTTTCGATGTGCCCTGGGCTAGTACTTCAGTGATTGCGTTCGATTTCTTTTGCAATGGGTTGCTAGATCTACACTTGTACTCAGCAGAATTTTCCTTGCACAAAAGAGAAGGAAGAAAGGTGATTTTTACTGATTTTTTCCCTCCTGTCTGGCTTCAGCACTCTGTGCCCCCTACAGATCTGCCAGGGAGAACTGGGGGACTCTCCAAAGCAGCCCAGTGGCAAGGGGCAATCAGCAAAAATCATCTCCCTTCCATCCATCCAGCAGGGAGTGTCTGTCAGATCTTGGTGCCTTCTGTCAACAGAAGATTATCTTCCATTCCTCTAAGTTAAGCAAGTCTGATCTGGGCTAAGGAAAGCAAATAGGTTTAAATCAATGTTTCTAGTGCAATTAATTTACCTTGGCCAGATCTTTCACTGGATACTTATCAGTTTGTTGTACTAGTTTGGAATTAACAGAACGTCAGAGCTGGGATTTCTGACATTAACCAAACAGAAAATATGCAACATACACACAAACAAGTTCAGAAAATATGCAACATACACATGATGCAAGTTCTGCGTAAGGTCCACCTATGGGTGAACCTGAGTATTGCCTAGTTACAAAAAATGACCCTATGCAGAAAGTCCACACAGTAACAAAAGGCAAATATGTCCTGATTTAGGATTCAAGAAATTTGCTTAATTAATTGCATTAACAAGTAAACACTAAAGTGTAAGACTAGATAATCTTTCAGGAACCACTAACAACCACAAAGCGATACTACCAAAGAGTGGTGGTGATAGTGAGAAAAACTGTCACAAATTGTTCTTTGTCTTCTGTCTTCCATCTAGGCCAGTAGCCAAACCTTCCAGCTAGGAAGATTTGAAGAGGCCGGGAACTTCCACTTGACTGCATATGGAGAGCTAAAATAATATGTGCATGCATGCAGAGAACCTAATGCAATTGCACAGATGTTGGCATATCTCAGATGTCGGCTTTAGTAAAAAAAAATGAAATTTTCTGTCTGTTAAACAATTACGTTT
Organism: Podarcis muralis; assembly: GCF_964188315.1. Classification (NCBI taxonomy): domain Eukaryota; kingdom Metazoa; phylum Chordata; class Lepidosauria; order Squamata; family Lacertidae; genus Podarcis; species Podarcis muralis. The sequence goes on along the minus strand of NC_135658.1, from coordinate 75,467,204 downwards.
AGCCCAACTTAGAATGAAGCAAAATGAGAATAGGTGGAGGCTGTCAGGCTTTCAGACCACACACCAGACTCCCACAGGCCATGACTGACGGTTCAAGGGCTTAGCTTCTAGTACGGTATGTCTGCCCTTCTTGATCTCAATCATGCAAACGTGTACCTCAGAAAACCCCCAAAACAATAGCCCCAAATCAAGCAGGGTTGCATCCAATTTTGATTGCTTGGTATATCTGCCACTCAATAGAGCACTGGTGTGAATGTGGCCCTCCAGGTTTTGCTATCAGGCCCTCAGGCTCTCCCCAGGCCAAACCCTCACTGGCACTGCTGTGTACCCTCCTCATGTGCTTTTGCCTGGCTGGAGTGAAGCACTGGCAAAATGTCTCCATTACCTAAAGCAACAACAACAAGAAGAATAATGTGCACAAAGGGACAGAGACAGGCAGGGAGTAGTGACATCCATTTTAATCCATCATGGCTGCTCTACCGCGTACATAAAATATAAAACAATTGCTGAGTGCAATGGATGTGTAGGCCTAGCAGGGCCCAGATGAACACACACCTAGCCATATCCACAAAGGGACGCGGGTGGCACTGTGGGTTAAACCACAGAGCCTTAGGACTTGCTGATCAGAAGGTCGGCGGTTCAAATCCCCGCGACGGGGTGAGCTCCCGTTGCTCAGTGCCTGCTCCTGCCAACCTAGCAGTTTGAAAGCAACACAGTGCAAGTAGATAAATAGGTATCGCTTCAGCAGGAAGGTAAACGGCGTTTCCGTGTGCTGCTCTGGTTTGCCAGAAGCGGCTTAGTCATGCTGGCCACATGACCCGGAAGCTGTATGCCGGCTCCCTTGGCCAATAAAGCGAGATGAGCGCCGCAACCCCAGAGTCGGTCACAACTGGACCTAATGGTCAGGGGTCCAATTACCTTTAGCCATATCCACAGCTCTCCATGGACCCACTTGGATGAAAACAGGACTTAGAGGAGCATCTGAATTTGCTGTTTGGGGGTCTCCTCAGTGAGGCCAGCCCCAAATGTGAGGAACCCTACTCTTCTCCTGATGATTGACTGTTTTATCTGAGGCAGGGCTCTCTTAAGCATATCCAGTGCCATGGTACAAAGCTCCCTCCCACGCCACCCCCCCGTCTCCCAGAGTTTTTTAGGGAGGACGGCACTGCCGGTGGGGCTGGAGGAGGCGGGAAGTAGCTGGAGGGCGGCTCCTATGGCGGGGATGAGGCAGAGGTTGGACACGGCGCCTCCCGGCTCAGCTGGCTGCTTCGTGCCGCGGTGGCCATGGCAGACGGAGGCTCCAGGCGTGGCACTGCTTCGGTGTGGCATGGCAGAGGCGGGTGAGGGCAGCGAGCTGATGCCGGGAGGTGCCGTGTCCAGCGTCCACCTTTTCCCTGGTGCCCTCCAGAACTTGTCACCCCGGCGCCCCGCACCACTAGCCTCTATGGGTAAGATGCCCCTGATCTGAGGACAGCTTTGCAGGGAGAAGACAAAGAGTCAGCAAAGGCAGAGAAGTTAGAGGAGAGTCTCTGAGGCAGAGCTTAGATTTGGGGATGGACCACCTGGCAGGAGGACATGGCCCATTTGGAAAGGCTAAGGAGACCAAGGAAGGGATCTCTTTTTGATTGTGGGTGGCAGTGGCCTACCTCTTTGACTTGACCAGCCCCCTGATTCTAAGATGCTCTGTTCTCCCACAGAACCTGTCATGGAAAATTGGTAGGAGAGACAGCAGGCAAACAGCAGCTTCCACTTGCTGTTGGCCTATGCTAGGAGGGTCTCTGAGCTACCCATATGAACCTCAGTTTTATTTATTCATTTCTTTGGAATATTTACGTTGCACTTCATAGCCCCAAGGGGCTCCCAAAGTGCCCTCTCCCTTCCATCTCTGCCTAGTAGGCTGCAGGGCCCACTGAAGTCCTCTGGGGCAAGGGACTGGGGCCAAACAGATGGCAGTCACTCAGCCCATAATGGAGGCGAAGCCCACAAGCAGGACATGAGTGCAAAAGCACTTTCTAGCTGTTGTTTCCGATCACCTTGTATTCAGAGGTAGACTGCTCCTAGGCACTGATGCTCTGCTATCACAACAGATCTCCTTAAGAACCTGGTTGCTGGATTAGGCCAGTGTCTCACCTAGTCTTGCAACCTGACCAAAAGTATTTCGGCACCTTAAAATACTTCTCGGGGGATGTACTTTTGCATACTAGAGTTTGCTGTTAGGTGTGGCGCTTCACAGGAGAAACGCACAAATGCCCTTTATCTGTATTTGTTCTGCGGTAGGTCCTACATCCATTTACCTGGAAGTCTCATTGAACTCAATGGGACCTACTTTTGAGTAGCCATGCACAGGACTGCCCTGTACCTGTGCCTGTGCATAAGCATTCCTTACCCAAAGCTCACTTAATTACCCAGAAAATGCAATATATTTTCTGCTAAAAACATTCCTTTTCAACCACGCTGTCTCTGAAGCGTGACTAGCTTTGTTGTTACGGCCGTTTTGACTGCTGAAACCTGCATAGATTTTAATCATTCTGAAGTTTCATACGAGATTCCCTTCTACCATTCACCGCGTACAGAAGATTGCTCCTTGCGCGGCTCACCATACGTGCAAGACTCACATGCAATTGGCCTGTTCGCCGTGGCGGGCGAGGCTTCCTTTGCACCCTCCCTCGGCCGCCCCCTGGGGGGGGGGGGCTGAGTCAGCGTCGTGCCCAGGAGGTGCTCTTCCTTCACCCCGGGCCCTCACGCCTCTCCCCACCTCCTTTCCCCCTTTCCTCCCGCCTCCTCTGTTGCCCGCCAGCTTAGGGAAGGCAGCGCAGCTTGCGCGCCGCGACGGCGCCACCTCCGAGGCGGCGCGCAAACATGGAGGAAGAGGCTGCGGACGCTGCTGCTGCTGCAGCAGGACCGGGCAGCGGAAGCTGAGGAGAATACACGGTCCTACTGCTGTTTGCAGCTGCGGAGGCAATAATATATCTATATCTATATATCAGAGCCGGGGGGGGGGGGGAGAAGCAAGCAAAGAAGGCGATGCAGCTGCAGCCCGGGCTGCGCGTCTGCGTCGCCTGCTGAGGGGAGACGCTTTCCCCGGCTCGCGCTGCTGCTGCACCAGCAGGGCCTGGTGGCGGGTCTGTGGGAGGAGCGGAGCTGTAGGCGAGCAATGCAAGAGAGGAACGCGGCGGCGGGTCGCTGAGCGACTCAGGTCCCGCGGGGGGGGGGGGGAGCCGCCTTTCCCTTTGGGGAGGAGAAGAGGGCGGCGGTGGAGACGGCGCGCCCGGCCGGCCGCTTGCTTGCAGCAGTGGCCTCAGCTGGGATGCAAAAGGGTGAGCACCGGCTTTTGCAAGGAAGGACGCATCTTCCACCACAGGAGCCCCGGCCCTTGGCCCTCTTCCCCGGGAGGGAGCGAAGGACTCTGCCCCACCCCGAGAGGGGCTGGCTGTTTCGACGAGTAGCCCCGGGCCCTCTCCCCCCCCCCCCCCGGAGTAAGTACCTGGCTTTTCAAGCCGCGTTTGTTAACAGGGGGGCGGGTCTGTTTGTTTTCAACCAGGGTATGGGCAGCTGTCAGAGCGGTGGTCCATTGAGCTGTACAGTATAGGATTTCAGGAAGGGGACATTCCCAGCATCCCTGAGCCACAGCCCCCTAGGTGTAGTGAGACCCTAGTCAGTGTTTTCACAAAATCCCCCACAAGGAAGGTACTTTTGATTAGGTGTCTTTAATCCGTATATACGGTCTAAAATTGTGAGGTAGAAGATGGAGCACTGGTGTATTTTCCTGTATGTGCAGAAGGATTCCTCCCCCCTCCAACTTGGTTGACTGGGCAAGAGAACAGCGGGTGGATTCCTTGGAGGTGAGGGACGACAATTTCAGGAAAGAGATCTTGATGTCTTGGGGGAAGGTGCACTGCATTTGCCTCCCCAGTTTTCTGCAGTAGTGTGTATAAATAAATAAACAAATAAATAAAGATTCAGGCAATTGTTAGGAAGGGGTTTGGAAATAAAACTGTTAGCGTCGTATTGTCATTTTATCTAAATATGTTTAGCACAGCCACTGTGAGCAATTTTGTCAACCCGACTGAAAAGAGCAGTGAGTAGCTGAATCCTATAGAAAGGTCACATGGTTTTTCAGTGGGGCATTCTGCCTCCTAAGTATGTTTAGGACTGTCACTTGAAATGGTCAGCGGGTTAGAGGAGGGTTATCTTTCTTAAGGAGGCAAAACAAACGTGAAGGCGTGAGTGGCGTGTGCAGGATATCTAGGTGGACATTTTCCTCTTCTACAGTTCTGGAACTTGGCGCCTCATCCAATGAAATTGACCGGCAGACAGTTTAAAGCAGTTGAATGGAAGCATCTTGACATAATGCATGATAAGACACAGAAATTAATTGGATGCAGTGGTGAGCCATGTGCAGGTGCCAGACTGCTACCTTTCAGGAGCAGGTAACCCCTAGCATCAGTTGTACAAGTGATATCTGAACTGGCCTAAAGGCCCTTCACCTCCTGTTAAGAACTTTTGGCTAGGGAGTTTTTGAGCATGATTTCGTCTGATGAGATGGGGATTGTGGCCGTAAGGATCTAGGTTCTTTCAGCTGTGTGCCCAAGCGCTTGACATGAACTGGAGAAGGTAAAAGAACACACCTCTCAGTTGTTTTTCAGAAAGAAACCTAAAGGCCATTTGCTAATGCAGGCTTGGAGACGGTGCAAACCTATGCATGTTTACTCAGAAGTAAGTCCCATTTCCTGTTCAGTGGGGTTTACCCCCCAGATAAATGTGCACAAGACCACAGCTTTGGAAAACGTAAGACAACGCTGCAGTAAAATTTAATTATTTTATGACATTTGTTTACCCTTTGCTTGCATTTCACTTACAGGTAGGTAGAATATGACCATCTTGAACAAACAAATAACATTTATGAGAGCTCAGAAATGTGATCTGCCTAGTTTTATACAGGTTGTTATCTTTATAGGTTTGCTTTTTTATGTATAAAATGAAGAGATAGCAGCTGCTCTTAACCTTAGTTTATTCTCAGCCTGGGTCTCGATGGTGAGCAACGAGTACCTGCCAGGGAAGGTGACAGAATAGGTTTGAAGCTGAAATTCACTATGTATAGGGAAGGAATTTTGGAGCAGAGAGGCCAATTAAAAAATGAAGTTTATGAGCTGGTTATCAGGGGGTGCTAGGTCTGATGTTGATGAGAAGCAAACATCTGCCTGTGGTTTTTTGTTTGACTGCCACCTGCTTAAAAGGCAATCTGGAGTCCAGATGTAGCGATTACCATCTAAAATATTCGACAAAGTCATAGAAAAAAGATAAATTGGTGTCTGCTATCTATCAACAACCTTCCATGTTAAGGGACCTGTCAGTGCCAGGTGTTTGGGACAAATAAGAGCAGGAATGGGGAACCTATGAATATCCAGATGTTGGGCTACGGCTTCTATCATCCCTGACAATTGGTCATGCCTGGTGGGGCTGATGGAGGGCTTGGGAATGGTTTTTACCCTTGTGTGCTGCTTGTAATGGATACATCTCCCAATGAAATCAGTGGCAATTACTTCCGGGTAAGTGAGGTTAAGATTGCTGCCAAAGTGTGCAATCCTATAATGCTATAGGAGTAAGACCCAGTGCCCTGTAAACAAAGCAACCTCCTTGAATATATTAGGAAGATGTCAAACCACAGAGAGGTGAGCACTGAGGATTCAGTGGAATAGAGTGAAATAAAAAATGCTATTTGCAATAACTAGGATTTCTGAATGTTTTATTTACATGTTTGTGTATGTAGAAAGAACTTGCTGAATTCACACTATGATCTCTTCACCATAGACCCACAGCTTCAGTTCTCTACTTGGTCTAGAACACCAATTAATGGGAACACATTTAATGGAGATTCATGCTCCATATCAATGTGTGCAAATTGCATTAAATTGGTGTGTGTCTTATACCAATTGTAGAATTGAAAATATTGGACATATGGTGCAGATTTTATGCTGGGGGGTGGGAAGCCTTAAACATCTACTTTTGCAGAATGCAGTATTGCAGTTTTATAGCTACACTCTGTTTCCTTACTTACCGGTAACCTTGCCCATTTGTATGACTTGCTATTAGTTTTATGAGCATGATTATATTATAAAATGCAACTTGCAGTCTACAAGTGTAATGTTCATAGATGCCATATAACTTCCTTACAATTTGACAATTGTTACAGTGTGCAAATGGTGAAATCTCACATGTATATGACTTTTTAAATTCATGTTCTTGGCTGCTACTGCCATCTTCTGCCACTCCCCCCGCCCCATTGTTAAGAATTCAACTTCATTTTTGCCTTAGCTTATTCTCTGCTACAGAATCCCAAAACTAGGTTATCTGCTGCTGTTTTTGTGAGACGGCCTTTGTATCCTGTGTTTTGAGTGGGTTGGGGATTCCCATTTTCATATTTCACTTAGTAATTAGGGAAGCAGTGGACTAGACAAGTGTCAGATTTCAACTTTTCATCTGAGGTCGATGCATCTAAATCCTTTAGGATCCCTTCATCATTTAATGAGTCAGGAGCAATCCACACTTATCTGTAGCAGCTGCTTTCTCAAAGTGTGATGCTGGGCTGCTTTGGGATTGTGAGTACTGGCAGAAAGAAAGAGTTCTTCCTTGCACTAGCTTAGTTTGATGGGAAGGAACCATGAGCCATGCTTACTAAGGGTCAGACGGCTAAAAGGCCTTGTTGACATGTTAACACTGAGCTGGAGAGAACAGCCAAATGTGCAGAACCCTGGAATGAAAATCATGGCTTCTTCTTTCTTCCATCAGCCCTGCTGTTAAAGGTAAAGGTAAAGGTACCCCTGCCCGTACGGGCCAGTCTTGACAGACTCTAGGGTTGTGCGCCCATCTCACTCTAGAGGCTGGGGGCCAGCGCTGTCCGGAGACACTTCCAGGTCACGTGGCCAGCGTGACAAAGCCGCATCTGGCGAGCCAGCGCAGCACACGGAAACGCCGTTTACCTTCCCGCCAGTAAGCGGTCCCTATTTATCTACTTGCACCCGGAGGTGCTTTCGAACTGCTAGGTTGGCAGGCGCTGGGACCGAGCAACGGGAGCGCACCCCGCTGCAGGGATTCGAACCGCCGACCTTTCGATCGGCAAGCCCTAGGCGCTGAGGCTTTTACCCACAGCACCACCTGCGTCCCCATAGCCCTGCTGTTACTGTGCCATAGATCTAAGCCATGGTTTGTTTCAGCATTATGTGCAAACCCAGGCTCATGGTTTGTCTCATGCAAACCATGAGCAAGACTTTTCCACCTTGTACACTCACATCTGTTATTTATTAATTAAATTTATATACTGCCCTTCATCCAAGGATCACAGGGCAGTTTACAGTATAAAAAACACAAAAATGCCGAACAATACCCCCCCCTTCAAACTATGTGGCTCCCATAAATTTGGCTATGAGGGAATTTGCCTCCCTCATAGGCTGAAAATGTTATCCAACTCGGAGTTTGACCCAGAGTTTCTTCAGTGTGGTATAATGATTAGAGTTTTGAACTAGGACTTGGGGGACAGCAATTCATGTCCCCACTCAGTTATGAAGCTCACTGGGTGACTTTGGGCCAATCACTTTCCCTGTCTGGCCTACCTCACAGAGTTGTTGTGAAGATGAAATGGAGAGGAGAACCTAGGTGTATATGTGATATCATGGTGCCCAACCAAGTGTATTTTTATAATTGCAGATGCTGAAAAGTTTAAGTGGGTCAAATATTTCTCTCTTTATGATTCCACAATCCTATAAGAATGAGCTCAGGGGAAAGAAAGCAGTCTGTCTCGCTGGACCCTGTTACTTTAAATAAAATATTGCATGAAGGGAGATGTGTAATCTAGGTCATGGTTTAATGTATTTTTTGAGACCCAGCAAATAAAAGCAATATGTTTGTTTCTGGGTTCCTTACTCTTGTCTGCATTCAGATCATCCTACTGAGCGTAGCAGGAAGTAAGGGCAAACTTGGCCAGAAATTTAATGAAAGACATCAGGATTCCTGTCTTAAACTAGGAAGAGTTGAAGGCAGCTCCATACGTCACACAGCTGATGCACGTGTGTGCAGATTTTACACTGGTGTTTCTTCCAGCACACACGTGATAGGTGGAGGGATATGTCTGTGTACATCTGGCTCTGGCCCAGAGTCACCAGATGTGCGTACTTGGGGTTTAAATATATGTGCATGCATGCATATATGTATATTCTACAGTGCAGAATTGTGTACCTGCAGCATGCTTTCCCAAACGTGTTGAGTTGTGGCAGCATTGAGAACAATGTATTGCTTTGTAGGCTCAGTACAATTCCGAAGATTTTTATTTTTTTAAAAATTACATAAAATCCACTTTTTGTGGTCTAGATATATTTAGTAGAACTTCTGTGAATGGTTTGTTTTGTTAGAATTTTATGTATGCAGGGGACGCAATTGTTTGTTCTGTCTTAGACTGGCACCAATTTAAGACTGGCAAGAGCATTTTCAGAAGCTTGAAAGAGAACTCCGGTCCAGACTTCTGTGATGCTGTCTTGTTCATGGCTTCCGCAAATGTGCTCAAGCGTGATTCTTAAAAGCTTGTACAAAAAGTGCTGTGGCATCTTGGAGAATAACTGGCTTATTGTGGCATGGCTGAGCTTTCATAGGCTACTGCCCACTTCATCAGATGTTTAAGGCAGTTTTAACAGGCCTTTGCGTATAAGGGGGAAAGCCTTGCATAGCTGAATCAAATGTTACAAAAATGCACAGTTTTCCCAACAAACAGGTTAATCTCCATCTTCGTTCTATTTGTCCTCTTGGTACTGCAGATTAGCACGGTTCCTCTACTAACTTTTATTTTACACTGACAAAACTATCCATTCTGAACAAGGGTACATTCCTCTAAAAAGTCTGCAAGCTCATTTAAAAAAAACAACAACAACACACCAACAACCACAGAATATAGTCCATTTAATATTTACCTTATGTAATCTGTTGAAATGATTTTGAGACTCGTTGCTTAATTGCTCCAACATCCACAATTGTGCAGCCTTTATTAGGAGCAACCAAAATGTCAGAAATAGTGACAAGTCTTATTTTGGGACAGCAAAAGCTTTATATACCCGGATACCCGTGTTCTCTTTGATTTGTGTGCACAATACAATTGTGCCAATCCATATTTGTCATATTTCCTTTGGTCCCTTCATAACATGGGTTAACCTTCCCAGGTGGGCAATTTGCCACACCTGTCTGTACCTCCTGTTTAAAGAAATTCCTTCCATTGTTTCCCAGGCTGAGGCCATCTCTGCATGCGCAACCAGTGAAAGTGGCTGATCCATTCTTTGCACTTTATACTTGAGGCTGCATCAACTGAAGTCAGTAATGTTAATGGGGGTAACTTGGTAATAGCTTTCAAGTTGGCCTTAGTTTCTCGAAACATAGGGAACAAACCTTGTGGGTTTCTTGGCTTGTGGTTTGCTGCTTGTGGTGAGCTGTGGCATTGAGCAGTGGGGAATCCTGAGCAGTGCGCAGAAGCATGCTATTGGTTCATGGGAAACTATAGTTAAACATTTAACTATGGTTTAATGATGTGCAGACTGGGCTATTGTCTTTTACAGTTCCATCCGTTTCTGCATAGTTTTCTTGTTATTTTAATGCATGGGTGGCTAACATTTTCCAGCCCTACGGCCACATTGACAGCTACCCCTCTGAGGACCGTACGCCAACAACGGATGTGGACCATGCGTGTACGCGCACATGCATGCACGCTCACTACACATGTGCATTGCCCACATGCGGCGCACACAGAGTCACCGCACATACACTGTCGAACAACGTGCAAGCAAGCATTTAAATATAACACTCTTGCACACAGGCACACACACAATTACAGTCAGCATTCCCACTCCAGCAGTGGGGTGTCTCAAAATGCTGCCTTTTGCTTTGCACAGATAATTTGCTGATGGTACATAGAAAAAGACCCTTCTGGCTGCTCTTTAGAAATCCTCCGCTCAATGGCAGCTGGAGGAATCTCTTTATCTCCTGATTTGGTAGATAAAGTGCTCTCTCTGCTCTTTAGAGATCTCCATCTACAGAACAGACAAAGAGTTTTAGCATTAGATCAGAAGATAAAGCTGCCTGGGGCTGGCAGGCCACTTCCTATAGCTTGGAGGTGTGGATCTGCCAGCCACCTCTCTTAATGTCAACATTTCACCTTTAGTGTGTATGTATTTGTACCGGAATTAGCATGTGGGAGGCAATCTCTTTTTGAAGATAGCTGTGTAAAATGATGAATTCTAGTAATTCTATAGCTGAGGGTAGTTCAAGGGCTGTTATGTTAATCCGCTTACTGGAGTAGACTGCAATGGAAGGAGATGCTTCTTTAGTTATAGAAGAGGCTACTTCTTAGAAAATAAAAAAAGTACATGTGAAAATTGATACTTGCTTGTTTACGATGCATTTAAATGTTTTATTCTTGTTTTATAGCTGCTTTGGATCTGTTACAGATAGACAGGCAGCATAGAAACTCATAAGAACATTTTTATTTTTATTTTTGTTTCGTTTTGGAAGAGCAGCAGGAACCAACGGACGTTATATGGATCATATCTGAAACATCATGCACCGCCAGTGGCTGCTGTTAGCTGCATGCTTTTGGGTTGTATTCATGTTCATGGTTGCTAGCAAGTTCATCACATTGACCTTCAAAAATCCTGATGGTAAGTTCATATATCTTTTTCTTTTTACTGATGCACATTCTGGAACAAGAAAAACTGGCAGTGTTAACATCCAGAGAATTATTTTTATATGCTGCTGCTGCTTGTCTTTTCTACAAACATTACAGAATACTACAATGTGCAGTATAAATAATTAGTAAATGAAAATGCTTTTCCTTTAACAACGTGCTTTCCCACTTATAAATCACATGTTGGAAAAATTACCTGAATTATGCTTGTTGAAAATGCGTATTTTTCCATGACTTTCTTTCCTTAAGGTAAACGAATCAAATATGCTGTGCAGCAATTGAGGTTTGTGCAGCTTAGAAAAAGTTGAAAGAAATAATACAAATCTCCTGAATTTCCATTCCTTTCCCCCTGCCTGCTTTTTTTCATTGTGTTTGTTGATTTTAGAACAAGTAACAGCTTGTCTACATGAAAGATAGGTATAAAGCAGTATACATCTTCAATGCAACTGTATATCTGCAAAGAGAAAGAACTTGTCTAGCTGGCAACCAATATATACCTTTAGAAATTGCCATATCTAAAAAAGTTGTCATTTGGCAAGTTGCTACAGAATGAACACTTTGACTCTTCCTTGCTCCCATTTGCTAACACTGGGCCATGTGATCTTGGGTTGAAGGTTCCAGGTGGTGAGAAGTGGACCCCTTTTTTCTGAAATAATAAAAATAAAAATAATTTTATGCCGCCCATCTGACTGGGTTTCCCCAGCCACTCTGGGCATCTTCCAATAAATGAAAACACAGTAAGACATGAAACAATATGTGTGATAATGAGAGTTAGATGCAAAAGATTTGTGTGCAACATGAAAATTTATATGGAAAAGTACAAATAGTGTTGTTCTCTACTACATACAGCATTTACATGTTAATCCTGAGTAGTGATTTAAATGCTTGCTTTTCAGGGGCATATTTGTAAGGTATTTTTTTGTGCTTTATCCCAAATTGGCCCTGTATTGCTTCTTATTGATTTCTGTCCTCGGCTGCTTAGTTGGAAAATAACAGCTAGTCTTTTGCTTATCTTAAGTAGCCCAGATGGTATTAAACTGTTAATGAGTTTAAATCCATTTGATGGCACTGTCTTGTTGTTCGTTCTCCCTCTCCCTCTCTCTCTCTCTCTCTCTCTCTGATAAAGTCTTCCATTGGCAGGGGACATAGTGCTTTTTGTGTGTGGATATGTCATGGTGGCAATTTCTGCATTTTCCCATAATAGGCCATTTAGTGGTGATCAAATTGATAAAGGAAGTATTATGTACTGCAGTGGCTGAAAGAGGAAGATTAGTGCCAGCAAACTATGAGACTCCTTGCGTGACTTTGCTGCATACACTTCAGTCGTCTTCACTTAAGATAGAATTATTGTTGAGGGGAGCTACACATTTTCCATACCCTCAGCACACAGTGTTCACTTCCATCCAGTTTTTAAGGTAGTTAGTGAAAAGTGACATACAAATGCAAACTGAGACCTGCGGGCATACAAATTTAATAAATAATAATAACCTATGACGCATTTGTTTCAACAGGGTCTTACTCTGAAGTTCTGCTGTTTCCACAAACGTTCTTTTTCCTCCTGGTTTTAATGCATCTCTGTGGGGGTTTTTTTGTCTGTCTGTTTTGGCTGTAAGTCACGTTGGGTTGACTTGGGCAAGATAAAGTGACGAACAAATTTAAAAATTTAAAAAATTAAATCTACAGCAGAAGTTCCTAGTCATCTATCTACCGTATTTTTCGCCCTATAGGACGCACTTTTCCGCCTCCAAAAATGAAGGGGAAATCTGGGTGCGTCCTATGGGGCGAATGCAGGCTTTTGCTGAAGCCTGGAGAGTGAGAGGGGTCGGTGCGCACCGACCCCTCTCGCTCTCCAGGCTTCGCAGACCTCTCCGCAAGCAGCGGGAGCGCTCCCGCTGCTTGTGGAGAGTTGCCTGCATGCCTAAGTCTGTGCGCGCTGAGATCAGCATGTCCAGGCTTCGCGGACCTCTCCGCAAGCAGCGGGAGCCAGCGCTGGGCTCCCACGGCTTGCAGAGAGCTGCCTGGGGGCTGGGGTCGGGGGAAGCTCGGGCCTCCCCCGCCCCAGCCCTGCGCCTGGGGGGGAAATAATTTTTCCCCCTTTATTTCCCCCCCAAAAAAACTAGGTGTGCCTTATGGGACGGTGCGTCCTATAGGGCGAAAAATACGGTATCTATCTATCTATACACATACATATATATACATATACATACACATACACACAAGGAAACAAAGCTAAAATAATTTAATTCTATCAAATATAACTCAAGGCAAAATTGCATATTATACAGAAAAGGTGGAAGTAGCCATTTCCTTCTGAATATTCATGGTGATGAATACACAGACTCCTGCAGTGACTTCAGACATGATGGTTGTATGGCATGTAAAGTATTAACCCTTACCCTAAGTAGATTCATGAACAGGGTTCTCAGACCATAGCTGGGCTTGGTAGTCAGCTATTATTTCTTCTAGACATGGAATATGCCAAAAGTGTTTTAGAGCGCATGCAGAGTGCCTCTCTTATTGAGCAAGTGCAGCTGCCCACCCTCAAAGCATGTGATAAATGATACCAGAGATTGGCAATAATATATATATATGCCTTTCTATTATTCTGTTTTCTTCTTACCTAGTGTATGGTGTCAAGCAAGAGCCGTTAACATTGACAGCTGTAACTAAAGTAGAGAAAATTCAAGTGATGAAAGTGAAAAGGTTTCCTGGAGAGATTCAGGTATGTGCTGCTAACCCAGAGTAAAAGTTGTATCCTACCAAAATAAGCTTGGTTGGTGGGAAGGAAAAGATAGGCATTTGTAGAATTCCCCTCAGAGATGCTAGACTGGACCCATCCCTGAGGGATATGAGCTGAACAATACAATACACACAATCACAAACATCCTATATCTTTAATCTTTCTTAATATGGAATTGAAAGCCATCACCACAACTTGTTGTAGTGAATTCTGTACATCAGTTACACATTGTCTGAAAAAGAACTTTGTATTTTCTGTGCCAGGTATATGACTTACAGTGGTACCTCAGGTTACATACGCTTCAGGTTACATATGCTTCAGGTTACAGACTCCGCTAACCCAGAAATATTACCTCGGGTTAAGAACTTTGCTTCAGGATGAGAACAGAAATCGTGCTCCGGCGGCGCAGCAACAGGAGGCCCCATTAGCTAAAGTTGTGCTTCATGTTAAGAACAGTTTTAGGTTAAGAACGGACCTCCGGAACGAATTAAGTACTTAACCCGAGGTACCACTGTACTTTATTTTATTTTAATACAATCCCAATATCCTCCTTGTCTATATGGTACTGCAGAGAAGCTATAAGGTATACTGCTTTTCAGCACAACCTGTAGCAGCTTGTTTGCTGGGTTCTAAAACCCAAACAGCTTTATCTTACAAAGGATTAATCATTAGGCCTGTTCCAACCGTTCTCTTTATTCCGGTAGGAATATTTAGGGCAGAATATATGTCCTAAATATTCTTAATTTCCTCCCGCATCCACAGAATGGAAATTTAGGAGCCCAATGTAACCATATGCAAGTATACACTAACTATTATAATTCTGAAATCCATTGTGCAATTATATTTTGGAAATAATGTGCATAAATTCAAGGAAGACGAGAAGGTGGGATAATTTTTCTATAAAAAGTTGTGTTCCAGTGCTTAGTGCGTCATAATTTCAGCATGGGGGCAGGGGGTGGGAGAAGGCTTTTCCCACCACTGCAGTATGTATATAGCCTGGCAACCAACACATGGAAAGGTATTGATTTGTTCTTCTGATGAAGGCAAACTGGAAAGTGTGCTGCGTGCTTAGTGGAAATCCTGTACTTAGGGCCAATACTGAGTTTTCACAGAGGCTTGCATAATCACAGTCACTCAGAAAATGAGCAACTTCAGCTGTGCAAATTGTGTCACACACACACACACCCAGTAGAAAAGTAAAGGTAAAGGGACCCTTGACCATTAGGTTCAGTCGTGACCGACTCTGGGGTTGTGGCGCTCATCTCGCTTTATTGGCCGAGGGAGCCGGTATACAGCTTCTGGGTCATGTGGCCAGCATGACTAAGCCACTTCTGGTGAACTAGAGCAGCGCACGGAAACTCCGTTTACCTTCCCGCCAGAGCGGTACCTATTTATCTACTTGCACTTTGATGTGTTTTCGAACTGTTAGGTTGGCAGGAGCAGGGACTGAGCAACGGGAGCTCACCCCGTCACAGGGATTCGAACCGCCGACCTTCTGATCGGCAAGTCCTAGGCTCTGTGGTTTAGCCCACAGCACCACCCCTGTCCCATAGTAGAAGCAAAGGATGCCACAAATGGGTGTTCTGCATGAGAGCAGTCCAGAGTAATTGTGCTGTATATGCCTAATTTCATGTTCCTTTAAAATGTGAACTGGAAAATAAAATTCTTCCTTATGCTCTCCTTCCCCCCCTTCCGCTCCCCCTCCCTCCTCTTCTCCCATTTTATACCAAGACAATAGGTAGAGGTCTATCTGAAGACATTATACATCAACCTCTGGTCCATATGGAAAGGCTTGAGCTACTCAGGAATGTGTGCCAAGATGCATCGCTGAAAAACCTCACTCACACTACTGTTTCAAAATTTGTTTTGGATCGGATATTTGTATGTGACAAGCACAAGATCCTCTTCTGTCAAACTCCAAAAGTTGGCAATACTCAGTGGAAGAAAGTCTTGATTGTTTTAAATGGTATCTGTTTACTTCTTAAAGCTTCTGACGTCTGTGCTTGGTTGGTTAGAGAAAAAAATTAACTAGCATAGTATAAAAATAGGTTGTTTCTGTCCACTGATTTATTTATTTTTTATTCCAGCATTTCACTCCCTCTTCTTTTATATTCTGTTTTTTAAACACTTCATTCAAAAATAAAAATCCTGAAGTCTTCCAGTACTCACCTTTGCGCCACCTGCATAACCTGTGCCAAAACCATGGCAATATGGTTGGTGCACTGCTATGGTTATTGGGAGCTAATTGCAATCTGAGCTTTAAAATTAAATCTACTGCTGTGCCCAGTACAGCTTAAGCAAGAGAATCAAACTATTCCAAACATAAGATACCATTCCCCCAAAGTTTTAACTAAAGTTTACTGCAATGTCAAGTTAGCATTTCAGTTTGACTTCATTTCATTTCAAAAATCTATAGTCCATAGGCATTCCCAGCTTAGAATAAAGTTATAGTTATAGAGCTAATACCGTATTTTTCCGTGTATAAGACTAGTTTTTTTTACTCAAAAATAATAAAAAACAGGGCTCGTCTTATACACGAGCAGTGTATTGTGGGGCCGGGTGACTGGTTGCAGCTGCGAGCTGCAGCTTGTCAGCAGCGATTTGGTGGGTGATTGTTTGCTGTGGCAAGGGCTGCCGTGGATTGGCTGTTGCTGTGGCAATTGGGCTTTCGATGGTCGGCTGCTGTAGACAAGCAGGCAGACGCTTGTGTGGTGTAGTGGTTAAGAGTGGTGGACTCGTAATCTGGTGAACCGGGTTCGCATCTCTGCTCCTCCACCTGCAGCTGCTGGGTGACCTTGGGCTAGTCACACTTCTCTGAAGTCTCTCAGCCTCACTCACCTCACAGAGTGTTTGTTGTGTGGGAGGAAGGGAAAGGAGATTGTGAGCCGCTTTGAGACTCCTTATGGTGGTGATAATGCGGCATATCAAATCCAAACTCCTCCTCTTCTTTTGCGACGCATTCTTTTATGAGCGTATGCATTTGGATTAGTGAATTTCTGCATTCCTCCCCCCATAAAAGCTCTACAACTCTGGGCATTCCCCCCCCATTTTCTTAAATTTGAGTCCCCCAAAATAGGGGGCATATTATACAGGGGAAAGTACAATAATTTTCTTTCTTCTTTTAAAAGAAAGGTAGCTTTCTAAAAATATGTACTAACTTAACTTTTCCCCAGGAGCTTTTTCTTCCATTGAGGAGATCCCAGAGAACATTGTGCATGACCACGAGAAGAATGGTTTGCCACGCTTATCTTCCTTCAGTGACTCAGAAATTCAAGAGCGGTAGGTGATAAACTTTAGCTTAACTTGGTGTCTGAACCAAACAGCTGTCTTGTTTTGAAAAGCCACACTTAACCAAATTAAGTGGCGTGTATGAAAAGTAAGCATGCTGAAAGGAGAAGTAACCCATGTTGGCCTCTAAGGCAGAACCTTTTTTATGCTAACCAAAATGTCACATGATAGTGCACACGCTTTTGAGTGATCCAGAATGTTATTAGGCTGTAGGGCTGGGCAATATCTGGTTTTCAACATCGTGATATATCACCAGCTAGACATCGCGATATACCAGTATATCGCGATGTCTGAAATAAGGATGGAGCTATGTAGAGGCACGCGGGTGGCGCTGTGGGTTAAACCACGGAGCCTAGGACTTGCCGATCAGAAGGTCGGCGATTCGAATCCCTGCGATGGGATGAGCTCCCGTTGCTCGGTCCCAGCTCCTGCCAACCTAGCAATTCGAAAGCACGTCAAAGTGCAAGTAGATAAATAGGTAACACTCTGGCGGGAAGGTAAGCGGCGTTTCCGTGTGCTGCTCTGGTTTGCCAGAAGCGGCTTAGTCATGCTGGCCACATGACCTGGAAGCTGTCTGCGGACAAACGTTGGCTCCCTCGGCCAATAAAGCGAGATGAGCACCGCAACCCTAGAGTCGGTCACGACTGGACCTAATGGTCAGGGGTCCCTTTACCTTTACCTATGTAGAGGCATTGGCTGTGGCTTCACAGTTTTTCCTGTATCAGGATTTTTGCCGGCGTCTGCTCTTGTGATTCACTGCAGGAGGCTGGGGAGAGCTGAGCCAGCACAGTTTACAGGGGCTGCAGGTATTGAGAGAAGCATTGGCTGGCTTCATGGTTTTTTCCACATTGTGATTTTTGCAGTTTTGTGTGCTCGCCACCCCCCCCCCCCCAATGATTCACAACATACTGCCAGGTCAAAAATTCTGAAACCAGTATCACAAAATGGACTTCAAACCGGTTTTGGAAAGATCGATATATCGTCCAACCCAATTAGGCTAGATCAGTTTTCTCAAACTTCCAAGTTCATTGGCCCCCTTGATGAGTTTATAAAGTTATCGTCAACCATACCCTAGTGTTCTTAAAATGGCAGTTTTGTAGAGCAGCAAGGATTCATCCTGAAGAAGTGTGGGTGGGTGGTGGTGCTGGCTGATTCTCCATCTCTGGAAATACAAAAACAAAAAAGCTTTCTCTGTAGGCTAAACATTTCATTTAGGTAAGACATAAGAGCCAAATGTTGTTGGGAATTGTAGGGCTGGTTCATTCACACCTGTACATCAGTTGATTTCTCATTGCTTGGTAACTTGAAGAATGCATGGACAGACTTTCGGTGCGTATGGCCACTACCGCTATGCTGTCACATTCGGGACATGGGTGGCACTGAGCCTCTTGAGCTTGCCGATCGTAAGGTTTGCAGTTTTAATCCGTGCAATGGGGTGAGCTCCTGTTGCTTTGTCCCAGCTCCTGCCAACCTAGCGGTTCTAAAGAATACCAGTGCGAGTAGATAAATAGGTACCGCTGTGGCGGAAAGGTAAATGGTGTTTCTGTGTGACCTGGCTTCCGTCACCGTGTCCTGTTGCACCAGAAACAGTTTAGTCATGCTGGCTACATGATCCAGAAAGCTGTCTGCAGAAAAATACCAGCTCCCTCGGCCTGAAAGCAGAGATGAGCACCGCACCCCATAGTCGAATTCAACTGGACTTAACCGTCCAGGGGTCCTTTACCTTTATCTGCTGTTGCATTCACACATGCAAGTCACCATTTGCTGCTGCAGCCATCAAGTGAGGAACATGCATGTGTGGACCATTGCTTATTTTATTTAGCTTTGTGAATTTCCAGCAGATAACAAATTCTTAACATTGCCACGTACAACTTGTTTTTTCTTTTTCTTACCTATTTCAGGCTGAAATTATACTTCAAGTTCCTTATCGTAAGAGATCCGTTTGAGAGGCTTATTTCTGCATTCAAAGACAAGTTTGTCCGCAATCCTCGTTTTGAACCTTGGTATAGGCATGAAATTGCTCCCGGCATCATTCGAAAATATAGAAAGAATCGCACTGAGACCAGGGGGCTGCAGTTTGAGGACTTTGTGCGCTACTTGGGTGATCCAAATCATCGGTGGCTAGATATACAATTTGGAGACCGCATCATTCATTGGGTGACCTACGTGGAACTTTGTGCCCCCTGTGAAATAACATACAGTGTAATTGGACATCATGAAACCTTGGAAGAGGATGCACCATATATCTTGAAGGAAGCTGGAATAGACCATCTGGTATCTTATCCTACTATTCCGCCGGGGATAACACTGTATAACAAAACTAAGGTGGAACGCTATTTCTCGGGAGTTAGCAAGAGAGACATCCGCCGCCTTTATGCCCGTTTTGAAGGAGATTTTAATCTTTTTGGCTACCCAGAGCCAGATTTCCTACTCAACTGACACCTAGGAGCTGTGGATGAATGAGTATAGTTGATTAAAGTGTACAAAATAATATTCTGCGTAACTGAGATGGTACTGTATCTTTTGTAGGTTTCAGAAACTTGTTCCTTATATCTGTTGGAAGATTTGCTATGTAGGAGCAACTAGGGTTGCAAATCGCTAGCTACTGAAAATAGTTTTTTAATACATGGCACTGCAATATGTCAAAAGCAAAACTTGTTAAGATAGAAAATGTCAAACGTTCCTCTTTCCCTTAACCAACGGAGGATGGACCAGTAATCTATAAATGAACTTGAAAGTGATTGCATTTATAAAGAACATTTAGAGAGGGAGGCAGCTTTCTCTAGAGTTCATGGGCTAAGGACCTGAATATGAAACTTGGATGTCAACATGGGACCAAACATTGGAAAGCATTTTATAGACGAGGAAAAGACGAGGTCTTTTTTCTTGGGTTCCTTTGCCATAGCCTTATGATAGCAGTGACTAACCATTCAAGTCAAACAGTCGTGCATTTTTCACTGACAACCTTTGAGGTCATAGGAGATCAGAAATCTTCTGCAAGTGAAGCTACAGATCCCTCTTGTTAAAAATGTGGGGAAATTAAAAACGTGATGTTTCTTGTATACGCTTGAGTGACTTGGGTACCATCCCTGACCACATATTCCGTGTGAGCACACAAGCAAGCACCTCAGATGTGAAATTATTCAACAACTTGAGCCAAAGTCACAGTGTGCCGTGGAGACAGTGCCTTGTACTTTGGCCACAAAGGGGAAATAGCAGTATGTAGATGCACAGAGTCCCTCTTTGGATGAAAGCAGAGGTTGCATTTGGATAGAGAGAACAGCAAGATCAGGGAAAACAGCAGAGAAGCTCCAGTGTTGAAGCATTAATAATTACCTGTTACAAAGCCAGGGGAAAGAGTAATTTCCTGTGATTCACAGTGAGTAGAGAGTTTGGGGTTCTAGATGGATGCCAAGGTTGTTGGGATGATTGACACCCTGGCTCTGAGATAACATGCAAGCAAGCAGGAAAAAGACCATGATGGGGGACCAAAGACGAAAGGCCTTTGTAGGGTGTGTTGAGTCCCAAATGGTGCAGTACTCAAGCAAGCAATCTGGGTTCTTCTGGAACCCTCCCAAAATGGCTAAAGGGATATGACACCAGGCTTTAGGATCCTGAAGAAGATGACAAAAATTGAGGAGAGGCAAGGGAACAGGGTAGAGGAGGCAGGGAAGCCAGCAACCCGCTGGAATCTGAACCAATTGAACTATGTGTCCACTTGGGGACAAGAACTTAAAAGCTTCTGTTTCTTGTGGGTGCGGGGTTACCTGAATCAAATGGGAAGATTTGCAAATCTGGCTGAAAGACGGATATGTTTCCAAAACAAGGTGTATTTGCATGAAATGAGAAGAGGCAGGATGCTTTTAAGTGTGTTCCCTCCACTCCTCAGGGCAATTAGGGGTAAACGTAGAGGTGTGTGTAAGATTGAATGCCAAGTTTGAAAGTACTGGTTGCAAAAATGCTAAACCAAGGTGATGGACCCCTGTCTTAAGAAATGCAACATGGACAGTACTTCTTGGAATTGCACTTTAGTTCCCACCTTGGGCTAACAAACAGCCAAATTGAGCTGCATGCCTGCCTTGGCTGTGTCCAGCCAGAATGAGGCATTTGTAACTATTCTGGGCCCTTGTTTCCCATGGTAATGAGATGGAGCCTAAGTTGTGTTAGGGAGGGGAGCTAGTGTACACTTTGTATAATTATTTGTAGAGCAAAGCTGAAGGAGTCAAAAGTGAGGCTGAACACCTTGGTAAAAGATACCTAATGTGCATTTGCAAGGTTTGGTAAACGTGCATTTTGCCATTCTTAATTTTATTTATTTTTAAATGGTGCTGGCTAGCCTAATGATCGCACAAGCTGTGAAACTTATAGAGTGCTGCCAAAGTAAACTGGATCAATATTCCGTTCAAACCAGGTATCTCCTGGGACCAATTATTAATCTTGGAAATGCCCATGCATGCATTGGGGCAGTGGAACTCCCTTAAGATCTCCACTGCATGTGCAACGCTAACATATTATTGCAAGACTTAATGTCCAATATTCATGATCCTTATATTATTTTTAAAAAGGATGGTAGGACTCAGCAATGGATGTTGATGAATAAGTGCATATTTCGTCACACTTTCGTATATACACAGAGGGGCTGCCCAGGTGCACTGGTGGGGGGAGTGCACTGCCCCTGGCACCATCAAGGAGGGGGGTACCATCGCGGCTGCCCCCCCTGGAAATGCGCTGCGCACCCCCCCACCATGCGCTGCCACGCCTCTGCAGGCAGCGCTCCACACCCCTGCGGGCCACTTGCCACGCCCCTGGGGTGCGCACCAGCCATGCCCCCACCTGCTCTTCGCCCCCGGTTCCAGAGCATGCAGCTTTGCCACTGCCCAGGTGCAAGCATGATATTTCCAGAATGTGTAAATTGGCCCTTTCAGTAGGCCAATTAGAGGGGAGAACCCAAATTCCTAATCTTTCCACAAAAGAGCCCTGTGTTTTTTAATATACTTTAGGGTACCCCCCCACTTCCATATGAATAACTGGCAAAATTCACCCAGAATATAAAGAGATGGTCTGTCTGTGTAATATACATGTACTGAAGTTTAATAGCAAATTTTAAATGTCCAGAACAAGAATAATACTTCTGATTTGTGCTTGTGTTGTCATTGTTCACAAGAGGCAACTTTTTCATTTTATTTTTAGGTTCACCAGCAATAATAATAAGAAGAAAAAACTCCTGTTGATCAGCTTTGCTCCACTGTGATGCCAGGAGAAAGGAATAGTTGCATTTTAGTTTTCAGTAGGTCAGAAGCTGATTTTGGTCAACACAATTTGGACACTTGACATAAATGTTGAAATCCTGCTATAGTAGTGTCTTAACTTGATTGGCCAGGAGTAGTCAGAATGGTGAGAAAATTGAGAAAAACCTCCACGTCTTCTCGTAAGACGTGTTTTGTAAACTTGAAGGGGAAAAAATCAGTGCCAAAATTGCTGCTTCCCGTATATTCTGTTGCCAGTGGGAATCTTTTAAAGACTTGAGAGCCATTCTATATATTGCACAACGATTGAGATGACAGAGTTCTACACTATATACCACTTCAGACATTAGGTTGGGAATAGCTATATTTTTCTTTGCGCCCTTGTATAATAATAATAATACTCCCTGAAGGGAGCACGTTTGGAGCAGGGGATGGTTTAGTTTCACTTCTTCCTGGTGATAGTTTTCTATAGCCGATAGCTGGCTGGGTTTGATGGGAACTGGAGTCCACAACATCTGGGGGCTGCCATGTTAGTTCCCTCTGTTGTAATGTGTAGAATGGCTCCAGTTTATTGGAGGAGAATTAAGGGCTCTTTCTGACATGGAAATTTCTCCCACAGAGATCTCTCGCCTGTGTAGGAAAACCATATGCACGTTTGTGTGCGCAGTGGGGATGTACATCTATATTGCCATGTTTGTACGTACATGCAGCTTTCCTACGCAGAAGTAATATCCATGCCAGGAAATAATTGCATGTGAAGCTGCCCTTAGTTACCGTTGATAACAAGAGATATGTCCAAGATGGCAAAGCTTGAAGCGCTCTTGTCATTTTTTGGGGGGGTGGGAGTGGGGTGGGGCACATTTACAAGATCTTCGGTATACAATAGGTCTTAACTGATGTTTAAAAGATGTAACAGCTCAGTTATTTTTATACGTGTTAGAAAATAAATTGCAATTCAGGATTAATGAGCTGATCAAGTTACCTTTCTGCTGAATTAAAATGTAACAATGTGAGAAATGTATAGCAAAATAAGGCCTTAAAGCTAATTCTAATAAAAAAGCAAAGATGAAGTCTATTTTCCCTCGTTCTCTCTGTGATCTGATTGCCCAGAATATTATTGGTGTGTCCTTGTGCAATCTTCGTATAGAATCCGGGTGCATTGCAAATTCCATGGTAAATATTCCCCCCCCTGCTTTTGCTGGTGCTTCTTTCTCTAATAAACTCCATGTATGTTTTGATAGATTCCCATGTAGTGATAGGCTAAACTTGAATAGATTCTGGTTTCATAAAGTAATTCCGGTGTCTGTTTGATTGTGGTTATTTTCTTCTAGTTTGCAGTTGTGTTTGCTCTTATGAATTTCTTAGCTTTTTATATACTTAAATATCGATCTATCTATCTATCTATCTATCTATCTATCTATCTATCATCTATCTATCTCTATCTACCATCTATCCATCCATCCATCCATCCAATGTTTGGAGTTTTTGTTTTAGCTATTTATTTGGTGTCTGTTGTTAAAGTGCATAGTCCTTCAGAAGGAAAATGGCATACAACTGACAGTAATGACTGAGGTGCATAATACAAAAAGAACAGTGGTGCAGGTAGGTCATTGGGCCTTTGGGTCCACAAATGATATTGGACTACAACTCCCATCATCCACATGCAGCTTAGCTAATGGGAGTTGTAGTCCAATGATATCTTGGCACCCAAGATGGAAGAATGCTGCTTTAAGTAACATTAAACTCTGGACATAATGGTCTCACAAGGGGGTGGGGACAGTCTTAGGTTATCATGTATATTAAAGGTAAAGGTACCCCTGACCATTAGGGACGCGGGTGGCGCTGTGGGTAAAAGCCTCAGCGCCTAGGGCTTGCTGATCGAAAGGTCGGCAGTTCAAATCCCCGCTGCGGGGTGCGCTCCCGTCGTTCGGTCCCAGCGCCTGCCAACCTAGCAGTTCGAAAGCACTCCCGGGTGCAAGTAGATAAATAGGGACCGCTTACTAGCGGGAAGGTAAACAGCGTTTCCGTGTGCGGCTCTGGCTCGCCAGAGCAGCGATGTCACGCTGGCCACGTGACCCGGAAGTGTCTCCGGACAGCGCTGGCCCCCGGCCTCTTGAGTGAGATGGGCGCACAACCCTAGAGTCTGCCAAGACTGGCCCATACGGGCAGGGGTACCTTTACCTTACCCCTGACCATTAACCCTAACCCTGAGTAGGGAAGAGGAAAATAAGCAAATTTAGACATCACTCCTTTTTTGTGGTGTTACATTATGTATTAAAGTAGCAGGAGACAGAACTGGGAGAGGAGGAGCTAAATACGGTAACTCATCTAATGGATTTCAAAGGTCCTTCTGCAAGAGGTCTCCCAAGTTTTTCATGCCCCCATTAAATAGTGCAAGGGTTCACAATTTTCATTCTCTTAATGTTTTGCTGCGTAAACCTATCTCCAACTTTTTAGACTCCTACCCTGGTACTAGCTGAGCACTGCTTATGGCAGCAATTTCTGATTCTCGTACGGAAGGCCTAGCAGACTGCCTTCCTTGCCTTCTGATGCCTTGCATCAAAATATCAAAAGCATGAAAATATCAAAAGCATTTATTGTTGGCATGAAAGACGAGCAAAAAAACAGATTTTCAAAAAGGAAGATGATGGTGAATTCTGTTGCCCTATGCAATTGTGGTAAATTTCATGTCTTGTCCTATGCGAATGAAAAGTATAGCCCAGTACAACCCTGTCGACTGATTTTAGATCCAAGCTACACAATAGTTGTTCAGTGTTTTTTCCTGTTTCACAACTTTGCTTTTTGTAGAATGTCCAGGCTTACAGCATCCTCTGAATAAATTCAGGATTGCTGATCCCAAGTACAGTATATGACATCCATGCCCTCCATTGCACTGTTTTGGACAATCACAGGAGGGCCCTCCAGTGGCCAAAACATTAATAGAAGACCAATACTGTACTACTGAGCATCAAAATCCAGTTTGTTTGGTGACAACAAATGCCATTTTAATCCTGTTTTTTTATTTTATTGGATGGTGCCTTGCGTTAGTCCCATAAAGTAAGTTTTTCTCTCAGAGTGCTGCCAGGTTTATGGGGGCGCTGGGCAAGGTGGAATCTTTTAATTCACAGATGGTGTTGCCGGTTACCTCAGCTTCCATATTTTTTTATTTTATTTTAATTTTTACATTTATATCCAAGGAACCCTCCAAGGAACCCAAAGTGGCATACATATTTCTCCTCCCCATTTTATCCTCACAACAAACGCGTGAGGTAGGTTGGGCTAAGAGACAGTGACTGGCCTGAGGTCACCCAGTGAGCTTCATGGTCAAGTGGGGATTTGAACCCTGCTCTGTCAAATCTTAGTCCAGCAGTCTAACCACTACACCACCAATGTCATACGAACATCAGCCTACTTTACAGGGTTTCTGTAAGAATGCCTGTGGCAATGTATGTGAGGCGCTCTGAAAATTTAGCAACAGTGAAGACTTAATACAATGATTTTTCTACTAGTATCTTTTCAAGTAGAGGAGCATATTTTAAAATCTCTCAAGCAAAGTATCACGCTGGTCTGAATGATTCAGGGCACTGCTTAAATTTCAAAGATGTTTAACGTTACACTGTTTTTCAGTAAACTAAATGTGGATTTCTATCACCTCAGCAATAGCAAATATAACACAATATTGGGCAGTGCTCTCGGTGTTGGGAGGAATGACAAAATAATGACTAATTTACACTTTCCTTTTAGCAGCCAAAATAACTCTTTAGTTAACCTCCATTGTTGGCATCCATTTTTGTTTCTCATAGTGGCGTAAGGAGCTTAACAGCTCGAAAAAGCATTCCAACAAATCAGCAAGGCTGTGAAATCTCAAATCTGCCTAGTGCCCATAGCTCAGTGCCAGCTTGGCCACCTCATTGGGCAGTGGCTGAGTGTTGGGTGATTCACCCAAATTAGCTGCCATGTCTGTAGGATTTCTTGGACAAGTGAAATGGCTGCTTACGTTCCACCCCTGTGAGTCACATCCAAATTATTGCCTCCTAGATGGGAATGCTGTGTGTGTGAGTGAGAGATCACGTTTTGGGTTTGAAGGAAGTGAAAAGAAAATTCTAAATGACAGGGTCATGCTAAATAAGGCTGCTTCTTTTGCTCAGCTTCTTCATATGAGTCATGCTTCAAGAGGGTTCGAAGCAAATAGGCAGTGGAAGCCATGCAGATAAGGAAGGGGGGAAAAAAAGATAAAATTAGTTGGCACTCCCTGAACTGAATATTTGAAAGTGAATGCTTTTACAGATACAGGCATTCTTGTCTGGTTGTGTGTGGGCAGAGATGTTTGCATTCCTGGCTCCATGTCCTTGGCTTGCACCAGGCTCACTGCTCACTTGCACATTGAGCTGTGTGAAAAAACCTGCAAGGTATGAGACCGTTTGTGGGGCAGAGGGTGTTTTAGAAAAGGTTCTAAAACTGGCTCACAATCATAATGTTTTAAGTTGGTGGGTTTTAATCCTGGATGCTAACTTGCCTCTGTGTATTTTAGGCTCAACCCCCCATAATTTCTTTCGGATATTTATCTGATGATGATGATGAAAGAGAACTATAATAGAATTGTGGAGTTAAAAGGGACCCTGAGGGTCTTCTAGTCCAACCCCCCCTGCATTACAGGAATATGCAAGTGACCCTTATGGGGATTGAACCTGCAACCTTGCCGTTATCAGCACCATGCTTTAACCGACTGAGCTATCCAGACTGAGATGCAATACCCAATACATCACACAGCATTTGCTCCTGAACATGATTCCATCACGTTTCTGTAGTAATAATCAGGATGATTTTCTTGTTTATAAAATAACAATAATAATTAATAACTTTTTATTTTTATTTTATATCCTGCCCACCCGGCTGGGTTTCCCCAGCCACTCTGAGTGGCTTCCAACAAAATGTTAAAAATACAATAAAAACTTCCCTAAAACAGGGCTGCCTTCAGATGTTTGATTGTATCTGTAAGGACAGAATCAGGCATGCAATCTAAGTTAGTGATGGCGAATATAAAACCCAAGGGCTGGCAAGGAGTCAAAAAGGATAACATCTTGCTTACAGGTCCCAAAACTAAAATGCATTTGGCAGTGGCTTTGCTGCAGGTATAATTTTATGATGCCCTTTTTGCTTTCACTGCAAAGGATTGTAACATTTGGTACCTCTTTTCTGATCCTGCGGTCTAGGGCCTAGAGAACCGGACATGGATCTTGAAAGCTTGCCTTTAATTACCACCTTGACCATGGACTCACTGTGGAGCCTTGGAAATGTCAGGATTTAGCAAAAATCCTGTGTTAAGTTAATCAACCCAGAGAGTGATTATGGGTATTGGGCTGAGAGTTTGCAAGGCCCTGTGTTATGCTAATTGATCATTAGGATGGGTTATGTGTATTTGGGGCTTTGGTATTCAGACAATTGGGAGTAAAGTAGGGAGCCAAATCTTGGTGCATTGGCAGCTGGGGTTTATGGTTAAACTTCAGGATCTGGGAAGCTTTCCATGGAGAGAGATTTCATAGCACTCAAATCTCAAGAGGAGCTATGCTTCATTGGATTCCCAGACATTTCTGTGCTTATCTCCAACCTCCCTTCAGGTACTCGCCAAAAAATGTGCAGCTCTCCCCCTTCTTCCCCAACCTCTAAATTTCAAAAGGACACATTTTTCCTGTGTGACATCACACCTCCTGTAACATCCCTCTCCCAACTCTGCTATTTACCCAGAGCTCAGGCAGAAGGTCAGTGACTGGCCATTGTCTGTAATGACACCTTGATGGCCCTTGTCTCCAGGTGACTTCCTGGTTTAGTCTTCTTGTTAAATCTTAACGTCTGGCATCTTCCCTTCAATACTGCAAATATTATCTAAATTCTGCCATTTATTAATTTCTAACATTTCCTAATTCTAGCAGTTACAGGTGGCCTTGCACCCCCAGACTTTTGTTACCCCAGATCTGTAAGAATATGCTGAAAGAATAAATTATGTTAAAACATTTTTGGCTTCCTGGACTCGTCATCTTCAATTATCCATATCTGTGCTATTGTTGGGTACAAATTATGATTATGCCATCACTCTTGTTCTGTAACCAGCTAGAGTAACCTTTTTCAAGATTTACATTCTGAATTGACAAGTCTTTTTTCCAGGTCAACAAAGAAGTGAGAGCTATTTTTATCCACCACTAGATGTCCCCAGTAAACAACTCTTAAAACATCTCCAGACCTAGCCAATTCTTTTTACAGTCACATATTAATTTAGTGCTTATGAGGCAAAATACAGTACAGTGGTACCTCGGGCAAAGTACTTAATTCGTTCCGGAGGTCCGTTCTTAACCTGAAGCACCACTTTAGCTAATGGGGCCTCCTGCTGCCACCGTGCCGCGGGAGCACGATTTCTGTTCTCATCCTGAAGCAAAGTTCTTAACCCGAAGTACTATTTCTGGGTTAGCGGAGTCTGTAACCTGTACGTGATTTAATAGTATATCTTACTACAGGTAACATATGAGCAACTACTGTCATTGATAATGATTTGTCATGCACCTTAATAACTGTAACCACTGCAAGTATTTTATTTATAAAAGTACATACTGCAATATGAGGGTGCTTAATTAAAAACAGCAAGAAGCAATCATTAAAATGACTGGCCAGCCAAAAACGCTTCAAACAGAGGCATAGGCATAAGGGGGGGGAAAAAAAGGTTCTTGACAGTGGAAAAAAAAGCAAGGATGTCTGCCAAATCTCTGTTATAAAAGTCTTCCAGACAATATTGGTGCATCTTGGTGTATATAATTAATACTGACTGGTGGTGTAACAGCAGATGATAGGGAGGGAATTACAGGATCTCTGAAGTCGTCCCAACCCAATTAAAATCAGCCCAGTGGACCATTGTTTCAGTCACTGAGAGCATGACCCATGCATAGATATATAGTACAGTATTAGTCAAAAACTGTTATGGTGCTGGACTGTCAATGACTATGGTAACAACCACAAGCACATGAATATGTGCTAAGCTGAAGCCAATGAAGTTCAACAGTCAAGTTGTCGAGATTCCTGCATGGGGGGTGGGGGTGGACTTAGATGACCCTCAGGTCCCTTCCAACTCTACAATTCAATGATTCGAGTAAAAGTATATGAAAGCGAGCGAGGCATAAACTAGGCTTCTGCTGTTTCACACCATAGCAAAGGCTTAATGTCCGTATCACGTCCAGTTCAATAATGTGGCAAGAAAATTCCTGGGACTGTACCATTTCAGACAGTGGGTGGGGAGTTATCACATATATTTCTTGAAATCAAAATATTCCCATGTATGAAAAGTTAGCTTTTTGGCGACAAGACTCCTTGTCCAACTTCCTTGACACGTCAAGTTTTCCATGTGCAAAGGCATTGTTTAAAATGAGGACATGTAGTCCCCCACTCTTAACTCTGTTAATTCTTCATTTGTGTGCAAATGAATTGGACTTGAAAGGAATTTCCTGTACTCAGGTTTGTCAGAGCTTTATGCAATTGCACATTTACTCAGTTGTTGTCCCACGGCATTCAGTTTTGCACATTGTTGTTTTGGGTTTACACTTTCGTAAGGGTGTTTATTATTGTAGTCGATGAGTGATTCAGGCAGTGCTTAAGGGCAATTATATAGTTATGCTATGGAATTTTATGCCCTGCAGCGCACCAGGAAATGAGGTGGCCAGCACTCATCCATTACTTCCCCAATTCCAATGAAGGCTGGTCCATCCAGGCTCAGTTTGCCCTTAGCCAGCCTCCACCTGCTTATCTCCTTGCTTGCCATCTTCCTCCTACTCCTTAGTCTTGAGCATTTGCCCTTTTAGAACTCAACAGGGAGGAAGATGGGAGACAAAATCAGAATTCGTTGGTTCTGCCTGCCATGGGCTCTGACTTCCCTTATTGTTGGTCTCCCTGGTGTCCCCTGCACACCAGCTACCTCTGGAATCAAAGGTCCACTTTTGCTGCTTCAGGAATGGACTGCACTGTATTTATTATCCTATCCCACTTTTATAACTAGTAGCAAAGGCAAAGGGTATATTTCGCATGGTGAATCGAGGCTCAGATCTCTTTATTAGCAGCAAAGACAGTGGAGCTTGCTTCTGTTAAGGCTACATAAATACACTTGCCTGGGAGGGAGCAAGTCCTGCTGAATTCAGTGGGGCTTAAAACATCCACAGGAGTGTGCTACAAATCTAATTCATACTAAAGCACCGCCTAATCTCACATAAGATACTATTAAGATACTAAAACACAGGTTTCCTGTGTTGTTTTACAGCTCCGAGTGTGCAGATTTGCTGGAGATTTACACAAGAGTCCAAACTGTTCTCCTGTAGAACAATTTAATGCAAAATCTACCAGTGCAACTGCAAAGTTAATCCTTTTTCACATTTGACAGAAGCAGGCTATTTAAATGGGCGTGGTGTTGCCTGCAGCTCCTAGCTTCTGGTTTTTGTTTGCCCCCGTTCCACTACAGCTTCATTTGCAATATTTGCTCATCCTGCATTACTATGGATGGTGCACTCCAAAAAACAGCTTTGCCAGCCTGAAATCTTCCAGTTGTTTTGGACTATAACTTCCAGCAGCCCCAAGCCAGCCAACATGGCCCATGTTGGCTGGGGTTGATGGGAATTTCAACAGAACTTCAGTAACCCCAGGACCATCAGCGCTGCCTCTGGAAACAGAACTTGAAGGTTACCTGTTTTGACCAGGGCTTCACTTGGCCCAAGTGACTTAAACGTGAGGGAGCAGCTTCAGGTGATCATTTCCCATAAGTTATGGAGGGAGAGAAGCAGCAGCCCAGTAGAACAGGTGCCATTTTAGTGTGTCAGGCAAACATCAGATCCATTGCAGAGTTCTTGATTTCTAAATAACCGATTCAAACAGATGGCATTTAGCGTGGGTTTTAAAAAAGTGATTCTAGCCATACTGTGGATAACGAGGGAAGTTATCTGGGTGTGGAGATGAGCTAAGCCTGTCTCACCTGATATGGAAATAGGAACAAGGCTTCGGTTCAAGGTTCCAAGCCCCACTGGATTCCTCCTTCTGCTCTGACATGCATAGGATTGCACTGTGAGAGGTTCACAGTGGATGATGGATGATGAGACTTTGTCCAGTCATACCTAAAAGCCGTATGACTTACAACCAACCAGACAGTTGAGAGGAGTGGAGGATGGGTTATTATATAAATATACGCGCTTCCCCTCTCTTAACCCTCTTTAGATTTCTGCTGGCCTCTCCTTGCACGTGAAACTGCGCTGAAAAAACACAAAAACGGCCAAAATGACACACAGCGGTCTGTGAAACTTTACAAAAGGGAGCATCGCAAATGCGGAGCTGCCGGCTTAAAAATGAGGGTCACGGCCACACGGTTCGCCCTAGTTGTCCTTTGCGGAGAACTGAAAGCCGCCCCTCTCCACGCAGAACTGGGGCTGAAGCGAGGCGGAGAGGCAGCCAGTTTGGAGAGGAACAGAAAACCAGCCGCGCCGCCGCTTCCCGGAAGCCTGCGAGGCGCTGGCCGGCCTCTCCCCCGTCACACACACGTGCGCTGCGGGCGGAGCGGCTGTCGGAGGGCATGTGCGCTCGGCTCACCAGGCCGGGGACTGGGGCGGGCGCTCGGCGGGGCGGTGCTGCCCTCAGCCGGGGAGAAGGAGTTATACAACCGCTCGGCGTTGCATAAGCGCCTGAGCCCGGAATAGTCTCAGCTGCCTGCTGGCGCGCTCCGGGAGTGGGGCCAGCGCCGCCCTGCTCTCCTCCCCCTGACCCCGACGCGCTCGCTCTCCTCGGGGGACGCCCCAGACGGAGCTGGCGGCGCGCCTTCCCCCCAGCGCAGCCCTTTCATAACGGCGTCCGTCCCAGCCCTGGCGGCCACCAGGCTCCTTGAGCGAGGCGCGGCGGCTGCGAGAGGCCGCCTCCCCGCTTTCCTGCTCCTCGCGGAGGCGCTGAGCACGACGATGAAGCCATAGCAGGAGCGCTCGCCGCCACCACCACACCCACCCAGTCAGCCAACCCGGCGAAAATGGAGCTGGGGGCCGCGCTCGGGCAGCAGGCGCAGCAGCGCGCCCACCACCACCAGGCCCCGTCGGCAGCAGCAGCAGGAGGAGGAGGAGGCGGCGGCGGCGGTCCCTGCGCGGAGATGTTGCAAGTGGCCGAGGAGGCTTTCCGAGGCGGGCAGTTCGCCCTGGCGGCGGAGATCCTGAGCTCGCAGCTGGCCGAGCTGGCGCAGCCCGAGCGGGGCCTTTGCCTCCGCCAAGGGGACGCGCTGGCCCGCGCGGGGCGCATGGCCGAGGCTCTGGATGCTTACAGCGCCGCCGCCAGGCTGGCCCGCCTGAGGCCCGAGGAGCTGCGCGAACTGGCCGAGAGCTTCGCGCTCAGCCTCCGCGACAAAGAGCTGCGCCTGCCGCCGTGGCGGGGGCCTGGCGGCGGCGGCGCAGCTCCGGAAGGAGACGACCCGCTGGCGGACCCGCCTTGCTGCCGACCCCCGGAGCCGCTGGGTTGCCCGGTGTGCCGCCGCCTGCTCTCCGAGCCGGTGACTCTGCACTGCGGGCACACCCACTGCAAGCGCTGCGCCCAGAGCGGCGGAGGCGAGTGCGCCCGCTGCGCCGCCCGGCGCCCAGCCTCTGCCTCTGCCCCGGCCGCGCAGCCCCCCGCCGGTCTCCGCGTCAACGTGGTCCTGGGCAGCCTGCTGGAGAAGTGGTTCCCGGCCGAGAGCAAAGCGCGCCGGCTGGGCGCCGAAGGGGACGCGCTGAAGGAGAGGCAGGAGCTGGCGCCCGCCCTGGAGAAGTACAACCAGGCCCTGGACCTCGGTGAGTGCTCGCCGTGGTGCACACGCCCGACTCCTCCCCACAGAAGAAAGCTCCCCTGTCGCCTTCGGAAGCAGCAAGGGCAAACACCTTGTCAATATGCTCGGGGGCGCTGCGCCACAACCCCGACCTGTGTTGCTTTGGCTCACAAGGGGAGAAACAGGCCCAGTCGCGTTCCTGAGCTCCCTTCCTTATGTGGGAAGCGAATTAGGGATTTCCCGACGGGGAGAAAGCGCAGTGTAATGGGGGCCATTTCCAGGAGTGGGTGTTTCTGCCAACGCTGGGCAGCCTTGAGAAGGAATGAAAAGGAATTCGACAATAAGGGGCCCCTTCTCAACACCTGGATGGAAAATGCGTTGGGGCGCTTTCTGCACTGCCTGGTGTTTTTGCAAACTATATGTGAAGTGTAGAAAGTGGGAGGAAGTGTGTCACTTTCTAAAAAAAGAACCCCCCCCCCACTAAGCTTGTGCTTCCTGGCACTGTGCAATTGGGGATCCCAATATTCTGTTGGGAGGCGCCCCCCTCCCAACTGTTGCAGTTTGTGAAGGGGAACAGGAATCTGTTCAGTTCTTACAAACTGCTTTGTGATCGTGCTTGGGCTGTGTGACAGCCCAATGGTGAAATGATTTCTAGGGGTCAGAAGGGTCTGTGACATAGGCCCAGTTGTGTTTCGGTGTTTGGAAGGCATGTGTATTGGGGAAATAGGCTGTGGGGTGTTGGGTAAAGGGTTAATTTGACTTCTCAAGTTATGTGGGAAATGAATTCTGTTTAGGTGGGTTCCAGCTGCCTTGCCCATTCAGAGAAAAAAACCTGGGTTTTTGTTAACATTGACCAGAAGCAGCCATGGGGTTTATTAGAATGATTTAAGGTGTGCTCTTGAGGGCTGGCAGTTACACCCCCAGGATGCTTCCCAGCTGAAGCCAGGGCAGGGGTGAGAGCAAATACTGGGAATAGTCGAATTCGGGACACGTATTGTATCTTCTGTGCATTGCTTTGTGGAGAATGTTAAGGGCCTCTGCAACTGCAAGAAATCGAGATTTTCATCCAGGAGTTAGAAAAGTTCATACCCCACATGGTTTTCTCAATCCTGGTGCCTTGTGGCTCAGATTTCTGCTCAAGAGCTTCAAATTAGCTTTCCTTTTCTCTGGAACAACTTAAGCCACTTATTTTGTATTGGTTTCTGACTTCCATTTGACGGGCCAGGCACCAGTAAGAAAACAGCTTTGTGGGAAATAATTCTAGAGAGTTTAAAAATTGTATAATAGTGAAAGTTGAAATGTAATTGTAGCCTATGCGTGGCAATGCTTTGTGACATTGTCAACACAGAGGTTTGTGGGGCTTTGAGCATCTTGGAAAC
The DNA here is from genome assembly GCF_964188315.1 of Podarcis muralis. Classification (NCBI taxonomy): domain Eukaryota; kingdom Metazoa; phylum Chordata; class Lepidosauria; order Squamata; family Lacertidae; genus Podarcis; species Podarcis muralis. The sequence goes on along the minus strand of NC_135658.1, from coordinate 75,433,039 downwards.
TCAGAAAGGGTGTAAGGTGTGCACCTGAAGATACGAGCTAATCCTTCCTCGTCACATACCTTTTCTAATGCAGCAATACATCTTTATCTACTGCCCTGCCAGTACCCAGTAGGTACATACTATTTTCCCTGCCAGCCTTTTGACTAGCCACAAAATAGCTGGGAATATGTAAGATAACACTTCCTGCTTGGCAGAATCTCTAAAACATGTGCAGTGTGGGTTAAGGTCATTGCCAATCGTCTTTACCCAAACCTTGGGAAATTAATAAATGACTTACTTCTCTTACCTCAGGGACTTCCTTACAATTCAAAGCAAAACTTGCAGCAGTTACTGTATCCACAGAACTTATGGATACGCAGTTGGGCACCTTGCAGATTATCTGTGTGTTGTTCATTTGTTCATGGTGGGAGATGGAGAACTTATTTTTTTAAAAAACAAAGAATTTACAACGTTCCATTTTCATCTACAAATTCATGACAATCCGAGAATTTGAGAATAGATTCTGTGTAACTTCTGGGAACAACATCAGAATTGCATAATATTGTTTCCCTGAATACTCATCATCACAACACAGTGTAAGAGAGTGTGACTTCTCTAAACACATTCGGAACCTTATACCTAAGATGTTGACATGCTTACTAGTAAGACCACCAGAACTGATTGCATAATATAGATGGATTTCAAAACCTTTTTGCTATCTATGTGACTAAGAAAAGGAAGCAATGTCTCCAGAAACATCAAATAGGTGCATTTGGACAGGCAGAGTAAAAGTTTCACTGTTGCTGGTTGTGGTTAAAATTTCAGAAATATGGGTGTGTGTGAATTAATGCATGAATCAGAGAGTCTGGAGCACTCTGGAATGCCATGGTTCCAGGTTTGGCTGCGTATGCTTGATGTAGTGTAAATTTTCACAGGTCATCCTGACCTTTTGAAATGCCAGTAGGGAGGAGTACTGTTGGTTCTCTTCTGATAGGTTGTTTCAAAGTTTTTGGAGCTGGGCCTTTCTTGGTGACTTCAATAGGCTGGGAACAGAGCTTGTATATAGGGAAATATGTTTTTCCTTCCTTTTTCAGTCGTTATTTTGCTATTACATGCAACTGTTTAGACATAACAAACGAAAACCTTCCCAAGTAGAGCAGGTGTTGGCAACCTTCGGCTCTGCAGATGTTGCTGACCTCTGCAGCTCCCATCATTCTTGACCATTGGCTGTGCTTACTGGGACCAATGGGTGTTGTAGTTCAGCAACATTTGGACAGCCAAAGGCTTCCCATACCTGCAATAATAGAGAGCTGAAATTGTCTTCCTTTTGTCATGTCAAGCAGCAAAACTACATTTGTTTCATGCCTCATTGTTTCATTGGAAAACACATTCTGATATGAGGAAAGTTTCTGTAATTGTACGTCTCTGCATCTTGAATTATCTCTATATTGTGATACCAAAGTGCCCACTTTTTAACCCAGTAAAACAAATCAGTGGAATTGATTTACCTAGCTGTGCCTCCTTTGTCATTGTCAACTTAACCATGGAGAAGTTCTTTCTCTCGCAAGCGTTAAAGCAATGCTGCATTTTTCAGTTTTGTAATGAGTTGCGGGGTTGTTTTTTTAAGAATAAAACTTTTGGGATAATTTTTTGAAAAGTACTTGGTTAAAACCTAACACAGATCATTATCCCCCAAATAGAATTTCCCCTGGGAAAGCTTGATTTCTGTGATCCTTCTTTGGCCCATCTCAAACTAGAAAGCATTTAGCTCAGGTTTAGGGAGATTTTTTAAAACTCATCTTCTCACTCTCCCAGTGCTTATATGGACAGTGAAACAGTACCTAAATACTAGCAGTCATAATGCCCAATGGGTTGTTAAAGGGTTTTAAAATATTAATACTTAATATTTAAAATATTAATATTTAAAATTTTAAAATATTGTTTTGCCAGAGGATTGATAACACACCTAAGGCTACTTGGATCTGTATTTTTAATATTGAGTGGAGTGTTCAGCACATAAATGCAGCTGAAAGTTTGATTCTGGAACTATGCATTTAGATTGAGGCTGTGCTAGAAGTATGGATCCATAACAGCTTTTTTGCTAGAAGTGTTTGTAAAAGTAAGGAAGATACCAGAGCTTGCCAGGGAACTGGCTCTGGCAGGGAAAATGCTCACACACACCTTATTTTCCTGTGTGTAGATCATGTATAGTCTGTAAAATGACTCAACTGTAAAATGACTCAACACATTCAAAGTTCGGAAGAGATCATAAAATTATATAAATTTCATCTAGTCCATCTGATTCTCTTCCTCAGCTTCCTGCCCCTCCCTCCCTCCCTCCCTCCCTCCAAAATTTCTCAAACCTGAGCAAACCCACAGGGGATCCTATCTTCTGCTTCACCGTGGAGAGCCACACAGCTTCTTCAGATTTTCCAACTCTCCCTTTCCCTTCTACGTTTCCAAGCACAATTCAAAGTGTTGGTGCTGACCTTTAAAGCCCTAAATGGCTTCCTGTATACCTGAAGGAGCGTCTCCACCCCCATCGTTCAGCCCAGACACTGAGACCCAGCGCCGAGGGCCTTCTGGCGGTTCCCTCATTGCGAGAAGTGAGGTTACAGGGAACCAGACAGAGGGCCTTCTCAGTAGTGGCACCCGCCCTGTGGAATGCCCTCCCTTCAGATGTGAAGGAAATAAGCAGCTATCTTCTCTTTAAAAGACATCTGAAGGCAGCCCTGTTTAGGGAAGTTTTTAATATTTAATGCTGTATTGTTTTTAACACTTGATTGGAAGCCGTCCAGAGTGGCTGGGGAAACTCAGCCAGAGGGGTGGGGTATAAATAATAAATTATTATTATTATTATTATTATTATTATTATTATTATTATTATTATTAAGCTTCATGGGTAAAGTGGAAGGAAGGCTGCCATCACTTTTTCATCTTCCTCTCTGGCTGAAGCCCAGACATGCTGGGAGCCTCAATGGCATCCCTCTGGCAGCTTCACCCAGAGGCTTAAACCCTGGCTAGACACCCCAAACCACCCCTAGTTACGGCTCTGTATAGACCATCCTCAGTAGGAACGACCACAAAATTGCAGTTGCCTTCCAATAGTCGAGTTCTCTTCTGCGAGTATGTTGAACAAGCTGTAAATAAGTATTTGCAAAGGGTAAAGAGGGTAAAACAGGAAGTTAGTCACTGGAACTCCAGTGGGGAAAGATGGATTTCAGGGAAGCTGGTGAGATTTTGACCTCTAACTGAAGTTACGCCTTTCCTAAACATACGTCAGTTAGACAAGGTGAATAAGCTCTCTCTGTGTGTGTGTTACACAGCATTGCCTATCATAAGATTAGAGCTATCTTGTGTACAGAAGGTCAGTGACATACATAAACAACTTCCTACTACACATACATAGCCTAGCTGCATCTCAGACAAGCCTATACTTTAAAATGGGCGAGACAGCAGCCTGGTAAATGGAACAAAAAGGAAAACAAAGCCTGGCTTAATCACACTGCATCAAGTTATCAACAGTGAAATGCTTTACTGCCTTGCAGTTTATGACTCATCCTGCAGCATTTCTAGAAAAGCCTTTTCCCTGGTCTGTGACGAAAAGAGCCTTATGTAAAATGTGTTGATGTTTCTACTCTGAGACAATAGGCAGTCAGAGGCACATTAGAACCATTCCTTCACATTTCTGCGTGGCAAAATGGTGGCTTGATCACTACAATAACTTGCAGTGGTTTAAATCAAAGCTGCCAACCTTTGCTGGCTTGTGGGCAACAAATTGCAATATGGAACAAGCCTCAGCCAGCTTGGATAAGCTAACAAGAATCATACATTGCTTTTTTTCTTCATTTTGAGGGGCAGAGGGAGCTTTATGTCAGACTGTATGCTGGTGGCTAGATCGGGGTTCCACACATTGTGCACAAGCGAAGTGGAGTGTGTCATCAAGTGTACACTCAACAGGGAGTTTCAGTTGGTCTCAGCTTGCTTGACACGTGTACCTGCACAACACCTCTGTGTTTGCAGAGATACATCTGTTATGTTCCCTGCCACCCACCCCATTACAAATTTAGGTGCACGCTTAAAACACATTAGGAATATATCTAGAAATGCAATGTAGCACCTGGAAAAGGACCCAAAATGAAACCTGTATCAGTGCGCAGAAGCGGTGTCATTCTTAATCCTTCTTTGCAAGCTCAGAACACAGGGAGGCCTCTTTAGTTGAAGAATAGTCCAGTTTCTGGCCTGCTTCAAAATTCACTTAAGGAGTTGGGTCAGCACTCCTTGCAAGCGATGTGGCGTTGCTTTTGTGGTAACACAATTAAGCATTTTGTGGGGAATTGGAAAAATGCAAGTCTGAGAAAACCAGTGGTGATAGCCCTTTACCAACCAACCAAGTGGTTGTTTATCGCGAGGTGTGTGGCAAGCTCTTGGTTTGCGTTTCTTTGTGAAGTGGGGAGCAGAAGCCTTCCACTTCTACCTTTGGATTTCAGAACAGGCACAGAAGTCTGGAATAAAAGTTTTCCCAGCACTTGGCAGGAAAATGCAAGCTTACTTTGGGGTTATATGCACCCTGCATAAGGCCATTTTTATTAGCATTGTACATGCCTGTACAAGCACCATAAGGTCTTTCTGTTGCAAAAAGATTTAAATACAGCTGGTGATAAGAAGATGTTTACCTCCAAGGATAGTTTCTCCTCCTTTGGGGGGGGGCGGGTTCTTCTAAGCCATACTCCTTGTAAGAGTTCTGTTCTGCTCAAATCTTCATCTTAATAGAAACCAATGAGGTTATGAAAGCCCGTTCCCAGGGTTTTACATTCAAAGAGAAAAACGTAAAGAGAGGTTAGGGGAAACCATGCAAGTGTAGTGCTGTTCTGTACTACAGTATTTTAGTTCTTAAGTTCTCGCATCCTATTTAGTGCTGTTTGGACCATCAAGGTGGAGAGATCCAGTCCTGGAAATAAGGACAGGGCTTCACTAAAGGATAGAATGAATATTGGGGTGATGATTTGGTTGCACTGATCCTAAACATGCTCTGTGGCAGCTGTGGGGTTTTGCAGGGAAGGGGGATTTGTAGGGGGAAGCATTAAAGGTAAAGGTACCCCTGCCCGTACGGGCCAGTCTTGTCCGACTCTAGGGTTGTGCGCTCATCTCACTTAAGAGGCCGGGAGCCAGCGCTGTCCGGAGACACTTCCGGGTCACGTGGCCAGCGTGACAAAGCTGCTCTGGCGAGCCAGCACCAGCGCAGCACACGGAAACGTCGTTTACGTTCCCGCTATAAAGCGGTACCTATTTATCTACTTGCACTTAGGGGTGCTTTCGAACTGCTAGGTGGGCAGGTGTTGGGGAAAGCATTAGCCTGATGGAATAACTGGAATTCAGTTCTGTGTATGACAGGAAACGCCAAGGTGAGAAAGGAGACAAGAGGGTTGGAGTGAGCAAATGAGAAAGTGGAGGTTGTAAAAGTAATCCAGGGAGGGATTGCTGGAAATTAAAGACCAGCATCTTGAAGATGATCTTGGTGCAATGGGGAACAGTGCAAAAACTATAGAAAGAGAAAAATCCTCATAGCAACAGAGATTATCTAAGTTGAGACATCCCTAAATGACTGGCAAGTAGAGAGAGCTTCAGCAACTAGTTGCATACTGGTTACCAATGTTTGAATGAGTTCTTAAGTGGGATTTAGTAGGGTGACTTAGTAATTCTAGATCAGGGGTCAGCAACCTTTTCAGCCGTGGGCTGGTCCACCGTCTCTCAGACCATGTGGTGGGCCGGACTATATTTTTTGGGGGGAAACATGAACAAATTCCTATGCGCCACAAATAACCCAGAGATGTATTTTAAATAAAAGCACACATTCTACTCATGTAAAAACACGCGGGCCGGATTGAGAATTGGACCGCATCCGGCCTCTGGGCCTTAAGTTGCCTACCCCTGTTCTAGATTGTTCCAGAAGCACCAGCAGTTCTTTCTTTTTCTGTCTTTCTGTTCTTTTCTGTCTTTCTATTTCTTTTCCTGTGTAATTTGTGACAAGCTACTATTGTACAGTGATTATTTTTTTTTTGTAGAACTCCTCCCAAATGGCATTTCCTTCCAGTATTAACCTATATGTAATTTTGAGTAATGTGGGGCAGTAAAAAAAAGAAAGAGCCATTTTTATTTTAGAAAAAGAGAACAGAAATGACACCTGATTGAAGGTAGTTCTTAGATGCTGGATTTTAAAATCCAAAATGAATCAAAGAGGGTGGGGGTGGGGAAATGGCGGAATGAGAGGGAAAAAAGGACTGAAGCGCAGTATAATGAGGCTTCTCTTCTCCTCCCCCAACAATGCTAGACAACAAAAGAACAGGCCCTGCTTTTAGAATTTGAAATAAGATAATGCCAGTTCTGCAGGGACACTCCTGGCATTGTAACTCACATGATTCACAGAAGTTGTTTGAATGGATAAATGTACTAGGATTGCCTGATAGTACAAGGGAAATTGCTGAGTTTTGTTTTGTTTTTTTTAAAAAGATTTTTTTTTTTTTTTGGCCCAACTTAAATTGCTATAAATAGGCCCCCTGCTATTATATTCCTAGATAGCTTTTTGTAGCTTGGACCTTCATTGTGTGTCTCAGCAGGCATTCCTGTGCCGCAGTAGCAAATAACTCTGTTTTCATAGATTCCACACACACACACACACACACACACACCCCGCAACCCAGTTTGGTTTAAGTGTCTCAGTGTGTGAACTACTTTAGGAGGTGACTTTTGACTGTAACTTCGCTTTTATATTGTTGACACCGTTATTTGAGGTAAGAAGAGCACCAAGAGTAGCTAAGGAACATGCAAAGCCAAATTTAATTAATACCACCCGGAAGCTCTGAAATATATTGGACTAAAGGTGCATGTGTAATATAGTTCAGAAGCGACATTTCCTTTCCTCTTTTCCTGTGTGTTTTTGGGGAAATGTGGGAGTAGATTATGCTCTGTTTGGAGCACTTCCCAAAAATAGTAGTGGAGGTAGACAGGAGAAAATTAGAGGTGCAAGCAAGTGGTTGGTTGGTTTCTTAATGTGAACAAAGAGACATTCAGCTCAATGTACTCTTCACTAGATTGCCTTGTCGATTTTGCTCAGATGTTAAAGATTGAGCTAAAATTGGCCGGATGTTGGGTGTTCAGTGCAGGGTGGTAGTTCTGCATAAAGGTAACTTTCCAATTTCAGCTGTCAGTTCATTTTCCTTCTGACAGTAATAAACAAACATTTCCCTGCATAGTCGAGCACGGTGGTACCCATATGGACGCTGCTATGTTTTTCCGATATAATGACCTTTTTTAAATAAATAAAAAAGGCCAACACAAGCATGTGGTACAGTGCAATCTCTGGAGCTCGAAAAACTCTGTTCAGTTTTTTAAAAGCAGGGCGGGGGGGGGGGGGAGGATTGCTGAAATGTTTTGGAAGGTTGAGCTATTGTAGCTTCATGGCTAAATTTGTGAATTGGAAAGTCCTTGCTTGAAATTTCACCTCTGCAATGAATTCACCAGGTGGCAATATTGCAGCTTTCACTCTCAGCCCCTTTCAGGATGGCTATAGCAAGCCTACCATGCAGGGCTGTTTTCTGCATGTGTAACAGTTGAAATAACACTATCTAAATTCTCTGCACTAATAGCAAGGAAGTTATAACCCTAGCTTATTCAGTATTGAACTCTTACAATTTTATGACTACATGCAGAAGTGGGAAGAAGCTATCTCTACCAGCTAATGCCATGCAATTTTCTCAACGTTGCATTGTGTTATGTGCCTAAGTTTAAGTCAACCACTATTGCACCTTTTATTCTCTCTTCCTCTTCTTTCTTTTGTGTTAACTTCTTGGTTCGCTTCCTACATGTTGCTTCTAAAGCTGGGAACAACACTAAAGCTGCAATCCTACACACACTTTCTTGGAGGTAGAAATATATGGGATAAAGGAATGTAATGTTGGTTTTCTTGAGAAGGTTTTGATCCTTTCAGCTCTTGTTAGCTCTCAGCAACTTCGTGACCTCTTTTAATATGCCCATTGCTGGTTTGCACTAAGCTGCCAGCTTCCTGCAGGTCACGTGCAGCTGAATAAATGGTTTATTGCAGCTGTTTGGTAATTAATACAGATACAAAAACAAAACCCCGTGTCAAGCCATTTGGAATAGAGTGTTTCAATTACCCTTGGAAAGAGACTTATTGTTAAATACATGATAGAGCTGGCATGTCCCAGAGATAATGTGCCCATCACTATTGCTGGTAGCAGGAAAAGTTCTGCTACATTTCCACATTGCCTAATTTTTGTCGTCTTCTTTGGTGATCACTTGTTGCCAAGTAAAGTTGTCTTCCATGAATATTGTCTTAACAGTGTGTCCGTAAGGTGACTATCTTTGTAATCCTATATGAACACGTGTTTTACCTAGGTTAGAGTGATGGAGAGATTTATGTGACCTTGTGTGGTTTTATCTCAATCATTTGTTAGTCATGGGAAGGTGGGATATAAATGTGTTAAAATAAATGCTTGGTAATTTTCAGTGATGGCAGGTATCAAAGCCATCAAAGCAAGTAAGATTCAAAGCAATTTGTTCTACCCAGTGCTTTTTTTCTAAAAAAAAAAAAAAAAGTTTAGAGGTACTCTCATTTTGACTCAGGAGTATCACCATTTTATAGTTCAAATCGGGGAAAATAAATACAGTAAATGGACAAAAGTACAAAGATTCACAAAATGTTTAGGGGTAGAAAACCCTCTGGAGCTACCGCATAATACAAATACTGCTTTTTCCAAGCAGGGATCCCTTAGGATTTCGTTCCTTAAGCCCATGAGTCAGTGTTGTTGTTGTTGTTGTTGTTGTTGTTGTTGTTGTTGTTTTATTTGCATTCTACCCATCTGACCAGGTTGTCCCAGCCACTCTGGGCAGCTTCCAACAGATACAAAAACATAATAAAACATTACACATTTAAAAAAAGTCCCTATACAGGGCTGCCTTCAGATGTCTTCTAAAAGTCAGATAGTTGATTATTTCCTTGACATCTGCTGGGAGGGCGTTCCACAGGGCGGGTGCCACTACCCAGAAGGCCCTCTGCCTGGTTCCCTGTAACCTCACAGTGAGGGAAACCACCAGAAGGCCCTCGGAGCTGGACCTCAGCACATGGAGATGCTTCTTCAGGTATATAGGGCCGAGGTACAAGAACTAACCCCCGGGAACCATTGGTGGAGGCAGCATAGTTCAGTGGGTAGAGCATGTGTATTGCATGCAGAATGTCCCAGGTTCAGCCCCTGCTGTCGCCAGTTAAAGGAATCAGGGAGCAGGGCATAGGAAAGACTCCTCTCCCTATGCCAGCGGAGAGCTGCTGGTAGTCCAAGTAGACAATGTCAGACCAACAGACAAATACTTTGACTGGTACTATGCAGCTTCCCATCTGAAGTTAATGGTGTGGAGTCTTCTTTTCCAGTAGACAGCCTGTGCCATATGTTCTCACATGTTGTTGGGCCAGACACTTCGTTGGCACGCTTCAAAACTGAGGGTTGAAAAAAGCAAATCACTGTGCCACTGCCCTATCGTTGTGAATGGTTTCTGCTGTTTCACGATTGGGGCATGGATGGAAAATTATATTACACTGGTACCTCAGGTTGCATACGCTTCAGGTTACAGACTCCACTAACCCAGAAATAGTGCTTCAGGTTAAGAACTTTGCTTCAGGATAAGAACAGAAATCGTGCTCTGGCGGCGCGGTGGCAGCAGGAGGCCCCATTAGCTAAAGTTGTGCTTCAGGTTAAGAACAGTTTCAGGTTAAGAACGGACCTCCGGAACGAAATAAGTACTTAACCCGAGGTACCACTGTATATTCACAGCGTTTTTATCTGGCCATCTCTCACTTTTCCTCCTTCCTCTTTCTTTTTCACAACAAAACAGAGCAAGGATAACCGAAAGAGCGTTTTGGGGTTGTTGTTGTTGTTTTGTTTTCCCTTAAAGAATTGGTTAAAATATAACTCAGAAACTGGAAGTGCTTATGTAAGATTGTTTTTCTTTCCCTAGCTTCCCTTGATAACGTGTATGCAAACATTGTTCACGTGGCAATGAAAAGATGTCCCACATGCCTTTTGGACTACAGGCATTCACTGAGCCAGCAAGCATGTTGTGTCTTTTCCTAGGTCTTAGTTCAGGCTTTCGTAATCTTTTCAGGGTCAGGCCTACAGATGCTGTCTTCAGCGCTGCTTGTCCAACTGGCTGGAGCAATCCACTTTGAACAAAATATTTAATTTCTGCTTTAATACAAGGTAGGTTTAGGTAGACAATTGGGGGTTTGCCTCTCGCTCATTCCTCCTCTGCCTCACAAAATAATAATAATAATAATAATAATAATAATAATAATAATAATAATAATAATGAGCCTGTCAGATTTCACATAAAAAAGAAGTGATAATCAGAGCTTAAAATGTTTTGTTATACTGCCTCAACATGACCGAGAAGCAGACAAATGTGTCTGGTGTTTTAAAACGGGGTTGATGCAACCTTTAGAAAAAGAACCGATCATCCCACTCCTTTTCAAAAGCATCACATTTGCCATCTCTGAAATCCGCTCTTCCACTGAGTACACGTGCACAGAAGAAATATCATGCAGTGGGAGTTGTGGTTACCTAGAGACTGTCAGTAGCTCTCATCTTTATGAAGCTGTATTGCATTTTTATGTTGGTTTAAAATAAAATAAAATTGTACGCGTATGGCTCAACCGTCATCTGTTAAAGGTAGCTAGGAATGTTACCACTCATTTAAATGGGAAATAGATTCCACACTCGATGAATCTACTACAATAATTAGGTAATGTTTCTTTTGAAAACTAAGAGTAGTATATCCCAAAGCCTTGACATGACTTCAATGCACCCCAGGTGAATTTCTTTTATCTTGCTCACATAGAAGGTTAGCCATTTCCTACTGTACTTCCCATCCTGACTTAAGTGATAGGCTGTTATTTCTGGACAGACATGTGCCTTTGTGGAAGCATTTGGCAGATATAGAACATGTTTGATGGCTGGCTTTCTAGTTTGCAGCTCCTGAGTTCTGTGCTTCTACTTTTACGTTTCCCTTTGTTTTGCGATTATAAGATTGTAGCCAGCATTTAGCAGAATTTTTAGCAGTTGATAAATACTGCTGAAAAAACATGTTTGCTTCTGGGACAGCAGAAGGTTAATGTAGGGCAGACAGGAATGGACTATACAGAATGAACTTAGAGAGCAGCTCTAGAATGACTGTTCTCCTGTTAACAGCAGAGGCTGGTTGTGCAACATATAATTAAAGGACTCCCAATGATGCTTTAACCACAAGTAAACACCACATGTGAAGGAAATGCAACTGGCTACCTGATTATATTTATGTATTACTGAACTATTTATTCTTTCTGGTTACAAAAGATATTCCATAAGAGGGGAAGCTTGGGGCAGAATAGGCCTTCCAGTCGGTGTGCTGATTGCCTCTTGGTCTCCCTGATGGAGTTTGACAGAACATTGCTGGATATGTCCCAGGTTGTGGATATGGGGAGACTTCTATCTCCATTTGAGACCTCCTTAACTGGTGAGTCTCAACAAACCCAGGAACCCCATGACATATATTTGTCCCAATATATGTCAGGCAGTTGTGTGTGAGGCAGTCACACTCTGGATGGGATTTTTCTGTATTGGGTGAGATGGGATTATCTAGAATTGGCAAGCCTTTAATTACTCCTTTACCTTAGGTGGATTACTACTACCTGCTTGAGTGGGGGTAGAGCTGTTTACTTTTGATCTCTGCTTTTGATATCAGTGGCAGTGATTGTCTTTCTGGAGGCGGCACTCGGTTGCAGTGTTTCTGTACCTACCTTGCAGGGCAGTTCCTGAAGGTGGTATTTCCATTTCTTGTGGGAGACAATCCTGTGCAGTTTCTCAAGGTTCTGCCTGAGCTTCTTAACACCCGAGTGAGACAGCTTCATGGAGTCTTCTAGGGATTTCCTTCTATATCCAGGCTGGCAGGGTCTTCCATGAATAAGATTCATAATGAACTGAATAAGGGTGAGAAAACTAAAGTTCAGTCAGATAAGATGGACCTGTTGATGCTGGGCGGTGGGCCTTTTCTTAAATGGGAGTCTCCTTTCAATTAAATAAAGAGCAAACAATAGCGGTGGAACGAGGCTTCAGAATCAGAGTCCTCAGATTCCTCGAATCTTGATTCCCTTTAGTCCTGTAACATGTCCGAATAAATTCAACTTGGTTATTCAAAAAAACAAAAATAAAGAACAAATGTTCACCTTGGGAACCTGTAGCTGTTTCATGATGCCCAAATGGCATCATGGTAATGTGTTCTTCCAGCTTTTGAGTAGCACACAGCTGTCTGCATCACATCGACCTAGATACTACACAACTAGATGTTTGGCATGTCCCTGGTAGCAACACCTCTGGGCTACTGTAATGCAGTGCTCTTCAACCTACCCTTGAACTAGTTTTCAAGCTTCAGCTGATTTGAAGTGTGGCAGCTCTACTTCCGTCAGAAGTTACTAAACTCATATAAAAGTTATTCTTGCTGGTTCTAATTCTCCCTTTAAAAAATTTAAAAAGAATGCCCTTGAAAGGTACTTATTGAACACCTGGTCCTTCAAAGGACTTGATTCCCTCTTTCCCAGCCTGCTAATAATGGCCTGCCCAGTGAAGGGATCCCTTAACTGAGAGAAGTCTGCAGTGTTTTTTTCTAGTATGAGGGAAAGACTATGGCAAGGCATGGATGTTGCTAATTTCTTTTTTATGCTGGGAATAGTGGGAAGTTGTAGTTCAACCCCTATGATTCCATGGAGGAAAAGGACACTAGCCTAAGATTTTGGACTTCTACCATAAAGTGAGCCCTCCATCACCTAGCATTCCCCTGGGTGAGCAGGGTGCAAACAGAATCATGTTGGGAAAGTTTCCTTACAGCAGGCTGTGCTCACCTTAATTCTGTTTATTGTGGTTAAACACCCCTGCTTTGAATTTTTGCCCTATTCCAAGTGTTACGATGATGTCACCTGTACTTTTAATTATTTCACTGTAAGCTGCAGTAATGTTTTTTTATTTGCATTCCTGCTATAACAAGACAACATTCATTTTTAGTTGCACTTAGATGTACCTTGCAGATGCATAAACTGGTATATTTTTTGCAACTTCCTTTTATAACTCTGAAAATTTGTAGTGGTGGTGAAGATTATTCAACGCTGGCAATATTTTAGGGATAAATGCAGTACTTTTTTTTAGGCTGAATGCAGTAAAAATGAAACGTTAAATTTACTTCACTCTATTCTGCATTAATAATTAGTAATACCATTCCCTGAATAAGCCTTGCACCAGTTTTATTGGTTCTTAAATCTAGTTTTCTTCTTGCGCTGTAGTAATGGGAATTAAATAGAGTTCTATTTAAAGATGCCCTTGAAATGTTGTCAAAACATTCCTTACTTATTCTAGAAAGTCACAGTGCAATCATGAATCCCAGTATATCCACTGTATCCTCTACATCAGTAATATCCTATACACTGGAGCTAATTCCAGTAAGAGAGAACAAAACTGTCAACCAATTTGTTGTTGTTGTTGTTTAGTCGTGTCCGACTCTTCGTGACCCCATGGACCAGAGCACACCAGGCACTCTGTCTTCCACTGCCTTACGCAGTTTGGTCAAACTCATGCTGGTAGCTTTGAGAACACTGTCCAACCATCTCGTCCTCTGTCGTCCCCTTCTCCTTCTGCCCTCCATCTTTCCCAACATCAGGTTCTTTTCCAGGGAGTTTTCTCTTCTCATGAGGTGGCCAAAGTATTGGAGTCTCAGCTTCAGGATCTGTCCTTCCAGTGAGCACTCAGGGCTGATTTGCTTAAGAATGGATACGTTTGATCTTCTTGCAGTCCATGGGACTCTCAAGAGTCTCCTCCAGCACCATAATTCAAAAGCATCAATTCTTTGGCAAGCAAAGACAAACTCACAATAATAGCTGCATCGTTCTATGAACATGCAGAGGTCTTCCAGCACCTGTTATGTGATCCCTTTTAACTGGAGATGCCAGGAATTGAACTTGGGACCTTCCACATGTAAAGCAGATGCTCTCCTACTCAGCTATGATCCCTCCTCAAATAAACTGAGATCTGTGTTCCATTTTTACTTGGACTACTCCTTTTGCAGAACTAGAGTTTTGTCATTGTTGGTTGGGGCAACCTTAGAACTGGCATGTAGAGATATGAGTTTTCTACTCGCACGCCACCCTGTCCCTTGCAAACAACAACAACAACAAACCAACAACTTTGCCCAGTTTCCCTCCTTGTGCTGTAAGGGCCCCAGCAGTCTCCTCTTGCTGCTTCCAGTGTGATTATTTTCTGCAAGCCTGGCATTGGGCTCTGCCAGCAAATGGGTTTAGGAGCAATCCTGACCCACCCAGGGCAGAATCTCTGCACAGCATTTTGTGAAATGGGCAGGATGTCAGTGTGATCTGTGCAGAATAAAGTGAGGATTCGCTTCAGACATACAGTGGTACCTCAGGTTACATATGCTTCAGGTTACAGACTCCGCTAACCCAGAAATAGTGCTTCAGGTTAAGAACTTTGCTTCAGGATGAGAACAGAAATCGTGCTCCAGCGGCGTGGCGGCAGCAGGCGGCCCCATTAACTAAAGTGGTGCTTCAGGTTGAGAACAGTTTCAGGTTAAGAACAGACCTCTGGAACGAATTAAGTACTTAACCTGAGGTACCACTGTACTTGAATAGTTTCATGAATCGTAATGGCATGAGTGTTCAAGCCCATGGAAGCTCTGGCATATTAGCGTTTACTTTATGTGTCTGGTTAATGAAAACCTCCCTCTTGGCCGCAAATAGTTTCCCCCTGTAACTTTGACAGCAGTTGCTGGTCTGCACTCATGATTATGGTTGAAATCACCAAAAAGGATGTTGTTCCAATATAACCCTCCCCACCCCCTCCACCCCCAAAAAAGTTCTTCAAAATCTACACGTAAGAAATAAGAGTACTGCCACTTACTGAACTCATTCTGCATCACAGTGTAGTTTCCTAGTACCATTTATGCCCAGATCTAATCTAGTATCAAACAACGTGGGCCACCTCCCAACCATTGCTGTTTTGTGGGTGGGATTCAGCTGCACACCTGCAAATTCAATGGATTCAGCAGTCTTGTACGACCAACACGCTTCCAAAAGCCAAAACCTTTCTTTAAGTAAGGAAAGTGATGTGAAGATACACTGGAAAATGTGGGATAACGGTTGAAATGACACAACCTCATACAACCTCCCTGCAAACAAATCAGGATGAATGCTCGGACCGAGTTGTCTGGAAACAACCTCTCATATGCCTCATACAGCTTGTATCCCATTATGGTGGCATAATGTGGAGATCAGATAACAAACTGTATATATAATTTAATTGAGGCCAAAATAACGCATGGCACGAAGTTGTGTGGATCTTTTGTCCAAAAGGAGCTTTGAGAGGCTCTGCTTAACCTTTCCCCTGCCAGCTGTTCTTTCTGGTCAAAATCTCCTCTCTGTAGTTCCACCCAGACAGGAAGAAATATATGAGCATGTGTCCCGTCCCCCCCCGTAGTGAGAAAAAATGCCTAGGTGAGGGGCATTGGGAGAAAGGGTTAAGCAGATTCTCCCCCATTTGTTCCCTCACTAAACCTAAGGCTTCTTTAAAGCTTGGGAGTGGGGGGGGGAAAGAAAATACATTTAGGGAAAGACTGATGTAACTGCATATTATACACAGTCTCAGTCTGTTTTAAAACGCTTCCGTTGTGCTTGCACAAACATGTTTTGAATTGTGCTTAAAAATACCTTAAGTGCCCATGTCTGTCACGTAGTTAGTCATGGTAAAACACATGTTCCTTGTAAGCTTTGGTAGACTGTGTGTGTGTTCCGTAGGTGATGTTAAAGTACTTGTTGAAAACATGCCACACCTTCCTTAAGAGCGATCCTTGTTGAACCAGAATGGTTAAGACTCCCCCAACAAGTTAGCCAAATATTTCTATTCTGATTCACCCTTCATTGCTATAGATTTCACAGAGGAAAAAAGAGCCCCCCCTTTTTTAAAGCATAAACCTTAAGAGATCCACTAGCATATGTAGAACATATGTAGAAACGCCTGCAAAACTGTGGTTCAGAGCATTGGGGACAATGCCAATACAGAATGTGGAAAGTTCAGCCTGAAATCTTACACCGACCAGGGTAGTTAATCCAGATGTGATCCTCCAGATGGCCCTAGCCACCATGGCCAGTGGGATAATGGGATTTGTAGTCCAACAGCATCTGTAGGGTCACTGGTTAGCTGCCCTTGCTGTACATATTTACCTGGCAGTAAGACATGTTGAACTCAGTGGGACTTAGATTTGAGTACAAATGCATAGGATCGAACCATCGGAGTATTTTACAGAGTGTCTACCTGACTTGTTTGTTATAAGGCATGAGTACCTGCTAGAAGCATAAAGGACTAGCAGGTGATTCAATAACTTGACCATCAATGGTATCATTCACTCTTCCATCTTCATCTGTTCGTACCTATTGTCTAGCTTTTCATTAGGAACTGTGATGGTTTAGTCACATGCCTACTTAATTAGTTCCCTTTCAAAACATCTTTGTTCACAAAACTTGAGTACAGTTTCTAAGGACAGACTAAGAGACCTGAGCCCGTGGGAGGCGAAGAGGAGCTGTAGGCTTGAAAGTTCTAAGAGAGATGTTAACCACATGAGTGGAGTCTTGCTGAAGTAGGTTTAGAGACTTAGCTCTGGTTTTCACCAGTGACCTTCTTTTGCTTAATTAAGAAGCCAATAAAGCCTTGAGTGCTTTTTCTCTATCTTTGAAGGGAAGCAGAGGGGTCTCTGCTTATATTGAGGTCACTTCCAGACAAGCTTTGGTACAAGGTTTGTGGGGAGGTTATATGATATTGGCTGCTTATTGAGCGTTCATCCTAATTTGTTTTCAAGGAAGGCTATATAACATCGAACCAAGCAGTTGCTGTTCCAAACTTTCCAGTTGATTTTGATGCTGATTTTTTAAATATATATAAAGAAAGCCTTTATCAAAAGAATCCTCCTTCTAAATATATATGCATTGGGAATTTAAATTATATAATTCAGAAATAATAATGTATGAAAAACAATAGTAGACGGATGGCCTCAATCTGGATGAAGGGCCAATAATCATTTTAATGATTTCAAAAAAATACTGTTGCTTCTAAGCCTTCTTGTTTCTGCAGAGGAAGAGTTTTGTCTTCAGGAATTGTGAACCATGAGCTAATATTACCAATTAGTAAGCATGCCAGCTACTAGAAACTTAAGCCCAAGGGTCATAGTGAAATGGCATGCCAAAGTGTTCTCATGTTTTATAATCCTTACAGAACCTGATGTCACACTGATCTCGAACTTGCCACATATACCCCTTTTGAAAGCTGCCTGGCGATTAGCTAGGTAGCTCTAAAAATACAATGCTTTGTATATGCAGCCTTTTAGCAGAGATGTGTGTCTCAACCATCATATTCTTAAAAAGGCATGAATGCTATTATAAACAAGAGAGAGAGAAGAACTGATTGCAGGAACTGATTATGTTTTGATTGTGCCTGTGTAAAACTAACAAGATTTAATAATGCTAGACAAAAGTTTCCCTTACATTTTCTTGTCTGCTGCTTATATTTCAGCTTCCTGTAAATGTTCGTTAATAGCACAGCGGGCAGAACTTTGTACAGCTATGAAGAATTATCAACAAGCTCTTTATGATGCAGAGGCACTCTGCCGAAATAAACCCCATTGGCCTAAGGTACAAGGTTCATAAGCTGCTATGGGGGAGGTGGCTAACGTTTTTGTTGGCCTATGGGTAGCAAATATGAAATAACGAAATGCATGTAAGAAACTGTACTGTTTCCCACAATTTTTTTGAAACTGAGATACATTGAGGTTTTTCTGTGTGTTATGTTCACACAGGGTCATTATGTGAAAGCACAAGCTCTTTCTGGATTAGGAAGGATTGAAGAAGCATTGAAGGAATTTCTTTATTGTGTTGCCTTAAATCCTGAATGGAGCTCAATGAAAATGGAAGCTCAGAAGGTAGGATAACTGTACCAACTTTGCATGTGGTCAGTGCAGGGAATAATATATGCACATGTGCGTTTCGTTTTGTGTTTTGCTAAAGGCTTCTGATGCACAGTTCTGCTGTTAACAGTGAGATTGTGTGTTAGTGATGGGTGTGGTTCTCACTGCCATGTTAATCAGCTCAAGATAATTAGCAGAGGGATTTATAGCTTGAGTAGCTTGATCATTCCAATGAAACAATAGCCACTGTTGCTTGTGGATTTGCCTGCTGGTTAAAATAATCACGAAGACCGTGGTTTGCAGCTAATAGCCTTTGAAACCGTATCTAACCTGTGGGTGTCCTCCAACTAGCTTACCAACCAGTGAAGGTCTCACATACGCCACTACAGCTGCAGCTTTGCAGCTGATCTCTATAGCCCCCCCCCAATAACTTATAGTTCCTTCATTTCTAGTGTATTATACTGTTCTGCCAAAGACCTCTCTCTAATCATTCACTTTACCAGATAAAACTATGTGCAGCGTGATTAGCACTGGCATTGGGCACAGCACCAGCACTGCTAACCAGAAGTTATTTGCAAGCTGGGTTTCTTACCCAGGAGATTCCAACTAAGCATCAGAAAAAACTTTCTGACAGTAAGAGCTGTTCGACAGTGGAAGGTTGTGCACTCTCCTTCCTTGGAGGTTTTTAAAGCAGAGTTTGGATGGCCATCTCTCAGGGATGCTTTAACTGAGATTCCTGCATTGCAGAGGATTGGGGTTCCTTCCAGCTCTACAAATTCTGTGATTCTATTAAAGTCCTGAGAATAGGGTGAGATTGTTTCAGCCCCAAGACCTCTCTAACCCGAGTCACTGCAACAGCATTTCAAAACTTGTTTCTTTCCCCCCTCTTTTTCACTTTGCTTAGATAATGTGTGAGATGTTTTTCCCAGCATTTGAAAACGTGCACGATAATCTAACAACACCTTTCTGTAATCGGACCTCGTATACAAGGTTGAAACCTGTGTTTCTAAGTAGCATAAACACACAGTCTTCTGGAGAAGATGGGTCAACTGCAGAGACCTCAAAGGTAAGGTTTACAACACGTATGCTTCAAAAATAAAAGTTGGGGGTCAGAATATCACCTCCCTATCTGATTCTTTATTTACTGAGGTTTAGAATAGGCCAGCAAAGTGATTACACCAGCGCTTTGGAGCACAGTGTACAGAAGTTTCTCAGCTTTGGTCCTAGATCAGTAAAAGTCAGTAACATGGCAGCTCACAAAGGAAGTGTTTTGCTAATGGGAAGAGAACGAAGTGAAAGAAATTGCCCACGAAAAGCTGAAACTGTAAAGTTTTGCAAATTTGAGGAGTCCCATTTAAAGCATACTGGGGAGACTTGCAGTCTTGAGATACAAGCCAGAGCTCGTCTGTTCCAGTAATTATGCAAATAGAGCCCTGCATGAGCCACTGTTCCACTGACTTGGATAATTATCCACTTAGTCCATTTTTATGTAACTGGGGTAGGAGATGATTTATAAGCAGCAGTTGTAAAGGTCATGCAACAGCGGTCTGTGAAACTGTTCCTGAATTGAAGATGCTATTGTTGTATCTGTTTCAGGAGGCCAGCTTGAAGCTAACTAAAAACCTGTCCCAAGAGACTGATGCATATCGAAGTACAGAGTCTTCTGTTTCTCATCATATACTGGACTTCTCTTTTGAAGACAACAAAAAAACTTTGGGAACGGTCCTCTCCAGTCTGCCTGGCGCAAGCTTAAAAAGAAAGTTTTCTAGTGATGGGGATTTACAGAGCTTAGGTGTCCCTATCAAAATTCCTCGAAAAGGTGTGTTTTGTTGAATGAGGATCTCTCCTTTTCCTTGCTTTGTAAGGAAATTCGCACTACTCTGCTTCTGTGGTTGGTAGGTTATTTTTCATTAAGAGCACCTGGACAATTTCTGCCATGAGTAGCGTAAGTTAAAAAGTTAAACGTTTGTAATATATACACTGTTTAATGTAATAAGAGAATGCTCTTGCTGTAGAAAAAGGGTCACTAACCATGTTTTGGGACCAGCGGGCAAGTTTTGAATTTTGAGAAAGTGCTGTGGGCACCATTCACAGCTGTGCCATGGAGATGTGGCACAATGGCACATAGCTGCTGTGGGGATGTGGCATAATTAAAGAGAGTACAAGAATTTGCTTCTCTGCCCCTTCCTGCCCCAGAAAATTTCTGGAAGTCATCCATGTCCTGCTGAGCCTGTTTCTGAAAATCACACGATATTGATTTTTCTCTCACGCGCACATGCAAGGATACTGTTGTTGTCAAATAAAAGGGAACATTCTCCAGAACCATAAGAAATGCGGCAGGCGGCCACAACACACACTCCTCTCTCATGCACATGTACACAATTGCCGCCCACATACAGGTCATGGACACATGCCTCTCTGTTTTACACACACACACACACACACACACACACACACCTACCTCACACACAACATGTGTTCATCTCTCCCTCTCTCACACTCAGGTGTCTACAGGAATTTTTCTCAACTTAGGGTGTGGCTCAAAGCGAAACACTGAATAGGGGAGAGCTGGTTAATTTTTCACAGAAAAATGAGAACAGTGGTGTTGCTACACCTCATCTCATATCTCAGGGTCTTAAGATGTTAGAAGGTGTTTGTTTTTTAAAAGAATTTGGGGAATTGGGGCATTATCCACAGGCACCCGGTTGGCAACGTCTGTGGGATGACATGATGTGTCACAGCAGGAATAGGCAAACTCTGCCATCCAGATGTTTTGAGACTACAATTCCTATCATCCCTGACCACTGGTCCTGCTAGATAGAGATCATGGGAGTTGTAGTCCCAAAACACCTGGGGGGGCTGAGTTTGCCTATGCCTGTGTCACAGCTTTTGAATTTAATTTGATACTTGGTGATAAATTTGTAGGATTCTTTTTTTTGAAAAACTTTATTAGTTGAAATAGTATTTTAATTCATTGTTCATTCACCCTAAGGGCCCCAAGGGCAGCTTATAACAATTACAGCACAATGTTGAAAACAATTTTAAGGCAAAGTCCAATCACATAAATAAAGTTGGTTGTAAAATTATGCATCTAGGAAGCCCGGGTAAAGAGTGTGTCATCGGCATTTGCTGAAATTTGTTTAAAGAAAATGCCAGATACAACTCTTTAGAGAGTTTCACTCCTAACCACCAAGGTCATATACAATAAACAATAAAGTGGGCAACATGTGAAATTTTACAGCCAGACCTGTGTTCCTTCTCTGGAGAGCAGATTTGGTGCAACTCCCAGTTTACAGTATTGTTCTTTTACAGCAAAAACGATAAAGTTGTGGCATATTAAAGATGAACACATTAGTTGTAACATAAGCTTTCGTGGACTGGAATTTACTTCATCTGATTCAACAAGTTACCCAACTTCATTGGTTTTGTTCTGCAGCAGCTTTCATTTGCTTTTGATGTTTTTCAGTAATTTCAGATATGAAAAATTAATTCATTGTCTGTTCCTCCGGAGCTGGAGATAGCAATTCCAAATGATGTAAACACATGATTTTTCTGATAGGAAAATGGGTGCCTTACGCTGTCTACTTTAGCCTGCCCTTCTCTATAATACTCTAAATTCAGTACTCCAGCAAACCCTCTGTGAATTGTTGGTTTAGTTAGTGAAAAAGCTCTCAATGTAGGATGACCTTGAACAATTAAAATTAATAATAGGGCCCTTCAGTAAACCTTGCTGATTTTCAATGTGTGTGTGTTCTCTCTCTCTCTCTCTCTTTTAAGATGGAGACGCTTCTTGCGAAAATCCCAACTCTCTTCCCTTAACAGCGATACCCGCAAGCCTTGTGGATGCATCTGATTTTGAGTGTTCCCTTTGCATGAGGTATTTGCAATAAATGGACTAAATGTTGTTTGGAAAATATTGTGTGGCATTTTAAAGGTGGAGGAAAGAGGGAAAGATCCTGTCTTATGCATACTAAGCTATTTAATTCTTATCTATCAATGTATCTACCCACGGAGGTGAGGAACTACTCATCAGCTGGAGGGCTGGATCTGAAAGTGGTCAACTTTCAGGCCACATTGACAGGATGGCCGACCTGCCAGTCACCCGATGCCATAAAAACCCAGAGCTCCTGAGTGCACCCTATACCCACTGAAAGCAGCATGACGGTGTAAGGTGCCAAGTTCAAGCAGTGCCAAAGATAAAGGATCCGTCTGGAGTGTGCGGCAGGTTCTCTTGTTGCGACAGGGGATTTACCTTTGGGTGCTGCTCGTATCTGGCACCTTGCCCTGCTGTGCTAATTTTGGCAGGGATCAGGTATGCTTGGAAGTGACCCGGAACTCCTGAGTGTATTCAGTCCCTGCCGAAAGCAGCACAACAAGGTGCGGTGCCAAAGGAACGTCCTATGAAATCGGGCGACAGGCAGGTGGGTGTAGCTTGGCTGAAAGGGCCTTGCAGGCACCTCTTTGGTGGGCACCTTTGCCATTATAAGTGAACAAGGGAGGTGTTCCTAGTGAGTTCTGGCACCTCTTTTTCTAGAAAAATAGCACTGGTCCTCCAGATGTTTCTTGACTCAGCGCCCCATCAGCCCATGCCAGCTGTGCCAGTGGTCATGGAAGTTAGGTGTTGCAGTACAAAAACTTCAGGAGGGCATCGCATTGATTTCCTGTGGAATATGTGCTCTATAGCTATGCTCAAACTCTTTTTTTAAAAAGAGCTCTCAGTCATATACCATATTTTTCGCTCTATAGGACGCACGTTTTCCCCTCTCAAAATTAAGGGGAAATGTGTGTGTGTCCTATAGAGCAAATGCAGGCTCCTTGGCTTCAGCGATAGCAACACGAAGCCTCCAAAGCGCAGAGGGAGCGCTCCCTCCACACTCCGGAGGTTTCGCGTTGCTTTCACTGAAGCCTGGAGAGCAAGAGGGCTTGGTGCGCACCGACCCCTCTCGCTTTCCAGGCTTCAGGGATAGCTGCCTGAAGCCTGTGGAGTGCAGCGCGAGTTCCTGCTGGTGCCAGGTGCCAGGATGGCGCCTGATGTCTCCATCATCTGGAGGTGCATGCCTGGAGATCCTTGGATCTTGACTGATTTCGCACACTACTAACACATCCCGTAGAATTTTATCCATTATATTTTATCTGCAAAATCAGAATGAATTTCAGGAACCCAAAAGTCGTATTGAAAAATATGACTTTTGAGCCGTCTGGCCCCAAAATAGCAACTAGAATTTCTGTTTTGGCACCTGCAACGCTGGTTTAAGGAGCAATTTGGCGTCTACCTTATATATCTGAGTATCTTAACACTGGGGAGCTGTTATTTGTACCTCATGAAATCACATATGCCTTTATTAACGCATGTGAAAAATCTGGAGTTGTGCTTTGAACAAAAGTGTGGAGTAACCAGTTGTTTTTTCAATGCTCACGATCGTTCAGGTTATTCTACGAACCTGTTGCTACTCCCTGTGGACATACCTTCTGCCTCAAATGCCTTGAACGTTGCCTGGACCATAATCCATACTGTCCGCTTTGTAAGGAAAAGCTGTCTGAAGTAAGTATTCCACTATCTCCCAGGGGCTGCTTAAATGGAAGCCTCTTGGTTGGGTAATACTTACTGTTAGCAAACCAGGCGTGGGGGGGACGGGACTGGCTTGCAAAATAAGGAATTGGTGATGCAGAAGTAGGTGTGTTCCAGTGATAAAGGCCCTCAGGGTATGCAGGAAAACTTTTGGGTGTGGGTGAAATACCCTCCACTCAAAATTGCAGCAGGACACAAGGCTAGGCATGCTCAAGAGTTGCACAGCTCAGCTTAGTTTTAATTATATTTATTTAATATATTTATATCCTTCTTTCCCTCCCAAGTTTGGGAATCAAGGTGGCTCGCAACGTTTTTAAAGCATCGTTATAAAATGCAAAGTAATGCAAATAATGTGGGACTCTTAATCTCCGGGTGGTGGGTTTGAGCTCCATGTTTTGCAAAACATTCCTGCATTGCAACGGGTTGGACTAGATGATCCTTGAGGTCCCTTCCAACTCTATAAAAGTTGTGTGGATCTAAACAGCTGTGAATAGAAGTTAGGCTGAAAGGAAGCAAGGTGTTTCTTATGTGCTACCCTTCAGCCTAAGCTCCCAGAGCGGATTTGGAGGCCAAAGGAGATCGAGCTGTAGGCTTTCCCCCCCAAAGTTATTGCAGGGTCCAGAAGGCTCTCCTCTTGGGGGAACAACGAGGTTTTTCATTTGGTATGAGGGCAAAAGGAAGGGAGGAAGCTCATGTACACACTCTTTAGCCCAGATACCGCTGAAGGGATTGAGCTATTGTGGACCTCCTGAGACTTGGATCCACACACCAAACTCAAGATAAGGTGTCAAATATTTCTGGAACTGGCCTCATGAACACTGAGCCTGCAGGGACCTGCCACAGTCCTGCTATGTCTGAGCTGGACTCTTCCTGGCTCCAGCTGTTGCCCACAGAGCCAGGAAACATGGGGGAGGGATTAGTAGAGGAGCAAAACAACAACAACCCTCTTTTGGCAGGCTCCCTACCTATTAATGTGAACCTCATTTTATAGCTGGGCATCTCAAAGAAGCTTCGCTAGCAAGATATGAATATACTGCATAGCAGTAGTTAAACATGAATTATTTCCTCCAAGGTCGTTTTTGACTACAAAAAAAGAGGAAAGTAATTGGAAATTTCTTTGCAGTACGGCTTTAGCACAATAATAGATTGGGTCCTATTCTTTCTTTCTTTTTACGGCATCTTCTGCGGATACAGTAATGAGTGCCCCCCCCCTACTATTTTGCTATCCCGTGTATCTGTCCTGGCTGTTGAAAACCAGGGTTAACCCTTCACAGCACTATACAGGATTGTGCCATCTTTGTGTATTTTGCACACACCTTTTCTTCTCTTCAGACTTGAAGGCAAGGATGGCAGAGCCTGGGGCCTACAGATGATGTTGGAAGTCCGACTCCTCTGTCAGCATATCTAATGATAAGGGATTGTAGGAGTTGCCATCCAACATCATCTGCAGGTCCCCCCCCCCCCCGTGCTTTTAAAGTATGGAAAGGTTTGGCTAACCACACTAACTTCATCACTAGATTCTGCCCCAAAGCCAGCTTTGTTACTGAGTTCTTGAATGCTTTCATTTTTAGTTTTTGGCCGGCCGAACTTACAAGAAGACCATCCTTACTGAAGAATTAATAGTTCGTTACTTGCCAGAAGAGTTGTCTGAAAGGAAGAAAGTTTACGAAGAAGAAATGAAGGAATTGTCAAAGTAAGCAGCCTTCCTACGAAAGAGAGGAGGGCAGGGGCGAAGGAAACAAGCCTGTTATGATGTGTGCCTTGCTCACGATTGTGCTGGGCTCATGATTTATTTCCTTCAAACGCACTACAGAACAAACATGGCGTGCAGGCCTGCTCCAGTTGATATTAAAACTGTGGATTAATGTTGCATGTGGGTGTGTCACTGATAGAAGGAAGGCCTCGGAAATAGGGAATAATAATGTCAACACAGCCAAGCTTATTTCATGGCAGGTTTCAGAAAATAGCTTTCAGCTGCATGTGCTGATTTAATACGACTCTTCGTTCTCTTACAGCCTGAATAAAGATGTCCCCATCTTTGTGTGCACCATGGCATTCCCTACCATTCCTTGCCCTCTTCACATCTTTGAACCCCGCTATCGGTTAATGATAAGAAGATGTATGGATACTGGCACCAAGCAGTTTGGCATGTGCTTAGCTGATGAACTGAAAGGGTAAGCAAAGGATTTGGAAGCAGACTTGCAAATACTAAATTACCGAAAGAGGTGCTGGTGTTACGGAGTGTGTGTGTCTGAACCCACCTGTGTGTCCAGCGCTCAGGTGTATTCATACACACACTGCCAAGAACTTTTAAGGATCTATGGCTAGAGTTTCGATGTGTGTTCGTTATGAATATGTGTTTATCCATAACCATGTGACAACAAGAAGTTCTCACCCAAAAGGAATAAAGAAAGGTTGTTTTATTACATGTGTTGAAAGTGACTTGTGTATATTACATGCTGACTCAGATGACAAAAAGACAATTCAAGCAGGCGGCAAATCCTGCAGCACATACACACCTTGATCTAAAGAGTTAAAGAACTCCTAACTGTTCCCCCTCAATAATCTCATGGGGAGTTGCAAAGTACTAAGAAAATCCAGCCATCTGAACGTAGTCCCTGCATTCTTCTAACACCAATGTTGCAGCCTTTCATCAGTCACAGAATAGGCACCCTAGTTCCACATGCGTTGCATCTCTCTGATCACGTATATGCACAATTTCTGCAAGAACCTTTTACAGCTTGATTCTATACATGCTTATGCATGGAACTGATGATTCCATATTGAATCAATGAGACACATTCCTTAAGTATGCTTAGAATTTTTAGGTATACTTAATACACAGGACTAATATGGCTCTCTTTGTCCCTTCAGGTTTGCTGATTACGGCTGCATGTTAGAGATCAGGGATGTGAAGTTTTTCCCTGACGGACGTTCAGTTGTTGACACAGTTGGTGTCCGGCGTTTCAGGGTCTTGAGCCATGGTCAGAGAGACGGGTATAATACTGCAAACATTGAATACATGGAAGATAAAAAGGTAACTTGTATAGTTTTGTGAGGCTTTTTTTCTACACTTGCCTTCCAAGTATGCATCCTTTTATTTAATTAACTGCAAAATAAATTATGTTGGTTTTGGGTCGTCCCCCCCATTAGACAACCCCATCCTAACCTCTTAATACTAACCTCTCTTCATCCCTTGCCATTTTCTCCTCCTCTACCAACCATAGAACCTTCTTTCCCCAGTAGCTTAAGCCGTTTCCTTCCTCTCTCCTGCTCTGCATATTGGTCCACTAACATTAGGAAATTTAATATTACTTTGAATCGAAACACTATGCTCAACAAGTTTTGAAGAGACAGCATCATACCAAGCTTCACAATGACTGGAAGCATATTCCTGGAGGTGTTTATAACTTTATTGTGTAGCATTCCTAGTTGTACATGCCCTGCACAGCCTGAAAAATATACCGAATGAGAAAACATGAGTTTATAGCAGCAGCAGTTTGGGGAAACAAGCAACATGAGAAATTGGAATTTCACTAAAATTGGTGGTTATAGGTACTGCTAGGAGTATTTAGTGGACAAATGCTAGAACTGGCATATATAATCTGCCTGTAATTTGTATCATGCCTCTTAAATAGTGGTGCTCTGCTTTAGATTGATGATAAGGCATTAGAAAGCTCTATATCGGATCACGCGTTCCTCAAGCATGCTTTGGTCACTGACGCTTAATCCTGTTAGTTTCTGCAACTGGTTTCTCCAGCAGTGCAGCGTAAAGTTGTTCTCATATGGAAGGAACAGATGAAGGCATAGAGAATAGGATATCATTCTGATCTTGAAGGTTAAAATAACTTGAGCCACTGTCTTGAGTTTTGGACAGAATAGGGGAAATAGATCTCTTATTACATGCAGAACAAGAGTTGGCAGCAGAAAAAAATCATTTGTTCAAATATACTCAAATTACAACTTGTCTCGTAAGGGTCTTTTACAAGTGTATTTGCCTAATATCCACTCTGCAAAGAGACTTAACTCACATCCTCCACATCAGTCATGGACATCGGGGAGAATACAGATGACTGTTTAGCAAGTGGCTTCTCAAACAGCGTGCATATATATAATCACTCGCTGTTGATTGCCATCTTTCCATCCTTCAAAAGGAGGATTGAAAGCTTACCAGACCAGAGGTTACAAATCTGCAACATGATTGTGTAAATAATTGAAAGCACATACACACATTATTCACTGTATCAGAAGGGCACTAATGCAGCACTAAACCATGAGAATACCAAGCTTTGGAAATGCTTGAGGTGACAGGGTGTTGATCCCTCCCAGAATCCGGTAGAATTCCACTTTTTAGTTTGCACATTCCGCTACCTCAGAATATGGCAGAACCTTCTTTTGTATCAAGGGCGCCATTTTGATTCCCATGCGAATGTCTGGACAAAAGCTTCGCCATAAAACAGTGGCTCGAGAAGTTTCCACGTGAAGCAAATGTGTGTAAAATTGTACGCTTGTGCTTCATGCACTTTGTTGAACTCTCTGCGCTTCACTTTCCATCCTTCCCCTAAGAAGGTTGTCCTTGTGGATGACTGTCCCTTTTAAATACAGTGAAATCCTCTTAATGCAGAAGCCACATTGAGTCAAGGAGGTTTGATCTGCCTTAAGAATAGCACCCAAATGCATGAAGGCTATGGAAGAGCTCGCTGCTGTCAGACCCATTGCGCTGTTGGAAGCAGTCACTGAGTTTAAGGATTTGTGAGGGGAGATAGCAAGTTAGGCCCTTCTGCTCAGTGGTAGAGATGGAAGTTTTGACTTTTTAGGTGTCTGCCACAAGTTTCCAGTACAAAGAAATTGCTTTCCCATGCCAGCAGGCCTTGGGGAATACAGTCATACCTTGTGTTGCATTAGGTTCATGTTGCGTCTTTTCGGCTTGCGAGTGCGGCAAACCCAGAAGTGTATACTTCCGGGTTTTGCTGCGTGTGTGTGCACAGAAGCGTTCTGTGCGCTTCGTGCATGCGCAGAAGCGGCGCTCTAGTTACAGACTTTTCGGGGTAAGAACGGCACCCCGGAATGGATCAGGTCCGCAACTAGAGGTACCACTGTAACGTTTTTCCTTGAATAATTGTGGAGGAGCCACTCATTTCAGTCAGAAAGCTTCTTCTGTATGACTGCTTCTATAAGGTGTGGGTGTCATGCTTCCATTACGATGGTTTTTGAATTGTATTTAGTTTATTGTATTGTGTTGAGTGGTTTGCTGTTAATCTATTTTTTTGGGGGGGGGGGTTGCAGATGCCTGTTTTATTGCATTGATTTTAATCATCTGATTTGGAATATT
Organism: Podarcis muralis; assembly: GCF_964188315.1. Taxonomy (NCBI): domain Eukaryota; kingdom Metazoa; phylum Chordata; class Lepidosauria; order Squamata; family Lacertidae; genus Podarcis; species Podarcis muralis. Next base: position 75,404,105 of record NC_135658.1, on the reverse strand, counting down.
TTTTACTGTTATTGTTGAAGTGTGGTGGGGCTTTTTTTTTTTAACAGTTGTTTTTAATGTTTCATTCATTTTGGAAAAAATATATATACCCTTAATGAAATATCTACACACATCAATTAACATAAGGTGATCAATAATACACAGATAAAAACCAACATTTAAAAAACATTTGTACGTAATAATGATCTGTATCTGGATAGGTTTGCTGAATTAAAAGTTTTAGCTGGCTTCTCAAAAAGTGTAGAAAGAGTTCCTGTCTAACATTTAAAATATACATATATATTTGTAACCTATCTTTCAAATTGTTTTTAAAAACAATTTATATTGGTTTTTAAACAAATACAATTAGCATTAAACACTTACCCAGCAGTACATCTGATGTTGTTCGTTTTATCCATTGTCTCTAGACATACACTTACACATTCAACATTCAGACGAAAAGTTCTCTAAAACAGTTAGTATAAAAAAACCCAAACGAGATGAACGCCTTTACCACCCAAAGGATCTCTGTTTTGCTTTTGAAGGAGAAAGTTTGTGGCCCTTGTGATTGCAAAGCAAGTGTTGGTGGGGTTTTTTTACACAAACTTATTGCAGTTTCTACCACACGCTTAGGGGACAGAATGGGTCTGAGTAGAGCTTTCAGGGAGTACACCTTCTCTAGGCTACGCTGTCCTCTGCCCCAGTGCCCATTTTAGCACAAAAATCAAGTTACTGTGCCCCAAGTCATTTTGAAAGTGGCTTAACTGTTTAGGCAGCACTTTAAGGCCTTAACCACACTTACCCTTTGCTCCTTTTTTCCAGGCACAGGTCCACACTTTCCTGGTCTGTGTCCAAGTGCTCCCCCCCCCCCCCCCGATCTTTACCAGTTAAAACCCACTCTTTAAAGCTGAATCGGAGCAAATGGCTATTCAGATTTCCCCTGGATTGCCTTTTTCTCCAGTTCAGCTTTAAAGAGTGGTTTTTTGCAGGGGAAGTTCTGAAGCAAAGGGGGGGGGGCACTCGGACACAGAGCTTTAAAGCATGTACCGTGCCCCAGAAAAAAAAGTGTAGATAAACCCTAATTCATATTATCTGCCTTGTTTTTGTCACGCTGCAAATGAGAGAAACGTGACTTTGAATCCCATTTTGTGCATTCTGCAGGTTGAAGGGGCAGAGTATGAAGAACTTGTCCGCCTTCATGATTCAGTCTATGATCAAGCTGTCGCCTGGTTTACTTCGCTTAAAGACAACATGAAAGCGCAAATTCTGAACCACTTTGGGTCCATGCCAGGGAAGGAGCCTGAGCCACAGGTAAGTGCTATACATACCTCAAGTCTCCATTTGAAGAGATGTTTGTGGATCAGAACGTCTAAGAGCACGGAGTAGGGGATACTTTCCATTGACTTTTGCAGGGGGGTGGACCAGAAGTTCCCTTCACCCTTCCTCTGAAAGGGTGGGGAAATTCCTGGAGACCAATCCTGCAGACCAAAGCTTGCTGCTTGAAAGTGTGGGGCAGCGGGGCCCAGGAAATGTGCAGTATGGGGATAGGGTCCATGCAAACCACATCCCTAGGCCCCAACAAAGGAGTAATAATAATAATAATAATAATAAATTTTATTTATATCCTGCCCTCCCCAGCCGAAGCTGGGCTCAGGGCGGCTAACAACAATAAAAACAATCCAACATTCTAAAACATTCATTATAAAATTAATTAAATCAAATTAAATTAAAATCAAATTAATGGCAACCATCAAGCCAAATTCTGTGCATATTGCCGATTGCCAGAGGAGGGGGTCAGGCTGCGCCCTGACCAAAGGCCTGGTGGAACAGCTCTGTCTTACAGGCCCTGTGGAAGGATGTCAGGTCCTGCAGGGCCCTAGTCTCTTGTGACAGAGTGTTCCACCAGATTGGAGCCGCGACCGAGAAGGCCCTGGCTCTAGTTGAGGCCAGCCTAACCTCTTTGAGGCCTGGGATCTTTAGGATGTTTTTATTTGCAGACCGTAGATTTCTCTGTGGGACATACCAGAAGAGGCGGTCCCGTAGGTACGAGGGTCCTAGGCCGTATAGGGCTTTAAAGGTTAAAACCAGCACCTTAAACCTGATCCTGTACTCCACCGGGAGCCAGTGCAGCTGGTATAATACCGGATGGATATGATCTCGCAGCGAAGACCCCATAATGAGTCTCGCCGCGGCATTCTGCACCCGCTGGAGTTTCTGGGTCAGTCTCAAGGGCAGCCCCACGTAGAGCGAGTTACAATAATCCAGTCTGGAGGTGACCGTCGCGTGGATCACAGTGGCTAGGTCAGGGCGAGAGAGATAAGGGGCCAACTGCTTAGCTTGGCGGAGATGAAAAAATGCCGCCTTTGTTATAGCTGTAATCTGCGCCTCCATAGAGAGGGAGGTATCGAAGATTACACCCAAACTCTTAACGGATGATGTTGGCACTAATTGCACCCCCGCAAGAGATGGGAGTTGCCCCCTCAATCCCATGTCGCTCCGTCCCAGCCAAAGGACCTCTGTCTTCGAAGGATTTAACTTCAACCGGCTCCCACGTAACCATCCAGCCACAGCTTCCAGACATCTGGTCAGTGTATCTGGGGCCGAGTCAGGGTGGCCGTCCATCAACAGATAGAGTTGGGTGTCATCGGCATACTGATGGCAGCCCAGCCCAAAACTCCGGACAAGCTGGGCGAGGGGGCGCATAAAGATGTTAAAAAGCATCGGGGAGAGAATCGCACCCTGAGGCACTCCACACACCAAGGAGTGGCGCGATGACAATTCCCCCCCAAGCGCCACCCTCTGTCCCCGACCAGAGAGAAACGAGCGCAGCCATTGAAGGACTGTGCCCTGGATCCCCACGTCGGCAAGGCGGTGGTCCAGGAGTTCGTGATCGACCATGTCAAAGGCTGCTGACAGGTCTAGAAGAATCAGCAGCCCCGACCCGCCTCGATCCAGCTGCCTAGTATAGTATAAACCTAATAGACATCCAGTGATGATACTCCAGTGTGAGTAGAACAAAATATGCCATTTTACACCGACACATACACACCCCATCCCTAAAACAACAGCAGAATTCTCAGAGCTGAAATTTGTAAGAAGTTCAATTTACTAAATTGAGAAAGGGTCAAAGATAGGAGCGTGCAGAGTACGTTTTTCACCAGGGGCCAAGTATGCATTATATGCAAATGTGCATTAGAACCAACCCCCTTTCTTTAAAATAGAAAAAGAACTTTGAGAAGAAGAAATTTGGAATGGAGAGACAGCAGGGGGAGTGCTTAACCCCCACCGCCCACCCCTTGCCGCTGCCAAATTGCTCCCTGACTGCTTTTCGCTCTACGAGGTTCCAGCACACAGTTATGAGGCAGTTAGGATGAGAAAACCTGCTACTTCTCTCTGCTCCAAATACCTCCTCCCAAAACTGTTTTTCTGCCCCCCAAAAAAGGATAAATTAGAGGGGGAAGGGCTCTAATTCATGCTGTTGTTCAAGTTGGGGAAAGTGTTACAGGTAATCCACCGTTAGATTTTTCAAAAGAAAGAGAGAGAGAGAGAGAGAGAGAGAGAGAGAGCGAGAGAGAGAGAGAGACTGTCCTTCTGCCCTAAAAATACATATATTGGTAGCTAGTTGCTATACTAAACTGTGGTCTATGCTCACTTGCTTCTGGGAGTAAAACAACAACAACCACATTATTAACATGGGACTGTTCTATCAAAACAGTTACAGAGATCTTCCTTTGACGATTGCACTTGAGAGACCACATAGTGAGTGGTTGGTGTGTGTGTGTGTGTGTGTGTGTGTGTGTGGGGAAAACACTCTCTGGAAATTTTAGAAAGGAGCAAATCTGCATGAATGATCAGTGTTGTTCCTAGTTCAGCTTTTAGTGCTCAAAACTGCTTAAAGCCAGAATGGAAAAAGCAATTCTCATTAAAGGAAAAATCTCCACCCATGTTATTCTTCCTATTTCATCAAAGATTGTGGGATGGCCTCAAGATGTCCATTCCTATAATGCCAACTGTATGATTTCACATGGGCTTACAAACTAAACATAGTAGTGAATGACTTAGATGTATATTCAATCTCTTTAAACAAATGCACATTCTCTCTCTCTCTCTCTCTCTTTCTCCCTAACTAGCATGATAAACACCAGTATTACAACAGACCAAAGGTTATTGTCATACTATAGCTTTGTTTGTTCCTATTCTGTGCCAATTATTTTTAGCCAGGTATAATTTTGTTTTAGACAGAGATCAAGCTAGAAATAGAAATAGTTTCAGAAAAGAGAGTGCTCTTTTGGTTTTGGGCCGACTCCCTGTTATAGTACTGTTCTCTCCAAAAGATGGGTTGGTGAGAGGAATAGAGGGTCTGTTCTCACTCTCGGTTGCCTGAGGATTTTGCAGAATGCGGTATTTTGGATCACCCTATAAATAGTAAGACATTTTAGTGCAGAGGGTTGTTGTTTAGATTTTTCTATAAATATTAAGCACCTTAAAGATGTCTTGTTTCGTTGTTCCCTTTGCAGAGCAACCCAAGTGGTCCTGCTTGGTACTGGTGGCTGTTGGCAGTATTGCCACTGGAGAACAGGGCCCAATTGGCCATTCTTGCCATGACTTCACTTAAAGATCGTCTTATCGCCATACGGCGCGTATTAATATTTGTGACACGCAAAAGACCTAGATGACACCTCCTCATTTGTGAACAGACACTGAAAACAAATGGTTGTGAATACTCCTAAGTATTCTCAAGAGACCGACGCATTCTTCCCTTTCAATGAAACTGATTTGCTCATCTAAGCACTCACAATTTTTTATTTTTTGCACACACTCTGCCCAGTAGTTAACCAAGCATTCTGTGCCTCTTGTCCTGGAGAAATCTGAGCCTCTTAGAAGTTGCGCCACAGTCGCAGCATAGCCGATCGCTGCAGGCAACAACTTGGAATCTCTACTTGCAACCAACTGTCCATTTTATCACGGGGGGGACAACTGAGTCACAAGCCCTGAGATGCCCCTGAAGCCCCAAGCAGCCATTTTGAATTCTACACAGCAGAACTCGGAACAAACAGTGGATTAGAAACTGAAAAGAAACTTTGAAAAAACAATTCTTAGAGGTTGCCAGTTGAAGGGAAACCCCCCAAAATCTCCTCCAGAGGAAGAATGCACAAGACAAGTGTTAAATGAACAGGGGGCAGTCTTTTCGTCTGTAGCATATTGACAAAATGATTGATCTGTGAAGCAAAATGTGTTTTCCTGGACATTCGCCTTGCAAGACAGTGTTTGACCAAAAGAGTAGCTGGTGACAGCACTGCGGCTGATCAACCCTCCCTGTCTTTGTAACTTGCATGCTGTGTGTAATGGGAAATAGTGTTTCGATGTATGTATAGGATGGTCGGGTTCCCCTAAACCGCCCCCCCCACTTCCTACAAATAGAAAAAAAGAATAACCTCAGGTGACCCGCGTTACAATATGGAAAAAAGTTACTTATGGATAGCCTGTTGTCAGTGGTTGTGACTTAGATATCGGTACGCATGAGGATCCTGCAGCCTCCCGTGCCGGAAGGAATTCCCTGTGTGCGCGGGATGCTTTTTTTTGCTGCCATTGGAGCCACTTGAGCATGCTGAGATTCATTGCTGGATCATGGCCAGCATTTCTAGCATATGTACATATATACTTGGTTCAAGCAGTTCTGTGGTAATCTCTCAAAAGGCCGCTGAGATATAGAATTGCCATTTCAAATTACCCTTCCATGCTCATTCTGTAAGTATAACTCAGAACAGGTAAGATCCAGTTTCCACCTATATTTTCAACAGCCAGCCTAACCTGTTATACTGGAACAATGTTTGTTAGCACATTTTTTTTTTACCAAAACGTTAATATTATTACTCGTTATGTACCGACCACTGTCTGTGCTTGGAGTCTTGGTCCTCAGTGACAACTTTGAGAGGAGGCACATACTGAAATCTGTAAAGGCAAATTTCAATGCAAGCTTAAACCAGGTGTTAACCTTCAATTAGTTGTTGGTTCTGTAAATATAGCTGTATTTTGATGTCTCAGTACGTATTGTTAATAATTTTATTTTTTATTTTTATTTTTATTTTTTTAAAAAGAGGTCTGTCAGCCTGTTGGAAAGAAATTTTAGCAGTGAACGTGAAGCTGCAAAAGCACTGTTGCAAACTGCTGAACTCTCCAAATTGTAGAAAACAATTGTGTTAACAGCTTGGGAGAAATAACACCGGTTCAAATCTCAGAATGCCGTGTGAATTGAAGACACAGGTTCACGTGCAAATAAGACAGGAAGGTGAAAATAGTGGCAATACCAAAATATTTCAGAAGTGCCTCCTCCTTAAATTACAAAGTGTGTTCTCTTTTGACGAAGGTGTGAACACTTGCATGTGAATTCAGGAAGCAATATCATCTAAAAGGTGATTGACTGCATTATCCGTACCGTAATTGTAGTCCGAGTGGTGTTAGATGATTGGCAGAAGTATCTAGTCAGAAGTTGCCAGTAGCAGTTGCCTAGGAACTGATCAACACACACCCTGAATGTACTGTAGTTGCCTCTACCTTGAATTCGCCTTTTGTAGTAAAGTAACGACCTGTGACTACACTTTTAATTGTAAACTGCATAACTTTCAACCAATGATCTAATAATCTCTACCATAGCCTTCCTGCAAGTTCTGCTACCTTCTACCAGAGCTGTGCTTGTATTTCCTTCAAGAGAGCTAGCATTAAGCTAGAGAATGGACCGTCTTGGTGAATTTTCCCTTCGATCTGCTCCCTGGGTGCTATCATACATACTCTCCGAAACACATCTGTCTTCCTGTAAACCCCCTGAACATTAGAAGCTTCCAAGGTATTTAGTAAAAAAAAATCCCTTCAAAATGTGCCCTCGTTAATTTTTGGCAGGGAACTTCGACAAACTTCATGATTTTTCACAGTACCTTTGTGCTTGCTTAAAAGTTGTTTCATATATTTCCCCTCCTTGTCTTGTTTTCTGTTAATAGCTGAAGTTACACGGCAGTTGAGCATAAACAGGAAACTTATTTTGTTCTGCTGATTTACTTTTTCAGCACTTTCCATGTTTAAATTAGTACCGCTGATAGTCTTCTTTGGTGTTTTGTTTTGGTTGGAGGACTTTTCTGGCAGAATTCAACATGGTACACTTAGCCCTTGAAATTAAAGGTCGGGTTGTCTGCTCTTTTAATAATCAACGTCTGTCAAGTGAGCAGACGCATTAATTGAAAAACATGACGAAAGCCAACATTTTAAAAATGTTTTTTTTTTTTTTTTTAGTTTCTCTTAGGCTGATTGGTCTGGCAGCCTAAGAGAAGTGGGGCTTAGGGTATCTATGGTCTGAAAAGCTTTGCAGAAAAATGTTCCAGACATGTTTATTGATTATGATAAGGAGGAGAAGGCATTCCGTTCTCCCCTCTAAACAAACATGCAAAAACCTGTTTTCCATTATAAGCCTGCTGTGTAAGGCTTCCGTATAAAAAAAATAGATTTTGTAAGTGAAATTAAATCTTCTTTTTTAAAAAAAATTCACGGATCATGCCAGTTGTTTGCTTTTGTGGCCTTTTATCTACTGCTTTCGAAATCTTTCTTCTTTTCAGTCACTGAGATTGCTTTGTGACTCAAGTGAGCTGATAATCAGCAGATTTCTGCTCCTTTGGCTTGTTGCTGTAGTTAATTTCAAAGAGAATCAATGGCAGAGGGTGTTCAGAAAGCTGCATGCGTAAGTCATGCAGTGTCATACATAGCTGAAGGCCTGGTGTTTGGTAGCGCCTTAATTTTGCAGCTCTGGAATGATTGTATCAACAAAGCACCCACAAAAACCAGATCCTGGAGCTTGTGACCAGTTTTTTTGTGTTTTTTTTAAAGAAAACGTATTTTATGTAGATAAAACTTGAAACAAAATCCTTATCTGTTTTGAAGCTAGTTGAAGAAATGTGTGTATGTCTACGTGTGTGTGAGTGTGGGTGTATGTGTATATATGTACAAATATAAATTATTAATCGCATTTTTGTACTTGGTTAAAAAGAAGATGAAAGACAGGTATGTGTTACAACTATGTTTGGCACTTCTTGTTATATGAAACAAAAGCCAAACCCCTTTTTTAAAATAAAAATAAAAAAATTGCTGCAATGTTCATTTCATGTATATTTGGAATATTCATGGGGAAATGTATTTATGTGATATTTGGAATAAATAAATTCTGTTCAAAAGTGCCATCTGTCCTTTTGCTAATTTTTCATCAGGAGTCAACTGTTGTATTATATCCCTTATTGAGAGAACCAGTAGCTCAAGTTATGCATTTTAGGAAATGCTAATAGGTGGCTTAGTGCTACACATGAGCTGCAGGGAGCCCAAGCAAAGCCCTGGGTTCGAATGCACACACTCTCTCCACCACCTCTGTGGCTGGGAGACACTTAGTTTTCTCTTTTTAAAGAATCCTTTTGTTATGCGTGGCCCAGATTACAGTTTGAAACAAAATGATCAGTTTCTTTTAAAAAAGCCATCTTCAAACCATGGGTTATGAAGCTGACGTATTTAATTAACCAAAGTTTTGTTTCAGACCACTCTATATTTGGTTTGTGCATAACAAGAAGTCATTAAAGGCTGTTACGCATGTTCAATAACCTGCATGTTGTTTGAATTCTCCTGAAGCTTTTTGAGTATTTAGTGTTAATCCGCATTTGCAGATTAAAGTCTTCTCTAAGCGCTGACACATGTAGCTTATGTGTCACGTCACTGAAGTCCAGGAACTTCTCCACATGACAACTTAACTGAGGAGGCCTAATAGTTCTGTAACTGTTCCTTGTACAGTGGTTTTGTAGCTTTACGGTTTCAACTCTTAAGGGATGTTAATTACAGCTCTGCTCTTATAATCTTCTCTCCTTCCTTTTAAGCACCAAATACCAGTTTTCATCAAAAGCAACCCCCCCCCCCCCCATGTCTCAACTGATTTCTGTTCACACAAACTAGCAGTAAAATCCCTGGATAACATTTCAGCTACAACTGTTTTGCCTAGCCAGGTTGATGCTTACCTGTTGCAACATCAGAAGACATCAACTGCAGGCAGGCAGAAACAAAGGCTGGAAATATTTGCCTATTTAATGCTTAACTTCCTGAATTTTGTGCATATACAAAACCGGCACATACACAAGTGCTTATCTAGTATTCTCTGAGCGAACCATTTGCAGGAACACTGTGGGGTGGGGGGTGGATGTTTTATACATGCAGTTTTGAGAAAATGCTCCTTTTTGCAGCATAAGCTTGTCCATGCTCTGACTCTTGGGTCAGAATCAGTGGCGTAGCGTGGGGGGTGCAGGGGGGCCGGCCGCACCGGGCGCAACATCGGGGGGGGGGCGCATGCTCGCACTCGCAGCTCTCTGTCCCTACTAAAATCCACGGGTTAGGGGGCACAAATTACTTGCCTTGCCCCGGGTGCTGACAACCCACGCTACGCCACTGGTCAGAATTCCCATGGCTGCTGAATTCTTGGCATTTACAGCTGTGATTTAACAACAGGTTCCTTCTAATCTGCATCCTGTTTGTGTCTACTGAAAATGTGTGTATGTGCAGTGTAAGAGTGAAACCCATGGTTGGTTCAGAACTGAAATAATACGAGATGAGACCGAAACACAGAGGTTGTTCACATTGACCACTTGGAGTGCAATGAAGGTTTGGGGAGGGGAAGTTGTGTGCATTTTACAGTTCTTCTCCCCAACTCTTAGATGTTCACTTTAGCATGGCTTAGATTCATTTCTGTTTCTATACACACCAGGGGGTGTTGAAGGGCAAATATGTCTTTACCCTAGCAAACATGTTCACACCTTGACTAGAAGCTAATTAGAAAAGGCTTAAGGACTCCAGTCAGTGTGAAGCTGGTTTGAGAAACACCACATCAAAAAGCCATACTTTGCAACAGAGTACAGGATACACCTGCGGTTTGGATAAAGTCATGTGAGCAAGGATTAAAAACTTAGCACTGGAAACTCGGTGAGTGCAAAATAATTAGGAGTGCTGTTATTACTCTGTTCTGTGTAGTTTTTACTTCTGTTCCTTATCACCGTTTTTGTTATGTGCCAGCATTTTCTATTTCTTTTGTAAAGAAGAAGAAGAGTTTGGATTTGATATCCCGCTTTATCACTACCCAAAGGAGTCTCAAAGCGGCTAACAACCTCCCTTCCCTTCCTCCCCCACAACAAACACTCTGTGAGGTGAGTGAGGCTGAGAGACTTCAGAGAAATATGACTAGCCCAAGGTCACCCAGCAGCTGCATGTGGAGGAGTGGAGACGCGAACCCGGTTCACCAGATTACGAGACTACCGCTCTTAACCACTACACCACACTGGCGTAGTGTTCACACTCTGGGGACATTTTCTGCATCTTGAAAAAAGACAAAGCATACTCCCGGAGTTCTTTTTTAAAATGGCAACAAAGGACCAGCACAAAAGAATAGACCTCCCTTTGGAATCTGTTCCACATTGTTTCAGAATGACTTTGGATCTTCTATTTTGATAGTTTCAGATTAACTTTGGATCTCCTGCCACATGCATGCTTTGTTTTACTTTGCTATTCTGAGCTGGGATCTGATGAGTGATCATCTATTTAGAAAAATACAGATGATTCACACTATTGCAATGTCCCTGTGATGACAATTGCCACGGAAAAGTAGAAAAGATGGTGTATCCCCCTTGAATGGGACCTGAGGTCCCCCACCTCTCAAGTGTCTCTGCACAACTGATACTAATGACCGTGCAACAGGGGCTATTAGGTTCCATGCATACTGGGCTTCTAATTATCACGCACTCAGCGCTGTCAATAGGTCCTGGGACGCATTTGCTACTTCCTTGTGGTGCATCTAGAGCAGGGGTAGGCAACCTAAGGCCTGTGGGCCGGATGCAGCCCAATCGCCTTCTCAATCTGGCCCGCGGACGGTCCGGGAATCAGAATGAGTAGAATGTGTCCTTTTATTTAAAATGCATCTCTGGGTTATTTGTGGGGCATAGGAATTTGTTCATATATTTTTTTCAAAATATAGTCCAGCCCACCACCTGGTCTGAGGGACGGTGGACTGGCCCACGGCTGAAAAAGTTTGCTGACCCCTGGTCCACGGCATCTGAGCATCACGTGGTTGGGAGGCTGGGTGCGCATACATACAGATAAACTGCAATCACATAATCCTAATCTGAGAAAACTTGATTTATTTTGAAATGGTCAATGGATGTCTATGTAATTGGTCTAGTTCAGTGTTTCTGGATTAACTACTTTTGGGATTGAGATGACTGCAGTGGCAATCTGCCCATTCTTAACGGAAATGACTAATGTTCTAAGACAAAGGTTCAGGGCATGTGTAGCTACGTCAGAAGGCTCCACTTTTTTTCTCCTACTTGACACATTGTTGGCCTCTAATATGGCAAACTGAAGCAGAAAGAGTTGCTCCTCTTCAAATCAGAAATGTATTTAGAGCAGCAACAGCAGCATGCCCATATAGATGCTAGGTATTTTCAGAACAAATTGCTAAGGTTAGCATTTAAGGTAGCTGACCTATATTAACCAACCAGTGCAGCAAAGGTTTATGTGAGTGAGGATAGTGATACCTCCTGCAAACTAGAAATCATGCAGTTTAATCCAAGGTCTCTCCTCAGCTCCTATGTTTAGCCAGATATAACAAAAGTGAGAGGTTAAACGCAGTGCAACAGGCTTTTCTTTCTGCATACTCCCATGTCGAGGGATTACCACAAGGTAAAAAGTAGGTCTTGAAGTGTAACTGTGAGCCCAGGAGGGACCTGGGCTGGTCACTGCAGATTAAAGTCCATGAAAGCTTATGCCACAATAAACCTGTTTATTTAAAAAGATGTTCCCCTATGCTGCTGCATCACAACAAACCAACACAGTTTTATACTGCAGATTTGTGGTAAAAGTATTGGAGGTGAAAAAACTGGGGTACAGTGGTACCTCGGGTTACAGACGCTTCAGGTTACAGACTCCGCTGAGAAATAGTACCTCGGGTTAAAAACTTTGCTTCAGGATGAGAACAAAAATCATGCAGCGGCGGTGCAGCGGCAGCAGAAGGCCCCATTAGCTAAAGTGGTACTTCAGGTTAAGAACAGTTTCAGGTTAAGAACAGACCTCCAGAACAAATTAAGTTCTTAACCCGAGGTACCACTGTAGAGAAGGGAGTATTGATAAGATTAGGGCTTTTTTTTCAACCGGAACTCACCAGAACTCAGTTCTGGCACCTCAGGTGGGCACCATTGCCATTATAAGAAAACAAGGGAGGCGTTCAATTGTTCTGGCACCTCTTTTTCTAGAAAAATTGCACTGGATAAGAGGAAAGGTCATATGTACTGGTTGTGTGGCTGAGGCTTGTACATTTAAAGCACCCCCCCCCCCCCACACACACACAAGAAACCTGGGAACTGTACTTTTGTTTTTATGCGTGCTGGGAATTGTAGCATGATGAGGCCTAAGCTGCAGCTCTCAGAATTTATTTACTCATTTTAGGGGAGGGGATGTGCTTTAAATGTATAGCGTTTCTGTAACGGCTACCAGTCACCACCAGGAAAAAACAAAGTAAACATAATGGAGAGCAAAGAAGAAAAGTGTCAACTTTTCCCTTTTCTTGCGAGGAATCCTATTTGGAATAAGGGAATTTCCCTTAAAAAAGGGGAAGCGTTGACAGCTATGTATCTCACACAAAGCTGTAAGATTTATTAGAGCTGAGGCCTGGCTTGGGACTGTGTGATCGTGCCTCTTGCTTGCATGGCTAGAGAGAGGCGGCATGTGATGGGCGTGAGCTTGGGTCCAAAAGCCTCCTGGCCTTTGCGCGGCTGGAATGCATGCTACTGTGCAAAACTATGCTGTACAGTACTTGCTCAAGGCCACGACCGTCAAAGCGGAGGAACTTCCGACGTGCGCGAAGGCTGCAGCAGAAGAAACATCTCGCAGGGCTGGCGCTCTGGCGCAAACGCTTAAGAAACGCAGCTAGCCTGGAGAAGTTTTCTTCCCAGTTTAATTTGGGGGCGGAGTTTCCTTCTGCAGCCTCTGTTTGGAGCCCACGTCGGTCTGGAGAGGCGTTCATTTTACCCGGGGGCTGCCTGCCCGGTGTGAAGGGCTTAAGAGCCGCCTCGCTTTGCTTGTATGGCATGAGTCATTTGTCCCCGCCGGGGGAGCCGGCCTGCTTTCCCTCACGTAGGAAGGGTTGGAGAGGTTCCGGGAACACGAGCTGGCCGCGCACACGTCGGACGCGCAGCGAAGAAGGCAGGCAGAAAGTAAGAGAAGCAAAAAACAAAAACACCACCTGGGGGGTCCCGCCGAAGCAGGGAGACACACAAACACACACAGGATTTCTCGCTGGGGGTTTAGTTTAGGACGTCTTGTTCCCTTGCTTCGTTTGTTTGCCAGGAAGGATCTCACACACAAATCCGCCCGCCCCGTCTCTCAGTCGCGGTCCAATGTCTACAAAAGTGTCCATCACCTCACGCTGGAATTGGGGAAAACAACTGGTAGGCAGCAAAGCGCGCGCTTCGATTCCAGAAAGCTCCCCTCTTATGGGGAAACGTCTGAAGAAGGGCAGCCTCCGACTTTGCAGGTGCGAGGCTGTGGATTTTAGGTGTGCTAGTGGCCAGAGGTAGTATCTCCTGCAGTTGACGAGTCCACAAATCGAAAAGGAATAAGCCTCACTGAACTGGAGGAGACTTACCTCTGAGGGGACATGTGCATGCATCTATTCTATTCTATTCTTTTATACTGCCCTATACCCTGGGGTCTCAGGGCGGTCTACAGAATAAAATAAAGATATAAAACCACAAACCACATAATAAAAATAAAAACGACAACCCAATAGCCCCCCCAACAACAAAAAAACACATTTTAAAAGGGCATAGGCCTTTTTTTATTTTAAAGGAAAGCACATCAGTCATAAATTCAACAGGTAAGAGCTTTCCCCATAACAGATTCTGTGAGCTGGAAAAGATAGCACCTGTTTAATTTCTGCCTGTCATAAAGCTATAGAATATACAAGAGTACTGGGGGTGGGGCATGATGACTACATGCTACCCTCATTTTTTGTGACCAGGTGGCGAGATAGAATTCAGGCATTTGTTGACTCGTCTCATCCTGTCCTCTGCATTCTAACAACTGTCTCCATTACTGAATTTGGAAACCTAGTGCCAAATATGTGAAAACAAGGATGGATGAAAACAGTTGAGTGGCTGCCATCTATAGGGTGGGGATCCACCGCCCCCCCCCCCAGCTGTTGCTGGACTCCAGCTTCCATCAACCCCAGCCAGCATGGTCACTGGCCAGGGATGATGGACATAGTAATCCGGCTCAGGAGCAGCAGTGCTGTGGAGCTGCTCTTCTGACACCTGCTTGGCTGCCCCTTATCACTTTGTGGGGTGGCAGCAAGGTCAGGGCTGCACAGACATAACAGCAGAGTCAATATCTGGTGCTCCCACTCCTATGCCCACATAGCCTCAACCTTGTTGCTACCCTATTCCACCCATTCTCCTTTCTGTTAAATGGTGGATAACAAGTGCTTTATTATTCTGAACTTCACCTTGAGGAGGTGAAATAATAATGGTTCCAAAACGTTGCAGCTACTCAACGAAGCATGGTGTGTGTGTGTGTGTGTGTGTGTGTGTTTGTGGTGGGTGAACTCTTGCAACCAAAAAGGTGAAAGGGAATCAAAACTCAGGAGCCAGAGCTGAAATAATAATAATAATAATAATCATCATCATCATCATCATCATCATCATCATCCATCTGGCTGCATTTCCCCAGTCACTTTGGGCGGCTCCCAGCAGAATATTTAAAACACAATAAAACCTAAAACATTAAAAGCTTCCCTAAACAGGGTTGCCTTCAGATCTCTTATAAAAGTCAGATACAGTGGTACCTCAGGTTACAGACGCTTCAGGTTACAGACTCTGCTAACCCAGAAATAGTACCTCAGGTTAAGAACTTTGCTTCAGGATGAGAACAGAAATTGTGCTCCAGCGGCGTGGTGGCAGCGGGAGGCCCCATTAGCTAAAGTGGTACCTCAGGTTAAGAACAGTTTCAGGTTAAGAACGGGCCTCTGGAACGAATTAAGTTCTTAACCCAAGGTACCACTGTAGTTGTTTATTTCCTTGATATCTGATGGGACGGCGTTCCACAGGGCGGGGGCCACTACTGAGAAGGCCCTCTGCCTGGTTCCCTGTAACCTCACTTCTCACAGTGAGGGAACCATCAGAAGGCCCTCGGAGCTGGACCTCAGTGTCTGAACGATAGGGGTGGAGACGTTCTTTGAGGTATACTGGGTCGAGACCGTTTAGGGCTTTAAACGGTTGGGGATTTACTGTAATTCCGCCATTGTTGGTGCTGCTATAATTGAATCATTGATGAAGATTATTATTTCCTAAACCACATAATCATCACAGATGCATTGTACTTTTAAAGGAGGCATTTTCAAATACATCTTCCCTTAAAAAACAAAACAAAAGGAGAAGCTCACGTAATAACTACTAAATCAGAATTATATATGTGATTTACACAAGCTGTGCTGTAAGCCTTTAATGGCAGTTTCTCTTGTTTAGTTTTGTCAAGGTCTCTGGAATAGTTTGCAATGAATCATGTATTTGCTTTGACAAAAGCTTGCCTAATAAGGATCTAAATAATGACACATGTGCAACTTAGCTTCAGCATACTGGAAAGGTTTCTACAGGCCCTGGGGTGTTGGTTCTGACTCATGCATGCCCTATCACATTACTTGGGGGGGACTATATTTCCCTGCCTACCAACTCCATGCCCACTTGACCTTTGGCCTTCGTGGCTGATAACAGGACGGAGAGGGATTGACCAGCTTCTCTGGCAGGGAGTGGTAATGAACCTCTCCTTGTGAGAGAGGGCAGCCCCAGCTATCCCAGAAGGCATCAGCCAGGAAGCTAGACAATAACTTTATTGACCCTCTTAAACAAGAACAGAACAGATCAGATTGCAGAAACTCCTGATGCCATACAGTTTAAGGTCTCCATCCGCACTATAATTTAAAGCAGTGTTATATCGCTTCAGTCATGGCTTCTCCACAAAGAACCCTGGGAACTGTACTTTGTTGTGAGTGCTGAGAGTTGTCAGGAGACGCCTATTTCCCTCAGAGAGCTACAATTCTCAGAATTCTGCGGGAAGATTAACTGTTTTTGTCATTGGCATCCGTCTGCCTCAAGTGATAACGGGGAAGTCAAATCACGTTTGCAGCACCAAAGTGACTCCCCTGGGGCGCAAGCCTGACTGTGTATGGGAGTCCTCGGCTGCCCAGATGACAAGACCCCACTCTTGGCCTTTCTGCTGTGACCCAAACAAAAGTAGAGCAACACGTTTGGCACCAGCTTGGCTGCAGGCGGTGTGCAAAGTGCTATCCAGCCATATTAAGCACTCCACTCCAAATCCATGAATGGTTTACTCCCTAGTCTTTTCTCCTGGAGATATCCTGCAGGGCAGGATTAGCAACAGAGTTTTAACTTTCTTGCCTTCCCAAGTTAACAAACCCCACCTGCCCCTCACTTTCCTCTACAACTTGTCCAGAAACCACCTTCTTGACCATTGGACCCTCTATTGGTCTCGTCCTCTCAACCTGCCAGAGCCTGTCTTTGCTTGCAGGGGAAGTCCCTAACTCACTGAGGGTTTGAGACCCATCGGCTACCCTCACCTGGTTTAACCGGGCAGTCAAAGCTGTTTCCTTGGGGTTTGGCCCAGTCTCATGCTGACAGCTTCTGGGAGCCACTGGTGAGAGCTGAGTGCAAGGTGGGGACCAAAGATGGACAAGCTACCTCAGAAGAAGCATGACGTGCCCCACCCACCATGACGTGCCCCACCCACCAGAGGTGCTAACCCTCCCCTAATACCCCCATACACCCCAGTTAACTGTTAGTGGACTGGTAATTGTAGCTCTGTGAGGGGAATAGGGGTCTTCTAATTACTAGCATCACCCTTAGCAAATTGTTGCTCCCATGATTTGTTTGAGGGAAGCCATGGCTTGTAGGGACGCAGGTGGCGGTGTGGGTTAAACCATAGAGCCTAGGACTTGCTGATCAGAAGGTTGGCGGTTCGAATCCCCGCAACAGGGTGAGCACCTGTTGCTTGGTCCTTGCTCCTGCCCACCTAGCAGTTTGAAAGCACGTCAAGTGCAAGTAGATAAATAGGTACCGCTCCGGGGGGAAGGTAAACGGCGTTTCCGTGCGCTGCTCTGGTTCGCCAGAAGCGGCTTAGTCATGCTGGCCACATGACCCGGAAAAACTGCAGACAAATGCCGACTCCCTCGGCCAATACAGCAAGATGAGCGCTGCAACCCCAGAGTCGGTCACCTTTACCTTTATGGCTTGTTGAAAGTGGTACAATAAAAGCTTAAATGTACAGTGGTACCTCAGGTTACATACACTTCAGGTTACAGACTCCGCTAGCCCAGAAATAGTGCTTCAGGTTAAGAACTTTGCCTCAGGATAAGAACAGAAATTGTGCTTTGGCGGTGCGGTGGCAGCAGGAGGCCCCATTAGTTAAAGTGGTGCTTCAGGTTAAGAACAGTTTCAGGTTAAGTACGGACCTCCGGAACGAATTAAGTACTTAACCCGAGGTACCACTGTATAGGGCAAATGGGTGCCTAAGTCCAGTGCCATCTAGTGTCTAAGTAGTAGAATGACACTATCTGATACCATCTGCCTTGAAAGAGATGCTTGCCTAAGGCTGCTTCTAGGAACCCTCTGGACCCCAAGGATTCAAATAATTATTGGCAGGTTGCAAATATCCTCTTCTTAGGTAAGGGGCTTGAGTAAGTGGAAGTTGGGCCATTCCATGCTTTATTCCGCCTGAAGGTCTGGTTTCGGTACAGAAACTACACTTATGGATGACCTGTGTCAGGAGAAGACAGACACTCCTTTGAGCGCTTTTATTCTAGGTCTCATGGGTGGAACGCAAGGGTGAGGCAGGCAGAAAGAGAATTTCTCTGGCTCGTTGTGGGAGCCTCTCTTCCCTGCTTTCTGTGCTCCCAATGAAAATCTCCCCACTTCCTGTAAATAAAGAAAAACCACAGATGTCGCTAAAATAACACCAAGTTTTGCCCTCAGTGGGATTTACGTACTGTTAAAGTTGGGATTAGGGTGTTAGCGCTTGCAGCTGTAATTCTGTGGTTGCTCTTACTTCTTTAGCGATTACATGACAAGTAGAAATTGGTAAAGTTTTCCCTATCACTGTGTCTGCAAGCTAGGAAAATGCACCTGCTACATTTTCTCCTTTCCACAGAACTGTATAAGACGCTAGAAAACCCTGCCAGCAAAAATAAATACAGTAGTACCTCTGGTTATGAACTTAATTCATTCCGGAGGTCCGTTCTTAACCTGAAACCATTCTTAACCTGAGGTACCACTTTAGCTAATGGGGCCTCCTGCTGCTGCCGCTGCACCGCTGCTGTGCAATTTCTGTTCTCATCCTGGGGCAAAGTTCTTAACCCGAGGTACTACATCCGGGTTAGCGGAGTCTGTAACCTGAAGTGTTTGTAACCCAATATGTTTGTAACCTGAGTTACCACTGTAAGCCCTATTCTTCCACCACCATCATTTAAAACATTCCGTGGTCACATCTGCTATTCTCAGACACCACCCCATTGGAGCCAACTCCTAGGGGCCAAGGTCCCTTTGGTCCCCCAATAAAATATTTGAGGGGGCTGCCCCCACTCAAGTTGAGGGGCTTTGCCATTCAAATGGTGTGCATGCACTGTGTCATGTGATCAGTCATGTAGGGCGGGCCTTACCTGCCCCCCCCCCCAATATTTTATTCAAGTTGGCACCCCTGTACCATCCTAAGACCTGGGTCACATGAAGCCATGCTGAAATATGTCTACCAATTTCACCCTGTGGTTTAAATTATGAGAATTGCTTATACTAACCAGGTAGGAAACAAACTGCTGTTTGAAGCCTCTAGTTACAGAGGAAGGTTTTTAAAAAGTAGCAGAAGCCATGTGAAATCTCTTGAACCACCATTTGATGAACTTCTAAAAAAAGAAAAGGAAATGAAGTGTGGAGGGGGACTTGTTTTCCTTTCCACATGAAATGGTAATGTGATATATAGACCCTCCTGGTGGAGCATAAGAGTTTAAGTCCTTCATGCTCCAGATTTATAGCATTCAGCATAAGATACATGACATGGCTGATTGTCTGTCCTTTTCTATCTGGGGAGCAAGGGATTGCTTGCTATGAATATGTATTAATCCAGAATGCGGCAGCTAGACTGGTGACTGGGAGTGGCCGCCAAGACCATATAACACCGGTCCTGAAAGACCTATATTGGCTCCCAGTATGTTTCCGAGCACAATTCAAAGTGTTGGTGCTGACCTTGAAAGCCCTAAATTGTCTCGGCCCAGTATACCTGAAGGAGTGTCTCCACCCCCATCATTCAGCCTGGACACTGAGGTCCAGCTCCAAGGGCCTTCTGGTGATTCCCTCACTGTGAGATGTGAGGTTACAGGGAACCAGGCAGAGGGCTTTCTCGGTAGTGGCGCCTGCCCTGTGGAACGCCCTCCCTTCAGATATCAAGGAAATAAACAACTATCCGACTTTTAGAAGACATCTGAAGGCAGCCCTGTTTAGGGAAGTTTTTAATGTTTGAAGTTTTACTCTGTTTTTAATGTTCTCTTGAAAGCCGCCCAGAGTGGCTGAGGAAACCCAGCCAGATGGGCGGGGTAGAAATGTTGTTGTTGTTGTTGTTGTTATCCATGTGTTGTTTTGAGTGCAAAGTAGGTTATTCCAGTGGATAACCCTTTCTCTATCAGGAGTGCTGCACGAAGTACAGATACAACTTCAACCAGTTTTAGAAACCAGCAAATGATCTGTTTCTTTCAGCAAGCCTTTGAATGCAAAAGTTCCGATTTACAGATGGGTAATATTTAATTAATGACATCTAATTGTTTTATTGTACTTTAATTTTATTGGTGGTTTTATCATGTGTGTAATCCATGCTGAGGTCTTCTGCTGAAGGGCAGGATTTAAGTTTTAAAAATGACACAATAAAAGAAAAACTGATTGGAAATCCAAGTATATCACACTTGCTGATTCATGCCTCTTCAGATACTTGTTAAATGTTCTGGTCATTTTGATCTCATTCAGCCTACCTTAAATCACAATGGGGGGAAAGGATAAGAACTGAAAAGCAATTTGTACTTTGAAGAGTGCTATATAATGATCATCACAGTTTCAAAAGGTTTGCCATACCAAGTACAGGTCAACAAGTCTATCCTTTTTTTGCCACAGTAATTTGCTTCAGAACTTAGCTGAATAAAAAGGCTGAAGTCTACTCACATATTACAGATAATGGACAGTAAGTATATGAACAAAAAACGGGTCCTGTCTTTCAGGATTGCAGGATATAAAGGCAGCGTCAGTTAGGTACCAGCTTTCCAAATTACAATGTTTTTCCTTGTCATCTAACTAATATTTTTTCTAAAAATTTGTTAAGCATTCTGTTCTAACTGACATTATTAGAAGGCATTCTGTTATAGCTGAACCCATTTTCAGGTATGAAGTTTTTAAATGATGATGATGATGATTACTGTTTTGCTGTTTTATTTTAATTTAACTGCTTTGTTAGCCACCCCGGGCTCTTTTGGGATGGAGGATGGTCTAGAAACTACCTCTGGTCCACATAGCTGAGAATTATCTACACTTAAATATGTTGCTTAGGAAGCTATTGAGAACTGAAATGAAATAAATAAATACATAAATGAGTCCAGAAAATCAATGATTCCCACTGTGTGGACTGGGATATACTTGTTTGTTTGAAAAATAAAGCTGCCCTTCTGGGTGTGCCTCCATTTTTCTGTGCTTCTGAAAAGCAATGGGGCCTCTTTGGCACAGTTTTCTTTTCTTTCTATCAATATACGGGCATCAACATTATCCCAAGCCATTAGCATTACCCATAAAGCCCAATCCCATATGTGAGCCCTGACTGACAAGGCAAAGGAGATGTCAGAAAACAATATTGACTGAATTGTCCTTGAGCTCAAAGGAAGGTGTCTGCCCATCATTCTATGAGCAGATTGAGGGAGGGGGACAACATTTTAAGCGTGAATAAAACTTGCCTGAAGTTTAAATGCAGGAAGGGGTGGGGAGGGGAAAACCTGTTAACCAAATATTGGGAAATGCCAACTTAATTTTGAAGGCCCCCAAATGAAACAACAACACACAATATTCTAAAAGCGCCACAAGAGGTCACTACAATCACTAGGAATGGTTTGAGTGCAATTTAAACCTACTGCTGCAGAATCACGTTTTTTTCTTTGTAATAGAAGGGTGACAGAGAATCATTTTCCAAAATCAATTGCTTTAACAGGAGCTTGGGCCTCACCTATCCTGTGGCGATGAACTGCTAGATAAAGATTCTTACACTGTTAAATTTGCCACGAGAAGTCTTGTATGTGAAAACATGCTCAGGCAGGCCATTGTCTCCCCCAATACAATCACCTTTGCGAAGGAAGACATTTTAATTAAAAGGATTTACAAGGCCAGCCCTGTGGCCCAGCTGGTTACCGCTGAGAAAATGCATGTTTAAGAGGCCATAGCAAAACCAGACTGTGCTCTGTAACCCAAAGTAACGTCCAATATCAAAAGACAGTAATGTATAACATCAAGACTTGATTAATGTGTTTTGGGATCCTAGTATATTTCTCAAAATTGGTCCTCCCTTTCCCTCAGAAGGGACACATTCAATAAGGTACCACAAAATAAGACTTGTGGTATCTTAAACAAAACTGAGGGTTTCTTTTGATTGGAGGGGAGGGTTGATGCCTTTATAGCCGTTTTATTTGTTTTAGAGGGGGTAGGTGTGCCTGGGGTGTTTTTTTTTGGGGGGGGGTCATTTGAACACCCCCCTTTTTCTTCTATGCCATGGGTATTTGGTGAGGACCATGGCAGTTTTTTATATTTCCAATTGTGCCCCGGCCGTGAACAAGTTGGAGACGCTTAATATGGATTAATAGGTGTAAGAGGAGCCTGGATTTTCAACATTTTTAGCCTGGGCTATAATAAAACATATTATATCCCCCAAAGAATCATGGGAGCCGTAGTTTAAGCATGCTGAGGATTGTAGTTCTGTGATGGCTACATTTCACATCCCGCGATTCTTTGGGGGAAGCCATGCACTTTAAATATGCTTTAAGTGTACAGTGCGCTTGCAGCCAAAATCAGCTTTTAATGTGAATTCAGTTCTGCAAGCATTAAGATTGCTAAACACTGCAACAGTGCTGTTAGGTAAGTGACAAGGATTAGCAATGTAATATACAGTATTTCCCATCATGGTTTAAACAGGATTAACCATATGCACTTTCCAAAATGTAGCATTGCTCATTTACATGTACTAATTCAACTATATGCCAATTTCACATTTTTCTATCATTGTCCAAACACTTAAGTATTTGGATTGGAATGAGTAAACATGTGATTCAGGCTATGGGTGCTGCCACTAGGCCAGGGAGTGACTAACATTTTGCAGGCCAAGTGCGGAAGTGGGTGTGGCCAAGCAAAAAATTTATTAGCTTTCAATCTGTTTCTAATCCTATCAAGCATTTGAAATAATTCAGTATCCATTGTTAAATTAATTGCTTCATTAATTAATCAAGAAAGGACAGACGAGGTATAAGCACCCCCTTCCCCCAAGCACAGGATTCTGTGCAGTAATTGTCCATCAAATCATTTATAACCATCATCAGTAATTTATCTCCAAGGTTTGCAGTGCCAAACGTCCCAAGGATGCTGATCAACGGCCACCTCATTGTCAACTAGCATCTGTGATAGGCTTGTATGGTAACCACCTACTGGCCCAAAGGCAGTAGTGTTTTTCAGGGGGAATTTGGAAGTGAGGACTAGTGTTCTTGAGTGCCAGACTGAAAACTATATAACAGAAACCAAGAAATAAAACCAGCTTTTGTTTCATCTTAACTGGAGTAGCCTACATACACAAGAGTATCCTAGTCCTACTGAAAGGAACAAAAAAGATGCACAGTTATCTGTGGAGATATTTTAGCATCTTTATTTTGCTGCTGGCTTGCTAAGGTGAGAATTCTTATGCAGAAGATAACTAACTGGCCTTTTTTTTTTAAGGGGTTCTTCTACTTTTAACACTGGGAATGGCAGGAGTTGAAGGAGAGCGAGATCAGTGACTCTTCATTTTCCTCATGATTTCTGGGTAAGAGATGATGCAAACCAGAGAAGGGGTGTCCTCTGTGCTAGGCAGAGATGAGCGCGAGATTCCCCATGAGCCACTGAGGCAGGGAATCATTCTGTGTCAGCCCTTATCTGAGTAGCGGTGAGTGTGAAAAACTGTGAACAGATCAAGACCAAGTAACCTTCCTGATCACGTAAAGAAGCCTGCTGCCTGGTAGGTGTTTTACAGTGCTGTTGTACAATTAAAAGCACTGATAGACTATTTCTCCCTGTTCTCCTCCAAGAGCTACAATTACCAGAGTGGTTTAAAAATCAGTCTCTACAGGAAACTCTGGGAATTGTAGCTTTGTGAAGGGAATAGGGGCCTGTTTCACAACTTTCAGCATATTTAACAAACTATAGCTCCCTGATTTCTTGGGGGGGAGGGAGCCATGGCTGCTTGAAGTGTTATCATAGGACATTAAATAGATGGTGTGAATGTGGCTCAGGTCTGATTTAAAGATGGGGAACCATAAAAATGGAGAGCAGTAGCCTTGTAGTTGCCCAGAAACAGTTGGATTCAACCACTGTTTTCTTCCCCCACTGTAGTGTGATAGGGTGAGATATATTCTAGTTTTATTTAAATTCTAGTAATTACTTTTAAATTTGTGCCTATATGTGCAAATTGTGGTATGCAAACATTATGCAAATTGATTCCCTGTTTTGGCTTATCTTTTTGGTGAGGCAAATGCTCTTTCTTGGCAAAGCATAGCTGGCTGCCCTATACAAGACACAAGGAAAGATGCATATGAAACTAGTGGAAAGTTTAGAAGACGCTGCACAAGTTTAGAATGTTTTAATTGTTATACAATTTAATTGTTGCACAATTATCAAACTGCTTTGTGAATTCATTTTTTGCTGAAAGTGTGTAAGTTGTCTACACAAACCAACAACAAACCAACAAACCAGTACTAAAATAGCAAAGGCACTCAGCAAGTTTAGTAAGTAAGCAAAAATTTCAGTAAGGCTACTGTTTGTCAAAATATTATCTAAGAAGCAGCTTTTTCTCTTTTGCCTTGTATTGTTAAGGGGAACACAGAATTGTTTGTTGGTTTTTGCATTTATGTCTCACCTTTCCTTCATGGAATTGAAGGTGCTGTGCATTAATATCCTTCTCCCCATCTCATCCTCATAATGACCCTGTGAGGTATGTTAGGTTGAGAGACAGTGACTGGCCAAGAGGCCCCCAGTGAGCTTCGGAGCCGAGTGGAGATATGAAATTTGGCCCTAGTCCAAAACTCTAACCACTACACCATGACAATGACAGCAATGACTGCTCTTCTCCTTGGGATGGCATATTATGCCCTTCTGATGAGCAGGACCTGAGGAGCTGGTCTTTCTGGGGAGCCAGTGTGGTGTAGTGGTTAAGAGCGGTTAAGTGGGGAACCGGGTTCGCGTCTCCGCTCCTCCACATGCAGCTGCTGGGTGACCTTGGGCTACTCACATTTCTCTGAAGTCTCTCAGCCTCACTCACCTCACAGAGTGTTTGTTGTGGGGGAGGAAGGGAAAGGAGAATGTTAGCCGCTTTGAGACTCCTTAGGGTAGTGATAAAGCGGGATATCAAATCCAAACTCCTCCTCCTCCTCCTCCTCTTCTTCTTCTTCTTCTGTTTGCAATTCTATGGCCTAGTTTGCCCAGATGGGTGGGGTGTAAATAATAATAATAATTAAAATTGGTGCTGTCTGCTGCACTGAGCTGAGGTAGTAGGCTTAGTCAGTCACCTGAACTGGGGCTTTTCCTCACTAGCCATGAACTTTAACCAAGAATGTATCACACCAGCCCACAGGACAACTTTCAGACAGGCATGACACAGACTTTGTATCACAGCAAATTTCAAAGCAAAAAAAGGCAGAGAAATTATGTTTGAGCATATTTTAATTGACACATTAGATTATATAGCATGCAAATAATATCTTTCAAAATAAAGGATGGCAGTCTATGTTAGGAACATCTGGTCCCACTGTGTTGCACTCCACTAACCGATGTAAACAGCAGCATGTGCTATTCATAAACATCCTTCATCTTTCTTTATTTTCTGGATAAGTACATGCATAGCAAAGTGTGTCTTTGCATGTTCTGGAAGATGTTAAAAATGTTCACCTTACCAAAGTTTCTGAAAATAGTATACACTATGAACCTCAGAATTACAATGGCTAATTTCCCTTCCCAATTGACAAAGGATTGCATTTCATTGTAAATTAGTTTGCAACAAATGGAAGCCATCCACTAAATTAACCCAAGGACTCAACTGAGAAGTGGGATGTTTGGTGGATTTGTCTTTGCGGATACTTTTTTAGCACTCCCTTGTCCATTTTCAAATAGGAAGGAAAATTCAAGTACATTTTATCCTAACTTGCTAAATCTCTCCAGAATTTAGGGACATGTTATATGGTAAAGGGGTTGTAAAAATGACTGTAGAACAGCTGTGCCTTAAAAACAATTTCCAGAGGAATAGCCCTGTTAGTCTTGTGGCAACATAAAGACCAACAAATTAATTATGTTTAAACCCATCCTAGCTCAGCTATTGACTTCTAACCTAAAAGGAAATTTTATATGTAATCCCAGAAGTTATCCTAGAATCATAGAAACTCTATAAGAACAAGCTGGTTGACAGTGAGTACCTGAATGTGAAGCCCAAATTAAGTAGTTGCAGAAGGAGTCTGCATAGTTTATTTACACTGCAATATACTGGAGCCCTAGAGGAATGCGGGTGGCACTGTGGGTTAAACCACAGAGCCTAGGGCTTGCCGATCAAAAGGTTACTGTTCGAATCCCCACGAAGGGGTGAGCTCCCGTTGCTCGGTCCCTACTCCTGCCCACCTAGCAGTTCAAAAGCACGTCAAAGTGCAAGTAGATAAATAGGTAAACAGCGGGAAGGTAAACAGTGTTTCCGTATGCAGCTCTGGTTCGCCAGAAGTGGCTTAGTCATGCTGGCCACATGACTGTACGCCAGCTCCCTTGGCCAATAAAGCGAGATGAGCGCCGCAACCCCAGAGTCAGTCACGACTGGACCTAATGGTCAGGGGTCCATTTACCTTTAACTTATACTGGAGCCCTACTGAATTTACTAAAATAAAATGGTGTGATAGCTGCGAACTTTGGCTGTTTTGAAAGGAGATTCGGCAGATTATGGAGGAGAAGGTGGTCAGCAGCTACTAATCACTATGGCCATATTATCATACCAGAATCGGGGGAAGTAGAGCTCTGAATACCAACTGCTGGAAACTGTAAGCAAGAGAGTACTATCACACTCATGTTCCTGCTTGTGGGAGGTTGCTTCTCAGAGGCACCAGTTGCCCACAAGGTTGCTAGACTAGATTATGGTTAATATCTCTAGCTGGAAATCAGAGGGAATTTGAAGAGCACATTTTGCTTCTGTATCAGTGTTTCCCAAACTTGGGTCTCCAGCTGTTTTTGGACTACATTTCCCATGATTCCTAACCACTGGTCCTGCTTGCTAGGGATGATGGGAGTTCTAGTCCAAAAACAGATGGAAAACACTACTATGTATGATGTATGCGATCGGTATCTGTATTGTGTTAGAAATTGCGTTGACATATGCAATGGTTTAAACTTTTTATATAGGCAGTAGCTTTTTTAAAAAAATATGCAGTTGTTTTAATTATTCTTATATATGCAATTGTTATATATGTGTGTGTGTTTTTGTCACCTTGTGAAATTGCTCTGAGATGCTTCATAGGAAGCAATCTAAAAGAGAAATACAGTGGTACCTTGGGTTACATACGCTTCAGGTTACATATGCTTCAGGTTACAGACTCCCCTAACCCAGAAATAGTGCTTCAGGTTAAGAACTTTGCTTCAGGATGAGAACAGAAATAGTGCTCCAGTGGCGCAGTGGCAGCAGGAGGCCGCATTAGCTAAAGTGGTGCTTCAGGTTAAGAACAGTTTCAGGTTAAGAACGGACCTCCGGAACGAATTAAGTACTTAACCCGAGGTACCACTGTAATTACAGATAGATGCAGGAGCAGGTAAATTATTTTTTAAAAAAGCGTTTCATGCTTTTTATGCACATAGTTTGTGAAAGAGGCATTAGAACATGCTATGGCAACAAACTACAGATACTCTTACTTTGAGAGTTGGCCTTAGAACAGCCTTACCAAATACCCAACATACTACAGAGGCCAGAAGTGATTTGGCATTCTGCTTCCCATCCAGTCTCACAAACTGCATTAAAATTCACAAAGCTCTCTCGGCAGTTCCTTTCCTTTCCTTGTCTTCCACTGTTCTGCACTCAGCTTTGGTAGAGAAAGCATGGTTTAAATAAATAATAAACATTACCCATTTCTCCTTAATTACCAAGATCTGCTTCTTTTATCGACTCTTATAAACATGCTAGCAGCCTTTGTCCCCAGCATTGCTTAAGAAACAAAAAAAAAAAAAAAAAAAAAAAACACACACAAAAAACCCAGTGCATTTTTTAAAGTCCTTCTTAAAACAACTACCATTTTGATAGGTTTGGCACACCAGCTTGATTCAAAATGGCATCCAATTGTATCCAAACATAGATGAAAAGCTGCTCTTTGATCTTAGGAAATCTTCGTACAAGATTTGGTTGCAGTATTCTAAAAGGTGTCCAAATGCACAGCAAATGGACAAACAACTTTCCAAAATATATAGTAGGAAAGAAAAAAGAAGAGTGAGGTGAGTAACAAAAAATGAGCAGCATACATGCTTACATGTCAAATGAGGGTTGCTGGGCAGAGTTTTCAATGATAACTGTGCAGGAATTAAGCACCCCTGGGTGGTGGTTTCTTGACTTGGCACAGTTTGCACAGTGTAACAATGATGCTGCCATTATCTTTTCAAAAGTGAAGCCATAGGAGCATTGTTCAGTCCGCAGCAAGAGTCCTTTATATTTCTGCTAATGTTTGGTTCACAGGCAGGCAGTGAGTTGTTGGTGATCTGAATAAATCAGATGGGAATCTCTGCTGACACTTTCCAGGAACTATGGATTTTACTGTCTCCGGACAATGTCTGTAGCTGGAATTGTGAAGGAATGGGACTTTCGGCCATTTTGTGTTTGGTTATCGATTGTTGAACTTCAGTTGTAAATTGGTTGCTTTTTGTTCTAGAGGCTTTTTGTTCTAGAGGAAGGACAAGTTTTTGTGGGTGAAAGTTTTGCACAAGAGGGCAAAACAATCAGCCTAGGACACCTGGCATTTAAGGAGAAACAGAAATTCAGCTTAACCCAGGGGTCTACTGCTTCTACCTGAGACAGAAAATACAAACAATACCCCTATGGCACTAAAATAATAATACTGTTATGTACTGAAGTTCTCACCCTGGGCTAGCAGGGAATACTGTAGATAGTTTTCACTCAGGTCCACATATGCAAATAAGGAATTGAAAGTGACATTCAGTGATTGGATAGTTACAGAAAGTTGTTACTGTTGCGTTGTAGTGGAGCTCTATATAAGCAGGTTGGCTGAACCCTTCAGTTCAGTTCTCTTCTGGCCTGTGAATAAACAAGAGCTGTTTGAAGAATTGCTGTGTCATCTGATATTTTCACCCACAACTTAACAAATACTATATAATCTGTTTTTTACAATTTGATCCCCTTTTATTGATTGTTCCCCTTCTGTGTTTCTAGCTCCCTGATACAGGACTCTTGGACTAGATTGGATTTCCTCTGTTGCTGAACCCTCAACTGTTTCCTTCTAATGTTGCTCCTAGATCATGTTTTGGACTCAGATTAGTTTCTTGTGCCTGGTCCTGGTTTATCTTTGACTTGGCATGCTAATCTTCTCCTACCATCGTTTGCCAATTGTGTATGGGATTCTGTGGCTTATGGCCTACCTGCCAGAACAGAACACTAGTTGACTGCGTATGGGCTTTCAACTGTTTTCTTGTTTTACTATTGATTGACAGTTTGCATGTGTTTTATCTGTAGTGTAACCTGCTGTGGGATCATTTTATAATGAAAACCGGGTGGCAAATCTTATACATTATAAATAAATGTTGTTATTGCTAACTGCCAGACTTGAAAATCTGTATGTGGGGCATTAGCATAGCAAGGTTTCAGACTTTTTAGAAGAGCTTGATGAAGAACAGAAGAGTCTTTCTGTATTAGAACAAAGGCCTGGAATCATAGAACTGCAGAATTGGCAGGGACCCAGGGGTCATCTAGTCCAACCCCCTGCAATGAAGGAATCTAGTTCCACATATTATTTCCCACAGTGTCTATGGGAAGCCCACAAGCAGGACATGACGGCAATATTGAACGTGGTGTCTCATAACAAAGTGAAGTTGAGGAAATTTCCATTTGTTTGAAATGCATTCCTATTCTGTGTGAGAATACAGCAAGCAGGGCTCAGAATTGTGAAGACCAAACTATATATGTGCCTGCTGAATTGGTGTTCTCCTTCCTTGCTGTCTTTAAAATGTCTTTCTTTTCTGCCTGGGAATGGCTTCAGTAACTCAGGAAATAAATGATGCTATGCAGTGGCTAAGGTGAAAAAGGGAACCTGGACATCTTAGCTCAGTAAGCATGATAATGAGTCTACCAAGGAAGAGCGCAATTTAAATCCTCACACGACCTCTACAGTAATGGTCATTAGTACTGAGTTTCCAGACTATTGCATCTCTAGAGATAGAGATACTGAAGTAACTCTTTCCCTCAACCTTCTGCTCTCACACATAATAGGAAAAAATAGAGCGAAGAAATTTACGGACTTATATCCTCTACACACATAGGGATATGTAACCGATACCAGAATTATGTGGATATCAGAAAATATTTTAGGAGCCACATAAGCAGTTTATGGTGGGGCAGCTAAGCCTAAAATTGTATGAAACTAGTTGGCTCAGTTTTATATTGGACCTTGCTAAATATTCTTTGGTATACCAGCAAGCAACAAATTACATAAATAAAACATTTTAAAAAGCCTTTCCTCCCAGGAGATCAAAACAGTATTCATGGTCCTCCCCTCCAGTTTATCCTCACAATAACCTCAGAAGATAGGTTAGGTTTTCAAACGCCCATTGAGCGTGTTTGCTGAGCAGGGATTTGAACCTAGGTCCTCCAAGAGTTATTCTAGCACTCCAACCACTACATAATGCTGACAACAACAACAACAACAACAACAACAACAACAACAACAATAATAATTTGTACCCTGCCCTCCCCGGCCAAAACTGGACTCAGAGCAGCTAACATCAAATGTATACCACATTAACATAAAATCAGGCAATCAGTTAAAGTACATCCTAAAATCAGATCAGGATTAGAATAAAGTGCAATCAGATGGCAACCAGCAGATTAGGGTTGGGGACCTTAAATACAGTGGATGCTCGGGTTGTGAACGTGATCCCTGTGGGATGCATGTTCGCAACCCACAGCATTCGCAACCCGCAGCTGTGCATCTGCACATGCGCGGGTTGCGGTTCGGCGCTTCTGCGCATGCACGACCGCCGACACCCGGAAATAACCCATTGCAGTTCTTCCAGGTTTCGGCGGTCCGTAACCCGAAAAACCTCAACCTGAAGCGTTTGTAACCCGTGGTATGACTGTACTCACCAGGCCCAACTGTTTGTGTTGAACTTTTATTGGCCTGTGAGAAAAATTGGGAGGCCACTTTCATGCAAGTTCTTAAGAAAGGAGTGGGAATCAGACTGAATCCCGATCAAAGGCCTGTCGGAACAGCTCCGTCTTGCAGGCCTTGCAGAAAGATGTCAAATCACGCAGGGCCCTAGTCTCTTGTGACAGAGTGTTCCACCAGGCCGGGGCCACGGCCAGTCTAATCTCCTTGAGGCTCGGGACCTCCAAAATGTTATGATTTACAGACTGTAAGGTCCTCTGTGGGGCATACCAGGAGAGGTGGTCCCGTAGGTGCTGACTTTATGGGCAGAAGGGTGACAAGTGTGTACTTGTGCTTTAAATTTTGTTCTTATCCTGCCACAGGGCTATGGTAGCTGGAAGATGCCTGCTGCAGTGTGGAATGGGCACCCAAACGATCACGGTCAGGACAACAAACACTATTGCCTCTGTCATTACTGTGTCCTACTTCCAACACATTCCAGTGATCGAGATGTAGGTATATTTTGGTGTGGGCAAACACCACAGGTTAGCAAATGGCAGTTCCAAATGGCTTTGGAAATGAAAGGCGCATTAGCTGTTTCATCCATTAACCAAGCGTGGCATGACCTCTTTTGTTTCTGGGAAAGGCAAAGGATCAGCTTGTGACACCTGGAACACATGGTATTTCCAGATGTCATTTCCGACCAGTGATGGCTCCAGATTTTGGAGGGCCCTTGGGCCAGGAACCCCCCCCCCCATTCTGCCTCCTCGCTGCCATTAATCCACAGCTGCTGCTGCTTCCATTCCTCCTAATTGTTTCTACCTGCTTGCTTGCCAGGCAGAGAGCCAATGAGTCAGCAGGCAATGGCATTAGCTGCTCCTTCTCTCCATAGCTATTATCTGGGCCAGAGTGAGAGGTGGATCAGCAAGCAGCTTGCAATGCTGAAGAGGAGGAGATAGTCCCAAGTGCTGTTTATCTGTGCTGGGGTGTGGGCTTTCAGCAGATGCAGGCGTCCTAACCCTTGATGCTGGTCTTGTTTCTGACACTGGTAGAAGCTCCATCCCATGTCCTTAACTGTGGGAACGCACTATTCTGAGTATGAACTGTTATGTAGTGTAGTTTCACCCTGGGCCAACAGGGGGATACTGTAGATAGTTTTCACTCAGGTCTGTAGATAGTTTTCACTCAGGTCCGCGGCAGTTATTTTAGGCGGGAACTCTGGGCTGTTGTGGTTACAATGTGACAGCCGGCTGCCTATAAATACAGGCCGGCTGAGCTGTTCACTGTCAGTTCTATTCCAGCTTACCATAATAAAGAGCTACTTGAAGAGATCGCTGTGCCGGCTGCCATGTCAACCCACGACTTAACACTGGCGACGAGGATGGGATTGATGGACATCAGAGCACAGCCAGATGCGGCCAGCCTCTGAACTGAGCTGAATCACTGAGCTGAATCACTGAGCGAAATCACTGGGCAGAACCAGTTCAGAGCTGACTGTTCTGGCTAGAGCACTGTGTTCCATCCATCGCCCTTCACGCCGGCATCGGAATCATGGCTTCACTTGTGCCTCTACCGCCGTTTGCGCCAGCCTCTGAATCATGGGACTCCTACCTCGCTCGGTTCGACTGCTACCTCCAAGCCAACGAACTGACAGCAGTATCACAGGATCGGAAACGGGGCCTATTCCTCAGCCTCTGTGGGCCTGAGGTGTTTGAGACGGCCCGAGCGTTGGTTGCGCCTGAAGCAGTCCAGGCATCACCATGGGACACGATCCAAGAGAAGCTCCGCAACCACTACGCACCAAAGCCGTCCAAGATTGCTGCCCGCCATGCGTTCTACCACAGGAACCAGGCAGAGGGGGAGTCAATCAACAACTACACCACCGCCCTGCGACAGGCTGCAATGCACTGTGAGTTCCGAGACTTAGACGATGCCCTGATGGATCGAATCGTCTGCGGGGTCCGGGACATCCATCTGCAACGGCGTCTCCTAGCCAAGCCAGACCTCACGCTACAGAAAGCCATTGAGGAGGCTGTGGCCTCAGAAGCTGCTGAACGCTCCGCTCAGGAGATCCGCAAGTCCAGCAGCCTGCGTCTTGCTAGGGAGCCCGTTCCGGTGCATCATGAAGAGGCCAGCAGTGATGAGGCATCCTCCAGTGAAGACGATGATGTGCACCAGACAAAGCGGGAGCGCAGGAAGTTCCAACAGAAGTCCAAGGGCCAACCGGAATGTGCTGGCTGCGGAGGCAACCATTCCCGTGCCAAGTGTCGATTCAGAGACGCCATCTGTAGGAGGTGTTCCAGAAGGGGCCACATCGCTAAGGTCTGCCGATCGGCTCCGTCTGACACCCCCCCTTCATCGACTCGCAAGTCCAAGTCTTCACTCCAGTCTGCCAAGGAAAGTTGTTTCGCTCTCACCAACTGCCGCTGCCCGTCTGGAACCACGATTGGCCAAACCGACTCGCCTACGAGACGCAAGCTGAACGTCACGGTGCTCATTGAAGGAGCTCCATGTGACATGGAGATCGACACCGGGTCTGCCCTGTCCATCGTGTCATGGAGCACCATCAAAAGACTGGTACCCAGAGTGTCCAAAAGGCAACTCGACTCTCACCGCGTACACCTGAGAGACTACCAGGGAAACGACGTTCCCGTGGTAGGCGTTGGCCGGTTCCGGATCGCCTTCAAGGATTTTTCGGGCCTGCTCCGGTTGGTGGTGGTCGAAGGTCAGCGGCCAAGCCTCCTAGGGCTAGACTGGTTTGATGCCCTCGGCCTGGAAGTCACCGGCATCAACTGCATCTCTAACGCAGAGACTGAGGGTCTGGTCAAAGACTTTGCCGAGGTTTTTGACGGCACCTTGGGCCAATATACAGGTACGCCCATCTCCTTTAGCCTGGATCCACAAGTCGCCCCCATCAAGCTAAAGCCACGCCGGGTTCCCTTTGCTCTCAAGGCTAAGGTGGACGAACAACTGGACAAACTGATCGCCCAAGGAGTTTTGGAGCCGGTTGACCACGCAAAGTGGGAAACCCCCATCGTCACGCCTGTCAAGCCAGATGGGTCGGTGAGAATCTGCGCTGACTACAAGTGCACGATCAACAAGGCACTTCAGCAGCACGCTTATCCGGTTCCTGTTGTCCAACACCTGCTGCATTCCCTGGGTGAGGGTAAGGTCTTCGCTAAGCTGGACCTTGCCCAAGCCTATCAACAACTGCCAGTCGATGATGCCACTGCTGAAGCCCAGACGATCGTCACCCACCGGGGGGC
The DNA here is from genome assembly GCF_964188315.1 of Podarcis muralis. NCBI lineage: Eukaryota > Metazoa > Chordata > Lepidosauria > Squamata > Lacertidae > Podarcis > Podarcis muralis. Next base: position 75,370,100 of record NC_135658.1, on the reverse strand, counting down.
ATTCCGTTGCCGCCGGTTGCAGTTCGGGGTGAGTGTGGCTCCTGGCATCTTCCAAGGCCTTATGGAGCGTCTCCTGCAAGGGCTTCCGGGCGTGGTACCATATTTTGATGACGTCTTGGTGTCTGCAGACTCACACCAGCAGCTGTTCGAGCGCCTCCGTGCCGTGCTGACCAGGTTCCAGGAGGCCGGGCTCAAGGTAAAAAGGGAGAAGTGCCAGATCGCCGTTCCACAGGTAGAGTTCCTGGGCTATCTTATCGATGCCTCCGGTCTTCATCCAACCACATCCAAGATCCGCGCTATCCAGCAGGCCCCCACTCCAAAGAACAAAACGGAGTTGCAGGCGTTCCTGGGGCTGCTGAACTTTTATAACATGTTCCTGCCCCACAAAGCGACAGTGGCTGAGCCTCTTCACCGACTCCTTAGCACTAAGACGCCTTGGGCCTGGGGTCATCGGGAGACGGCGGCCTTCAACGCGGTCAAGGCTCTCCTTTCTTCGGACAGTGTGCTGGTACAGTACAGTGAATCCAGGCCGCTGGTCCTTGCCTGCGACGCCTCACCTTTTGGCATCGGGGCTGTCCTTAGTCACCGTTTTCCAGATGGAAGAGAAGCACCGCTCGCCTACTTTTCCAGGACACTATCTCCGACGGAACGGAATTACAGCCAGCTCGACAAGGAGGCATTGGCACTTGTGGCTGGAGTGAAGAGGTTTCATGAATACCTCTATGGCAGGACTTTTGACCTCATCACTGACCACAAGCCACTCCTGGGCCTCCTCGCCGGTGATCGTCCAACTCCACCGGTCCTCTCACCACGCATGCTGCGATGGACTGTTTTCCTGGCTGCCTACCACTACCGGCTCATCCACCGCCCGGGGAAATCGATGGGCCATGCCGACGCCCTCAGCCGTTGCCCTCTTCCAGCATTTGTGGAAGACCCGGCTCCAGCTTCATCGCTCCTTCTGATTGAGGATCTTCCGGCAGCGTCTGTGTCGGCTGCCACTGTGGCCTCCGCATCTGCCCAGGATCGCACCATCAGCCGGGTGCTCAACTGGGTGTGGAGGGGGTGGCCACAAGGGCCCTTTGCATCGGAGTTCCAGCCCTTCGCAACCAGACAACATGAACTCTCAGCTCATCGCGGCTGTCTGCTGTGGGGAGACCGCGTCGTGATTCCCCAGGGACTCCGTCAGCGCGTCCTGGAGGCTCTGCACGTTGGCCACCCGGGAATTGTCAAAATGAAGGCGTTGGCTCGGTGTTACGTCTGGTGGCCTAATATGGACGATGCCATCACTGCCTGGGTGTCCGCCTGTCAAGCGTGCCAGGAGTCGAGGCCTGCACCACCGGCAGCTAAGGGATACACGTGGGAGACGCCAAAGACACCCTGGTCGAGGGTGCACATCGATCTGGCTGGCCCCTTTCACGGCCGGACCTTTATGGTAGTGGTGGACGCCTATTCCAAATGGCTGGAGGTCGCCCTGATGCCCTCCACCACTACCGAAGCTGTCATCCGGGTGCTGCGAGGCCTGTTTGCAACGCATGGGTGTCCTGATGTCCTTGTCTCTGACAACGGACCGCAGTTCACATCAGGCACGTTTGAGCGGTATCTTTTGGGACTGGGCATCCGCCATGCCCTAACGGCACCCTTTCATCCATCCAGCAACGGGCAAGCGGAAAGAATGGTGCGCTCGACAAAAGAGGCACTGGCGCGCCTGGACCGGGGAGACTGGCAGGAGCGGGTCGCCGAATACTTGTTCGCGCAACACATCACCCCTCATGCGGCCACAGGGAGGAGTCCTGCGGAACTGCTTATGGGCCGCCGCCTCAGGTCACCGCTCGACCGGCTACACCCAGACTTTGCCGTGGCTGAACCCCCAGGCTGTGCCAACGCACCACGGTCATTTGTCCCAGGAAACCAGGTCTTTGCCCGGAACTATGTGGGGGACATCCCTTGGGTGCCAGCCACAGTAGTGGGAGTCACTGGACCTCGCTCGTACCAGGTGGCACTCGAAGACGGGCGCTTGTGGCGACGGCACATAGACCAACTTAGGCGCAGGGTTGGGGACTTGGACACTACCGAGGTGCCCCCAACTGCGCTTGCGGCTCCAGAAGAGACACGTACAGATGGCGAGGCCCCACCTACACCTCCCTCGCAAACTGCCAGCGTGGAGCCGAACCAAGCCGTCTCAGAACAGACTCAGACCACTCCACTTGCGGAGGCTCCACTCACAGCAGCGGATCCAGGGGAGTTGGTTCCAACGCCACCTAGGGTCGCACCACAGCCTCAGCGAGAACTGTGTGGCCCTCCGGACTTGGCTACCAGTCCCCGGCGTTCTGGCAGAGTTTCCAAGCGCCCAACTCATTTAAAGGACTATGTTGTTGGACAGGTATCACTGTTGGTCTAAGTATGGGAAATGTAACCGATATGCTTTTGTGCCTAACTGAACCATTACGCGTAGTGCTGTATATAAGGAAACCATTACGATTGTAACTAACGCCTTATCTCGGTGGGGAGGGGTGTTATGTAGTGTAGTTTCACCCTGGGCCAACAGGGGGATACTGTAGATAGTTTTCACTCAGGTCTGTAGATAGTTTTCACTCAGGTCCGCGGCAGTTATTTTAGGCGGGAACTCTGGGCTGTTGTGGTTACAATGTGACAGCCGGCTGCCTATAAATACAGGCCGGCTGAGCTGTTCACTGTCAGTTCTATTCCAGCTTACCATAATAAAGAGCTACTTGAAGAGATCGCTGTGCCGGCTGCCATGTCAACCCACGACTTAACACGAACCACATTAACAATCCCGTGATGCTGCTTGACAGGTTTGTAGTAGTTCTCTCATGAAAGAAACAGTGGATTTTGCAATGGATCTGACTTGGTATAAGTGAGTGAAGATCTACATCAGGAACAAAGGGGGGGTGGAATAAAGATCTACATTGGGACCTGCTGCCTCTGAGGATGCTACCACCTGAGGCAGTCACCTCAGCTTGTCTCATGGCTGGGCCGGCTCCTTCCTTGAGCTTTGATGGTCCCCTCTGTCAAGGCTATTGCATGAGATTGGGTGTTTGTGGTTTGTCTGCGAAGCAGGAGAGGAATGAATTTGCAACAAACACTTTGTCCAAGGTCCCAGAATTAGGTACAAGTAGCCCTGCTGCTCTTTATAATAAAAGCTTTGGCTTTCCATAGTTCGGGGTTTTGCTTTTCCCCACTTTAAAACCATAGCTGCCTTGCTGTATTATCATAATTGTTTGCCTAATTTATTTAGAGGCTGACAAGTCAGCAGAAGAAGAAAATAAAGGCATTTGATACTATTGCCTCTTAAGATACTCTAAATGCTTAGGCCAGTGTTGACCTACATACTTCTAAATACAGAGTGGAGGATGTTTATCCTGGAAAATATTTTGACCCACTTTTGAACTACAATAATACCAACATGATTTGTGAAGAACTCAGCTTGTTTTTGGTTTTGCAGACAATTTGTTGAGGTTTTTTTTTAAAGTAGTAGTAAAGTAACAATATGAACTGTTCAAAAATAGTGAACCCTTTTTTTTTCCTTTTAAAAATTGTTGAGTGCCAAATTACTGTTAAGACTTTTGATTCCCCTCCCCAAAGTTACTTACTATTAGAATGGAAAGCAGGGTAGTCAATTAACTACCCTCCACGTGTTGTTGGACTACAACTCCCATCAACCCTGCCCATTGGCCATGTTCGTTGGTGCTGATGGTAGTGGAAGTTGACCCTGATGCGGAGACTTTTTCCTTTGGTTATTGTTAAATTAAATTAAACTTTTTATTTTTTAATTTCACAGGGGTGATCATCCTGAAACATGCAAAAGAATAGCAGCCACATTACAAGAAGGAAATACATCTCTTTGTTACAAAAAACACTTCTGTATAATCCTGAAAAATTAGTTGAGGACCAGTTGTCTTGGTGAACATTTTACAGCACCGGGAACATCAAAGTCAAGGTAAGTAAGAACACTTACAACCAAAAGAAGAAGCAAAAGTTTCAGTAGTATAGCCTACAATACCCAGGTGAGTGATACAGTTTTAAAGGCAGGGTGGAAAATGAATGGTTTAGTCTGCTCCAAATTCTGGTCAAGCTTTACTCCTTACAAAATTTGTTGCATTAATGTAATATTTCTTCAAAGCAGAGAGACTGCTGGAGGAGACCTAAATACTGTTGTAAATGGCAGTTTGTGTTTATATTACTTTTTTTATTTTTATAAAAGGCAGAATTCATATACGGTAGCTCTTTGGCCTTCTTGATGTATAGAGGCACCAGTGTCCAAGTTAGTATGATTACACATAAAACTCAGTTTAAAAATAAGCAGTTATCTCAAATAGATTATCTACTGGTATCTAGCAGTCTAAAAAGCACATATAATGCATACATATGTTGACCTTGAAGTTTGGCCCAAGCAGGCGTGATGATCGTGCAAGCATCTGATCTGGAACAAATTGAAAAAGAGACATAATAAAGAAGAAATTAAATAGCTGGCTTCGAAGCGAGTTAATATGGGAGTTCTGATTAGTCAAGCAACACAAGATTTATTTATTTTTAAAGCTACTATCCTTGAAAGAGAAATCATTGTAAAGAAAATAGAGCAATTGGAGAAAGTGCAAAATAAAAAGCCCAGTGACTGAATTCAAATTCTACTTATTGCAGCAATGAGTCATTCAGTAGTCCGGAGAAACTCCTAGAGCTCAAAAGGCACTGATGTGCTTGAGGCATACTTCTTGGGGGAAATGTAATGTGAGAGAATGGTAATAGTCCGAACAACGGAACAATAAATAATGCTGAGGATAGGATCACTGCCAGGACCTCCAGTCAAGCAGGCAAGATGGAGGTAAGTTGTTAAGTTTCACTCACACAAAAAAACAACCCCACAAAAATCTAGCTCTGCAAAATATTGGACCTAAACCTGCCTCCAAGTTTATCTTGGCCTCTTTACTTGCCCTGATACATCTTGTGACTGCATCTGAAAGAGTCACAGCACCACTTAATATGGAGACAGGCCTGAGTGAGAGCACTTGAAACTTTGCAGCATACTTGCACTGCTGAAATAGGTCTTTGGAGACAGTAATGTTTTTGTGTCTGGTTGGCTGCAGTGGGAGAGAGGAAGTGGTTTCTGCCCAAGGGTGAGAGCCTGTTGGTGGGACCTGCTACTATCTCTTGGGTGAGAAACAGGAAGGAAGTCAGTGTACCCTACGTTATGGGTGTATGTGACCTGATTGGTGGTTTTTCTGGGCTGCAGGGCTAACTGACATTTTTAATATATTCATCGCCTAGCAGAAAACTTAATTGTAAATGTGAGTGCGCCTTTGCTTTTAAATTACAATACAAAAAGGCATCCTTGTAAGAGTTGATCCTAAACTGGTAGCACATGTTGAAAGAATTAAGATGAAGCATATTACAGATGAATTTAAAATGTGATTAATTTTTGTTCTTTCAGTTTTATATTACTTTACATCGTAACCGTAAGTTATTTTACAAGGGATGTGGGCGACGCTGTGGTCTAAACCACTGAGCCTCTTGGGCTTGCCAATCAGAAGGTTGGTGGTTCAAATCCCCGCAATGGGGTGAGCTCCGGTTGCTCTGTCCAGCTTCTGCCAACCTAGCAGTTCAAAGGCACACCAGCGTGGGTAGATAAATAGGTACCACTGAGGGGGGAAAGTATACAGCATTTCTGTGTCCTCTGGCACTCGTCACAGTGTTCTGTTGTGCCAGAAGCGGTTTAGTCATTCTGGCCACATGACCCAGAAAGCTGTCTGTGGACAAACACTGGCTCCCTTGGCCTGAAAGTGAGATGAGTGCTGCAACCCCATAGGCACCTTTGACTGGACTTAATTGTCCAGGGGTCCTTTACCTTTACCTATTTTACAAGTGGAAATTAACACATACACTTATAAAAATGTGTGCATGGAATTGCCCTTTGGCTTTGTTGTACTGTACATTTCCAGCAAGTTATGGCAGAGGGGAAATTAACTTGGAGTAGGGGTGGGAAATTAAATGATCCATGGTTAATTTCTAAAAGAAAATTGACACTGGGCATTAAGGATGATTTGAATCTTCAAACCATAGAATTGTAGAATTGGAAGGGAACACCAGTAGGGTTGCCGTATTTCAAATAGTGAAAAGCTGAACAGAAAAGTTGTTGAGCTTTTTTTGGGCAATCGTGGATCATTGTGTCCTTTATCTCCATAATTCAGGATGTATGAAGTTTAATGGAACTGGCTTCATTCTTCTTCTTCTTCTTCTTCTTCTTCTTTGGCGATCACTCGTAACCGAGTAAGATTGTCTTCCATAAACAAGGAGTCCGTAAGTGACTGTGGAGGCCAATTCTGGACCCACACGTCCTTCCACAGTGGGGACATTGGTTCCTGGGCGGGAGTTGATCACAGTGTGGATTTGCCAAGCATGCCTTCCTCTTAGCATGTTTCTCCCTTGTGTTCTGAGTTTAAGTGTCTTCAAAGTCCATGACACCTTTGGTAAAGGCTGTTCTCCAACTGGAGCGCTCACAGGCCAGTGTTTCCCAGTTGTCGGTGTTTATAAGGATGACTATGTGTAACATTTTCAAATGGCTTCATCTAATGCTGGTGAAGATGTTTGCAGATAGATAGATAGATAGATAGATAGATAGATAGATAGATAGATAGATATAGTAATGCTATATTTTGGCTGATCTTCTGCTATTGTGTGTAGTACGTGTGTAAGAATAAGGTTCTAGTAGACTCAAAGTTGCAACTCAGCTTCTGCTTCTTTTCCAAGACAGAGGATGGCATTGTAGCACTGCTACAACACTCTTAAACTCTGCAAAGGCACCCCCAGAGTGAGATCTTCATTTGATAGTTCTGGGCTCACATTAACAGCTTGAGGTTTTGCATTTTGCTTTTCATCTCTTCGGTGAAACAGATGAATGGTATAATGGAAGTGCTTCCTAAGAGGAAGACATGAAATCCTTACATTTATAACAAAAAGTGTCATAAACCTCATTGTAATTCAAGCTTGAACTGTTCACCCTGTGCATGTCCAGAAACTCATTCTCTAATACTAGATGCAATGATCTCTGGAGGAAGATTTTCCATCTGTTTCCTTATGATGCTAAGCTGTTAGCAGTGTTCATTATTTATTGCATTTACTGGTTTACGTTAAGCTATGATTTTCCTCTTTTCTAGCATTAAGTATTCATCTCAGTAAAAATGGGATGTGCATGTTAATAAAGATTGATATTAAAAAGGGAGGGGGGAAGAGAAAATACTGCCTGTATTTTGGGTAAGATTCTTTTGTTCCATCTGTGAGGTTGGCAGTGAAACTCATCGAGTCCTTGGCACTGGACAAACTGTTTAGGAGCAAGTGGCTTGATGATTTTGTCTAAACGTAACCACAATCATACTTTAATAAGACCGAAATTAATCATAAAGATGATTAGTATAGTGATAAATCAGCATGGGCTGAATTGGCAATGGTTGCACAGATGTTCTCAATCTCATAAGTAGCACCACTAACTTTAAATAATGTTACTCGTGTAATAAACTGATGATCTATGAGTACTGTGATTTCAGATGCAGGCAGCACAAGTCTGTGTTGCACGACTTCATATTTCTACACTCCCTGAATTCAGTGTTAACAACCGCTTAGGTGTCACAAGCTACTTGTGGAGGCTTCTTACATTACACAGCAAGGAAATAGGAAAGATTGTTAGAAAAGGAGTCATCTGTGCTGTGAATTTGCATGACCCATCTCATTCGAAAGTGTTTTGGAGGAGGTGAATCTGAATTTCAAGATGAATTAGCCACCCAAAGCTGTGTTTGTTGGTACCAGTTTACGGAACTGTCTGTACTGAGACTCTCACAGTTCATTACCCATGTCAGTGAATGCATATACTTAAAGCGTTCCTCTGCTTGACCATTATCACATGGTTCACTTGGCAGCATTAAAATCCGCTTTTCATCCTGTACCTGCAAATGAAAAACAAAACTTACAAATGTAGCCACTAGGATGGATAAATAGATAGATGAATGGATGGAGATATATATAGCAACATTTCACTGATATGATTGACTGTAGCATTAAAAAAGATATTTAATGGGAAAATGGCAATCTATATATTGTGGTGTCCTATGACCATGTTTTTCTCTCCACAAATATAGCAGCACTAACTATATCCAAGTAGACAGCTAATGGCTAACAGGTCACATTCACACCATTCATTTAAACAGTGCTGTTTTTCTAGAAAAAGAGGTGCCGGAAGTCACCATGACCACCTCCCTCATTCTCTTAAAATGGCAGCCACCTGAGAGGAGCCGGAACTCACCTGAGGGGTGTCAGAACAGAGTTCGTGTGAGTTCCTCCTTAAAAAGCCCTGCATTTAAATCACATTTAATACACATTTAAAGCACATGGCTTCGTCCCAAAGTATCCTATAAACTGTAGTTTGCTAAGGGTGCTGGAAATTGTAGCTCTGGGACAGTGTGATTTAGTTGTATTTTAGATGTGCTTTAACTACATAGTGTGGGTGTTAACTAACCTTAAAATGTGGATCAGTACCCCAGGCTCTGTAAGATAAGATTAAAAGTAAAGGTAAAGGACCCCTGACAGTTAAGTCCAGTCACGAACGACTCTGGGGTTGCGGCGCTCATCTCGCTTTACTGGCCGAGGGAGCTGACGTTTGTCCGCAGACAGTTTTTCCGGGCCATGTGGCCAGCATGACTAAGCTGCTTCTGGCAAAACAAGAGCAGCGCATGGAAACGCCGTTTACCTTCCTGCCGGACTGGGAAGGTATCTACTTGCACTTTGACATGCTTTCAAACTGCTAGATTGGCAGGAGCTAGGACCGAGCAATGGGACTGAGCAACGGGAGCTCACCCCGTTGCAGGGATTTGAACTGCCGATCTTGCAATCGGCAAGCCCTAGACTCTGTGGTTTAGACCACAGCACCACCCACGTCCCGTAATGTAATGTTGTGGTTCGAGGACCTGATCCGCGCTTCGTGGAATGAATACAAACGGACACAGTGTATAAGGTTAATGGGCAAGAAAAGGCCACAACTTTATTGATTACAGCAAGTGAGAAGGTATTGGCTTAGGCATTGCACCACGACAGATTGACTTCACCCACTCGGAGAGGGGTGAGCCTAAAGGGGGTTTATTCACCAGTAGGTGGAGCCTGTTGATGCTAATACAACTATAAGCTCTCCCCTGATGTCACCGGGGGTCGTGCCATGGCCCCCCGCCACACAGGCATTGGACAGGATCCACGACCGCTGGATTCCTTTAACAGAATACCCAAATTTGAAGGGGTAGGCGATGGCCACACCTAGCCCTTCCACACACCAACAACACATTCCAGTGCCTAACTGCCAAATACCAAGAAAGTTGTGACGATTGTTATGAGGTAAGTGAAAAAACCAAAAGGCCTAATGCCAGTTGGAAAAATTCCTACCAGGCCCCCTGGGCAACCTGGGCGACCAACCAAAGGTCCATAGCAAGGTCAAGCGAAAAGCTAAGCCCTAAGGGAGTGGTGGGTTGGTGACTCGCGACGAGAAGGTGAAAAGTGAGGCGGAATGGCTGGTGTGGTGGTATCTTAAACCGTACACCACGCCCCCTCCAAGCAGCCTGGTTGGGCGCTTACCTGTGGGCGTGGTGCGCCAGCCAGGTGAGTGGGGCAGGGGGCATAACGCCCCCTGCATGACGCAGAAATCGCGTCCCGCCCACAACACCTCCCCTCCGTGAGGAGGAGAGGCTTAATGTAATGTAAGATTAAGTTAGCACTTAAATGGCCCCTCTTTTGGTTGTCACCTGTCCTAAAAGGCTCTTATGCTGCCCCAGGATTCTCTTGGAGAAATATGCAAAAAAAATTATACAAAATGAGAGATTGTTATCTCATTGCACTGCAGCTAAAGGAGCAGCTTTCATGTATGCAACATTATGTAAATTAACCGTAGCAAGTGCTCTAAGTATTAGTGACTGGCTCAATATAAATATTTGTGTTTTGTTAACAATAGAACAGAATAGTTTATCATGTTCTTGCTTGCAGTAGCTTTCTGATGTCATGGAGGATTTCAGATAAACTTGTTATAATTTTGATCCTGTGGTTGTTGTAATAGAAAAGTTGTTAAGATTAAAATCTCTGTCAATATGTACTACTGTGAGAGCCACGAGGATCAAAGCTTGATGAAGAATGAATACTTTTTTTTTTAGCCAGACAAATGTAAAATTGATATCATTATACTCAGTGCTTTTTTTCTGGGGGGGATGCAGGGGTACGCATAACCCTAAACATTTTGTAAATCTAAGTTTGGCCTCATTGAGGGGCAGTATTTCAATATGAGTAGAATTTTTTTTTAACAAAAAAAGCACTGAGTATACTAAACAAAGAAAATATTTGCTATTAAAAGTTCGCCACATGGGAAAGTACTTGGAAATCATCTAGTTCAGTGTTTCCCAAACTTGGGTCTCTGAAAACAGGGAGATTACAACTCCCATCATCACTAGGTAGCAGGACCAGTGGTCAGGGATGATGGGAGTTGTAGTCCAAAAATAACTGCAGACCTAAGTTTGGGAAACACTGATCTAGACTTGATTTCCTGTGGCTCTCCAGATACTGTTGAACTCCAGTTCCCATCAGCCCTAGCCAACATGGCAAATGGCCAAGGATGTTGGTAGTTGTAGTCCATCAACATCTGGAGGGCACCACTTTGGTGATCTCTCTTTTACTACACTGAGGCTTGCCCATATCCATATCTATCTCCACAGGTCCATGTACAGGGTGAGTCCTTTAGAAGAGGCCCCGTGGATACAGAGTACACATGTTCCATGGGGCCTTTTTAAAAGACTCACCCTGTATATTAATGAGCAAAGAAAACTCTAGCGATAGTATGCCTAGAAACTCTGGGTTGATTCATGTGGGAAAAGGTGGTCCTTGAGGTATCAAGAGTCCTGAGGTCAACCCTCAAAGAGCTCTCGGGTACAGCAGACAACCTTTCCACTTTCCTAGGCTTATAGGAAAAAACAGCTGAGGATGCCATGGGGTTTTCTGAATGGTATTGGGGGAGAAATCTGATTTCATCATTTAAAGGTGAACTTACTTAGGCACTTTCCAAAATAATATGCAAACTGAAACAGCCATCCCTTGGAATTTGCATGTTTCCAACTGTTGCAGTAACGTTCTCTAACCAATTAATGTATACAAAACTACATATAATAGGGCAAAGTGTGTGTATAAATGCATGTAGTAGCAGAAATAAAATACAGAAATGCATTATATTAGGAAACATTGCTTTATGGCAGTGTGTTATATTAGGCAAAAATGAATTCAAATGTGTATATTAAGATGAATTTTAATGAGAACTTCAAATAAAATCTCGTGGAAATGTGGAGAACTGAAGACTAGAAAAATAAGAAACTTGGAGAGACCCAAACTGGCAGATTCGCTCATTTCCAGGTTTTCAAGAAACACAGGCCCACAGGAAGGCTGCAGAGTGCAGACCACAGAGAGATGGTGTGTAAAATGAATGGCGCACCCATTGGCCACCTTGAAAGGGAAGCATAACATAAAAAGCTGCAGCCAACCTATTTCACCAAATTTTTCTTTCACAATTTCACAATTTTTGGATGCTATTTCTTTTCTCATAAATGGATGGAGAACGGCCAAGGAAAGAAATATTCAGCGCAGTGCTACAAAATACAAATTCCTTAAAGGAAAGAAGAAAACACCCAGGTTCAGAAACTATTGTGGGGGCATATTTCTATGGAAATCAACACTAAGCAGGGAAGCGAACTAATAAGAACTGAAACAGCTTCTTAAACAGTAGCACAGTTCATGTACTTCTGAATGACGCAAGTCAATTTGCATCTGCTGTTTCTATTTTTCTGGATCCAAGTCACATGTGGCCTTATCCATAAAGATTTATTTACGCATTACTCTCACGGGAAGAAAAGTCTGCTACACTCCTGGTGCATCTTGGATTCCACAAATGTAATTTCCTTAGAAAAAGGCATATTTCACAGAAAGGAAGCCTTGAGGGGACAAAGAGCTTTATGTTATTACGAAGCCAGAAAAATACAGTAGAAGTATGAGCCAGGTAGTCACCACAACAAAGACAGTCTGTCATGAACTGTTTTTCCAGCTTCGTGAGGAAATGATCTGACTGACATATTAGATCAGGCTCCTTATAACTGAGTGGACTTGTGCTGGCTGTCTTATTTCAGACTCACACATTTTTAGCTTTCAGCAACGAGGCAGTCAAGTGAAGTGTCTTAACCACTTGATTGCAATAACAAGATGGAATCTAGTGGGGTTCATTATGAGTTAACAACTCATGCATCACAAATTAACCCAGAGCATCTTTCACTCTCCCCTTGTTGAACACCTGATAGCCTGGTGATCAAGTGACAACATTAACATGTTTTAGTGTGTCTTCCACTGACTGGTCATTAATGAGGTAAGAAAGTTAATTGCCATACAGTGAAATTGTCCAGTAGCTGTTAATAATGGGAAAGATATAGTTGTACACACGAGTTTTGAGAACTAGTTTCAGCAGCCTTCCATCTCCGCTGTCACCAGGAGTGCTCTCAGTGGTGGACTTTGGGGTCTTAAATTGCAGTGGCGCCTTGTGCAACATGTTACTGCAACATTTGGCACCCACCGCCTCTCACCTTCCAGTCTACTTCATAGTTGTGGCACCCCCAAGGCTCCAGGGCCAATGCAACTGAACCAGTCGTTCTCCCTAAATCTACCTTTGGTGCTCTGCTAAGCATTGCTCCCACATAAGCCCCACAGGAAGGAATCAGGGAGAAATACTTGCTGCAGGGCATATCTAAGCATCTAGCAAACATAAGGATTGCTTTTCAAATACTTCCTTATCCAGCTTTTCAGATAAGTGGTAAAGGTACAGCTATCTTGCATATTTCAGGCAGCAATCCTAGCCCCCACTCACCTGACATTAAGCTCCACTGAATTCAATTCTGAGTAAATATGGTTAGACTTCAGGTAAAAAGGTAAAGGACCCCTGGCAGTTAAGTCCAGTTGCAGACAACTCTGGGGTTACGGCGCTCATCTCGCTTTGCAGGCCATTTGTCCGCAGACAGTTTTTCCGGGTCATGTGGCCAGCATGACTAAGCCGCTTCTGGCGCAACAGAACACCGAAACCAGAGCAGTGCACAGAAACACCGTTTACCTTTCCACTGGAGCGGTACCTATTTATCTACTTGCACTTTTGGGGGTGCTTTCAAACTGCTAGGTTGGCAGGAGCTGGGACTGAGCAACAGGAGCTCACCCCGTTGCGGGGATTCGAACTGCCAACCTTCTGATCGGCAAGCCCAAGAGGCTCAGTGGTTTAAACCACAGTGCCACCCGCGTCTCTTTGGTTAGACTTCAGAGGTGAGCCAAAATTAATAAACTGGAATTCATCCCAATCTGATACAGATTTCTTTTCTAATACCTTTAACGGGTTAGATTGACCAAATCTATTTACCAAACATAAAATTCGGAAAGCTTAACTTCAAAATGTTAAATTTGTGTGTATGTGTGTGCATACTGAAAATAAATAGCTCGCCCATATGCTATACAAAGCTAGTTCTTAAATACAATAATTTCAAAACTCAGCATGACAAGGATAGCCACCTGTGGCATCAAAGCAAGAAAACAATGCAAATCTGGCATTCTATCATCCAAGTAGACATTGGGGTGAAAATTACATTATTGCGGGGGAATGCAATGCCATGCACACAGTTATAAGAACTCAAAGTCAGCCTGTTTGAAAACCTGTTTAAAAGGTCCTCCTGTATATACAAAGTAGATGCATTAGGACGCAAAGTATGGCATTTGAGCCCACAAACTTGGGGAGAGGAGGCATAAATATAAATTAGCTGTTTACTGCATAGATAATAGTCAAAGCTAAATTCCAAACTAATGTTGAGCTAAAGTGGGAGAGGCATAAAATATGTGCCGCCGCCTTTTTTTGGACAAATATTTTGCCCCACTTTGCAAAAGCATTCAGATGTGAAAGGCAAGAGGAGTGAACAGCCCTCCCTTGCCAGGGCAACTAGGTCCACACTCCTGGCCTCAGTTCTGTCATTCTTAGGCTGCAGCCCTACATACGCATACCTGGGAGTAAGTCGCCATGGGGCATACTTCTGAGCAGACACGGGTAGCATTACAGTGTTGGGGCAGGTTGGGGATGCTGGTGTAGACGCATACCCAGCTCCTCATCCCAAAGCAGTGCAGATGAACAATGTCCATATCCAGATGTGCCGCTGAATACAGATGACTTCTATCCCCACTTCGGAGGAATGTGTGTTTGGCTGCACATCAGAATGGATGCACATCCCCATTCACATTACAGTTGTACCTTGGTTTTAGAACAGCTTAGTTTATGAAAAACTTGGATTAAGAACGCTGCAAACCCAGGAGTAGGTGTTTTGGTTTGTGGACTTTGCCTTGGAATAAGAACATGTTTCGCTTCCTGTTGTGTGTGTTCCATTTGTAAATTGAGTCTCCTACTGCTATGGGAAAGCACGCCTTGGTTTAAGAGTGCTTTGGTTTAAGAATGGACTTTCTGAACTGATTAAGTTTGTAAACCAAGGTACCACTGTATGTCCGAACTAGTCATGCAGACCTATGCACAACTAAGGCTCGATGGGTGCAAAAGGTGGGTGGGCAATGAAACTGTTAATTAACTTCTCAGTTAATTATTTCCGGTACTGATACAAGCTCTCTTCCCTGTGGTTTTTAGTGGCTTCCTCCAATAAGAGATCCAGGATATACAAGCTATTACAAGGAGAACGTTTTCAATCAGTTCCCCCCACCCCCATTTTTTACAAGACAATATAGAATTGATTGGTGTTTCTTCTTTTTTTATTTATGTTGACATAATAACTATTTCCTTCTCATTTCCTGCTGTCTCTTGTTTCCACCAGTCGTGATGGATGCAGTGCGAACAACATTTGCACAGTAGATTGCTAGCACTCAGCTCTCTTCTACAAATATCTCTCCCAACTAGTAACTAGCTGATGATTGCAGGGGAAGCAAGTGTACCAGAACAATGAACACCAGGTTTGGAAATAAGAATTTGGCTGTTATAACAAAAATAGTCATTGTGAGTGTTAATCACCAAAATTGAATTTTACTGTGTACTGAACTGTTCACCAGTTTGACACCTTGAAATTGAACTAATCAATTTTTCGTGCAGGAACACCAGCTTCGAAATTGCAACCCTTAATATTCCCGGAATGGAAAGGAAAAAACACAAACCTCAGATTTTAAGACTGGATTATATTGTGTTTGATAGAGTTAGCACGGCCGTTCTACTGATGAATTTCTCCTCGACTTTCACACTGCATTAGAAGATGATGCACACTTGATTTCTACAGTGCCAGTGCAAAATGCGGGTGGTTTTTTTGTGTGTGTGGTCACAGTAGCTTAAAAAGTCTGTTAGGAGAAACATTATTTCCCTATCTAATCAGTATTTTAAAAATAATATTATAAGTGGCCAATCTTCCTTTGTTAGGGAGATTCCTTGTTTATTGCCTAGGATGGGTGGTAAATAGTTTCTTCAACAGGAACTAGTGGCTGGGACATACAAAGAAATCTCTCTTGAATTTCTGGAATGGAAAAGCTGTAAGAATTGGGGTGGTGGGGGAGTGACACATCTCACCTGTAAGGGAAGTGACTTGTGTATGTGGGAAGAAACAAGTGTTGAGGCAGATTTTCGAACAGAGAGAGAGAGGGAGGGAGGGAGAGAGGGAGGGAAATGATGACAAGCAAGCTAGAGATTACAGGGAATGCATTAATGCGTTTCACATCTCTGCTTTTAAAAAAATAAACAAATTGCAAGAGCAGGGCCATCCCACATAAGGAAGGTAATTAATCTTCCCCGATTGCGACAACAAATCACGCTGGTGCTGCTATTTGATATTGCACTGCCAGTTGATACTTCCCCTGAGGTAATTAGTGGCTGGGGCAGAAGGAGTGTTCGACTTTTTCATCAGGCATGCGCTGAGGAGGGAAGGTTAAACCGCCTCTCGTGGTGTGGTCCCATTACTGATCACCCACCTCTCCATCTCTATGCAGGCACCTTTACCCCAGGTTTGATCTGTAGCATCTTCAGTTAACACGGCTGAAGCAGAAGGGGATAGAAAAGATTCATCTGCTTGAGACTCCTTGAGAGCTGTTGCCAGCCAGAGTAGGCAATACTGGCTTCATACATACCACACATTTAAAGCACATCTCCACCCCCATCGTTTAGCCCGGACACTGAGATCCAGCGCCGAGGGCCTTCTGGCAGTTCCCTCATTGCGATAAGTGAGGTTACAGGGAACCAGACAGAGGGCCTTCTCGGTAGTGGCACCCACCCTGTGGAATGCCCTCCCATCAGATGTGAAGGAAATAAGCAGCTATCCTATCTTTAAAAGACATCTGAAGGCAGCCCTGTTCAGGGAGGTTTTTAATATTTAATGCTGTACTGTTTTTAACACTTGATTGGGAGCCGCCCAGAGTGGCTGGGGAAACTCAGCCAGATGGGCGGGGTATAAATAATAAATTATTATTATTATTATCTCTCTTGCCCTCCACCAAGAACCCTTGGAATTCTAGTTTGTTAAGGATCTGGGAATTGCAGCCTCTGTGAGGCATAAATTCTTTTTTTCAAGGGAGGGGTGTGTGATTTAAATGCATGGTGTGTACACAGCCAAGGTTTAAGATTCTTTGCTTTCCTACGATGTAGATATACTGCCTGGTAGAAGCATCTGCTGCTTGCTTCCCTTTATGTTCTCCTTGTATACTTGCAAAATAAAGCAAACATTACAAAAATGCCCAAAGTCCCCACAGCACTTTCTCTTCCAAAGGAACCACCCAGGCAGTGTTTCTTATCACTCAGGGAAGCAGGGAGCTCACAACAATATAAAACCTTACTTATCCATTATTAAACATTATTTTAGATAAATCATTGTCAACTTGAGCTAGTGATCTCTTCCAGATGCGAACGCTCCAGTGCATATCAATAGATGAAGCTACTCTGCGGAAAGGTACGTTTGCCAAAGAGCTTCTCTCTCCATGGTGGAGACCGTAGCAATCTGCATGAACTCTGTGTGTATCTGAAGTGAATAATGTGTATTATTTAACTATATTCAGGTGACTTTTCAGGTACTGTGCTGAGCAGCCTTATCCTAAATATTTATGCTGATACCTATCTGCTCTGATAGATTTGTTGCTAATCACCAATATATTTCCAAAACATTTGTTACCGTAATTGGTTTGTGCAGGCAATCTTAGGATGAGGCCCTTTTTTTGTTTGTTTTGAATCAGGATAATATGGAAGTGTCAACACATCTCCCAGACTCTTATATACATATATAAACTGGGCTCTGTCTGAAAAATCATGCCTGGAAACCTAGGTTGTATGAGTGAAGCCCAGAAAAATCTGGTGGAAATTGCTGATCAGCTTTTGATGGAGATTCTGAAGCAATGGGACTGAATCTAGTCTTCTGCTCTTTCTCCCAGAAAACTCATCATGAGTTTATAGCACTAGGCTGTACATGCACAACTTAGTTGTTGAATTAGGTTGGACAATTGTGGATACACAACATCTTTTTCCAAACATAACTCCGTTCAGCTAGGGGAAAATATCCACAACCAGCAAAACATGCTTCCATCAACATGATTGGTGATATTGTACATATATATATCTGGGAGGGAAAGAGAATAACGGCAAATATATTGAATAACAAAATGGAATTCAATTTTTATTTTCCAGACCACTCATAACATTTGACAGAGACTATGCAGGGTATTTGACTTGATTTTATAAAGCCCCCTCTGCATTATGAAACTGTCACAAAAATCCATTTAAGTCTCAGGTTTTAATATAGATTGGCTATATTTTCAGATAGCATTTGATATGGAATATTAGAAAGCAATGGAAACTGTCAAGAGAGTATTCTGATGGTCATAAATATATCATTACTATGATGACATACTGCTGAATAGTTTTAATTGTTTTTATGAACACATTATCAAAGCCCTAGCAAGCAAGTAACTACTCTATTTGCACTTATAAAAATAATTCTCATTATTCACTCCTTGTATCTTTAAAACTGAGTTTTAGTGGTCCTCACTTTCAGACAATTGAAACTGGTCTGATTAACTCCAGATTTTATAACTATTCCGAGTTCCAGTTTTTAAAAAAGTTGTTATTTTTCTAGCTAATCAATATTTTAAAATATCAATAGAGGCCATGGAAGAATATCTGCATATATGAATTGCCACGTTAAGAACTGTTGGCAAAATGTCAACATTCCTCTGGTTTTGGACAAATTATTGGTCATGTCTAATGTCTAAGCCTCATTTTAATGGGATATTCAAACACATGCTTAACATTTACTGAAATCAGCCTAAAATTGTATGCAAATCCACTTGTATGAGACTTTTTTAAAAACACCACAATGTAGCATCTTGCCCCACGTCCCATTACCACTGGGGAGTGTGCTGTTATGCTCAGGTCCTGCTTTTGGCTTTCACATACATCTGGTTGACTACTATGATAAGGTAAAGGTAAAAGGGACCCGGGTGGCGCTGTGGGTAAAAGCCTCAGCGCCTAGGGCTTGCCGATCGAAAGGTCGGCGGTTCGAATCCCCGCGGCGGGGTGTGCTCCCGCTGCTCGGTCCCAGCGTCTGCCAACCTAGCAGTTCGAAAGCACCCCCGGGTGCAAGTAGATAAATAGGGACCGCTTACTAGCGGGAAGGTAAATGGCGTTCCGTGTGCTGCGCTGGCTCGCCAGATGCAGCTTTGTCACGCTGGCCACATGACCCGGAAGTGTCTCCGGACAGCGCTGGCCCCCGGCCTCTTGAGTGAGATGGGCGCACAACCCCAGAGTCTGTCAAGACTGGCCCGTACGGGCAGGGGTACCTTTACCTTTATCTTTTTAAAGGTAAATGACCCCTGGACAGTTAAGTCCAGTCAAAGGCTTTTTTTATGCTAGTGCTGGACAGTTAAGTCCACAGGCTTTTTTTATGCTAGTGTACTATTCGTGTAATTCATGTATGCCTGTGCGATCTTTGGTATTGACATTAACTAGTTGCAACAAACCATACTTCGTATCATGAGCATAAATAGTGGTGCAGGAAACACAGAAAAGTCTTTCTTTTCTTAAACTAGCCAATGGTATGGCTCTGTTACTGTCATTCCAGGGTAACTGCAAGCTGTAATTTTAGTACAATATTCATGGGAAGCCTGTTTTTTGATTGCTCATCTTTCCCACAGTAATGCCCATTTTTTCAGCTTCTTCATATACATTCTGGCATTTCACATTTTGTGGACCATTTATCAGTTCTGCTGTGAGCGAGGCAGAAAAAAAAGGGGGAAATTCGATGAGAACTTCCCTAAGATAACTTCATTCATTTGCAAAATGGAGAAAAGAAGCAAGCGTAATAAAAAAACTTGGTCAGCCATTGTCTCCAAAATAAACACACAGAAGTGTTGCAAACCAGCTTTCATATTGCTGCATGAATTCTAGCCAGCTCATATGCAGCCATCTAATGCAGATTATTCCTGCCAGGAGCATAAATAATCTTAGCATGGTGTGTGTCTTGTAAGGGTCATTGCTGGGTTAGGGGGAGAACACACAAAAACATACCAAGTATGGTGGCAGATTTATAGAACCTCCTCTGGAACATCTCTTCACGATATGCACTTTGTCCCCGCTACAGGTTTTGGAAGCATCCAGGGGGTAAAGGCCTCAATTAAGATAGTCACAGCCTGCTGCATTTTTAACTTCTAACAATGCTCGGGAAAACCATCTGGAAATAGTCTGGATATATATAAAGAAACATTTGAAAACTGCAGGATATGTGGGAACCCGGCATCGCTGTAATTATATGGATGAAGAGGTGAACTAATCATCACCAAATTTTAAAGGAAAGGTGAGTATATTAATGGCTTTCTCTTCTCATATTTTAATGACCATAAAATACACTTAAACTGGTTCAGTGATGTGAATCCCGAGTTTAAATAAAGGAATTCAGATGTACATGATCCCCATAACAACTGAATCATCCACTAGTTTAAGTGCATTTAAACAAACAACTGTTTACTGAACACCACAGTTTGATAGGTTTACATTTAATTTCTTCACACATACTATGATGCAAAACTTCATGCATTTCCACCAAATTCCTCTTCCCCTTCCGTCCTTCTGTTCTGGAATGTTGCGGAACCTTCTAGAATAGTATGGAAAAGTGTCTGTTTTGCATACAGAAGCTCCTTGGTTCAATACCTGGATACATGCCTTCTGAAAACCTGGAGAACTGCTGCCAGTCTGTGTAGACAGTAATGAGTTAGATGGCCCAATGGACTGACTCAGTAAGAGAGAAAGAAAGGTAACAGATTGGTAGAGAGCGAGAGAGAGCAAGCGAGCCATTGGAGACTAAAGGAAATGAAGGCTGCTTGCAAATGGGGTGACAACCATGATTAGTCCAACATCTTAAAAGATAAGCTATACTTTGATGATGAAACCCCTAGCTCAATTAGTTTCTAAAGAGATGAACAGCATAATTAAACTCTGAAATCAAACAAGAAAGATGAACTAATTTTATATGGAGATTTGGTACAGTACTGAAAAACAGTGAACTGGAAATGTTACTGGAAATGTTGCATCATGTAGAACGTCCTGCTGTGAATTTTATCAGTTGTCTTTATCGCATCTGTAATCTTGCGATTGAATATTAAGTGGGTACTTCACGAAATGTTCAGCAACCTTTGTTTAGAAAATGCAGTGCAGCGACGTTAGCTCTCGTGAATTGAAAACGTATTCCTTTGCCACTCTGTCATCATCTCTGTCATTGTCTGCTGAAGAGCTTTTCACCGTGTAGTTATTTATGCCAGTTTCTCTGATGTTCTAAAACTGCTGTATAATATCCCAGTAAGTTGTTGCATTTCAGAATCTTATTAGGCCTTCACTTGCAGGCGTTTTCTTTAAAAACCATAAACTTCAAAGAGAGGAGCTGAAATGCAACAGAAACAGTAATTTTGCTCTTATAACCAATATATCTCTGATTGCAGATCACAGTACACATCTGGCGCCTGTCATTTCCATAACAATGCAACCATTTGCAAGATATTTGATAGGGGTCAAGAAAGCATGTTGGTGCTAGCCACAGATAGCAAATTAAAATGGGCTATTTGTAACGCCCTGAGACCTCTGGGTATAGGGCGGCATATAAATTCAGTGAATAATAATAGTAGTAGTAGTAGTAGTAGTAGTAGTAGTAGTAGTAATAATAATAATAATAATAATAATAATAATAATAATAATATGCTGTGTTGGTTACTATATAAGAGAATTATTTGCATTGGAATGCAGGACAAATACATATGCAGTGCTTCTGCAAAGCAGGTGTTACTAACCTGCTTCTGCAAAAAGCCCACATTCATTTTGGAACTGGGGTGCATTGCTTTGGAGGTGGGGACAAATGGCTCACCTACAGTACATCATACTAGGGCAATGGTACTTTCCAAGTTGCAATAAGGTAGGGTTGCCATACGTCTGGAATTTCCCAGATATATCCGGAATACTGTAGTTGGAAGCAGTGTCCGGGTGGAAATTGCCCAAAAAACTTTGCCCCCCAAAAGCTCAGCAACTCTCTACCAACCCTATAATCAGGTAGATCACAAGTGGCAACTTAGATCAAGCCCTTGATGAGAACCAGCGAAGGCTTGAAATGAAGTTTTGCTAGTGCCTTCCAGTTTTAGCCAAATGATATATTAAACCAATTTGAGGTCACACATCTCAACAAAAAGAATGAAACATGACTTATCCATAGGTGGAAGAAGGCATATAAAAGAATGGCATCCACTATTCCCCAGGCATATCTATTGCCTTCCCTAATTTGTACAGTCATGTTTAACACTTCAGTGGACCCAGCTCATTGAAGCAAATCTATATGCAGGCACACTGTTTTAATCTTAGATTTAAAATAATCCTAATTAATTTCTTACCTCTCCGCCTCCAACATATCCACCTCTTGCCTCTTTAAAAATTAAGGTAAATATCACAATTAAAAAAAGAATAATTGCATTGAAAGCAGAACAAAGACGGTAGGATATATTTTGAGTCACAAGCGAAAGCTAATAGATGGCTAGAATTTCCATCTTTTTACCATAATCCCTATAGATTGAATGTGATTCATCTTATTTTAAAGTCATGCAGTGCAATCCTGTACATATCTACACAGAAGTAAGCCCCATTGAAGCTGCAAGGTTAAACACACTATTGTAAACCATAGAGTTTGCTTCTGAGTAAACATCCATAGGATCCCACTGCATACATTCATATACTGATGGACAGCTATTGTTGATAACATAGATGATCAGAAACACATTGCCCTCCTATTGATGGTCAATTACTGTCAACAACAGCTGTTCATCAGTACAGGAATGAAGATACAAAAGAAAAATCCATTTTTTAAAAGTAAGGAAGATATAGAACTATTTCCTATATTCTTCTCTAAAGCAAGGGTATTCCTGTATTCTGAAAGCAAGCAGACTATTGATTTATGTCCTGCTGTATCAAGGTCCCTTAAAGCACTTGCAATAACAGCAGAATATATAAATGGACCCACAAAAGAGGCCAAGGAACTACATACCTAGATTCTTGATCTCAACAAAAACTCATAATTATCAGACAAATAGTTCTTCTGAATACTATCTTAGGGAGTCAACCCCCATTTATCTAGCAACAGGATTAGTTCAAAATGCTGTAATCCGTTGCCCCAGAGTCAGTGGTGGTAACATTGATCTACTCTTCTTTTAAAAAGAAAGCATGTCAACTAAGCAATCCTATGGAGGTCAGGGTGGGAGGGGAGTCTGTGGAGGAGGAACTGCCGCTTCCTGAGTCCTGCCAGGTTTCTCCCCCCACCCACCCCATACAAGCTTTATGTCCCCTCCCATCAGTTTCATTGAGAGGGAAAATAACTGCGCTCCAGAGTTTCTATAGTTCGTCTGCTTTGTTGGGGCCAATGATGAGGGAACCAGAGGGCTTTAGATCTAAAGCCTTTCCAATGTGATCTTTTTCCACCCATAAAACCCATGAGAGTACCAAGGTCAAAGGATTGGCAGTGGTCCCCTTAGGACAGCTTCAAGAAGAATGTGAATTGAGCTATGAAAGCACATTGGCTAAGCTCTGGTCTTCCAGTTCAGGTATAAAATGGAGAATGAAGTTCTAGTTTGGGTGAAGGTGTAGTGAGTTATACAGTTACAAAATCATGAGAAGATTATTAAATGTTGACATAAGAGATCACAAAACTGGCTCTGTTTGTAGAGTAATAAAGGGGTATCTAGAGGTTTATATATGTTCTGTATACTGTATATTTTTAAAGTGTTACATTCCCCAAGCATCAAACATGGTATCTGGCACAGAATTTGGCATGCTAAAATCTTTAGCTTTCAGGGTGGGGAATCAAGTTTCTAATCTTAAGGGTTGTAAGGGGGACCCGCAACCTCGCGTGGGTAATGTATTGCAGGTTCAGACACCAATCTTGAACTGGAAAGAACTTCTACAGGCTTGTGGGTGGAGTTTACATTTAATAACTCCTCCCACAATCATTTTCAGCCTACATGACTCATTTGGCCATCTTCCATACTCTTCTTTAATCCCTATTTGCCATATAACAATCAAAACTGAGCTAGCAGAGCTGAATTTTGAATGGTTTGAATATCTAAATTCTGAACCTTAATTTTGGAAGCAGAGCGAATCATGCAAAATAAGCAGATATATGTACATTAAATTAAATTGCATGCTTTTAATTCCAGGCAAAGCCCAGAATGCTAACAAACAGGGAAAAATAAGACAATGCATCTTTAATACACATTAAAATACTGAAAGTCTAGTCTTATTTTTGCTAGTAATTGTTCTAGGTTACAACTTAGGATGTAGTCCCATGTTGATACTCAGCTGCAGAAAAACAATGTGCCCAGATACAACCTCAGAAGCAGTTTATTTGACAATTGTAGGGCATGCTGGGATACTTATTTCCTTAGGAATGGAGAACTAGCAAAGCAATCTCAATGGAACATGCATCTCCGTGACCAAATCCCTTAATTACATCCAGTGAAATAGCACCTGTGGCAATTAACTTGTGTAACTCCAGCATAGTAATTTTAATTGGCGGAGGAGGAAATTAACTACACTGAATGTGTTGTTTTACATGGTCATCCAGAAGTGAAAAAATCCAGCAGCACTGTTAATTATATGGACAGAGCAGTGCAAATGTGCTACCTTAGGCTTAGACAGAAGTATCTATTGTCTCCCATGGACAAGTTATCATAAGAAAAATTGAGTTGGACTCATAATTTACATCCTACTTAAATGAATTTATCTGTCTTTCTGCTCTAGGTAAAGTTTATCTAATTCCATTTTGCCTTGGTGTATATTCATGAATTTCAAATACCTTTTACCTTATTCAGAAGAACCCTTTGCATATGCTTAAGGTGTGAATCACTTAACCTGACTGTACAAACATGGCACACACAAAGAGCAGCATAACACTTTACAAATGTTAAATGTAACTAATACCTTGGTGGCTTTCAAAGGGTCTCCACACTTCTCTGTGTAACAAACTGCACTTCTGGGGCTAGTTTGCTTTACCACACTAATGAATGCTTAATCCCTTGAGTTCTCTCTTTGGGTTTGAAAATCAACATTAACTATTATCCTGTTTAATCGCGAACACAGGTGTCTGAGTGCCCATCTGTATGGAAGCAAAATGGGGCCACCCAAAAATGTGCAGTGCTTTTTCCATACTGTAAATTAAAATAAAATGAATTTTTTAAAAAATATATATAGACCTGAAAAGAGCCTCTGAACTTCCAAGTGGTACATAAAGCTAGTTGTTGTTGAGCCTAGAGATTGAGAGTGAGAGAAAGGAGTGCTTCTAAACAGGGGGGCTATTATCACAAATGGGTCATTTAGACAACAACAACAACTTTATTATTTGTACCCTGCCCATCTGACTGGGTTGACCCAGCTACTCTGGATGGCTTCCAACATATATGAAAATGTAAAGGTAAAGGTACCCCTGCCCGTACGGGCCAGTCTTGCCAGACTCTGGGGTTGTGCGCCCATCTCACTTAAGAGGCCGGGGGCCAGCGCTGTCCGGAGACACTTCCGGGTCACATGGCCAGCGTGACATCGCTGCTCTGGCGAGCCAGAGCCGCACACGGAAACGCCGTTTACCTTCCCGCTAGAAAGCGGTCCCTATTTATCTACTTGCACCCGGGGGTGCTTTCGAACTGCTAGGTTGGCAGGCGCTGGGACCGAGCAACGGGAGCGCACCCCGCCGCGGGGATTCGAACCGCCGACCTTTCGATCGGCAAGCCCTAGGCGCTGAGGCTTTTACCCACAGCGCCACCCGCGTCCCACATATGAAAATATAATAAACCATTAAACATTTAAAAAACCTTCCCTTTACAGGGTTGCCTTTAGATGTCTTCTAAGGGTTGTATAGTTATTTATCTCCTTGACATCTGATGGGAGGGTGTTCCACAGCGTGGGCGCGACTACTGAGAATATCATAAATGGGTCATTAGCAATAGTTTCTTTCTTAAACACCACCAGCAGCAGCAGCAACAACAACTAGATTTTCCGTGGAATGGGTCAATCTACATTAAATTCCATCTCACTATAGTGTGGTTAAGAAACAGCCCAGGACAGTGTTCTGCAGACAGCGTATTGGTTCTCAGAGTTTCCTGATTATTTCTATGGAACAAAAGTAATGGTCTGCAATATGGGTCAAAGTTGGAAGGGGGCAAAACTTGCTTCTTACTACAGACAATGGTATCAGTAGAGTTGGGAAGAAGCTTAACACACATACACATACACACACATTCCCTGATAGGATGTGTTTCCTTTCTCACACTCCAGTTATGTCCTTGAGCATATGCCATAGAAGGAAATGGTAGTCACCTACCGGTATATTTATTGGAGAAAAGGAAAGAACTAGGGGTAGGGCCAATGTTGTGGTAAGGTCAAAACCTGTTGCAGTAGCTTCAGTGATGGATGAGAAGGTGAGAAATGGGTGAAAAGAGGGGTAGCAAAGTGAGGTTTGGGGACAGACAGAAATTCCCCATCTGTACCCTGATAGGTATTTAACCTGCCAAGAAATGGCTTCATCTGGAGCCTAAGGGTGTGTTCACATTGCCATTTTCTCTGCATTCAGTGCATTTTCACTGCTAGCTTTCGAAACGGTGTTCACCCAACGTCAGCCACAATCCATACTGATCCTGTGGCTTCGTGACAAATGCTGCTACCTGATGTGTTTTGTCTCAAACAAGCTTCAATCCAATTAGGAAACTAGATGTGCAGTAATTGGTAATGTAAACACATCCCAACAGCCATTGCACAGGTGCAAATGAGCATGTAATCACGGGGCGGCTGTGGAGGTTGCAGGGATGCCAAAAAGGCTGTGTGTGTTCCTTGAAGACATTCCTGCCCCACTCTCTGATGTGAGCAACACTGTGCAAATGGGGCAGTGAATGAGGAGGGCTGACCTTGCTGAGTTTCAACCCACTAATGGGAACATACCCTTATAGGCCTTTCCCCCCAGGTACTATACCCTCAGGTGTTTAAGATCTTATCCAGGATATCAGTTTGGTTAAATAATCTGAGTTTGGTTAGATAAACAAGCTTTGTGTCTTTCTTTGTCTTTTTGTTGTTGTTGCAGGAGTATCTTTCAAGGTCCTTACGTGAATTACCTGGGTCCACTGTTGTTTTATAAAAGTGCCTTTACACATTTATTGGGAGAGGGGGAACAGGGCTGGGTTGGCCACGCTGCTAATGCTCTCTCCCAAATTGTCTTCCCCCCTCTTGTGCTTTAGCCCATTGCACTGGTCAGGGTTAACGTTTGCATACATCAGTAGGGGCTGCTTGCCAGACTCTGATCATACATCACCATAAAATAGGGATGTGTGTTGACTTGTGTACCTTTGCCCTTTGGGTTGAACTCTGATGTTGGCTGATTCTCTCAGTGTAACCCCCTCTGGCCTCTAGAAGACCTTTATACTTCTGGAAGGAATGAGAGAGAGAGAGACTGTAGAAATTATTATTGTGTAGAATGCACAGGGGACTAATAAAATAAGGTTGTGCAGACCCTGTTGCCTAAACGGACCCTCAAGCATATGACAGGTTAAAGCTAATAGAGAAGGCATACGCACATTCATTTTACTCATTACCGGAAGATTCCATTGTGATATATAACATGACAGTCAGAGAGAGTATCTAGTTTAAAGTGTGCGCTGTGAA
Organism: Podarcis muralis; assembly: GCF_964188315.1. Lineage (NCBI taxonomy): Eukaryota > Metazoa > Chordata > Lepidosauria > Squamata > Lacertidae > Podarcis > Podarcis muralis. The sequence continues at coordinate 75,342,817 of NC_135658.1, read as the reverse complement.
ATGTGCTTGATAAATTAAGTTGCGTTTATGCTTGTTAGCGGCACTGAATAGTAACATGCAGGCTCACACTAAGGTAGATGGAAATGCTGCATATCAAATGTAAGTGTTAATCCTTCTGTTATGATCAGTCAAGATGACGACTTTAGAGATTCTTTCACAAGTGAAGCACCGCAAAGATGTTAATCCTTCGTGCTGCAATGGCACATCATATCACTGAACTCACTTGGGGCTGCTTTTGTAAATCTGCATAAAAGCAACATCGACACCTAAGCGAGATAATTAAGAGGTGGAGGTTTTGCATTTCCTTTTGCTGGAGGCAGGGGTGTACAACCTAGGGGGCACAGGCCAAAGGGGACGCAAAAAAATCATGCCCCTTCAGTCCAGCTAAGAGTTGCCTGGAGCCCACCCACTTCTCCACACATCAGACCTGATCCCGATGGCTGTGGAGGAAATCACTGGCAGTGCATGAAAGTTGACGAAAAGCAGACTTTTTGAGTTTCTGCTCCATGATCTCCTGGCTTCAGAGACACTGATACAGCTCTTTGCCAAAGGTGCAAGGGAGCCAAGGTATGAACTTGAATGAAGTCGAGCTGTGGCCCTTGGAGGTAACATAGCTTGTTAGCTTTGCAGTTTTATTTTGTAAGGGTTTCAAGGTGTATGCTACAACCAGGCCTATTTTTTTTTAAGCCAGAAGTCAGTTCTGGCCCCTCTCAGGTGGACACCATTGCCATTATAAGAGAACAAGGGAGGTGTTCATGGTGAGTTCTGGCACCTCTTTTTCTAGAAAAATAGCATTAGGTACAACTGGGGGGTTGGTTTAATATATCCATTATTTTCATGGCTCTTTCGTCAGCTGTGATAACCATCTGCATAGTGGGAAACGGTATGCTGTAAAGCATAGATTTGGAGTCCGGGTTGCGACCCCTCTGGACATTGTTGTGTTACAAATCCCATAATCTCTGGACCATTGCAACCAGGGCTGATGGGAATAGGAGACCAACAACACCTGGAGGGCCACAGGTTCTCCATCCCAAATTGCTTCACCTCAGGGCTATTTTAATTTGTACCGGCTGCGTACTTTCTGACTCAACTGGGTTTACACATGTGACCATTCCTAAAATGCTGATTTGAGGAATGTATTGCATTATTACATGATTGGTTGCTATGGGACTATGGCACTTGGGAAAGGTGGGTTCTGAAAGGCTGAGCTGAATATTAAATCCCTTTTTGTCTGTGTGTGATGCGTCAGGCGTCTATAGTCTCCTCAGCTTTTCAAAGCCTATTATTGCTCATTTATTTTAGAAAAGGGCAAATTGTTAGGCAGGAGATTCATTTTTATGGAAGTGGGATGTGCAGAAATCTGGAAATATTTGGACAGGGAGAGACGCCTGGAAGTAGACGCAATTACTCCTGACTGGTGCTTTCCCTCACCTCAGAAACAAAATTTAAAAAAACCACAACCCTTTCTCCTTGCTGAAGGAACCAAATGGCCCCTGTCTGAGACTTCTGCCTTATCCCCACGAGAAAGGAGTCGGTGCCTGTGGGGCGGCGGGGGGAGGGGATATGGGCATATTTACATTATTATTCTGACAGAAAAGTGAGAGAGCTTCAAATAAGCGGTGCTGATTTCTCCTGAGCATTTGTGGCATTGTTTTGCTATCACCTCTGGTTCTGAGCACACCGACGCGCAGCGGATTTCCGTTGCAGTTAAAGAAAAAGCGAGCGAGAAAAGAAAACCGCGAGGGTTGAAGCGCGGAAAGGAAACAAAGCGGGGACACAGAGGAGAGAGAGAGAAGCAGAAACCGGGCTTCTCTTGTGTGTGTTTTTTGTTTTGTCTGTGCGTTGTTGTTTTTTAAAACCACATGGCTCCTCCAGCAAGGAGCTAGCCGCTGAGGGCTGCTGCTGCTGCTGCAGCGTTCCCAACGAGGGCGCCAGCTTGAGCGAGTCACACGCTGCACACATCCCCGCGCGCTGGAGAGCGAGAGGGCGAGAAGAGCTCGCGCAGGGGAAGGAAGGAAGCGGCCAGAGAGAGGCGGCTGAGGGGAAAGGCGCTCCAGAGGAGCGAGCAGCCGCTTGCGCGGGCCAGCGGCGGCGCTTCCCTGAGAGCGAGGCGGGGAGACGGTTTACAGCCGCTGCGTCTCCTCCTCCCTCCTCTCTCAGGGAAGAGGGAGGGGCGCACGGAAGGGCCCCCCCCTCTCCTCCTCGCCCCTCGCCCACCCGCGGCGCTGCTAAGATGCACCTTGGGCGCTGCGCGGTTGCAGCTGAGCAGCGATGACATATCCTTCCTCCGACCTCACCATGGACAGCTTCGACCTGGCTCTCCTGCAGGAATGGGACCTGGACTCCCTCTGGTGAGGATGCCGTTTTAAACTTGGGTGTGCGCGCGTCTGTGTATGTGAGAAAATCGGTGTTGCTGAGGGGTGGCTGGGTGAGGGTAGGTCCTCCATCTCACTTCTGCCCCAGAGTTTTAGGGGAGAGCAGGAGGCAGGGACTCTCCTTTCATGACGAAGGGCCACACCTGGAGGCAAATATTGATCATCATAATAAAAGGGTTCAGGGTATCCCATTCTTACCCTCTCCAATAATTTCCGCTTGTCTTTCCTTTTTGCAGGGAACCCCCCCCCCCCGTGCGCGCCCTTTCCATCCTTCAGAACTCACTTGGGTCTGTGCCTCATGTCGTCTCTTGTCTCTACACCCTGCAGCTCCTATCTCTTATCCTCTCCTTTCATTTTTACATTTTGCATTTCAGTTCTGCTCTCCCCTGCCCTGCATCTTCTAAACCACAGCTCTACTTGCCTCCTCCTTCTCTCGCCTCCTTCAACGTGATTGTTTTGCTCACTGCTTTCCCGCTTCCACCTTCTTCCTCACCTCAGTTTGGCTCTGCCTTCCACCATCCCAACTGCTGCCTCTCAGTCCATTCAGTGCCCCCATTTTTCCCCCCTTTCTTCAGCCCTACCTGCCCTTTCACCCTGGACTGTTCCTTGTGCCCATTCCTGTAGAAATTACTGCATTTCCAAGAAGCATTTGGCAGCGGCCAGAAAGCATTTCTAGAAATATCGTTAATGACTCCAAGTGGAAAGCGCTTCTTCCTCTTCGCCACCTTCCAAAGCGCTTGCGTTCCAAAGTCCGGAATGGGTCCAGTAGTTGGCAGCTGATGCCATCTAGCATATGGATTATTGCTCCCTAATTTTTCAATCTGCATTTGTATTATTAGTACGAGGGTACTTGTGTCAGCCGTGAAGACGGTGTGTGTGGTACTACTTTGTGCCACTATCAAGTGCCACTTCAGACTGTGCTGGTTTTTCTGTTGTATACGGCCTTTACAGTTTAATCTTTTTTATATGTGCTTCAGAAGACAGTTAAGTACATGCACGAGTTGAAATGAATGGAAATGGTTGTACTATGTTGTATCTACTGTTCTGGGGTTTTGTTAAGGCACACAGGTTTGTGTGCACATTACAGCTAGTTGGTTCTTTTTTCTCAGTTCAGATCAAAGCTGGTTTTCGGGAAGACGCATCAAAACACAGGACAGATATGGATTGCAGCTAATGTCGTGGACACCACTTCTCAAACCAGTGGTGTGGAATGCACTGGATGTAGAGTAAAAGGGGAGCCACAATGTGTGTTAGTTTAAATTTTTGGTCATGTGTATCTTAAGTCACCCATTGCTTGCTACAGGAGAGTTCTATTCCTTCCCTGCTTGTCCTTCCTTTCAAAGGATGCTGTTCTGGTGCTACTATTACGCTTCGTGGAGTGTATGACGGTGGCTGGATGATGATGAGACTGACTTTCTGGAAGAAGGGAAGCCTTTGTAGTCTTATCTCTTGTTGTACTGGCATGTTTAAGAGTTGTCGAGTGGCCAGACTAGGACCTTGGAGGCCAGGGTTCAAATCCCCACTTGGCTATGAAGCTTACAGGGTGACCTTGGGCCAGTCAACCAACTTTTAGCCTAAACTTAATTCACAAGGTTGTTGTGAGGATAATATGGAGAGTGGGAAAACCACATGCCACCTTGAACTCCTTGGAGGAAAGATGGGATAGAAATGCAATAACAAAATAAATATGCAGTAATTCATTTCCTTAATGATACATGTGATCTACTTTCTGTTGATATAGAATGTATGTAGTATTTGGTGATGCGTTTCTTCCCATAGAACATACATCAAAATGATCTGGGCAAACAAGCCTGATAGTGAATTTTCCCTTTTAAAAAAATGATATTGTGATCATGTCATGCATGCTTGTTTAATGTTGGATCTTTTAAACCCAGACAATGGCTGTAATCCTGCACCAGTTATATAGAACTAAAGCATTTATTTCAGAAGAAAACCCCATTGAACTCCTTGGAATTTTAAAGAGCAAATGTAATACACAATATGTTACTAGCCTGCGAAAGTTAGTCATTATAGCTTTCCTGATGGAAATACTGTGGCTAACATTATGTGTGTTTTTCATTGAGAATACCCATTCTTGACTTACTGCTAAGCTATAATGATTACTCCTAGATTGATTTCTGTTTTAAAACTCTCAGATCCTTATAGACTGTAAAATTTAGAGGTTTTTTTACTCAACAAGAAGAGGAAGGGATGATAATATTCAGGCTGTGTTGCTTTCTGTGCTCAGAAAGGCGAGGGGAGAAGAAAAATTGAGGCTGTAATTCTATATCCACTTACCTGGGAATAAGTCCCATTGAACTCATTGGGACTTATTTTTAAGTAGACATGCATATAGGACTGTTCTGTTAATTTCCTTTACAGTGGAAATTGTGTTCTTTGCAGACTGTATTTAATATTGAAAGTAACATAACAAAACTAGTCAGGAGGCTAGTTGAACTCAGAGAGTATCTAAACATAATTTGCTAAGTAGTCTTGGGTATTATCTGTCAGTAATTTAAATTGTTTGATGGTTCTTATGGATTTAAAATGATGCTGGTTGCCTTATGTGAATATCACGTATCTGCCTAGACAGCAACCCAATGGTGACACTTAATAGGCTATTGCTCATGATTGGTCTGTAAGTGTATTCAAAATTAGAGTCTCTTTGTATTTCATCTAATGTCACTGATTTTTCATGCCTTGTGCCTATTGTACTTTTTCATATATCACAGAAAATCTGTTAGTTTCATGACCACTCATCAGGTTATAGGTCACGTCACTGAATCGCCCTATTTTGAACTGAGCACTTTATCTTAGCTTTTACCACAAAAACAGTCAACATAGATGCAATACAGTGGTGTATGGTGTGAGCTACTTGGTTTGTTGTGGCAAGGCCTAAAGATAATTTATATTCCACACTCAATTCTAAAATTGATTTACCCTTTTATTAGAATCATAGAGTTGGAAGGGACCTCAAGGATCATCTCTCTAATCCATAGGCAGCTATCCCATTTGGGGATCGAATCTGCAACCTTGGCAATATCAGCACCGCACAGTTGGGCTTAGCTTAATTGCTGATATTAAATAAACAGCATTTTATCACAAAACAGGTATCTTGATCAATGGTTTCAAGACTGCATATGTCAGAGTAGTGACACGATAGTAATAGTACTGTCAGTGGATATTGTCCAGTAGGGCTGGGCATCATATCGTCCAAAACTGGTTTGAAGTCCATATCGTGATATCAGTTTGATAATTTTTGACTAGGCAATATATTGCGAATCATGGTGTGTGTCTTTGTGCACGCTTTCTCTGCAGAAATCACGATGTAGGAAAAACCATGAAGCCAGCCAATGCCTCTACGTAGCTCCATCCTTATTTCAGTCATCGCGATACGTCCATCTATCGCGATGTTTAGCTGGTGATATATTACAATGTTGAAAACCAGATGTCGCCCAGTGGAATCTCGACTGTAAAGTCAATGGCCTTCCTATGAAAGGCCATTGACTTTACAGGAAAAGTAAATTTTGGGTCTGCAGTTCATCATGGAGTGCAATAGTAGAGCCCTTTTCTCTCTGCTATCCATGTCTCATTCTTCTCTTTCTCTCTCTGTACCACCCCATGCCTATACGCCACATGAAATTAGGCTGAGACGACATGTGCCCATAAGTCACAAGTTCCCCACTCCAGCTTGAAAGCACAGATATTGATAACTTTGCAGTTTTGCCACAGGGCAGTCTGCATGGAGAAGCACAGGCTTGTTTGTGATTGCAGGAAGTGCATACATGCAACACTGTCCTTCCCTCCCAATCCGTTATGGTGAGCAATCTCTTGCTATTGAAATTTACAGGATTCCTGCCTCCCAGGATGTGCTCCCTCACCAAGATAAACGACATGGATCTAATTTTAGGCTCAATGGCTTTGACAGACTTTTGTTGTTTTTTAAGCACAGTCGCTGTCCATCCCCAAATATAAGATGGGAAAATACACACTTAGGCGAAAGTCATTTTGTGGCAAAGGACAACGCTCTTAATGTCTTAATTTTCTGTGTGGCAAGAGCAAGCCTTATTGTGCTTCGGAATATATTTATGATGATTGGGTACTTAAGCTAATGATAGAAGAGCTTAGAGCATTAGACGACTGCTTCACTTAAAAAGGAAAGCTGTCCAAATAGCAACCTTTTATAGTGCTTTGTAGTCATGAGTTTATGGAATACGGTGCGATTCTATATACGTCTACTCGCGCACACAGCTTTATTGCGGTCCTTAGATCCATGTCTACTCAGAAGTAAACCCCATTGAGTTCAAACCCCCATTGAGTTCCAGGTGGGTGACTGTAGGATGGCCTTCTCAGTCATTAGAATTATTTCTGGCCTCGTTAACAGTAGGTAGTTAAAATGTGATGAGGGAAACTAATAGCAACTGGAGAATTTTCGGTGTTGGTACATGCCACACAGGGATCAACTACATGGATGTCTTTTTATGCAGCATACATCAGTATTATTGAACGTGTCCATAACATGCGCCGTATTGCTTGATGTTCAAAATGTTGCTGATCCCATAGCTAGATAACTCCCATAGATGGCATGTTATTTCCCTGATAGGTTGCCAGTTGCAGAGTATTACGTAAAAATGAATTGATGCTGAAGTGGCTGTGTTTTCCAGTTCTGCACAATGCATAAGATGAACGTTGTATTCCCAGCTGTATTATAATGATTTTAGATGCCTTTCCTTTGAGGAAAATCTATACTCGTAGTTCACTGTTGGGTAATGATGTAGTTAACGCTAAGTAATTGTTACAGCAATAAAATGTGCTCTATGCATTTCCTGTATGCATTTTTTAAAGTGTATAATGTACAGTTTGTTTACAGTCAATTCACCACATTCTCCATTGACACACAACTAATATCTTAGTTGAAAAAGCGCTTTTACTATTTGGTTGCATCTTAAGTACACTTTACTACAGTTGTGCAAGCGCTTTAGAGAGTTGTTGCAAATCATATTGAAATTCCAGACAAAATTGGTTTGAGGTTCTAGACAGAAATGTAATAGAAGCCTTGCTGTCTGAAGATTCCCTCTTGAATAAGGCTGCTGGTGCTTCCAGATGAGGGCTTAATACTGTAAATAGCTTCTTCAGATATTGAAAATGGGTCATTGGCAACATGTTTTGTTTTTTTAAAAACTTAGTGGATTTTCTTCTGAAAGAGTGAACTTAAAGATTAAATGGGGAAAGGTACAGGCTGGCATTTTTGAGGCCTACATTGTCATGTGGAAACTTGCCTGCGTGAGGAAAGGAGCAACCAGCATGGTAGGGTTCTTGCATATCACTGCCCTCCTGACAGCAGCCCTGCTGCCACTTATTGGAACAGTACAGAGGCACGGCAGGGTGGCAGCATGGTTGGGTCCGTATGGGTGCGCTAGCGCAGCCAATCTGGTACTTTTGCCCGTGCTCCTGCACAGCGCCAGCCTTTTGTAAGTACTACTGTCAGGAATGTGGCATTGCAGCAGCATCCCTCCATCTTGCCAACTCCTATATGAGGAGCCTCCTGTATGAGCGCCAAACCCCTGGAATGAACCAGAGGCGGTTTTAGGGCAGTGTGACTGGTTTCCCCGCACACTGGAAATTGTAATGTTCAACTAAGTACTAGAACAATCCTTACTAGTGAGCAAGCTCCACTGAACTTGGTAAAAGCTGTGTTTCGAGAAAATATGGGAAAGAATTGGGCAGCATGTATTTCTTTCTGAGTATGGCTTCTATCTAATGGATGTTATAAACCTCTTGAGATAATATTCTGCAGTAAGTAAAACTTCGGAGCGTATGAAAGCAAACATTAAAATTTTCTTAAATTGCTTCACTCTTTGCTGTAATCTCTCCTGCTTGTAATAACAGTTAGGATGTTATCTGCATGAGGCTTTTTTCCTGGAATGCACATCCAATTGGTGTTTACCATCTGCAGCTTAAGCAAACCTATGTTAGTCTTTTGCATGACAGAAGGATATCACAGTGGGGCCAACTGTCTGGGTTGCACATTACAGCAAGCCAAGGTTTATCCTAGGCTAAAGCTCATCATTAGTGAGGAGAGAGCTTAATTATAAGCCTAGATTTGGAAGATAGGCTAAGCCAAAAATTGGCTCAGCTCAGCATGGTGTGGCAGTAAAAAAGGAAGAACAATGTGACTGTGAGCAGGATTCTCTCCAGAAGCCCAAACATTTGTGCTGTTCTAGTAAGCCATGGCTTTGATTACTGTGGCATGTGAACCAGGCCACTTTATTAATAGGCTGCATTCATATGTACTAATGCTAAACCATAGTTTAGTGCCGTGTGCACAAGCAGAGGGGTGTGCTCACTTCCATGCAACTGAAAGGAGGACCCCAGCAAGGTTAATTTCATTTTCCATGATTCCTGTCTTGTTCTTTCAAACAAACTAGGGGCTGTGGTTTAAAACAAGCTATGTTGAGTCAAACAAGGCAGCTTCACAACCTGTGGTTTGAATTTTGCTTGCTTTGAAACTGACTAGAGTTTGGTTCAAACCACTGTCTCTGGTTTGTTCCTAAGGATAAACCAGGAATCATGGGAAATCAAACAAACTATGGCAAAGTACTCCTCCAAAGGAGAGGGTTGAGGAAGCATACAAGTCTGACCAGCACTTCATTCGGTCTTCTTTTTGCTTGTGTGTGTGTGTGTAGTACTAATTTGTGGTTTGGTATTGTATGCAAACATGGCCCTGTATCAGTAAAAAACGCTTTCAGAGATAAGGACCATATTGTTGTGTGGTTTGGAATAATGAATGCACCATGCTAAATATCTCTCTTTCAGGGTCTTGTTCTTTACGTTTTTGTTTTGATGTTCAAGCACTTAAATTGCAACATAGGAACCTCATGTTTAGATCTTCTCAGCACTCCCTTAAAGCTGCTTTAGATTTTATGCACAATGATGTGATATAATTCTGCAGCGTAAATCATACTTAAAATGTTCCTTCTATGCAAAAAAGTTCCCTGCTTAGAGGAAACTTGCACATCAGGGGAGCTTCATGGCCGAGCATGGATCTGAACCTGACTTTCAAGAAAGTGACTGTACCACCATATATGCATGTTTGAAACATAATGTTTATGATCTATATGTCAGACTCTTCCCAACATGTGCAACGTTAACCTTGGCTAAAATCAAGTGTAACAAAGTTGGGAGTGCTAATAACTAGTGAGCATTTGTGTGCATAGGTGGGAATATCATTAGTCCAAACGTAGAATATACCTTGCTCAATGTGCAAATCTGCTGTAAGAGAATTATAATGGCAGATGCAACACAAGTGATCAGTGGCCCCACCAATCTTAGCCAGCCTTCTTACAACCAGTCCCAAGAAGGGCAATGCCTGTTACCTTTCTCATTCTTATTCTCAGTGTTGCCTTTGAGTAAGTCGGTAGGGAAGAGGACAATACAAAATTAGTTGGCCCTGCCTGCCATTGGTTGTGGTTCTATCTATCATTAGATCCAGCTGCACCTACTATTGCCTTCCCTGCCTTTTGTGCCCCCAGTCCCAATGGGTACCACCCACCACTGCCAGTGATAGAAGGTTAAAATGAACACAGTTTGAGTGAGTTGGAAATATAACAAGAATTGCTCACTTTTATTAGACTTAACGTACATTTTTTTGTGGTAGAAAACCCTGTTGAATATACAGGTTCTTATTTTTGAGTAAATATGCATAGGCTGTTAAAGGTGAATCAATTTAATTATCGGCTTTGGAAGAGAACTTCACTGAAGGACAGGCTGAAGCTGCCATAGATTGCAAAAAACTAAAAATAAAAATGGCTTTGGAAGCTTTTACCAACTCCTGTTGCTCAGCTGTCCTGGCTACAGGAAGCTGCTTTTTCTGGCTGACGGTAATATTAAAATATTAAAAGCACTTTTTTCAATCAAACACAAGTGAAAAATTCTTTCATATTAGTAATGGACATCATATTTGCCAGTGAAATGAAAGATGTTGTTTTAATGCTGTTAATGACTATAAAGCAGGAAAAGCAATGTCTAGCATGCTTCCTTGAGGCTATTAATTATTTACTTCCATCCTAGATATTTCCACGAGACTTTGCATCTTACAGACGTCTTCCTTTCCCTACTTTGTTTCTGTAACGCACAAATATTTGTTATTTGTTATTGTTGAAAGGGCAGTGCCGACTCCCTACAGAAGTTTTTGCAATGAATTTAAACTTTATTTTTTACGTTTATTTTTGCTGTTCAAACAACTTCCCTAAGTGCTTAGTCACAATGGCAGAACGTATTCCATAGACAAGCATTTTTAAACATGCAGTATAAACTAAAAAAAATTAATTTATCCCAAGCCACAAAGAAATTAGTCAAATTTCAATTTATAGCTCAAATATATACACATTTCAAACTATTTTTTAAAAATCTATTTAAAGTACATAATTGATTTGGTAAGTCGCAGTTCAATCCTAACCATGTCTACTCAGAATTAAGTCCTATTGAGTTAATGGAGTTCACTCCAGGTAAGTGTGTTTAGGACTGCAGCTACAGTTAATCATTTTAACAGAGCGATAAAAACAAAAATAGCCACATACATGTATAGATTTGATTAACTTGCTCATTCTTAGCTTATTACCTAAGCAATAGCTGCTGCATATTTTCCACCTGCTGACACTGATATTTTTTTTAAAAAAACAACCCTTAGAATTTAATATGAGAATTCCCTTTATATAGAAAGCTGTATTATATCATCGATAAAAAGTGACAGGGAATTCCCCCAATTTTTATTTGTTGAGGGTTAACACATTAACTTCTGGTTTTGGTACAAGTTTGAAGTTTTGCAAATAAATAACCGTTTGGGTAATCTTCAGTGGTCTGACATAAGCACCCCCTATATTTTCAATGGAAGTGCGTGAATAAGAGCCATACACAGGATAACGGAGATTTAGAATTAAGGGCACATGGCAATTGTACATTTTGTTGCATGAAAACAAGTGCACCCTACCTAACACCTCCTAGCACAGTGAACCTAGAAATATATATTTTTCTCAGCCAGAAACAACCTGAAGTTCATTGTGAAGTCAAAGTCATTGTGCACAGTTCATTGTGAAGTCAAATCTGCTAGGATCCAAGACGCACTTGGCATACAAGTGCATTTGTATGCAGTTCAGGAGCATCCGTTGTAGTGGTGCTAGCCAAGGAAGTCTATGGGCTTTCCCATGGAGGAGAAGGAGAGGGCAGAGGGTGAAGAAAGAGCTGTGAGTGGAGGAGGGACCTTTTCACATCCTCTGGACCCCCTGGGAAACTCAACAAGCCTGCTGTACTGGGAACTGGCTGTAAAAGAGAGCAACTGAATGGGACATCGTTGTGGGCAGCCTGAGGAAGTACCAGCCACTTTGGGCCTGCCCATAAAAAACAAGTCTAGACTAGGGTGATGTCCACTGTTTCCAGGAACTCTTCTTGTTGTGAGACTTTTGTGAGTGAGCTGAGAGTTTGGACCCCGCTTGGTGAGAAACCCAGAGACTAAGAGTGAGGGTGTGACAGAAGGAAAATGAATTGATCAATATATGAATTGACTAATATATATTAGTAAAATTGTATTAATGTAACATTTTTATACACAACTGCGTATTTTTGTAATGTTTTGCTTATGTGTTGTTGCTTCAGGTTTTTTTGTACACTGCTCAGATCTATTTTTAATAAGCTGTATAGAAATTAAATAATAACATCAAATAATCAAAACAATTCCTTCAACTGTCTCTACATTTTCATTACCAAATATAATGTTCAGTGCATGTGAGTCAAGTATGGAAGCACAGAGTGAAAACAATATCCTGTATGCACAAATATTTCTGTAGGCAAGATATATTCCTAAGAAAACATTTTGATCTAAACCTTTCTTCTTAGCTGGCCATTGCATGTAGCCTAGAAGGAACTGCAGGTAATTTTCAGCACCGAGAGGCACAGAACATCTATATCTCCAGAATTTTGTATTACAGTAGTTGACTTTCTTTATATATTAGAGCTAATAGAAGGTGATTCAAGTTTAAAAGCTAATTCTGATTTAATCTTGAAGGATACAGAATGTAAACCTTTCATATTAAATAGTTGAATGCCTTAGAACAATCAGTTACATACCCAGAATTAACAGCAAAATCTTGAAAGAAAGAAGCACCTCTTATATATTTCCTGACTATCATGTAGTGTGTGAGAAAGAGAATGCAATTGCTTGCTTGCCTACAAATGCATTAGGTCAAGTCCTTAGTCTTGTGTTCACAGCAAACAGACACTAGGAAATCTATGTAATATAAATGTCTGGCTGTAGGAGATTCCCTACAAGCTGATTACTAAATGACAGACTCATGATTCACAATGCACCAAATTCCTTTAATTATTTCGTAGTCATATATTCCCTTGTTTTATGAAACAGTCAAATAAATGCTTCCGTCTTAATTGATAGTAAGGCAGAGCCTGCTGCCTAAGGATCTCCAAATTTCTTTTCAGAAATAAAACCATGGTGCAATTGAGGACATTCCTGATTTGGTTTTGTGAAGGTTTCCAATTTGTTGGACAGCTCTTAATTTAGCATTGGCAGACAGAGACTACTGCTGTCAGAATGTATTTTATTGACACTTTGTTAGCTGTGCTCTGTGCTGACCTTTGACGAAAAGCCACAGCTGCCATATCTCCTCCAGGCCCCAGTGAAAGAAAGGAAAGAAGGTATGCTTTTCTTTCTTGTTCTTAAAAGGGAAATGAACCAAAATAAGAAGCATGTGAGTAACCAGAATTGTTAGCGCACACAAGAAATTGAGGTTGTGTATACACAACATTTTATTCTAGAATCAGTGGAGACTGACTACTTGTTTTATTTATGTAATCCACACACAGTCTAGATGCACTGCATATTTTTTGCCCGTGAAACTGTTTTGTGAGCAACCATTTTCATTCTGAAAATAAAAAAAGCATTGCAGGTTTCTTGTGCATTAGCCCAACAGAGTGTCCATTTGCAAACATGAAAAGAGTTGCAGGCAGTCTTGGGAATGTGCAAGTGTGTGGATACCTGCCCAATGACATTGTGGCTATGTACATACCAAGACCACAATCACCGCTTCCTTCTTCATTCACCTGTGGCATGTGCAGGGAGGAAAAGGTGCGGATAACAGACCCTCCAAGTGTCCCTATTTTATAAGGACAGATGTGGATTTACAAAAGCCATCCCAGTTTCTGATTTGATCTCGGAATGTCCCACTTTTCCTTAGGACATCCCTGTGTTGGACCGTATGGTAGGGTGTCTCTAATTTCATCAGAGAAATGTTGGAGGGTATGGGATATCTTAATAAAGGGGAGAATTTTCAAATGCATATCAAGTAACCACACCCACCCTTGCGAACAGCAGAATCTAGAATCAATCTACTTTGACAGTAGCATGTTGAGGATGAGCACGAACGATTCTGGGTTGTAATCTGAAGAGGCAAATGAGTTTCCATGTGATTTTCAGCATGTTTGTATCTGCTCTCTTGGTCAAACTCAGAGTATTGTGACCTGACACCCATGTCTTCTCTATTCACACATGGGCGTAGTCAAGATTTTTTGGGGGGCAGCCAAATTTGTTGAGCTTTCCTTGGGAAAGCAAAGTCACAGGTAAAAATAGCCCACAAATAGGACATTGCGGGGGGCAGGCTTCTGCCGGGGGGGGGGGGTGTCAGGGCAGACAATTGAGTACTTCCAATGCTTTTCAATAATATTTGTGGATCTAATCTGCCCCCCTTGGTTATGCCCGTGTAAGGTAAAGGTAAAGGGACCCCTGACCATTAGGTCCAGTCGTGACCGACTTTGGGGTTGCGGCGCTCATCTCGCTTTATTGGCCAAGGGAGCCAGCGTACAGCTTCTGGGTCATGTGGCCAGCATGACTAAGCCACTTTTGGCGAACCAGAGAAGCACACGGAAACGCCGTTTACCTTCCCACTGGAGCGGTACCTATTTATCTACTTGCACTTTGAGGTGCTTTCGAACTGCTAGGTTGGCAGGAGCAGAGACCGAGGAACGGGAGCTCACCCTGTTGCAGGGATTCGAACCGCGACCTTCTGATCGGCAAGTCCTAGGCTCTGTGGTTTAACCCACAGCGCCACCTGCGTCCCATATGCCCGTGTAGTCACATATAAAGTGGTGTTGTGGGAATCAAAAGGGGCCCTCAGGAAAAGTGCCTGGGTGGCCGTGTACATGCTGGGAAAAGGGAGGCAGTAGCAGTACAGTTCAGCTCTCCTCTCCTGTGTTCATCTTTAGATGTAAAAAACAGACACCCCTCCCTTTTTCAACATGAATGACACAGACATGTTGCTGAGGCTGCAATCCTCTAGCTATCATGCAGCAAGCCCCACTGACCTCAAGGGGGGTTTACTTCTGAGTAGGCATGGCTAGGACCTTACTGAAAAGCATCAGCCTTTATTACATGTCTTAAAGGGGTACGTTGAATAGTCTGTCTTAGGAAACATGCCCTAACACATAGTTTAGAGGGGAAATGCCTGGGATAATAACATAGGCAATGGTCTTTAGATTATGAAGTCTTCAGGGCACTTACATTTTTAATTAAATTCTTTAGTCAGTTAATTGTTTTTCTTTCAAATCATGTTTATATGTTTAAGATAAACATTACTGATTTAGTGCATATTATATGGGAGCATATTTAATCAAGATAATTTCCCTCACCTAATTAACACAAACACAGTATTTATTGTATCGAAAATAATCTTAAATATGTTGCCTGATCGAAAGATGTGTGAATTGTTTACTTTAATGCCATCAGCAGTCAACACCCTTTTCACAGGTGTCAAGTCTGATTAAAATCCAATTAAAATCTAAATTTTCAATCAGCAATTAATGAATTGCTTGATTAATAGATTAATTTAAACCCACTATTGCTTTCTCTGCTGCTTTAAACCTAGCCTGAAACAAGACATTCAAGGACCTTTGACAGTGAGGGAGGAAATGGAGTCTGGTATTGTGAATAAAAACTTCACTGCTTTATGAGGCTAGAACAATGTCGTTTCCTTTGGGAAATTAGTTTTCTCCCACATGTTGAAGAAGGACAAACAGAAAATTAAGGATGAGCTGCAGTGGATCAGAAATCACTTTCTACAGAACTCTGCACAAAGGAGCAAGTTCAAGATGTAGCCAGTTTATGGCATCTTCAATAAACGCGTAATATTTAAATAGATAAGCAAGTGGTTTCTCAATAATCTTCCTTTAAAAACCCTCTAACCTCAACTGTTGCATTCTTCACTGTCTGAGTAACAGCTCCAACTTGCTTTACTATAGAGCAGGAGATTTTCAGTGCCCACCTCTTATTTTAATAGGTACATAACTAGTGAATGTCGGATCAGCTGATCATACATCTAAAACCACCTATGTAAGGGGTATCCAATGTACTACATTCCAGATGTTTTGCACTACAACTCCCATCAGCCCCCATCAGCATAGCCAATGGTCAGGGATGATGGGAGTTGTAGTCCCCATCTAGGGAGCACCAAGTTGGCTATTCCTCACCTGTATTCTCAGTCACAGCTAACACCACCAAGGGCTAAATCAAACATGATGTGATACAGGGCTCTAGTGCAACAATACTTCTTCTCTTCACTATGAGGGCTAGTTTATGTAAGACTACTCCTGCAGCAATACGTTCTCTCTGATGTGTGAGATTTCAATATGGGGTACTTTTCAAGCAAGAAACTCTCTCTTATCTGAAATATGAGATGGGATAATTGCGTGACAAAACATTACACTCCCCCCTCCCCCAAAGTGCAGTGGTACATCAGTTTAAGAACAGTCCAGTTTAAGAATGATTTGGTTTACAAACTCTGCAAAACCGGAAATAGTGTCTTGGTTTGAGAACTTTATCTTGGTCTAAGAACGGAATCCGAACGGTGGAAGGGCACTGGCAGCGGGAGGCCTCATTAGGGAAAGCATGCATCTGTTTAAGAACGGTTTTGGTTTAAGAATGGACTTCCGGAACGGATTAAGTTCGTAAACTGAGGTACCACTGTAACTTACTCCTTGAACCAGTTATGAGATGAAGACCACAAGGACCTATTTAGCACAGAATTTAGAGTGATGAATGGCTGCTTGTGCAGGCAATACTTTGAATAGATTAGATTAGATTTCTTCCCTGCTCTGTCCCAAGGCTTTTGGGCATGTTATATAGCATTCTTATTTATCAAGAACGTTTAAGTAAGCTAGACTGAGAGAGAGGAATTTGTCCAGGGAGCTGCAAAACTGTGCAAAGGATTTAGCTTCCTTCCCCGTACTCAGAACTGGCTTTCTGCCTCCTGTACCACAAAAGCTATAGTTGGTTACAGTGGCAGCATGAAGCAATGGCTTATTTGGGCTGATTCTCATATATGTGGCATAGTTCCCTCTCACATCATTCCAAGGGGAGACTCTCCACAACCTGCTTAATAGTTAGTTTTCTACTATTCTGTAACCAGGGAGGCTCTGTGTTCAAACCAAAACCTGCCCATAATTTTGACATGGTTTACATTTTTTGGTACAGAAAGTATTGGTTTAAAGTGTAGAGATGTTGTCTATTCTAAGTGATTCAAGAAGGTTCTGGAAGCTTCTCTGTGTGATACAAGCTGGTGCAAGCTGGAAGTTTCTACTCTGCCTAGAAAGGAGCAGAAGGTTCCTGATGTTTGGGTTATTCCTTCAGAAAAGCTAAGATGGTTTAATCTGGTTCTGTTTCACTCAAGGTCATGCTGACTATAATAATAGGCCAGAAGGAGCCTGGGTTTCATTTTCTGTCTCTCTTTCCTTCTGGTGTAGTGTTCTGTACATACCGGTAGTATGCTTAAGTGCTAAGGTTTTAGTCTTATTGTAAGTTTAAGTCTGCTGGATTTCTTATGGTCTGTGCTGATCCTGAAGATGTATGAATTTGTGACCTTAAAGTTCATTTACCTTCAGTAGTAAAAAAAAGCTCTGCTGGATGAAGTTGATTGTCTTGGGTTTAATATTTTGAACCCTGCAATGTTTTTAGTGTACAGTGGTACCTCGGGTTAAGTACTTAATTCATTCTGGAGGTCCGTTCTTAACCTGAAACTGTTCTTAACCTGAAGAACCACTTTAGCTAATGGGGCCTCCCGCTGCTGCCCCGCCGCCGGAGCACAATTTCTGTTCTCATCCTGAAGCAAAGTTCTTAATCTGAGGTACTATTTCTGGCCACGTGACCCGGAAGTGTCTCCGGACAGCGCTGGCCCCCGGCCTCTTGAGTGAGATGGGCGCACAACCCCAGAGTCTGGCAAGACTGGCCCGTACGGGCAGGGGTACCTTTACCTTTACTATTTCTGGGTTAGCAGAGTCTGTAACCTGACGTGTCTGTAACCTGAAGCGTCTGTAACCCGAGGTAGCACGGTATATTTTTACTCTGCTAACTGTATGTTGGGTTCTGCTCTAGATCAATATGGAGCAAATCAATGACAAATTTTAGTTAGGTATGTGACTTTTTCCGTATTCATATATAGTAAAGAAAATAGAATATGTGTGATAGACTGTATATCATGCAGCACGTTCTGTTGGGATTTGGCTGAAGAATTAGAGCAGTGATTGTATCAGCCTCGGAGCCCCTCGCTCTCTGAAACCTTGGTGTTTGCAAAAGAAAATTTTCATTCAGTTTACAGACTCAGTGTAATGGTCAACTCTTCTCCAGCACCTGACATGGTTCGGTTGCATATTGTCTCTCAGAAACCCAGGGCACAATGAATACAGCTGCACACACACACGAATAAATTTTATTTAGCAAGATCGGCCCATTTCCCTTTTGTGTGGGGGTGCTCTTTCAGCTCCCTGTTGCGAAGAGGATGCACTCTGAGGAGCACTGGTCTGCTGATCTGTTACCTCCTTGCAGGGACTTCCAGTGAATTTATTTACGTGATCAGTTGCCGTCTTTCAAAACAAGAAAAAAGTACTTGATTATTCATGGCCTTATTTTCATGGTTTTCACTCCTGTCAGCCTCTTCAGTCACCTGTTTGAAATGATAATAGATGAATAATAATAGTGTAATATAATTTAATAATAATACATGATGATTTAGCACAGATGAATAAATAATAATAATTCTGTTGGAAACACGGGGTTGAGGTTTTCTAAAATGGTGGTGTTCCAGCAGTCTTCTCAATTATCGGGAATGGTTTCTCACCCAATCCTCTTTTCTGAGCTAGGATCCTTCCCCTGGCTTTGATAGAAGCGTGATTCGCATGCTTGTTTATACAAGACCGAAAGAGAGCTGTATTTTATGTTACTAGCTAGTTGTTTTCAAATGCTTTCTGTGCCAAAATTGTTTTCATCCAATTTATAGCTAAACATGTGGATCAAGCTTCTATTTACAGCCAAGAGAAAACATGTTTATATATACTCTGGGATTTGTTACTCCCACTATGTTCATAGTAATGACGCCCATGCAATGGTTTTTAGGATTACAGCGTTGCAATTCTGTTTGTTTATTCATAAATAAGTCTTACAGTGCTCACTGGAGCTTGCTCAGTAACAAGCGAGCTTAGGTTTGTAACCTTAATTCTTTATACTATCTAATATTTTTCTCCAATCACAAAACCAATATTTCCATGAAGAGACAGCAGTTAATGATGACCAATGAATTATGGGCCACAAGAAGCATTATATGAAGTTTTAACATTTAACCTCTGCTAAGTACATAACTTAACAGAGGTTAGTGGGCTATTGACCTAGCTCTAAATTGTATTACATGCATTTCAAGATTATGTATCTTTGCCTGTATGGATCTATATGCACTATGATGTGTGAAACAGCTGAGAGTCTAATAGCAATACGAAGAAATAATTTGAAAAATGGACACTTTGCAGCTCAATGACTTTATGAAGATGTTCTGAGGAATTATAATTTAAAACTATATTATTATTAAGTTTGATTTTTTTTGCAGTTGCGGAGATTATGTAAAAACAGTTAAATATGAAGCTAATTGCAGGTATAACCTGACCAGCAGTTGATGTAGCAGAGGATCTCAACTGATATTAGATGGGAAATATAGATTACCATTTACCAAGTGGTCATTTACCATAGTGTGTATGTAACTACAAAGCACGAACAAATGGGTTGTCTCTACTATCCTGCCAAATGATGATAGTGGTAAAATTCTCACCACTTACCAGGGTGGCTTACTCAGTAGTGGCAAGTATATAGTAGTAAATAACCACTTTACCATGTTGGTTTATTATCTTGCACCAAAGCTTTATTCCCAAGATCCTAATGTTTAGACCTGTTTTCATCTAAGAAAGCTGGAGAAGCAACAGGGGAATTTAACACCTGGAGGTCGATATACTTTTATTCTCAGTAGTACTGCTTTCGCAGAATTACTTCTCTAATTAATACTTCACGGAATTATGTGCTATTAAAAGACGGCGTGTATTTTTAGATGCTTCTGCATCTTCTTGCTCACACATTCTTTTGAATCTGTGCTTTCCCACATCTCCCCTAAGTTTTTTTTAAAAAAACACAAAAGTGTAAAAAGCCATCTTTCAAAGAGTTCTGATAAGTGCTTATTCTCAAGGGTAGCTTAATGGATGCAGAATGGATAAATCCACATGACAATCCACTTTAGAATATGGCATAGCTGGCATTCTCTCTCTTCAGATTCATTGGGAATACAGAAGTGCAGCAGATGAACTACTATATAGCTCAGGTCAGTGCGCTGCACACAGCTTCACTGTGTCCTGAAAATGACCCTCTTACCGACAATCAAGATGCACTCCGCTGCACATTGCCTCCTTAGATGAAGGCATTGCCCTACAGGATCTTAGTAGAATTTGTGAGGTAGTTCTGCAAGTCCTCCTTCCCATGAAATATAGCCCATGTGCAATAAATGTGGGGGAAAGACTTGCTGTTGGAGGAGTCTTCAGTATGTCATATTTTTGTAAGTATGTTTTCTTCCATCTCTGTGAACAAATCCCTGTTGAAGTCCTTGATAATTGCTCATTTTGCCTCCCATATCACATTTACTCACTTAGGAGTATTTGCTACCCAGTCTAATAGCAGAGTTTAACTTTTACACTAATAAGGTGTTATATTTCTCTCCGGTCTCCACAAATGACAGTTTGCAGCCTATGTGAAGTAAAAAAATCATTTTTGCCTA
Organism: Podarcis muralis; assembly: GCF_964188315.1. Lineage (NCBI taxonomy): Eukaryota > Metazoa > Chordata > Lepidosauria > Squamata > Lacertidae > Podarcis > Podarcis muralis. The sequence continues at coordinate 75,322,305 of NC_135658.1, read as the reverse complement.
TTCTCTATACTCCTATGAAAAGTCAGTTCCAGTGTCCACATTTCATAAATTCCTGACGTGTTAGAAATTAATCTAATAATAATCTAAAACTTCCTGTTACAGCCAATAACCTTTGCACTGAAACCAGTTCAGCAGTTTTGATGTCTTGGAATATAATTTTTCATGAAAGACAGTGGTTTTTATCACAGACATGAACAAGCAAGTGACCTGGGGCATAAAATTGCTGCTCAGAAGAAGAGATATATTGCCACACAAAATGCCAAGATATCTACTTGCAACAATTACAACAATGATCATTTCACATCTTTTATGCAGACAGTTTTAATCTGCAAAAGGTTAAGCATGTGACAGTTACTTGTTCCTATGTACAGATTAGCTGAATAAGATTTAACCTTTAGAAGTTCTTAAGCAGCCACTGCTCAAAATTGGACAGTTTCATATAAGTGATCTAATGTTTAAATAGGAGACTCTAAAATCTTATGATTTTCTTTTAGTTTTGCATGGTGATTATAACTTAGATTGGCTCGGTGTCCTTTTTAATTTGAATGTTATATCCCACAAGGCAAGATGCAAATAATTGAACAGCCTCATTCTTTCCTTTCAATAAGGCTCAAAGTCCCTGTTAAATGGTGCTCTGAGCTTCTTTCTTCCAGTCTTTGGTTTTCACCCTTTAACCAAAAGCAGTTTGAGGTGGGTTGTCTTCAACTGGTAGATAGGTTGCTCCCTGACCTTAGGAAAGTCACAACAGCAGCACTGCCACCGTGCTAATATATAGTATACAAAATTGAAGAATTGAGGCCCCAAATGCCTGTTTGAGCTAAATTTTGATTCCAGGTATGAAGAGGCCAGAGACTACTGTTTAGCAGCAGAAAGTCTCATGGAGAAAGGCTGATTCATTATTTCAGTCTGATTTCTCCCCCCCCCCCCGGCCAAAATTTGCCCCCTTTCCCCAAACTGGATCTTAGACATGCAGTTTGGAGCATGGAGAAGGGGCAGTTGACTTCATGGACACTTCAGTCAAAGGAAGGTTTTTTTGTTTTGTTTTGCTGGTTTTCAGCTTCCAATAGCACCTTTCAAAGCTACTTTTCACTGAAACAAAAATTGAGGAAAAGTGCCGTTTGTGCCTCAGAAAAATAATAATGATGCTATCCTATTTCCCATTGTTTTAGATTGGCTTATAATTATTAAGACGAGAAACAAATCCTATGAGTAAATGAGTAATAAAAGGACTACAAATGTTCAAGCAAGTGTTCTTTCTAAAATGATCCAATTGGAATTTCTCTGAACTTTGAATGTGGAGAGGTCTCCCATGCTAGTCTATTGATGTAGCAGAAACATCATGCAGTGCAGCCTTAGACATGCCCATTCAGAAGTAAGTCCCATTGAATTCAAAATGACTTTTGCATACCACACTTAATTGGGAGTAAGCTCCACTGAACTCAATGGAACTTGCTTCTGAGTTAATATGGTTAGGATTGTACTTTAGGTATTATGGCACTTCAGAGCCTTAGCAGCACAATCATATACTTGTTTACACCAAATTCCTACTGGTTTCAATGGGGCTTACTCCCAGGAGAGTCAGTATAACATTGCTGCCTTACAAATTATTTTGGTATGAGATTTCATAGACCTCCTGGTTTGCCATATAAATGGAATTTTGTTATCCAGAAATTGCCTCAGTCTACCTCCCACCCTAAGATCAGCAGATGAAGGGTGGCTAATAAATAATAATAATAATAACCTTGACATTAAATAAACAGTAGGAACCTGTTGTATTAAAATTTAGAAGCAGCTAGGGTGCAACCATAACCACACTTACACAGGCTATTTGAGCACTCCTTCCACAGTACATATATTATTTTCACTAATAGATTTACAATCATTCCTTTCATACATTTTAAGGTTTCTTACACTTTTTTGCCTAAATGCACAGCAGTAAGAAGCATAATGCTCTGATTATCTCTTTTACTATGCATGCAGGAGGTACATTGCATTAGATTCCTGTAACTGCATAGAAATAATTAAGTCTCTCTATTAATTGCGATTATCATCTATGTAAATATTATATGTAAATGAATTAAAATAAATGTTTGTCCATTAAATGAAACAAATTTGTGTTGTAAAAAAAGAAGAAGATGAAGCGTTTTATTCTTAGTTGCCCTTGCTATGCTCCCCCCTGCAGATAACGATATTTCAATTCTTGTTTCATAAATATGCATGTCATGTTCAAGATCCCATTTAAATGCATGCATGAGTAAGAAGCACTGAATTTGATTAACTTTATTAGCAATAAATAATGAAGTGTATTATTTTATGTTAACCCCTATCTAAGGGCAAAATACTGCAGACTCTTACATGTGTGTGAGTTGTGATTAGTTCCACCGATGCTAATATCATTACCCTACAAGTAAAGCTGTTTTAAATTTGAGTTAGCAAGCAGCACCTGTATTACAGAGCAGCTCTCAGATATCTTGCTATCTGGATAGGCAGTCATTTATATCCTTTAGAAAATGTATTTATAGCTTTGACTAATTGCTTCTTGGGACATGGAGCCTTTTACGTTCACACCCTTTGTTAAAACGCATCCAGAGGCAGGCTGAGCAGAACAATTTTTCAACTTTTTAGTGTCATTTTTATAGACAAATAACACTTGTAAATGATGGATAATAGCCAGCAAAATGCTGCGTTGTACGAAATGTGCATGAATTATGTTTGCTGGGAGACAGAAGGTTAACTTGCCCATGAACTAATTGGGCTGCTTAAGGGGTAAATGCGTACTGGTGTATGTCCATTATAAACAAGACTCTGACCAGCTGAAAGAGGATTTCTCCTTATCCTGGGAATTACTCATTATCTCATCCTTTTTAAACTGCCTGGTTCAAAAGTGGGTGGGGAGGGAGGTCTAATCATAATGTATCTATAGGAATTACAACAAAGAACAGAGCAGCTGGAGCTTACTAATGTCACATATTAACACAACAAATTGGTGTCCCAGTTCTTCAGGCCCTGTGCCTTCAAAGCTCTTGCTTACTTCAGAAGAAAAAGAATATACTAATGATTTGAAGGACTACTTGTGCTAGAGGGATATGCCTGCTATGTACTGGCTGTGGAGTGGTTGATTTCTGGCCAACCACCACCCAACATTTTGCTAATTGCACTTTCTATATGCCCACCCATTTATTCACTCTGGATAGCCTAGAAAGGTAACACTTTGAAGGCTCTTCTCTGACACACATGTGATGACACATGTGTGCACACCCCCATTTGGTGGGATTCCCGCTTATTCAACCACCCAGGTTCACCATTAGAAGGAATATCAGTTTGGAAGCCAAGCAGGGCAACTCAAGACCAGGTAAAGACTTGTAAAGGTTTGGGTGACTCCCTACATTCACAGAAGTATTAAGGTTTGTAGGGAAAAAATGAAGATTTAAGTACCCCAAAATGGTCCAATGACCTGTGAACATATAGAATATAGGGGCACAAAAAGTAAAGATAGCCAAGTTGGCCCATAAGAAAAATGCCAAGATTCATATTAGGGACAATGCATTACTTTTTCAAATCCCCCACAGCTGCACCTTATGCAATTTTCTGATGGGTCTGCCTGGCCCTTGGGAGTGATTTTGCAGTAGGCAACAGAGGGAAGATGCAGTATCAAATCCATCCAGAACTAGATTTGGATGAGACCTTTCTTGGAGGGGGATCCCATTACAAGCAAATTCTGGAGACACCATGCGGATTTAAAGCACCCTGAGATAAACCACTAAGATTATAAGCCAGGCCAGATGTCCCACTCAGGAGACGTACACAACTGAGTGGACCTGTTGCATCCTGACTAGCCTCACCTCCAGAAGTTCCAGACCCCTCACAATCCCCCAGGAACCCCAGGCGAAGAGATGACAACGAAAACTAATCAAAGTCCAAAGCAGAGGGCATAGTGTGGGGAATCTCATTTCAGAGTCCTCCTCAGGAACTGGAATCCTTAGCCCAGGGGTCAGCAAGGTTTATCTTACCTGGGCCGGATCGGTCCCGCGGAGATCCCTCCGTAGGCCAGATCGTGCCCCCCCCTCACGATTTTCGGCGTCGCAGAAGTGAGTCCCTGCACCGTGCTGTGCCAGTTTAGCACAAGTGGGCAGCTCAGTTCAGGGGCGTCTCGTGGGCCAGTCAAACGACCTTTGCAAGCCACTTCTAGCCCATGGGCCTTAGGTTGTTGACCCCTGCCTTAGCCTAAGTATGAGTAGAATTGGGTCTCCATTATTTCACCAGGAAGAGTGAGGCAGCTTGGCTGTTTACAACAGTTGCTGTTTGAAGGTCATGATGTTTAAACCTCTTGAGTTACTGCCATTTGTCCTTCACCCTTGATCCCCAGTTAACCATTTTGGCACTGCTGGACAGCTCCTCTGGCCTTTAGCACTCTAGTCTCTAAACTAGCCTCTGATCCTAAATTATTATCGCTGACGTTGCTGGACAGCTCCCAAATCCTTCAACTTTTTGTTGTTGTGCCTTCTGATTTTCACAAAACGTGGCTTGCCCACTCCCCTACGTAGCCTGGAGTGGGGAGAGGTGTTTTGTGAGGAGAACCCTGCTCACAGTTTTCTAGATACAGCACAAACCATTCGGTGTTATAAGTAATGAAGAATTAGGAAACAGTTGCTACAGTTCAGCGGAATTTCATGCAAACCTCATGGTCTCTGCCATTTTCCAAAGGCACTGCAAGAGACACAAACAAGTTATATTTTCTCCCAGTTATTGAATCTGGCTTCTTCTTTTTCTGGCTATTTCCCCCCCTCCCCCAAGGTTAAGATTCTTTTCAGCAGTGCCATGTTCTCTAGTGTGTCTTTCCCCTTCCTTCCCTGGGCTTGGCATGCCTTTAATTTTTGAGAGTTATTGCATTATTAATCATTTTGGAACACACTGCTGTTTTAATATGCCATGATAGTTAGTGCTTCAAGATAAAATATAGGCTTTTAATGGTTTTACAAATAACATGCCAGTGCATTTGCATCTACTATATTGCTACTTTCAAATATGCAGTGATTTCCGCCCCCCTCCTCTGCCCCATATAATGGAAATCACATAAACTAGATAGAAGTGATTAGCTAGCATGTGAGAGTGGTAACCTGCTCTAGAAAGAAGAAGGCACATTTCATTGCCACAGAACCTGTGGTGCTCTTTCCATCATATGATAATTTCAAAACTGCTTCAGAACAATCCCGGGCAGGTTCACCGCCCTAACAAGGGGAATAGATTGTGGCTTTGGGCAAGGTATATCATGCCTATGGCTAAGTAAGAGCAGCTGTTCATCTCCTTGGGCCCACATAGAATAGATAACCTCCTTCCCACCAGTCCTTGCAGGTTGTGCAGACTGTAGAGAAAACTGCTACTGTCAATCATACACATATGTCACCATGGTGTTAAAAGCTATGCATTCTGCTAACTATTTTAATGTTGATGCATCGGAGAGTGTGCATGATACTAGACGCTTTGCTTCAGTGCTGACAGGGCCATCTGCTGTGTATATGTGCCTGCCTTATTTTGGTTACCTCCTGCAATTACTGGAATTAGTTTAACATGAAATCCACTTGAGTTGGGAAGGAAATAATAACTTTCCTGGAGCTAATACCATCCAGATTGAAAGTGAACAGCATATGTCTCAGCCAAGCAAGCAGGTAAAATAGTTGAGTGGCAGGGCTGGCAATTTATACTCCATGCTTTTTACTGATTGACTTGAAAAGGCTATGGCATTTTCTCTGTGATTTAAGCCTTTAGGACAGGCAGTAAGAAATGGATTGGAGAGAGACTCAGATAGCAATCCTGTATGCACTTACCTAGGAGTAAGTTCTCTTGAATTCAGCGGGGCTCACATTTAAGTAAACATGTGGAAGGCTACACTGTGAGTTGTGAATTCAAAGAAGTTGACAATATTGTGAATGATTGCCATATTTTCCTGTGTATAAGACTAGGTCCCCCCCCCCCTAAGAAATAATGTCAAAAATTAGGGGGCATCTTATACACAGATAGTGCCGAAGGTGGACTGGTGATTGATTGTTGTCACAAAAATAGTCTTATACATGGGGGTGTCTTATAGGCGAAAAAATACAGTAACTGTGTCTGTAGCATCTTTGTCCTTTCTCTCAATAGAGAGATTACATTACATTACAATAGAGAACATTACATAATGTTCCTCTATTGGGAGCTGATGGAATGACCTCAAAAGCCTCCATAATGGGGTTTTAAGAAATACACAGAATATATTATTTTGACTAGGTTTTCTATCACAACATTTAAGGAAACCTTTGTTTTCATTCAGCTAGCTGTTATATGCTGTTGAAATTACAATTTACATGGGTTGATGAGTTTTAGTATTATAAAGGAAACATGCATTTTTAATAAATATGAATATTTTGGGTGTGTGCTTAATCTCCAGTTGAAACAATTGGATTTTAAAGTGCTTAACAGGCTAGATCATAGACTTAGTTTACACTCTGTGCAACCTGTGTTACATTTGGTGCAAGCACCGTCCAAAGCCCTGAGAAGTCTGATCGATGAAGAGTATTGATCAAATTTAATATATAGTGGCCTATATTTAAAAAAAAATACTTCACTGAAGTTGCATTAATGTATCATACTTATTGACAACAACAACAACAACAACAACAGCAACAACAACAAGCCAACAACAACAACAACAACAAGCCACCCATCTGCCTCAGCCACTCTGGGTGGCTCCCAACAAAATAATGAAAACACAATAAAACATCAACCATTAAAAATTACCCTGAACAGGGCTGCCTTCAGATGTCTTCTAAAAGTCAAATAGTTGTTTATCTGTTTGACATCTGATGGGAGGGTTCCCTGTAGCTTCACATCTCATAGTGAGGGAACTGCCAGAAGGTCCTCAGAGCTGGACCTCAGTGTCTGGGCTCAATGATGGAGGTGGAGATGCTCCTTCAGGTATACAGACCTGAGGTAATTTAGGGCTTTAAAGGTCAACATCAACACTTTGAATTGTGCTTGGAAACATACTGGTAGCCAATGTAGGTCTTTCAGGACCAGTGTTATACGGTTTTGGCGGCTGCTCCCACTTACCGTACCAGTCTAGCTTCCGCATTCTGTATTTGTTGTAGTTTCCGAGTCACCTTCAAACGTAGCCCCACGTAGAACACATTGTAGTAGTCCAATAACAATATACACAAGTACAGTAACAGTGTTTCTTTACTAATGGATTGTCACTTATTCTTTAAAGGAAAAATACTTTTGTCAAGCATTTCTGACTAAACAAAAACCTTTCGAACAATAAGGTTGCATGCCAAATACAGTATGAAAAAATGTTCAGATTTTTATTTTTTAATGGTCAAAATCATGCTAGTCTACTTAAGAACTTTCACTGCTTCTTATAGTATTAAATAGTAAAAATCATCATTTTCCCCTGAAAGACATTGGACTTCCCTTTTTAGGACACAAACTGTTAGTGCTCATTGAAATATATAATGTTTTGCTATATTTCCAAAAATAATTGTGTGAGTTTGGGTAACATTTCATGTAACCAGCTGGAAAACAATGAGGATTTTGTTTAGTGGTAGCCTTTACATTTGACTTGGATCAGAACTTAAAATTAATATGGGCTTTTCTCCATTTCCCTGATGATTGAAATACGGCACATGGTATTATGTTTCACAACTTCCACTCACAATGTAAGTGGTTGGAACCCTTACCTTGTTAATGTTTAATGTTTCTTAAAGTGATATTTAAGCATACTTTTAATTAAATTTGACTTTTTAAAAAAATTAATTTCCTTCTTGGCAGGAACGTTGCTGTAAAATGCCATGCAGGTAATTTGAAGTGTGGCTTTCACTGCCTTGCAGTTGTACTTTTCCTTCCTCAAAATAACTGCATCAGATTCTGCTCCCATGATAACTGTTAAAAGGATCTTGAGCTGGAACTCTGTTGGAAAGTCAAATCATAATGGCACATGTATGTTCTCCTGCCTGTGATATGATATTGTTTGTGCTTAGTGTGTGAAGGTTCATTTCTTTTGATAGTGCATTTAAGGAAATAGCACAAAAGACAGAACTGGGCTAGGTAGACCAATGGTCTTGTTAAGATGCAAGTTAACAAAATAACCCCCATGATGCTGTTTTGTTCTGACAAGGCATCACTTTGTCTGTTTGATTCTATTAATTCGCATACTAATTTTAAAAGAATGACCTCAGATTTCATTGTGCAAATGCAAAGCCATACCCTCCAACATTTCTCTCATGAGAATTGTTGTTGTTGTTTAGTCGTTTAGTTGTGTCCGACTCTTCGTGACCCCATGGACCAGAGCATGCCAGCCACTCATGCCAGGCACTCATTAGAATAGGGATGTCCTATTCCATTGTTGTTGTTGTTGCTGTTGTTGTTGTTGTTGTTTTTATATCTCACCTATCTGACTGGCTTCCAACAAACATAATAACACATTAAGCATAAAAAAGCTTCCCTAAATAGGGCTGCCTTCAGATGTCTTCTCAAGGTTGTATAGTTACTTATCTCCTTGGCTCGGGGGGTCGCATAACGCATCTCTGATGAAAGTAGGGACATCCTAAGGAAAAGCAGGACATTCCTGAATCGAAACAGAAACCGGAACAGCTTCTGTAAATCTGGGACTGTCGCTGGAAAATAGGGACACTTGGAGGGTCTGCAATGTGACTCTGCCATGCATCTCTGGAGCCACTAAATGCCCAGAGGTAATTAGATAATAATAATAAAAAAGAAATAAACATGAGTTGTGAAGAAGTTAGTAGTGGCCACAAGCTTGGATGGCTTTACAAGAGGATTGGACAGATTCACAGAGGATAAAGGCAATCAGTGTCTACTAGCCATGATGGCTTTGCTTTGCCTTCATGGTCAGAGGCAGTCATGTTTCTGAATACCAGTTGCTGGAAACCACAGGAGAGGGGAGTACAGTGGTATCTCAGGTTACAGACGCTTCAGGTTACAGACTCCACTAACCCAGAAATAGTACCTTGGGTTAAGAACTTTGCTTCAGGATGAGAACAGAAATCGCTCAGCGGCAGCAGGAGGCCCCATAAGCTAAAGTGGTGCTTCAGGTTAAGAACAGTTTCAGGTTAAGAACGGACCTCCGGAACGAATTAAGTTCTTAACCCGAGGTACCACTGTAGTCTTGTGCTCTGATCCTGCTTGCAGATTTCACACAGGCATCTGGTTGGCCACTGTGAGAACAGGATGCTGGACTGGATGGGCTGCTGGCCAGATCCAGCAGCCTGGATGGGCTGCTGGCTCGCCAGTTGCAGCTTCGTCACGCTGGCCACGTGACCCGGAAGTGTCTTCGGACGGTGCCGGCTCCCGGCCTCTTGAGCGAGATGAGTGCGCAACCCTAGAGTCGGTCACGACTGCACGTACGGACAGGGTACTTTTACCTTACCTTTTACTGAAAGTCACAAAACAGTGCATATAGAGCTAAATTTGTCGCTTACATGTAAATGCCATATAGTATACCATTGATGTCTAAATGGGGTTTAGCGTGGAGTCTGATCTCTTCCTTGTTGGTGTAAAATGTTTTACACCAATATATTACAAACTATTGTTAAAAAGGTTAAAGTATCGTTTTGGGTGCAAGTAATTTAAGCAAGAAGTGTGGAGGAGGCAGTATGGATTGTATCCAGTCAGCATATGCATTTATTAACGCCATGTGAGGAATTTTATGTAGCGAAGTGGCTCTGAAGTAACCCAGTGCCTTTTTTCGAAAGCAATGCACGTTTGATATTACATAAGATAAATGGGTTTTGCTAATTGAATCAAAGGATACACTTCCATACAAAAACAGATTATAGAACAAGGCTGGAAAATAAATATAATTTAAGTAAAGATGTCTTCTAATTAGTAATTGTTTTTGCTGTTAAACAAATTTTCAGTGGCAGAAAGTATCTTTTTCATTATAAACCTAATAATGGAGATTGTAATAATAGGTGTAAATTAACGTGGTGGGAAAACATTTACAGTGTAACATTCTAAATTAAATATGACATTAGCAAGTCTAATGTTTAAATGCTGTATAATTAACATTTGTTCAACTCCTGACAAATTAGAGCAATATAGACTTTAGATGACTTTATTTATGGCTCAGGATATTTTTCATGCCTGTTTCCTTTGATAAACACAGAGGCAAGTTTTATTTCTTTGAAGGATGCCGTAGCAAGACATGTGCTACACTGACAAAGGGGAAATCAAAATGCAGGAGAACTTAAATATTAACCAGAGGCATTTATTTTGCAAGTAGTATGTCATGATTGTTAAAAGATTTAGTAGCGTCATCACTGTAGCTGTTCATTGCTGTATTAGAAATAAAATACTGAGAATGGTTTATGCATAGCAGGTACAGAGGTAATAATATCCACTGTGCAATAAAATATTTGAATCCCCCTGTGTGCCTCCTCAGTGCATACATTGCTCCACTAAGTGCTTTGCATTGATGTTTGCGTCTGCAAATAAATATTGCCAAAATGCTTTCTTTTTATAACAGCAGCTAATAGAAGATTGAAAGCCAGGCACAGAAGCAACGAAAAATTCCCAAACAAACAAAAAGCAGTTACAGATTTAATATGTGACAAAAGGAGATCAAATTTTGCACATTAGAGTCCCATAAGGATCCATGCTAGACAGAAGGCTTAACAGAGATGGAGTAAAATATGGTCATCTGTTTTATCTGGAGGCATTATTTTTAATCAGGATAATGCAGGTGTTAGCTTGTACCTCAGCTGACCTGATGGAGGGGTTCTTAGGGCAGTGTTTCCCAACCTTTTTTGGGCAAAGGCACACTTGTTTCATGAAAAAAATCTTGAGGCACACCACCATTACAGCCCCGTGACGTCAGCGCGCAGCGTCACGCCGGGAGGGACATGAATTGCTAGCAAATTACATAATCACCTCCTTGAGGGCTGGCTCATCTTCTCCAAAGGCAGAACCCCATTAATTAACAGCACAGACTCACACCATAGCCAAGACGAGGGGGGAAAACCTCAGTCATGCACAGTCATGCACATGTGGGGGCTAAATGAGGACGAAGACCAGGCAGAGAGCAGGGTTCAAATCACCCCACCTGGCCAGGACAATCCCTGGGTGCTCCCTTGGGCCACTCGCCTGACCCACCTCGCAGGGCTGTTGTTGCGAGGATAACACGGGGAGAACCACGCGCGCCCCTGGGAGCTCCTTGGAGGAGAAAGCGGGCGATGAATGCAATGCACGAAATATATGAGAGGCGACCAGGTTTTGCAGGTGAGGGGCCCCCGCCAGCCTCCGCTTCCAACACCCGGCGCAACGACGCCGAAGTTTTCCCCCGGGCTCGGCTCGGGGAGCAGCGCTGCTCCCCCCCGGCTCCCCTTCGCCCTCCCGGCTCTCTCTGCCACCCACTGGGGACCCCCCTCACCTGCCAAGTCCGGAGCGCCGGTGGAAGTTGCATGCATGCATGCAGGGCGCCGCGTTGCCATTGCATTGCACTGCACTCCATGCAACGCCTGCACACATGCATTGCCTTGCACGCCCGCCAAGGGGTCTCCCCGCGGTCCGATGCGTCCCCTCCGGCGCGGATGCAGCATTGCAAAAATAAAAAAACCCCGACGCAGTCCTACCTGGGGGGCAGCCTCCGCCTCCGCCGCTCCGCCTCCGCGGGGATCCCCGGGCTCCATCCTGCCGCCCGATCTCCGGGGGGCGCAGGCAGGCTGCGCGGGGTCTGCACGGAAGAGCCCCTGCCCGCCCGGCCGCCGCCGCTGCGCTCATTCCATGGCCGGGAGAAGAGCGCGTCAAACAAAACGCCCGGCCCGCCAGGCCACGCTGGGAAACGTAGTTCGCGCACCCCGCGCGGGCGCGGAGCCCAAGGGCGAGGGGACTACGGATCCCGGCAGCCCCCGCGCCAGGGACGGAGGGGGAGAGGCCGGGTGCAGGGATGGAGGGACGGGTGGGCGAGCGAGTGAGTGAGTGGCAGCCGCCAAGCCTTGGCTGAGAGCCAGGAAGGGCCTCCCCGGAGGAGGAGGAGGAGGAGGGAGGCGCAGAGCGGGAGGGAGGGAGGGAACCCCAGGGGTCATCTAGTGACGGCGCCCCAATCGAAAATTTGACTTAAAAAAAATATCTTTCAATTTTTTAATTTTTCCCGCGGCACACCAGGCAACATCTCGCGGCACACTAGTGTGCCGCGGAACAGTGGTTGGGAAACACTGTCTTAGGGCCTAGCTTTAGGCTCTGATTTTCTCTGAATGGGCCTCTCAGTCTGTCTTCCATCTCCAGTACGCATCAACAGATGTAATGGCAGCCCCAAATGACCTGCTGATTCTGAAGTGGGAATTTCAAGGGACTTAAGCATTGTGAACTACCTAGGACTGGGGATTGTACAGAGGCTTCAGAGTGGAAGGGAGAAGGAGTTGGTTTTTGTTAGTTCCCCCTCCCTCTCTGCTGCAGAGCCTAATGCCAACCCACCAAATATTCTCTAGAGCAGCGGTTCTCAACCTGTGGGTCCCCAGATGTTGTTGGACTACAACTCCCATCATCCCTGAGCTCTGGCCTTGTTAGCTAGGGGTGATGGAAGTTGTAGTTCAACAACATTTTGGGACCCACAGGTAGAGAAAGGCTGCTCTAGAGGGTTGGGGGACAATTAGGAACAACACAGGAGGTGGTACAGTGTGGGTTGCAAGCGTGAAAAAGAATTGGGAGAAATTGCTTGGGTTTAGCCAACCCAACACTCATCATTCCAGCTCAGCCAGTTCAGCCAAAGCTGGCTGAGCCAAGGTCAAGGTAAGCCCCCCAAAAGTGGCATTCTGGGAGAGTGGCAGGGGTGGGACTGGGCAGGGGGAGATTCACCTCATTTCAAACTTCATTCACCTTGCTCATGCCACCTAGCAACCCAGCAGAAGTTACACAGGCAAAAAGGCTCGTATAACTCCCATTTCCCCTCTGCCAGGCTCAGGCCAGCTCAGCTGACAGCAGCCATGCTGCTGAACAGAGTTTGAAAAAGGGGGAAATTACACTGGCATAATCTGCGCCAGCATAAATTATGCTGCGTTCCTATTGTTTGAATTGCTCTGTCTATTCAGATCCTAACAGGCTAAGTCTCAAACCTTCTAATTACCAAACCATACAATCATCAATCACAACAGCAGCAGCAGCAAAGTTATTACCCCTCAAGATTAATATTGAAAAAAGAAATTCAGAAATAGGTTTTTCAATCTATATTCAAACCAAGGACTTGAAAGAAAAGATGCAGTAGGGGAAGAAAAGAAGTAGAAAAAGCAAATGGTTATAATTGGTTAGGTCTATGACTCTGTCCATGGTTTGTGTACGAGAGAGAGAGGCAGAGATTCATTAAGTAATAATAAAACATTTTAAAAGGAATGAAAAAAAAAAATTTCGTCTTCAGGTCTTCATTTCTGTAGGCAAAGCCATCAATTAAAATATCAGTCTCTTAAGAACTCTGTGTACCTACACATTCACTAAGGATAGAACTCACGGTACAATTAAGTATCCCACTAAGGGCACATCAAACTTAAGAGCACTTAATTGTATACAGCATTGAGCCGTATGGGTATGTAACATTTCAAACCCACAATGTTTGCTTTGCTTTCAAAGCATTTGTATGCAGTCTATAATACAGTAAATCTGTCACACAGAGTCTGCCCCATACCAAGTGCTTTTAAAGTCAAGCAAAACACAACACAGCATAATATGGACATCATTTTCTTGATTAACTTTGATGAACCTCCAGTCATTATCCATTATAGTAACAGTAAATTGGAAATGCTGCTTTGTTAGTGTTACACGTATAGGCAGTTTTGATGAGTCATAGAATTTATGGCTACTGGCACTTGACATTGATAATGAAATGCCATATTTTGCCTTTCCTTGGAAATAAAATACGACATACAGCTGCAATTATGCATCCCTTGCTTTATGCAAGATAGATAGTTCTGTGTCGTCGTTGCCTTTATAATTTTTTTACTCCAGAAGTAAATGAACCAAGTCAAACCATACAGGGCAGGACAAGCAGCCTCTATGCAAAAAAAGGGGGAAAGAAGAAAGACGTATGTCTGACACCAGGAAAGGCAATATTCACAAGACAGTGGGGATTATTTCAACTTCCCAGGACACATTGCCAGCTTAAAACACAGAAGGTTGGGTGTTGTTTTTTTTATCAGCTCAGATTGAAACTGGTTTGGAGAGAAAACACACCAAAATTCAGTATTTCCCAAAAACAACAACACAGGATAGATACAGGATAGATTACGGCTTACGTTGAATGTACACCACTTGCCAAACCAACATTGGGAGTCCATTGGATGAAGAGTAAATGTACACAGCTCTAGTGTGGCCATTCTAGAGCAAACCTCAAAGGGAGTCTGTAACATGAAACCACTGAATTACATCAAGAGGTTCAGCCGCTATCACTTGTGGCCTGAACCAAGACTGGAGGATCATTAGCATGTGTTAATTGGCTTACTAGTGCCAGGGTGTCTGCATTACCAACTGTTTGTGAGTTGTCACTATTAATTAGGTACTTATCACCCTCTGTGCTTTTCTGCATTCCCTCTGACCTCAGTATTTTACAACCTTCTCCCTCCCCACCCAAAAAACCCTCATGTATTTGTATACCCATAACTCGGGATGACACTTCATGCATTTTGATTTTAATTAGTTTTAAAATACCTGTTTTAGCTGAATTTATTAGATAGATAGATAGATAGATAGATAGATAGATAGATGATACATACATACATACATACATACATACATACATACATACATACATATATACCTAAATACACACAAAATCGAGTGGTATATAAATTTTGTTGCACAAAGAAAGAAAATGCACCTGATAGGCTGAACTGTAGTGCATGAAAGCTTATGACAAAATGAAGTGGTTAGTCTTTAAGGTACTGCAAAGTGTTTATTGCTTTTGAGCCAAACTGATAACCCTTGAGTGTGCACATATCTGTGATTATAGAACCAGTGTTGCAACCAGAGATGTGAAAGCTAGGAGCTAAATGGCACCTTAAATCTAGGTTGTGGGCACTGCATTGGAGTGTCTGGGTGCACTTTTTAATAACAAGAATGCAAGCTGAAAATGAATGAACTGCAGCTAAAATCTTATGTTCGTTTTTCACACGGTGTAGTCCTCATCTGAAGACATATTTCTCCTGCCTGTCCCCCTAATATTCTTATGAGGATACCTTCTCCAGTCTTCAGAGAGTGGCTGGAAGTGGGGAAGCCGAAAAGGTTCTTCCTTTCATTCCAGCAGTGGCAGTTTTAATCTGAAATTTTAGGTGCAATACTGAACCCAGAGCTCAGAAACTGCTCGCATTAATGAAATTCCCTGTCGCGCCTAGAACAATGGGAGTTTCCAAAGCTGTATAGAACTACTACCCCCACCCCACCCCACCCCGGGCAAATTAAAATTGTATGAAGCGAACAAAATTACAGTTTTGTCTCTCTCCTCACCAAATGGGGTTGTTCAAGACAGCCTGTGAATAGCCAGTTTTCTTTAAAGGAGAGCACACTAGAGACTCGAAATGCACCAATATACCTCTTTCTGTGCATATTGACAGGTTGAAAGGGAGTGACAGGGAGCAGGAGCAGGCATAAGCAACACAGGTCCCATGGTGGGCTCAGCACAAAATATACCCATTAATGAATCCTAGGAGACATTCCAGGGTAGCAGAATCTTTGACCTTCATGACTCTCAAAGAAGCTGCCGCAAGTTCATTAAAGGAGGGGGGAGGAGGTGAAGCTGAGAGGGATTGGGAGACTCACTAGGGCTCTTAGAAAATTGCAAAATGGCCTTATGACATGAATTTGAATTTATTTATTTTTTGTTTTGCATAGTAGAACTCCAGTTAAAACCTCTGAGGATTTATCCTCTTGTGATCTGTTGAGACAATTTAACCTCCTTCTAATCGTGCCACTAAACAGGTTAGTTGTGTTGCTCAGAAACATTTCAAAAAGGTTGCATCTTGAAAGTGTAGCGTCTTCTTGAATTATAAAATATTGGGGAGGGGGGACAGATAAAGAAAATATATCTGCTTTCCCAAGATGAAGCTTGCAGGATTCATGCACCGAATATTCAGATAGTTGGAACGTGTTTATTACCATCCTAGAGTAATCGTGAACACAATTAAAACCTTTCGTCCTCAATCTGGCTTCTGTCCCTGTGTAAGTGGCTGTTACCAGAAGACTCTGTGTGATTGTATTGATGTTTATATGGCCAGTTTTCATGGTTAGTACAAATCATAAAAGCTATGGAGGATGAAGCGTAAATGAATCCAGCTTCAGAATTGCTGGGAGCTAAAGTTTTAAAACTCACGCTGCAAAGTGAAAAATGAAATTTAACCAGGCATTTTGGTGAAGGAGAAGCAATTTATTGGATGTAAGATGAAAAGCTGTGAGAGTAAACATCAATCTCATCTTAGACACATGTCAGTGATTGATGTTTGCTCTGCACTGCAGCCTGGAGGTAAACTCTTTGAAACAGCATAGTAGGTACTTTATCTGTCTGAGGGAAAGAACACAGTTTGTTAAGTTGCTGCTTTTTTTTTTTTTTTTTTGAGACCCTGCTACATCTTCATGTTCAATCAAAGGCAAAACAGTAAATCAGAGTAATTGCTTTGCCCTGTGGCATTTCTGTTTGTAAATGGAGGAAAAAATACTGCAGAACCCTCAAATTAACTTCTGTTTAAACTAGGTGAAAAGTCCAAAAAGTCACTGGCAGCCCAAGTATAGCATTTTATTAATCATGTCACCAGTCCATCAAAAGCTAGTGCTTTGTTTTTCTTGCACGGCAGCTGATGCTTTTGTTTCAAAATGCTTTTTAGCACTGAGGAATGTAAAGCTGTCACTTCTGGGAAATCATAACAAGCCATTAGCAACACAGACTTTATAAATAGTCATCATTTATTTATTTTTGTTTAGCTGAAAATGACAATGGTATGAATAAACTGGCCAGAAAAGGTGTTGGATATGACTGATATAATGAGAAGCAAGCCTAATCTACAACTTACTAAGTGCTTGTGCTATTCAATAATATAATTACTCAACATTATTGTATTGATTAAAATGATTATTCATATGAATATATGAAGCTACCAAATACTGAAGATTATTGATCCACCGAGCCCAGTACTGTATTGTCTACTACTTTGTGAGGCAGTAGATCAAAGAGAGAGGTCTTTCTCAGCCTTGTTACCCGGGGCTAAACTAAATTCTACCACTAAAATAAAATAATTACTTCCCAAGCTGTTTCATTTGGCCCATATTGTGAAAGTACATTTCCGTTTCTGAGCACAATTCGAAGTGTTGGTGCTGACCTTTAAAGCCCTAAACGGCTTTGCCCCTGCATACCTGAAGGAGCAGCTCCACCCCCATTGTTCAGCCTGGACACTGAGGTCCAGCTCTGAGGGCCTTTTGGCTGTTCCCTCGCTGCAAGATGTGAGGTTACAGAGACTCATTTTCTGCACTGTGCAAAGCACTTCATAGACCAGCTGTCAGAATAAGGCAGTTTCACACCTTCATCTTGGTCAATCCTTTTATGAAGGGGCTGAATTCAGTGTAGCAGAACAGCATTCATGCATTTGTATTCACAACTTGCAGCCATCACAGCACGTTCATGACTTACTGTACTATGAATGTAGCCACCGCCAGCTCTGTGATGTCTTAGTGCACAGCTACAAGTCATATCAGCCCATATGTGGGAGACTAACAACAAGAATGTCTTGGTTGGGATGGTTGTTTTCTTTCAATCCTCCAATTCTAGTTGGTTGGCAAAAAGGATAACAATTGTGGCTAGGCTAAAGTAGCTGATAGTTGCGTTTGTACTTTCATGACCACAGTTGATTAATGGAGATCAGAAGAAGGTGCATTACTGTGAAAATATCTGTGGTATATAGCATTAACAACCCTTTAAAGGTAAAGGTAAAGGTACCCCTGCCCATACGGGCCAGTCTTGACAGACTCTGGGGTGGTGCGCCCATCTCACTCAAGAGGCCGGGGGCCAGCGCTGTCCGGAGACACTTCCGGGTCACGTGGCCAGCATGACATCGCTGCTCTGGCGAGCCAGAGCCGCACACGGAAACACCGTTTACCTTCCCGCTAGTAAGCGGTCCCTATTTATCTACTTGCACTCGGGAGTGCTTTCGAACTGCTAGGTTGGCAGGCGCTGGGACCGAGCAACGGGAGCGCACCCCGCCGCGGGGATTCGAACCGCCGACCTTTCGATCGGCAAGCCCTAGGCACTGAGGCTTTTACCCACAGCGCCACCCGCGTCCCTAACAGCCCTTTAGGGGCTCATTAATGAAAAGAGAACTATAGAATCCAACTAGAGTGATTTCATTTTTAAGCAGTATTCTTGTCTAACACCCTAAGGCACTGAAGCTCTTTAGATTTTGCTGGACAACGGCTCCCATCATCCTTGACTATGCAGATTGAGACTGATCGGAGTTGGAGTCCAACAATAAAGGGGGAGGGAACACCCTGCTCTAAAGAGCTGTCATACAAGGAAATGTTTTCATCATTTCTATTTAACTATAGCTTTAATTATTGTGCACTTTGAAAAGGAAGCCCCCTTTGTTTCTTTGTCAAAGATGCTTTGACACTTACCCTGTTGCATTTCACCTGTTCGACATAGGTCCCCTAAATATCTCATCCCTCCAGAAACTGGGTGAGTGTGTGTGTTTGTGTGTATGTGGATTTGAATTTCCTTATTGGAATGGCATCCATCACATTCCTGTTCTTGTTTTCTTTGTCACCTGTTTGCTAATTCACCCTTCTGTATGTAGTTATGGCTACCCAGGGTTTGTTGCCTTAATTCTAGTTTTCTGCTTTTCTTTTGGTGCAGTGTCTATGACCCTGACAGAAATATGCTGCGCAGGAAAGAATGGGAAAGGAGAAATCAGGAGACCCAGCACGAAGATGGCATATTTAATAACAGCTACTCCCTCTTCAGTGAGCCATACAAGGTATATATATATTTCCCCAATTTTCCTCCCTGTTGTTTGATTGTTGCTCAAAGCAGGTAAGGCAGTTTAGGAGAACCCAATTCCCCAACTTAAAAGAGAATAATCTATATTTAAAGTGTCCCTTACAGATGCTTGTCTAACCTTTTTTTGAAAACCTCCAGAGAAAGCCAGATGACAGCTTATTCAATTGCTAACCCTGCCCTCAAAGTGGGATGCTTAGAATTTTTTAATTTTGTAGTCTCTTCCATCTTACCATCTATGGACTTGTAAAGGGGGTCACCTACTCCTTTATCCATGTCATTCATGACAATATTGAATGTCACCATATCCAACAACCAAAAACTGTTGTTTGTTCTTGGGCAGAGCTGCTGACTGTTAATGAACAAGCTAAGCCATGTTGTCTGGAAGTTGATGCCACTAGAACACAATGGCTGGTTGTGAGCCGAGTCAGAACCAGGGGATGTGGCTTGAGGTCCTTCATGCCGGAGTGAAAACAAGCCTGGGCCTGCTTGGACACCTCCCTTCACCTCACCTAACTGATGGGCCACCCGCCTGTGCTCCTCTCCCAGCTGAGCATGCAATACTGCCTTCTGGTCTAATAATGGACTGGGATAGCCAGTGTGGTGTGCCTTAATGCTGAGGCAGTGCTGGCTGAGGCTGATGGGAGTTGCATCTTGAGGGCACCATGTTGGCTACTCACGTACTAGACTCATTTCCTTTCTCCTCCCCGCACCAAATACATTAGCTGCTCTATAGCAGGTCATTCTAATCCAATAGTGCGGAATCTCTGGCTGTGGGCCTAATTAGGCCCATCAGCCGCACACATACCCCAGCTTGACCCATGAGACTGTTTTGGCCAAGCCATTTCCACCACCTGCTCTCTAAACCTGATGTCATATATGTCAGGTGCAGGGCAGGTAAATGCATGGCCGGACCAAAGGGCGGGTGGCAGATACCACCGGCCAACTGCACCTGCAAAGACCTGTGTGCAGAAATTTGCATGTGTCAGCAATCAGCTGATTGTCAAGGCAATCAGCACTATGTACAGCACTATGCAAAAATGGGTCACCTAATGTCATTGTGATGATGACAGGTGACTGACAAGAAACACCCGGCCCCCCAAATCTATCAAATCTATATCAATATCTTTCTTTTTAAGAAATCACATGAGGGATAGGTCATAAGTCTTGCTACAGTTCAAATTTATTAACAAGATTTTCCTTGCCCACTCAACAAGTTATTTTATCAAAAGAGAGTAGGTTCTTCTAGGGATTTATGTGTGTCCTAATAAAACTGTATTGTTTCCTAGTAACAACTGAGTTTTCTTCAAGTTGCTTGCCAATTAGTAATTTCAAATTACACAGCACTGTAATAATTTCGTTCAGTAAAAGCGACCACATAAATTATTTTGTATGTCCTACTTTAATTGGTCATTAGCTATAGGCTGCAGGATATACTTTTTTTGTAGTCTGCCATAATGAACTGGTCTCACAAAGCATGCATTAATATTGATGTCTCATTGAGTTTTAGATGTTTATTTTTCAAAGTACATGAACGGTGGATCAGCATTACATTCAAATGTGTTTCAAAAAAGCGTTTTAGACTTAGATCAGTACCTAGTTGTTGGCACCCGTCTGTATCAAGAGACAACAGAGTGTGCTTCCTGGGATGAAGTGAAACCACTGTGTTAGCAGCACCAAAGTAACATTACATGGTGCACAAGCCTGGGCAGTGTGTATGGAGATCCTGGGCTGCCCAAACGACAAGACCCCCCTCTCAGCCTCACTGCTGTGGTCCAAAGGAAACAGAGCAATACATTTAATCTTGGCCGTCAGAAGGAGGCATACAAGGCACCATCCCAACCATCTTAGGGACTTCACTCCAGATTTGCATAGGGTTTGCTCCTTAGCTTTTTCTTCTCCCAAAGATGTCCTGCAAGGCAGCAGAGGTTTAGGATCAGAGTTTTCATTCTCTTAGATGGGCTACCTTCCCAGGTTGACAAGCCTCATTTGCCCCTCACTTCCCTCTGCAGCACATGCAGAAACGGCCTTCTTGACCGTTGGACTCACTATTGACCTTGCCCGCTCAAATCTGCTGGAGCTTGTCATAACATGCAGTGAAAGTCCCTAGCTCACCAGGGTTTTGAGACCCATCAGCTACCCTCACCTACTTTAGCTGGCCAGTCAAAGGTGCTGCTGGGGTGTGGCCGCTGTCGCATGCTGACAGCTTCTAGGAGCTTACAATGGTCAAACAGAAATATCCTAGCTCTAGTTACATTTCATGGAAATCACTCAGTATAGTTAACAATTGTCCATATGACATCACAATATTCTCAGAATTGTTGGAGAGGCTGTGGAAAAAGGAGTCACCTTTTTCCAATATTGGTGGGACTTCTCACAGGTATTTAGATTCTGGACAATGGTGGGCCTAATATTTGACAATACTCAAATATCCCATTCCAAGTTCACTGCAGATTTGTTTACTAAATCTTTGGGATGATCAGCTGAAAGGGTTCAACTTTCAGGAACTCTTGACATCGATGTTGGTGGCTGCCAGAACTTCAGTTGTCCTAAAATGGAAAACCTTACAGGACTTGTGACTCACACTGTGGTATAAAAATATGTGGAGTTTAGTGCTAGCTGAAAAATAACTCGTAAATTACATTTTTTAAAAGGCTCATAGGATCCTGAAAAATATTATGCTGTTTGGTGGGATTTTGTCATATATATACCACAAATACAGACACACAGGACTCCATGGTTTAACAAGAAATGTGGCTTTCCTAATGGTATTAAGTACTCTACTTTTACCTGATTTATTTCTTCCAATTATACTTCACTGCTGTTTGTTTGTTTTTTATTTGTGCTTCTACTATTTTTATTATACAGTGGTGCCTCGCAAGACGAAATTAATTCGTTCCGCGAGTTTTGTCGTCTTGCGATTTTTTTCGTCTTGCGAAGCACGGTGTCGGAAAAGTTTTGGAAAAGCTTCAAAAATCACCAAAGTCTTCAAAAACCTCAAAAAAGGCTACCACACCACGTGCTATGAGTTGCTCCTCGAAGTCAAGTCGCAACTGTATTAACGGTGTTAAGAAAAAGGAAACAAACTTGCAAGACGTTTCCATCTTGCGAAGCAAGCCCATAGGGAAAATCGTCTTGCGAAGCAGCTAAAAAAACAAAAAACCCTTTCGTCTTGTGAGTTTTCCATCTTGCGAGGCATTCGTCTTGCGAGGTACCACTGTATTGCTTTGACTTCAATAAAAAAATAAAAACCTTTTTTTCTGCTTCCAATATGATATGCTTGGAAGAAATGTATTAAATACAAGTGATAACATTTGTAATATGCATAATATATACGCTGAAGCTCATGTAGCTTTCCATGTTCAGAGTAAATTGAAAACCTTTTTGCGTCCTCACAAAACAAAACATTTTATGTGATTCTTCATTTAATGTGCTTCTGAACTGTTGCATATTCATGACGATTTCCTTTGCTATTCTTTAAGGTGCCACAAGATTCTTTGTTATTCTTGATGCTACAGACCAACATGGTGGCTACTTTCTATTTTGTTACAGAATTTAAAATTATTCTTGCTTTCTTTACAGACTAACAAAGGGGACGAGCTCTCCAGCCGTATCCAGAATACCCTGGGCAACTACGATGAGATGAAAGAACTGCTGACTGATCGATCCAATCAAAGCCACCTTGTTGGTGTTCCAAAGCCGTGTATCTCACAAACGTCTGTGACCAAAGCTGAGGAACACTTCATTGCTGACACAAAGCCCCACACTCACGCTTCTCCATCTTCCCTACCAGCGGCACTTTCTGGGCAGTTGGGCAAGAACCCTGCAATGGGTTGGCAGAAGTCTGGGCACACTCTGGAGAACCAGCAAAGGGGAAGCAAACATAGACATGGATTGCCGGATGCACACAATAACGACTTTAAAACGGTTAGCCAAAAGAACAGTTTAGAAAAGATTACACATTACGCATCCAATCCCTCATCACCATCTCCGTCGAGTGTTGCCCAAGGTCCTTTATCGTCTTCACTTGGGGACAACAGCAGAACACAACAGCAGCTGTCAAAGCTGAGTTTTGGTGGAGAAGGTGGAGCTCAGGCTCAGGAGAGGCCAGCTATGCATAGCAATGGACACTGTGTGCAGAACTTTCCTCCTTCACTTGCTTCGAAGCTCAGCATAGTTCAGCAGAAACCAACAGCATATGTAAGGCCAATGGATGGTCAAGATCAGGCTCCTGAGGAGTCTCCAAGATTGAAGGTGCCAGCTGAAACTAGCCTGCTCTGCACCTCATATAGAGGAATGCCTTCTGCCAAAGCTGACTCAGCTAGGACAAAGTCAAAATTGACAAAATTTAATATTCCCAAACAAGAAGAGGTAAGTGCAACAGAGCTTTCCATGTGCTGTTGATGTACTAGTTAATCACTTTCAAAACACTGACATCCTACATTGACTTTTTTTCTCTTAGAAAGTATACTTTGCACTGCATTTTCAGGGTACAGTGGTGCCCCGCAAGACGAATGCTTCGCGAGACGGAAAACCCGCTAGACGAAGGGGTTTTCTGTTTGCGATGCGCTTCGCAAGACGAATTTCCCTATGGGCTTGCTTCGCAAGATGAAAACGTCTTGCGAGTCTCGCCATTTCCCCCCCGCTTCCCCCCCTTTTTTCAAAGCCGCTAAGCCGCTAATAGCCTTTTAGCAGCTTAGCCGCTAATCCTTTAATAGCCGCTAAATCGCTAATAGCGCTAATCCTCTTAGCCGCTAATGGGCTTGCTTCACAAGACGAAAAAACCGCTAGACGAAGAGAATCGCGGAACGGATTCTTTTCGTCTTGCGAGGCACCACTGTATTCATTTTTACTCGGTGCGTAAGTGGCAAACTTACACAAGGACTTAGAGTGGGGTGGGGAGGGATTCCAGGCCATTCTTCAAATTTGCCATTGTCTCAACCGCTTACTTGGCTAGTAAGATAGCTACAGTTTTGGTTCCCATTTGGCCCGCTCCCCTTTAGTGCTTAAATTTTATGATTTCCAGTGACTTGATTACTAATCCCAATTGAAAATGGATTTTAGTTGATTGACTATTTCTTCACACCTATGTAATGGTGGTCAATGAATAGCATTTAAAGTCTGAAATGGGACAGGGGTTGGCTGGTAAGAAGTCAGTGCCCTGGTTCAAAGGATATAGATGTCTTTCTTTCTAATAGCATCATTAGCATGTACAGATGAGAGCCAGAGATGAACAGGTTCTGTCAGCACTCAAACAGCAAATTGGCTCCAGCTACATGACTTAGAAATATTGGTACCCTCACAACAAATAGTGGGCTATTGTCTAAAGGTTGGAAGATTAATACTGTGATGTACAACGGGAGCTTCATTGGGTCTTGGAGAAAGAAAACAAAAATGTATATGTTGTGTGTGTGTGTGTGTGTGTGTGTGTGTACGTGTGTGTGTGTACAGGTTTGATTGGATGGATTTAGGTGATGGTGTATGTATCACAATGTCATGGTATGGTCCCTAAAGAAGCCATCCCTGGATCCATAGGTGTATGCCAGTCACCACCCAATCAACAATACACTTTATTTATTTCATAGACTCATAGAATTGTAGTGTTGGAAGGGACCATGAGGGGCTCAGACCCACAACTCTGAGATTAAGCGTCTCCTGCTCTCCCAACTGAGCTATCTCAGATTTTATTTTCTTCTTCTTCTTCTTCTTCTTCTTCTTCTTCATCATCATCATTTTAATTATTATTTTGTATACTGCTCTTCATCTGAAGATCACAGGACAGTTCACAATATAAAAATACAAAACAAGAACATAAAATGCATAATAAAAACAAGAACGGGAACAAACCAATAACCTTCATCCCAATAGGATTATTGGAAATATATGTTGTTGTTTCTATACAAAACAAGTTCCTCTTCCATTTTTCCTCTCGAGGTTTCCCTATCTACAGGCAATGAAATAGCACTTGAATGCAAATTATAGGCCATTATTTTTAAATATGCAGGAAAGGTTGATTTCCCATGCAGTTTAGTTCTTCATTTAATATTGTTAATCAGCTTTTGAAGGTTCTCAATATCAAGACATAAAGAGAATCTTAAAGTAATTTTTGCAGAAATTGTTTTAATGAGAATACCCTAGCTGTCCGTTATGTATAAAGGTATCAAGTGTTCGTTCAGGATTTAATTTTTAGGAGTCAGTTTCATCAGCATTAATCAGAATTCATATCCGACCTCCTGGACCTTTCAGAAATCATCCTACTTCTCAGTGTAAATGATAGCCTCTCATCTCAAGTGCTGCTGTTTCACATTTAGAATTTTATTGTAAGCGGCTTATGAATTATATTACTAGAATGATGAAGGTCTGAAGTGCTGAACAGAAACATCTTGCAGTATAAAATAGGCCATAGAGAGACACTTGTTTCCAGTATAGCTCTTCTAAAATTATTTGCCAAAGATGCATCCATTCTCTTTTATCTTGAACTTATGATTCATGTATTGTTCTTGGTAGATTGAAAAAGCCAAGATCCAGTGTCTGGACTCAAGACATGCACTAATTTCCCCCCTATGCCCTTGTATTTTTAGACATGTAAAGAATTGTACTGAACTTACCTACTAAGTAGCATTATGTTCAGTGGGTCATGTTCCCTCATAAGTCTGTTTAGGACTGGAAAATTGAGGGGAAATTTATAAATGCACGTGTTAATTAGGTTGTACTCTTTATTTCGTTAGGTCAACTTCCAGTGTGACAAATGAGGCTTTCCTTAGTCAGAAAATCTATGTAATTGTTCTTTTTCCCAGTGAACTTCAGTCATTTTGTGGCAGTTGCTGGCTTGGGAAACATTTTACAACCTATTTTTATTGATGAATTCCTTTTATAGTCCACATCAATTCATAATATAGACATCAACTGTCCAGTCCTATATATTAAAACTGGGGTCATATTTATTGGATCTTTTAATTCTGTGTTAATGTCTTTAGAATTTTGACATTAAAATTAGAATATTACACATAAATAACTTGGTGATTAAACTGCATTAGTTTTTTTAAGAACGATTTTTTTCATTGGAGTTATTTTTGTCATGGCTTTCCTATATGCAGTTTACACAAGGGTTTATGAACAGTGCCAGTTTTAGGAACAGCAGCTATCACTTAAATGTATCCTAGGCAACAAACTCAAAAGTTCGTATATCCAACGTTCCTATTTATTCTGTAGCCCTCTGTGCCCTCAGGTGAC
This sequence comes from Podarcis muralis, assembly GCF_964188315.1. Lineage (NCBI taxonomy): Eukaryota > Metazoa > Chordata > Lepidosauria > Squamata > Lacertidae > Podarcis > Podarcis muralis. The sequence goes on along the minus strand of NC_135658.1, from coordinate 75,296,063 downwards.
CATTCCTGAAGATTAGGGTATCCTTTGGAATGGCATGGGTAATGACACAGGAGCAAGACTGTAACTGGAAAGTGGAATTGAAGTAAATGGGGAACTTATCTTATGGGAGTAGAAGTTCCACCTGCTCATGCTTTCATCAAGTTTGATCCAAGCCCAGGAAAGCATATTCTGAGCCAGAATTAGATATATTAGTTGTCAGGCTTGTTTGCTTTCCACAGAGGAAGCATCCCAGAATATTCTATTACACTGGCGCAAGCCACATCTAGATACCTCATCTAGGTGAGTCTAAATAAATCAGTAAGCAGTCAATAATTAAATCAGGCATATCCAAAGTCCATTTTGGGGGCCTAATCCGGCCTGCCAGTCGATTTAATCCGGTCCCCGTGGCAGTATATATCCTGGGGTAAAATCCTTATAAAAGCTCAACAACTTTAGGGTAAAAATGTAAAGAAAGCTCAACAACTTGTGGTCGGCCCTCACGCATGTTCACTTCATCAAATCCGGCCCTCTTTGAAGAAAGTTTGGGCACCCCTAAATTAAATCCTTGCCTAGTATGGTTGCTGTATTTTACCACTAACCATCAACAGTACCCACAATAAGGGGATTTTCCCACAATATTTTTTTTAAGACAGAGCAAGGAACAAGACACAGAGACGAGCCAGTCAAAGGCACAGGCACCAGTTGGCAGAGGTGGCCCACCCCATTTAACTGCCTGAGGCAAATTGGAAAAGTGCCACCCCCCTCCCCTGAAGCCTTGCTTACCAGGGTTGCATGGCAACGGGTGGGCAGGGCACCAGCAGGAGCGCTGCCTTGTGGGATTCTGCCACCTGAGGTGGCTGCCTTAGTCCACTTCATGGGCGAGCTGGCCCTGCCAGTTGGTCGTATGAATACTTAATACCCACTGCCCTTTACAACCTTAGCAGGTCCTCCATTCCCTTGCTGACCTTTCGCTGTGAATGTGTACCTATTTTACGCTCCTGCCAGCCAGTGTTGACAATGCAATGGGCCAATGGTCTAACTTGGTATAATTTAGCTCCCTATGTTCCTATGTGCGCATGAACGTCATCAGTAGGAACAGCAGCAGCAGCAGAATCATGGGTCCATCCAGTGCTTTTTTTCTTTAGGGGTACTCTCATTTTCCTACTCATATTGAAATGCTGCCCCTCAATGAAGCCAAACTTAGATTCACAAAATGTTTAGGGGTATGCGTCTCCCCAGAAAAAAAAGCACTGGGTCCATCTGGTTGAAGCACTCTATGCTTTTCCCTTCACCATTATGGGATCATGTTCTTTTCCGTTGGAAATGGAAATGAATGGAAATATCCTGACAATTTCTGCTTAATGAATTTTTGGGGAGCATGCCTCAGATTTCTGGGGTGTAACATACGCCATTTACCAGTTGTAATGTTTCATCACTTGCCTGTGCCATCTCAAATCAGGTTCTAGGCTGCCAGAATATGTAAGCTGGATAATATGACATCCTAAATATTATTCCGAGTGGACATTTGTGACTACTGTGATAATATCAGTCCATAAACTATTTGTCCTCCTTGTGCAAAGTTATCATTTGTAGTTTAGAGTGCACTTTAGAAAATGAACCTTTGCATTTAACTTCCAAAAGGAAACACAGACCAATTTCTAATACAGTTTTTAATTTTTGATAATTCCTTTTTTCACAAATGGTTCTTTGGAAGATACACTGTACATTTGCTCCTCTCTCCATGGTTTGCCACTCTATATTTTGAAGAACATAATTTGCAGTAGCAAAAGTCGGAGAACATGCTGAGCCTAGACATTTATTTGAAATGCCATATTATGTGAACCTGTTAATGTCAAGACATATCTTAGGAGTATCACATAAAACTGCTGACCTTTCCTCAGCTCTTGATTACTTTTTGTCTTTCTCAATTAAGGAACTGTTCAGAACCCAGTTCACTGTGTGACCCTGAGTATATAAATCTACACTGATAATTTCATGGCACTTGTACATTAGAAATTATGGTGCATCTATGGACATAACTTACTGCTCTACCTCAGTACATTGGACAGACTGTAAAACAGATGGAGCAGGAATTTCTCAGATATACTGCAGGAAAAAACACCCAGCTATATAAAGGAGAGTATGGTGAAGCTGTGACTCTCTGAAATAAGGGGTAAGCTAGATGATATGACAGCACAACCCAGCTTGGATAACTCAGAATGGGAAATATTGATTTAAATATCAATTTATGCCAGTGGGAAGGGGTAGCTGCCAAAACTTCCCCTCAAAAGCTGGTCTTGGAGCCCAGTGAGAGCAATTCTGTCCCCCAATTCTGTGCTTTAAATGGTTCCTACCCTACGCGGGTGGCGCTGTGGGTTAAACCACAGAGCCTAGAGTTTGCCGATCAGAAGGTCAGCGGTTCGAAACCCTGCAACGGGGTGAGCTCCCGTTGCTCGGTCCCTGCTCCTGCCAACCTAGCAGTTCGAAAGCACCTCAGAGTGCAAGTAGATAAACAGGTACTGCTCCGGTGGGAAGGTAAACGGCGTTTCTGTGCGCTGCTCTGGTTCGCCAGAAGCGGCTTAGTCATGCTGGCCACATGACCCGGAAGCTGTACGCCGGCTCCCTCGGCCAATAAAGTGAGATGAGCGGCGCAACCCCAGAGTCGGCCACGACTGGACCTAATGGTCAGGGGTCCCTTTACCTTTACCTTTTACCCTCTTGGTGGTTATACAACATACTAATCTGCCACCATAATGTTTAGCATAGCTGTAGGCAGGGCCGGCCCAAGTCATTCTGCTTCCTGAGGAGGAGTAGCTGTTGGTGCCTTGCCCCCATGCTAAGGTCACATCCGCACCATACGGTTAGAACACGTTTATAGCGCTTTTATAATCCCCAAAGAATCCTGGGGCTTGTAGTTGCCCCATCATAGAGCTACAGTTCCTAGTACTCTTAGCAAACTATGGTTCTCAGGATTCTTTGGGGGGGGGTGGTTATGCTTTAAATGTATGGTGTGGCATGGTCACTGTGTATATTATCCAAGGCTACCCGAATTATTTTGGCAGTTGAGGTACAAAATCTCATAAGCACTTCTTTTCCTTCCTGGCAGTAAAAATACAACAATAGCAAATTAATTAAGCAATGTTTTGCTGCCCTTTCTTTACACCTAAAATGTGTTGCCTAAGGCAGCTGCCTCAATCTACCTAATGTTAAGGCCAGCACCAAGACTGCTAGCTACAGATTTTGGAAAATGAATGAAGGAGAAAGTTCATCTACTCTCTTTTGATTTACAGGGGTTCTTTCCCCCCCTCTGTGCAAACTGAGTACTGGTGCAGGGGGACTTGGACCAGCTAACTTAGTTCATATAAACTTTCCTACTGGTTTCAAGATTTCTCAAGCCTAGGCAGTCCCACTGCCTTTAAAAAAACAACAAAAAACTGTGTCCCTCTCTCCTTCCTATTATTTTTTTTAAAAAACAGATTTTTATTAAAGATTTCTTGGTTTACAAAAATATGTGTAATGTCTTTTTTTCCAAGTTACATTTTCTGCAGATCAGTTTCATCTGTTGATACAGGAAGAAAAGGGGGAAAGAGGTGGGGGGGGGCATGGTGAGTGGGGGTGGGGTCAGATGGCAAAGTTTCTATTCTATTTAATGTATGTGTGAGGTTTTGTGTCAGCATCGCTTGTGCTGGTTCTCTTTACTATTCGCTTGTGTTTCTTGCAACATCGGATATCGTGTCTGCGCATGTCCGCAGCGCTGGAAATCGCTTCTGCGCATGCCCAGATGCCAGAAACAATTTCCGGCATCTGGGCTTGCGCAGAAGCAATTTCTGGCATCTGGGCATGCGCAGAAGCAATTTCCAGAGCCGCGGAAGAGAGTCCCAGTGCCGTGCTGCACCGGTTTAGCGCAGTGCGCGGGGACTCGCCAAGCAGGTAGCTCGGTTTGGGGGCGGCTCATGGGCCGGTTCAGCGATCCTCATGGGCCACTTCCAGCCCATGGGCCTTAGGTTGCCGACCTCTGGCGTAGGGTGTGGTTGTTTGTTTGTGATTGGTTGTGGTGAACATTGTTTTCATGTGTGATTGGGGTGGGTGGGTGTTTTTGAATCAGGTTAGCTATACTGATTCGTATGCTGTTGGTGGATTCTTGTCGTTGTCTTGTTGGGCTGTGTATGTGATAAAGGGGAGCCATACCGGGGTGAAGGCATCTTCTTCTATTTGTCCCTGTGTCAGTTTCAGTTTGTTGGTTAGTTTTTCCAATAAGGCTGTTTCCCCAGTTTGTTGGTTAGTTTTTCCAATAAGGCTGTTTCCCATACTATTTGGTACCAGTGGTCCATGCTTACTCCTAACAGATCTCTCCAGTGTCTGGCTATGATGTTTCTGGCTGCTGAGAGTAGGTGGGTTATGAGCTCTTTATGATGTGAGTGGGCATTATTTTCTTGGAAGATGTTTAATAGGGCCAGTTCTGGGGTGACTTCTTGCTTAGTTATTTTGCATATCTCTTGTAATGATAATAATAAAATATTATGATTATGATTATAATTATTATATGATTGTTGTCCAGAATAGTTGGATTTTGGGGCATTCCCACCACATGTGGAGGTATGTGCCTGTGGAGGTGCATCCTCTCCAGCATTTTGGTGAGGTTCCTGGGCATATTAGTGCTAGTTTCCTTGATGTTAGGTACCATCTGTAAGTGAGCTCTCTCCTTCCTATTAGAGGCACTATCTAGGACCTGTGATAATCTGCCCAGAGCTGTGATTCCTAAACTTGGGTCTCCAGCTGTTGTTGGACTACAACTCCCATCATCCCTAGCAAGCAGGACCAGTGGTAAGGGATGATGGGAATTGTTGTCCCAAAATAGCAGGAGACCCAAGTTTGGGAAACCCTCAAGAGTAGTAGCCTGTTGCACTATTCACGATCACCTCTGTATAGTCTGTCCAGCTACTGTAGCACTATGGTCTTGATAAATCAGCCATCAGAAAATTCTCACTGAGGGCTTAAGAAATGTTTGGTGACCTGTTTATGTCATTTCCCATTTGTTTGCCTTCCAGATTACGAACCACATTTAGTATATCAATTGAGCTGCAGGTTTTTTCTCTTGTCCTTGATTTGGATCATTGTTAATCCTACATCAAATAAAAAAACATACGAATGCAGTTAGCGCAGCAGTTTTCTGCCACTTAATGCAAACAGTCTTATGATTGTTGCTTAAACAAGAGTGATAGTTATTGGGATGTAATGAGTGGAGAATCACTTTGACTCCGTGGGCCAGATACTTATCAGACCAAATTTGACAGGCAGGGACAGTTGCCAGCCTGACAAGCACCTGATGTTACAGGTGGTTTGGTGCTTGGAAATCCCAAAGTCAGTACTTCATATATGCACTTCCTGACTCGTGGTTTGTTGTGGATGTTGCTTAGTTTGTGCTACCTTATTGGAAGTAGTCCATCCACACTGCATCTCTTAAATGCACCTCCAAATACACATTCCATTCTAAGTAATGTGATGCATTATATTACTTTTAATAAATCACAAACTCGGGTGTGTTGACTCAGAGAACATGAAAATAAATGTGTTTGTCCTCCAGTTCTCCTGCCACTCCCTGCCGCAAGCCCTTTAATTGGGGAATTGGGGAAACATAGAATAGAATCATAGAATCATAGAGTTGGAAGAGACCACAAGGGCCATCGAGTCCAACCCCCTGCCAAGCAGGAAACAACATTTTCAGCATGAGGGACAGATCCATGTCAGTGCCCTCCCCCATAGACCATTGTTGCAAAATTAAGGTAAATATTTAAATTATTTTCTTAAAAAAATATATTTGCACTAAGGAGGCTAAGCAATGTGGCAATCAAATCCCACCTCTCTTTTGTTATTCTGGTAGCGAACTGTAAAAAGTCCACATTTAAATATTTTTAAAGGTCCATGATTTCTAAAGGCCCAGTTTCCCTTGCTATTGTAAGGTCATGATTGTGGTGGTGTTGTTTGTGCAACATGAACAAGTTAATTTGTAGTCAGAAACACAGCGCAATTAAATTTCTGGCAATAAATTTTAAAGCTCTTTCCAATGTCACTGTGCTTCTAGGTGACTCCTACTTTTAAATTTGAAGTCAACACGTAAGAACCTACTAAACCTTTCTCAATGAGTCAGTTGTGTACATAGCTGAATGGTTAATATGGAATTGGGGGGAAATGACCATGTAAGATACATCATCGTTGTTTGATAATTGTCCTGAAATTAATGGTAGCTACAGAGTATAAAAATTTGACTGAACCAAGTATAAATATAGTCAGCAATTTAGACTGTTCTGATTCAGTATGAAAATGTATTTTGATAATAAGTGGATTCCTATCTAAATTCATGAGTTCCTTTCATGACACTTTGGGTTAAGCCTGAAATAGATTAATCTTTTTTTCTGATAAACTTTTGTAAGCTGTGATTTCTCTGGTGACCACATTTAATTGGATATTAAATAAAGTGCTTATCTTTATACCAACACATTTTTACAGCTTTCGTTTTTCACCTGAGTCATATTTCTTCAGCTGAAGAACCAGAATATGTTTGATTCGAACCATTATCTGCTAAGACTAGAATTAAAATACGTTAAACATTGGTTTTAAGTATAGGTTTCAGGGTGTGTGGTGGTTTTTTTTTTAAAAAATGAAGACAAATAAATAAATTACTTACAATTTAGATAAGGTTTTTGAGCGTTCAGAGGGTTTCATTTACATGATATAAATGTAATAATAAAATAAAATATCAGGAAGGCTTAGAATAGCCATGTAAGGTAGAACAGCACTAACTAACCTCTTGTTGTGGGTGACTGTTCAGAAGAGAGGCTTGCCTAAGATCACGTGGTGAGTTTGTAGCTGAGATTATATTTTATGCTGTTTTATATGTGTTCAAATGGTACTTTATTGCATATTTGATATGTGGCTTATAATATGCTTTTGAGAGATTCCCCCCCCCCTTGAAAAGCAGAATACAAATTTATTTTAAAAAATAAAACCAAGGCTTTACAACTCTTTTAGCACAGTTTCTATGCAATTTTACACCTACCTACTCAGAAGTAAGTCCTACAGGATCACATAAGGTTTATTCTCAGGTTAGGTGGGTGTAGGGTTGCAGCCTTATAGCCATTATACTTTTACCTCATACTAGATCTAGCTTCTCCGTGTTGAACAGAAAATAAAATTCACATTCTACTTTTCTAAATCTGAGGGGTGTAAATTTGTTTCATGTGGAGTCTGAATAACGAGAGGAATTGGAATGATTCTGAGTTGCCCTCCCCTAGTCAAAGCATGGTGTCAGTAACCCCCTGCGTTGGATCATGGCCCCCACAAAGACTTACTCTGTTCTGTTGCTCTAAATTTATTTACTGTATAGCTCTATGTTTTCCTATATGTCTTCTTTTCTTTATGGGCTTTGCAAAAATAAGCTTTGCTCCCCAAAAATCCTTTGGATCACTGAGGAGCTCTGGATTTAATCATTTATTTGGTAATGCACAGCTGTGTGTGTGTGTGTGTGGAAATCCTACAGTGCTCTGATTTAATAAAAACAAAACAAAACAGTTCAGAATTCTGTCAGTAGTGTTCGAAAACCTCACATTCTAAGGCCTAATGGAGGACACACAAAAGGCACCAGATAAGCTTGTGTGAACCTGCAAAGTTGTTGGTTGTTTTTTTTTTAAGTATAAGCATTGGCTACCTTTCTTTATAGCCGTGTGAGGCACATGTGAAAGCTATAGCAATCCCAGCCATTGCTCAAGGCCAACTGAAAGCTGGGAAAGGGGAAAGGCGGAGAGTTTGGCATTGTATTCATGGGAGTGGTGATGGAGGTTCACTTTCATTCTCCTCTTACTAAAGAAAAGAAATGGTAAGATTGCTATGTAGTTGTAACCTTTAATCCCTTTCACCTTGTCTAACTGGATACATTGTTTTCTGAAGCTGACAAAATTAAAGGTACTAGCGGCCATGCTCTGGCTAGCAGTGACTATATAGTTTTGTGATGTAAGTTGGTAGGAAGTACATAAATAAAGGTTTGTTGTGGCATTATAAAAGCACCTGAAGACATCATTCTTAATTTGCTTGTCTAGCAGCAGGGTTTGTCATCTAAAGCTGTTCCAGTGTTTGCCTGGCCAGCAAGAGAACTTCTTAGAACATCTGATTTCTTCTGATTTGGGAACAAGGTGTAAAGGTTTTGTCCTATCAGTAGAGATGAATGGAATAGACTGCAGAGGCAATGTACAGTCTGAACTTAGGGTTTATGCGATAGATGTCTCTGAAAGGTCACAGTGCATCTAAAAAAGATGAAGATCAGCTCTACCAAAATAAGATGGAGCATCTTTCTATTAACAGCCTCTAAAACATACTTTCAACAACTTTCATTATGGATCTCCAAGTTTCCACACAAGCTTATCATCACTCATTTCTATTCCACTATTCAGTGATGTGCACTTATCCTCTATAATACGCAAAATGTCTTACAATCTCACAAACCCACATTGTAAATGCCTTTCTCGGGTAACTCCAGGGACAGATGTATCCAACAATAATTGTATGCACAGACAGCGCAATTCTTTGCAAACTAGTTCTCATTAAAGTCTTGACATTAACCGTTTGCAGGTAATTATGCTTTACCACATTATTTAGTCTACAGGATGGCACTAATGATGCAGTAGCACTAATTGCTTCCGTTGGTATTGTGCATGTACAGGGGTGAGATGGATAGCTATAGTGTCAGTTGGAGGCATGCGGATTTTCTCATGCAAACACCTGTCTGGGTTTTCTAATTGCCAGCACAGCTGCATAGATGATACAGTTTACACAAACACAGTAGTCTGTAGTGTGTATGTTGGACTTGATCATCTCTAAGTTTAGCCATCTCAGATCTACAGACAACAAGATTATTATTTGACTATCGGGATCATATCCCTCTTTAGAGAAATATGCTCTTTGATTATGTAATTGTATGTCATAATCTAGCATAGCTCGGGATTTCCCCAGGGGCGAAAGAAAAAGAAATATGGTTCTGCCGCATTGCATGACCACCTTGAGATGATAAATTTGAGTTGGGGATGAGGGCCCATGGGCAGCACTATACCAAGGTCTCCCTGAAAGTTGTGGGGGCCACATCTTGGCTTGGTGTTCTGAGCTGGGCAGGAAGTGGGCGTGGGGAATTTCTCTGTAAATCCCTTTCACGGTCGCATCCCTTCCTGGTTAGGCTTAGGCTTTCAACAGCTTATGTCTGGAACATTAAAGGTAAAGGGACCCCTGACCACTAGGTCCAGTTGTGACCGACTCTGGGGTTGCGGCGCTCATCTCACTTTATTGGCCAAGGGAGCTGGTGTATAGCTTCCAGGTCATGTGGCCAGCATGACTAAGCCGCTTCTGGCGAACCAGAGCAGCACACGGAAATGCCGTTTACCTTCCCACTGGAGCGGTACCTATTTATCTACTTGCACTTTGAGGTGCTTTCGAACTGCTAGGTTGGCAGGAGCAGGGACCGAGCAACGGGAGCTCACCCCGTCGCGGGGATTTGAACCGTCAACCTTCTGATCAGCAAGTCCTAGGCTCTTTGTTTTAACCCACAGCGCCACCCGCGTCCCGTCTGGAACATTAGTGGATATTTTCTTCTAGCCCACCCTTGAAGGTGAATAGCACCAGAGAGATTTCTGAGAACTCCAGGACAGTTTCCTTTGGGCATGAATAACGCTAGATGAATAGATACAACTTCTTGCAGAAACCCTTTCCTGCTTAGGACAACCTGATCCATTCCTTGGTTTACCCAGGGATTTCGGGTTGTATGAACTGAATACAAGCAATACAAATTGCCTAAGCCTTGGTATTGCTGTTGGCAGCTGGCAGGGGTTTGGTGTTCCTCTATGTTGTTGTATGTATGCAAGGAGGTAAAGAAGGTGTAGTAGGCTGTCATCTGGGAGGTATTTAAACCCCAGTTGCCAAGAGAAGAAGGTACCAGAAGGATAAGACAAATAAGAGAAGTGAGAGCAGTGGAAAAAACTGGACAGCAGAGGTTATCTGACGGGGGCGGGGAAGAGATGGTTAAGGATACGGGAAAAAGAACAAAAATTGAATGGGAGGGAACGGCAGTACAGTGGTACCTTGGGTTACATACGCTTCAGGTTACAGACTCCGCTAACCCAGAAATAGTACCTCGGGTTAAGAACTTTGCTTCAGGATGAGAACAGAAATCATGGAGCAGTGGCGCGGCGGCAGCGGGAGGCCCCATTAGCTAAAGTGGTGCTTCAGGTTAAGAACGGACCTCCAGAACAAATTAAGTTCTTAACCTGAGGTACCACTGTACAGAACATAAGAAGAATCTCTCTCATTATACTTTTAAAAATTTATTAAATTTCTATTAAATGTAAGTTGATGTGATGGTGAAGATATCTGAGCTAGATCACTGTACTGAATTTTCTATTGGTATTGTCAGATGTGCTTTGAAATATGTAAGATTCCACAAATGTGTGAATTCAGCTATGCTTGACGTACTTTAATATTTATTAAGCTGTTTAAGCACTTGTTTTTTTATTTTTTACAGTGTGATATTATATTTATGTTCTTGGTTTTAAAACAGTTATCCATCCTGAGCTTTTAGGAAAGGGCAAGAAATAAATAGGCTCTTCTTAACAACATCTGCATAATTAAAACAGCAATAAATTTTCCGAAGTTTGCAATTAAATTAAACGGCGATCAAATAAAATTGCATTCATGGGATGAAGAGTACATTCTGGTTAATGATTACCTTACGTAATTCAAGCTTCATTGCATATTATTGATTGTACTTTATATTTTATATTCTGATCTTAATGAGCAAAACTAGAGGAATCACAGGCAAAGTGTTAATGATGGTTTCACCCTTAAAGATCTTTAAGAGGAGAAAATGCAAATTTCTTTTGGTTACGTGGTTCAAGTTTTTCTGTATGCAAATATAACACATCTGTGTATTTACTTTACTGCAGACATAACTAGCAAGTGTTTAGTGATGAAATCTGTTCTTAATTATGATAGCAGATGTCAGAGTAGGAAGTTTCCCCCCTTTCTAATGCAAAGTCGCCTGATTTACTCATTTTCATATGCATTTGTTAGGGTTGCCAATGCAGAGAGAGAAGCCTTTATGAGAGACTTCAATTTGCTTTCTGTGTGAGAGCCTGTGCAAATGGACTAAATCTGCACAGCAGGGAAGTTTTATCTCCCTTCCTCATGCATTGCAAGCTGTTGTTTCTGCCCAGCCCAAGAAGAATATAAAGCTACTCAACAAATGAGTGAGCTGTTAAGTGCTCTAGTAAGTATTTTAGGCAGCGGTTCCTATAACTTTGCTGTGCCTTACTAAAGAAGTACAAGCATGACGTCACCATTCTGGGGTAAATGGCATTAGCAGGCTGGTCTTAAAAAGGTATTTGCAAATAGACATACTTTTTCTTGGATGCTTCATTTTTACTGGGTTTTTGCTAAAACTACCAACAGGGTGGAAATGATTAGAGCCTTTTTATTGCTGTGAAGTAGAAAAGTTGCCTGACTTTTTTTTGATTGGTTTGAATCATAAGGCTACTGAAGCTCTGCTTGTGTGTGCGCGCGCACGCTTTCCTGTGTTCGTTTACAGAATCCTACATCCACTAACTGGAAATAAGCCCCATTGAGTTTAATGGGACGCAGCCCAGTAACTTTCCTTTCCTTGAAGACACTCACACAACAGTTGCAAGATCTTCTTAGTTACAAGATCTTCATGGTCCATAAAGTAAAGGTAAAGGGACCCCTGACCATTAGGTCCAGTCGTGGCTGACTCTGGGGTTGCGGCGCTCATCTCGCTTTATTGGCCGAGGGAGCCGGCGTACAGCTTCCAGGTCATGTGGCCAGCATGACTAAGCCGCTTCTGGCAAACCAGAGCAGTGCACGGAAACACCGTTTACCTTCCCGCCAGAGCGGTACCTATTTATCTACTTGCACTGTGCTTTTGAACTGCTAGGTTGGCAGGAGCAGGGACCGAGCAACAGGAGCTCACCCCGTCCATACATAAATGCAAAAAAAGCATCGCAGCTTTGGAATCTTCAAGGCAGTATTTTCATTTAAAGTATGTTTATTTAATGGAGTTTACAGCAATATTTGCCTTTATTGTAAAAAGAACAGTATTTTGTTACTTCAGTCCCTTGTGTACACTCACAACCAAAGTGAAAGTTTTAGTTGCAGGCATAAACTGTACAAACATAGAATCTCATTTTTATTTATTTATCAGATGCTTAAATTCTCTGTGAGTGGAAGTACCCTGATCATGCATGCTGCCTTTTGTTTATTATTTTAGGCATTGTGACACCACTTAAATAATTACCATACATTTCAGCACATTTTTATATTTGTGAAATACACACTGTTCACATTGCTTTATATACAAAAGGTGTAGTAGCTGTTATCATCCTGTCCTCAGTGCCTAATGCCGTGCTTAATGTAATTAATCTGCAGAAGTGCTGCTCTGTTTTATTGTGTCACTAAATTTGCCGACAATATAAGGTGTAAATTGATTATGGTGAGTGATAGCTTGCTGCTTACAAAATGTGCTTCAACTATAGAGCATGGTGAACATACATATATACTTCAATAAAATGTATACAAAAAGCTCACCCTTCTCTGGTTGCTGTAATTTTGAGGCACATTGATTTATACATTGTTTGGAAGTTCAGCACCTAAAGAAAAAGTACACAAGGACCAGGACATATTCAACTGATAACTTCCAAAATAGGTTCCAAAACATCCACCAATCTAGTTATTAAAAAGAAAAGTGTAGTTTGTTATTTGGGGTTGGACATTAGGCAGAACTAATTTTTGGTAGGCTTTACTCCTAGCATAGAGCTCTTAATCGTTCAGTTATAAATTTAATTTAATATGTATTGGAAAGTGGTTTTCGTTTTGAAGTGCTTAATTAAAAAACTGTGCTGTGACTCCATGTGCATCTACATGCCTCCCCCCCCCCCGAACCTCAAGAAACTTAATGAATGTCCAAGTAAGCAAGAATATAGATGATCAGGCTGTTGAAGAATCAATCGTGTATCTAAGTTATTGTGTCTTTAAGTGTACAGTGAATGTCTTGTTCATATATCTGTGTTCACTTGCTTGTATTTGCAACCACACGTTGCCCGTATTTATTTTACTTAATGCTTTCTCTTTCCCCCATAGAATATTTTATTGGAAAAAAATTGATTAATTAATAGCGAGTGTTCAAGAGCCATTCATCTTGTGAGTCTTTGGAATAGCAGCATTATGCGAAGAACAAAATTTATTTTGTAAACTTGTTACTCAGCTGTCTGCTGTGACCTATCCTGGTACGTTGCCGGGAATCTCATTTGCATTTGATGGATCGAGTCATAACTGAGCACTTTCCTTTAGCATAAGCTTATAACGGTTCTGGAATAAAGCTGGCGCATGTCCCATAAGTAGGCTGGGTCTTAAGTCACAGAGGCGACAGGATTGTCTGTACTGGTTCCTTTCCATACATTTATATGTAGATGTAGCTTTGTGGAGTGATGAAGGAGCTGGGAGACCAGGTTCAGACACTCCATGAAATTCAGTGGGTGACCTTGAGCCAGTCACTATCTCTCTGCCTAAACTGGTTGTTGTGTGGATAATACAGAGCTCTTTGGAAGAAGGGTAGGATATAAACTCAATAACAATCATATTTGTTAGGGATACAATCCTGTTGTTGCATCCTGTTTTGCACATAATGCTAAACTACATGGATAAGCATCCATGAGCTCAAGCTGCTTGCTGTCTTTCAAACAATTACTCTGCTTCTGGGTTGTATTCAACTACATCCTACTCAGAGTAGACCAATTAAAATTTATGAACCTAAGTTAGTTGTGTCCATTAACATCAGTGGCTTTGTTGCAAGACATGCATTAAATACCATCTATGCAAAAGAGCATATATGCAATGTATTGTTTTTAAAATATTAATAGATTTTGGTTTTGTAAGGAAAATTTCACCAGTCCAAATGGCCAAACAGGCCATGCACTCTCTCTCTCTCTCTCTCTCTCTCTCTCTCTCTCTCTCTTTCTCTCCCTCCCTCCCTCCCTCCCTCTGTGTGTGTGTGTGTGTGTGCGCGCGTGCGCGCGTGCGTGCGCGTGCAGGCACACATGCACACGCGCGGGCGCACACACACACACACACACACAGCATCACATGCTGGAGTGTGAGTTCCCATAAAATCTTCATCTACCTCAGGGCTAGCCATCCAGAGGCTAGCTCAGTTAGTAGAGCATGAAATTCTTAATCTCAGGGTTGAGGGTTCGAGCCCCACTTTGGGCAGGGGGTTGGACTAAGATGACTCTTGTGGTCCCCTTCCAATGCAACAATTCTATGATTTCTATCTATTATCTATGTATTTTGGTATGTTGTAGGAATAACGAGGACGACGGGAGGTTGAGTGCAGGTGAGCTGTGCAGAAGCACGCTGGCAAGCATGCTCCAAACAAGCTGCTGACTATCTCTGCAGAGGCTCCTTTTATTAGCAGAAGTCAACAATTGGAAACAGTAGCGAAACCACCCTGAACATGACGTATTTTCATCTAAGCACATTTCCAGCGTTAGCAAATACACGAGTCAGCAGGTGTTTCCCTAAAAATTTTCCCCGATACTTGATTACGTCTGCGTCCCCGGTCATGCTCCAGCCAAGCATTATGTCTAGTAACCAAATCTGTGAGAGGACAAATGGTCAGGGGGAAAACCCTGTTTGTTAGCCAAGAAGGCAAAAGGTCAGGGAGCGTGGGCACACACAGCTCTCCTTGGCACACTGTTGCGTGCCTGGTGCAAGGTTTGCCTCAGCACAGGAGGAGCGTCACCTCCACAATACTTTTGAAAACAGCCTCTGTTATGAAGGGAGGAGAGGACAGACAAGCTATGTTTGCCATATGGGATATATATCAGCAAAGAAATTCTAGGTTTGACAGGACTGTCACTGGGCCTCCATGCCTGCATCCTTTTCCACTGTAGAGATTAACTTCCTTTGTCAAGAAAGGTTCATCTCACCTCCTTTTAATGTAGAAAACACACCAGCCAGGCTTCCCATATTTGAAGAGGATTTCCCCTGAAAATAATTTAGCATGTGGTTTTTATCTTCAACAAATCTTGGCAGAAAGACAGCATTTCCCATTGCTGCTATCATCTTGCTTTATTTGAAAGCTTCTGTAACCTAACATGATCCATTTGATCCTTTAAACCTTCAAAGCATCTCCGTAAGGAAAGGGTCTTGCTTTTGAACATTGCACTGTGAATGGCACTACAAATAATTTGTTCTCTGTATAAGCTCACCAACTTCCCTCCTAAAAACCATAGCGCGTTTTTCTAGCTACAGAACAGCATTCTGTTGTTCTTTATTTATAATTTATTTTCATATATATCTTTCATATACTGTATACCCAAGTCTTTCTTGTGGAGGCTATAATGCATTTATAGCAATGGAGCAAAGAAAAATTCATTTAATCCGAGATTCATACATCAATGAGCAATTTATTAAACATAAGTAGAGTATTTCAGCTATGTCTTGATTGGCTGATTTTGTAGAGTCATGCAGTATGTACAGATGACAGGTAATATGAGAATGTTTGTTTAACTTGATAATATTCTGACAATTTACTTATGGCTAGATTGGTTTATTTTTACAGTTCAAATGCATTGGTAATCGCTGGTCCTAGAAAATGGTGATTTTGGGGGGGAAAATACAATTTTTAATGTGAAGTCTGGTGGTTTTGGTTTTTCCTGTTATTCTTTGATCCAGCTATTTAAAAAAGTATGCCGCTACATTGAAATATTAGAAGATTAAGAGAGCAGAGCTCATGGGAGGAGAAATGATGTAATTTGCTATTTAATTTGTAAGCAAGCAAAATGATGACATCATTGGCAACATAAGAAGAATACAGATAGCATCAAGGAAGGAATCATAATCATAGAAAATAACTGCGGTGGTTAGTGGTGCAGATAGCCAGCCTTGCCAGATGTTAGAAGAATTTACATTTGTGTAGCATTGCCCACTATCTCAGAATGGTTGCCTGTACCATTCTGCCAAGTGGGAAATAGGATTTTTCTGCATTAAGAAACAGAAGTGCTTGATTTTATGTAGCCACCCTCTCTATGGGCAAATGAACTTACCATGTTTGCATCTATATATCTCTCTCATTGGCTCCTGACAACTAGGTACAACTTCCTCTATGCTGCTCTATTTAACTGATAAGATGGATTCCACACCATAGGATGGTTTCTTTGCACACTTGTTCACTTGTTTTTATTTTAAAGATGCCTGCCTTTCGACCAAAGTTCCCTAGACATAATGTAATAGAAATATATGTAATATAGCATAATGTCAGCTTAGCCAGTTGTCAGCTTCCATGTTTCAAGGTGCAATATTCTCACCTGCAGGGTAGCTTTAAAGTCCTGATGAGCAACCAGTTTTAGAAGGTGAGCCATTTCGAATGGGAGAGAAAAAGGAGCAGAAGTCCAAGCCTTTCCTCCTCTGGTAGCCTGGTAATAAGCCTAGCCACCAGTTTGTTTTGCGAAACGGCTCAAAAAAGTGTCACACACCCCCCATCCTCATCCCATTGGGCTAGTTTTGTACCTGTGTGGAGGTGGTTCACAAAGAAGTCCATCTTGGTTGGCCTACCACTCTCTTGGGATTCTATTACATGCAAACACTTAGCCAGGTCAGTCTCGCTCCTGTCTGATCAGAGAACAGCTTCAGTGAGTTACCAGAAGCCCAAAACAAAAATTTGCAGAACATTTGCAAACTATGGCCATTACACCAGTTTTACAAATAGATGACATTACTCTGTATGGCCATATTGTAGTGGAAAGGGGACGTTCTGTAGTTCAGAGGTACCTCGTGTGCTTTGCATGCACAAGGTCTCATATTCAGTTCCTGATAAGTCCAGGATAGCTGCTGCAAGGAAGTGTAGAGAAGACTAACTGGCCCAATGGACTGACTCTACAGAAAGGCAACTGCTTGTTAAAATTAGCAAAGTGCTTTGAAGTCAACGTGTTTGTGCAGCTTTGCAGGTGGAGATCTAAGCCTGAATCCATTTCCAACCCCCAGAAGATGTATATATAAACAGGATGGCGTGTTCTGATTTGATCTACAGTGCTTTTAAATGCTCACATTTCTCTGTTAAGTTCCTTTAATCTATCATTTGCAGTGTTTGTTTAGGGATATAATTGTGTATCCAATACTTCATGATCATATCTATTTCATTCATACCTTTTTTTTAATAAAAGAAATCACATAAGCATTTTCAAATATTGTCAGTCAGTGTAATTGCTTCATATGTCTGCTTTACAGAATACTATACTTTACTGCCCTTAAGTTCATTTTTAATTGGGGTGCAGAGCTTTGAACAAGTCAATTATTATTTTTTATAGTAAACGGTAATTAATGTTTCATTTTATTTTATTAGGCTCATTTCATTCATCCTCATTGGAACTAATCCAGGCTTTTCTAAATATTGTACCTGTATTTGTATACATGTGTGAGAGAGAGGGAGAGAGAATATGAATGAATGGAGGCTTTGACTTGAAGCCAGAGAATTGTGTGACTATCTATGCACACGTTCCATAGGTTTTTAGACTAAACCCAGCCAGGCTTATGTGTCTTTGCCTTTTTATGTTTTTACTTCTTGATTTTACATACACTGTATCACTGAGAAGAATTTCTAAAATTAACTCAACAGTATAAAGGTAAAGGGACCCCTGACCATTAGGTCCAGTTGTGGCCGACTCTGGGGTTGCGGCGCTCATCTTGCTTTATTGGCCGAGGAAGCCGGCGTACAGCTTCCAGGTCATGTGGCCAGCATGACTAAGCCACTTCCAGCTAACCAGAGCAGCACACGGAAATGCCATTTACCTTCCAATTGAGAGCCAGTGTGGTGTAGTGGTTAAGAGCAGTAGTCTCGTAATCTGGGGAACCGGGTTCGTGTCTCCGCTCCTCCACATGCAGCTGCTGGGTGACCTTGGGCCAGTCACACTTCTCTGAAGTCTCTCAGCCCCACTCACCTCACAGAGTGTTTGTTGTGGGGGAGGAAGGGAAAGGAGATTGTTAGCCGCTTTGAGACTCCTTAAAGCGAGTGAAAGGCGGGATATCAAATCCAAACTCTTCTTCTTCTTCTTCTTCCAATGTATTAATAATAATAATAATAATAATAATAATAATAATAATAATAATAATAATAAAGATGTAGAACCTCCTTGGTGATGATTTGAGAAACGCATGAAACCATATAAAACCTGCTGGTGATATAATGGAGCCTGTAGTATTCTGGCCCACATGATGCAAGGTTGTGTCCAGTTTCTCAACTGAACTAAACACATGAACCAACTTTGTCTTTCAGCAGTGCATGAAGTAAAGGACATGTTTAGCTGAAATACTAAGAAAATACGAAGGTGACTTGATAGATGGGGGGGGGGGAGAGTAGAAGGCACAGATTCTTGACTGCGAGAGAAATGAAAGAAGACAACGTAAGATAAGCTTAAGTGAAGCAGAGACAGCAGAAAGGAGAAATAGAAAAGGAAAGAGAAGAGATTTGGTTGTGAGCAGGAAAAGCAAAGTCCTTCAGTATAAAGACTAGGGCTTTCCTTTCCTTTCCTTTGCTGTTTTGTAGGAACATTTTATACAAAGATTACCATAATAAAAGACAAAAGTGGAAAGGACCTAACAGAAGCAGAAGACATCAAGAAGAGGTGGCAAGAATACACAAAGGAATTATACCAGAAAGATATGGATGTCTCGTACACCCCAGGTAGTGTGGTTGCTGACCTTGAGCCAGACATCCTGGAAAGTGAAGTCAAATGGGCCTTAGAAAGCACTGCTAATAACAAGGCCAGTGGAAGTGATGATATTCCAGCTGAGCTATTTAAAATTTTAAACGATGATGCTGTTAAGGTGCTACACTCAATATGCCAGCAAATTTGGAAAACTCAGCAGTGGCCAGAGGATTGGAGAAGATCAGTCTACATCCCAATCCCAAAGAAGGGCAATGCCAAAGAATGCTCCAACTACCGCACAATTGCACTCATTTCACACGCTAGCAAGGTTATGCTTAAAATTCTACAAGGCAGGCTTAAGCAGTAAGTGGACCGAGAACTCCCAGAAGTGCAAGCTGGATTTTGAAGGGGCAGAGGAACCAAAGACCAAATTGCAAACATGCACTGGATTATGGAGAAAGCTAGAGAGTTCCAGAAAGACATCTACTTCTGCTTCATTGACTATGCAAAAGCCTTTGACTGTGTCGACCACAGCAAACTATGCCAAGTTCTTAAAGAAATGGGAGTGCCTGATCACCTCATCTGTCTCCTGAGAAATCTCTATGTGGGACAAGAAGCTACAGTTAGAACTGGATATGGAACAACTGATTGGTTCAAAATTGGGAAAGGAGTACGGCAAGGCTGTATATTGTCTCCCGGCTTATTTAACTTATATGCAGAATTCATCATGCGAAAGGCTGGGCTGGATGAATCCCAAGCTGGAATTAAGATCGCCGAAAGAAATATCAACAACCTCAGATATGCAGATGACACAACCTTGATAGCGGAAAGTGAGGAGGAATTAAAGAACCTTTTAATGAGGGTGAAAGAGGAGAGTGCAAAATATGGTCTGAAGCTCAACATCAAAAAAACGAAGATCATGGCCACTGGTCCCATCACCTCCTGGCAAATAGAAGGGGAAGAATTGGAGGCAGTGAGAGATTTTACTTTCTTGGGCTCCATGATCAATGCAGATGGTGACAGCAGTCACGAAATTAAAAGACGCCTGCTCCTTGGGAGAAAGGCGTTGGCAAACCTAGACAGCATATTAAAAAGCAGAGACGTCACCTTGCCAACAAAGGTCCGTATAGTTAAAGCCATGGTTTTCCCAGTAGTAATGTATGGAAGTGAGAGCTGGACCATAAAGAAGGCTGATCGCCAAAGAATTGATGCTTTTGAATTATGGTGCTGGAGGAGACTCTTGAGAGTCCCATGGACTGCAAGAAGATCAAACACATCCATTCTTAAGGAAATTAGCCCTGGATGCTCACTGGAAGGACAGATCGTGAAGCTGAGGCTCCAATACTTTGGCCACCTCATGAGAAGAGAAGACTCCCTGGAAAAGACCCTGATGTTGGGAAAGATGGAGGGCACAAGGAGAAGGGGACGACAGAGGATGAGATGGTTGGACAGTGTTCTTGAAGCGACAAACATGAGTCTGACCAAACTACGGGAGGCAGTGGAAGACAGGGGTGCCTGGCGTGCTCTGGTCCATGGGGTCACGAAGAGTCAGACACGACTAAACGACTAAACAACAACAACAACAACAGGATGGGGTAGGAGAAGGATGTGCTTTTTTAAAAAAAATAATACTGCCCCATTTTCACGGGCATGTCTCTGATTATGTGCATCTACAGAGAATGACCGCTCCCCACATCAAATGGGGGGGGCGCCTTTTGTGTGGTTGCGTGCAGCCCCCCGGATCCCAGTGCGGCTCCTGGTAGTTCAGGTCATCTTCCCCAGGCTGGATACCTGGAGGTCTCTGCCTACCTCCGCCAATCGCCCAATCCTGCCTGGGGAGGCGTTGCCAGGGGATCGGCCAGGTAAGGGGAGGGACCATCCTGCCCACACAACAGAAGGTGAATCCTACCTGCGAAGTGTCAGTTGGCTCCAGAGCTTCTCCCACCCTGCCCTCCCTCAGTTAAGTCTTCTTTTGCAGGTTAACCTCTTCTCCACAGGTACGCAGGCGCTGCTACGTCAGGGCCAGAAAGGAATTTTCCTGCATCGGCAGGTTTTGCCTTTTCTGTAGCAAAACGTCACAACTTTGGTGGTTTCAGGCCTTGGGCGGGATCCTTTAGTCTATCTTCCTAAATGGGGACGGGGTGAAGGTGTGACACCCCCCCCCCTTGTGGCGGTGATCCCAGAGTTCCCCGTTAAAGGGGCATTGAGGGGAGGCATTGGCCATACGCCAAGAGGTTGTCATTGCTCTCCCCTCCGGTAGCGAAACAGGGGGTGGGCTCTCTGCTTGAACATATGTTCTCCAGAGCCAGCCCAATCCACACACACTCTGGATAACCCTGATGTCTCCCAGATCCCCGGCTGAGGACTGGGAAGGATAAACGCCCAATGCCTGAGCCAAGGTCTCCCTACATCTGAAATTTAATAAAATTGTGGCCAATTTTAATCCCATAGCATGTTGTCTTGAGTCATTATTCCACTCGGGTGTCGCCTGGGGTTGGGGGGGACTCTGCCTGTCCACGCAGCTAAATTTGGCAGTTGTATAGGAGGCACATTTCACTAAAAACACGAGGTCTGGCAAAACAACAACAACAAAAAAAAACTTTTGACTAAAAGCTGTTTATAATTATTTTAAGAGTCTTCAGGGTACCAGACAATTATTTTTTTTCTACTTTAAAATGTCTCAATTGCGTCCCATGATCGTTAAGACTTAATTTTTTGTATCTATAGCAAAAACTACTAATCATTCACTGATCTCCACTGAGCAGTAGTAGAAAAAGAAATGCTATTTTCGTATTCTGCACATCATGACTCTCATTAAAATCTCATAGAAATGATGCATTCTACTTGGGATACACCGATTATAAAATAAATATGTCTGAGTTTGTGTTTTTGGGCTTGTGCCCTGGCTCCCAGTGGTAAACTTAGTCTATTAATGTCTGATGCTTTAAAGAAACACAAAAGCCCTCAGGCTAGTTTTGTATTGCAATATCTCAGAATAGTGGCTGCATGTATTAATCAGAGCTTTCAAACGAAAGTAGTAAATTGTCCTTGATCTTCAGTAACTCGGGGCCAATGCATATAGCCACAAATGGGGCTTCTTATAAAAATCCATGCACACTTAAAAAAACAAATATGCCTGGATTAAATGTGCATGTAGAGGTAAAACCCGCTGTGTAAAGTGCGAGTATGGTATACTGTCTGTTTCACAATCATGTAATAACTAAGTGAAGTGCCATTATGGAATGCATCATTATAATGTTACAATGCTCATGCTATAGTTGTGAGAACATCACAGTGAAAGACCTAAAAGAAACAGAAATAGGACTGGTCTGCACAGCTTATTGTCTCACTGCCAGTGACAGACTGGGACTAAAAATCAGCCCCAGCGTATGAAGCCCAGTGTGGCCCACATGGAAGAGGGAACGTGCTTGGTTTATTCTGCTCTGCAGGGTAGGACTTGAACCAATGGCTTCAAGTTACAAGAAAGGAGATTCCGACTAAACAAACGGAAAAACTTTCTGACAGTAAGAGCTATTTGACAATGCGCTAGCTAGCATACCATCAGTTCTTTGAAAAGCTCATCTCTTCCCATCTTATCTAGTTCACCAGGGGGAATAAATATTTTACTGTTTGTAAAAAAATTTAGTCTGCTTTGCATCTTCTGTGTAAAATGATTTTTATATATACACTGGGCATTTAAAAACAACAACCACCTGTAAGCTTGGATAAATATCTCTGTTCTCTTTTGAAACTACTCATCTGTATCCTGATAAACATGTCATGTTGAAGCATGAACAGGATCTTGCTGGTACGATAGATCCTCGCCTGTCCCATCCCCATGGGCCATGTTAACAGGTGGGCGACTCTATGCACTTTGGTACTTTTCTTTCTTCTTTTGCAACCCAACTTGAAGGCAAGGCTTTAGGCAAGGGGTTGTCTGCACTATGGAGAACTCCTGTGGGAGGCCTTCCAGAGTTTAGGAACTCCCTAGTGAGGCTGAAGGGACGCGGGTGGCGCTGTGGGTAAAACCTCAGTGCCTAGGACTTGCCGATCGTAAGGTCGGCGGTTCAAATCCCCGCGGCGGGTTGAGCTCTCGTCTTTCGGTCCTAGCTCCTGCCCACCTAGCAGTTCAAAAGCACCCTTAAGTGCAAGTAGATAAATAGGTACCGCTTTATAGCGGGACGGTAAACGGCGTTTCCGTGTGCTGCGCTGGTGCTGGCTCGCCAGAGCAACTTCGTCACGCTGGCCACGTGACCCGGAAGTGTCTGCGGACAGCGCCGGCTCCCGGCCTCTTAAGTGAGATGGGCACACAACCCTAGAGTCGGACACGACTGGCCCATACGGGCAGGGGTACCTTTACCTTTACCTTTTAGTGAGGCTGATCCTAGTGTAGGGTTGCCACCTGTCCCTTATAATAAGGGATTGCCCCTTATTTCAAGGAAAAATGCTGCAACCTTTAAGGGACGCAGTTTGTCCCTTATTTCTGCCTTGTTTTCTTCTCCTTCCCTCCTCTGCTGAGGTGAGTGCTGAGCTCAGCTTCTCCTTCCCTTACATCTCTACCAGCACTATTGCCTCCTTCCTGCCTGTCCGCATTCTCTGTCTCTGTCTGTCTGTCTGTCTGTCTGTCTCTCCTTTCCCTACCTTACCCCCCCCCCCATTATACTAAATCCAGTGAGTGACACAGTTGCGGCCCAATGGATGGCCGCAGAGGACGGTGAGCGTTTGGGGATGGGATGTAGGGGTAGGGCTGAGAAAGAATGGAGTGACTTTGGAGGAGTCAGGGGGAGGGATTGCTTTGAAGTCATTTCTGCACGTAAGTGTCCAGCTGTATCAGACTAAAGTCCACTCTGGTCCAGTATGCTGAGTCCCACAGCAGCCAGCCACAGCCAAAATCTTCCAAGTACCCAGAAAATAGGATCTTGTTGCCAGGACACCATAGTCCCACCGTTTTAGATCTGCAGCTTGGCTCAAACTAGCCCTGCTCCAAATCCCACCCCCTAGTTTTCGTTTCCATGAAAGAGGTGTTGTTTCTCTCTCTTTAGTGGAGAGCAGAAGAACTTCGAAGAAATTTTGTGGATTGGGTTGTGTGTGTGGTTCTGCTGCTGAGGTGGCCAAGCTGTCTTTTTTAATGGATGAACTTGTTTTTGTTTTAAATACTCTAAGGAGTATATTTAAATGCTCTAAGGCAGGGGTCGGCAAGGTTTACCTCGCCTGGGCCGGTTCACTCCAGAGGAGATCCTTCCGTGGGCCAGATTGCGCACCCGCCCGCGACTTCCGGTGTCTGTGCAGACACGATTTTCAGCGCCGCGGAAGCAAGTCCCTGCACTGCGCTGGTTTAGCGCAGTGCGCGGGGACTCAAGCGGGTGGCTCGGTTTGGGGGCGGCTCGGAGGCCGGTTAAACAACCCCCATGGGCCCCTTGTGGCCCATGGGCTTTAGGTTGCCGACCCCTGCTCTAATGATTGTAAGCCTAAAAATACATGTCAATGCATAGAGTTGTGTGTGTGCCTCAGAATCTCTTACGTGCTGAGTTTGTAAATAATGCCATCATTTCCTTTAAAAACTAGACACTCTGAAAATAATGTCCTGGGTTTAAAAAAACCCAAAAGTCTTCTGAAAATATATATTTTTTTGTATGCAACAAATGTGAGTGGAAGGCACTGTATAAGAGTGTATTAGGGCAATCCACAACAAATGTTAAATATAAAGGGAGAGGAATATAGCACTTATGACCATTAATGTCAATACCAGTTTGCAGATTGCTTGAAAGGACATTATAGTGTTGCATATACTTATGCAGCACAGCTCTTTGAAACAAAGCCATTTTTCTGCTTTCTAATGAATGCTGTATTGTTGGTCTACCTGATCAACAGAAAACCACTGTAAATAGGATTCCTTAAAATTTTATCTGTTTTTACCCAGTGGAGGAAATCCTGTCTAATATAATTATATACCTGCAAGCATGTCAGAAATAATTGAAACGTTTACGCTGAAGATCAATACATTCAAAATTTTGGCAGGAGAGTCTGCCACCTATATGACCCGAATATATTTTATATTTAAGACATTCAATTATATTTAGAAAGGTGCTGGGGGTTTTTAATTGATTGTCATTTTTTAAAACAACAACACAACACATCAGCATGTGTATCACCCCACTGTATGTTTTAAAAGGCTCGTGCAAGACACATAGATGTCTGACGAATAGTATTTAAATGGTGGAAGGGAAAATACGATTGAAAGTGTATGTGTCTTATTGTCTATCCAGGTAAGGCTACTGACAGCATCTCAAATAGCTTTCCTGTCGCCATGTGGGAAGTGATGGTAGTAGAGGTGGTAATAATGATGATGATGTGAGAAAATGTGTGCGTAAACAGATTTAATGACAAGTGACAGGGCTGCTGCTTTCACTGAGACACAGATGTAAAAATGAACAGCACCTAACCATCAACACCCCCACCTTTCCACTGGTCAGAGATATCCTTTTGGGGAAAGATAGCCAGCGAGGTTAAAGTGATTTCATAGTGCCCTAAGTGTATTGAAAGCATCCATTATTTTGTCAATTGCAAAGTTAAAATTGGCCAGCTTAGTTACTTTACCTAACCTCACTCCAACATTGTAACCTCCTTTTTTTTTTTTTTCACCTCGGAGTTCAAAAATATTTCAAGATGAAATGAAATCATTAATTTGGATTCAAACGGAAAAGCTCAGGCAGAACTGGCTTCAACCAAGCAAAGAAAACAACAACATTGAGTTCCTTTCCCCATTTTTGTTGAGAAATATGTGATATTGGAAACAAGGGGTGGGATTTCTCAGTTCATCATTAGTGTTTAAGTAGAAAGAGGCATGTGATTTTTCCACATAGGGGACACAATAGAAACAAAACAAAATCCATACAATTAAATATAGTACACTGATCTTGATAGCCTAGCTTTCTCCAGAATACACCCATTGTTTATATGAGTCCTTCAGTATTTCCTAAATACATTGGGGGATTTTTCCATATGACTAATCAGATCTATTAATTCCAATAGGTTTACTATTTATTATTATTATTACTTGAGTACAACTTAGTTGAGCCAAACTTAGTACCTTGATTCTCAAACGCCTTGGTACTCAAACAACTTGGAACCCAAACACTGCAAACCTGGAAGTAAGTGTTCCGGTTTGCGAACTTTTTTTGGAAGCTGAATATTGTTATGTTTCCGATTTGAGTGCCACACTTCCGTTTTGAGTGTCACATTGAGGTCTGTCTATTTTGTGCTTTTGTTTTTGCGGCTCTCTTTTTTTGTTTTTGTGACTGCGTGGAACCCAGTTCAGCTACTGATTGATTGATTGTGTGACTGCAGCACATTGTTTATTGCTTTCGTTTTATGGATCAATGGTCTCATTAGATAGTAAAATTCATGTTAAATTGCTGTTTTAGGGGTTGTTTTTAAAAGTCTGGAACAAATTAATCCATTTTGCATTACTTTCTATGGGAAAGCGTGCCTTGGTTTTGGAACACTTTGGTTTTGGAATGGACTTCTGGAACGGATTAAGTTTGAGAACCAAGGTACCACTGTAAGTTCAGACAGTAGTGAGTTAAATGGACCAACTGTATGGCTGGAAGTAAGGCTATAACCTATATTTGACCCAGTCTTCTTCATGAGATGAGTGCTGATTCAAACCTGGATCTTCCCTGTCCTAGTCTGATACTCTAACCACCAAACCACGCTGGCTGTATTTTATTATTGTAAGCCACTCGTCATTGTGCTAGTGTTTCCTTCTGTTCCACTTCACTGACTGATGCTTGCAGGAGACGTGAAATGCTAACACCATGATGACATAAAAATTATTCCAACTACATGCTACTGGAAAGAGTTGGCAGTTGTGGGCAGTGGCATGGTCAGGGGTATGCATATATGTGTCTCCTATAACATGCTGTTTAGCCTCGTTTTTTCTGTGAAATGAAACATGATATCATGTCAGGCTCCTTCATCTTGTTCCTGATATCCTTGCAAGACCACACATAAAACAGGCTCAAAATGAATTATATGCATAGATCACAATAGCCAGCCAAGATTCGGTGGCTCACATCCAAATTAATTAGCATTCAGCTTGGGAAAAGCAAAACACACACACAAAAGATGGAATAATGTCCTCAAAATATTCTAACGAACAAACTTAGGCTGTGTACACATTGCCGTTTTAGTCTGGCTCCAGTGCGCTCCCAACCACTGGCTTTTGAATCTGTTCAGACGCAACGTTACCTATGATGCAGAGCTGACCTGTTGTTTCTTGAAAAATACTGCCGCTTATTGCATTTTCCAGCAAACCAGTTTCAGTCTGGAAGAAAATCTTAAAGTGCATTCCCTTCACAGTAAAGCAGGGGTTTGAACGTTTGAGACAGCCATTGCTCGTGCGCAGATGGCAGTGCATGCACAGATGACAGTACTATGAACTGGAGTTTGGGAGGGTTGAAAGGGCAGGTAAACCAGATAATGGTGCATAGGGTGTTGGAAAGGGGTAGTACCTCTGGTGGGGGATGCATTGTGCGCCTTCTGGAGTGGTTTGTCCGCCATTGGTCCCCAGCCTGCACTCAGCGTTACCACCAAGTACGAGGAAACAGAAACATGGCAAATTTCAAAATCACTGTAGTTTTCGTGCTTCCAAAATCCGTACTTCCATCTCCGGGCATTTGTTGTTTTTTTTGAAGTCAAGTACGAAAGGGGTGTCATTTTGACTTTTTCCAGGTGTGAAAATGTTAGGCCATCTCTTGTCTTCAAATCCTTTGATTGAACAGATGGATCAGTCTTGAGCATTCTTTGAAAGTGTCCTCTGCATTGCAAGGCCTGAGGCAAAATTGCCTCTTTGTAGAGATGAAGGATGCAGCTATGTGGTGACACTGTATATCAATATAAGATATTGTGGTGGATAACTTCTAGAAGAAGATGGTGCAAAGAAGTTCTGAGAAATAGCTGAGTAGCGTTCTTCCAAAGCATAGGGTTTTCCCAAAGCAAATATGCTTCCTTTTCTTCCTGCAAGAGGCAGTGTAGGATGTACAAGGGGGGAACAACAACAACAACAACAACTAGTGCTGTTTCTCCTTATTCCTCAGTGTCAGAGACATCCTCATATTAACATCTTCCCTTGTAAGTGGTTTGTAGCTAGATTCTTAGGAAGAGGATGGAATATTTCTGCAAGAGGCAATGATCAATAATCGACATTTATACTACTCAGAGCAAAACATAAGATGCACAAGGCACAAGCTAGAAGGTTAATACTGCCTAAAGCATAAAAAATATTAACTTTATGGAGCCAAACATTCAGTAAGGAATATAGGACCTAGCTAGATGAGACATGAGACATCTGTGATCAGATCTCCCAGTGTTTCTGGGGTTTGTCTTTCTTTCTTAAAAGCAGCGATGGGCTCTCTGACATGGAACAGGAGTGTGGTGCTAGGAGAAAGCCCCTTTAACACTTTTCTCCAATACGTGTTCCTGTTGTAAATGTTGATATGGCCCTGGGAACATAAGAGCTTCCGGGCTACTCTAAAACTTTGATGGAGCAAATGCTCACAGTTCTCCTAGGTGCTGCCCTCTGGACTTCTATATCTTGCCACAGACAAAAACGAACTTTCTACATGCACTCATTCATGAATTTTTGCATATCCCCAGTCATGTGTCTTCTACACAATTCATGCAACAGAATGAGCATGTCTATCCACGTTTTGTCTCTGTATACATACAAACTTCAAGGGGCCCAATTTAACTAATGAATCACACTAATGGAAGCCAATGCAAGGTCTTCCACTAATGCGTTGGGACCAGGGCCGTCTTTAGCATATGCGCCGCCAGGGTGCAAAGATCCGCCCAGCGCCCCAAAATTTAGTTTAGCCCCCAAATGAACTTTTATTATGCTTATGTCACTATTATCATTTGAGAAATAACGCTCACGCCTGCACGGCTCCAAAAGGAGTTTGTGTGTGTGTGTGTGTGTGTGTGTGTGTGTGTGTGTGTGTTTTGTTTAAAACCTGCTTTTCTGAAGAAGACAAAGAACACACTAGGAGTTGGTGTAAAGACTCCACACATGCGCTAGAGGAGCTGGGAGGGCCCTTGTGAGTGTGCATATACGAGTTCCTCTTGGGAAGGTTCCGGAGCCTGTGCGCGAGATCAGTTGTGTCAAAGGTGCTGCTGACCCCATTGCCACATAGCAGCTCAATACAATATGCTTAGGTGGCTTCAGCGGCGGGCGCCTGGCGCCCCCCAGAATTCGGCACCCAGGTGTCCCGCACCCCTTGCACCCCTGGGTAAGACGGCCCTGGATGGGACTTTTCATCCCCTCTCCTCCCCTTGTGGGCCCCTGCCCCCCAATTGGCTGTGTGGGGATTGGGGAACCCCCAAAACAGCATGGGCGAAGGAAAGAGGAGATCATTCTGTCTGACAAGCTGACATCCTTGCCCTGACAGAGCGATATCCTTAGCACTTCATCGAATTCCTCCCGCAATTCTCTGCACATTTTCTAAAAATGGGAATCTGTGGCAGATCCTGAACTATCAGGCCCAGTGATATCACTGAATTGTACTGAGTTCCAACACTTTGTTTTTTTTTTTTTTATAAAATTTTTTATTGCGTTTCTTTCCATAGTTTTGTACATTGCAAACACATACAATAGATACAAGAAACATTTTTTCTTTTTTAACAATACAAAAAGCACAGAAAAAAAAAAAGAAAAAGAAAAAATTAGATACATTTGGACTTCCCCACCCCTTCCGGATCTGCGTTCTTTAAATTAACCATGTCAGCAATTTGTTACCTTATTTCATACCTCACTGTAACTTTCAATTGTTATGTATCCAAAATCAATATATTATATCTCAGTTTTAATACCTTTAAAATAAACATAACATATTCAATTCAATTTGTCTCCTTTTCTCTTTTATCACTTATTTTACCATTTACTTAATCATAATTGCTAAAGCATAACATTTCCTGATCGTGCACTATCTTAAGATTCGTACAGTTTGTAATATTTTTGCAAATAGTCTTTAAATTTTTTCCAGTCCCCCTCAATTGTTTCTTGATCCAAATCTCGGATTCTGCCGGTCAGTTCAGCTATCTCCATGTAGTTCATCAACTGCGTCTGCCATTCCTCCAGCGTGGGCAAATCTTGTGTCTTCCAACTCTTTGCGATGAGTATTCTTGCTGCTGTGCTAGCGTACATAAACAAAGTTCTGTCCTTCTTTGACATTTTCTGGTCCACCATACCCAGCAGGAAGGCCTCTGGTTTCTTGGGAAAGGTATACCTAAATACCTTTTTCAATTCATTATAAATCATTTCCCAGAAGGTCTTCACTTTTGGGCAGGTCCACCAGAGATGAAAAAAAGTCCCCTCTGCCTCCTTACACTTCCAACATTTGTTGTCAGACAGGTGGTGAATCTTAGCTAACTTGACTGGGGTCATGTACCACCGGTATATCATTTTCATAATGTTTTCCTTCAGGGCACTACATGCCGTGAATTTCATTCCGGTGTTCCATAACTTTTCCCAGTCTTCAAACATAATGTTATGTCCAACATCCTGTGCCCATTTTATCATGGCAGATTTAACTGTCTCATCCTGTGTATTCCATTTAAGCAGCAAGTTATACATTTTCGAAAGTGTCTTAGTTTTTGATTCTAACAATTCCGTCTCTAATTTCGATTTTTCCACCTGGAAACCCACTTTTTTGTCCATTTTAAAAACCTCTTGAATTTGAGCATAATGTAACCAATCTCGCACCTTATTTTTTAGCTTATCCTGACTCTGCAACTTCCAGTTATCTCCAATTTTTTCAATTAATTCCCAATATTTCGGCCAGTAGGCCTCCATATTGGGTCTTTTTCGAGCCTTGGCCTCCACCGGTGATAACCACCTCGGTGTTTTACTCTCTAATAAGTCTTTGTATTTCAACCAGACTGCAAAAATTGCTTTTCTGACAATATGGTTTCTGAACAGTTTATGAACTTTAACCTTGTCATACCATAGGTATGCATGCCAACCAAAAGCATTGTCAAAACCTTCCAGATCTAGAACATCAGTGTTTTCCAACAAAAACCAATCTTTCAGCCAGCAGAAGGCTGCAGCTTCATAGTACAACCTCAAGTCCGGCAGGGCAAACCCTCCTCTTTCTTTCGAATCAGTTAATATTTTAAACTTTATTCGAGGCTTTTTGCCCTGCCAGACAAACTTAGATATATCCTTCTGCCATTTTCCAAAACATTCCACTCTGTCCACGATCTGTAGGGTTTGAAACAAAAACAACATTTTCGGCAATACATTCATTTTTATAGCTGCGATTCTTCCCAACAAGGAAAGTTTCAATCTTGACCAAATTTCTAAGTCCTTTTTAACTTCCAACCAACATTTCTCATAATTGTCTTTAAATAAATTCAAATTTTTGGAGGACAAATAAATCCCTAAGTATTTCACCTTTTTGACCACACTTAATTCTGTTTCTCTCTGAAACCCCTCTGTTTCTGTAGGTGTCAAATTCTTGGTCAGAACCTTAGTTTTTTGTTTGTTCAACTTAAATCCCGCCACCCGACCAAACTCAGATATAAGTTCCAGAACTCTTTTTGTACTGGGCTCTGGCTCCTGCAGTGTCAAAACTAGATCATCTGCAAAAGCTTTCAGTTTATATTGTTTCACTCCGACCTCTATCCCTTGTACCAACCGGTCCTCCCTTATCATGTTCAGTAGCACCTCCAGGACTGAAATAAATAAAAGAGGGGATAGAGGGCACCCTTGTCGTGTCCCTTTTTCAATTTTAAATTCCTCCGTCACCACATTGTTCACTATTAGTTTAGCTTTCTGTTCTGAATAAATTGCTTGTATTCCATTTTCAAACCCCCGTCCCACTCCCATCCCTTCCAAGTTTTTCTTCATAAACATCCAAGATATGTTGTCAAATGCTTTCTCCGCATCAATAAAAATTAACACCGCCCTTGTGTTCCTATTGGTTTGCAGAAGTTCCAAAATGTCAATGATGTTTCTGGTATTCTCATATAAATGTCTACCAGGGAGAAAGCCTGCTTGGTCTTTGTGAATTACTTCATTTAAAACCTTTTTAAGTCTACTTGCCAAAATGTCTGCAAATATTTTATAATCCACATTCAGGAGTGAGATGGGACGGTAGTTCTTAAGCTGAGTCTTTTCAGATTCTGTCTTAGGTATCAATGTGATGAAAGCTTCTTTCCACGTTTCTGGTGCCCTCTTCCCATCCATAATCTGGTTGCATACCTCCAACAGAGGTTGTATCAAATAATCCTTCAAAGTCTTGTAGTATTTGGAGGTAAGCCCATCCGGGCCTGGAGATTTGCCTAGTTGCATATTCTGAATGGCACCTTCGATTTCCTGTGAAGATATTGTAGAGTTCAAGATTGATCTTTTATCTTGAGTTATTTTTGATAGTCCATTTGTCTTTAAAAATTGATCTATCTCTGATTCTTTCTGAGGCCCCTGTGCATAAAGTTCTTTAAAATATCTGTGGAAGCACTTCCTAATTTCTTCTGGTTTCTGTACCATTCTTCCTTCAATCTCTAGATTTGTAACTGTGTTTAGCTTTTGTCTTTTTTTCAGCTGCCAAGCTAGCAGCTTTCCACATTTATTTGCTGATTCAAACGATCTTTGCTTCATCTGTTTAATTTTCCATTCGATCTCCTGATTTATCAACTTAGAATATTCTGCTTGATGGAATTTGATTTCTCTCAGCACCTCCTTTGACTTTGGTTTAGTTCTCAATTTTTTCTCTCCTTGATGTATTTTCTCCAATATTTTGTCCTTCTTTCCATTCCAGAGCTTTTTCTTAATTGTGTTCTGTTGTATCAGAAACCCTCTCATAACAGCTTTGCTTGCGTCCCAGATCGTTCTTTTTTCTACTGTAGTGTTCAAATTTATCTCAAAATAGTCCTTTAGCGTTTTTTGGGCCTTTTTCACAATCTCTTGATCTCTTAATAGTGTGTCATTCATTCTCCATCTGAAGGAACCGGATTGAGTTAGTCTGAATTCTAATTTCAGAGCGTTGTGGTCGGAGCATGTTTTTGGACAGATTTCCACCTTTCTGGTCTTAGGTGCCAGCCCTCTAGACGTCCAGATTTGGTCGATCCTTGTCCAGGACAGGTGGGCCTCAGAGAAGAAAGTTCCTTCTTTACCTAGGGGGTTCTTTGTCCTCCATATGTCAATCAAATCCAAATTGTCAGTCAGTTCGAAAAAAGTTTTAGGCAGTCTACCGTCTGATGTTAAATTTTGACTTTGAGACTTATCCATATGTGTAGACACCACTCCATTCATGTCTCCCATCATTATGATGTTGTTATAGTCCAAATAATCCAGCAAAATCTCATGCAGCTTCTTAAAAAATTCTGATTTCCCGTCGGGAAACCTGAGTTCCAACACTTTGAAGCAGTGTTCCACTCATTTGATGATGCGTTCTCCCAGTATGCCCACAAAATGTGCTCCAGATGGTCGCTCGGCCATTTGAAGCAGATTTTGAGGGAGCAGGGGAGGCTGCAGGGGAGAGGGGAAGAGGAGAAAAATTCCACAGTATAAAGCAGAAGTATTTTGTGTGACTGGGATGGCAATGTTTGATGCACTGTATCTTCTCCCCCGGGGATGCGGGTGGCGCTGTGGGTAAAAGCCTCAGCGCCTAGGACTTGCCGATCGCATGGTCGGCGGTTCGAATCCCCGCGGCAGGGTGCGCTCCCATCGTTCGGTCCCAGCGCCTGCCAACCTAGCAGTTCGAAAGCACCCCTGGGTGCAAGTAGATAAATAGGGACCGCTTACCAGCGGGAAGGTAAACGGCGTTCCGTGTGCTGCGCTGGCTCGCCAGATGCAGCTTGTCACGCTGGCCACGTGACCCGGAAGTGTCTGCGGACAGCACTGGCTCCCGGCCTCTTGAGTGAGATGAGCGCACAACCCTAGAGTCTGGCAAGACTGGCCCGAATGGGCAGGGGTACCTTTACCTTTATCTTCTCCCCCAGCTGTAATCAATTATACCTCCCCAACATTTCTTTGCAAGGCAGATTTTCCAAATGCAAGTTGGTTGTATTATGCAACAAGGTGGAGCAAGTCTGTAATGAAAAGCCAATGTAGAAACTGATCTGCAAATATTTAATTAGCAAGATATTTCATAAAATGAAGGCTGTATGTTGTTAGACCTCAAGGCCTGCCAGAGAAGACTGTGGGACATGAAGACTCACGCAATTGTCATTCCTCATGAAAGCCTTGAGTGAGTGAGTTTCAAGCTGGTACCAAATAAGATTTATGTCTGAAAAGTTGTAAAACACCACCTCACTTATGGCAAACAGGTCTCAGGGGGGCTGAAGAGCTTTAGTTTAGTCTCACTTAAGTATTATATGATTGGAGCTTAATAGTGTCTAGGATCCAAAGAAGGAATGCACAGGAAAAAACTAAATGCATGGCTGAAACTTCACTTAAATGTTTTCTCCACAGTAATTCCCCCTGACAAAGAGGCAAGTTACTGCAACAGTTTAAAAAGTGAGGGCTTGAGTATCTCTGAGAACCGTTGCAGAGAAAAATGGGGGGGAAATTGCATTCATGATTTCCCCCCAGATGCTCTTATCCTTCCTTTGGATTCTCATTATTACATTAGAGTAATGTGCAATTCCATTGTGTTTAATAGAGTAGTGTAAATTAATTCCAGCATTTCTGGAATTTTAATAAGGAGACCACTGTCAGGTTTTATGCTGCTTTAACATTCATTATTCAAAGTTTGAACCGTGGGTGGAATTTATCTGTTCTTTTGTTTTTAGTCTTCACTAGCTCAAAATGCTTTTTTTTTTGGTAAATATTTTCCTCCAAGCAAGCAAGCATTCTCGACTGCACACTCAGGGAGATTATTTATTATGCTTAATGGCAGCTTATAGTAAGTCGTAAATTAAAGGAACAACTTATATGGTGTTTTTAGGTGTGCCAAGGGTATGCCATTTTGCTAATAATTTGTACTAATGTAAATTGTGAAGTGACATTTATGAACTGCATTTGGCGTCATACATAAAACTCTGGCTAAATGTAGAAACATTGATCTGCTGTTTTATGAGCCAATACTTTTGTACAGGTCAGAGTAGTTTTTGCCCCAAGCCTTTACTAAGGCCAGAGTGTTAAGTTAATAAATGGAAGGTTTAAATTTTATAGACTAATCACTTGGAGTAATCAAAATTTGCTTTTCAGTAGCCGAGCGTGATGTTTACTATCTCCTCACTTTGTAGAAAACGTTGCGTTACGGCCTTGTAGCAATTGTGCATTTTCTAAAGCCTTTGTGAATTTTTATCCCTACTTCAGCAAACGAAACACACAAGAGCCTAGGATGACCCTACTAGATCAAGCCAATAGCCCATCTAGTCCAAAATCCTGTTCTCACAGTGCTTATGGAAAGCCTACCAGTTGAGCAGGACAGCAACAGCACGCATAAATTGGTGCTGTATCTCCCTGAAAAGTGAGAAAGTATGCATCATGCTATGCGTTTAATATGTTGGAGTTACATGAAAGGCATATAAACTGCAGACATGTAATATAACTTTTTTAAAATATATTTTTATTAATTTTTAGCATGCAAATTTTTTAAAGACATACCACACAAATTATTATACATATGTCCTTGTTTGGACTTCCTTCAGCATGTCTGATAGCATTCCGTCTTGATTATTTCTCCTGCAATTCTTAACTTAATATTGCCTTTATCTTTTCTAACAAATCATTTCTCCCTTTCCATTTTTACAATATTTCTTAAATTACTCCTCACAGAACTTCTTGTAGTCCTACAAACGTAATCTGATCATCACAAATACTTTTCAGATACTCAGTAAATTTAGTCCAGTCTTCGGGAAACCTCTGGTCCCGCCGGTCTCGGATCCTTCCTGTTAGCTTGTCTAATTCTGTGTAGTCCATCAATTTCATCCTCCATTCTTCTAATGTTGGTAGTTCTTCTTGCTTCCATTTTTGGGCCAATAATATTCTTGCTGCTGTTACAGCAGCAGACATGTAATATAACTATGGGCAAATGTGAAAAGTATATGATATTTCTAAAGTTTCTCCTGGTTATAGAGGTGAAGTTGGAGAACATAGGGATCCCAAAAAGTTTTGAAAGCAGTGCTTTTTTTCTGGGGGTACGCAGGGGTATGCATACCCCTAAATATTTTGTGACTCTAAGTTTGGCCTCAATGAGGGGCAGTATTTCAATATGAGTAGGAAAATGAGAGTACCCCTAAACATTTTTAAAGGGGAGGGGGAGCACTGTTTGAAAGTATAAATCAGTTTTCTACATTTTCTCTCATATGTGTGTGTGTGTGTGTGTGTGTGATCACCTGACCTCATTTCTATTTAATGTACCTTAAACTTAAATAGGGTTGCCATATTTTAAAAAGTAAAAACCAGGATACCCTCCTGGCAGATGTCAAAGAGTTAATAAAACGGGTTTTTTCAGCCGGAACTCTCTGGAACTCAGTTCCGGCACCTCTCAGGTGGGCGCCATTGAGAACGAGGGAGGTGTTCATGGTAAGTTCTGGCACCTCTTTTTCTAGAAAAAAAGAACTGTAAACAGCTATATAAATTTTTGTAGATATCTGAAGCCTGTCCTGTTTTGGGAAGCTTTTAATGTGTGGTGGGGTTTTTTCTTCTTTCCCTCTGTATTTTTGTTGGAAACTGCCCAAAGTAGCTGGGGCAACCCAGTCGGATGAGCAGGGTATAATAAATTTGTTGTTGTGGTCAGGGATTTTTTTTCCAGTTCCAGCACCTGTCAGGTGGGCACCATTGCCATTGTAAGAGAACAAGAGAGGCGTTTATGGTTAGTTTGGCACCTCCTTTTCTAGACAAATATCACTGAATTGATGATGATGATGCTGAAGAAGAAGAAGAAGAATACATGTGGAGTTTGGCATGGCATTCCACCTCCGCTGTTCCATCTAGGCAGCAGATTAGTTGATCCCTGAGCAAAGTAGGATTCCTCCCCACTCCACAATCCATGTTGTTTGGGTAAAAGGAGACTTTACTTACTCTACACTGCAGTTTCTGTAGGGTTAACATTTGTGATTGGTTGTCCTAACAAGACCAGCCCTACCGCAACAGTGGTGGTGGCGGCGGTGGGGGAGTCAGCACAGGCTAAATATCTGAAAAATAAATAAATATAAGGTCTTAACAATATATGGATGCATTGTAAGAGAAGGGGTTAATTGAGCCTCTTCAGGGAGGGAGGGAGTTTCAGAGTCTGGGTGCCACAACTAAAAAGGCCCAGTCTTTCTTGGTCCCTCCTTCGGTAGTGGTGGAACCCAGAGCAGCACTGATGGGAGGTTCATGTGAGAGCAAGAGGAGGCTCTTCATATATCCTGGTTCCAAACTGCTTAGGGCTTTGTGAAGAATACCCAGCCCTCATTAAATACAGATTGTACAAACATGGAATAGTATGCTTGGTAAAACAGGCTCCTGAAATTGCTCTGGCTACCATGTTTTGACTCAGCAAATCACGTTTTATATAAAGGTTTGTTAGCAGAGTCTACTCTTACCTGAAATGAAACATTTTCAAATTCCTGGTGTGTTTTTTTTTTTGGGGGGGGGGGTTGTAGCTTTACATCTTTGGTTTTATTCCGATGCCAATTTGAACAATCCTGCAGAAGCCAAATATGTACAAGTGTTTATAAACATGCTGTTATAAAATATTAGTGTCTTTTGTCTGTGTAAAGATAGGGAAACAAACTGAACATTTATTGAGGGACCGGTCTATAAATTATTCTTTGGCAATAGAAATATGTTTTGTGACAAACCTAAATCAACTTTAAAAAAAATCATAGAGGTAAAAATGGCAATGTATAGATGGAGCACATTCAGTATAAGGTGAAGCTTTTTTATGCTATGCATGAATGCCTTTGCTGAAAATGGGAAATCTAAACAGCTGCACTATTGTATTCAATTGCTGTCAAAAAATAATGATTTGCTGAGTCTAATAGATCACCATTTGGTCTTGGCAGCTGTTACTGGCAGGTTATACAGTACAGAATACATGCTGTGCATGCTATATTTCTGTCTTATTGGGGTTTCTTACTATAAAGATAGTAAGATATGCAGCCAAATCAAAAGTTAATAGCATCGGACCAGGAGTTCTTAACCTGTGGGCCAGGAATATGCATAAAGAGGGATCATACGGTCCTTGTTTTTCCTTCATTTCATAGCTTTTAATAAAACATAATATGTTTCAGCTCTCACGCTAGATCGCGAAAATGACCTTGAAAATTGTGAGCTGAATATATCTATGTGTGTGTATTGCAGCCGTGCTTCGTGAGATCGGCAGATAGCTTGAAAAAAGCTTTAAGCGACACATGCTGCTCCATTAGTTCCAATCAAAGCACTCTGGGCTTTTTTATTCTCTAGCCAAAGATTTTCACATTTCTCCGAATGAGTTTGCAGACTCTCATTGTGTGCCTCAAGAGGGGTGCAAACATGTGTCATGGGGCTTCTTCCAAATGGAAGAAAGGAGGCATTATTGAGGTTTTTTAATATTATTATTATTATTTATAATGTTTGAAAACATGATGCATTTTCAAGTATGGTAGGGGAGGGGACACCACACACAGTACAATATTTCTTTTGTTCCTTGACTGTAGTTTTCAAAAGACGCTTCAGGGAACTATGTGATTCCTCGGAAGCTTATCAGGGGTTCATTGGTGACAAGATCCAAAATGGAAGAAGCGCGTCCCTGAAAGACACTGCGTGATGGTGACAGGTGGTTCACTGGGCTAGATGGCACTGGGCTTAGTTGTATCTGGGTGAACTCAAGAGTTTCCTGTTGCTGTTCTGTTTATGTTGAAGAGGTGCAGTGGGGTGTTCCTAACCTGGCCTTCCTAGTATGCAGGTTACTGCTGGTAGCCAAGTCAAGAGAGAGAGGGGGAAGGGAGGCATAGCAGTAGGAACCTTGGATTGACTCAACTGCTGCACCTGCACCCACCTCCTTCCTTGCCACCTTGCCTCTCTCCCTCTGTTACTGGTAGCAACCTCCACACTGGGAAGCTTGGTGAGCACTTTGCAAGAGTATACAATAACTGACTTTCCCCAATACAGTGGTACCTCGGGTTACATATGCTTCGGGTTACATATGCTTCAGGTTACAGACTCCGCTAACCCAGAAATAGTACCTCGGGTTAAGAACTTTGCTTCAGGATAAGAACAGAAATCGTGCAGCAGTGGCAGCAGGAGGCCCCATTAGCTAAAGTGGTGCTTCAGGTTAAGAACAGTTTCAGATTAAGTACGGACCTCCGGAACGAATTAAGTACCTAACCAGAGGTACCACTGTAACTGACTTTCCCCAATAACCCTTTTAAAAAAACAAACAAAAAAATAATAATTGCAACATTCAGGGTTTGTGCCAGATATGAGAGATTCCCCAATGGCTCCCCATAGCGGGGGGGGGGGGGGACACATTTGAAGACCACTCGTTTAAGGCACAACAATTCATCAAATTATTATGAATTTTCCAAGTCGAAATGTACTCGTAAAAACCCCAGCCGAAGTTCCTTCTCAGTTTGCCTTACTCTCAAAGCAGTATTGGATATTGCTGGCATCCGCCTGTCTCAAAAGACAACAGAGAGCACCTCGGGGGGCGAAGTCAAACCGCTGGAGAATCACAGCGCCTGCTGTAGCCGCAGAGACTGGGAACTCGTAACTGCTGCCTCCTATGTTGTTTTTGCAAAACAACCAAAAGTGATCTCTCTGGGGGGCAAGCCTGGGCAGTGTGTATTGGGGATGCTGGACTTGGCCTCAGTGATGTGCCCCAAAGGAAAGCAGAGCAATACGTTGGGCACCTGCTTGGCTGCAGGAGTTGCTAGTAAGAGGCATACAAGGCGCTATGCAACCGTCTTAGGGATTTGTGTATGTATTTGGGTATTTGTGTATGTACATATGCTGTATGGAATCTTAAATGTTTATATTATTTTTCTTTTCTATTTTATATTGTACACCCACCCACCCGCACACCAATGGAAGTTGATTGGAGATTTGTTTGGTGACAAGCAACTAGCAAGTTTAATTAGGAATAATAATACTAAAGCTATGGGATGCAAATTGATCCAGTTATTTACTTACTTAGCCTAGATCCTTCAGCACATGTATTACTTTTTTAGGAGTTTGTAATTCTTTTTTTAAAAAGCACCCTCATCCTTTTGCATCATCGGTGAGGATATCCGCCCCACAATTGTTATTGTTAGTATTTTAATTTGGGAACTCATTGAAGAGTTGCTTATCTCCTGTCTCTCCAAACTTCAGAATTGCCCGTGTTCCTTTCATGGTAACATTCATCAAAAATTATGCTGCCTTCACCCCTTCTAAAATAACAGTGAAGATAAATGGATCGATTGACCCCAAGAGCAGTTTATTTATCCCTTTAGTCACACTTCAGTAGTAAAATCAATATTTCTCTGAAATATCTGATATTACAGTGGTTCCAGTAAATACTGACGCTCCTGAACTATGTGTGTGAGAGAACAGAAATTTATTATCAGGTTAGATATTTTAGTATCTATATTGATTTTTCTGCGAATGCTTGTGAAGTTTTTTATTTATCTGTATCTAAATGAGTGACATCTGCTGCTGTGTGGTGGTGGTGGGAGCCCCCCCCCCCCCCAGTAATCAAAGCCCTGTTGAAGGAAAAAGAAAACTCATATCTAACAATCTTAGTAAAAAGTACCTTGTCAGGATTGTATGCTTATTTTGAAATGATGCACTGTCTAGTGGACTGTGTTTTCTCATGGTGCCCCTTTGTTGGACAAATGCGCAGCATGGTAGGCCCCCCCCTTTTTTTAATACAGATGTTGACACCACTTGATGTATAACTACTAAATTGTTTTGGAGTGCTGGGTGGCTAATGGATTGCCGTATGGATGGAGCAAAGGGAACAGAACTGATAGAGAAGGTGCTGGAAAAGGGGTCATGTTTGCCTCTGTCTGTTTATGTATGTTTCTTAATTGAACATAATGACAACTGATAGAAAAACATTATCTCAAATCAAATCTTTCTACTGTAATCCACACATGCTTAAGCTTAAATGGAAATGGTGTGCATATATAGTGGGGGGAAATTGCAATGAAAGTTCTGCAACAGATTTGAGGTGGAATTGAGGCCCTTAGTGAACCACAGAGAAAAAAGATCTGGTGTAGTTGGTAGTGCTGGTGATGGTTCCTTCAGCTTGTTTACTTTCACTCCAGTGGTTGCCTCATGCATGTGGTTATGTGCAGTTGCCTTTGTAGCTTGAGACAACAATCCTCCAAACGTTTACATCAGAATAGCTCTATTGAAGTGTTGGATACCAGGTAGGCAGCCCGGACTGTGCCTTGCTAGGGTTGTAATCTGATAACAGTGTAGTTCATAGAACTACTCTCAAGGTTGTAGCTTAATGTTTGATTTTATCTAAAAGAATGGGAGCAGGTTACAAGTGATTTTAAAATACTCATACAGACAGACAGGCGAATAGATAGACCAGCTATTAAATATAGAATATATACAATGCTGGTGTGTCTCAAACCCTCGGTGAGTTAGGGACTTCCTCTGCATGCGAAGACAAGGCTCCGGCAGATTGAGCGTACGAGACCAATTTCAGCTCGGACTTTTCCGACATACCTAACTGAATCAAATGCACACCCACAGCTGGAGAGGTCTGAATTGCAGCCTAGATGTCTGTTATTGGCAGTCTGTTGGTGGCAGTAATGACAAATTAGAGATGGTTTTGGCTCTTCCCTATTCTGCTGGAACTTGGTATCGCTTCATAGTGGCACGAGTGTTTCAAAATATTTTATTTTGTGCCCTCTTGCCACAGTTCCTTCCCCCTACAATTGCGCCCCAAGTGACCTTATCCTTGGTCATCAAAATCAGCCAAAATGTTATTTTTTTAAAATATAGAGGAAGCAGGGACCTGTTTGTGAAGAGCAGCCAGGTGGAAAGAGTAATCCTAACCTGTGCAGAGAGAAGGTGCATCCTTCCTTGTTTTAGGATCTGCATAGGTGGCAGCAGTGCTATTGGAGCTGAGAGTTTCCTTTCAGCTGCAATGCTGTTAATTCCTTAGGAAGGAGAAAATCTGTGTAGAGAGGGCACTGCCGGCCGTTGCTGTTTCTTAAGAAACTCTTCCATCACCTATTCATACTGGTATCTCTTGTGTTCATTTCTTCCGCCGGAGATGGTGTATGGAAGCAGAGCATGACCAAACGATGGAGGTTAGGGAACTGACTTATTATACTACAAAATAACATACGCCGGGGGTGGCTAACCTTTGTCCCTCCAGATGTTGTTGGACTCCAACTTGGCAATAGAATTGAAATATTGCCCACATAATTGTGGAAATTGTTTGATCGTTTTTAAAGCCTGTAGCTTTTGTATTTTATCTCCAATCCAAATCTTCATTACTGTCATAGACCAGCATAAGGTAAAAGCACCTCCATACATAAATAAAACATGCTAGATAGGCAATAATGCAACTGCAGAAATAGAGGGTACACATAATCATTCTCTCAGTTACAGTAGACCAGCATAAGATAAAAACACATAAAACATGTAAATTAGACAGACAGTTTTAGACCCACTGTGTGGCACATACCCTCCTCCGACGTATGTCAATCATAGCAGCACAATATCTGGCAACTGAATATGTTATATCAGGATTTATATCTTGGAGCAGTAAAGTGATATAGAATTGCCCTGTGTGTCCTGGAAATTTGTGTATTCTTGGAAGGATAAACCTAGCACATATGTTTGTGAAATACTAGCAGTGGAGAGAAAAAATGTCCATTTTTTTCATTTTATCTTATTTTACATTGCTTGAATAGGTTTTGGCTCTTAAGTGGTTTATAGATTGGGTTTGTTTTTTTAAAAAAAAGAAATAGCAACACCACCACCAACAACTCCCATCAGTCCTAACCAGCTTGGCCAGTGGGTGATGGGAATTGTAGTCCAACAGCATCTGGAGGGCCACCCTTACTATAAGGCATGTGCTTCCTTTAGACAAAACAATCAGTACTATTAAACAGATGAGATATGCTTTAACAATACATGATCATATTTGGCTCTGTTTGCTGAAAACTTATAAGCAATGAAGTATGCTGCTACTTCCCTCATTTCTTCTTGAAAATTGTCGTTAACACAAGGAGTAATGTTTTTAAGAGGTCAAAAGACACAATGCAGTGCCATCATTTTTATGACCGTCAAATTAATTTATTTATCCATTGCCTGCACCTAATGGAGATTGACTCTCCTGGTTCCCTGCTGTAATGATGTTCACTGAGTTGAAAATGAAGATGTTGGAGGATAAAAGTAGTGCTCTGACTGCTATTGATTAACTGTCTTGTTTGCTTCATTGTTCAGGCTTCATTAGCCTCTTGGGCAGAGAGGCACCCTGGTATAGCATCCCTGACACCTTGCTGAAAAGACGCAGGCTTTTAAAATGACAGCTTTACTTAAAATACAGTTTGATGTACAATTGTTGATGGCATAGACAAAGACAACACCTAATAAGTTAGAACAGAAATACAAACAAACAAATAACAACTCACTGAACTATACTCATATCAGCCTCATATCAACAATAATCTGGAAAAAATGTTATTAGGTTATGAATATATTAACTGCAATAGTATTTTACAACCCCCCCCCCCCAAAAAAAAACGAGCAGAATAAATTGTAAAGGAAAATGTGGTATTTTAAGAGCTGGCCCAATACAGTGGTACCTCGGGTTACAGACACTTCAGGTTGCAGATGCTTCAGGTTACAGATTCCGCTAACCCAGAAATAGTACCTTGGGTTAAGAACTTTGCTTCAGGATGAGAACAGAAATCGCATGGCGGCAGCGGGAGATATATCTAAAGTGGTGCTTCAGGTTAAGAACAGTTTCAGGTTAAGAGCAGACCTCCGAAACAAATTCAGTACGTAACCAGAGGTACCACTGTACTTTTGCTGTGCCTTCC
This sequence comes from Podarcis muralis, assembly GCF_964188315.1. Classification (NCBI taxonomy): domain Eukaryota; kingdom Metazoa; phylum Chordata; class Lepidosauria; order Squamata; family Lacertidae; genus Podarcis; species Podarcis muralis. The sequence continues at coordinate 75,252,366 of NC_135658.1, read as the reverse complement.
CACCATGAGGGCCATCAGCTGAAAAAATATTGTTGTGCCATGCAGATACCAGTTCCTGCTCTCATCTATCCCATACCCCCCCCAACATTTTGGGAGGGCAGTTCAGGGCACCCAACCATCACCCTGCTGACACCCTCCCTCGCCCCGTATCTGGCTCGCCCACTTGTCCCCTCCTTCCTCCTCCCCCACCCCACCTACCTTTCTCCAGTTGTTCGCCTCTGCAGCACCTGGCCTGCGCCATGTCGGGAGAAGCGGTGCATGCCGGGCCTACCTTCTGGCAGGCTATGCCCAGCTTGCGCAGCTTCCCATCTTTTGGTCCCTCACCCTGGTGTGACCAGCACGGGGCACCAACATCGGAACATTCGGGACTGGGGACAGAAGCCGGTCATAATTGTTCATGTTACAATGTTATGAAAGGTGGAATCATCTTTTTTCTTTAACCACCATGTCATCTGGCAGTTCCCCTCTATCACTGACAATTCACTGCAAACCTCATAGTTTTGTGCTACACGTATTTGTAATCATGAGGTTCTCATGGTCTTCTTTTCATCATGGGCACAATTCAGAGGAAAGTAGGTATGCTTAAGAGCCATTGAAATCAATATGAGGCCCAAGGAGTGTTCAGGGGTGTGTGTGTGTGTGTCCCATTGATTTTATTATGATGTGCCCAGTAGCCTTACCATCATCCAGATTATGTTTGAGAAAGGGCTTTGTACATGGAATGATACATGCACATAAAGATGGGGAGGGAGGTTCCTGCCCCAATCAGAGTTCACCCGAATGTGAAAAATCTCTATGCACGTAAATTGCTTGTAGATACTAAAGGTAAAGGGACCCCTGACCATTAGGTCCAGTCATGGCCAAATCGGGTTGCGGCGCTCCTCTCACTTTATTGGCCAAGGGAGCCGGCGTACAGCTTCCGGGTCATGTGGCCAGCATGACTAAGCCGCTTCTGGCGAACCAGAGCAGTGCACAGAAACGCTGTTTACCTTCCCGCCAGAGCGGTATCTATTTATCTACTTGCACTTTGACGTGCTTACGAACTGCTAGGTTGGCAGGAGCAGGGACTGAGCAACAGGAGCTCACCCCGTCGCGGGTATTCGAACCGCTGACCTTCTGAACGGAAAGTCCTAGGCTCTGTGGTTTAACCCACAGCGCCACCCGCATCCCCTTGTAGATACTATTCCACCATATTTGTTGGCAGATTCGGGGTGGGTAGCCTCCACAACCACCTTCACACATTCCTTGAATGCATGGGTGGGTTCACTTCATCTCCCCAATGAGAGGTAAGCAGGCAAATAAAGCGTTAAGTCCCATGGAATTGAATGGAACTGGAAAACACAAAAACCTCCTTTAGATGATCATTTTTCTGTATTTTTTTCTTAAACATTTTGGAACAGCCATTGCATCTTTCTAACACATCTGATCAGAGGTGTACCAAAGCTCCCTTGTTCCATTGGCAAAGAACTGTATTGGTGCCCCAGGAGATGGGAGGGCGGGCAAGCAAGCTCCTAGTCACACCTAGCAAAAACAGAGAGGAGTGATTTTTGCAGTCCCTGGAACTTGGTGGGGGCCAACCTGGACAACCCCTGGGGTTCGCCCCCGCATCAGATACATGATAAATGCATTTAATTCCCACCCACTCTTCCCAGTCTGCCTCCAGATAAGATATTGTACATGTGTTTGTGTATAAGTTCATGCATGCACATTAATTAAAGTTAAAATATGGAACTTACTTCTGTCCTTGTGATTAGAATGTGTAAATTTCATGGCAGCAGATAGTAAGAAAGCTTGAACTGGATTAATTTTTAATCCTCTCCCTCCCCCTTTAATAGTGGTGTTTGTTTTGTGGATAATCTATGTAGCTAGGTAAAATGGAGAAGCCCGAAACATCTGCTAATCCTTTCACAATCAGAATGGTTTTGTTTTTTTGTTTTTACCAAAGCAATGCCAGTTAAGTGCAAATATGTATTTCAGGTCAAATACAAATTTCTGCGTATTATTATTTTCATTTTATAATTGCACTAAAAGCAGCTGAGTAAGGCCTGGATTGTAAGCCTCCTTGGGAACAATATGTATGCTACCTTGAGTTCCATTATGAAAGAAAGGTGGGATATAAAAGTAAGCGCTATTGGCAAAATATTTGCATGGCCTGAACTGGGCCCATAAAATATACAAATAGTGAGGAGTTTGTTCAGCAGATGCAGAAATGGGGAAAAAATGCAGAAAAATGATTTAACACATACAAAGATGTTTTTGAATGAATCAGACTTTGCTATTTAATTTACATTTCGAGGGCTCATTAGGATGATGAATGACACTGGTGGAGAACAAAACATACTTCCGGAACAAAAGAAAATCTCTGTAGCCTAATAACATTTTATGCCAGCACTTACATTTGTCAGAAGTGGATGCTATTTATCCCTATGATTATTTAAAAATCATTTTTATTGTCCTTTGTTCTGTGTCCTCTTCTGGGAATTTTAATTCAGAGTTTTGACACCTGCTTATTAACTTGCCTGAAGTATGGAGTACAAAGGCTCGTGCTATATAAATAATTCTAACCAGCTATGTTTATATTACTGGCAGCTGTACACAAATTAGCTCAATTTGGATTTATTTCATCTCAAAATAAGAAAGCATTCCAGACAGTGTCACCTTTAACTCACTCATACACTACTGAGATGGCGAAGCGCTAATAAATTGCTTAATACCTGGGCCATGAGCATGTCACTTTCTGGGGAGAGACCTGCAAGAGTGTCCGATTGTCTGATTCTCCCTCTCCCTCTCCCTCCCTCCCTCACACCCACACACCCTGCATACCCTCCAACATTCATCAGATGAAAATAGAGACATTTCTCACCCCCCACAACTGACCCTCTGCAAACCCCCCCCCCATTTTTTGTGACTGCAGACCTTTCCCCATCAGAAGAAGGGCGAGAAATAGGACACAGCACACACACCCTCCATCATCCATTAGAAAACCCCTTAATCCTGATTTTATTTTATTCCTTGGCAGATCTGCAAAATAAAAGCACGCACCAAAAAAAATCTTTTTTTAGAAAGGGGCAAGTTTAGACGCAGTTGCACAAAAGCATTTTTTAAAATAAAAAAGACCCTTGCACTCTGCTTCACTCTGCTTGCAATATGGCAGCCCTAATTAAAACAAATACTGCTTCTCCCCATTGAGTGTGTTTGAGTGTGTAACATTCTATACCACATGATTGTAAGAAAACCTCTCAGTTGTTTACAAAAATATAAAGTAACATATTAGCATTATTGATTAATTTTAAAAAACAACAACCCTGATTTTTAAAAACGAAAAGCTAAAAAGGCTAAAAGCTAAAAAGACATTAAAACACTTCTACGTGCCTGGATAGGTTTGCCTAAACAAAAATGTCTTAAGCAGACAGCAAAAAGAATACAGCAAAAGGACCCTGCCTAAGGTCAATAGGCAGGGAGTTCCAAAGTTAGTGCTGCCACACTAAGAGATTGAATCCTTACACATGTGGTATGAGTTTTATGTGGCAGCTGTAGCAGGGCCAGATCCGCAGATTGAAGCGGCTGAGTGGGTATGCATGTGGTAAGGTGATCCTGCAAATAAACTGGACCCAAACTGTTAGGGTTGTGATTACATCCTAGAAAGTCAAAGACACTGCAGAGAGAGTTGATAACCCTCAACCTGCTTAGAATTTATCTTACCTAATGTGGAAACTCTTCCCCATCTTGGCTATGTTGGAGAGAGAAGCTGGTTGTGATGAATTACTGGGGAAGAGAAAGACAATCTATATGGTCTGCACATACTGGATAAGATTTGGAAACTTGAGTCCATTGTTGTGGATTTATTTTAGTAGTGTTATACCTTTTAAATTCCACATTCACCCAACGTTTTCATATTCTGTCCAAAGAGGGTGTCAGGTATTTTACCATTCATGACCCACCATGTCTCCCCAAAAGCTTTGTGCACACTTAAACAAATACATATACACTTGTGCATTTGTTTATAAACGCAAACAGCATTTCACAACGTCATGCGCATTCGAACTGCATCTGAAGATAAAATGTTAGTATGTTTGGGTGCATTACGCCTCATTATCTAATTGCTTCTTCAGTATTCTGCAAACGACCTGATGTTTCCATACAGTATAGCCACACAGTATAAATGTTGCATGTATACACATTTGTTTCCTGAGTTTCCTGCTGCCCAAAAATAGTTCTGTAGTTCCATCAGTGCATGAGTCAGAGCTCTGGAGGATGAAAGAAATCAGAAATTGCATTTGCATGTGGTAAGGAAACACTTCAGTGTAAGCTTTCCATAGAAGTGTGGAACAGTAAATGCCACACAGCTTTAGTTTATTCATTATGAAATGATGTGGAAGTGTTTGATCTTACACTTTTCCTTCCATAGTCAGTCCTGACTTTCTTTAACGAGTTTGGATGACAATACAAACAGCTACAGTGAAACAGCAAGACTGATTTTCCCCAAGAGCAATTGTACTGCTTATTCGTAATGCAAGTTTGTTTCAATCTCTTTCTGCAGTGGTTGCTCTAACAGAGAGATCACTGGTTTAATTTTCTTTTCCAAATACATGAACAACCTCACACATGTCAGTGTATATTCCTATTCAATGTGTAAGGTATCAATGAACAAATTCTGTGTTTTTCCACACACACACACACACACACACACACACACACACACACACACACACACTATATCCCCTTTTCAACATGGTGTAGCAATGTTTCTATGATTTATGCAGCTTGATGTGAAATATTTTCTATTAAGGTTAATCAATTAAGGGTCAAAGCCAATGCATAAATGAATAAATGTTGCAGTTCTTTTCCAAAAAGGGTTCTGCGTTGCACACTTGTATGCACGTGGAACCAGATATCATTGCATAGAATATTAGCCTTCATGTCTGTTTTTGTGAATTTCTAAAGGCATTTACATTTTATTTTATTTTAAAAAACAGCACTCCATATGAATATATTTGCTTTCATTTGTTGCTCATCTTCATCCCTTCTATTTTCCTTCTTTGCCCCCACGGCCATTTCATCTGGTTGTGGCGAACCATGTGGATTTTATTCAAAGACATCAGGAGGCCACATTTGACATGGTGGCAACATAAACGCTCGTAAAGAAAAGCATACACAGCACCTCAGCCAATCAGATTAAAGAATGTGAGGGCAAAAAGTAAGGCTAGGGAAATGAGAGTGAAGGAGGAGGACAATGGGGTTGAAATGAAGCTGCAGCTGAGGATGTTGAACACCATCAAAACGCATAAGATCATCAAGATTAGCTGAGGTTTCGTTCTTTGTTTTGCAGTAACTCTTGGGCTATGGAGACTGAGCCAATCTCAAAGTAGCTATTCAAATGTTTGGGGAAAGGGTCATAGCTCAGTGGTAGAAGATCTGCTTTGCAGGCAAAAGGTTCCAGGTTCGATCTTCCTGTTCTCCATGAAATCCTGGAGAGCTGCTGTCAGTCTTTGTAGATAGTACTGAGCTACATGGACCTATGGCAGGCATAGGCAAACTCCGGCCCTCCAGATGTTTGGGACTACAATTCCCATCATCCCTGACCACTGGTCCTGTTGGCTAGGGGTGATGGGAATTGTAGTCCCAAACATCTGGAGGGCTGGAGTTTGCCTATGCCTGACCTATAGTCTTACTCTGTATAAGGCAGCAGCATCCTATGTCCCTAGCGTGAGAAAATATTAAACAAATATTCACCCCTATAAGTTCTTCCAATTCTCTGAACATACAGTATTACTTTTTTATTTATGCTTCTGCTTTGCTGTTCCCCCACCGCACACAAAAGAAACTCAAAGCAGCTAACAACAATACAGTATGCGCAACAATTAAACCAAACAAAATGCATTAAATAGCCACACCAAGTTTTGATTCCATTCAACCTAGAATTTGTTTTTTTTCTTCATTCAGATCCAAGTAGGGTCAAGGCCATTAAGAGGATTTGTGGACTAGCAGACATCAAATTAACACTCCCCCTCGCCAGAATGTAGAGTGGACCAGATGGATGTATCTACTCCCATTTCCAAGTAATTGGGCACTCGCACTAAGCGTAATTAGTTTTCTTTCTTTAAGCCAAGGCGTTAAAAGTGAGTCACTACTTCCAGTGATGGCACATTAGTGGACACGCTATGGGCATTCTCTTGGCCTCCCAAAGTCACAAACTTCCCCATAAGCCCCCAATAAGACAGGTTCTGGCTAGGTGTCCAGATTCCTCTACTCAAAAGGGTGATTGACTACTTTAACCTGTTCCTGACCGGGCTCAGGAAAGACAACATTTGGTGCCCAGTGAAGGGGGCTTCTAATTGATCAAACAACGAAATCCCCTACAGAGTAATGCTATCTAGTATGGCCTTCTTCCTTTACCTTATGTCTATACCATTCAGGCTGAGCTGCAGGTCCCTGGATGCTTTGATGAAAAGCTTTGGTCTCACTATTCACCATCCAGTGCTCAGCATGAGAGGGAAAGGAACTTCTAATTCCATTGTGCAGGCCAGCAGTGACAACTACAGAAAGGCCTTATCTCCAACCTCCTTTGTGCGATCAACTCAAGCACAGATGGGGGGGGGGAGAGAGAGAGAGCATTGACTTTTTGTTCAGGTGTAAAAGTATTTAAGGTCAGCACCGCAAATAAATCTTATGTAATAGTTTCTTTATTATGAATTTGTGGCCATAGCCTAGGTCCATTCTTAAGATTTCCTGATGGCGTTGGAAAGATCTGTGGTCTTATCCGTGTTGCAGATTATGGACAATATTGATACGATTTCTCAAATGATTAGATTTTTCTTTATGTTCAGAGAACTCCATCTATTCAGTGATTTATGATTCATTTAATTAGAAAAGCTCTTAGCGCTCAGGCAGAGTACAGGATTCTCCCCTCCCCCACCGCCATCCAAGCCCAAAGGTGCATTCATCGTAAAATAATAAAATTTGTTCTGTTCACTAAAACCTTTATAATTATTCAGTAATGATAGAACAAGAGCTGATTAATAGGTTATTAATTGTTATAACCTTTTAAACATATGAAGCGAACACTCTTAGGGGCTTTTTTTATAGCCACGGAGAAATGGGCTGAGGTCTTTTCCCCATCGTAGTAACTGATAAATGACTATGCTAGAATTTCCAGATATCCTTAATAGTGCATGAGCCAGGATGAAAATTACTCTGAAACAGGATACTACCACCTGTGGCTTTTGGGGTTCTCCTTAATGGCAAGTATTCCATCATCAGATAAATGTTCAGTGTTTTTTTGGGGGAAAAGGGCAACGACTTGTCTCCCCTTCCTGGCTTTTTCCGGATGCTCTCCTTCCATTATTCTATGTTCTTTCCCTCTCCTCTCATCCCACGCCCATTCCTCAACCTTCATAGGGATGCCACCCCTGGCACCCCTCCCCCACCCAGGCAGGTATGATGGAAGCAGTTTCTGTGGCCCATGGGAATTTCCCCATATTCAGACTGCAGTGATACCCACAGATTCTTGAAGTAGGCGATTCTTCATTCCCCCATCCTCCTTGCCAACTGAAGAGGAGACCTGCAGAGCTTTCCGGCCTTAGCCTTAACTCCCTTTTTTTCCTGCTGCATTCGTTCGTATAATTTTCATCTCAGTAGGACTGAATACCAATGATCATTTATAAACAGTTTTTCTCATTATGTTCATAGTTATGGCATTATTTTTTATAGCTCGCTAATTACAAACACGCGAAACAGCAATGTTTGGTGTTAAATAATGTAAACAGCAATGTAATTCATTTTCACATTACATAGCTTTTATTGATTTATTGCTAATTTACTTTTTAAAAAGGGGGGATGGGTTCGTGGAATAAACTATCTATTTCAATAAGTTGGGCTGTGTAGTACTAGCTGGTGTTTAGATTCACATTACAGTGTTGCAGAAAGGTCAATTGTTCCATAATGTCCTCTTTTGTTGTAAGTGTCATTCTGTTACAGAAAAACAACAACTATGCAAATAGGTTCTTGGTCTTTTTCTGGAAGAAGAAAAAACAAGCTTGTTGAATATATGCAGTTGCTATCCTATTCAGGCTTACTTTGGAGTAAGTTCCATTAAACACTAAACATCAAACCCCACCCCACCCCACCCCCCAGTGCAGTTTTTGAGGGGGTGTGGGAGACTTCAGATGGGAAGAGTGCAATATGAAGTCCTGTTGTACAAGTGGAAATCTGTCCCACTTGTGCACAGACACCCCTGGAGACAACCCTTTGGGACTTACTTCTGACTAAGTATTCATAGGATCACTGTTTTAGTGGCTTAAGGCTGTTGGTTTACACCAGGGGTCAGCAACCTAAGGCCCATGGGCTGGAAGCATCCCGCGGAGGTCATTTGACCAGCCCACGAGCCTCCCTGAACCGAAGTGCCCGCTCGTGCGTTGCACTAAACCAGCACAGCGTGGTGCAGGGACTTGCTTCCACGGTGCTGGAAATTGCGGGCGCGCACACTCATGCACACACACAAATCTGGCCCTCAGAGAGATCTCTGTGGGACCAATCCGGCCCAGGCAAGATAAACCTTGCCAACCCCTGGTTTACACTCTGTCTTCCATTTGTATGGAATTTTTAGAAGGTTTTTATTGGTTGTATTTGTTGTGATTGGTTTTAGTGTTTATATTGTCTTTGTAAATAGCTTCGGGAAACTTTTTATGAGGATAGTCACTAATCTGCATTTGCCCCACATTTGTAATAACACCATTGTTTAGTGTTGCAACCCCTACACTTTGGAACTCCCTGCTTATTGAGATCAAGCAAGCCCTTTCACTCTTGTTGGCGCCTTCTAAAATCATTCTCGTTTAGACAAGCCTATGTAGCTGCTTAGGAAATTGAGATCATTTTAATCTGTTTCAGTATTTTAAATTTCGTATGGTTGCGATTTTTAAAATTGATGTTACTGTTTTATATTTTGAAAACAGCTTTGGCATTTTTTACTTTTTTACAAACAAGCAGTTAATAAATTTTATTAAATAAATAAGCAAGTCCCACTGAAATAACTAAGAATTGCACTGGAAATCTCATTGGCCCTTTACAATGAGATGTCTGCATCATACTCTGTTAGACATGTGCACAATATGCTTCTGTTCTGAACAGTTGCATCTTTGCAGGTTTTCTAGGAAAAAGTAAAACTTACTGGAAACTGACTTTTTCTTTTAAGGGAGCTGTTCTGGGTTAACAAGGTGCATATGGTTGTTCTTTTTTGACAGTTTGCATTTAGAGGCGAATCTATCAAATCCATGCTTTCCGAAACAACATGAGAACCAAAACACATCTATCATTCATAATGCACACTTACCTGAACTTTTAAGTGCAGTTTTTCAACCACTGTTTGCAAAAATGCATATATTTGGTAAAAGTGTGCATTAAAATGAATATATTTGAGAAAATACAAAAATGCACTGTATAACGAGAAATTGCCCGCAGAAATGTATACAAGTATGTGTTGAGAAATGCGCACTAAAGTGCTGAAGAATTTTCATGAGGATTTTTTAAATTTCTGAGTAACCACAAGCACTGTATATGCTTAATGCTGACTTTTAAAATAAAGCGTTAAAAACTGAAAGCTTCTGTTAAAAAGTGGGACATAAATATTTTAAATTAAATAGAAAAAAATAAAATTGGTTTGAAAACGCAAAGCACTAGTGGACCTTGGTTTTTATTAAGGCTGGGCACTAATATGCTGTGCAAATAGGTTTATCTGCTACAAGGAGAAAAAGATCCAATTTCCTCTATGGAAACTTTCCAGAAAAAATAGGTATCTATTTCAAACAATTATTCATGCATTAATGCACTAATAAACATGTTGCAGCAGATAATGTACTATGCAAAATACATTTTCAAAGAAGCCCAGCTGGCTCTTCTGGAAAGACAGTGTTTTTAGAGGCAAGGAACTAAGCCCTAGGTACTTTCGAGAATATCCTGCTTTTGCTGAGTGCTGATAGGAATCCAACAGCATCTAGCAGGATGAGCTCTGCAATCTGCAGTAGCAGTTTTAATTATGACCATTTTCCAGCAGCGTGGCAAGAGAATATGTTCAGCTCAACATCCATTTTAATAAATAAGAAAAGCATTAATATACTGTGACAAAGTATTGATTTTCTGCAATCAATCTTTCACAATAACAATAAAAGCCTTATATTTTATTAATAGAACTATACAGTTCCAGTCCATTACATCTCCTCTTATTGTTTCTGGACTGCAGTGTGTGTTTTTTATACGAGCAAAATGTTAAAGAGTTATGAGGATGCCTGGCTAGAATGTCTAAAAAACATTTCACTGGAGGTGCCCAGGCATCTTTTATAAAGTGAAATATTATCAGTGCAGCTGTTTATAATTGATTACTCCAATGTTGCTGGAAAACTAGAGAGGGTTGAAGAGGTTTCATTTCCCCCGCTCCTAACCTTAAGAGGCTTCAATCACAGTGTAAAAATCCCAGGCCTTAGTAACAAGAAACAGTCTGCACTCCAGAATCATCTCAGCGCTTGCATACGAACCTGTTTTCCTGTGGACATATTGAACACACGGACCATTGACAATTACTCTTCTACAATATTGTATTCAACTCTCTGAAGAGCTATTGTCTATATGTTAAATAAAACCTATGCACCTTTACCAGTGAGTAACAGTACAATCCTATGCAGTATAATGGGTGTTGGGACAAAAAATTCCCATACTTTCATATATTCACTAATGGGGACTGAACTGGCAGTGATTAACCAGGAATGAGACCTTGGGATCATAGTGGATAGCTCAGTGAAGATGTTCACACAATGCTCAGAAGCTGCAAAACAGGCAGATTTCATGTTAGGGATCATTAGAAAATGGACTGAGAATAACAACACTGCCATTATCATCATGCCATTATACGAAATGATGCTGAGAGCACACTTGCAATAAATATTGTATACAGTTCTGGTCGCTATTGTAGAGCTGGAAAGGTTTCACAAACGGGCAACCAAATGACCAACAGGTTGGAGTCACTCCGCCATGAATAAAGGTTACAACATTTAGGCTTTTTAGTTTAATGAAACAGGCAAGTAGAGGATGACAAGATAGAGGTGTGTAAGATTATGCATGCAGTAGAACTTGAAGCCATCCAATGAAACTGAATGTTGGAAGATTCAGGACAGACAACAGAAAGTACTACATCAAACAATTAAACTATAGAATTTATACTCTCAAGACATAGTGATGACCACCAACTTTGATGGCTTTAAAAGGGGATTGGACAAGTTCATGGAATATAAGCCTCTGTGTGGCTACCAGCCACAATGGCTATGTTCTACTGCTGGAGGCATTTTAGTTGCTGGTCACCAAACCATGGGTGAGGGCTATTGCATTCCATCTTGCTTGTGGGCACCCCATAAGTATCCAGTTGGCCATTGTGTAAACAGGAAGCTGGAAGATGGTTTTGGCTTCATTTAATAGGGCTCTTCTTATGTTTTTACATCTGCTCAGAAGTAAGTCCCTTTGGGTTTGGGTTGAAGCCATCATCCTATACACACGTACTTGTGATTTAGTCCAGTCCTATGCACACTTAATTGTAAGTCCCATCAAACTAAGTAGGACTTACTTCTGACTAGACAGATGTCAGACCCACTGTTTTCAAGATATCTTATTCTCCGGTAAATGCATAATTTCATTCTTAGTGGGATGTATCAGTGTGTAGTCACTGTGCATCTGTTATGTACTGAGTTAAATAGGATCTAAAATGCAGCAGTCTGATTGGTCCGTAGGAGCCACCCAATCCAACTCCGGGTGGAAGTGAATCCACAACCTGATTGGCCTACAGGAGAATCCCAGAATTAGCCAATCACGTGGGGCCCACTGTGTAAATAATGTATATAAAGCAGACATTTCAGGGGAACTTACATTCCTCACTACTCTGATCTGAATAAAGAGCATGAAATCCACACTTGACTCCGAGTATATTCCAGCATCCTTCAGCATTATATAACATTTTTAGTCATATTTGTGAACACACAAATATGAGGTGAATTTGTACCACCTGAAAGCACTTTCTTTCCACGCCAGCATGCTATAGCAGAAGCTTTTATTTTATTTTTCAAGAGGAAGAAATCACAGGAACGGAAAGAAAATGTGCTTGCTGGCATTTTCCATCCACAAAGCAGTAAAAGCCATTTTCCTCTGAGATTTCAGACAGTTTAGTATCTCTGAACATTCTGAACCTAGCTGAGAGAGCAGAACCTCTGCACTGATAAGCTTTTGAATGAATCTTATCTTGAGGTTCAGAGCAAAACTGCTGGGCAATAAATGGTCAGGGCTTGTGGGACTTGAGAGTAGCCTCCTCCCCTCCAATAAAACCAGGAGCACTCTCCTGCAAGCTCTGTAAAAGGCTAGCCAGGTAAAGGTCAATTAGAGGGGAAGACAGGAGCTCTCAGAAAACTGGGTCATTTTAGAAGCCAGACTGTTTTGTGATGCAGGACTTTTTGAAGCAAGAAGCCTTTCTTTAAAAAGCGAATGTCTTCCCCAAATGAGGAGGGGGTGGGGAGAAGGAACACTTACAGTACTGGTAGAACAAATGGAAGGCAAGTGAATTTTATTTTGAAGAAGATATTACTGGAACCATTAAGACAAACAATAACAATGTCTTTAAATACAGAAGAAGGAAGAAACCAGCCAAGAAGATGGTTGGACCATTAGCCAATAAATGTGTGAAAACATTACTGAAGACTGCAGAGTAACTGGATTTTTTTGCAGCAGTCTTTGTTATGAAAGTTATTTGACAAATATTCATGCCTGAACAAGTTGCTGCTGGGTCTTCATGACATCCACCCCGGGGTTGTTTAAGAACTCAGGTGTGAAGCTGCTGATCTAAAGTTATCAGCTGTTGTTGTTTCCTCACATCTTTACAGGAAAGTGTTCTGGGCACCCAAAGACTTTTGGCTTAGGGAATATCCCAATACAGCAGTTGGAAAGTCCATATGCTGCCCAGTACATCAGAAAAGTGACAATATACAGTTCAGCAGCAAAATTCAAATTTCCCTGGGGTCGTTGTCCTTCTGACTCGGGCAACTTCTGAAAAGCAGTGGCCCCAGCTCTAAAACACAATTCACCAAGATCCCACCAGAGATGGATGAGCATTATGTTACGTATAGTAATTTAAATCACTGAAATTGTAAATGCTTGTATGCACTACTATGTGTTTAAATTTGATTGGCTGGTAACTGAATTCTAGAGAGTTGTCTGGTAGTTCTCATGTGATTGGCTAACATTGGTCACATGGGAGCTATCTAGCGAAGGAGAGACTCCGTTTTGTGCAAAGCAAGATGACTATGTTTTAGAATCCACTGTGAACACTGCTAAGTTGAATAGAGTGTTGGAGTGCTTCTTCTCTGCTCATAAGAAAGAGAACAAAACTGTAGGAGAAGGTAAAAGTGGAGATCTCATAGGAGCTGCAAAGCATGCCCTAACTGAGACACAGAAGGCTGAATGCTGAGCTTTGGAAAGAGAGGAAAATAGTTGTTTGGAAGTTAGAAAAAGAAACTGTAAGCCCATGCTTGGATAAGCACTTGACTATAAATATTATGTTATAATTCATCTATAGCTATAAGTTTCTGCAAGTAAAGTTTTTGAATGTTAAAGTCTGGACATTGGTTTAATTTCCAAAGAAGAGTGTCAGTCCTATATCTGATCTGAGCTTCTTAGCTGTGATTATGCTATACTTACTTCAACAGAATACACCCTTAATACAGTGTCATTTCAAACTGTATCTTACTCAGCTGTGTTGTACAATGTGTTTCCTCTTGGTGCAAGGTGATGTTGATGAACATTTAGGAAAAGGAGTATAATAGGTAAAATTATGTTTACAATTTAACATTTTCTGTTTAGTAAAAGTTGTTCTGGCCTTTAATTCCACCTTCATTTTATTTTGTGATGAAAGGGACAATTTATTGAGAAATTCTGTGCAACTGGAGTAAAGCACAGCAACAGTCACTTCATTTCAACAGTGCTTATACAGAAAAGGCTTCTGATGGATTACGGCCTTAGAGCCAGTGTGGTGTAGTGGTTAAGAGCAGTGGACTCGTAATCTGGTGAACTGGGTTTGATTACCCGCTCTTCCACATGCAGCTGCTGGGTGACCTTGGGCCAGTCACATTTCTCTGAAGTCTCTCAGCCTCTCTCACCTCACAGAGTGGTTGTTGTGGGGGAGGAGGGGAAAGGAGATTGTTGGCCGCTTTGAGACTCCTTAGGGTAGTGATAAAGCGGGATATCAAATCCAAACTCTTAGAGTTAAACTGCAGTTTTGGTGTTTTTTAACTGCATCAAGTACATTAAGCAATGATTCTAACTTATTGAAATGGGGACAAAATGAACATTGTTTAAAAAATTACTTAATTTACATTTTTGCAGACCCATCATTTCTCACTGTATATCTGTGTTACTCCTTGTTTACAGGACAATGGGGAAGGAGATGACAGCTGCGTTGAAGAAATTTTACGGGTAGGACTCTAGTTTATCCTTCTATTATTTATTAATGCTTGATCTGACTTGGTGCTTCCCAGGCATTCTATAACAGATACCAACAGTTTGAAATATAAAGACCAGAGAAAAGAGAAATCTATATGTTGCATGGGCAATATGATTATTGTCATGATGTGGTTAGTCACTAGATGGCACTGGATTTAGTTGTATCTGCATGGTATCAGGAGTTTCCTGCTGCTGTTCTGTTGTCATTGGAGAGAGAATAATGTTCTCCTATAGCGTCCCGGAGAGTCTTCCTTAACAATGATGTCACTGTAGGCTAGACAAACGAAAACAAGGCCCTAACATTGGTGTTTCATTTTCCTTAAAAGGAATGTGGGGAATTTATGGTATGTTCATTAACCTGAGAATATGATTTATGTCTGTTGCTGCTCTAACTTCCTTCCACCAAATATCTTAAATCCAATTGTTACTGACAGGAATTGAAGACACACGAGGTTTCTATGAAAACCTTACACTTGTAAGAGTATTATGGAAAGCTCACATTTTAATTATTATTTTCTTGTATAAGTTGCAAGCAAGATGCTTTCATTTCTCTTCAGTGCATTATAATTGTTTGGCATTTATTGAATTCATATTGTTCTGGTATTCTCTTGCTTCCCCATCCCTCTTAAGTAATGAAGCAACATGTCAATAAATGGGAAAGTGAATACAGTGGTACCTTGGTTCCCAAACTTAATCCATTCTGGAAGTCTGTTCCAAAACCAAAGCGTTCTAAAACCAAGGCATGCTTTCCCATAGAAAGTAATGCAAAATGGATTAATCCATTCCAGACATTTAAAAACAACCCCTAAAACAGCAATTTAACATGAATTTTACTATCTAACGAGACCATTGGTCCATAAAATGAAAGCAATAATCAATGTACTGTACTATAAAATGAATGAGACAGTATTGTAGATCAGTGTTTCCCAACCTTTTTTGGGCAAAGGGACACTTGTTTCATGAAAAAAATCTCGAGGCACACCACCATTACAGCCCCGTGACGTCAGCACGCAGCGTCACGCCGGGAGGGACATGAATTGCTAGCAAATTACATAATCACCTCCTTGAGGGCTGGCTCATCTTCTCCGAAGGCAGAACCCCATTAATTAACAGCACAGACTCACACCATAGCCAAGACGAGGGGGGAAAACCTCAGTCATGCACAGTCATGCACATGTGGGGGCTAAATGAGGACGAAGACCGGGCAGAGAGCAGAGTTCAAATCACCCCACCTGGCCAGGACAATCCCTGGGTGCTCCCTTGGGCCACTCGCCTGACCCACCTCGCAGGGCTGTTGTTGCGAGGATAACACGGGGAGAACCACGCGCGCCCCCGGGAGCTCCTTGGAGGAGAAAGCGGGCGATGAATGCAATGCACGAAATATATGAGAGGCGACCAGGTTTTGCAGGTGAGGGCCCCCCGCCAGCCTCCGCTTCCAACACCCGGCGCAACAACACCGAAGTTTTCCCCCGGGCTCGGCTCGGGGAGCAACGCTGCTCCCCCCCGGCTCCCCTTCGCCCTCCCGGCTCTCTCTGCCGCCCACTGGGGACCCCCCTCACCTGCCAAGTCCGGAGCGCCAGTGGAAGTTGCATGCATGCATGCAGGGCGCCGCGTTGCCATTGCATTGCACTGCACTCCATGCAACACCTGCACGCATGCATTGCCTTGCACGCCCGCCAAGGGGTCTCCCCGCGGTCCGATGCGTTCCCTCCGGCGCGGATGCAGCATTGCAAAAATAAACAAACCCCGACGCAGCCCTACCTGGGGGGCAGCCTCCGCCGCTCCGCCTCCGCGGGGATCCCCGGGCTCCATCCTGCCGCCCGATCTCCGGGGGCGCAGGCAGGCTGCGCGGGGTCTGCGCGGAAGAGCCCTTGCCCGCCCGGCCGCCGCCGCTGCGCTCATTCCATGGCCGGGAGAAGAGCGCTTCAAACAAAACGCCCGGCCCGCCAGGCCACGCTGGGAAACGTAGTTCGCGCACCCCGCGTGGGCGCGGAGCCCAAGGGCGAGGGGACTACGGATCCCGGCAGCCCCCGCGCCGGGGCGGAGGGGGAGAGGCCGGGTGCAGGGATGGAGGGACGGGTGGGCGAGTGAGTGAGTGAGTGGCAGCCGCCAAGCCTTGGCCGAGAGCCAGGAAGGGCCTCCCCGGAGGAGGAGGAGGAGGGAGGCGCAGAGCGGGAGGGAGGGAGGGAACCCCAGGGGTCATCTAATGACGGCGCCCCAATCGAAAATTTGACTTTTTTAAAAAAAAAATTCTTTCAATTTTTTAATTTTTCCCGCGGCACACCAGGCAACATCTCGCGGCACACTAGTGTGCCGCGGAACAGTGGTTGGGAAACACTGTTGTAGATGATAAAAATTAAAATTATTTTTTTCCTTACGTGCACTGATGATAGTCATTGTTTGGAAGGAGGGCTTTTATCCATTTCTACAGTCATACAATCAATCAATCAATCAATCAATCAATCAGTAGCTGAACTGGGTTCCACACAGTCACAAAAACAAAGTCACAAGTCACAGTCACAAGTCAGTCCCATAAAACGAAGAACAAGTCACAGTCAAAAAAATGAAAAAGCCACAAAAACAAAAATGCAAAAAAAAATAGCAAAAACAAAAGCATGGGTGCTCGGGATTCAACAGCCGACAGCTCAACAGGAAGCCTCTGATTAGCAGTGGGGGACTCAATTTACAAACGGAACACACTCAACAAGAAGCGGAACATGTTCAGCTTCTAAAGCAAAGCTCACAAACTGGAACACCTACTCCCGGGTTTGCAGCGTTCTGTTTCCAAGTTGTTCATAAACTAAGCTGTTCTAAAACCAATGTACCACTGTGAGAAGTTTGGTAGGATAAGTAAGGGAAGAGCAAGTGAGTCCATGAAAATACAAGCATAAAGTAAAAATGCAAATAAGTAAGAAAATAAGCGAATTAGAATGAAAGACTTAATCAAGTACAAGGCACCATTATTTTGGGACCAAATACAAAGTTGTAGTGTAGGCCCCCTGCCACACGCATTTGACAATCTTATGCCAGACACACAATTTCATTAAATTTGGGAAAAAGTTAATCTTAGTTCTGAAATTACATTGTGACATACACTGGAGCTTTTCTGCTATGGCCCATCCCACCTCACCCATCTTGCTCTCTTTCTTGGAGAATAGTCCTGCAAATCTTCCATATTACTTTCTAAGTTTTTGGTTGGTAAAGGCATTGGGTGCAGGGTTGGCCTGTCCATGAGGCAGATTGAGGCAGCTGCCTTAGGCAGCAGAATCCAAGGGGCACTTCTTCTGCGGGGGGACACCACTGCTACCAATGGAGGAGAGGTGGTTTCTATGCTCTGGTGAGATCTCACTTGCTGGGGTCCTGGGAAGGTTGTGTGAGGCCTCCACACAATCCAGAGCCCTGAAGCTACAGCTGTGTGGCCCCATTAAGTCCGGCTTGGACAGGAGCAAAGCATGGGGAGCTACAAGGGCAGCTTATATTGGTGACCTTACGGTGCGGGGCAAACAGCGCCAGGGGCGCAGCAAAGCTGTGCCCGCCCCGTGCATAGTCCCCTGCCCTCTCCCCCAAGGCCGGGAAGACAGCGGACCCCCACCCCCAGTATGCAGCCATGAGCAGCAAGGAATGGAGTGGCTTATATTCAAGTATTTCCCCCTTATTTCTCCCCCCCCCCTTCCAATTTTAAAGGTGCGGCTTATATTCGGGTGCAGCTTATATTTGGGCCAATACGGTATATAGAAATAAAAAATAACAATAAGATAAAACCTCTTCTGAGCAGTATGGTGAAATATAATGCTGAAAGACATATGAATAAAGCCAGCAAATACAAATAAACAGAACTTTCAGCTTCTAAACAATAAGATTAAGCAACTTCTAGAAGCAACGTGTACTGAAAGACAGGAGAATCTGGTAAGTTGAGCAGTTTCTGACATCCAAATGACCTGTTTACAATATTAAGTCCCAATGTGGAAGCTCCTTTGGATACACATTCCATTTACACCTGTAATTCCTGGTCTAGCAAGTGATATACACAAAGAATCTGGTTTCCACATGTGGATCTCCTTAGTTACATTAGGTTGCGTGTCTGGGAAAGCCTTGCAGCCAAATACAACAATCCTACTTCATTATATTTTTGAATCAAAAATTAAAAGTGAGACAAGGTCAGACATCTGAGAGCAGATGTTGAGTTAGTCAAAATAATTTACAAATATATTTCCTGAAACAGGAAGCAAGAGTGCAGTGTGGGCTAAATAAGATAGACTTCTAAAAATAGTTCTGAAATAATATAGCTAGAAGTTGCAAGAAAACATGATCTTTTCCATTTTTCTTCCTCTTTACAATATGGAAGATCAGGTCAGGTCAGGATTCTTTCCATGTAGCTTGGTAAAAACTTGTTCTGCTTGAAAAGCACAAATATGTTATTCTGCCCCTCTCAGTTGTTCTTCTTTATTCACTTAAAATTCCATTAAAGAAGTCTATTAAAATCAAAAAAAATGTGCTCCTTGGAGACTTCATTTTTATTCTAGAAAATTGGAATCCTACTGAGGTATAAATAAAGCCTGTGAGTGAATTCTGAGCATATTTTAAACTACCCAAGAGAAGATTAAGATGGCTGAAGTTCATTGACTCAGATTGTCAACAGTATGCTGCTAGCTGAAATGATTAATCGCTTTGATAGAAAACAGAAGTAAATTTATCAAAAGGGAAGAAAAATAAGCAGGAGGGACAGTGCTGACTATAGGGGCAAGTTGATTGGATGTTTAATAATGCATAACAAAGTGTATGTCAGATTATAAGGAAATCACATGTAGCTGAAAGAAAATGAAATAGCATCATGGTAAGAAATATTTGTCTTATTTAAGCTAACCAGTGAAAGCTTTGAATCTGTTGAAATCAATGAAATTTCCTGACAAGTAAGGCCTTTTTAAAAAAAGTCACATGGGGCATAAAATGTCCCAAGAAGAAATCTGTCTATCTATCTGATCAGTAGGGGGCTTCTTTTCCTAGTATTGCAGTAAAATGCGGCCCCATGATAGTTGTTTTTAAATGAGACTTGCTTCCCTGGAGTTTTTAAGTGCTACACTTCTGACATCACACTCAGGGGTTTGTTCTGGGACAGTTAACTATCACAACATGCAGTGGAAATTGGCTAGGGTAGTAAAATGTCCTACCACCACCACCAATGTTGAGAACTGAAGTGCCAGGAAGTTGAATATTGAAAATGCTGTCCATCAGTGTTAATTACCTAGATCAACTTCCCTAAGCTGGTTTTGAACAGCATGTCCCTATATCCCAGGACAATCTTCTTTCAAAACTGAGTGATATGGTAGAGGGAACATTAGAGGGAATGTTTGTGATATGGTAGAGGGAAAAGGTCAAAAGACTCACAGGGCAGGGCTTTTTTCCAGCCCGAACTCAGTTCCGGCACCTCTCAGGTGGGCGCCATTGCCATTATAAGAGAACAAGGGATGCGTTGATGCTGAGTTCTGCCGCCTCTTTTTCCAGAAAAATAGCACTGCTCACTGGAAATACCAAAAGCAGGGTCTGAATCCCAACCAGGTATTTTGTTATGGAAGTTCCATAAGCAAAAATAGCAGTGGAATTCGGTAACTTTCTGCTGCAGTTCTAATGTTTTGTTGTTATGCCGTTAGGGCTGTTTTAAAATGTTAATTTCTTGCTTTCTTAGCTAGCCACTTCCTTAAAATCAAAAGCTGAGTGCAAATGTTTGAAATATATAAACACATTACAAAGTATAGTACACACATGCTCTGTGGAATTATCCACCTTGTTCTATATTACAAGCCTTAGGTAGTGGTGTTTATGTACTGCAGTTCTTTTTGACTTGAAAATGTGTATATTTTGGGAGGGGGGAACTCATAGAAATCAGCACTTACTGTGTGTCAATTGGTCCTTTAATATTTTCTTAAATGATGTTTGACTTGCACTGTAATTTCCTAAGAAGATGGTATGTCTTGATGGAGTATTGAGCACTTAAGAAAACCTAGACCTTTTGTATCTGCCACTTATTTCCTGATTATCTTTCTGGAGGTCAGGCCCTTCATTTTGACACTTAATGAATAAAATGTCTACGTTGCAGGAAATGGGATAATGAATTGTGAAAAGACATAATCAGCAATGACTAAATAATTAAGGGAATTGAAATGTAGAGTCATCAGGGAATGCATTAATAATAACATGATTTTTCCATATGCTAAAAATGCTGCCTTAAAAAAAAAAATCAGTCATCACACATGCTCTGTGGCAAGAAGAAAGAAATTTAATAGGAACTGTAATTAGATGTTCTGCTTTTAACTGACTGAATAAAAGATGAAATCATATAGAAAGTATATTTAGATACAAGCCAGAAAGTAAACTGATTATTATTCATAGTCCTGCTAATAGGAGCTCTAATTTATGCATCTAGTGGGAATCATGTTAAGCAATTAGGAAGCTGTGTCACACTTCACTTGCCTTTATGCATTTACATATTTATATATTTTTCAATAACATGGTAACATTTCCCATCGTTTAGTCTGCAATCCTATAACCACTTACCTGGCAGCAAGCCCCATTGAACTCAATGGAACTTACGTCTGAGAATGGCCTGTTAGTTGCCTTTATTGCAAGTACCTGCCTAGAATATTACTCTGACATTCTGTCTAATAAATATAGCTGCTGCAGTTCCAAAGCTGTCTGATGTTCATGGGAAATAGCATCAAACATGCTTCTGGTTTGTTCTGTTTTTTCAAAGCCAACCTACCGCATTCCACTACACTTATGGAATGGGCACTGCACTCAACGCATGCTCAGCCCAGAACTGGAGGAGGGAAACACAACCAGAAAAGACACAAAAGGTGGGCACACCCTCAGTGCCCCTGGCAACACTTGTCAAAACCCACCAATCAAGGACTGTGCTGGCAAACATGTCACCTTCATGTGGAGGGAGTCAATGATCTTACAATGGGCAGAATGACTCAACATACACCCCAGCATTATGCAGCATGCAAAACAATGCCACACTGATCCCTGCCTGCTAGCTCCAATAGCACAGCCAGCAATGATCCCACTACTGCCAGGCTGAAGCTATCCCTATGGGCAGGTCATACTCCTCACAGCCACCATTTTGAAGCACATAGAGCAAAGGGAAGAAAGGAGAGGCCATTCAACACATCACCCACATATCTCTCTGGGCAGAACACCTGAAGAAGCCGCACATTAGCCTTCCTGGGACAACTGTTAAGGACTCTTGACAAATAGCCAAAGGAAGGGACCAGAATGGGCAATGAGAGCAGTCATAGACACAGGCAGAGAGCAGCAACCTCCAGTGGCTCACCAAACAGGACATGAGGTTGGGGAGCAGCAGATAGGAGTTCAAGCCTCAGCAGAAGAAAAAAGGGGGCAGGATTTTTTATGCACAGTGTTCCCTCTTTGTTTAGCATGAATTTTCTGTTTCTGACCCTTTAAGCTTTAGATATGAACGATATGAGGCCAAAGTGTTACAGCCCCATGCAGGGCATTCTTTTAATTTGAGTTATGGTTTCCCAGTGTGGAGTTTATATACTGGTGTTTGTATGCTGAAAGTGGGTCCTGAATTCTATCATATGCTTATGCTTCGTCCTGTTGACGTGAGCAGAGTAGTCTGACCCATGAGCAGCTTATTTTTAATGTTTTCCCTTCCGCTGAAGACAATGGATGGGGAATTATTTGTTCCATGTCTGTGTTGTGCTAGCAACACAGACATGATCATGGATTGAAGGAGTGTAAGATATGGTTAAGGGCCAAGTCCAAGTATTGAAGATCTCTCGGTATGGCATGTGTGTAACCTGCTTCTATTCCTGCAAAACAGAATAATTCCAGAAAGTTAAAAAGTTTACTTTAGGTCTTTCTCCTGCCTCGCAAGCCACAGAAATCAGGTTCATGATTTCTTGGCCCCCTCACTATCTCTTGGCTCCAGGCTTGACGTTTTGGCTGCAGAGCATCTTTTATAATTAGGCTGGCAAAAATTTCTATTAGCTTTCTCTGCTCACTCCAAGGTCTAATTGACAGCTGTTCCAGTCCCGCTCCCAGATGGCCAAGCCAACACCTTGAAGTTGAGCTGCCTCTGATATAATTTACTTCCACCTGTCACGTTAGGGAGCTTTCAGGCTAAAACAGAATTTATTCCCAGGAGCAGCACTTCTGACTTCCTTATATTAGTTACTCTGTAGACCCACTTATTTTCCTCCCTCTCTCTATTCATTCAACTGTTGTCCTATAACATGTTGACCATTATGTTAAATTGTCTTTGCATATATATTTTTAACAACCGGATTTTGAGGGCAAATGTGAGAGAGAAATTCTTGTTTCGAACTTTTACTTATCAAGTCTGGAGACCTGATACTCATTACATAATTTATTTTAGAAATGCTGGCGCTTCATTTATGGCTGTCTCTGTTGTCTCTGCATAAGCCTTGTCTAATCATTAAATAAAATCGGTGTATTACTACATTAGCAAAACAACAACACAACCCGCATGATTGTTTAATAGGGTATGTTGCAGAAAATGGAGTGTTAAATGGTCTCACTAGATTTTTATTTTGTAAGAGTGCATAAGGAAGCTGCTTTGGTAGGGTACTGCTTTCATATGTGGAAGAAATCACTTGTACTGTACATCATTTTTATATCTTGTTGCTAAGCAACATATCATGGTGCGAGTATTGCAAAGGTGTCTGCTTTCTCATTAAAAATGTTCATGTTGCTCTTTAATCTTGCTAAATTAGTACTGTTATTTGTATTATGTTGCCTCCTTTTGTGTCTATTGATTGAGGTTTCCAGCCAATGGATTTTGAAGAAACCTATCAGGGTTTTATTAAGTTGCATTTGCATTTGTAACTTAGACCATATGTGTCCATGATACTCCCTTGTTTCTCAGTTCATCAGCACTTGTTTTCAGACAGGGAATTGAACATTTGTGCTCACAGTCATAAAGGTAATTGGAATCATGGTCTAGGCTGTCATCTGGATCTCATTACATGTCATGGCAAGACTCCTACTGGCTTGGATCCAAAACAACAACAACAATAGCCATGCAAAACCCCGAGCGGAAATAATATAGCCACTAGCTCTGCTCTGCAAAGCACTAACAGAGTTTAACCAATGTCACAGTGAGTCAAGAGTTACACAGCAGTGTGCAAAATATGGATGGCAAGCAAATATAGATGGGAAAAATGGAAACATAGACGTGTGGCTCAGCTGAAAAAAGAAAGGGCTTGAAAAAGATCCTTGGGTGATCCTCTGTGGAGTGGGGGGGAAAGGAAATGGGGTCTAGAGTTTATATGGTTTATAGGTTTATATGGACCTGTGCCCCCTTCATGGATCACTGCCTTGCCGTAGCGAAGGGGCTTGAAGAACTCAGAGAAGCTATGAACTACGCCGAGCAGGGCACACAAGATGAACAGGTCATAGTGGAGAGTTTCGACCAAACGTGATCCACCTGGAGGAGGAACCGGCAAGCCACTCCAGTATCCTTGCCAAGAAAACTCCATGGACAAAGACAACAGGCATATAAAAGTTATGACGCTGGAAGATGAGCCCCTCAGGTCGGAAGGCGTCCAACATGCTACTGGGGAAGAGCGGAGGGCAAGTAAAAGTAGATCCAGAGCTGATGAAGCGACTGGGCCAAAGCCGAAAGGACGCTCAGTTGCGGATATGCCTGGAAGCGAAAGGAAAGTCCAATGCTGTAAAGAAAAATATTGCATAGGAACCTGGAATGTAAGAACCATGAACCTGGGTAAGTTGGAGGTGGTCAAAAATGAGATGGCAAGAATAAATATTGACATCCTGGGCATCAGTGAACTAAAATGGACGGGAATTGGCGAATTCAGATCAGATGACCATCACATCTATTACTGTGGGCAAGAAACCCGTAAAAGAAATGGAGTGGCCCTCATAGTCAACAAAAGAGTGGCGAAAGCTGTACTGGGATGCAATCTCAAAAATGATAGAATGATCTCGATACGAATCCAAGGCAGACCTTTTAACATCACAGTAATCCAAGTTTATGCACCAACTACTGGCGCTGAAGAAACTGAAATTGACCAATTCTATGAAGACTTACAAGACCTTATAGAAGTGACACCAAAGAAGGATGTTCTTCTCATTATAGGGGATTGGAATGCTAAAGTAGGGAGGCAAGAGATAAAAGGAACAACTGGCAAGTTTGGCCTTGGAGATCAAAACGAAGCAGGGCAAAGGCTAATAGAGTTCTGTCAAGAGAACAAGCTGGTCATCACAAACACGCTTTTCCAACAACACAAGAGACGACTCTACACATGGACATCACCAGATGGGCAGCATCGAAATCAGATTGATTATATTCTCTGCAGCCAAAGATGGAGAAGCTCTATACAGTCAGCAAAAACAAGACCTGGAGCTGACTGTGGCTCAGATCATCAGCTTCTTATAGCAAAATTCAAGCTTAAACTGAAGAAAGTAGGAAAAACCACTGGGCCGGTAAGATACAATCTAAACCAAATCCCTTATGAATACACAGTGGAAGTGAGGAACAGGTTTAAGGATTTAGATTTGGTGGACAGAGTGCCTGAAGAACTATGGATGGAGGCTCGTAACATTGTACAGGAGGCAGCAACGAAAACCATCCCAATGAAAAGGAAATGCAAGAAAGCAAAGTGGCTGTCCAACGAGGCCTTACAAATAGCGGAGGAGAGAAGGCAAGCAAAATGCGAGGGAGATAGTGAAAGATACAGGAGATTGAATGCAGATTTCCAAAGAATAGCAAGGAGAGACAAGAAGGCCTTCTTAAACGAGCAATGCAAACAAATAGAGGAAAACAACAGAATGGGAAGAACCAGAGATCTGTTCAAGAAAATTGGAGATATGAAAGGAACATTTCGTACAAAGATTACCATAATAAAGGACAAAAGTGGTAAGGACCTAACAGAAGCAGAAGACATCAAGAAGAGGTGGCAAGAATACACAGAAGAATTATACCAGAAAGATATGGATGTCTCGTACACCCCAGGTAGTATGGTTGCTGACCTTGAGCCAGACATCCTGGAGAGTGAAGTCAAATGGGCCTTAGAAAGCACTGCAAATAACAAGGCCAGTGGAAGTGATGGTATTCCAGCTGAACTATTTAAAATTTTAAAAGATGATGCTGTTAAGGTGCTACACTCAATATGCCAGCAAATTTGGAAAACTCAGCAGTGGCCAGAAGATTGGAGAAGATCAGTCTACATCCCAGTCCCAAAGAAGGGTAGTGCCAAAGAATGCTCCAACTACCGCACAATTGCACTCATTTCACACACTAGCAAGGTTATGCTTAAAATTCTACAAGGAAGGCTTAAGCAGTATGTGGATCGAGAACTCCCAGAAGTGCAAGCTGGATTTAGAAGAGGCAGAGGAACCAGAGACCAAATTGCAAACATGCGCTGGATTATGGAGAAAGCTAGAGAGTTCCAGAAAGACATCTACTTCTGCTTCATTGACTATGCAAAAGCCTTTGACTGTGTCGACCACAGCAAACTATGGCAAGTTCTTAAAGAAATGGGAGTGCCTGATCACCTCATCTGTCTCCTGAGAAATCTCTATGTGGGACAAGAAGCTACAGTTAGAACTGGATATGGAACAACTGATTGGTTCAAAATTGGGAAAGGAGTACGACAAGGCTGTATTTTGTCTCCCTGCCTATTTAATTTATATGCAGAATACATGCAGAATGCGAAAGGCTGGGCTGGATGAATCCCAAACTGGAATTAAGATTGCCGGAAGAAATATCAACAACCTCAGATATGCAGATGACACAACCTTGATGGCAGAAAGTGAGGAGGAATTAAAGAACCTTTTAATGAGGGTGAAAGAGGAGAGCGCAAAATATGGTCTGAAGCTCAACATCAAAAAAACGAAGATCATGGCCACTGGTCCCATCACCTTCTGGCAAATAGAAGGGGAAGAAATGGAGGCAGTGAGAGATTTTACTTTCTTGGGCTCCATGATCACTGCAGATGGTGACAGCAGCCACGAAATTAAAAGACACCTCCTTCTTGGGAGAAGGGCAATGACAGGCCTAGACAGCATCTTGAGAAGTAGAGACGTCACCTTGCCAACAAAGGTCCGTATAGTTAAAGCCATGGTTTTCCCAGTAGTGATGTATGGAAGTGAGAGCTGGACCATAAAGAAGGCTGATCGCCGAAGAATTGATGCTTTTGAATTATGGTGCTGGAGAAGACTCTTGAGAGTCCCATGGACTGCAAGAAGATCAAACACATCCATTCTTAAGGAAATTAGCCCTGGATGCTCACTGGAAGGACAGATCGTGAAGCTGAGGCTCCAGTACTTTGGCCACCTCATGAGAAGAGAAGACTCCCTGGAGAAGACACTGATGCTGGGAAAGATGGAGGGCACAAGGAGAAGGGGGCGACAGAGGACGAGATGGTTGGCTAGTGTTTTCGAGGTTACCAGCATGAGTCTGACCAAACTGCGGGAAGTAGTGGAGGACAGAGGTGCCTGGCGTGCTCTGATGCTGGGAAAGATGGAGGGCACAAGGAGAAGGGGGCGACAGAGGACGAGATGGTTGGATAGTGTTTTCGAGGTTCCCAGCATGAGTCTGACCAAACTGCGGGAAGTAGTGGAGGACAGAGGTGCCTGGCGTGCTCTGGTCCATGGGGTCATGAAGAGTCAGACTAAACAACAACAACAAAATGGACCTGTGCAGAGACATTTAGGAACAGCCTGGTTGCATCATGAACATTCCAATAGGGATGCCACTTATATGTGTTTTTGTTAATGCTCCTGTTTCCCCAAGAGCTAACCAAGTCTTTGCGCAATATGGTTTTAGTATAAATCGGCACCTTGTGACATTTTGCGAGAGCTTGTGCATTAAACTGTGCAATGCCTTGCGGTAGTATGCTAACAGGAGCTTCTTGTGGTTGGCACCTGGCTGTCTTGAGAGACAATGGAGTGTGTCTCTGGGGGTGAAGTCAAACCACTGTGCTAGCAGCACCGACTGACCTCCCCAGGGTGCAAAAGCCTGGGCAGTGCGTATGGATGTCCTGGGCTGCCCAGACAACAAGATCCCACTCCTGGCCTCACTGATGTGGTCCAAAGGAAAGCAGAGCAATACATTTGGCACCAGCTTGGCTGCAGGAGTTGATGAAAGGAGGCGTACAAGGTGACATCCACCCATCTTAGCAGGAGCGCACAGCCAGATTTCAGCTCTTTTCCCATGCAAAGTTATTGTACAAATTTGCAGGCAAACTTTCCATTTGCAGAAGGGGCTTTTGATTGGTAGAGGGGCACAGTTGAATTCAACCCACAGGTTTTCCCTGAGACTTCTTTAGGAAGTAGCATTCTACTCTCTCCTAATTTGATATTGCTACAGTTCCTATTATTTTACAAAGCATCCTAATCTCTAGGACCAATTTTACTATGGATTATTCTAAGCACATATATATTATATGTCGTTTCTGCGAATTAAGCAGCTGAATTTATTTTATATTTATGGTCTTCCATATGCACACTGCAGCAGTATAACATCTTATATTGTGTGCAAATGATTAAAAGGATAAAATCTTTACAAGATGCGTAACTGCTTGAATTACTACTCTCTTTTATATATTTTCACATGAAAAAGTAAAGGCCAAAGGCATTTCCCCACATTTAGTACCATTAAATCCATCATTAAACCTCTTGCTAAACACAGAATAAATTTAATAGAGCACCTCAAGTACAGATGCTGATGCCATGGTGTTAATATTGTTGCAGATAAAAACGTAATAAATATTGCATTGCCAAGATAGCATTAGTCATACTATTGATTATATAGACAAAATGAACAATATTATTGAGATTAATGACCACCGTATATTTATGTTAATGTGTTGATCTAGTCACTAGGATTGATACAAGGATCCTAAAACATTGCAATATTTTCAAACAGCAGAATGTTTATTCATTCTTTAAATAAATACATCATAAGGTTTTCTTATTTATTTATCTGTAAAAAACAGCACAAGGACATCGCCTTTCACTGCTGGTTGTTCTGAAAAAGGTTACAGCATGTAGTATTGGGTATTGGTACAAGATTTTAAAAACGTACTGAAATAAAAATACAACTTGATTATGAAACGACCTGTTTTAGACCATATTTTTTAATTGCAATAATTAAATTCCTGTTTTCTTACCACCACACCTTAATTTAGCCACATTTGTTTACAGTGCAGCAACCATGAATACTGATTGGATGATAATTGTTCTTGTATGCTTTTTGATTTACAAACAGAATTTTGGTATGTTAGCCACTTAATTGCATTTTCATTGCATATGTGGGTCCATGCCATTTTACCTTACACATTATTTGAAAAATGCCAGCAAGAATTTTCTCATCCTCTGAAATGGTCATTGCGTTTGTAGATACACTCACTGCCTTTTCTTTCTGCCTGAGGAGTATCCAAGTGGCTCCGGTTGACAAGGAGATGTACTTCGATTAATGCTGTTGTCATCTGAATAGTTTCAATATCTATTTTATAGTCGCCCTAGTGGCACTTTACATAGATTAAATGTGAATTTCTTCTAGTGTCTGTCTAAGATAATCATGCACAGTAAGCATTATGAACCCTTCTTCAATCAGTAGAATGTTGCGGTTGCTATGCCAACAACTTGAGATCCAGCATGTACAACAGAGTGTAGAAAAAGTTGACGTCTGCCTAAGCCATAGCTTCCAGATCTTCTAATGTGGCCCTCCAGATGTTGCTTAACTCCCATACTCCCCAGCTGTTTGGGGTAATGGTAAGGGTTGAATGGAGCTATAGCCCAGCAACCGTGTGAAATGCCACAGGTTAGCCAACTCTAACGTTCTAATGTTCACCCTACCGGGGATGATGCCATCTGGGTCCACATTCTCCAGTGCTTCCTGAGATTGTCAGAGCCAGCACTCAGGAGATGGTTCAGAACACAAGAAGAGCCCTGATGAACCAGAACAAAGGCCCATCTAGTCCAGTATTCTGTTTCCACTGTGGCAAAACCAGAAGCCCCCCAAAAGCATGCAAGCATACCTATGATTCCTAGCAATGGGAATTCAGAAGCATACTGGTGGTATAACATAGCTATCAAGGCTAGTTGTCTCTTCCTCTCACCTGTCAGCACTTAAGAGGATTCCGCAGATCATTTAGGAGAGAGATTGTCAGCCTAGACCAGACAGTCCCTGTCAGAATGATGAGCTAGGCACCATGGTGGGGAGATAACTCTCGGCCAGTTAAATCATGCTGGCGAGGCTGTGATGGAGAGGAACGCAGTGATGGGGTGAGGGTGCAATTTCCCTGCCCATCACAGTACTGAGCTAGGCTGTAATGCAAAGGAAAATAGCTGGAGGAGAGCTCATAACAAGGCACCGCAAGGGGACTTAGCATGGGGAAGATCATAGGAAGGGGTGATTTCTGTGTGTGCGCACTGTATGTGTAGTGCTCTGAGATAGGGTACATTTGTATGCTCATGTGTGTGTTGGCCATGCTCACTTTTTGGCTGCACCCATTGTGCCATGCAAGCTCCAGATTAGGGTTTGCTGGCCCAATCTTTTTCTTAATACAAGAAAGGTTAAGAACCATTGAGTCACCAGCCAGCCATTCTCTATGTGGCCAATGCTGAGATCAAGAATGAAATTCCATTTGGGACTAAGCCCTGATGAACTCATTGGGACTCACTTTTCAATAACATGCAAATAAGTGTTTATGTAGGAATTGTCCAGATAGTCTCAGCAAAGTATAGGAAGCAGGGTTAAGAAAGAAATTAAGCTAAGGCTTTATAAAAGCCAAGCCATTTCCCCCCAAAATAAAATTCCCTGCTTTCTGGTATTTTATTATTACCAGCACATGTCTTGAAATACTACTTCTAAACATGCACTGCATGCATGGCAGAGGAGGACACTATGCATACAAAATGCATCTCTGGAGTCTGGCATGGTACCCAGATGTCAGTGAATCGTCTTCACACAAAGACCTGGGGTTAAGGAGGGACATGTGTCCACAGGGGTCAGGGGAAGGTGAAATAATCCAAACTGGGCTTCCTGAAGATAAAAAGAAATCCATAAGACCGGGGGGGGAGTTGAAAAGGGATGAAAAGCTCAACTTGATGGGATTTCAAAGTGAGGTTAATTATAGAAAATAAAACTGCTTGGAAAGAATCTGTACATTCATTTAGGGTCAGCTGAAGGTTATAGTGGGCAGTTCCAGAACCCTGAAGTGGATGTTCTCCAATCCATGGTCAATGTGCAGCGGAACCTCTGTTTTTGAACGTAATCTATTCCAGAAGTCTGTTTGACTTCCAAAATGTTCGACCGAAAATCAAAGGGCTGTCAACAAAGTGAATGGTGAAAATGGAAAAATGCACCACAGAAACCATTCGACTTCCAAGGTGTGTTCAAAAACGGAAGCATTCACTTCTGAGTTTTCGCGTTCGGCTTCCGAAATGTTTGGCAGCCGAGATTTTTGAAAACCGAGGTTCCACTGTATAAGGAGTCTGCAAGACAGCAAGCAAATGATTTTCTTGGTTTATTTGGCAAGGTGGTCTGGTTTATTTGTGCAGGTCCATATCCTACAACATTCCTCTGGTGAAAATAGGGATGTCCTATATATTATATTATATTATATTATATTATATTATATTATATTATATTATATTATATTATATTATATTATATTATATTATATTATATTAATATTATATTATATTACATTTACTGTTGTGGAGGTGGGGGGATGATTAACAAAATCAATCCTCCTGGCAAACTGGGAATATCCCCTCACTCACCCAAGTTTAGGATATTCCACCATTCTTCAGCAGGGTTTCTTTTTCTTTGAGAAAAATAAGCGGTTCACATAAATGTAAACTAAGTTTTAATAATAAAGAAAACTGTAAGAAAAGAACATAATGTCTGAGAGAAACTGAAACAACATCATGAGGCAAGTCTGAGGCAAGAAACAAGAAGAGGCAGTTGGTCCCTCTTAACTGAAGTTCTTAACTGAATAGACACGGAAGGGAGGGGCTGATTCCGGAGCAAGACACACAAGCCCCGCCCACCAGATACCATGCACTCTATTATTCAAATTAGGCGCCAGTGTTTTTCTTACATATACCCCGCCCATCTAACTGGGTCGCCCCAGCCACTCTAGGAGGCTTCCAACATATATAAAAGCATAATAAAACATTAAAAAGCTTCCCTATACAGGGTTGCCTTCAGGTGTCCTCTAAAAGTTGTATAGTTACATGTCTCCTTGGCTTGGGGGTCGCATAACTCCATATGCTCCGATGAAAATAAGGATGTCCTACCATACCCTTTCCCATTTCTCTGATGAAAATAGTGACGTTCTAAGGAAAAGTGGGACAATCTGGGATCAAATCAGGAACCGGGATGGCTTCTGTAAATCCAGGACTGTCTCTGGAACACAGGGATACTTGAAGGATCTGCAGGTCTGGACAAACATGGGACATGGGCATAGCCAGGGTTTTTGTTGGGGGGGGCAGGACTTTGTTAGGGGGCAGGACTTTTGTTAGTGGAGGGCAGAACCGATGTGATTGCTTAGTTAAGTATTTCTATTGCTCAGTTAAGTATTTCTATTCTATTGTTTTACTTGATTGGGAGAGGGCAGCTGCTCAATGCACCTAGTTGTATGTATGTTTTGAATAGTGTATATATGCAATTTGACTGAAGAATATTTCAAACTTTATTTCAAGTTAAACCACTTTGCCCAGGAGAGGTGGTATAGTGCTTAGAAACCTCAATAGTATGTTGAGGCTTTATTCATGATTGTAAAATGCTTTGAAATTGACAGATAAAAGACAACTCATGCTGTTAGTGCTAAGTATTATTGCTTTAAAGGATGAAACAAAAGAGAGAGGGGGGGGGGCAATTACACGTTTAATACTCTTGACTATGAACACAAGCACTGTAGCATAACAATTGCATAACATGTTAAAAATAAATATTTATCTTTATCTTCAAACATAAGCATAATTAAAAATAACTCTGTTTAAAAATGTTCAGTTTCCTGCAAACATATAGCAGCATAGAAAAGAAAAAGCCATGTGACGAAGCATAGGGAATGCTGTGTTGCTGTCACTCTGGAGAGCAAGTTGCTGATGTGTATCTATACTTGGAAACACATGGAGTTGCTCCATTTCTAGCTCAGAAAACAGTTTCATTCCAAAGGAAGTTGTTTGTTGTGAGAGTAAATGAAGAGCATGCATTTTGTGTCATTGTAATGTGCCATCTGCTCCCCTTCGAGTCCCAAGTGGAAGGACCCAGTTTAAGAAGTTAGCAGCAACTCTACTTTCACGTCTTATCCAAGTCAAGACTACCTAGCTGGCCTAAATGATCAGTCAAGTATTTAAAAGCCCCTAGTTTGCAAGGGTTACTAAACAATTACTAATTACAGATACATAAATTGAAGACTAGTTGATTGCACTAGTACCGCTTATTCTGTAGACAGAAAGACAACACAGGCTTAATTCACACTCTGTTACTGTGTGCAAAACCTTTATGTATCAGCGAAGAAGAATGTGTGAGAAGGAAAGTGTTTTTCCACACATTAATAGCCCAAGATGAGTTTACCATCTGGCACAGTGGATTTCAAGTCACCGAGAAGTCTTAAACACGAACACTCATAAAGATACTTTTATTTTCTGGTGTGTACTTTGTTCCATCAGTTTGATTCTGATCTTTTCCTTTTGTGCCCTTGCCATCTCTCTGTAACAACCCCCCCCCCCCCCACTTCTCACACTGGCCAAATTGATTGTTTTATTGTTACAGCAGGATGAAAATAATTTTAAGGAAGGAGTTTTCATACAGTGTTTTGAATTCTCTACAGATAACTAAACTGAAAAGGTCCTGGCGATACCTTAGTAGCAAATATAATCTGCTTTGTTCTATTATTTTAATGTAGGTATGTTAAATGCCTTAATAAAAAATTGTATGAAGCTTGTACGTAGCTGTACCAAATGTTACAGCCAAGCCTGTAACACATAGCATCAAGCTAAGAACAAATGGTGTAATAGAGAAGGAAAAACTATGTTTCACTTCTGTACATGACTATTGTGATGAACATGACCACTGTTTACTCCAAACTTCTGTTGTGGTGTTTTTTTTTTCATTTAACTAAGAAGTTGCTATTAAGACTGAAAAACTTGTAGCCCATGGTTACAATTTTGGCAGTTCCAACATTTTTGGGTAATGATACTATCACATAACAGAATAATGGAAGCTAAATTTTGTGTGGATATCCTATTTGTGATAATTAATATGCATTCTTCAAAAGTCTTCATCTAAACCACACGTAAAACCTCATTCCAAATTGTAAGAGGTGATGAAATGGGCACATTTAGATGTGACAGCAAACCATGGTTTCCTGTCTTGTGCACAAGCATCCATGAACCTTGGTTGTGTGCAGCCTTTCATTTCCTCTTCCTCCTCCACATGTAAAGGGAAGAGACAACCATCCATCTGTCACTGTGTTCAAATGCAGCAAACTGTGCTTTGCCCTTCAAACCAGAATCTGAACCATAGTTTGATCTTGATTCATAAATGGCATCTTGTGCTTTAGTTGATGTGGCAAATGCTAATAACCTATTCTTTCACCTTTTGTTGTTGTTAACCCAACTCCTTCATATTTCATCTGGTGGAGACTAAATGTTGCAATTTTATTTTAACGCTAATAACCATATATTGAACTCTGCTCTGTACTTCTTATTTCAGCACTAAATGCATGCATGTGACCCAGATCTAGAATGAAATTAATCCCAATATGACCTTGTTCAAATATTTTAGCACCAAAAATGTAAAGGCTACTGCAGATGCCTTATTTGCTGTTATACATGTAATGGTTCAACTTATTTAAAATTGTTTTTGCTTTATGGGCAACAGGTTGTGCTTTCATTTTATTGTACCTTTCAACCTAAAAAAACTATACCAAAAGACATCTCTGTTGCAGATATAAACTATGTCATATAAAATTTCTTCATTGTTACTAGATTTCCCCATTAATGTCTGTTTTTAACTGTCTGCCAACCTGGAAACATTTTCTTGGCAACTCTGGCTGATTTGGAAACACTGAACATTTTTTCCATTCCTCTTCTGTCCGCATATATTCTGCCATCTGTCATGTTCTGGAAAACAGACAGTCTCATATCATGTTCTTTATGGTTTTTCACATTCTCTTTTATATTTGTTACTTGAAATCGGTCCAAGGTAATCTTCAGTCTATAGCAACTGCTTAGTTAGCAAAGTTTAAAAATAGCATTCATGTTAGTATGCACTACATGTACTATTGTAGCTGCTGCCATTATTATTATTATTATTATTATTATTATTATTATTATTATTATATATACAGAGACCTGGACCTGAATGATCTTAGCTCTTTTCTGCATAGTCTCTTTCCTCATTCCCAAGAGTCGTCCATTTATCTTCATTAGCCACTTGTTCCAGTCTGCTGCTAGTTTTAACCAGGAAACAAGCTGTATTAGCTTTGCATAGCAATTCAGGAATTAGAATCCACAGTTCTTGGAGGAATAAGGCCAGTGCACCAATAAAGATTGTACCTTGATTAATCAAATAATCTCAGTTTGCCTGAGCTGGACCACTGTTCAGACAATTGTCTCATCACATAGCCCACTGCTTTTGTTTAAGCACTTAGTTTCTAAATAGATACTGAGATGCAACAGAGGAACACGATCAATTCTTTCCCTTCTAATCTGTTTTAGGGGCAGGAGGAGATGGATTTATTATAAAAGTACCCTGCATTCTAAACTGCCCTGTGATCTTCGGATGAAGAGTGGTATATAAATTAAATAAAATAAATATGTAATTATTCTAGAAGGTAGTTTAACCCAGTTACTGAGCTCTTGGAAAACAGCTGTTTACATCAGGTGTGGGAAGAAGACAGATTGGCATCTACTAGTAGACCTCTGGGTGATTTGCAACTAAAAGACTATTTTCTTCCTTGAAATTAGGCTAAATTCTAATTAAGAAAGCTTAGGGGAGGAAACCAGCAGGGGGGTTTCTTTTGTAAAAAACGAGCTGCAAACACATTCCTGGTACTTAAAGCAATTCCTGCACTGGTTAGGCTTGTGCTCAGAGGGACTATGGTCCTTAATTCACTTCAGTGTGACTTTGCCCCAAAGCAGCTGTATGGTACCTGCTGGCGTAAGTTGGTGGATATTGGGGTTCAAATAAAAAGCAAAGCAGATTTTGGATGTGCTGTTCTTCATGAAAGTACTGCATGACTGACCCAGGAAGGTTAAGTCCACTTGGAAATGAATGGGTCACATCCAGATTTTGTTGGATTACATCCCCCAGCCAGTAATCAAGAACTGATGGCACGTGGTCCAGCAACTTATGGAGGTTTGCAAGTTCCCCAGCCCTACTCTAGAAAGATTTCCAAGGGCCAGGGGGATGTTGAGCGTAGCATGTCCTGATTTACTTCTTATTACAATTAGAGGGACGTGGGTGGTGCTGTGGTCTAAACCACTGAGCCTTGGGCTTGCTGATCAAAAGGTTGGCGGTTCGAATCCCCGCAATGGGGGGATCTCCTGTTGCTCGGTTCCAGCTCCTGCCAACCCAGCAGTTCAAAAGCATGCCAAAAAGTGCAAGTAGATTAATAGGTTCCGTTCCGGCGGGAAGGTAAACGGCGTTTCCGTGCGCTGCTCTGGTGTCGGTGTTCCGTTGCGCCAGAATCGGCTTAGTCATGCTGCCCACATGACCCAGAAAAACTGTCTGCAGAGCAAACAAACGCCAGCCCCCTTGGTCTGTAAAGCGAGAGGAACGCCACAACCCCAGTGTTGTTCACGACTGGACTTAACTGTCTGTGGTCCCTTTACCTTTTTACAATTAGAGGATTACCGGTAAATTAATAAATCTTAGGTCGAATCTGATCTCTCCCTGGGGAAAATCCTGGGGGAAAACAGAATCTGAACAAGGCCTGTGTTGAAAGCCTTTTACTGTGTGATTTTAGAAATACCTGAAGATTACTTGCATCTTATTCTTTATCAGATGAGAGATATAAGAAGAATTAGAAGATGAAGAATTTTACTAGAGATAAGTGAATGAGAAAACAGTTTAGATTGCAAGCTAAATGATTTTCTGATTTAAAGCCACCCACAGAGGTGACATGTGGCTAATAAACTGTTTAACATTTATAGCCCCCAATAAAATAAAAGGCTGTGTCTTTTATTAGAAAATAAACTTTTTATCAAAGAGGGATTAAAGGTAACCATCATAACTCACAAACAATCTTTAAATAGTTTTTCCTGTTTATTATTTCAAGATTGTGTATCAGGCTAATCAACTGACAAAATGCTGTTACATATTTTACTGGAAATAATAATAATAATAATAATAATAATAATAATAATAATAATAATAATAATAAAAATTATATTCCCCCTATACCCACAGGTCTCAGGGCAGTTCACAGGATAAAATTACAATATAAAACCACAAAATACATAACTGAAATAAAACCAGAAACAGCCAAATAACACCCCCCCAAAAAAAACACATTTTAAAGAATCAAAAAGAATCATAGAGTTGGAAGAGACCACAAGGGCCATCGAGTCCAACCCCCTGCCAAGCAGGAAACACCATCAGAGCACTCCTGACATATGGTTGTCAAGCCTCTGCTTAAAGACCTCCAAAGAAGGAGACTCCACCACACTCCTTGGCAGCAAATTCCACTGTCGAACAGCTCTTACTGTCAGGAAGTTCTTCCTAATGTTTAGGTGGAATCTTCTTTCTTGTAGTTTGGATCCATTGCTCCGTGTCCGCTTCTCTGGAGCAGCAGAAAACAACCTTTCTCCCTCCTCTATATTTTAGAAGGGCATTGGATGGCAGTCACCCAAAGGCCTGGTTAAAGAGGAACATTTTTGCCTGGTGCCTAAAGATGTATAATGAAGACGCCAAGTGAACCTCCCTGGGGAGAGCATTCCACAAGTGGGGAGCCACTGCAAAAAAAGGCCTGTTCTCATGTTGCCACGCCTCTTCAAACTCCACAGGAGTGTGAGATTCCAGGGGTCAAGGCGTTTACCCAGGGTTTGTGTTTCCTTTGGAAATGAGGCACAGTGGAGACTGTGGAGTCTTTATTATATATGGTTTATTAAATTATATTAAATATAATTTTGAAATCTCTTCTTCTTTTTAAGGAAATGACCCATTCATGGCCTCCGCCACTTTCTGCTATTCACACACCTGGCAAAGTGGAACAAAACAAGTTTCCTTTCACCAACAAGGTAAATAGCTTTATCTTTAACCTTTACCACCCTCCATTCTAATGAGGAACCTGAACTACATGGGCCATATCCTGTTGGGGGAACCATGAGAACAGATTTGGGGGACATGTGAGAGGAGGAAAGAACGGAAGTCTTATTGTGCCATTGGTATTACACATGCAGAGCATTGGACACAACCCTGTGTCATAACTGTTTATATACCATCCGTGTTTCATCTCCTTTGGAGTTGAAGATTGAAAATATAACTAGAGAGTTGACCTGAATGTAGTATTTTGCATAGCTTTGCAACTTCAGATCTGCAGATAAAGCCTTTGGAACATTTCAAACCTAGTTGTC
This sequence comes from Podarcis muralis, assembly GCF_964188315.1. Classification (NCBI taxonomy): domain Eukaryota; kingdom Metazoa; phylum Chordata; class Lepidosauria; order Squamata; family Lacertidae; genus Podarcis; species Podarcis muralis. Next base: position 75,214,239 of record NC_135658.1, on the reverse strand, counting down.
GTGTGCGCATTTTCCTCCCCTCCTAACTTTAACTTGCATAAGACAATCTGCTTTTTATCAACATTCATTTAAAAATTACCCTCATGGCTGGTTACCAAACCTACACCATCATCTGCTGCCTCTACTCCCCTCTTTATAAATCTTCTGTCAGACCTCTGCCCTTTTCCTTTACTTCTGCTTTCTGTGTTATTAACTACTGCTACAGGCCAATGATTGTATCAGCTCTTGTGATTTGTAAAATATCAGCACACTGTTGATTATAAATAAATGTTTGTTGTTGTTGTTTTTAAAAAAGTTGTGTTGTGAAGTTGTTGCCATTCCAAAGTCATGTATCTGAAGTACAGGAAGAGGCAATGCCAGAAAAAAACCCCAGCAGCCTCATACACTGGGATAGCCAACCACATTGGTTCATAAAGGGGAATAGCAAGGTAGAGAGAGAAGTAGGATAAGCAGTTGTAACAATTAATTAGAAAGGAGATAGGAGCATTAAAGTGTTTCCTATATTTGTATTGATGTGGTAAATTAACCACACATCTCGAGAAAGCGGTAGTTTTTGCTCATTTGTGTTTAAAAATATAATCTTGATTATGTTAGCCCTCAGGCATTTTGAACTACTTTTAACCTGTACTTCAGCTAATTGCTAGTCTGACAGCTTGAAATTTACACTGTATTAAATAGGCAATTAAAATTCCACAGGCTGTCATGGCTGCAGCCAAGCTTATTTGATATCAGTCTAGAAATCAAAGCTGAATAACTGTCTGTAAAAATTTCATTCTATTCCTATGGAATATGCTGTATAACAATAAAGGAAATTTAATGTCAAGTAGACTTATTGGCTTCAATTCAGCTGGGGACTCAGTGGTATGCCAGACATACCATTTGCACAGCTGCTTTTGTCTTCCAGTTCGTTCTTCAGCCACCCCTATGCTGAATTGCTTTTTTAAACTTAGGGGTTGGTGGCAAATATAGTCCAACCCAGTGATTCGGTAAAAGAGAATACAGAAATAGGAAGCAGCAGAAACAGCAGTCCACAAAGCCTTGAAGATCAAGGCAACTGAATACAGGAGTGTGTTCCTCTAATCCCAGTGGCAAACTGAACATTTCCAGTATTACTCAATTGGGGGCATAAAGTTTCAATTTGTGGTCATTGTTATAATACTGGAAAAGAGAGCTCTATTCCATGTTGCTTTGCTTTCTATGTTCAAAGCTATATCATGGTACCTCGCTTCTCAAACTTAATCCATTTCGGAAGTCTGTTTCAAAACCAAAGTGTTCCAAAACTAAGGCACTCTTTCCCATAGAAACTGATGCAAAACAGATTAACCCATTCCAGACTTTTAAAAACAACCCCTAAAACAGCAATTTAACATGAGTTTTACTATCTAATGAGACCATTGATCCATAAAATGAAAGCAATAATAAATGTACTGTACTATAAAATAAATAAGACAGTATTGTAGATGATAAAAAATAAAATTAATTTTTTTTCTTACGTGCACTGATACCTCCATACAGGATGTTTCCTTACACACAATTTTTTGTGTGTACAGTGGTACCTCGGGTTACAGACGCTTCAGGTTACAGACGCTTCAGGTTACAGACTCCACTAACCCAGAAATAGTACCTCGGGTTAAGAACTTTGCTTCAGGATGAGAACAGAAATCACAAGGTGGAGGTGCGGCAGCGGGGGGAGGCCTCATTAGGTAAAGTGGTGCTTCAGGTTAAGAACAGTTTCAGGTTAAGAACAGACCTCCAGGACGAATTAAGTTCTTAACCTGAGGTACCACTGTATATGTTTTATTTTTAATGGCTTTCTGTAGCTATATGGTATTATTTCATAAGAAACATAATGAGCACAACTTTGCACCGTAGTTACATTATTTCAGTTATTTATTCAGACTTAGGCTCCATCTTTCCTTTGCTTTGGAACCCAAGGCTGGATCTACACTGACCTTTTTAACATTATTAGAACGATATTAGCTATATTGTTCTAAAATGTCACAGGGCATACCACTAAAAAAAAAGTTTATTACCTTAACGTTGTTCCTCCATAACAGCAGTTTCCCTTACTGCCTGGTTCTTGGTTGCTCTGCAGCGCTCTCTGGTGCCACATTTTAATAATGCATTATTAATGTTCTTAGCAAAACGTAATGTGACCCTTACATTTTGAAAATCATTCTTTAACTCTTAATGTTATAAACCACAAGGGGCAACCCTGCCATGTCCCTCTACATGTTATCAGTCATTATTATATCCAATCCATTTGCCCAATAACTGCTGTAGATTGTGTAAATTTGTGTATTTCAGTTCACTAGCCTTTTGCCATGTTCTGACTACCTAACAGTTGTACCAGACATCTGCACGCCAATCTATCCAAGGCTTTAGAAACGTCTCATGAGAGTAAAGCTGCCAGTTTTGCTAATTTTCCTCCCACGGCTAATGATGTTTATTGCTGTCCACACTGACTTCCCTAGCTGGGGACATGGGGACATTACTGTAACTATCTTGACATTGACTTCTACATTTTAGTTGTCTACCTCTACGTTTCTGTTCTCCCTCTCTGATGTTTTCGTCTGAGTCTCCCTTTGACATCTGAATTTGTACATGGCAAAAGCTGCAAGCCCTTTGAGCTCCTGTCTAGTTAACTTGGAACCCAAATGTGTGTGGTTGGTATGAGTGATACTGTTCTCTGGAAAACCTGAAGAGAACTGAAGTCTAGAGTGGCAGCCATTTTTAGTTTTGTTGTAGTAAGAAGTTTATCTGTGTCATTGCTTTGCAAAGTTTGCAGCAAAGATTACATGGTGTTAGAAGAGAAATTGAAAGTTAAGCAGCAAATGATAAAAAAGAAAAAATACCCAGCTAAACACTCCTGCAAAATGTTTGAAGAAAAGGCAGCAGAGAACTGGATAAGGTGGAGACTAGAGTTTGAATTGCACTCTCTTGTAAGTGGAGCAGATAAGGAAGATAAGAGAGACTTCAGTGAGTGCTTGTTCTTTATGTGGCAGGTAAAGAAGCAACAGCAGTATTTGATCCCTTTCAGTTTGATGATGACAATGCAGATAAGAGAAGCATTCAGGTTTTGATTAATAAATGTGAAACATACTGCACGCAAAGAAGGAGGATTGCATATGAAAGGCACATATTTTTCACAAGACTGAAAGTGAATTATAAAGTGAAATCCACAAGTCCACTTAGACAGCGTTCAATTAGTCCAACTCAAACCAGATTTACTGCTTGTTAGCTACAGAGCCAGTGTGGTGTAGTGGTTAAGGGCAGTGGACTCGTAATCTGGTGAAATGGGTTCGCATCTCTGCTCCTCCACATGCAGCTGCTGGGTGACCTTGGGCTAGTCACACTTCTCTGAAGTCTCTCAGCCTCACTCACCTCACAGAGTGTTTGTTGTGTGGGAGGAAGGGAAAGGAGATTGTTAGCCGCTTTGAGACTCCTTAGGGTAGTGATAAAGCGGGATATCAAATCCAAATTCCTCCTACCGGAAATCAGGATATTTACATTGATATAGGAAAATATGGGTGGTTGGCTTTTGCTGCTCAACTCCCCAAGGGACTGAGTCCCCTAAGTCTTTGATCGGTCAGAGATGAATGGATGGAGACAGGATGCAGTGAAAGCAAGGCAGATCTTTATTTTTCTGTTGCAACAGAGATCCATCCACTTCTAGCAAGGAGGCAAGAGAGACCCAGAACCAAGAAGAAACATCTCTTTTAAGGGTTTGCATTTTGGCATGGAGAAGAAGGACATCGCCTCTACAGACAGTCAGAAATTACATCACACATAAGGTGGGGTTACTGTGGCTCAGGCAGGCCAAGGTGCGATATTCCTGAGGATTTAGCAAGTTTTACATAGTTCCAGACACAGTTTACACACAAAAATAGCATTTGTAAGACAATCAGGATGCCAGTCAGACATCCCTCAATGCAGAGCATCTGACCAAACAATGACAATTAATACAAAGGAGGTTCATAGATATAGGAGAGGAATCCCTTCAGGAACTTCCCCTGATTGCTATCTGCCTACATGTTCTCAGGCAAGGCGGATTAAGGAGGCAGAGGAAATAAGTCTTCAGGAGAGCCAAGAGGGTTTTTGGATTGCTCTCCTGTACTGTTTTAGACGTGGTTTATATACTTACGTATGTGAGTTTACCTTGTGCAATTATCAACATTTATTGTATATTTGAGACCTTAGAATTCCTATAACAATATACTCAGTCAATAAAAACAATAAAATAGATACATACAAAATATGTTATACTATACATTAATATAATTAAAATTATGCTACTGCAGAAACTCTTTGACATATACTAATAGATATTATCTAAAACTGTAAACAAGTTCCATAAAGGCAATTTAACAAATCTGGCAGCTTTTGTACATCACATAATATGAATAGCCAATATGAATCTTATTTTACTTAAAGAAGAGTTATTTCTAATCCCAACAATAAGGGGCTTAAAATAGTGGATGCTCAGATCTAAATACAAAGGGCATTCCAGTAAAAAAAAGTGTATCATGTCTTCTACCTTCGAACATCTGGCTGGGCAATGTCTGGCTACCCCATGCTGAACACCACAGCATCCCTCAACCTCTGTCAACTGTCAGGCATTCAGTCTGCATTGGGTCAAAAGCCATGCCAACTCACATGAGCAACTAAAAGGCAAATATGGAGGCAATTTCCCAGGAAGGACTGCAAATGTTTGATAAATGTAATTGAAATTATGAGGGCGCTCAATTGGAATTTCAGTTAGTAGGTTTTGATGTCAGGCCGTATTGAATCTAAGAGCCACGGTTAATTTAAATTTGCTACAAGGAGTTGATGTAATAGAAATAGGATCAGTGGGATGCTCATACATATTACAAAGTTGTGTCTCCGGGAGTTTCTTGCCTATAAAGAAAATATTCCATAAAAGGAAAACCCTACAGGTATCGCCCATGCTTCATTCTTCCATCTTGGAATGTCCCAGTGGCTTTTAGTGACAAAGTTCAAAAGCAACTGGATTGCATGGAAAAACGTAAGGTGATAGTCAAGATGAAAAGGAACCTTGTGTCAGCAAGCTGTATCCTTTGCCAGTTGCTGTGGTCCCAACGTCACACCAGGATCCACACGGACACCTGTGAATGTAATATCCAAACCCAAGGTCTTTGGAATGTCAACTGGGAAAAAGAGTCTCAACAGAGAGAATGGAGGGAGATGGAGAGGGAAAGGTCAATTGTAAAAATGTTTGGAGGAGAATTGTAGGAGGAACCGGGAGTGAAGAAGAGCAGCTGAGAAGAAAGACAAAGGAAAGCACTGGAGTGGAAAAACCAAGTGTAAAAAAAGGAAGAGGAAGGGACAGAAAGAACAGCCCTCAGCTGGTGAGGAATAGCAAAACGCAGCAGCCCAAGGAACTGTGAAAGTGACTTTCACCATCCTGACGGCACTGTGCTTGTAACTAGCCATGGGTTAGGGCTTATTTGTCTTTTTCCTGTATATTTGCTAGTTAGTTAATGCTATGACTCATTTAAAATGGTAAAGATTAGTATATGTACACCCACTCGCACCATTGACTCTAAAGCGATTGCCAATCTGCCCCTCCTCATTACAGAACTCTGAGGCATTATGCCATCCCTCATTGCTGCCCCATTGGGTTCTGGTGGTCAAAGAGTGAATAACCCACCCGCTCCAACTACCACTTTCACAGGACCATGTCCTGTGAAGGCGTGGGAGGGTATTAGAGACTTTTGGTAGACCATTCAGATTGTCATAAATTTCAGGTTGGGTTTGCTTACCACAAATTATTCCTTCCTTCAGAAAGCTTCACCACCTCTTCGAGTGGTGGTTGGGCTGCCCTCAGCAGCCCAGCAGTATTCCCTTCTAATTGGGGACAAAATTTCCAGTGGGAATGATGTTGCATCTTGGGGATAAAAGCTGGCTACCCAATCCCAATAATGCCCCAGGGAATGGAGCTACATCCTGGATATAGTGTTATTGTCATAGGATATGCTGTCTCAGGGGATGCGGGTGGCGCTGTGGGTTAAACCACAGAGCCTAGGACTTGCTGATCAGAAGGTCAGCGGTTCGAATCCCTGCGATGGGGTGAGCTCCCGTTGCTCAGTCCCTGCTCCTGCTGACCTAGCACTTCGAAAGCACGTCAAAGTGCAAGTAGTTAAATAGGTACCGCTCCGGCTGGAAGGTAAACAGCATTTCCGTGCTTCTCTGGTTCGCCAGAAGCAGCTTAGTCATGCTGGCCACATGACCCGGAAGCTGTACGCCGGCTCCCTCGGCCAATAAAGTGAGATGAGCGCTGCAATCCCAGAGTCAGTCACTACTGGACCTAATAGTCAGGGGTCCCTTTACCTTTACCTATGCTGTCTCAGATTAGAAGGGACTACTACTGAGCTCCTAAGGACAGCATGGCTGCAGCTTGAAGTGGCTGCCACTTTTTTTTCCCTTGTAAAAGAAGAAGAAATGGAAAACCCTAGGCCATCTCAGCATTAATAGTAAGTTCACCGCCAACGCCCATTCCCTGCTGCATGTTTGAAAATTCACCTGCCTCCCAATATTAACCTACTCTTCAGCAAATGTTTCCACTAATATAATTTCTGGAAATCGCTGGGCCAATACTTTGGACCAGCACTTAAAAGAAGCAGTTCTAAGAGAGCACGCCTACTATCAAATAAATCACCATAAAGTTGCCAGTTGCCAGAACTATTTCATCTATGCCAGTAGTGAATTTGGGAAAATCCTGCCAGATGACATGAATGCTAGGTGGTGTACATTCAACACACCTTTGACAGGTTCAGACTTTTAAAAAATCAGTATCGCTTCAGAGCTATACCACAAGGTGACTCGGGAGACATTTTAGGGAGGATATTTTCCCATGAGGAAAGGTCAGGCAATAACATAATGTTTGGCTAGAAACATCCCTAGAAGGAGTTCCTAGACAGAGGGAGGAACCTGAAAACGAATAGCGAAAAATGCACACCTGACATTTCAGAAATAAAATACCAGGATATTTCTTACCCAAAGAAGGTCAAAACCAAAATGACGAGGAGCGTTTTCTAGCTATTTCATCCACTTCAGAAATCAACTGTTTTGTTTCTGCTATTTTTCAGTAGTGAAATTCTGGTAAAATTATTTTGGGTGGAAGAGAATCAGAGGAGCCAATGTCGCCACCTCCCTTGGAAGCTATGGTCTAAGGTGCTTTTTGAATTTTGGGAAATTCAGAATAGTTGCCACTATAAAAGGGGGGAGGCTGTTTCATTTACTCTGAGGGCCACCCTTATAGGGGATAGCACCTGAATAGCTACAGAAAAAAAACACTTTTACAGGATAAATGGATTGTTCTTCCTGTAGCAAATTTTATTTAGTAGACAACTGTTAAATACCCTTCTGAGTTACTGAAGCCAGCTTGTTAAAAATACACTTTCACAATGTATATGCCAACCTTGTTAAACCTGAAATGGTAGGAAAATCTTGACGATATGGATGTCATAAAAAAGAATGGCTTATGAAAACTCAGAGAGGCTTTATTTGATAGCAGATCCAAAGGATTTAACAGGTACCACATGCCATATTTTTGAGAGAGAATCTCAGGGATTAACAGTGCAGTCTTCATCACATCTATTCAGAAGTAAGGCCCACTGAGTTCAGTGCTAATTATTGCCCAGTAAGGGCATTAAGGTCAATAAATGGAACTTTCTTCGTGTTGGTGGCACTGCTGTTGTGCAGTGCAGTTCCTGCTGAAATATGAAAGACTCCAACTGTATTGGCATTCTCCCAGCTTCTGAAAATGCACTTGTTTACACAAGTGTTCCCTTGATATCTCGACCTGAGTCTCCTGTTTTAATAACTGCGTTCTCTTAATGGGATTGTTTTATTTCATATTTTAATAATGGACTTTTATATTTTAATGTTTTAATCAGATTGCTTTACGGTTCAATCTGTTGATGCTGTATGTTTAATTATTCTGTATTTCAACAATATGCAAGCTGTTTGTATGATTTAGAAGCCATCTTGTCATTAAGCAGTATATAAGTTAATTACAGTGATACCTCTGCTTATGAACTTAATTCATTCCGGAGGTCCATTCTTAACCTGAAACAGTTCTTAACCTGAGGTACCACTTTAGCTAATGGGGCCTCCCACTGCTGCCGCGCCATCGGCGCGCGATTTCTGTTCTCATCCTGAGTAAAGTTCTTAACCCGAGGTACTACTTACGGGTTAGTGGAATCTGTAACCCAAAGTGTTTGTAACCCGAGGTGTTTGTAACCCGAGATACCACTGTATTATTATTTACTTCCAAGTAAGCATGCTAATGAATCATTGAAATAATTTGATGAAAAAAAGTTGTTTTGGTTCATGAAACCATTTTTCCTTGAATTACTAGGTCAATTCCATGTATGTTTGGCTGAAACACTGCAGCTTTAGATGCAACTAAAATAGAGAGCACAGCTCAAAGTCCTAGAAGAAAGATTTGATTTGTCTGATGGATTTTATTTATTATATTTTTATGCCGCTTTTCATTCAAATGAATCCCAAAGTGGCTTGCAAACAACAAATAATAATAACCTAATAGAACATAATAGAATATCACCAATACAGCAGAAAGCATATGGAATAATTAGCAATTCATCAGTGAAACAATTACAATATATAAAACACTGTTAACAAAGCAGCAACAATTCAGTGAATGCCAAATATATAGGATTAAATTGTTATAGAAAGGCTAGCTTGCTGTATGTACCACCAAACTACTGACAGCTGTCCAACAAAACTATATTCAAATAGCAAATAGATTTCAAATGCCATATATCTAGACTTACAATATGATATTGGGCAAATCACCATATCTCATGCTTAATTTCATATCTGTGAAATGTGAACCACAGTAAACAGAGATTTGCTTTTGCAAATTTAGTGACAGTGTTTGCCATAATTCTAACAAAAATATATTATATATATTCTGCTCTGAAGAGGAGGCAGAATTTAATATATCTTGCTTATTCTGTGACTCAGCCAACCAACAATGACAAGTTTACTTGAAATAGCTCATAATTTAGAATGCATGTCATTTAGAAAGCCGTTAATCCTTATTCTCTGTTAAAACCACACATATTTATGCTAATTAGCTTTATTGTTGCAGTTTATTTTGTTTGAAATATTCCAGAAGAACAGTAAAACTGCCTTTGAAAGTGGTACTTGCCATTGTTTATACTTAACTGAAATGCCATTTTCAGGTGCTGAAGGAGTACCCTGAAGATTAGGAGACCATAAATAATATACAGCAGTGCATTCTCAGAATCAGCAAGACACTTGCAAATATAAAACATTACACACTTTTATCACATATCTACTCTTTAAAAGTCTCATAATTGCTTTGAATTATTCAAAAGAAATTTGAGCTGACATACTTGGAAGACTTAGCACAATGTTTTGCCAAAATGATGAAGACGTTTCATAAAAACATCAAAACGGTTTCAAGTGTGGCGTAATTACACATCACTTTTGCTAAGTACATGTATTTGCTGGTCGGCTGGAGACTAATATGAAGTTCAACTGCAGCGTTTAAGGCTGTATTCGAACTTGCATAACTTTTGGTTGATGTTTTATGTTATCCTATCCTAGCTGCAGCAGCAGAAGAGGAGGGGCAACAGAACCTACTTTGTCCATTGGTTGGGACAAACTACCATTTGGCTTCTCCCCTTCCTGAACTGCCCCTGCCCTGTAACAATTGCATCTAAGAAATAACCATTTATGTAACTACAAAAAGAATTAGTTCCTGAATTTGCTTCTTTTTTCATTCCCCCATCCCCTCTTCCTTTTGTTTGTCTATTAGAATGTAAGCCTGCAGACAAAGATGGTTCTGTGTTCCAATCTTGGAACAGCACCTAGAGAACGTTAAGATGTTTGTAAATGATGACAATTATTATGGCTTTCCTAGGCAGTTGTGGGCAGTTCTATTCACTGTAGGTATGTTATTATTTGGTGTATTCTTATATGATCTTTCCCCCTCTTGCGAATAAAAACTAAATATGATATATCTGTCAGAGGAAAAACAGCAGATATAAATTTAGAATACATGCCCTACTTGATGGCATCTGCAAAGAGATGTTGGGAAGAGCTGAGTGCGACCATTGATTCACAACATTTTATTCCATTGACCATGACATCTGTCTACATCACCTAACAGGAATGGGTGTGTGTTGGGTGGTGGTGCTCATTTTTAGGTGGGTTCATTTGATTCTGGAGGGTAAATCCCAGGTAGCGCTGAGAAAACATTACACAAGTCCTTCGTCTTTGGCTTATGAGTCCCTGTAGGATTCTGTATTATCCTCAACATTTTCAACATAATAGATTGCTGGAGATGATGTCATCAGTATGCTGATGACACACAGTTCAGTCTCTAAACTTAGGGAGGGAGTGGAAACACCTGACCTATTGCTTGTCAGCTAAACAAGGTTGAATGAGTGAAAAAAACAACAACTTAAAGCTAATCCAGATAAGGATTGATGGCCTGTTCTGAAACTTTGCATACCCTGTGTGCAGGATTACACTTCCCCTGAAAGATCAGGCTCCTTGACCCAGCACTTATTTGGAGGATCAGGTAGCAGGGAAGACAAGGATTGCTGTTTACCAGGTTCTCCAGCTATGCTCTTTCCTCACTCGCTTAGACTTTTGTCGTTTTCATTCTAATTATCTCCAGACTTCATTATAGTAAAAAGGTAAAGGTAAAGGGACCCCTGACCATTAGGTCCAGTCGTGACCGACTCTGGGGTTGCGGTGCTCATCTCGCTTTATTGGCCAAGGGAGCCGGTGTACAGCTTCTGGGTCATGTGGCCAGCATGACTAAGCCGCTTCTGGCGAACCAGAGCAGCGCACGGAAACACTGTTTACCTTCCCGCCAGAGCGGTACCTATTTATCTACTTGCACTTTGATGTGCTTTCAAACTGCTAGGTTGGCAGGAGAAGGGACCAAGCAACAGGAGCTCACCCCGTTGCGGGGATTCGAACCACCAACCTTCAGATCGTCAAGTCCTAGGCTCTGTGGTTTAACCCACAGCGCCACCCGGGTCCCTTTTCATTATAGTAAAGTGCTCTAATTCAGGATGCCCTTGGTGTTTGGAAAGTTTAGCTGGTACAGAATAGTGCTACCCAAACTGATGACTCTAATGTTAATCAATCTATGTGTGCTTTGTTTCTGGATTAAATAGTTAGGGATCAGGAGATCCAAGTAACTGCTTTATCCCACTCTGCCTCTTGGCCACCCTCCACTTCAGCCTCGGAGTCTGAACTGCCCTCTGCCGCAGTCTCTTCCTGCTCAGTAAAGAGTTACCTCTTATGCCTCCGAGCCCATCTCCTCCAAGTCTGCTCCTTCTTCTCCCTCAGACCACTCATCGTCATCCCATCACCACTTCCCTGGCTCTGAGTCTTCTTCCCCTTGGGGGTTCCCCAGCTGGTGCCTCCCACCGCTCTTCTGCATCCAACCATGACAATGCCCCATGTTCAGAAAATACTATTCTTAATAGAGGTGCTGCTTTGTATGCAATAGGAACTGGTCTTTTAGTGTTGTGGTGCCAGTCCCCTGGAATCAGTTACCAACTGAAATTAAACAAGTGCTTAATGTTTTGATGAAATGATCAGCGTGGTGCTACACTGAATACAAGCTTGTGTCGATGTATTGCATTGTATAAGTGCTCTAACTAGGTGAACAGATATATTATTCAGCAAGAGATAATTCATTGTTTTTAGTGAGCATTGTGGATTAACTGAATAAATTTATTGGTTTTGATTATTGGTTTTTTTTCCTGAGGGGTTATGTTGGTGATTAAAGATATCATTAATTGGATGGCCACGGGTTATAAAAAGATTAATTGTTTACAATTAATTTATAGTGATTTCATATTTTAAATTGTTTAAGATTAGATTGGAGATTAATTGTGCTGAGGGAATTAATGAGGAAGTTAATGGAAGATTATAAATTAAGCTATTAAAATTATAAACTGTTGGTATATTATTTGAATTGTTTATAAAGATTCTCTGGCGGCCACTAAAGTGCTGTGAAGAACCTGCAGACACTGAGCAATGCCTGGGCAGTGACAATGGCCTTACCAGGCATGGTATAAGGCTTCCACAGTGGCACAGAGGTTTCTAGGCTATCACTGTGTGAAAATGTGCAGCAGCAACAGCCAGTGAAATCTGTTGACAGCATTGCCCATGCCAAGTACCACCGCCGAGTCAATGGTTGAATGTCTGCACAATATTGACTGGCTAAGCATCTCTACCATGTGATGCCCACCAGTAATGGCATTGAGCACTCCCTCACTTGCCACTCAGCTTACTCGCCATTGCACACATCTTACTGTCTCCACTGCTGCAAATATTGTCTGTATAAGCATGTGCTATGTTGTGTAACCTGGTTCTTCCTTTCACTGTCTGGAGAAGGGGAAAGGTAACAGGCAGCGATCTGTGGCTGCGTTTGAACTGTATTGGATCTTGGATGCTTCCATTTTTACGTCAGCTGCTCTCCTTTTGCTACACCCATCTCTTAGCAGCCTGACTGAATAGTTCTGAACAACGGGTCAGAGGGAGGAGATTTCCTCCTGGTTGCCTCCTAGCCCACTTGGAAGAGGGTGCGGGTGGTAAAGGGCTCCAGAAGTAGCCAGAGGTTTACAAAGATGTGCCTTTCCTTTCCCCATCTTCCTGCCAGAGTGGCTGAAGCAGTGTCACAAGTCATCCGAACAAGATAATTGCTTCTTTCCCAATACGTATACAGGAACCTGGGGGGCTTCCATAAGTTGAGCTAAGCATTGAGATTTACAACAAACTGTGTTTGCTATTGTTAATACAAAGCATGTTCATTGCACTGCTTTATGTTTTTAATTTATCGATTGATATAACCGATTCATCTCTTTGCTCTTTCAGGACTCCCAGCAGCATGTCTCTACAGGGCACAGCAATCAAAGTAAGAATAACTTTCACGTTGCAGCTGCATTTGATGGAAATTTTGCTCTTATAGGAACATAATAAAATAAATGAGGAGGAAGCAGTGAAAAAACCTATCCACTGCATATTTAGAATTGCCAAAATTGTGTATAGCCAAAATTACCATAAATCACCCCCTTCCCAGTCTGGCTGCAAGGTACTGCCACTTTTTCACAACTCCTCCCTCAGTTCCTGCACCTCCCTCAGTCCCTGCACCTTCCTTGAGTAGGATCTGGATTGGTGGATTAGGGAGCGGGGACCTTCCCAACTTCTGTGTGCTGGTTGCTGGCTGTGGGGAGGGGAGCTGTGGGGAGGCCTTTTCCGTGTCTCTGCCACCTTCCCCCACTTCTCCATATGTGTGCCAGCAACTAGCAACTGTGGAAGGAAGAGACGGAAGGAGGCAATAAGAAAGGAAGGCTGAGAGATACAGAAAAGCCAAAATGAGTCCTTTCAGTTGTGGATGGGATTGTGGTAGCCTATTCTGCAGGAGCTGCAGCCAAGCGCCTATAAGTGAAGTCGTGCAAATTAAATGTGCATATGACGTGATTCCGCTCACAAAGCACCAATTTAGAAAGCATCCTGTGATTAACATATAGGCTTGGATCCTAGGGTAAGCTAACTTCAATAAGTTTTGGAAGAGAAGTCTGCAGCCACCTTTGACCCCTCCAGATGTTCAGGAGGCCCTTTTGAACAAAGTCGGTGGGGGTCGCTAGAGGTCGGTGGCTAGTTGGAGGGGATGGAGAACTTCCCTTCTGTGAACTAAACTTACCTTAGGATCTAAGTCTGGTTTTCAAACCTAGATTCTTCCCTCCCCCGGCAGTCTCTTCGAAGCCCATCCCCATCCCACATTGGTTAGGAGGATACCCAACTCTCTAGAGAAGCTTTGATGAGATAGAAAAGGCAAACCAGAGGGATGAAAAGACAAACCAGAAGTGTTGTTGCAAAAGCAGGTTTGTATTGCTGAAGTAGGCTGCCAAAATTGGATCTCACTTGTCTTGAGTTTATGTATGCCTACATCCCAAGGAAGGACAACAAGCACATGGGGTTCTTTATTTCATTCCTGACAACCTAATTCTTAGGTAGAAATGTAGCCTAGAAGTAGTGATTTAGTTACATTTTAATGTTGTTTAAAAATGTGGCCTGTGTACTGTAAGGGAAGAGAAAACTGCTATGTGAGACACTCTGTTAGCTCTTTCCTCTGATACCCCTGATGGGTATTAAGGTTGCCCTGAATAGTGTTGCACACCACCCCAATCTCTGCATAAGATTCCAGGGGTTGCAGGCACTCACCCAGGGTTGTGTTTCCGTTGGGAAATCAAGGTACAGCGGAGGCTAGTGCATCTAAGAAATACAGTGTGTTGTACACATATTTACACCTGGGTTCAACTTTGGAGAGAGTATGCAGCATTCCATCTCAAGAGGCGCTTGTTCCCCACAACAGTGTAGCATTGAAGTCAAAGGCATTCTCCATGGCTCTGTCCCATCCTGCCAATCAATCAATCAATCAATCAATCAATCAATCAATCTTTATTGAGGTCAAAGACCAGCCAAGATGGTTATACCCTGTATGGCCTTTGCCTGGAGTTCTGGCTCCACTCTCCTGCTTCCCAAAGGCCCTGGCCAGAAAAACCTAAACCTCATGTGAAATGACACTCTCCCCCCACCTCCCGTGGGCACAGCCTGCCTCCCTGTTTACCTATGTCATGGAAGCTGAAATCCTAAACCTTTCTGCACCCTCCATAACATGGAAACTTCCCGCTCTGTCCACCAGCAGAGAAGCTCTTGCCCTAATGATGGCTTTGTTTCTTAATGGCTGCACTCAGCCAGCCTTGCCAGGCTGGTTTGACACCTTAGCATAGGCGAAGTCCAGGAATTTCTGTGTCGGCCATAGCTCAAACAAATCTTCATTAATTCCAACTTTTGCTAATTCTACCAAAATCTATAATGATATTAAAGATGCATGGCTCTATCCTGTTCCCAACCTGAAAGCATCCCGTTCATAAGCTATATTGTGTTAGCTTCATGATCTGTTATGCAGCAGATAGCACTATTACAGAAGCTGTGTTTGAAGATGAAAAATGCTCTGTGCCAACAGATGAGCTTTGAGAAGAAGGGTCACCTACTGAGCAAGGAGAAATCTATCCAGAGGTGAAGATGTTAGAAGGCTTTTGGTGTAATATAGGGCAGCACTTTTCTAAGGGAAAGGTCGAGGATTAAAAGCAGTGTGGCAAAATGTAGTAGAGTGTGGTGCTTGTTAATTACCAGCCAGTGTTTGACACTGTTGGGAAGAACTAGCACTGAGGAAATAATGAAATGGTAAGGAGAGTGTGTTTCAGTAGCCATATAAGCAGTGACAGCAGGAAGTACTAAAGAGAAAACTGGAGATTAAGATGAGCCAACTGCTCTGAATACAACTTAAGGAAAGCATAACTTGAATAATTTGCTATATGAATAACTTGTTTGAAATCAGAATGTTTGCATAGCGCTGACAACCATCTCCTGCATCAGATTGTGAAACATACTAATAATGGAAAGAGAAAATTGCCATGAAGAGGAGAGGGTTGTTTCTGCACATAGTAGTGTTCCCCCTGGCTGCTTACTGAATAACAGCACATTATTTTCTAACTCACGCACACATCCTGCCACAATATGTGGAGACTGAAAATGTTTGCTTCTGTTTTCAACTAACCACAGTTGTCTTTATGTCCAATCTGGAAACTGCAGTTAGTTTAACAATAATTTATCTGAACAAGCTAGGATTATGAACTATTTTCTGAAGTTGGCTTGGCCAAGCTAACCATCATTAATATGAACCAGCTTGTCCCAGTTCAGACGTAATGACAAATGGTGGTTAATTTGAAGCAGGAAGTAAATGTTCTTGACTTGCTCCTTGTGGCCACACTGGAAGAAGAGTGGGGAGCACGCAAACCCAAGAACCAGCCATGCCAGTCTTTTAGCACTAAACTATGGTTTAGCACTGCATCCAAATGAGGCCACTGCAAGCAACAGCTAGTGTTTGAAGATGATAAATTAGAAATTTGATGAAGTCAATATAGTTCCCTAAAGTCCCATTATTCCTAGCCAGTGATCAGGGATGATGGGAGTTGTAGCCCAAGAGCATATCATTCTGCCCCCATCGTTCTGCCTGGACGCTGAGGTCCAGCGCCGAGGGCCTTCTGGCGGTTCCCTCATTGTGAGAAGCAAAGCTACAGGGAACCAGGCAGAGGGCTTGGCCAAGCTAACCATCATTAATATGAACGGTAGTGGCGCCCGCCCTGTGGAACGCCCTCCCATCAGATGTCAAAGCGATAAACAACTACCTGACATTCAGAAGACATCTTAAGGCAGCCCTGTTCAGGGAAGTTTTTAATGTGTGATATTTTAGTGTATTTTTGGTTTCTATGGAAGCCGCCCAGAGTGGCTGGGGAATTATTATTATTATTATTATCATATGGAAGGCAACACATTAGCTACCCCTGATATTGAATATCAAAATTATTTTACAAATTTGGAGAGATTCCTTACTTGAGCATTCTAAGAAGACAATGGTGTCTATGTTATAGACATAGATACAGGGCTCTGATGAGTGCATCCCATTTAGATTATTCTTTTTTTCCAGCAGTTAACATATAATTGCCTCTCTCCTGAAATTACTTTTTTATCTGCAGTGCTTTCTGTACATTCTGCAATTATTAATGCAATAGGCCTCCTAGCAATAAGCATTCCTCCTTTAGGAAAAAGATAGATAGATAGTCTAACAACAGAAGTTATACACAAAGTTATACACAAAGAAAACAAAGGTGTTGCTTTGCTATTTTATGCTGTTGAAGTTCATCAGAATATTTGATTAAAAAAAATTACAAATGAAGCAGAGATATGTGCATCTTTTCCTTCTCCACTCCAAGAAGTAGTTCTCAGCCTGAATTTAAACATTTGATAATTCATCCAAAACAATACGCAGGCCAAAATACAGCCATCCTTTGAAATTACGCTTCTCCAAATTTCCATATATGAGGACAGCATCTTCCCTAGATTAGTGATTTCTGACATATACATACCTTTCTGCGAACTATCCATAGAGGTAGTCATATTTGTTTGCCGCAGCAGCAAAAGCAAAGCAGAGTCTTGTGTTACCAACAATTTTATTTTGTTGTAAGACTTTGTGATGGTTTCCAGTCTATGAAAGGTTAAGGTAAAGGTAAAGGGACCCCTGACCATTAGGTCCAGTCGTGACCGACTCTGGGGTTGCGGTGCTCATCTCGCTTTATTGGCCGAGGGAGCCGGCGTACAGCTTCCAGGTCATGTAGCCAGCATGACTAAGCTGCTTCTGGCGAACCAAAGCAGCGCACGGAAACACCGTTTACCTTCCGGCCACAGCGGTACCTATTTATCTACTTGCACTTCGACGTGCTTTCAAACTGCTAGGTTGGCAGGAGAAGGGACCAAGCAACAGGAGCTCACCCCGTTGTGGGGATTCGAACCGCCAACCTTCAGATCGGCAAGCCCTAGGCTCTGTGGTTTAGACCACAGCGCCACCCGCGTCCCTCTATGAAAGGTTGTGCTATAACAAATTGGTTAGACTTCAAGGGAACACAGTATCCTTCGTTGTCTTTATGGGAAAACTTTACCCCAAAAAAGGATTATTCCAAGGACAGAATCTCCCTTCTTGACCAATCAGAGCATTGTGGGTGACTCAGGCTTTGTATCACATGTTGATTTAAGAGCAGTCAATGGGGACATTAGATTTGAAGCTTTACTTCTAAGTGGTATGTTAATTCTTAAAGGCACATAGGGCAGGAAAAGAATATCTAGCTAGGTAGAGGTGCCTCCTAACTATTGCCACTTAATGTGGCATGGGACTTAGTCATGACCAACCCAAGTCCCATTAATTTCTGAGCATGGTCTGGATCAAACTCAAGAGATTCTAAAAGGCAAAGCTATCACTAATTGCATTAATAAATTTCAACTATGTTCCCTATAGCCACATGTAGCCTTAAAAAATGTGATTATATGCATTCTGAAAAGCTGTTAACATAATGTACTGACCTCTCCAATTATGGATGATTAATATTCATTTCTTTTTCTTTTTCCAAGGAAAAGGTGATGTTGAATCAAAGAATCCAGAAAACAGTACATCACATACATCGTAAGTCAGTTTTATATTTGTGGCCAGAAATAATGGGTATAGCTTCATTTTCCTTGACAAAAGAATTGTATCCATTTGAGATTCTCTCTACTTTTTAAGGACTGCTGTAAAATATGCTTTCAGCGATGAATTTTTCACTAATTGTCTAGTAAGCTTTAATATCCCTTGATTTCTAAAGAGCATACATAACAAAGAGAATGTATACTTTTTGAGTAAGGATGGTATATTTTCATAAAAAATTGAAAGGTTTCCTGAATGAAATCAGGAGCTTGGCTCACTAGTTAAAACATATATATCATGTTGCATTTCGCCTTAGATGCACTGATGCAATTTTTAAATGCTGCATTCTGCAGCTTCACCTTTGAATTAAAGAAATCCATTTATACTTTCTTATCTGTGGTCTCCCTTGATTAGTTGATGGTTTTGAATTAGCAAAAGTAGTGAAAAGAAAAGAAAATGTATTTGTAATACATCAATATTCACCATTCTAAGGTGAGAGCAGCTCCTTTTGTTTCAATATTAAAAAATACTCAACTGTTTCTACCACTGTAAAACACCAAATCAACTAATGGACAGACTGAGGTTTCAGGGTTGGGGGAAAATCAAAGAAATCCTGGCTACATAAGTAAACTCAATTTAGGTCAAATGGTCAGAGTTAACTCTCAACCTTTTTATTTGTTTGAATGGGCAATTTTTCATGTAACAGTACAGACCTGTGAGTTTTAGAGTGCATCATGTCAGTTATTGATACCCTTTGGTTCAGAGAGTGTTGTGTCATGTAAAGGCACAATGAGGGTGATTGGGTGCAGAATGCTCTTAATAACAGTAAAGCATGTAAGTACCTCCTCGAAACAAATCCAAAAAAACAATTTGACAGAGCCTGGTAGCAAAATCTTTGTTACAGAATACGAGGGGTGAGTAATTCTTCCCACACATTCTATGACTACTTCAAGGCAGAAGACCATGCAGGCTCAGAATCCCACAAGCTGAAATCTTGCCCAGATGTTTCTAATGAACTGCAGCTCTCTCTGATTCAGTTATATGGCAAGTTCTCACCTGAATCACTGGGCCTCCATTCATGGCAACATAGCCTATTCATGGCAACATAGCCTATTACAGCATCATCCCTATGCCCCTGGTTGATATGGAGCATAACAGCTCCTCCTGAATTGCAGAAGTTAAGAAAAAGGAGGAGGCCAAAAAAGGAAAGAGAGATGGAGGCAGCTGGGTGGGCACCTCTTACTCCATGGTGCACACTCACCTCCTTCTTTTTTTATTCATGGCCCTTTTAGGAAAGGAGCTGAGGTTAGTGATCTAAAACACACTTAGAAAAAATGGTTTGAAATTTCACTATTAAGTCAAATTTTCAAGTAGCTTGTTATCGGTTTACTAATGTCAAATAGGAGCCAGTGGCATTTCCCAAAGTGAGTGATCTGTTCACAGTTCCTTTGGTCCCAACAATAACAACAAAAATACGAAGGATTCTTATCTGCAAAAAAAGTCTATAAAGCATATGTATATAAAGTAATTGCTTAGTGACCTTATAAACTCAAAAGGAACAAGTTGATTTTGTTTCTGCAAATCTGAAACTCCATATACAAACTGAACATTCATAGGTACAATGGCAGTTAATTCATCCTTTCACTGGATTTATTGCTTCCATCGAACATTACTCTCACAGACAGGTTTATTACCCTCCTGAATCAGGCGGAGAGCCATTCATGAGTGGAACATTTACATTTAAGTCTTTCTGAAGGGAGGAAATCAACTCCCTCCTATCTGGATTACTCCATTACCAAAAACTAAAAAGAAAAAAGAAAAAAAGAAAACTAAATGTCATAGCTTCTGGTATCTATTTATCTCACAAAGTTCCAGGCAAGATAATAATAATAGAGTCTAGGAGTGCGTACTAGTCCTACAATGTACACTGAGACAATTGGCTCTTTTGGCCACAGTTTTTCCAGACTTCTGTGCTGAAAAAACACATCCAGAGGCACTTAGGGATGAAGCAGGAAAGGAAATCACTGCAGTTTGTGTGTTCATCTGTGATCAGGAAAGGAAATCAGTCAATAAATACCATTGTCTGCCTTGGCTCTCAGACTCAGTACTTGGACTCTAGGCTCAATAATTCATGAAGACTTTATTCCACAATTGAAACATAGTTCAAGATACAGGTAACAGAATCAATTGTTCAGAAGTAGGGCTCTGAGATACATGGTTAGGAACAAGCTAAGACAGTGTCTCAACACTTGACATGCCCCCTTTGCCCCCATTTTGAAGGGTGCGGCAGGCACAGCCTTTCTGCAGTTCTCAGCCCATACAATGAAACTTGCCAACAGGCACCACTGGAAGTAGGGTGGGTCTGCTTCTGTCAGTGCATGTACTAGTGCATCCTTGGAGGCAGGGCCTGAATTTGCTCTGCCAGCTCACTATGCAACCCAGGTTTCCCCCAGGTTGTTTCAGTCTTAAGGTAGGGTAATGACTGACTTGCTCAGCTCATCCTTCTCCACTGGGACGAATGGCAATATCTGGGTGGGGATGTCTCCTAACAGACTATCCGCAACCCCATTGCCAAGAGACTAAGTAATTTGCTTCCATTCTTCCTCTCCTTCTGACAAATCCTGCCAGGACTACCCCTCCTTGTCTGTCACTGTGGGGCTCATGACATTGTCATTATAATAATAATAATAAAAAGATCTGCAAACAGTACATAATTCATGACTTTTTGGCAATAGTTCAGTGTTTCCTTTATAATGAAATGAATGTAGGCTACATAAATAATGGCATATAACGGAAAATCTGGCAGAAACTGAACTGCAGCAGAACAGAAACATTGCAAATTTTGACAAAGTCAGAATGGGAACCACTGCCTTCTTACATCCCTAATAACACCAGTGGCAGACTTTGGGCTCTCAAATTTCAATGGCGCCCTGTGCAATGGCAGAATTCAGCAGCACCCCTCTGCCCACCTCTCACACTCTTTTCTACAGCATTGTTGTGGTGCCCCCTCCAGTGCAGCCAAATCGGCTGCGCTACCCTAAAACTGCCTCTGGTAGCACTGTAACTTTATGCCAGGTTTTGCTGCATTTCTTAAAGATGCTAAATAGATGTAACTTTTCAATCTACCTGGTGTATATAATGAAGTAGACTCTGTCCTATGAAAACTCATGCCTCAACAAGCCATTCCCTTGTTTTGAACTGCATCACCATCTTTTTTTAAAACTCAGGAGGGTGCCAGAAACAGTGTGGCACAGGCGTGTTGCGGTTTCAAGGAGAGAGAGACACCACACAATTTGAAAACTGAATATAAGGGAAACAGCTATTATTCTGAAGGTGCCACTATTGCACTAGATACAAGATGTTATGGCTGTCTTCAGGCATTGCAAACAGATGACAGCAACAGACACAGGAATTGCTCTTGTTCTGCTTCTTTCATATAATGACTGGAACAGGAATTAATGTATCTTCTGAGCCGTAACGTTTGAGAGTAACAGATGTAGGTGGATCAAATATATATCTCCGCAGGGTAGATGCATGGGTCCCTCCTTTGAGCATCACACAGGATGTGAAGGTCACTAGCGTGCCCTCTTATCAACTAAACACGTTTTTCTCTCTTCTTTACATATAAAATTAGCTCTGTGATTGTATAGTGAACCTGCAAATGGATGTGTTTGATTTCTGCCTTGTTCACCTTAATTGTTGTGAGGAGCAGAGCCTATTTTATATGTATAATTAAAGAAAAACCCCAATGGCATACAACAAAGGAAATATATTTGTATGATTTTTTCTTTTTAAAAAAATTATAACCTCTGGGGCTTCTTTTTCTTAGCATTTTTATACTGCATCAGTGATTCCTTGTAATATCTGCCTGTGGGAATTTCTCCCCACCCCCACCTAGACAGCCTACCAAAAATGTACCAGTTTTATAATGAATGAAGTTAGTGTTTCTTAGAGTGATGGAGGTCTTGAAAATTGTGCTGGAAAAAGTCTGATATTTATTCTTAAACCAAATATCTGGCACAAAATGTACTAGCTTCATTGTACTGTTTCCACCTGTTTACTTTGAGCATGACTTGAGGAAAGCTAACCAACTACTGTCAAATATTAGTGTGCTCACTTCAATGGCTAGAATTTTAAAGACAATGTCATGCATTTATTAATGCCCTTTTGGAAATCCACTCAAAGATATACACATGCACAGCACATTAAACTACTTTTTACTTGGAAAATAAACACATTTGGTAGCTTCTTCTACAGAGCATGCACACATCCTTAGACAAGTCTATTTTTTTAGATCTAAATAGTTAAATCTAACTATGTATAGCATATTGATGTTAGATATACTGTACATTCAAACGATAAAAAAATCACACAAAATAGGGCTGCCATACGTCCAGATTTTCATGAACATATATGGGATTTGCCTGTCGAAAATAGTGTCTGGGTGGAATTTCCTAAAATCACGAAATTGTCTGGGGAAACCCACGTTGGAAATTTCCTTTAAAATAGCTGGAAAACTTCATTTCTTTTGGAAACAACTTTGGCCAAAACCTCAACCCCCCCCCCCCCCCGAAAAAACCTCAGTAACTTTGCCCAAAAACCTCTCCAGTTTTTCACTTTTAGAAATATGGCAACCCTACACAAATACTACCTGAGATATTTATCAGGGTGAATCAAAATATACTGTTTCCCACATCCCTATCTAGTACAGAATAGGTCCTAGGTGTCTTTTCTCACAGACTTTTGCATGTTTGTGATATGACCAAAAAAAATAAAAATCAATCGATGCTAAAAGTAGAAACTTAAAAAAAAAAGTATTGGCGATTAACCCATTTGGAATATGTTTTGCTTAGGTCAGCTCTGCAGTATAGTAGTTTATTACAGTAAATGGTTTGTTGATTTGTACTTGGATGATACAGACACAGGAAGGCAATGTGAAATTCTATAAATTAAATATTTAGAATGAGACAGGAAGATAAGATGATGTAAGTGTTGTGCAGAATTTTTAGAAGGCTAGAGAAAGATAAGGCAGTATAGTTTACTGTCTTTGCTTCTTTCTTTTGATGACTGTTTCTTTTCCAGAGGATGCAATCTTAATCAAAACCTTACTTAAAATATGTAAAGAAACAATAACCTATCTCTGAGATGAAAAAAAAAGTCACAGGAAATAAATGGGTTTCTTTCTGAGGTTATAAATTGGTGCTGTGTATGTTGGAGTGCAAGGTGAAGGCAGAATCCATTTGGTTTTCTGGAACCAGCTCTTTTATCTTTGAACTGATGTTGGGAACAGAGAAAATGTAAATTCTGTACTGAAATTTCAACAAAAGGCAGTGGATGTTTCATAGGCAGAGGGTATTTGGGTTCTTTTAATTTCCACTCCTTTCCTGTACCTTATCAATCATTTGTAATACGCTTTGATGCCCTTCTCTGTCTACTGAATGATAATCATAATAATGTTTAGTATTTCCAGAATGTTTCTCCCCTCCACCCCATAGAACGCAAAAGTGTTCTGCATACCTTATATCAATGGTCCCTTTGAAGGATGTTGATACTCTTTGTTATCGCTGTTGCTACATCCAAGTTACACATGGAAAAAGCTAAGGCTGAGAGGTGGCAACTTGTCAGATAAGACAATCCTAGTAGTTCTGGCAAGCTGACAGCTAGTTCATGCCGGTGGAATGTTAGCGCAGTTTAGTCGGGATCCTATTTGCTCTTTGCAGCAAAGTCAAGAGGAAAACAGTAGCAGCTCCCACCGTCACCCCTCCAGCAACCATGGCAAAATAGTTGGCTTCCGCTGATCATGGAGTGGTATGGTGGCAATGCACATATGGAAGACACAAACCCACGCATAATAATGGGAACATACCTGCATGTCAAAACCAAGCCCTACACATAACACAACCTGGCAGATACAAGGCACCATGACGCCCTCGCCAGTATCAAGCACAGTGGCACTTGCTGCAAGTGCCTAGCAATCCATAGATTCCATAGATTCCTGGACGCAGGGTCTGGATCTCCCCTACTAGAAACCATCCTTTCGAGTGCAGAGTATGAAAGGAAAGACACTCCAGCAATTAGGCTCAGCTTCGTGTTTTGGGTGTGGACGTTCTGGCCTTGACTTCTGCTGACATTTGCTCCCTACCAGTTGCCAACTGGCAGACTGCCTGCCCATCCATGGTGGTGGCTCCAAGCAGAACTCTTGGAGAGCCTACACAATGAACTGTCCTCACGAGTGCTTAGTGTATACACTGGGAGCAACATCATTATTGGTGGGAATAGGCCTGCCAGGCTGCTCCTCAGTAGCATGCCACGAGAGACACGGAGACAGCAATGAACAGTTGTCAGCAACTGCAGCAAACTGCCTGAGCCTAGGTGTTCAGTAGGGATTGGTGATAACATGACTGAGAGCAGGGTGGCTTGTTCTCATGGCTTTGACTGCAAAGTAGGGGGTGGGAGTTAAACAGTAAAACGAGAGCACATAGGGAACAAAACTTGCCATAGCCTTAACCCACCCACCCACCTCTCTGTGATATGCTGTACTAAGTTGCTTTTCCCAGCCTGATTCTGATACTGATAGTGAACTGTGGAAGGCACAACATTCTTAAAGCTG
Organism: Podarcis muralis; assembly: GCF_964188315.1. Lineage (NCBI taxonomy): Eukaryota > Metazoa > Chordata > Lepidosauria > Squamata > Lacertidae > Podarcis > Podarcis muralis. Next base: position 75,189,505 of record NC_135658.1, on the reverse strand, counting down.
ATTTTGGTTTTAATATTCTAGGCACCAAGCATTTGAGGTGCAAATCAATGTAGAAGTACTCCCATTTTCGTACTACTGCGAATCTGTTTATGGGAAGTCATACTTTAGTCTTACCACAATATTTTTGGGCTATTTAACACATCATTCCAATAAAACAGAAAATTGCTGAAAAGTTGCAGGTGTGATTTGTAATCCAAATTTACAAATTAAAATTGCTCCTTCCTTCTCGAATCTCCAAATAGATTTAAAGTTACGTTAGTTTAAACAATTTGTCTGTAACTGTAAACCTTTCAAAATCCTTTTTGGTTTACCTCTCCATTCTCAGCTAATGTTGGTTAAGAAATTCTGTAATTTGAGTCAATAGAGAATTAATAGTTTTAAGAAGGATAGAAATGTGTTGGACAGAAGGCAAAATAACAAGAGAATGAATTCTGGCATTTGTCCAATTCAAATAACTAGCACTTTGCAGGGGCGGGCAAACTTAGGACTGAGGTCATAATATGGAAAAAGTCTGTTTCACAGACTTTTTACGTTGAATATGATCCAGGGTTTTTGGTTGTGTGTGTGTTTAATGAAGATCCTATTAACATTTGAACACTGAGGCTCGTCCAGGCATGAGAGATTTTATAACATTATCATTTGCTTTTTTTGCTTTTTAACTGCAAAGATTTTCAGTGACAGCTTCTCCAACTTTACTTTTAAATTGGTTTTTGAGAGTCAGTCCATTGGATCTAAATAAACTTTATTGTACAGAATGTGCATTTTATATGCTCATCAATTTTTATATTAGTCTATTTCTTTAAATTTACAAAAAGCAAGGAAATAGAAATTTTAACCACTATATAATCATGTTATTCCGTTATGATCAGCTAATAATTTTGAATTTTAAGTATTTTTCTCTTAAGTTAATACATTTTAACAGACTAATTTTTATATCGAACAAGGCAAACTACTACATTACATTGCATCAAGATCTGGTCTTGGATTTGACTTGGATTTGACTGGATTTGGCTATTTATTTTTAATTGTGGTAAATAAAACTACTTGCATCGGTTAGGATGTTGTTGCAAGCAAATATAGTAGCCTTTGATTTTATAAGCCATAACTGGAGTCTCCGTTCTTCAGGGTAAGAGTGTTTCCAAATTATCATTACAAATTGTAGATCCTGTATTAAACATGAGCCTTGGCTCTAAGTATTTATTTTGGTTTGGTATATTATGCATGCATGCAGTTCAGTTTATGATTTCTAAACTCTTGTTCAATTCTCCCATTGAAACTAGTGGGGCTTAATAGGAGTTAACTCTATCCAGACCATGCCCACATTTTGAATGTGTTTCTTTTTCTGCAGAGTTTTGAAACTCAATTAGTGTCTCAAAGTGAACAAATTAATCAGACTAGAAATTGATTGAAGATTTCTTTTCTGCATATGTTTTTTTAAAGGTGTGTTACAAACTAAACACAAACTGCATAATATATTCCAGAAGTAAGAGCAAATATTTTCATAAACGAATGGTGGATTCCCTTGGTATCCTTTTTAAAACGGTACTTAATAATTTTACTGTTTTAAAAAAGGATACCACTAGACTTTTCCAGATGTTATTATTGTTGTTCTTTTTTTATGCAGTTTCCAGACAGGAATTCTTTTCTTTATGATTCAGGTGCTATGAGTTATATTCAGTCGACGATAGCAAAGCAAGTGGGAAGCAAAATATTATAGGACTGAATCCAAGTGCTGAGCAATCTCTTGCCAAGTGATTGATGAAACTTTTGTCATTGATTCTTTTTGTCAAGATTCATTGCATCGTAAATTAAATTGTATATCCACTAAATATGGGTTCTGAGATAAATTAAGGGCTCAGAATAGCTTGGTGTTTTTTTACAGTTATGCAGGATCTGTATAATATGCAACTATGAACAAAATACCTTTGTTCTCTTTCTAGTCATATAAGCTTCATTGAAAAGAACGTCAGCTTTAGACACAGGAAACCTAGTTCTAAACATGGGCACACCTCAGTAAATAAATGTTGTTATTAATTAAATATTTCAACAAATAAAATTTAGGTTTAGTTTTAGTATTACTCCACCAGGTCATTTCTTAGGATAGAGAGGTGGTGCTCATCATAAGACACTACTACTACTACTACTACTACTACTACTTACTATTATTATTATTATGACTACTACTACCACTATTTTATTTATATGCTGTCCATCTGACTGGGTTGCGCCACTCTCAATAAACTATTAAAAACACAATAAAACATCTACCATTAAAAACTTCCCTGTACAGGGCTGCCTTCAGATGTCTTCTAAAAGTCAGATCGTTATTTATTTCCTTGACATCTGATGGGAGGGTGTTCCACAGGGAGGGCACCACTACCAAGAAGGCCCTCTGCCTGGTTCCCTGTAACTTCACTTCTTGCAGTGAGGGAACCGCCAGAAGGCCCTTGGACCTGGACCTCAGTGTCCAGTCTGGACAATGGAGGTGGAGATGCTCCTTCAGGTATACAGGGCCTAGGCCATTCAGGGCTTTAAAAGTTAGCACCAACACTTTAAACTGTGTTCATAATTGTACTGGGAGCCAATGCAGATCCTTTAGGACCGGTGTTATATGGTCCTGGCTGCTGCTCACAGTTACCAGTTTAGCTGCTGCATTCTGGATTAGTTGTATTTTCCAAGTCACCTTCAAAAGTAGCTTCACATAGAGTGCATTGCAATAGTTCAAGCAGGAGATAACCAGAGCATGTACCACTCTGGTGAAACAGAGCCCTACACTCCACTCCCATGCAGAATGGAGCTTTCAGCTATGCATTACCCACATATATTAAACCTAGAAGTGATACTTGAGGAAATATACAGATAAAAATCTTTGAGTATGCTCTAACTAGAGGAAGAGATGTTCATTCTTTCCCTCATTCTTCCAGCACATGCTGATTACCAGAATACCAAGGAGTTACCCCATTCACTGAAACGGCAGAAATACTTTCTCAAGCACATTGAATATTGCATATCCAATTGCAAAGCAAAGTACCACATTTATCTCTGCTATAAAGTAGCTGGAGAAATGGTTGCTGTGGGAAAATATAACAATGAGAATCCACCTGGAGTCACTTCAGGCCAGGGCTAAGCCATATGTTTTCACAGTACAATTAAAAGCAGCAGTTTTAGGATGCTGATTCCATCCAGTCTTTTAATCTTACCTGTTCTGGAGCTGTTTGCCAGTCTTTTACAGTCACAGTTTCCTTCCTTATCCATTTACTTCCCCTTCCTTCCTCACAGATCTCAGCCTATCAGGGATCATATATAGGATGCTCTAATGTTATGAAACTGGTCAGCTTTTGTGATGTCAGTAAAGGCAGGGAAACCCATTTTGAGTGAAGGACGTGCTTCCTATTTGGTCACATGGACAATTCTAGCCAATCAGGAATTGTTATACAAGCCTAAGTCTTTTGCAGCAAACCCATAAAATGCCCCAAAGGGGTTTCTTATGATGATGTTGATGGCTTTAACAAATCAGGGGCTCTCTTTCTACTTCAGACATTACATTTTCCAATTTGGATGCCAGTCAGGTATACCTTATATTTCATAAAGTGAGAACGGAGTAGTATAGTAATTAGAAGTATGAGTACCAATGGACCCAATGGAATTTGTTTGCATGTAAACATGCATAGGATTTGTGCTATTAAATTCCTCTAGGAAGAATTTTAAAAACTAAAGTTATTGATTCAAGATGTGGGAAAACCTATTTCTGGCCAAGGCATTGCTTTTAGTTTCAGAAATGGTGTTTGGCAGGATATGTTACTACATGTGAAGTCTGTTGTATAGGACATGATGTTTGGTAAGTTGTTTTTTCAACTATTCCAAGCTATTGGTGCATAACACCAAGGTTGCAGGTTCTGTCACCATATGGGACAGGGTTCCTTCCAACTCTACATTTCTATGATGAAGTTGTGGAATGCCTTCTTTTTAAAAAGGTGCTCCAATGAATAATAAGCTATGAGTCTAGTAGTATTTGATTTCCAACGTTTTGTTATTGCTCTGTATGGCATGTCAACTGCTAATTGCTTAAAGCCTCGCCTTCCATTCCATGTTTTATTATGACATTCCCTTTTAAACCATATTTTTTATTATATGCTGCTTCTACAGGAATGCCCAGTGGGCTTTCACCCAAGTTTTTCTATTTTTCTATTTCATTTAAACAATGTATTTTATTTAAACACTTTACACCGTGGTTTGTAAGTGGTGTACAATGAGGTTGCAAAAGAGATGTGAAATCAGATAAAATTAACCATAGAATTGGGGGGGGGGGGATGACTTAAAATGCCTGCTGAAATTTTGAAAAGGCTTCATCAAGTGCTGGAACTTTAACAGGGAGTAGCCTTGTCTACTCTCAGCCAGGAGAATTGGGTCCTCAATACTGAACGCATGGGATATGAGCTGAGCCATGAGGGACTCCCGACAGTGACGCTCAGAAAGACCTTAATGATCAGGCAGGCGTATAAGGAATCAGGAAGTCCTTGAGGTTTCCTGGACCAGATTTTGGACCAGGTCCAAGGATAGCACCACATAGAACACAATGCAATAATAAGTCTTGAGATTAGCAGTGCGTGAATCACTGTGGTTAGGTTAGCCCTTTCCAAGAATGGCCGTAGTTGATAATATACCAGCCAAAAGACACTCCAGCCACTAAGTCTACCTGAGCCTCCAGTGATAAAGATGAGTACAGGAGCACCCCTGAGCTATGAACTTGCTCTTTCAGAGAGAGTTCAATGCCACCCAGAACAGGCAGCTTGGCCAGTCTTCCAGACACAGGAACTTCCAGCCTCCTCCACCTTCCCATTGTTCAAACTCCACTTATACATCCTCATTTGACACACAGCTTTACATATTTTATTTTTGAAAGGGTGAGTTGCCTTCCAACCATCATTCAGTGTGTGGAACATGTGCTTACATTATTCTAGAAAAAAAGGAAAGAAAAAGAATGAGTCAATTATTCAATTGCCCCAATCTAGAAAATGAGCTTCCTGTGGATGCGTTGAGGGATAAGAGCTTACATTTGAACACATATCCACATTCTGATTTTGTTCTGTGAACTGCCCTGAGACTTCCAGGTGGTATATAAATTCAATCAATCAATCAATCAATCAATCAATCAATCAATCAATTAATTCAGGGCTGACAGACTGTGTGTAAATACTGCTGGGTCAAGATGTAAATAGAAGAAGTGTACAGCTTGCATAAATATCATTTCAAAAGAAGGGGGTGACAGACACTCAGAAGGCAAAGGTTTGACCAACAGACCACATACTCAATTCTCTGAAGTGCAAAGATATACGTACAAGATTTATTTTACAGCACTGTGGCCAAGTAGAACTATAGAGAAGTGAATGCCCTGGTAGGTGATCAGAACACATGACATCACTCAAAGCTGTGTCCCACATGAATGCAATGGAAACATTACAAGCAAGGAGAAAGAATTAATGTGCCAAATTGGAGCAGAATTCCAAGGAGGTGGATTCCTGAGGTAGAGAGCAGAATATCCACAATGCACATGGTAGGCATTACAAACATGTGGTATTTTTAACATCTAAGGTCAATACATTTTCACTGGAAAACTTTTAAGTTTGTGTGAGCTACTTAATTTTTTTGCTGTGTGTTGGGTGATGAAGTCTATAGGCTTCTTTCTTCGCACTTACCTGAATTTTGTGATGCAGTTTTCCAACCAGTGTTCACAAAAACATATGTATAAGGGGAAAGTGTGCATAAAAATAACTATAAAACAAGATAGAAGAATGCATTGCATTAGGGGAAATTGCTTGCAAAAAAAAATGTGTACACAAGTCAGTTGCATATAAATGTGTATAATTAGGAGAAAATCACACCAAAATGCTGAAGAATTGTAATAAGGATTATAAATAAGAAACAAAAGATTGCTGCAAAACTGTGGAAAACTGGCTTTAAGATTGGAAGCTGAGAGAACCACAACTGGCAGATTCTTCCACCCTTGTGGGTGACCAAGCCCAAAACACTTTCTCTGCTTCTTGAGTTTGTAGCCAAGTCCAGAGCCATGAGTAAAGACTCAGGTATGCGCTTGTGCAAACAGGTGGTCAGTTTCCAAAAGGTGGCAGTCCAGGACAGGCGAGGCAAAGCACAAGAGTCCCTTCACTTTAGTGATGAGTTGCTCAGGGGAAAGAACCAAGAGTTGCAGAAGGACAAGGCAAGCCTCTGTTGGCTCCCCTAGACAGCAGGTTTCTCTGATCTGAAGTTAAAGATCCTGACATCATTACACGTGATATTAACTATAAATCAGGTTCAAGACCATGGCACATAGGGAGGTAAGATGACCTTTTACTATGAACCTCAGTTCCAGGGAAAATCTCACTGAAAGGCTGCTATTTGATGTATGAAATCACATAGTAGGAAATTGGTTTTCTTGTAACAAAGTTTTCTCTGTTTAGTCAACTAATAATGTAGAATAAATGCATCATATGGATATTTTTCAGCTGTTAACTTTTACTGATTGCATAATGTATAATCACTTATGTTTTTCAAAGAACCACTTATTTACAGCAGAAAAAATAGCACATATAAAACTCAAAACTAGTGATTTTTTTACTTTCTTTTATAACTAATTAGGCTGAAGTACAGCACACAACCAATTAAACATAAGAATTTCACAGAATCAATATCTTGTTTTAAATGTCAGCTAATTAGCTTGTTTATTGCAGTCTCTTGATGCAGCAACTATAACATTACCTCTGAAATGTATCCTACAGAATTAATTGGTTGTTTAGAAAACTCTCTAAATGAATTTGCTTGAATCAAGAATCTTTAACAGGATGTTCACAATGACCTCAGTGCTTAAACCCTTTCATAGGGGAGGGGTTCAATTAAGATCTGATTAAAGAGCCACAGTTTTAAATCTGACGAATTAATGAATTGATCCTACAAATTAATCAGTCTTTTTGGCCCTAACACAAACCGAATAAAACTTGAGCTTTAGGTCTTAATCTGAAATACTATTTTTTATGTATATAATATCCATGGTGTTTTCCAGAGAAAAAGCAAATCCCTTTCTTAAAGGTACTACAGAACCTGCTCTTTTTCATCATTCCAAGAGCAAAGCCCCTGATTTATGCTCAGATCATCTCCTGCCCAGACTTCTACATCTCTCTCTCTCATCCCCCATCCTCTTTTGTCTGATCTCTCTTCAAACACAGCTGCTAAAACCATTATATTTTGATTGCATCATGCTTCTTTTAAGATTATTCCGCAGACTCTCCTCATCCCTTTCATTCAGCACAAACACCTTGTTCCTGGGCTCAAGAATCTCAACAGATATGCCTCACACTATTTTTCGGCTGTTATCTTTTTCAATTCATCTTTGCTTGGGACCTTTGCTCTTCTGATTTGTTTGACAAGATTTATATACTGCTTAATTGACAAAAAGCCTCTGAGCAGTTTCCCTACGTTATAATCTCTGAGGATGTCCCACATTATTCAGCCGGCCACATCTAATATCAAAAGCTGTCCCCCTAAGCTGTGCCAAATTTCTCAAAGGCCTACAAAATTTCTCTTGACTTCTCTTTTGCCCTGTTCATAAACTCTGCAGCTTATTCCAGCAAACATATTGTGCCTTTCCCCTCTCATTTCCTGTTTTAACTCCCTCCCCCAATAATTCTATACCAGCGTTCTCCAACCTGATGCCCTCCAGATGTTTTCTATTACAGCTACCAGCATCCACAACCATTTGCCATGCTGGCAGAGGCTAATGGGAGCTGCAGTGGAATAAAATATGAGCATCAGGTTGGGGAAAGTTGCCCTACGCTATAGATGTTTTGGAATAGGCATGGTTCTGTCTCTTATTTTGCTATGAGACGCACTGTGGGGTTGGATCCAGACTAAGTTGTGTTCAGTTCCCATTGAAATAAATCAGGTGTAAATCACCATGCTGACCTAACCTGTTGAATTCAGCGGGACCAAATTTCAACAGGAACTTAGTATGGATACAGCCCCATGGATATTCTACAAATGATATGTTGTACTCTATATAACTGTTCAGATCTCTTAATTTTGCTTTGCCATATCCAAGGTAAAAGTGTAAACCTGTGAAAATAGCTGAGGAAGCAAATTATTTTGAGGAAAGAAAGATAAAGGCTTTGCAATTAACTTGACAGGAAGGGAGATACAGTACTGCACTTTCAGCAAGCTGGTAGGCAGTTTGTAGAGTGTTAACACCACAGAAATAATATAATGTATCACCACATATTACACAAAACACGGTGTAGGTTATGGGCTCCCACTGCCCTTCATGTTTAAAAATTAAGTAATATTTTCAGAAGGCAGCAGCAGGCTGTTACCAGAAATTGAAGGAGTATAAACTCTCCAAAATAGCTGTTAATCACTAGCAACCAGAATGGACTCAATGGAATCGTAGGAAGCAAGATGTGACTAGGTAAACTGAGTAGCTCCCTTGGTCACTTTATTGCTTAAACCTGTTTCTTCCTGCTGTGGTAAGTGATTAGTCCTGAAACTTTGGCAGGCTCCTTGACTGATGGGAATGTTTAGGCCAGTGCAGAGAAATAATCTTCTGGTAAGTGACCATCGTTCTTTCATTTTCATACATGCTCTCATTTTTATGTGGCCTCTTTGATCCTAAAGTGGGATTATGTTGTAGATCTCTTTCAAGCTTTGGACAGTAAACCTGTCATATTTAAGAAATTATTTTGCACTATCTACCGCCAAGGATGTAGACAAGTGTTGTGGAGCTGTATTATAATTATTTTGTCCTTTTTAGCAACGTTTTGAGAAAGGTTGGGTTCTATTTTGTTTCTTTTTAGAAAGTTTCTGCACTGAGGCCTGACTTGGTTTTCGTTGAGAGCCAGTGTGATGTAGTGGTTAAGAGTGGTAGACTCGTAATCTGGTGAACCGGGTTCGTGACTCTGCTCCTCCACATGCAGCTGCTGGGTGACCTTGGGCTAGTCACACTTCTTTGAAGTCTCTCAGCCTCACTCACCTCATAGAGTGTTTGTTGTGGGGGAGAAAGGGAAAGGAGATTGTTAGCCGCTTTGAGACTCCTTCGGGTAGAGATAAAGTGGGATAGTTTGAGGGCACAAGAAGAAGGGGACAACAGAGGATGAGATGGTTGGACAGTGTTCTCGAAGCTACCAGCATGGGTTTGACCAAACTGCGGGAGGCAGTGGAAGACAGGAGTGCCTGGCGTGCTCTGGTCCATGGGATCACGAAGAGTCGGACATGACTAAACAACAACAACATCAAATCCAAACTCTTCTTCTTTAAGATCACATGCTGGGTGAGAGCGGTACACAATGAAAAGTATCCAGTGGAGATGCAAATTTTGTTGAAAGTTGTTGTTGTTTAATCATTCTCCTCCCACTCCGAACCCCAGCACAGAAATGGAAGTGTTACATTGCCAGGACTTCTGAACCCTTAGTAAAGATCCAGAGTCCCTGGCAAGCTACTATTTCAAGGAATCTTTATGCTGGGGATTTCCTGGTGGTAAGGCTTTGGGGCCTAAGGAGAACCCTGGACAACTGACCATCTTGTTGTTGATGCAACAAAAAGTGGTTGCAGAGCAAACCACGGGCCCCCTCTATATGTTGGGCAAGTGGGTGGGATCCATTTCCCAGGCAGATAACCTAGGAAACCATCCTCCAGGCTTCCCCATCAGATCTTGGCAGGCAAGGGGAACACAGTCCCACAATAAGGCCCACCAGAGAAGGTGAACAGACTTTTGGAGCATCTCAGAATGCATGGGTTTCCCCCTCAAAAACACACACACACACACACACACACAATTGGCAATGCCCAGAAAGCCAGCCCATTCACCGGCCATTTATCCTTCCCCTTCTCCCACCTCTTTACCTACCTCTTTACCTAAACTTACCAAGTTGTGAGGACAGAAGAAAGCAAAGACAGAGGAAAGGGCTGGTGAAAACCAAGTGCTGTTTCTAAGCTGCTCCTCATTTTTCAGTGAAGATCTCTGAATCAACTTAGAGCCTGTGTTACTACTGCTGAGAAGTCTGGGAAGTGTAGCTGGTAGGTGAGTTGGGATAAATTAAAAACTACACTTTCTAGAATCAGGAATGGGATCCTAAAAGTTGAGGAAGAGGAGAAATCCCTCCCCCCCCCCCCCGGTTTTGAAAACCCTGAGGCATTTTGAGACAAGCCAATATTCAGAGGGGAGGAAGTCTAGCTCAACCCATTTCTGAAATCCCATCTCCATCGCTAATTTCACATTCTGATAATGTGTCTGCTCTGTCAGAGCTTGACTACACATTCTACTCACCACATGAAAAGCAGTGCTATGCAGCCAACCTCTGCCTGTAAATAATTCTGAAGGCTCCTGGGGTTGGGGAGGGATAGGTAAATGCACATTAAGTGGAAACCACTGTTGGCCTCTTTTCCTGCTTCCTCCCCACACCTCTGCTTCCGCTTAATGGTGAGTCATATTCCCAGTTTCTTTCCAACTCCCAGGGGACAATTAGTTCCAACAGCTTCTTCCTGTGTGCTTGAGTGTGTGTGATTTCTGTCACCTCCAGCTTTCTCTGCCTGTTAGTGGAGTAGTCTCAGAATTCCCAACATGCACAAGCTCTCACACAGTAGGACTTTTCTGACATAGAGAGTGTAACATGTAGGTAGGCTCTTATTCAGCGTTGCATTTCAAAATGCAGTCAATACATTGGATATAATCAACATGACAGGAATGTAACAGTTCATTTACCAACCCTTAATGGCTTGGAAAGGAAAAGCAGAACTGTGAAGATGGATTCTACCCAGGTGGAAAATTGCAGCTATTTATTTCTCTTTACTGAGATTGCTAATTTTGTTACAGTGGATTGCAGCTTAGTTTTTCAACAATTTTGCTTTTATGTTTGGTAATTAAATCTTGCATTGCTATATTTACTTTACAGCAATGTCAATGTGGTGGGCTATACCACGTCTGTACTATTTTAATTAGCATTTGCAGTATTCATTTGTGGTTTTTAGTATTGGAATTTAGGAATACAAATATGTGTTTTAACTTACTATTCTGTACTATTTTATGTGCCATCATTTTATGTACTAATAAGAAACTCAGTTCTCCAGTCATTTCATAACCAAAGTGGAATCATCCAGAAACTCAAGTTGAGAGATATAAATAAGGGAGCAATCCTGAGGACAAGAAGCTGTTGTAAAGCTAGCCAGGGTAAATTAAACCATCATAAAGTTACACCAGATTCACATTCCATTCAGCAGCAGGGCTACTGCTGCTTCTCTGCAGAGGGAAAACAAGCCTTTAAAATAATGTTCTATGCCAGGTAACACGAGACAGTTAAACTGGTTTAGGATCCATTCCAGCCTAAGTCCCACTGCATCCTAAGATGCTCATCCTACTGGATCTTAGAATTGCCCCCTAAAGCTTCCAGGGGTAAACAAACAAACAAACAAACAAACTGGAGGTGTGGAATGGAGACACTAACTGGATTCCTGAACACACGTCCTCACACTGCAACACTTTTTTGCAGGTCAGCCATTAATGACAAACTCTTTCTTCGTGTGCCTTTCTTACGTATCCAAAACAGCAAGAGGAGAGACATCAGCATACTTGAGGGACCCTAGGTGAAAGAGCAAAACAAGCAACCACCTCAGCTGCAATCCACACTGAAACACTTTTCATTTGTGGCCCATCACTGTACTAGTATTATTTGCAAATGCTGTTGCCACTCATGAGGCATAATGTGGAATACAGAATTGTATCTCCCTTTTTTAATAATGCCATCCTATGGGAAACACTGGCCTGCGAGTGCTTCAACTGGAAAACAGCCTTTACTAAAGGTGCCGCGGACTGTGAAGAAGCACAAACTCAGGACGGAAAGGAGAAACGAGCTAAGAGGAAGGCATGTTTGGCAAACCACTCACCATGATCAACTCCTGCCCGAAAACTTATGTCCCCACTGTAGAAGGACGTGTGGATTCAGAATTGGCCTCCACAGTCACTTACGGACTCACTGTTAAGACCGTGTTCATGGAAGACAATCTTACTCGGCTACGAGTGATCTCCAAAGAAAGAAGAATATTGCTTATAATGCCATGCCGCTGCAAAGTGTTATAAAAAAAGTGGGAGGGTCTTAATTCACATGGGAAGTAGGGGGTTTTAAAAAAATACAGCGGTACCTCGGGTTAAGAACTTAATTCGTTCTGGAGGTCCATTCTTAACCAGAAACTGTTCTTAACCTGAGGTACCACTTTAGCTAATGGGGCCTCCTTCTGCCGCCGCCACACAATTTCTGTTCTCATCCTGAAGCAAAAATCTTAACCCAAGGTAATATTTCTGGGTTAGTGGAGTCTGTAACCTGAAGCGTCTGTAACCCGAAGCGTCTGTAACCCGTGGTACCACTGTATAACAAAAAGTCATGAGCACCTGTATACAGTCAGTGAACCCAGGATGGTGAGCTATTGATGTAGTTTGGTGGAATGGGATGGAGTATCCTGTAGGAAGGCAAGGCTGGAACAACTGAATAGGAATACTCCATGTCAGCAGTTGCTGCAAGCCCCACTTGTACTCTAATGCACAATAGAAGCTTTCTAGAGACATCCTAGTGGGCTCCACTGAAATATTTGCAAATTGCGTCCCCCCCCCTCAACTGTTCACCTTCTCTTACAGGGGCGGAGGAAGGGGGTGGGTGGGTGCGGTCTGCCCCGGGTGTCATCGCTGAGGGGGGTGACATTTGGTGCACCACCCGCCCATGACTCTCAAGCCTACCCCGAGCTGTCGGGGGAAAGGGCGGAGCTGCACCAACTTGCCAGCAGCCCCGTTCATTTTGACAGCTCAGAGGAGGCTTGGGTGGGCGGTGTGCTGTTGCCCCCGTTCCTGGGCTGCTTCCTGGGGGAGGGAGCCTCCTCCGAGCTGTCAAAAGGAAGAGGGAAGGGAGGAAGGCTGCTGGCAAGGCAGCACAGCTCCCTCCCCCCCTTGCCCGCCCAGGAAACAGCCCGCCATGGGTGGCTCGCTCCACCTCCCATGGGCCGCTCGCTTTGCCCCCTGGGATGCTCACTGTGGGTGGCGCCCCCCCCAGGGCACTTATCCTGCCCCCTGGGATGCTCGCCCCGCCCCCGGGTACACAGCATGGGTGCCAGAGCAGCTAGCTCCGCCTCTGTTCCTATGTTAGCAACAGTCTTCTGGTTTTTTTCTGTTTCCTTCTAAAGAAATAAGCGGTGTGGTTTTCAAAAACACAGCAGCAAAATTGTACATTAGATTTTTAGCATGTGATAGAGTTGCCACAACAGCTTGTTTAAAATGGCAGCTTCGTTGATACTGTGTTAGCAGATTGTCCTAAATGAAATTCATGCTTTGGATGTAGATATGCATTAGGCAAGGTTAACCATCTGTTATGTGATGGGAAGAGGATAAGAGCAGTAAATTTCACTTCATTAACACTGATTGAAACATGTGTCCACCCATTATTCATGAAGTATTTATGTTTTGATAGTTAGATATCTTTTATCTGTGTGTTTCAATAGATTAATCTTAGCACATATTTTTCAGAGGTATGCCTTTTCTTGGAGTTTGCAGTAGATGGTTCATTTTGCACAAATAAAAAAACCAGACTCTGCATGTTTTCCAGTCAATATTTATTGATGTTAGCTGATTTGACTGACAGACAGAATGCATGCAAATTCTCTCAAAGAATAATGACATCCCAACTAATGAGATATACCTTTGAACTGATTTGTTGTTGTTGTTGTTATTATTATTATTATTATTATTATTATTATTATTATTATTATTATTATTATTGAAACACATGACCCAGTTTGCCACCTGTTTGTGATTCTAGGAGAATTACAAAATTATCCCTTGCCCTCTGTTTTCTATTTTCAATTCATGACGAGCAGCTTCATAGGAATTCTGGTACTTGTCTGCTGCTTCAAGTTTAATAGATTTTATTTCACCTTTCAAATAAAAATATACCAGATCAGGGTCAAGCATTCTTAAGAAGCCTGGGATAACAAAAAGGTCTTTGTCTGGCACTGAGAATATGACAGTGCAGATGCCAGGTATGCTTTCCTGAGGAGAACATTCCAGAAACATGATTCTGTCACTCAGAAGGCTCTCTACCCAGTCATCAAGCCAATACCTCAAGCAGTTAACTTTGGTTAAGCACCAAGAGGAGATACACTTCAAAATACTTGGGAGCACAGGAAGCACATGACTAATGTGTAGTTAGACACTTTGAGGACCCCTGATGCTGTGTGAAGTGTTAATTGCCTCCAAGTTGGATTGTGACAGAGTCACACTTCTGGACTTAAGAGATAAATGATAGCAGTGACCAAAAAAATTGACTGCATGCAGAGTTGTCAAGCATTGTACTTTTTTCTTGTCTGTTATGTGAATTTCTACTAAGTAGAAATTATATTTCCTAGCCACTACTTTGCATACCATTTGGGGTAAATTTGCAGTGTTGAGGTCTGATTGCTATTCAAGTGTAACAGCATTTCCCTTCTCCTCAGTGGAAGCAAGTCTCATTGATTAATCTTTAGCATGCACCGAACTTTTTCTGGTTGCTTCTGGTGTCCACAGGATGGCACTCTGTCGTGATCCTAGAGGGGTTAGTGACACAGGCCTGGAAAGAAGGGAATAATATGTCCAGCACAGTGTTAGAAACTGAAAACTTAGGAGCTAAATGGCACCTTAAACCTAGGTTATGGGCACCACAACGGAATGTCTAGGCGCGCTTTTTTTATAACAAGAATACAAAGCTGAAAATGAATGAACTGCAGCTAAAATCTTACGTTTGTTTTAATCTGAAATCTTAAGTGCAGCACTGCTCCCAGAGCTCCAAAAAATTCTTGTATTAATGAAGTTACCTGTTGCAAAATGCGCCTAGAACAATGGGACTTTCAAACGCTGGTCCATCAGCCTCAGAAGTAGGATCGCAGCTCTCCCAAATGACAACATAGTTTGTTGCCTTTCAATGATGCTCTGGGGGGAAAGTTTCACTTTTCATCCAGACAGTACAGCTGCTGAAATGGGAATGGGAGGAACTTCACACACAACCCTTTACACACCTGCCTCCAGTCTCAAAACAGGGATTGTAGGAGGAGCCACTAGAGCAGCTTGTGTGGGTTGAGTGGGATCTCTGCATATTGTGGAGGAGCGCTTCAGGTTTCTGTTTTGTTTTTGTTTCTATACTGGCTTTTGATGATGTTTCAGTAAGTCGCTTTGAGTCACTTTCTGGGGGGAAAGAGAGACCTATAAGCATCACTACGGATGATGGTTTATACATTAGAAAAGGTGAAAAACCCTTCCCTCACAGATTCCTGAGCCAGTCAGGAGAAGCACTGCATAAACCGATAGCCTGGCTCCTGCATGAGACAACCAGCTATTTCCTCGGGCAACTCATGTGATCAGTTCCCCCACACCCCATGCTATTTTGCCTGATATGCTAGTCCTGCCAGGTAGCATCCTCACGGGCCTCATATTCCCGCCTCTTCCTCTGCTTCCCTCCATTATTGATCCTTCCCTCTAATATACTTGGCGGTGGAACCCAAGGCGTTTCTGTTCCCTGAAAGACCTGCCTCCCTTTGTACAGGAAAGCTGAATGAACAGACAGTTGTTTGTTTGTTTGTTTGTTTGTTATTGACCAGGCCTTGGCCTGATGAAACCAGGATCTGGGTGCCCTCCACCACCCACGTAGCGTCATCCTTGAAGCCAGATCCATGTGTGCATTTGGTCCGATTCACCAACGTTCTTCTTACATCATAGTGCCACATAATTAAGAGGCTTTTGTTATCTAAACTATATCTGAAATGTTTTATTGGACTTAAATGTAGGTCATTTGTTGTTTTCTCTTTCCAGGATGTTAGAAGATGACCTCAAGTTGAGCAGTGATGAAGAGGAGAACGACCAGGTAACAAAACTAAAGGTTTTTTTTAATATAAAAAGTGCATGATCTAATGATAGAGGTATGCTGACGATGTCATAACTCATTTAAATATTTCATAAGAAGCATTTCATACAAAGCTGAGGATCCAGTTAATAATGTGTATAGAGTTATAGCTCTTGGGTGGTATCCAATGGTGGCGCAACTAGAAGGCAGCTGACCTTTCCCTTCTCCCCGCTCATAAGACTTTCTCCTGGGAGTCAGGGCAGTCCTCTGAGCAGTGATGGCTGTGTCATATAGGGCTGCAGGAAATGGGGGAATTGTCCTCAATCTAGTGAAGAGGTTTTGCCCCAGCCATGGCTGTACTGGCTGCAGTGGATGGGAGTTGTCATCCAAAACAAGTGGAGGGCAACGAGGTGTTAAAGCGCTAAAGAGGAAATGATATTTCCTCATAGCCTCTGCCTCTCTTCCTTCCTAGAAATTAAAGCACTGTAGGATGTCCCCTGGGAACAAGCCTAGACAATAACATGGGATTTTCCAATGAAAGTGTATGGCTACAAGAGCAGAGAATGTGTGGTAGCATGAAAATGCTCTCAATGTGTTACGTTAAATAAATAAGCTTAAGAGTTAGAGAAGAAGCTATGAAGGAGGAGGAGGAGGAGAACAAAGTTGAGCTGATCATGTCTCAAGAAGCTTGCTGTAATTAATTAGCCACACACATTAGATAGATCCTTAATTTTAATTACCTAAATGTATTTTCCTCCTTTGCTCCTCATCATTTATCCAGTTAAAATCATAGTTAAAATTTTATAGGCAGTGATCAGAAGAGCTAATGTGGGGATAGAATTCTTTCCTGCTTGCGTATTTAATTCCACCGATTTTGGAGAAGAACTTACCTTTTTGATCCCCAATAAATATCTGAAGAGCTCACACAATTAGCAGACCGCTTGGTAGTTAACATAAATCTGCAAGTTAAAATGACCCAGTTCCCTTTGATTTATAATACATAGAGCAATAATGCTGCCATCATCCTTTCAGAAAATGTCTGAAGCTTTGTGTCATAGAGATGTTAAAATCATACTTAAGATTGTTCAGTTGTCATGATTATTGCCTCTTGGTTCCCCTGAAGTGTGGAATGACACATGACATATCCATATTTCGATTCTCTGTTCTTCAGTATAGTGGTCACTGGGCCGTTTAAATCAGTCTTGGGTGTATTATATTAAACAGTGATTGCTAACTATTATGCAAATATCCCTCCTTCCTTTCCTTCCTCCTTTCTTCTTTGCTTCCTATTATTTTAGGATAGAACATTTTATAGAAGAAAGTAGAACTCTATAGGGAAGAAGTAAGCCACTGGAGCCAGTTGTGGAATTCATGTCAATCAGTGTTAAAAGAATTTGACTGACTAGTTTACATATGTGGAAAAATAATCTAACTTATTTTTACAACCTCAGGCTTGTAGGCAGTTTCCCCACCCTTCTGCAGGATCAGGTTGGTTGCCACTGAGGTTTTGTGGCTGTGAAAATTTATTGCCCACAGAGCCAATCAATCTGCATTCAGCAGCTTAGTCTGAATAAATAGAGCCATTGTGCTTGTCTGGAATATGTAACCAAAGTTCATCCAGTCTGTTTGCCTCTCAACATCTCCCGAGGTTCATAAACGGCAACACCCTGGTATGTACTCTTGGCCTCTGCCAAAGAAATTGTGAAATTGTATAAATAGAAGCTACAGAAGCAACCAAAATCCATCTTTAGAGACATGGCTTCAAAATGGAACTCTGGCTGTGAGTGAAAGAAAAAGAACTTTGTTGTAGTACTTTTCAAGTAATAGCACTCTCTCTCTCTCTCTCTCTCTCTCTCACACACACACACACACTTAGTAAGTATGTGCTAAAATATTATGACGAATTCAGATTACTTGAACAATCATACCAGGTAGGACTATACCTAGCATTTTCGCTCCAAGACTAAATAGCAGCTTCAGTGGGGCAGTGTTTTGTGGGAGCTGGGACTACAGTTAACCCCTACTTCCCCATATGTCAGCCCCTCTTCCAATCCTGTTCATGCACACACATGACTGCTACTTAAAAGTTTTTAAACTTGTGTATCATCAAATGACATGTTTAACATAAGCAATACCATTAACTTGTTTTAATAAAATATAGTCGAAACCTTTCAGGGGACGTTAAAGTTACTCTGCCACCTAAACCTTAGCCTTCCCTAAGGGCATGCTGATATAACTCCCAAGCTAAAATATTTTAAATCTCAGCATTCCAAGCCCAGATTAGCTATGACAGTTTTCATTAATAGTGTCTTAGTAGTAATGCATCTAAAATTGGCTAACAAGATTTTAATAGAAGATGGTTTAATGATTACGTTTAATGATTTCAGCAGCCACTGCCCTTTACAGCAGATGCTCATTATTTTTAAAAAGCCGCCTTCTATGTATTGCTGTATGTCTGTGCCTGAAAGAAATGGTGCAGAGACCAGCTCTGTAGTACTGTGTGTACAACACAAAGAGACTTGATTTGAATGTGCTTAATAGAGATAAGGTCAAGTGTATATTCCACAGCGATGCGCTGAAAGTTCTATGCTTGTCATAAATTATGCAAAGTAAGCAGTTGGATGGCGTTAGAAGGGGAAGGGAATGTGGGCAGGAGCAGAGAGGGTTCACCAGGAAGGGCTGCTGTTGCACAAGCTCGTTCATCTCTGTGAACTCAGTGAATTTAGCATTGCTTTTGCAATTACACTGTTTGGTAGGTGACACCCAGAGGCAAGGTGGAAGCACAGAAATGGTTATGCAGAACATAAGGTGACCTGCTTCCCTGATGATTCTATAATCTGCACTGAACCACCTCCTTTCAGCATGTCCTCCTCTCCATTAGCAGGTACCACCTGAGGACACGGGTGGCGCTGTGGGTTAAACCACAGAGCCTAGGACTTGCCGATTAGAAGGTCGGCGGTTCGAATCCCCGTGACGGGGTGAGCTTCCGTTGCTCGGTCCCTGCTCCTGCCCACCTAGCAGTTTGAAAGCACATCAAAGTGCAAGTAGATAAATAGGTACCGCTCCGGCGGGAAGGTAAACGGCGTTTCTGTGCGCTGCTCTGGTTCGCCAGAAGCGGCTTAGTCATGCTGGCCACATGACCCGGAAGCTATCTGCGGACAAACGCCGGCTCCCGCGGCCAATAAAGCGAGATGAGCGCCGCAACCCCAGAGTCGGTCATGACTGGACCTAATGGTCTGGGGTCCCTTTACCTATGTCTGTCTGTCTGTCTGTCTGTCTGTCTGTTCGTCTATCATCTACCTATTTTTTCCCCTCTTGCTATCCACTGCCTTGCAAAACCCTATATAAATATGGTGTGCAGTCCCTAAGGTGGTTGGATGGCGTCTTGTACACCTCCTTCTGGCAACTCCTGCAGCCAAGCTGGTGCCAAATGTATTGTTTCACTTTCCTTTGGACCACATCAGTGAGGCTGAGCAGGGGGCCTTGTTGTCTTGGCAGCCCAGGACTTCCATACACTCTGCCCAGGCTTGTGCCCCGGGGAGGTCACTTTGGTGCTGCTAACACAGCAAAAACAATGCAGGAGGCAGCAGTTACAAATTACTGGTGTCTGCAGCCACAGCAGGCCCTGTGATAACCCAGTGGTTTGACTTCACATCCCCCCAAGGTGCACTCCATTGTCTCTCGAGACACACCACCACCACCACAACAACAAACATCATCATCATCAACAACAACAACATATATTATTGAAGAATAAAATATAAGCAATAATAAAAAGGAAAACCATCATTTTTATAATGAACTAAGTTGATCATTGGGACGCGGGTGGCGCTGTGGGTAAAACCTCAGTGCCTAGGACTTGCCAATCGCATGGTCGGCAGTTCGAATCCCCGCGGCGGGGTGCGCTCCCGTCGTTCGGTCCCAGCACCTGCCAACCTAGCAGTTCGAAAGCACCCCTAAGTGCAAGTAGATAAATAGGGACCGCTTACCAGTGGGAAGGTAAACGGCGTTCCGTGTGCTGTGCTGGCTCGCCAGATGCAGCTTGTCACACTGGCCATGTGACCCGGAAGTGTCTGCGGACAGCGCTGGCTCCCGGCCTATAGAGTGAGATGAGCGCACAACCCTAGAGTCTGTCAAGACTGGCCCGTATGGGCAGGGGTACCTTTACCTTTACCTAAGTTGATCATACATACACTTCAAACACCAATGACACCTTCTCCTCCCATTTGTCATTTTTCCATTCAGGGCCATCTTTTCTTAAACTTACTCCCCCCCCCCTTTTTTTTTTAATGCCTAGCTTTTGAAACACTTGTCTTCCACATTCACTGACTAAGCAGAGGCTGTTTCATTCTGTCCTTGCTTTTATTGTGTGTCAATCGTTTATATCATAAGCCAGATTCTGTACTATAGAACGTACTGGAGAGATGCTCATTGTGTCCATTACCATAGTTGTGGCCAGGTTACAGCAGTAGTGTAGCCTGTTTACTACCCAACAAGTACAAGAAATAGGTCGCATTGATTGTTCTTCCGAACTATGAATTATCCCAGCCTATAATTAGGGTCCAGTCCATTTTCTCCTCTACATCAATAACTGGTGGACACCTCTCCCATCACATAGTTCTTCTTTATTGTTAAAAAGGAGTTAGTAAAGTTGTTAAATTGTAACATAGGTTTAAATACCTGCAGATTCAAAGCTTAATGCAGCATATAGTATCTGGCCTCAGCATTAGCATTTTTCAAATTTCTCTGAGCATTGTAAGGCACAGGTCATCTCTTCCTCAGCTTCCTTTCATCTTGTTCCGTGCATTGCTGTACTCTACATTGAAGTTGCTCACTTTTCACTCCCAATTACAATGGAGGCATTCAGTTTCGCCTTTGATTTCCTTTCACCAACAGATTGCAACTCATGGCAGTTTGGGGGTAGTTTGTTTTACCGACGCTGAAACCTAAATATTTGCTGATTATTTCCCCAACCTCTGACTTGTTGCAATAAAAGCTGGAGATAGAAGATGCAATCTCAAGAGAACGAGAACCACGAAATTATTACTGCTGTTAGAATACTTGTGTTGTCTCATGGACTTGAAGTACAGCTGGAACTTTTCCAGAGTGATTAATAGGCTGAGGGGAAATCAATCGACCTAGTGCTGAATGAATCTATATCCACTAATGGAGGGCTGGGGGAAGAGATGGACAAAATCCTGTATCTTACAATTTATGGCAATTGAGGTATCGAAGCTGAGCAATTCACCTGAAATTCTTTGCTCTGTATTCCCGACCATCAATGGTCCCCCCTCCCCCTCTCTTGCTTCTATCACAGCAGTATTCTTAAAATCCACTTGAGCAGAATCTCAGCCCTTCTTTGTGTACGGTAGCAAGTTTCCTGAAATAACTGTATTGATTTCAAATAAAGATAAGGAGCTATAAACACAGCTTATGGGGAACAGTTTTAGGTCAAATACCTGGGCTCAACATTCCTTATTTGCAACACACACACATACACACGGTGTTCCCTGAATTTCTGGTTCTCATCTGTGAGCATTGTTGCTTATGTAGCTAAAAAAGCATCACCTGCCAACAACAGGGGAGACAGGAGAAGACCCCAAGGTTTGCAAGAGTGCAAAAAGCTCAGGGGCGGGTGGATAGGAACTAAGGCAGAATGATAAACCAATGGGGACTTAATGTGCTTAGTGGCCCTGGAATGCTGTGCTGACTGACTCTGCGGGAGGTGGAAACAGAAAACCAGGTGGAAGGGGTAATGGGATGGAATATAATGAAGGAGCAAATGGCAGACTAAATGAAACAGTCAAACAGGAGTACGCCATGTTGTTGCAGATCCCGCTTGCTAGAATATACAGTGGTACCTTGGGTTAAGTACTTAATTCGTTCCGGAGGTCTGTTCTTAACCTGAAACTGTTCTTAACCTGAAGCACTACTTTAGCTAATGGGGCCTCCTGCTGCTGCTGCCGCGCCACCGGAGCACGATTTCTGTTCTCATCCTGAAGCAAAGTTCTTAACCCGAGGTACTATTTCTGGGTTAGCGGAGTCTGTAACATGAAGTGTATGTAACCCGAGGTACCACTGTAATGTGTGCAAATATATTTCCCAGCTTGTTTTCACATACTTTTCCTGCAGATATTGGGGAACCTAAAGATTGTGGGTCAAATGCAGCCCACCTGGTACCTCTTTCTGTCCCTGAAGAACACTGAGCAGACCATGCTTTCTCTGCAAGCCACACTCCTCATTAACCCTTCTCTGGGGACTCCTCTAGTGGTTTTATCTGTCTGGAGTCTATCATTGAAGTGGATGGAGGATGGAGAGTGGTGTGTGTCTCATCACACCCACCAGAAGTATTCAGGTCCTGGAAGGATGTGCATGAGGGAATGTGGCTCTCAAGCTGAAAAATGTTTGCTGTAGGTCTTTGGTTTTTTAAAAAAAAAATAGTTGTCCACTGATAAATTGTCAAAACAGAAATAGTCAATATGAAATTTCTAGAAGCGGCATTAACACCGTTTAAATAAATAAAACATCAACACACAGCAAGAAGTTGACAAATAAACTAATATTGTCTGACAAGGGTGATTATGGTAAAACAGATGTTTATGTAACATTTAGAGGGGCCAAAATATTTTCAAAAGCTGCTAATTAACTGGCACAGAGGAGGGAAGTGCATCAGTTATACTTTAATAAGCAATCAGCTTGTAACTTAAAAATGAATCTACACTGAGCATAATTTTCAGGGATTAGGTGACTCACTTGTCACATCTGAGCCCCACAGCCGACAGAGCAGCTCAGGCAACGAAGGGGGAAGAGTTGTGCTGGTGGCAGAACCCTGTGCACCACAACGCACTTTCTGCAGGAATGTTTTCTTACACTTCTGTTTTTCGGCTTAAAATGTATTTTTAATGCATGCAGCAAGTACATATTACAAATGATAGTAACTCATAGTACACACACTACCAAAGTGAAAAACTCGAGTCAACTTGAGTTCTGGAGTGTATGTTTTTCAATGTTTCATCTTTGTACCAAAAACCTGTGCAAGTTAAAAAGAATTAGTATAGCAACATGGAAGAAAATGAGTTGGCAGGAGATTACTTTTCTACGCAGCCTAATTTTTATTTGATAATTGTCTTTGATAATTTTCTGTCAAATTAGTTGCGCTGCCATAGGCTGTGTGCATAGGGTCCTTAAAATAGTCTTACTCAGTGACACTGGGCTTTGTTGTATTTGGGCGGAGTCAGGAGTTATCTGTGTCTGTTCTGCTCTTGTTTTGGAGAGGTAATATATTATTGTCTACCTGCCTTCCTGAATGGTATGTCATCTGAGCTTTCCATGATCATGACATAGTCTGAAGCAATTTTTCCAAGTTCTTCAATTTTGGCATCTTGCCCATGTGAGAGATTCATCTGCTTTCTTCCTTGTGTGAGCTCTGGTTTTTTAAAAGGAGCACACAAGGCAGAGTTAAGGGCACGCTATTTTTACACCTTTCAACATATAGTTATATCACCTGTTGGTTATCATCATACATACGTATGTGATAATCTTCCAGTTAATTTCAAAGATTACTCCAGGGCAATGGAATTTGGACCGGAACAAAAGACTTGTACCTGACACAAGCTTTTAGAGATTCAAACAGACATTCTGAGAGTAAATAATTTCTTAATTTCACTATCAGATCGGGGGCGGGGGCATCTTTACTAGGGTCATAGAGTTAATTTTTACTTATGAGCAAATAAATATGAAGGAGAAGAGGAGATGTGGCAGATCTGCTTATCAAATTTGGGGAAACTGTTCTATTTGGACCCATTTCAGGTCTGTAGTTTAAAAAGGGGTTTCAGAGTTTTTAGGGGGGGGGGGTTTGAATGTTTTATGTAGTTTTATGTAGTTTTTATGTAGTTTTATGTAGTTTTTCAATTTCATTGTTCTGCATGGGACAATGACAATAAAGATATCGTATATCGTATATATTGTAGTTAAATGGTTCTGAAAAGACCTACCAATACCAGCTTGTTGTTGATGATGATGCTTATGAAAGAGGCGGATGCACCTCCCCAGGAAGGGCATTCCATAAACTGGGAACCACCACTGAGAAGACCCTGTTATGTCCCAACAGCCAGTGGTGGCACCAGTTTGAAAAATCCTGAAATAAAGTGTTAGAATTAATGAAATAATTGCAGGGTGGGTCATGCAGCATGTCACTCACGGCAAGCAGGAAAGATGAAGAAGTCCCACTAAAAAACAAAGAACCATTACTTTCAATTGTAACCAGGATATCTCTCTACAAAGATAAGGTTTTTGAATTGCTAAAATCCCCTCACATGGAGATAGTGGGACATGCAAGGTAGAATTATGCAGAACCATCGTTTCGTGCTGTGAATGAAATTGTACCTAAGTAGACCATCAACAAAGTCTTGCACCAGAGAGACCCATATTCAGACTTCTTCTCAGCCTTAAAACTCAGCTTGGTCAGGATAAAATGGGAGGGGGATAACCATATGTGCCACCTTGTGCTTCTTGAATGTAATAAAATATAGTCCAGTAAGCACACAAGTTATGTGGGGACTACATTCCATGGATCGCACCTAAAACAAAAAACGTGTATAGTCAAAACACTTTGGGTGCAATGGCAGGTGGGATTGCCAAAGTCTTTTTTTCCTGGGTGCCCGCCCCCTTGCCATTCCCCCCACCCATAAATAAAAAACTAAATTGCCAAGCATGTAAAACTGAATGCACACAAGCTTACTGTACATAAATATAGCAAGGGACTGCTCTATTTATAAAGATGTTACACAACTTTGGGTGTAAAGTAATAACCATTGATTTAATGGTACAGTTGTTTATACGAACTCTTTATTCCAAAGAGTGTTGGCAGAAATCCAGAATGTATGAGATTAAAGCCAAGGCCAAGATTGTAGCCAAGACGATCGTAATATTAGGTATATTCAGTTAGTCACTGAAAACGAAGCCATCCATGTCAGTACTTTCCAGGAGACTCATGTCAGCAAATGGTCAATAAAGAAATTGGAAGCTAGTTTGCTGATAAAAATGGAGCGTCCTGTTAAATTCGTAAGGCTGTGATTTTTTTTCCTCCACAATTTAACGTACTAGCAAGATCTGGATTCCACCACCACCACCACCTTCAGCAGGCAATGACTGAGAGGTAAATCATCAATGGAACATTCATCTGCTTTTGCAGCACAGTCAGAACTTGCCAACAGTGTATCACAACGATGTCTTAGAAAGCCTGCAGCAGTTCTTGCATAGTTTGCTAAACGTACAATTCTGTAACTAACAACAGATGATTCCAGAGACCCAAATATGTGCTGTCTGTTTTGCAGAAGAATGGAAGGGGACTAATGGTAAATGAGATGGTGGGAAGGGAAGGAATAATTTCCTGCAAGGTTTTTGGGTTTTTTAAAGTCATCTGAATAGAATTGTATGGATGGAAAGATCTGTGCTTTAACCATTTTGGGGGCTTTATAGTGTACTTAACAAAGTGTTATTACATCTTGTAGATCAGAAATATCCATATTACTGCTACTTGTTAATACTTTAAAATTTGGACACATGATAGGAATGTGTGTGACATGCGTGTGTTTTTTTAAAGTGTTGATTGAGCTCCTGTTTTAAAAGTCAGAGTATAAAATAAACATCTCTGCTCTTCCTTCCAGCAGGCAGCACAGAGATCTGCTCTCCGGGTTCTATCCGACAGGTACATTTTATCATTTTTATGAACTATAAATTGCTTTATGAAACGCTGAGCCCTATTTATTGTGGCATATAACTCATAATCGGATTTTGTCCCCAAAGTATCTCTGAACTGGGATGCTAAACATTTTTGCATGCTTGGATTTGTCATGCATGCATGGAGTTTATTGCTGCTGGGGGAAAAAATCATAGTCTTACTGTATTTCATATGGAGTATGCAGAATCCCTTGTTGTGGCATGAAATGAGAGATATGAAACTGCATGAATGATGCAGTAAATTGTGAGCTTTAACATTTTTTAAGACGTATCTAGGCTCATTTCTCAGCGATAAGTACACCATTTATTTCAAGATGTTCTCCTTTTCCCTTTTCCTTTTTTCCCCTTTCCCTTTTCCTGGGGAATTTTTTCTAGATTTGATGCCCTTATAAAACAATGTCTATTATTCACATTGGTCTGAGGTTTTTCTTCTCTCTCTCTCTCTTTAATTTATTGGCAGTTCTTCACACTTGCATAGACAATAACACTTACGTTAACTAATTACTCAGACTTTACTTGTGCAAAACATCTACTGAAATATGTGAAATGTTCTGTCATTTTCCTGAGAAAGGAAGGTATACAGGAATGAGGTTATAAGCCACGCAGTGTAGCTTTACCTTAAAGAACTTTTAATGAAAATAGATTGCTTAGAAGTGCAAAGGCTGCCTTTTAACACAGTCTTGATTTTATGTAAGTTTTAGGGAAGAAGGAATGTTGTTTTTGGAAGGTACATTTTACAGCACCTCTTTTTAAAAACAAAACAAAAACAGCCTACTAGATTTATATTTACCCACAAATGAGATACTGTGTCATGCAGGCTGACACAAAGCAAATTCTTCCATGCCTTCTTGGCAGGCATCTCAGCCCTTCTGGCCCAGACTCCCCCGCCTCCCTGAGAATAAGCAGTAATTGACTTTGTAAGGCAGCTCAGTCAACTGCTTCTCCAGAGCAGAACCTGCCACTTAGGATGAATTATACGTTGTGCATGGGTGAATAACATTTCTTTATGGTCTGAGGCTGAGACCATCAAAACTATCCCACCTCCACTGACAAGCCCTGTTCTGTTTAAAGTGTGTGTGTATGTGTGTGTGTGAGAGAGAGAGAGAGTGTGTGTGTGTTGAAACAGCAGGAAAAATAACTTGTCTTTGCAAACTTATCAAAAGATTGAATGCTTCAAGCTGTGTTAGCCAATCTTGCAAAGGGAAAAGGGTGCTGGGAGACAAAGGAACACAAACATTTGTGATAAATATATGTGATGTAGAACAGGAAGAAAAGACACCATCATACCTCAGACCTGAATGTATGGAAGGCAAGTTCCATTTGCTCTCCGGTTCTGTATATTCTCCAATAGAATCAGAAGCACAAAATTATCTAAAAGTTCTTCATTCACCACCATCTAGAAAAACCAAACATCTGCTGCTGGGTGGGGGCACCAGAAGGATCTGTAGTACGGTGCCACCAGTAAACACAATCCAGATAAGAGGTTTTTCATGGGAGTAGCCCAATTAATCTAGGAGGAAGTGGGCTGTCTGTTCTTAACACACTCTAAAGCAGAGTTGAGGGACCTCAGATCTGGAGGCTAAAGGCAGCCCTCTTGGTATCTCTGCCTGAGCCTTGAGACTTTCTCCAGGCCATGCCCTGTCCTTAGCCACATCCTCTCTTCCCAAGCCACACCCCTCAATCACCCTTATTTTGCATCTCTTTGAGTAGCTCCTCCTGGAATGCGTCCTTAGATTCAGATTATGCCGCTTGCTGGATGGATGGTTGTGTGAACATAGAAACCAGGAAACAATTACATTGGTTCCACCACCCATGTTTGCCTCTGGTCACACCCAACAGTGGGTCAGTGCCCAGAAGGAAACGAGGCCCCTGGGTTGAAAATTTTCCCCACTACTGCTCCATGAAGTTGCCAAGACTAAAGGTCCCTACCTCG
This sequence comes from Podarcis muralis, assembly GCF_964188315.1. Lineage (NCBI taxonomy): Eukaryota > Metazoa > Chordata > Lepidosauria > Squamata > Lacertidae > Podarcis > Podarcis muralis. The sequence goes on along the minus strand of NC_135658.1, from coordinate 75,161,941 downwards.
TATGTCTATGTCTCCTCCTCTCCAGGGCTTTCCCCAAGCAATTGGAGACTGCGCCTGCATGCAGCCAATCTCTCCTCTGCCCTTTTCATGCCTTCCTGGTTCTGGGAGACAAGGGGGAGGGGATCTTGCAGCAACAGGTGAGGAAACACCTGTGATACTTCACCAGCCTCTTGACCTCCCTCCTCCCACTCTGCAGCTTCAGCTTCTCGATTTCTCTCTGCCACAGACTGTCCCAGCTCACTAAGCCCTTTGGCCCCTTCAGCTTCTGGCACCTCCTCATCCACACATTAGGCATAGCATGGACGTCTGCAAGTGGAAAGCCTGCATATCTAGATCCCCAGGGCCTGGAACCCTGTACAATCTGCATGTGTTGGCTTTCTCCCTAAATGGTTCCTTGTGTGGATGGTGGGGCTGGGGGAAGCTGTGTTTTGTCAGTGGTGGGGCTAGCAGCACAGCCCTGCTGCCCCTTTAATTGTGTGGACCCCCTTTTGCATGAAGAAGGCTTGCATTTCTAAAGATTCAACAGGAGCTCAGAGCACCAGTGCTTTGAATTGTTTACTACTGTGGGCTCTTACAAGTTTGCTGTCATATGAAGATTTAATTATTATGCACTCTCATCCTTTGCCTGTTTATTTCCCTTGGTTCAGGGAAACCCAGGTAGGCAGTCCAGAACTCATATATGTGAACCAGAGGAGGCTGTTGGCACCCAGGAATGACCTCTCAGTATTTTAGTGAGACGACAGACATAGCATCTCCTGGTGTGTAAAATATGCAAAGTACCATGGGGAGGAAGAGGATAGATGTGTGTGGAATATGAATTGCCTCAGCATATGATTAACCTCACTGGCTACGTAGTAAATAGAAGATAACTGTGATCAAAAATGAATTTGTGCAATTTATCAAGCTGAGCAACTGTGCATTTTGCAGTGAGGCAGGAAGTCAATTCCAAAATCTAGGGCAAATAGAGCAATAGGAAATTGCAGGGACTAAGAAGTTAATCATACCTTTTGACTGCTTTCATCGTTTTTGAAAGACAGAGTCAGTAGAGTCTTCACAGGAATGCTTTGCAGCAACTGATCAGAAAATAATTCTTTCAGCGAGTCCTTAAATACCATTTGTGATCACTCAGAACGCAATAGACTTTCTCACTTAATGTCCTTGGATGAGTTGATAAGTATGATTTTTTAAAAAATGTATATGACTTATAAATGAGTAGACCTCAAAAATATTTACAAGAAAAACATTTGGTGAGTAGAAGCTAGAAGCCCAAAATTATTATTTGATGAAATAAATTGTATATAGAACAATATTAGAAAGATCATCTTAGAAACCACTGTATGCCTTTGATCCTTTGGAATTTGTTGAAGTTATTCATACTCTATAAATAAAGACTCTCCTCCCTGAAAGAGAGGGGAGTGGTTGTGGACGGGAGCCCGAACACCGCTCCTAGCAGGGGGCGTTGCCCCCTGCCTCCAGCTCACCTGGCTGGCACTCACGCCCCCCCCGGTGGCCGTCCAACCAGGTGCCATGGGGGGGGGGCATGTCCAGCAGCCTTTATGCTGCAGTGCCAGCCTCTCCTTCGGCCTCATTTCTCTTTGTCGTCCTGTGCGAGTCACCCACCCTCCACTCCCTTTGAGTTAGGGCTTAGGTCATTGGCCTTGCTATGGACCTTAGGTTGATCGCCCCGGTTGCCCGGGGGGCCTGGTAGGAGTTTTTCCATTTGGCATTAGGCTTTTTGGTTTTTTCGCCTACCTCGTAGCAATCGTCACAACTTTTTGGTGGTATTGGTGGGTAGGTTAGGCATTGGAATAATGTGTTGTGGTGTGTCGAAGTGCTAGGTGTGGCCATCGCCTATGCCTTCAATTTCTAGGGGTATTCCGTTAAAGGAATCTGGCGGTCGTGTATTCCGTCCGAAGCCTGCTTGGCGGGAGGCCATGGCACGACCCTCGGTGACATCAGGGGTGAGCCTATAGTTGGATTAGCATCAACAGGTGATGAACCCCTGGTGAATAAACCCACTTGTTTCGTGATCCAATGCCTAAGCCAATACCTTTTCATTGCTGTATTCAATAAAGTTGTGGCCTTTTTCTAGCCCATTAACCTTATATCACGTGTCCCTGTGTCTTCATTTTACTTCGCGGGGGTCGGGTCCTCGAACCACAACAGAAGGATATAAAAATTAATACCCTGATACTATACATTTAAGCTAATGTGCATTCATGTTACGTCAGAGCAGTAACATGTTCTGTAGTGGTTGTGGTTGGTACCTTAAGTGTAAAGCTTTAACCTAGCGCAGCAAGTATTGGAAACAAGCTGTAAACGCATTGTCAAACAGTTGCTGTGAATGCCTGACTCATGTGCAGGGGAAACCATCTGGTTTGTTAATGAAGAAAAATATTTCTGTTTTATTGTTTGTTTTTGACACTTGAATATTGCATTGCCTTTGGGCGGTGAGAAAGCAATAAGACACAAATTATTTTCAACTTTTGTAATGGCTCCAAGTAGCTGTAACTCCATCTGTTGATGAGGGCAGCTCTTCCATTAGACTGGAGAAACTATCACCACAAGGAACAAAGAACAAAGATGGAAGAGGAGGGATGTATTACAAATTGTGCATCGCATGCTGTTGCCGTTCAGATCTGAACCAGCTTGTGTCCTGCAGAAAGTGGCGTCATATGCTGATGTCTCTGGTGTTGCCAATGTCATGTGAATTCTGACAGCCTTTGATAGAGTTCTTCATCAAGTGATTGCATTAGTTCCTCACACATTCATGTCTCCAGCATCATGTCAGCTGGATCTGAGTCCCTGGATAAGCTCCATTTCACTTCAGAACTGAGAAAATTTGAAACTATTCCAGTGTTAAAATCAACATGTGGAAAGTGGGTCCTACAGATTTGTAGCCCTGCATCTTTTTGGAATGGCACCACTAAAATTAGAACTTTGTGAATGAGGCATACAAATAATTGCTTGTGATGGGGTAACTAATATGATTTTTAAAATAAAATAAGGAATGCCTTTAAGGCTGCAAGGAGCAGATTCCTTTCAGTATAAAGGAACCAGGGTTTTTTTAAAGCCAGAACTCTTCAGGACTCAGGTGGGCGCCATTACCATTCTAAGACAACGAAGGAGGTGTTCATGGTGAATTCCGGCACCTCTTTTTCTAGAAAAATAGCACTGAGAGGGGCTGTACTTTGAGATGGATGTTTAACTATATTTTCAGTTGGTGTCTGTTTTGTGTATAATTATTTGAAAGTCTGTCCCATATTTTTTGTCATTAGTCTGCACGTTTTAAAAAAACATAAACACAAATCTTCATATTATTTTTTAAACTTGCATTTTACCCAAAAATACAAATGTCATGCACATTTTGATACTTCTTTTGAGCCAACAACTGTATTACAAAATCGTGTACATTTTGTCCCAAAGTACACAGGTTACATGAATTTTAATATTTGCACATCGTTTTTGAGCCAAGAAATTGTGAAACCTGGGGGATAACAATTCCCGTCTGTCTGGGAAGTGTGAATGAGGCTGGTTTGCTTCAAAATGTGGACTGACTGAATCCTTGAACATCCTTAACTACAATCGGATATTAAACTAGGTTTCAATTGGGGACAGAGCTAGTCCTGCCATTGCAGCAAGTCATCATTTATTTACTGCTCTTAGACCCCACCCTTCCTCCAACTGAATCCCAGAGCTGATAGCAACGGTCTTAAAACACGATACAAATATCATAAAGCAGTAATTGAGATTATCATCAAAACAGGAACAGCCTTTAAAACGCCAGTGCTGTGAACAAAAGCCTGGCAAAATAAGTTCCTTTTAAGTTTATGCCTGAGCATCAGCAGTGTGTGAGACAACCAGATTCAGAAAGGAGTTCCATGGCTGGAGAGCCACCACCATAAAGTCTCTGCCTTATGCTGCCACTCTATGGGTTCACCCATTGATGGCACCACAAGCAGGGCACCTCCTTGCAAATCTTAAATCATGGGCCAGATGATATCAGGGGAGGTGTTCCTTCAAGTACTCGTGTCCCAGGCCATATAGGACCTTGTACATCAGTTCCAACACCTTTGAATTAGGCAGTACTATACAATCCCAACTTGCTGCCCTGTGTAACCAGTCAGCAGTGCTCTGCACTAAGGCTGTCCCATGTAGAAAGGCAATCCATCTTAATGGGACTACACCCTTTCAGGAGAAGTTAGATTTAGCACATCCAAACTTCACAGGGAGTGATCCATCCATGTTAATGGGGTAATAATACCCACCACCACCAGTTCACAACCCATCCACTTTGTTCTAACTTCAGAAGAAAGCATTTGCTCATGTTTGTGTCGTAAAAGTATTATTTTGAAAATGTCCTGCAGCGGCATGCAATAAATGTTTATCTTATTGAATTGTGCCCAGAAAACAATAGGAAGTCAGGTGCTGGAGCATTGTTGCAACTGCCCCCCCCCCCAAATAACTTATTCTGCCTCTTCAACTCAGCTATACCAATTTCTATATTATTTTATATGAAGGAAAAATCTCTATAGGCTCTAGAGTCTTCAGATATTGGGATTTTTCTTGTTGAGACACATTTCCAATGTTCCATTGGGAAGTCCTTTTAGGGACTTCTGTATATGTTGGTTTAAGTACGGGTCTGTCAATAGTCTTTACTAGATCACAATTGTTTTCCTGAAAGTTACAGCTAACCCGTTTGTTTTAAACGTGGCAATGCAAAATTACTCACATCAGATAGGATGTTTTGTAGTTGTATTTCTGGTGTTATTTAAACATTACCCATGCATTATTCAGCATGGTTTTCATTTTTCATGCTTTTGTGGAAAGAAACAATTGAACTTTGAAGAGGTTGGGTTTTACTGCGCGAATTACTTTGTTTCCTACACCAGAATGCTTTTCATCTCTGTGGAAGTATTTAATTTTCCTATTCATGCAAACATATGTGCACCAACATGGGATTCATAAATTATACTTCCTCCTCGTTGACTGGTACAATAAGCCTTAATTTTTTTTAAATAAATGAACAGATAGTCTGTCAAAATATTTATTGTAAACAATCCTGGAGGATTGTTATCAGGAACGTCATCAAGAGATGCAAATTGAATCAGACACTTCCTGGTTGTCATTAACAAATATTTCCTTTTGCCAGGACAGGGGGTGATACGCAGTTGGGGGAGGAAGAATTAGTTCCCCCGCAAGAAGTGGGATGGCTCTTCTATATAGCTGCATAAAGGGTTATTTCTCGAATTGCCATGTAATCCTGCCCTTTATTTATTCTGCTTCCTACTCTTTTAAACGCACAATAGGGGGAGTAGGAGGAACTGTGATGTTTATTACAGCTGCCTTAATGGTGCTGCCTTTTACAATCCCCATGGTGAATCTTATTTCCAAGGCTTCCTTTTCCACTTTCCTTCATTTCCAAATGTTTTGCTCCTTTGGCTGTTTTTCAGATTTTCTTAAGGTAAGTGCTTTCCTCTTCTTCCACCACCTCCTCCTCCTCCTCCACTCCTACCCTGATTCTCTCTCCAACATAATGCACTCGTAATCTGTTCCGCAGAATGCCTCTCATGCAACCTTGAAACCCTACGAACTCTTAGGTCTTACAGACACACACAAAAAGTCCAGCTTTAAACAAATAAACTAGCCTATTTCATGGCGTTTAGCTCTCTGGAACAAGTCAGCCTTCTATTGAAAGGTTAATGTGCCCTGCATGGCTAGCACACTCTGACCTATTCTTCCCCACACATATCTTTATAAGTGGCTCTGTGAATACGGAGCACAATGTAGCCAAAGATGAGCACTATTTATTTTCATTTATTTCATTAAGCACATCAAGGGCAGACTTTGGTCATTCAAATTGCAGTGACACCCTGTGGGAAGCCAAAATTCGGCACCCCACCTCTCACCTTCTGTTCTGCTCAATTCACTACGTCATAGTTGCAATGCCCTGTTGCACCCCCTCGGCTCAGCGCCCAGTGTGGCAAAGCCAGTCACGCTGCCCTAAATCTGCCTCTGAGAACAGGTTTAATGGTGCAATCCTATGCATGTATAAAGTAAGTATCATTAGCACTGCAGACTAAATCAATGGAACTTAATACAGTCGCACCTTGATTTTCGAACAGCTTAGTTCCCAAACGTTTTGGCTCCCGAACTTCGCAAACCTGGAAGTGACTGTTCAGGTTTGTGAACTATTTTTGGAAGCCGGACATCCGATGGGGCTTCCGCAGCTTCTGATTGGCTGCAGGAGCTTCCTGCAGCCAATCAGAAGCCACAGTTTGGTTTTCAAATGTTTTGGAAGTCGAACAGACTTCTGGAACGGATTCCGTTCGACTTCCAAGGTACGACTGTAGTGCTCAGTTTTCCTTGAATCATGCCTTGGTATATATCTTACTACTTGCTTGAGCCAGCCATAGCATTATCTGGTTTTCCTCTACAGAGCTGAAAATTTATTCTGTTTCTTGATCTGCAAAATATTCTCCACTGGGTGGTTAGTGTATGTCCAGATTCTAAAATAGCTATACTGCTCAGTTTGCAGTGCAGTGTCTGTGTAGTCTAGATAAGAGTAGGCAATTAGCCTTGCGAATCATTTCAGATTACGGTATTATTACAGATTTTCAGGGGCAGCTTCATATTCAAAGTAAAAATGCAGCACCATCACCTATAGATTGAAAAGACCTTTACTTGTAATGAGGAATAGACAGATCAGTCTATTTCTGGTCAGTGTCAGTTTTGTATGTGTTCACTTCTATCTTGTGTCCACATTAATCTGTTTAAAAAACAAACAAACAAAAACTCCCTACAAAAAAAATTGTATTTAGGTGCATTTTAAATTATATTTATATGCACATTTTAGCTCAATATGCATATGTCTAATTGTATTTTGTCCTAAAATACGTATGTTGTCATGGATTCTGGTATGTTTTTTGAGCCAAGAACTATACCACAAATTCAAGGGATAATTACATTCTAATCCGTACTTTAGTTTGGAAGGCTTGGATCAAGTCAGTTCACATTGGAATTCACAGGAGCCAAATTTCTCAAGCATCCCTACTTGTAACCAGTCATCATGCATATACAGTGGTACCTCAGGTTAAGTACTTAATTTGTTCCGGAGGTCCGTTCTTAACCTGAAACCGTTCTTAACCTGAAGCACCACTTTAGCTAATGGGGCCTCCAGCTGCCGCCGCATCTCCAGAGCACGATTTCTGTTCTCATCCTGAAGCAAAGTTCTTAACTCGAGGTACTATTTCTGGGTTAGCGGAGTCTGTAACCTGAAGCGTCTGTAACCTGAAGCGTATGTAACCCGGGGTACCACCGTAATTCATACAGCTAATCAGAAAGACATCTAAGCCATAAATATTTGGTGCACGTTGAAAGCCATAGTATCCAGCCATGCTATCAACCCCAACTCCTTCTACTTCATTAAATAAGGGGTGGAAGTGTCTGCGAATTTCAATGCCCCGTTTCTCATTTTTCCAATCTTAGTTCCCCACGTTTGGCAGCAATTTGTGATTTAAAAAAAATAAAAAATAAAAACCCTCATGAAAATTTATTGGCATTTTAGATTGAATAATAAGCACTTTTTTTATATGCAGTGTTTACTAATGCACTCAAATAAAGTTTGTTCTGTTTAGATAAATTGGGCTGCAGGTCTGTTGAACTTGGCTTTCTGACTCACCTGCTTCAGCATCCAAGCAGCCCGACTGATTTGTGGGCCATCCAAGCGGGCACTCGCCTATTTCTATTTCTGACACCACCCCAATGGTTCCCAGTCGGCTGTCAGACACCACTGTGGCAAGCCCCATTTCCTCCTGGCTCATCTACCTGACAAAGATAACAAGTTGCAGCATATCCATAGCTGTCAAGCATCCCTTATTTGGCGGGACAGTCCCTTATCCCAGCACCATGTCCTGCTGCTGTCCCTTATTGATGATGTCCCTTAAATAAGCTACTGAAGGTAATGGGGCCCTTTCTATGTCCAGCTGTTGCTGCTTTTTGTGCTGAATATATGCTATATGGTAATTTATGGACCTAACAGGTATCTAAAGCCATTTGCACGCAACAAAATATGTATTTATCAAAGTAATTGCTGATCCCTTATTTTGGCTGCTGATCCCTTATTTTCGAGGCTGCTGGTCCCTTATTTTCAAATCTGTAAGCTGACAGCTATGAGCATATCATTCCTGAACATGGGAATGTGCAGGCCTTGCCCAAATACCAGATTCTCTCTCTCTCTCTCTCTCTCTCTCTCTCTTTCTTTCTTTCTTTCTTTCTTTCTTTCTTTCTTTCTTTCTAGAATTGGCAAGCCTAGCAACAAAATGCTATGACTCTTAGGAGGAAAAAGAAGTAAATCTCCTTAGGAAAACGTAGCGGTCCTATCCAGAACTTTCTGTGTTATGAACTGACACGTTGTGATTTATGCCCTTGGAGGTTTCATGCTAAGGAAACGATATATTTCAATAATGTGAAACCTTCTCTTACCTGCTAGTGATGAGAATTCCTGCTCTGCTTCCTGTGCCTCATTTGACAAGGCCAAAGAGAGCTTTAAAAAAGGGGGGGGGGGACTTTTATAGCTGCCAGTGATCAATGGCATGGCAACATCCAGCATTAACAAATGCCAGTTGAAATTCTGCTCATCTCTAAATCATGGATTTACCGGTTCAATAAATATGCCATTTAAAGTCCCCCTTTTATAGTAATGATATTTCATTGTATTAATAATTCACAACAATTAATAGGATGGGTTGTGTAGTGACTTTTATGATGCAATTGCAATTAGAGGAATGCCCACCATAGTTCAGAATTATTTTAATTATTATGGATAATTAGTCAGCTTTAATTTTTGCATTTGTGGGCCTCTTATGGCTTCTCAAATTGCTCCTTTGCTATCACCTCTTGGTAATTGTTCCTAACAGAGGGAGAATTAGACTAAGCAGGAGTAAGTAATGCATGTTCCTGTGTGAGAATGGCTCATCTTTAATTATCTGCAGTTGGAGGGCTTAGGTTCTAATTCATGAGCAGCATTGCTAAGAAAGGCTGCATGGGGTCATTAGTTTGTTATGAAATTTCATACCTGATTTCAGGGGGGTAAATTTTTGGTTCAATGTAGAAGTGAAGGTGGCGGATCTTGGGGTCTCAAAATTCAGCTGCACCCTCTGTGACGCCAAAATTTGGCCTCCACTCCATTCTAAATACAGTGGTACCTCGGTTTTCAAACGTACAGTGGTAGCTCAGGTTAAGTACTTAATTCGTTCCGAAGGTCCATACTTAACCTGACACTGTTCTTAACCTGAAGCACCACTTTAGCTAATGGGGCCTCCTGCTGCTGCCGCACCGCCGGAGCACGATTTCTGTTCTCATCCTGAAGCAAAGTTCTTAACCTGAGGTAATATTTCTGGGTTAGCGGAGTCTGTATCCTGAAGCGTATGTAACCTGAAGCGTATGTAACCTGAGGTACCACTGTAATCTGTTCCAGAAGACCATTCGACTTCCGAAACATTCAAAAACCGAAACTCAATAGCCGACAGCTAGGCTTCAGGGTCTTGCACTCAGCGGAAGCTGTGTTTCCTGTTCGACTTCCGAGACATTCGAAAACTGAGGTACCACTGTAATAGGTGTGGTTCCCCTGCAGTGCCCCTGAGACTCCATGCCCAGTGCAACCAAACTGGCTGTGTTCCCCTAAATCCACCTCTGTGGTAGTTGTATAAGTTACCAGTAGCTTACATCTGAAATATAGTTTCAAAAAGTACAGAACAGTCTCAATGGTGTCCTGCTAGGAACAAGATGGAAATCATATTTGTGTGTGTGTGTGTGTGTGTGTGTGTTTTCCTGGCCAGAGTGGGAGACATGGATCCAAAAGCATCGTTTATTTCAAATTCTCCAGTTTTATTTATTTATTTATTTATTTATCTATTTATCTATCTATTTATTTATTTTTGCTGAAACAGAAATTAAAAAGATGAAAATGACTTCAAAAAATTGTTACGCCACAGAACTAGAACAGTACTAAATATGGTCTAATCCCATTAACTACATCGGGATTTAAAGGTATCTAGAGCCAAGAACTGAACGTTAGATGGATACCCAGCCCCAATATCTAAAATGGGTCCTGCTTACTAAGTAACAATTATAGTATAATTTAGCTTGTGAAAGGCAAATGCCAAAGGTCCAAACTGCATGTTTCTGTTTTCCTCAGAAATAAAATACCTGGGAAGTTTCCCTCCTTCGCAGTGTGTGCCTGATGCACTCTGGTGTTCGGTGAACATTGGGAACATATGCACTGCCAGGGCAACATATAGCTCTTCTCCAAAATATTCAATCTATGAAGGAACAGAGGAATGCAAATGAAAAACTGGTTTACCAAAGATTACTCTTAGATAGTGTGTTGGCCAAAAGGTTTACTTGTAGAAAGCATGGTAAAGCTATCGGAACCCATAAAAATCTGCTTTCAGTTAGTTAAAAGTGCTTAAGACAGTTGAGCTATATCATTGTTTTATCGTCCTCTGGAAGTTAGCTCAAAAGTAATGAGCATGTTTCATGTCTGTGTTTGAAGCCACAGTTCTTTGGTCAGGTTCAGTCTGTGTGGCTTGACAGACACATTCAATGCACAGGCTTAGAGCCAAGCAGTGCAGCTGCATATAACATTAGTCTGACTGCTGTTTCCTTGCTGCAAAGCATCTTCAAGTGGGGTCAAATAATAATTCCCTCACCTGCTCCTTCACCTCTTGAAAGTTCCCCACTAAGGTAAAAGGAGCTTGTGAGATTTAAGGGGAAAGGGAGGTTAAGAATTAAGCAGTTCTGTTCCATTTCTCTACAACCTATCACCCACTCCTAAGAAGCAGGGCCCATAAAAAAAACAGTTGCCAGGTTAACATTATATACACCGGCACTATGTTTTACAATTTTGCCCTAAATCTGTATTATTATTATTATTATTATTATTATTATTATTATTATTATTATTATTATTATTATTTATTGCAGTTTAAATAGAATGATATGCTATGTCGAGATATCTCTACCCTAGCATACTGATAAACATTCATGTCTCCCTTTGAATAAAATCCTGGTTCTTTGAGTCTAGCACCTTGCAATCGGGGGCCTCTGCTTCTGCCTGTCCTAAGAACAAAACATGACACAAAAGATTGCTACCAGGTCTCTCTACCTTTTTAAAACAGACACACACAAAGCTCCAATTTTTATTGGAGCATCAGCACTGGGGAAAGATGTATATAACCTAGTTCTGTGCAAAAGTAGCCTCCCAAAAGTTTCAGAAGGCAAAATTGGGAAAGGGAAGAATTTTGCTATTGTACTATTTTAAAAAATGTTCCAGGACACTTCTTCATAGCAAGAGAGGATGTATTCCATCTTCTAATGAGAGGGCAGTTGGAGAGAGATTAAATCCAAATACCGGTACCTTGAGATCAAAATCTGGAGTAAGAAAGCTCTCAAATTACACGAACTGCAGTTTATTTCGCAGTCTCTTGTTGCTTTGATTATGATTATTATATGATGAACAAATGTGCCATTGTGTCTTTTTAAATGAAATAAGAGATCTATCTTAAAATCTTCAAACTACTGCTTCAGGATAAATCAGGAGATCATGGATTCTTACAGACAGGTTTCTATTGTGGGATGGTGCTCCTTAAGTGTGCAAGGGTGGTTTTTGTTTTTGTTTGCAGAATCCACACAATGCTGTTGGTATCAAAATACCAGGTTGTATTTTACCCTCTCTTAAGCTTAAAAAACCCCAAAACAGCTTCGTGGCCAATGAGCTGTTTGCAATATCGTCAACGACCCATTTGCTAAGGGTTGGCCCTGCTGTTAGGCAGAGCGAGGCAACTGCCTCAGGCTGCAGATGCTGAGGGACAACAATGGTAACTCACTGACTGTTTCTCTGGAGCCTCCGTCCATTCCCTTCTATTGGAGGAAAGAGCTGCTTGCGTAACACAGCCTGTTCTGCACCCACCAAAACTAGCTAGCTACCCAACCATGCACTGGAGGATGCTATGCAAAGTAGGATTCAACTGTCAGTCCTGTCAGCTTCTGCATGTGGAATGTGATTCACCTTGGGCAGAAAAATATATTGAGCCACCACTATATTTGCAATTTAGGCTCCTGTCTGAAAGCACCCCATGTCACTCAGAGATACAAAACTCAGAGTACAGTGGTACCTCGGGTTAAGAACTTAATTCGTTCTGGAGGTCCGTTCTTAACCTGAAACTGTTCTTAACCTGAGGTACCACTTTAGCTAATGGGGCCTCTCGCTGCCGCCACGCGATTTCTGTTCTCATCCTGAAGTAAAGTTCTTAACCTGAGGTACTATTTCTGGGTTAGTGGAGTCTGTAACCTGAAGCGTCTGTAACCTGAAACGTCTGTAACCCAAGGAGACCATTGTAAATGGTCTCCACTAGGGCCTAAGCAAACATGTCTAACAACTGGCACGTGGGTTCAATAGCATGCAAGTTTCTCCTCTGTCCATGTCCATAGGACCTGAGTGCCTCCTTCCCTTACGCCTTCTGGAGTGCAAAGCATGACGATAAGAAAAGGATGCACTCAAATGTCCATCTCTCCTTCTAGTCTGGCTCCTAGAAAATCTTCGTGGCTGCTATGCCTTGCAAACATTTTTGCACCTCTGGTGGCTGTGCTCTGATCATTGCATCTTTTACTTATTTACATTTATCCTGCTCTGTTCAAAGCTCCCCCCTTTTTTTTATTCCGCCATAATATTCATGGCTACCTTTGAACCACGGCAGATAACATTAGGTTGCATGCCTGGGGTGTTTGTTACCTGTTTATGTACATTACTTGATACAATCTGCTCTAATGATGAGCCACAGTATCCTTCACATTACCTACTTCAGTCGTCACCTCATTGATTGCTAGTTCTTTAACAAGGTTGTGCAAATCATTTAATGTAACAGAATCAGAATCAAGTTCATACACAAGATCACCCCTTCCCGTTTTCTCTCAGTTAATCCAGAGTAACTACAAACACCATCAATATATATACAGTGGTACCTTGGGTTAAGTACTTAATTCGTTCCAGAGGTCCGTTCTTAACCTGAAACTGTTCTTAACCTGAAGCACCACTTTAGCTAATGAGGCTTCCTGCTGCTGCCGTGCCGCCAGAGCACGATTTCTGTTCTCATCCTGAAGCAAAGTTCTTAACCCGAGGTACTATTTCTGGGTTAGCGGAGTTCGTAACCTGAAGCGTATGTAACCTGAAGCGTATGTAACCCGAGGTACCACTGTACACACACACACGCACACACACAGAGTGGTACCTCGGGTTAAGTGGTACCTGCGCCCCCCCCCGAAAAAAGCACTGTCTGTGTGTGTATGTGTGTACGTGTAAAACCATTCCCACATAAAAATACATTGAAGGATGGGGATAAAATCACACTTGAGAGTACAGAGGGAAGTTAAAATGTGTTGGTGGTTAGCCTAGCTCCATTAAATTATCCTGAGTGTGTGCCCTGAGTCTTTATGCAGTACGCATATAATGATCTTCCCAAAATAGCAATTGTAGCTCTCACATTACATCTGGAGATGCAGATATAATTTATGGGAATGCACCTGTGTCTTTAAAGCGGAAAGTGAGAAGTAGCCTTAGGCATGCTGTCTTCAGCGGCTTCTGAGTAATTAGAAGATAATTATTGGATATGACATCTTTTACTTTGTTATTTTTGTCCAGGTTTTCTTTTAAACGAAATTGGCACATTTATATATTAAGTAGCTTCGAACCAATGCCGTAACAACATCAAACCATATTAGAACATGTGAATTGTCAAAGCAATCTTTTCAGAACTTCATCAGCAAACACCATGGTTTATTAGCAAGCTTTCCCTGCATACCCCCCCCCCCCCGTATTACTAGCTATGCAAGATGCAAATGAAGTATCACACATGGCTTATTCTGAACATCACACTGTAATTAAGTTTGCAGATGGCCGAAAAATAAACAGTGCTTATTCATATAAGACCAATATTGGAAGAGACTTCAAGAGACTGCAAATAATTTCAAATGGATTGGAAGTTTATCCAGAGTTTCTCTAGTGCTAGTATTACTTAACATATGGGCCCTAGATTTCCCTCACAAGGAACCTCCCTAGAGTCCATGTTGCCAGGATTGATACGGGTAGTTATGTCAGGTTCTTACAAGTTAACCATCATACACAGCCCCTACCTAGGGCTTCATTTGTCCCCCATATCAAATGTGTCCTGGTTTTTGTGTGCCAGTTCATTAGTTACAAATGGGAAATGTGATGGATGCAGTGTTTATTTGTTTGTTTGTTTGTTTGCTTGCTTGCTTGCTTGCTTGCTTGCTTGCTTGCTTGCTTTTTAAAAGGTGCTGAGTGTCAAGCGTGTCTGAAAATCATATTGCCTGCTTTCAAAGGCTATACCGTAATAACAAGAGGTGTGTGGAGTAATGCAAAACAGGACTAAGAGCTCCTTTATCTTAAACATTTGTGAAGAAGAGAGAACTTCAACAAGTCGCGTTTCCCCCAGCCCTAGTATGGCAAACTTTGTCTGTCAAAATTCTCTTTTCTATACAACTCCTAAAGGTACATGAGCTATATTCTCATTTGCATCTGGCTAGGCTAGTGAGGAAGGGGCAGGTAGTGGCTGGTGACAGTAGTGTCTGGAGAGCAGAGTGGTGCTGCTTTACCTGCCTTTCCAATGCTAACATCACTGCTGATAACCCAAGACGGTGAGGGGCAATGTTATGTACTGAAGTTCTCACCCTGGGCCAGCAGGGGGGATACTGTAGATAGTTTTCACTCAGGTTCACATATGCAAATAAGGGATTGAAAGTGACATTCAGTGATTGGATAGTTACATAAAATGGTTACTGTTGCATTCTAGTGGAGCTCTATATAAGCAGGCTGGCTGAACCCTTCAGTTCAGTTCTGTTCTGGCCTGTGAATAAACAAGAGCTGTTTGAAGAATCGCTGTGTCGTCTGATATGTTCACCCACAACTTAGCAGGCAAGGCAGCAGAAAGGTCAGTGCGATGTGGCTGCAGTGGCAGGAGTGTCAGATTAACTCCACTGCTGCACATGCACCATAGCCACGTTCCCCACTACCTTGCTCTTCCCCCCTTTCAGTTACCAACAGCAAGCTCCACATTGGTAAGCCAAGTAAGTAATACCACCCCAGCCCATTCTGCCCTGCTGACCACTACTGGCTAGGAATCTATGATTATTTCAAATCTTCCTGAGGTGAGCATGATGCAGTTTTGCCCCAAGAAACTACTGATTGTGGTGTTTTTTAAAGAGCATTATTATATTGCTGTTTGCCAGTTGTCATACTGAACCTAGGATGAGAACAACAAATGTGTCAACATAATGTGTCAGCGTAAGTGCATTTAAAGCATGCTTTCCCCAAAAAAATCCTGAGAACTGTAGTTGACTCCCCACAGAGCTACGGTTGCTAGCATGCTCAGCAAACTACAGTTTCCAGGATTCATTGGGAGGGGAGTCATGCGGTTCAAATGTGCTTTATATGCATAGTGTGTACACAACCTTACAACACTGAACACAGTTTGACTTACTTGAGGAATATGCTGTGGGCTGGGCTGTTAAATTTGCAAGGCCTTCAATTTTACACACACACACACACACACACACACACACACACACACACACACACACCTTGGAAGAAATGTCCAGTTCACCCCTGTTTCTTTTCCTATTTGAATATCCATTTCCTGTGGAGGCTGGGAAAGAAATTTACTTTTCCAGGCCGATCCTGTAAAGAGTTAACTTGCACAGAGCGGGCAGTCTAGCTGCTCAAACTCAGCTGATGCAAGGTCAACGGCAAACACAACCAAGAAAGTCAGAGTTACTTTATTTTTCTTGTGAGCAGGTCAAATAAAACACTGCTGATGTTCCATTTATCTGGTGTGACAAGCAAACACTTGGCAGCCATTGCAAGCGCACACTGGAATCTGGCACCAGTCTCCTGGCCCAGCTGTCAGCCTGCTGACTAATCACTTCATTCTGAAGTTAATGCAGCTCTAGGTTTTTAACACTCTTTCATCTCACATACCCAGGCGCTCAGTCCTTGGAGAGAGCTATTTACTCTGGTAATGCAGTTATTAATTATAATTCCCCCCCCTCCGCTTTTGGCAGTAGGCTACTTGCATTAATTCTTTTCTTCAGCGTTTCTCTAATGTTTACAATCGTCGTTGCAGGTGGGGAGTTATTTTGACACTGCTTCTTCAACTTATCAGCAAGCTGTAATGGAAAGCTCCAAAAAAATATTAGATTGGATTTCCTTGGCTTTGTGTGTGTGTGTGTGTGTGTGTGTGTGTGTGTGTGTGTGAGAGAGAGAGAGAGAGAGAGAGAGAGAGAGAGAGAGAGAGAAAGAGAGAGCGCGAGAGAGAGAGAGAGCTTGTTAAGGTTTTATTTTTAGCATTCTGCTCAGGGATTTAATTAATTAATTAATTATTTTAGCTAGCATAATATTGTAGCAATTAGACTCTTAAGCACTGTGCAGCATGCACCTGGTTTTTGTTTGGAAGGCTAATTTGCCTTAGGTTTGCATTATCGGATGGTACTTGCCGTTCTGTCAGCATAAATAGCATCTCTCTCCCAAGGACAGAGTTTAAGATGTAGGTGTAGCCTGCAAACTCTTTCTTTTTTTTGGCAGCAGCCGCTTCAATTGTTGTGCTCGTAAAGGTGGCACTGTAAATATACTATTATTGGGGGGAATGTTATAGCAGAACGATGCCATGTAGCCCAGTCTTAAATATTTTCTGGTGTAAGACCCTTTTCCCACCCACCACCCACTTCTACTGAGATCAATTGAGTAGGAACTGGAGAATAAACCTTTTCTGTAGGGACATCCCAGTTGTGAAATGCCCTCTCTCTGCCTCTGTACAGTGGTACCTCAGGTACATACGCTTCAGGTTACATATGCTTCAGGTTACACACTCCGCTAACCCAGAAATAGTGCTTCAGGTTAAGAACTTTGCTTCAGGATAAGAATAGAAACCGGGCTCTGGCGGTGCGGCAGCAGCAGGAGGCCCCATTAGCTAAAGTGGTCTTCAGGTTAAGAACAGTTTCAGGTTAAGAACGGGCCTCCAGAACGAATTAAGTACTTAACCTGAGGTACCACTGTATACCCAGTGCCTACAATTCTTGTTTTTATTATTAATTCAATTTTTACCCTGTCCTTCCTCCCAAAGGAGCCCAGGGTGGTCATACTAGCTACAGAAGTACCACAGCATAATTTAAACATTTACAAAAAATTAAAGCAACTAAAAGTACATTGTTGGTATATATACAGCAGTTTCCAAGCTCATGGCTTTCTGGTGCCAAACATTCCAGTCTCTTGTATTTTTATCCACCCCATGCTTTTGGCGATGTATGGCTGCTGTTTATGGACACTTCTGTTAGTATTTTATCCAGATTCTTTGCTTTCCATGGCTCTGGTTTGAAATATGGTTTATTTGATTATGTATTTTACATTTTTATTTTAAAAGATTGTAAGACACCATGGACATTTTATGGAGAGGCAGGGTATAAATGAAATTTCCAGAGCTCTCACTCATCAGGGCTCCCATTTTTAGTATAATTTCCAATTCCAGTAAGGTTGAAAAATATTCTTGTTTCCTCAAGACTTCAGAAGGTGCCCAAGAAAATTGGCAGGAAACAAAAGTAATATTTAATTACCTGGTTCACTCTAGGGCATTCGTTTTCGGGATAGTACCTCTAAATTCCACAAGAACCAGGGCTCTTTCACCCCTTTAATAGGAATTTTGACACATGGTGCTTCTCACAGTGCTGTGTGAGAGAAAAGTTTGCATGCTGAAATCCTGTTTTCTTCTTTTGCTCACCCCTAACTATTAAAGTTCAAGTGCATTTGTTCAAAGGAGCCTGGCAGGCCATAGAATGCATAATGTTTCAAAATCTAAATGACACTTTTAGTCATCTGACTTTCAGTGAAAGCAATTGGGAAGTAAAGTAAGAGTTTTAAAATCTGATCATCACCACCACCATAAGATTCAGGTTTATCTGCCACACGGGCACAATCCTTTCTCGTCTTGGCACTAGGGATGGAGAAGAAATTTTTATTTTGTTCACGTTTTATTGAAAAAACTCCCTAATTCACACAGTTCAGTCCAATGTGCAAAATGAAACATGATCACCGTTCAAATTTTGCACTCGTCCAACTTTTGTGAAGCAGTTCTCCGACTGAACATTGTGAACCAAACCTGTATTATGTTAGGGAAAATTCCATGGAAAAATATTTTTATTAGTCAAAACTGCATACAAACATGTGCATATTAGGGAGAAATTCAAACTAAAAACGCTGGTGTGTTTTTGTTAAGGATTTATTTATTTATTTAAAACTCCCAAAATTGCTGCATAAATGTGGAGTGCTGGATTTAGGACTGGAACAATGAGAAACTGAGGGAAACCAAAATCATCCCTCCTTTGAACTTATGATCAAACAAGGGCCAGAAAATGGAGCTGCAAAGAATTGTGAGGATGGATGAAGAGAAATTAAAACCATGCTGTCGGGTCCTTTGGGACAGTTATTCCTCCCATCGTATACATTATGCCATAAGTAAACTATAAGATCAGAGAAGCACTCCTTTCTGATTTGGGTAATGACTTTTTTTTTGTCCAGTCTGCAGAGGGATGTCATTTAAGTTCTTAGTTCTGAGTGGGGTGACTTGTCATCTTCTGTGACAGGTATGGGAGATAATGTGGGAGTTATGGTTTGGTGAGCACCCTGAGGCCCCTTTGAAGGGGAAGGATGTAGTATCTAGAACAGGGGTCAGCAAACCTTTTCAGCAGGGGGCCAGTCCACTGTCCCTCAGACCTTGGGGGGGGGGGGCGGACTATATTTTGAAAAAGAAGAAGTATGAATTCCTATGCCCCACAAATAACCCAGAGATACATTTTATATAAAAGCACACATTCTACTCATGTAAAAACATCAGGCAGGCCCCACAAATAACCCAGAGATGCATTTTAAATAAAAGGACACATTCTACTCAAGTAAAAACACGTTGATTCCCGGACCGTCCACAGGCCGGATTTAGAAGGCGATTGGGCCGGATCTGGCCCCTGGGCCTTAGTTTGCCTACCCATGATCTAGAACATGCATTCCTTCAGGGCTGTAGGACTCAGTGGCACAGTTAAGGAGCACCTTTGGGGCCTACCTGTAACATCTGGCTGGAGTTGTTGAGCCCCAGAAAGGGATGGCGCATGAATGCCTCCCCAGTCACCTGAAAGGGTGGGGCATCATCATCATCATTTATTATTTATACCCCGCCTTCTGGCTGGGTTTCCCCAGCCACTCTGGGCGGCTCCCAACAGAATATTAATAAAAATAATAAAGCGATAAAACATCAAACATTAAAAACTTCCCTAAACAGGGCTGCCTTCAGGTGTCTACTAAAAGTCAGATAGTTGTTTATTTCCTTGACATCTGATGGGAGGGCGTTCCACAGGACAGGTGCCACTACTGAGAAGGCCCTCTGCCTGGTTCCCTGTAACCTCACTTCTTGCAGTGAGGGAACCAGCAGAAGACCCTCGGGCAGAACGGTAGCGGGTAGAGGATGGGCTACTCCTGGTCAATCGCAGCGTTAGCTCACCCACAGTTTTTGTTATTAATTAGATCTCACACCTTGTTCCCCTATACAGATTGGAATGTTTAAATAAATGTGGCCCAGTTCACCCAACCTTCTGCATCTTGCCTTATTTCTCTGTGTGGCAAGGGCACTGGTTTCTGGGGCCTAGGGCACTATGTTTCCCCCACCCACCCCACTCGGTCTTTTTTTGGGGGGAGGGGCCATTCCACCTCAGTGTTCAGAGCCCCCCTCCCCAGCAACATCAGGACATCATGCAGCTATGCGCCCGGCCCCTCAATGCTTTTGGAGAAAGTGGCGCCTCCGCTGTGTGGTCACAAGGTGCAAATGAACTAGAAAATAAGCAAAAAGAAAAAAGTAACACAGTTTGTGAGGGAAAATAAAGCTCCTATATCCACTGGGAAATTAGATGAAATGCATGAATAGTCTGTGTTAGTTTTCTTAAATTGGATGTAGGGATGCTAAAAGATGGATCTCATTGGGCAAGAGGAATTTGGCTGTCAAAAGGTCAGTGCCGTTTTGTGTAACTTACACTGAGGCAGAATATGACAGCATGGCTTAATAAGCCCTCTGTATCGGATTCCAGTGAGAACTCGGCTGCATTCAGTTTTGAGGGGTCCTCCTATCAGAAACATATAAGCCAATTGTATGTTTAGAAAAGGGCAATAAATATTAACCACAGCCAAAAGATATTGACTTTGGAGAAAAGACATGAAGATCTGGGCATGTATAGTTAGGCTTGAGCGATAACAAGAAAGGCAGCGATCGAAAGTACATTTTCTCCCAAGCTCTTTGAAATAAATGAGACAGGTAAATGTGTTTAGGATTGGTGTGTTAAGAGTCATAGCACTTTTCAGATTTGAATGGTTTCAGTGCTAGCCAGGCAAAGATTTAGGATTGTGGGATAACTGTGTATGGAAATAGACTAAAGATAATAAATTATATGAAGGTACTGGTGCTAAGCATGAGGGCATCTCCTGCCAATGATATGTTTTAAACTATTGAGCCTTTTCCCCTGGATAAGGTAGGGAGAATGTATTTTTGTCTGAGTAATTTGAAAGCAGTACAGATTATGTGCTAGACTGTGTAAAAGACTCTTCAACTGCACAGGAAATCAATTGAAAAACTTAAGTGGTCACTTCCTTTCAGACACTCAGGACGATAGCAGTGCATTGAAATATTAAGTCATTGATCATATACACTTTCAAAACATAAAGTTCAAGTAATTTGACTGAGGAAGAATTAATCATGAACTGTAATTAAATGTACAATATATCCAAGCACTTACAGAGCTATAATGTTGTCATTGGCAGATTATAACTAAATGCTTGTGACTAATGAAATCACATTGATTTAATGAATTTGAAAGGGAGGGAATCTAAATTCGCAATCCTAGATGCTTGGAAGGCGAGCGACTTTTCATTCTGTTTGTGAAAGAACTCTGCTATGCAGCTTGGGGCAATACCCTCAGTGCCACCCCCACTGTGCCCCCACCTTCTTCTCCTTGCTACCACCAGGTGCTTCCTGCCTCCTCCTGCTTTTCCCACCACTGTAACCTTGCATCCCTACACGGCCATGCTTCCCTGGTGCTGCGGCCCACCCACAGTCTCATTGCCATGCCAATACCACAGCCAACCTGCTGTTGCTCCACGTCTGAATCCTGAGAAGTTGGAGTTGCTGTGGGTTGGTGGTTCCTTGGTCCTGGAATTAGCTGAGCGACCTGTTCTGGAGAGGGTTGCACTTTCCTGAAGGAGCATAGCCTGGGTGTTCTCATTGATTCCACCTTATTGAAGGAATGAGTGGCTGCAGTGTGGCAGAATGCTGCAGCTGGCAAGCAAAGCCCAGGCAAATAAGACTTGTAATAGGGCTTTGGTGGTCGTGGGACCTCAGTTGTGGGATAGTTTCCCCCCTAAAGTTAGCCAGATGCTGGCAATGGCTAGTTTATAGTGACATATGGAAACATTCCTCTTCTGCCAGGCGTTCTGAATCTTCAGTACAGTGGTACCTTGGGTTACAGACGCTTCAGCTTACAGACACTTCAGGTTACAGACTCCGCTAACCCAGAAATAGTACCTCAGGTTAAGAACTTTGCTTCAGAATGAGAACACAAATAGCACCGCCGCAGAAGCGGGAGGCACCATTAGCTAAAGTGGTACCTCAGGTTAAGAACAGTTTCAAGTTAAGTAAAGACCTCCAGAACTAATTAAGTTTGTAGCCCAAGGTACCACTGTACTGGCTTATTTATTGAGAGGGACCAAAGGAGGGATGTTGTATACAGAATTGAACCATGAATTTCAGGTGCCTTGTTTTTGTGTAGTTTTGTATGTTGCAACCTGCCCTGTGATCATTTTGTATGAAGTTCAGAAACCTTAGCTGGTGCAGTGTTCAACAGCCAGGTAGCTTTGAGCATCTAACACCAATCTTGGTCCAACTGCCTTAGCTGCCAGTTAGTTTCTGGGCCCAATTCAAAGTGCTGGTTTTGACCTATAAAGCCTTAAATGGCTCAGGACTGCAATTCCTCAGAGACCACCTATCCTCATATGAACCAGCCCGGACCCGGTGATCTTCATCTGAGGCCCTTATTCATGTGCAACCTCCAGAGGGTGGCAACATGAGAAGTGGCCTTTTCTACAGTGGCTCCCTGTTTGTGCAGTGTTCTCCCCTGGGAAGTTCGCTTGGCCCCCTGTTGCATATCTTTCGGTTCTAGGCAAAAACATTCCTCTTCTCCTAGGTCTTTGACTAATTAAACAATCTATGGCCTTTTAAACACTTTGTGTGCACGGTGTGTGTGTTATTGTTTTGTTTGTTACTATGTCACATATTTTTGTCTCTTTATGCTGCAAACCGCCCTGTGATCCTTGGTTGTAGAGCCGTATATAAATTTAATAAATAGATGTCTGTGTTTGCTGGGCAGCTGCATAAGCATTTTCTAATTCATGGTAGAGCCTGTATTTTGCAGGTTCAATCCCTGGTATCTCGGGTTAGGGCTATGAAAGACTCCAGCCTCAAACCCTGGGAAACTGCAACCAATAGTTGTCAACAATACTAGATGGACCCTTTGACTTGACTCGCTTGTTGTGTCATGAATTGCAGTCTTACCTGGCAGATGGCAGGTAGCTGCCACCATTGAGCATAGTAGAAATGGGGCATTGTTGAGCTGGGGAGCTGGTTTTGGACTGGGAAGCCGTGAACATGCCCACCAGCAACAGACTGGGTTAAAATGCAACTCTTGGCAAGGAAGGACAACTCCTCATTAAGGTGGGAAATAGGTTAAAGTAATCAAGCATGCCCCAGCAGCAGCAACTGGACTCACCAGACTAGTCTGATGAACACCAGTAGCACAGGTGCAGAAACAGGTTGTTGTCTCATTATCAATACAAACAGAGCAAGTGATTTGAGGGCGATTGTGCCCAATAGAGCTGGGCAATATATAGATATATCACCCAAAACCGGTTTGAAGTCCTTATCATGATAGCAGTTTCATAATTTTTGACCTGACAATATATTGCGAATCATGGTGTGTGTGTGTGTGTGTGTGTGTGTGTGTGTGTACGTGCGCGATGCAAAAATGACAGTGTAGGAAAAACCATGAAGCCAGCCAATGCCTCTACATAGCTCCATCTTTATTTCAGACATTGTGATATATCAGTACATCACAATGTTTAGCTGGTGGTATATTGTGAAGTTAAAAACCAGATATCGCCCAGCCCTGTTCACCTCTACATAAAAAGGTAAAGGGACCCATTAGGTCCAGTCGTGACCGACTCTGGGGTTGCGGCGCTCATCTCGCTTTATTGGCCGAGGGAGCCGGCGTAGAGCTTCCGGGTCATGTGGCCAGCATGACTAAGCCGCTTCTGGCGAACCAGAGCAGCACATGGAAACGCTGTTTACCTTCCCGCCAGAGCAGTACCTATTTATCTACTTGCACTTTGACATGCTTTCGAACTGCTAGGTTGGCAGGAGCAGGGACCGAGCAACGGGAGCTCACCCTGTTGTGGGGATTCGAACCACTGACCTTCTGATCGGCAAGTCGTAGGCTCTGTGGTTTAACCCACAGCGCCACCCATGTCCCTCACCTCTACATAGTTCCATCCTTATTTCAGACGTCATGATATATCAGTATATTGCGATGTTTAGCTGGTGATATATCACGATGTTGAAAACCAGATATCGCCCTGCCCTTGTGCCCAACGTCGGAGTATTCAGAGCCTAGTTATTTGTGGAACTTGTTGGTATCGCTAATGAACACACACATTGTTTCCCTCCTTTCCCTCTTTTTGCAAGCTCTACGTTTTCCTCTGTCCTGCTGACATGATGTGGAAAGTTGCATGGTAGATGCTGCGCCTTAATTTAAATACGACCACCATTGCTAAACTTCCTTCTGGACAAATTCTTCCAACAGGCCTCTGTTTGCTAACATCTGCATTAGTGTGAATCCTGCAAAAACAGAAGTTCTTTTTATAGGGTATAATAGACATGTTCCTTGATTTACGTTCTCTCTCTCTCCCTCCCTCCCTCTCTCTCTCCCCATTCCCTCCCACCCTTTATTTGGGTCTGGCAGCACCACTGTGCAGCAATCCAGCTGCAGGATCGCGGGGATCACCAGCAAGTGCTCAAGCAGCAGCAGCTCCAGTGAATCTGAGAGCAGTTCAGAATCCGACTCAGAGAGTGAAAGCAGTTCTACCGAGAGCGACAGCAAGAAGCCCTCTCATTACTCCAGCCCAGAGGTAAGGAGTTCTGCATCTTTCACTCCCGTTGAGTGAAGTTAAGTTTCCGAATCAGTGGAACCTTTGTCCCAAGTAATGTGTTTAGTGAGGATCAAGGAGGTTTTATGCAGTGCTTTTTTTTAAAAAAAAAAGAAAAGGTGCCAGATCTCACCATGAAGTTGTTACCGTAAGTGCCACACCTTTAACATACTTTTTACATGGGGGGTGTGGGTGGGGAAGGTGCCACTACTGTAGAAAAAAAGCACTGGTTTTATGTGGCATCTTGGTGGGTGACTTTCCCATGCCTGCATTTTGTGCAGTTGAGGAATTGTGGGGAAAAAACACTATTAAAAAATCATTTTCAGCCCTGTTGGAAACACAAGGCAGCCTTGAGCCACTAAGCCTATGAGACTAAAATAAAAGAATGCATACGCTTTTATGCAAATTTCAGGGCATGGCTGAGCACTGTGCATGTTTAGCAGTGTGTCCTATATGAAGTATGAATGCAATATAGCCTATATTCCAAGCACCGCCCCCCAAGCTTACTACATTGGCAAACACCACTCCTATAGCGTTTCACTCCTGTGACAAAAGGACCACTCCCCTATGTTCCTGGTCCACTACACCACTGTTCGTAGTAAACTTGCAGCTTCTAAACCTCAGTTTTATTCATTCATCTAAAACATTTATCTACTGCCTTGTATGAATGACCTTAAGGCCATTTAGGAAAAAAATGAAAAGCAAGTAGCAATACCAGCAAAGCAAACAGCAGATAATAGCTGGGATAAAATAATATATTTACACTGTATTCCTATACACCAACAAAGTGCACTCCAGACACCACTGAACTACAGCTGCCAATATCCCTGTTTTAGTTTTTGTCCAGAAAATCTGGAAAACACACCTTGCTCCGAACACTTTCCTGGGAAGTAAGTCCCATTGAACTCAGTGGGGGCCATTTCTGAATAGGCATTGTGGGATTGTGCTGTTAAAAGAGATAAAAAATAGCTATTAAATATTCACAGTAAACACAGGAATACTTCCTTTGGATGGGGCTTTGTGTTCTTGTTTCTGAATAAGATTGAAGAGTAACATCTGTTCAACCTTGCAACTCCGCCTGAATTCAGTGGTTCATGCTTGTTTCTAAGGTCATTTGTTTCTGTTGGTAGTGGAGGAACACCATTAATCAATGCCTACGCTATACTAATAAAAGTCATTAACTGTACATGTTGTCTTTCATATGGTTTCCTTCCTTTTCTATTCTGAGAGGAGCCCCAGTCAGTTCTGGACAAACTTATGAAGGGTAGTTCTCTTTATGGAATCTCCATGTACAAAGGGGGTGCACTTGTGAATATTAGATGCTGGTATTCAAGCCAGGAGACCATCCCCATCATGTTTTGCTTGTGAGGGATTGAGAAATCTGGCTGCCACTGTGGGAAATGAAGTGATGGATAGTCTGTTATGATAATAGAATAGCCATACTTTTTAGTTAAATCATATTTTTATTTGTTAGCCATGAGAAGAATAACCAGTTCCTTAAGAGTATAAAAGCACTGTAAAGTCTCTACTGTATAAGCTGGAGTGTTATGAAATGTTTGGAGTTTCAAACTTTATTTTCCTAGCCTGAACAGCCATCGTCAAACAAGTGGCAGCTGGATAAATGGTTAAATAAGGTTACTTCACACAAGGCACCTATTCTGAACCAAAACGGACTGGAGCTCTTTCAGTGTTACAGCAAAGGGAAAGATGAAGGGCAAGACTGTGAACATTTACCTCCCATTTGCCAAACCGGTCTCAGAGATAAAGAGGTTAAGAATCCCAGCAAGGAGGACCTGAGGCCTAGGACAGCTAACAAAGCCCCGGGGCATAAAGGAGGGAAGCAGAAATCGCCTCCTTCGGCTGCTGCCATTTCTGGAGATAGTGGTCCTCTGAGGAGGACAGCCTGCAAAAAACAGCCAAGAAGGACAGAGAGGACCTCTGGTGGTGATATCTTAAATGGCCATGCAGCTGATGATCTTGACTTGAACCAAGTACATTTGGAAAATAATAGCACATGTGAACAACCTAAAACCAGGCCTTGCAACAACAAAGTAGAGCACAGGAAGGAAACACGTGCTGCCTGCGAAAAGAGGCGTACAAGGGGGTCAGGTAAAACAGCACCCAAATCCAAGGAATTTATTGAGACAGATTCTTCGTCTTCAACGTCCTCAGATACCGATTCTCAGTCGGAACAAGAGGATTACCCTTTACATAAGCCTCAGACTGTGACCTCAGCATCAGCTGGAAGTGACCAGAAGCTGAAGGACCCTGGGAGTAATAATACCAACAAAGCAAACAGCAGTTGCAGTGCCTTTGGTTCAGTTAACACCAGGACTAGTAACGATATAGCAAAGGAACTGGAAGAGCAGTTTTACACCCTGGTTCCATTCGGTCGGAACGAGCTCCTATCTCCCCTGAAAGACACAGATGAAGTGAAAGCACTTTGGGTCAAAATTGATTTGACTCTTTTGACCAGAATTCCACAGCACTTACCTGAGGAGCCACTGCAAATTAATGCTGGAGTTAAAGAAGCAATCAGTATGCAGCACAACATTGTTACTGATCTGCCGGCAGAAAAGGTCATCCCCAAATCTAGAAGGAAACGCAAGGTAGGCTCCTTAGGTTTGTTTTTAATTTTTAAAGGGCTAAAGGGAAGTGCTTGGTTGCATCTAAAGTGTATGCCTGTACAGTGGTACCTCAGGTTAAGTACTCAATTCATTCCGGAGGTCCGTACTTAACCTGAAACTGTTCTTAACCTGAAGCACTACTTTAGCTAATGGGGCCTCCTGCTGCCGCCGCGCCACCGGAGCACGATTTCTGTTCTCATCCTGAAGCAAAGTTCTTAACCTGAAGCACTATTTCTGGGTTAGTGGAGTCTGTAACCTGAAGCGTATGTAACCTGAAGCGTATGTAACCTGAGGTACCACTGTATAAGTTTCCTGGGTTGTATCCAGTGCTATGTGAGCAGAGTTCTACCTGCACAACAGGACATTCATTTCCTCTTCTTCCCCTCACCCCCTCATTCTCACGGTTGGCTCCAGAGGGTCCCCCAACCCTCTGGAGCTGATTTTGATGGTGTGAGGGGGATAGAGGGGACAAGAGAGGACATTCCATTGCATTCATGGAAGTCTGTTGTGCCAACACAGTTGTAGCATTGGGTCTACTGCCCTTATCCTTCAGTCATTATAGTGGCTCACAGCATATCCAGGGGTGGTAGAGGTGAAATTTAGTCAGTCCACATTTTGCAAACCTACCATATTTCAAAACCAAAATGTGAACTGAAGCACAGCTGTCCTTTGAAATTTGTCCTCCTCCAAATTCTGCAATGCAGTTCTTAAGCACAAAAAAAGTTTTTTTTTTTAAAAAAGTACATATCATGAGTAACTGTGCACAGAAAAGAACACATTAGTGAAAACATTGTACAAAAATTGCTTGCAAAAAAGTACACATTAGAAGGAAAATGCCTCAAAATGTGTACAAACTTTGTGGGACCTTTTTTTTTAAAAAAAGCAAACTGAAGCAGGCATGGGGTAAACTGAAGTTAAGGTTGGAAAAATGATAAATTAAGAGAAACCAAAATTGACAGATTCATCCATTCCTGTCTCTCTCTGCAAATGCAAATAAGATTCCATATATTTTAGGAGAAATCCCTAAATGATCCCCTAAGAACTTTGAAAGATATAAAGAAATCAGAATATTTTTTAAAAAGTAATGCAGATGAGGCCTACATTTCTGTTTAGCATACAGTTAATTTCTAACTTGACCCTAAAGCTAGAGTACCCATCTGATCAGGATCACCCAGCGTATTGGGGTAGCACCATGTACCCACCTTCTCTAGAACAGTGTTTCTCTCGCTTGCTAGGATGGAGAGGGGAGGCTGGCAGCAGTGTTGGGCCTTGTCAGGTCCCCCTGCCAACAGGACCCCAACATTTATCACATACACTTGATTTTCCCCAAAAGTCCTATATGCACTGGTGATTTGTTATGTGTTGGGGAGCAGTGATGCCACACTCATTGGGGCAGGGATGAGGCAGAGTGAAATGGCGCTAAGGTCAGAGGAGCTTCAGGTTGACAGGAGTCAATGTCAAGGACCACTATAGAAAGTAAACAATGTGCCCTTTAACTAATATACATAAACAAATGTTGACGCAGAAGGAGTTGTTATGTTCCTAATTGTGAATAACTGGCATGGCTTAATACTTAATATATGTACACATACATACATACATACACACACACATACATGAACATGCATGCATGCATCCTACCAAAATATAAAATTTGTAAGCACTACAGTGTTCAATAAATAGTAATATTCAACGTCTATACTATTACCTGCACAAATCGATATATGATGGACCCCTTTCTTCCCTTAGTATGAAAATGAGGAAGAAAACAGGGAGAGCAAGAAGATTCACACTGAGCAAGAGTGCTCTTCACATTTACTTGCTTCAGCCCAAGTTGCTTCTGCACCAAATAATTGCAATATGATTAAAAACAGGTATGTGTTTCTTGTGTTAGATGAGATTCGGCCTTTTAAAATTCAGTGTAAATGATTCTTGGTATCTAAAGGGAAACGATTTTGCATATTGGTGCAATTTACTGTCAAAATGTGTTAACTTCTACTTACAATTACTGGATTTCGTTCAAAATATTTATTTGTTGTTATGGCATATGAAAAAATCTTAGCATTGTAAATATGTGCAGCAGAAAAGGGGGCATGTTAAACTGATTATTTAAAACTGCCACTTGGCTTGAACCTTCAGGGTAGGACAGGATGCAATAATTTAAAACAATTTCTAGAGGTGTGGCATGCTGATACCTTCATCTTGATTGTCAGTGGCTGCGGTGATGCCAGCCTAAACCTCGCAACCAAGCAGAGCACGGCCACACTGAACCGCCTGCCTACCTGTTCAGGGGGAGCTCGACCAGCTGGCTCTTGGCAGGAGGAAAGGAGCACCAGGTTGGGCTCCGCTGAGGTCGCCTGTGTGGGGGTGCCTGGTTTGCAACCCCTCCAAAATTGTGTACCCAAGGCCACAACCCCCCTGGCACTTCCACACAAGTACTATGCCTCTGTCAGTGGCACTGGATTCCTGTAGATGTCAATTTAAATGATCTATTGTGAACCTTTTTTAGCATGGTTGAAGTTGCAGTTCACACTGGTGCTACAAGAGAACCAGAATTATTCAGTGGCAAATTTATGTGGGAAATGGCCGTTATGTGCATGCAGATAGTCCCAACTTCTCCAGCTAAAAATAGCAGGTGCTGGGAAACATTTCTGCCCGACACCTAGGACAGTCACTTTGAAACAGATAGTACTGGGCTGAGTGATCCAGTGGCCTGACTCTGTTTAAGGCAGATTCATATGTTGATATACTTCTATTAGGGATTGGGCTTTGTGGGGTTTATTTATGGGAATTCACTGCAGGGCTTGTTGGTTCCTCTGTGGCCTGTTCCTCCCTAAGGCAGACAGGCATTTGCACAGGCTGCTTGTGTTGATGTCATCAGCATATGCCAGTGTCTTGGTGCCTCTGTCCATATTGTGTGTAAATTAAGAGAAGGTGACAAAATGACGCTGGCGTGGCGCTAGAGAATTGTGTTTGCTGTCACAAGCGGTGTTATGGCCATTAGGGAACAGTTAACTCAGCTGCGATACTGCATGACTTGTACAATTAGGACTGCGCTTATCTCAAATGATGTGCAAGGAAGGGGGAAGATTTGCATTTCTCAATGAAAAATATTTCTTCTGTGATGGGGAAAGGGATTTTTTCCCATAACAGAGATAGTTCCTTGAGGGATTTGGGGGGAAAACACTACTTAATAGACATTTTGCTTGTACAGATGATGTAATTTGAAGTTCACTATCTCGAAAAGCGCCTAGGGCTTGCCGATCGAAAGGTCAGCGGTTCGAATCCCCGCGGCGGGGTGCGCTTCCGTTGCTCGGTCCCAGCGCCTGCCAACCTAGCAGTTCGAAAGCACCCCCGGGTGCAAGTAGATAAATAGGGACCGCTTACTGGCGGGAAGGTAAACGGCGTTTCCGTGTGCTGCGCTGGCTCACCAGATGCAGCTTTGTCACGCTGGCCACGTGACCCGGAAGTGTCTCCGGACAGCGCTGGCCCCCGGCCTCTTGAGTGAGATGGGCGCACAACCCTAGAGTCTGGCAAGACTGGCCCGTACGGGCAGGGGTACCTTTACCTTTACCTTATCTCGAAAATTAAAGCCTTTTTTTAAAAAAAAAATTTAATCCAGAATGTTACAGAAATGAAAAACCATATTATAAACTCAGAGCTAGCAGACTGTTCAGTCCACAGTCTTACCCTGCCGTGTTGTCTTCCAGCTAGACTATTATGTTTTATGGGTATTTCTTACCTCTTTATAGATGCAATAGAGCACAATATGTGCTTAATCTAGTCAGGAAAAAATATGGGGCAAAATGTACTTCGTTTTATAGCACTGTTTTAGTGTTCTAAGTTAATTTAGCAGGTCCTCTCTTTGTTCATTAATTTATCTTATTAGTCTTTAAAATCTGGAAGCACCATGCTTCATAATTTAGAAGCCTTTTTTATAGGTTATCACCCAGCATATAGCCTACTCCAACGTGGACATGTGTAAAAGGTAAAACCGTGCTTCCGAAACAGTGCTCTGCTGCTAGTTTAAAATGCAAACATTTTAATATACGTTTTCCATCCTCTTGTAAATGTGCACTTTTTGTGAGGAGCGCAAAGAGCTTCACAGCATGGTTGCCTCACCTGCAGCAGTGCTATCATCCCATTGTGTTACTGAAGGATGAGCCGTGGGAGCCCTTCCAAGTCTACAGTTCTAGGATTCTATGAAATGCTCCTTGCTCTCAACTTTTAAAAAAACAGTACTTAATTTATGCCCTTTTATGTCACACCTCCTTCGTGGAGCTCAGGGTGGTGCACCTAGTCCCTCCTGACCCTCATTTTATCCTCACGATTACCCTGTGGGATAGGTTAGGCTGAAAGAGAGCAACTGGCCTAAGGCCATGCAGATTGCATCACGACTTAGCAGGGATTCTATCCCAGTCGTAGTCTAACACTCTAATTCAGGCGTAGCTCACATGGTACCCTCCACTATTGTCAATGCAGGCTGGGACTGATAGGAGCTGTAGTTCAACAAGGTTTGTAGGACACGGCATCGCTACTCCTGCCTTAACCATTATACAGCAGTAGCTCTTACAGCGCAATGAATCTTCACTTCAAAGTAGGTCTCACCGAGTTCAGTGGGGGTTACTCCTAGGTAAATGGTTACAGGATTTCAGTCTTAACCATTTTCTTATAAATAAAATGATAGAATGCCCTCAGCTTTTAAAAATACATATTTAAATAAGCATTTATGTGTGAAACGTTGTGCCAATTTTTTATTTTTAATGGCACAGACAGGAAATAAACTGATTTCTCTATTCCTGACCCAATATTAATGTCGAACACTTGTGTTCTGGTCTTTTGGTTCTGCCACTAAATAATGTTACTCTGGGTCAGAATGTCTAGGCCACAATGTGGCTGTGAAACAGAAACAAATGATAAAAATTATTGTCTGTTGAACTTTGCTCTAGGAGCAATAAGTAGCAGCATACTGCAGAATGCCGGAATGGTTTGATTTTGTGGAGAAAGCTGCACTTAGAGCATTGTAGTGCATATTTATCAATTTCCTTCTTTGTGCTCTTTTGGCTTTTTGCTCTTTACCAGCTCCATGAGCCTATACTTCGCTCTCCTCAAACCCTGAATCAAATTAAGTTAACAGCACTATCAGAACCTGGTCAGCAAGTTCAGAGAAATTCCAGCCACTTAGAAGCACATTTCTCCGTTTCAGCCAACATGAGGTTTATCAGCCTGACTTATGAAGTGTCACCTGTGATTGCAAAATTGTGCTCCATAACCTAAACCTACTCTTAAAAGCTTCATCTTATTTTCCAACCATCTTTTAAAACAATATCTAGCAACTCCTCATTTCTGTTATAAGTACTTGGATAGATACTAACCACCGAATTGTAGTTTGCTTCTAGAATAAAAGAGAACAACGATCTAGAGCTTTGATCCTCATGCTGCAAAAGTTGTTTCCAGATGAAACATTGGTCAGCAGAGTTCATCCTTCCAGTAAACTGAAACGGATAGTGTTCATAATATATAAAATGTTTATTTCCTCCCAAGTGGCATTTGTGACCATCCATTACTGTAATTTCCATTTCCAGCTTGGCAACACCAATAAATAAAAATGAGAAAATGCTTCGATCGCCTGTTTCACCCATCTCTGATGCATCAAAGCACAAATTCTCTGGTGATGATCTAACTTCTTCTAGCAAGCCTCAGGGTGGCAACCTATTATCTTCCATATCCTCAATAAAAAAACACAAGAATGAGATTCGTTCCCACTTGCACCAAGGAGATTTCAATGTAAGTTTTGATAACAACGCATTTAACATAATAAGAGCATCTGTTGCTTTAGAAACCTGCCCATCTACTTTTGGTCCGTGAGTCTCATTTCTGTCTGAGGTATGGGTCATATTTGGGACGGTGTGAGAGAGCCTTCTCAGTGGCAGTGCAGAGTGTGCATGCAAAATGCAGCTGGCCTCCCTCCTAGTCTTCTGATGCCATGCAACCTAAAAACTTGTTGCAGCAGCAAGGCTTTGGTCTTATGAGTTGCTTAACTTAGTGCTTCCGTCACATTCATTTTTGTTAATTTCTATCCGCTAGTCATCTGTGTATTTTATTATTGTTTTTTAAAATGTGATTCTGCGTAATCCTTGTTGTTGTTTAGCCATTTGGGGTGTTTTGACTTGAAATGAAAAGCCAAGGTATAAATCTGTAAAATAAGCACACATTTGAATAGCAAGATTAGCAGCAATGTTGTGTGCATAATTATGTATGTGCAGCCCAAGCCTATGCACAAGAAGATGAAGGCATACAAGGTTGCTCTCCATTTTCCAGTTCAGCAGCTTCCCCTTGAATCATCCAAGCCACTTCTTAATCAAGGAGCAGTTAAAAATCGCTCTTCTTCATTCAGTGAAACAAACATTCCTATGTGTTTTCATATTAGACTGCAGTGTTTAGTTTATTAACCTATGGGGAAAAAACTTGCTATCTGTTAAAAAGTTGCCCCAACTTATCAGGCAGTAGATTTTGTTTAAGGTTTCATAAAAATAATTAACCTTTTTATTACAAAAAATCTGCTGCATGCTTAATTTATAGTTAAGAATACTTTAAAAGGGGTAAAAAATGAGCGAATTTATAACTGATTTCTGATTGCCTCCTTTACTATTTCTTCAGAAAGCAATGTACATCAATTCAGAAAATTCTGTACTCTGTAGCAAGGCACAGTGCCAAAAGGAGCCCTGGTCACCTGTATCTATTATGCACAAAGACTGTAGAAGAACAAAGCTTATCTTTAATGATGGGTGAGTAGAGGGGGTGGTTTCCTCTAGAGATTCATGTTTCATTCCCTCTATTTCTGATGTTCAGGCTGCGAGTGTTGCTGCTTTTGTGAAGGGAAGGTGGTAATTACATACTTTCTCTATAATAAGAAAACTCAGTTCTCCTCCAGTTGTTCGTCTACAGCAGTTCCACTGCCACCATTCTGAACCCTAAGCTCACCAGTAACCCAGTAACTGTGGGGTACTGGCGTGGTTCACAGCACAGCCATATACAGATACTCTGCTTAATATAAGTATCTACATTTATCTATTACAAGTTTGCTTTTGCCTGTCATTACTTGCTCTCTAATTTCGCATTTTTTTTGTTCATTTAATAAATGTATTGCCGATTTGATGGTTCGTAACAGAATATGTGAACTAGCGCCATTGAAAAGCATAGTTTTTGATTCAACATTGGATAATACAACAGTCCTGCCTATGCTGATGAGACACCATACTTTCTTTCGTCAGCAGGTGGTAAACACATCTGTGTGAACTCATCCTAAGACTTCCATACTCAGGGCATGACCTGAATCAGCTGAAAACCAGTTTTATTGTGTTTTAATATATGCACTATAGACTGCTGTGATGGGGGTTTGTTTTAATGAGTCTCTCTAAATAACGTCAGGATGTGCATTTCTCCATATTTATTGAAAATAAGTTTGTTTATGCTGTTTATTGAGATTTTATTAGTGTTTTTAATGAACCCTTGTAAAATTCTATTCTGCAGTGAAATATAAGATATGGCCCGTGTAAATTGACAAGAAAACACAACAGCTTTGTGAAATTAAATATGTCGGGAGAAAAGCGAGTATTTGAATGAAGCTAACAATTAAATTTTTATATTAGAATTTAAGCTGCAGTGCGCTCAGTAAATACATAGCATTGACTTCAGGATATATTTGTTTCTCTGCATACTTGTATTTTTATTTAAATAAATACTTTTGTATATCCCAAAAAAACCTCCCTGCTGCATGAATTTAATTCCCCTACACATCTATCTGCATAATTTATAACAAATTGCATTTGGTACACAAGACAGTCTAAAACCAGTTATTTTAGAATAATTCAAAGCGAATACTGCTGCCATACCAACTTATATGTGTCTGACTGTCTGTAGAAGATAGCAAGTAGTAGAAATGCTTTATTCCTTGCTGTCTTGGAGCAATGTTTTAGAGGAATTGGTAGCAATACAGCTAAAAGTACTTCTTTATGGATAGGCAGTAAATTGTTTGATAATTTCAGCCTCGATTAACCTCGGATATTGTGTGGAGATTGCCCTTGTTAAAGTGAGTACAAAGTTTTAGAGCTTTTTGTGGAGAGATCATTCAACATGTGTAGTCTGACCTGTCATTGTTCATAATACCAATTATAAATACTAATTAGAAACATTTTGAGCCAATACGTTTTTGTCCCCGGGAAGTTTTTAATTATACTACACAAGAATGAAGGGCCTCTTCTGTTTGTTTGATTTAAAACGTATTTTGCAAAGTTATGATTATTGCTGTGATTAGCTCTTTTAAGGGTTCACACTAGAAATTATTCTTAAAGCAAATAACCTATTAACAGTTATTCCTTAAAGAGGCAATGTCTGCAGTCGTTTCTGGGGACTCAAAACCTCATTCTGAGGCCTGCTGATCTGGTATAATAGTTCACAGAATTTGGCTTGATTTGCATATTAATAGCTACTATCTTCCTACTAAGGGATATTGCAAGAAATCAAATGGGGTGCTTGCTTCCTGTTCAGTTTCTTATGAGTAAGTCCAAATCAAACAGGACTCTACTCAGAGGGTTCTGTGAGCAGACCCTCCTTGAAATAAACCACAAAGCACCCTTCACCACCATCTCCCTCTTTCATTATTCCAGGGACCCAGTTACTTCCCTTGAAACCCTTGGGGCAGAAAAAGGAGACAGCTGGTGGTGAAGGCACTCTGCAGCTGGTAGCCAGGTCCCTGGTGGAGTATTTTCCACCAGAGATGGTATTGGGACTACAGATTCCAGCAGTCCTGGTGGAAAAGGATAACACTGCTGTCAATTTCTGCCAGCCAGAAGACCATCTGAGCCTTTTCTTAGACCAACGTCTTGGATTTCTGGCTCTGTAGATAGGACAAGCAGCCAACTTTTCTTCACTTGCATCCACCATAATTTCCAGCAGCCATTTCCAACACTCAAATGGACTATAAGATAGTGGCTGGGAGAGATGGGGAAGCCGTGCTTGCTTGAGCTCCTGGCAGGTGAGTCATTGGGAGAGCAGGAGGGGAAGGCGGCAGGGAGGTTGGCTCTGTGCAGACACACTGGTGGAGCTGTTACAATGTTCCTGCCAGTGCATTTGCACAGTGCTGACCTCCCTGCACCTTGCCCCTCCCACTCTCCCTCCCAGTAAGCAGAACTGACCCATCTGCGGGGAGGTCAGGTAAGCACCTCTGCCTCAACCCACCATCCTCTGCTGGTAAGATTGCTTGCCAGTTGGCAGTCTAGAGATCTGCACTGTTCCTTTCTCCTTACCATAAACAACATAACAGTGGCTTCCTCTCCTGGTTTTTCCTGTTGTCCCCCCCCCCTAACATTCATCTTCTTTGTGCCATATTTTGAAGCCCAGGTTGTTACAGCGGGGGAGGGGGGTACTCCCCTTGTACTGTATATTTAACTATGGATCTCTTAGTTACAATCTAGAAATTCTATGGTGTCAGGAAACCACAGGTACATTTTTTACATCTTACATTGAGGAATAAGAATTGATTACTTTAAAAAAACACACCTTAGATTTACTTACAGGTTGTTTTTAGGGCTTATTCCATAGTGTCGTGTTTGAAACTCCAATCGAAATTTGAGAATGCATGAAATGCATTTTTTATCAGCATGTATTTGTTTCTTTTGAAATAAACCATTAAGGACTTTTCTTTTAAACAGATATAGCTGAAAAAAAAGAATATTCAACGAATCTAGTAACTCAAATCACTTATGCTGTGTTGCATTCTAGGCCACACAATGTGGAACACTTTATGCAAGAAGCTAAAAGGAAGAAGCATAAAGCGGATGCGATGGTAAGAACAAGTCAGTTTTTGACACGTTATTTCAGAATATCTGTGTAATGCAACTTCTTCATCAAGGAAAGTTAAGTAGTGGTGATTTAAAGAAAAAGAAAAAGATGATAACTAGCTTTATTAGTAAGGAATGTTATGTGTGTAGTTCAGCATACCTTGAAGAAATCTGAGATTAATTAGTTGATACATTCTTGGATAAATTAAAATTTGAGTTTTCAATTTTCGTTTAGAAAGTGTTTTATTGGCGTATCCCTGCATTTTCAAAAAACTTTTTTAAATTATTTTTTATAATTTTTGCAAAGTAGGCAAGCCTGTCTAGACATGTAGAACGTTGGCATGTGTTTAATCTGGTTTTTAATGCATGGTTAGTTTTTTTAAGTTGTCGTTTTCAACCATTGTGATAACCTTATTGTTCTTTTCGTAAACCAGTTTGGGGCTCCATTACAATCAAGTGGTGTGTGTGTGTGTGTGTGTGTATTGTGCAAAATAAAATAATGAATAGTTACTTTTTAGTATTATATTTATAGGATTATAGGCATTACTGTCCTTCCATTCACAAAAAGCTCTTTGATCCAGTGGAGGCTTCTGTGAACAGACGGAAGAGGGCCTTGGTTGGTTGGTTTGCATCCAAATTTCATTTTCTCCACAGCCCACTGGGCCATCTCCAATCTGTTCTTGAAGACTGGGGAACCCTCTGCTGCTAGCATGGGGTGGGAGGGTCTGTGGTCGAAAGGGAGAATTTATGAAAATCACATCCCTTCCTATTCACAGAAGCCTCTGATGGATCAAATAACCTCCTGTGATTGGAAGGACAGCACTGGATACAACCCATTGAATATATGCACCTGTATTATGCTTCATCCTCATCTGTTGATCTCAGTGGACCTTGGTTCCAACAGTGGTCAGCGAGGGTAGGCAGGGCAGACTCGTGCGCCTGGCTTCATGACATCAAGTTTCACTGCTGCTTGCCAGGAGCGGAAGGGAGCTTGCTGATAATGGCTTCAGAACCAAAACACATAGTATTGCCTTTTGTTAGATGGTTTCCACAAAAATTATAGGTTTTAATTTAACTAGTCTGATGTTTTTATATAACGTTAAATGAAACCATTTTGTTCATAATTATCCATTAGAATAAACCAGAGGCTTCAAATTGGTTTTTTTATTTGTTTTTATTTGTGGGTTTTGTTTTGTTTTGCTATATACTGCCAATTTTACAAACACATAAATGCACACAAGTGAGATATATGTGTGTGTGTGCGCGCGCTTGTGCATATATTATCCCTGCTTAAATTCTGTGCATTAAATTTCCTTTTTCTTAGTCTTTTGCTTAGTTCTGTTTCTGTTTTAACTTTTATTTATTTACCTTGAAATTATGCTGCTATCTGTAACATTTTCATAGTGAAGTACATGCTTGAAAACAACAAAAGAAAACTAATTAACTAACAGCTAAACATATGGCAGTAAAAGAGCGGCAATATCTAAAAACGGCAAGAGTAGACAGCACCATGATTAGGAGCAAACAGTTCACAGAAGTTCTCTGAAAGAGGAAGGCCTTAAGCCACTCCAAGAAACACAACAAGGAGGGAGCCATGTGAAGTCCTTTTGGAAGAAAATTCCAGAGCATCAGGGTGGCAACTGAAAATGTCCTCCTCTTTGTGGAAGCTAATCTAGCTGGAATCTGGAATCTGGTGCAGGACCTTCTTAAAAGGTTTTAAGGCAGAGGGGAGAATCACTTCAGAGGAGACTTTCCTTGAGATAATCATGAGCCAACCCATTCAGGACAATTGCTCTCCCACACTTAATATTTTATTTTAAAAGCAGAACTAACCCTGGTTTTAATTTCATGTGCAGTTAAACCCTCAACTTGTATCAGCTCTAGGATGTGTATATAATGCTCTCCATTTGTTGTGATTGCTGGCATTCTTGTCTTCAGGTGGAGAAATTTGGCAAGGCGTTAAATTATGCTGAAGCTGCACTATCCTTTATTGAATGTGGGAATGCTATGGAACAAGGACCCATGGAATCCAAATCCCCCTACACAATGTATTCAGAAACAGTTGAACTTATTAGGTAAGATTGAGTAGGATATTCTGACCGTTGATTAGATCCTTTGTCATGGATATATCTGAATACTTCTAAATATGGACAGCAATTGTAAGTAGTGAAATAGCAATAAGGTGGCAATTCATTATAAGATCACTGAAGATTTCAATCCTGTGCACACTTACCTAGCAGTAAACCCCCTGAATTCAATGGGGCTTCCTCTAAGTAGATACGTATAGGATATCACTGTCAGAAAGCGTTTTAATTGCTAGGTCTAATCCTGCCTAAGTTACATTGTCACTGGAAAGTATCGCTGTACATAGCCGTTATGAAGTTTGTCCAGGCACCTTTTGATTTTTAGAGAGATTTCTTCACTCAGTGTGATTTTGTACCCTGCCAGAAAGAAGTTGCACCAAAGATTCATTAAACTGGTGCTGTAAATTTAGACTTTACTAATAGGAGACATGATGTCCTTACACTCGTGTTTTTCTGCCTGCTTGGTGAGGGAGACAATTCAGAGTGAATTTTGCAAAAAGGGGGGGGGAGTGCAAAGCCACCCTTAGCTTCTTCAGAAATTGCACCGGTGCCCAAATTTAACTGCAATATTGTGTGTGCACACCCCAGCTTGTGGAATTCATCATTTTGTTGAGATTCTTCCAATACAGGTGCAATGATCAGTTTAAAGGAAGGGCTGAAAATGTGCATTCCACACACTCAAAAGCTTGTGACTTGGTGCTAAGAGTTTTTAGAAGACCCATATATCTCTTACAGATCTAGACTTCTCAGAGTTTTCTGGGAAGAGGGATTAATCATTAAACTAGTCTGAGAATTCCAGCTCTGGGAGGGGAATAGTGGTCTTCTAACACCTCTCAGAACCCTTAACAAACTTCACTTCTCAGGATTCGTTGCAAGAAGTCATGGCTGTTTAAAGTGGTATGATACTGATTTAAATGCAGAGTGCAGATGAATAGCTATTTAAAGGCATTATTGTGCTGGACTAAAACTAGGCAGGCACACGGCCCAAGTGGCACTGAAAGGAATTGCTACTTAAAAGAGGAGGTTGGAACATATTGATGGTGGAAGAAGACGAAGAAGAAGAAGAAGAAAATGTGACATGCTAAGGCTGTAATCTGTTATAGAGGTAGCCAGCAGTAAGTCCCATTGAATTTAATGGGCCTTGCTTCTGAGAAGAATTCATAGAATTTCCTGCAATATGATACACAGAATTGTGCTGTAAATCATCAAGTGCCATAAATCAGCCCAGCTCCATTATTATTGGACACTTATTATAAACATGCTTTGCCATTAATGCATGTTGACCTTATTTACTGTCCTTGTTTTTGCTCTTTTGAAGGTACGCTGTGAGGCTAAAACCCCACTCAGGCCCTAATGCTATTCCAGAAGAAAAACAGTTAACGACGTTATGGTTAGTAAATTGCTATTTATTTGCAAGACTTGCTTTATTTTGTGACTCAGTTCCTGCTTCTTCCATTTATAATCTCATAAATTATATTCAATGGTCAAGGAATTAAAAAAACAAAACTTTTCCTCGCTTTGAAGGCTTGACTGTGACGTCTCTCAATTTTCTAAGTGGCAATGTTAAGTGTAGTGTCATACCATCCAACTTCAACACCCCATTTTCTGCACTCCCCATATTCATGTATTGAAATTCTCAGCTTGAACAAATTAGCTCCTGTGTATGTCTACCCAAAAGTAAGTCCCACTGAATTCAGTGAGACTTGCTCCCAGGTACATGTGTACAGAATTGCAGCCTAAATTTTCTTTTGACTGCAATATTATATTCTGTTAGTCCTAACACTTCTTAAACTAGCATGTGAACTGAAGGGAAAGCTAGACTAAAATAAGATACAGCCTACAGGGACACAGGTGGCACTGTGGTCTAAACCACTGAGTGTCTCGGGCTTGCCGATCAGAAGGTTGGCGGTTCAAATCCCCATGATGGGGTGACCTCCAGTTGCTCTGCCCCAGCTCCTGCCAACCTAGCAGTTCGAAAGCATGGTAGTGCAAGTAGATAATTAGGTACCACTGTGACAGGAAGGTAAACAGTGTTTCTGTGCACTCTGTTTTCTGTCACGGTGTTGCGTTGCACCAGAAGTGGTTTAGTCATGTTGACCACATGACCCAGAAAGCTGTCTGTGGACAAATGCTGGCTCCCTCAGCCTGAAAGCGAGATGAGTGCCACAACCCCATAGTTGCCTTTTACTGGACTTAACCATCAGGGGTCCTTTACCTTTTACCTTACCGCTAATACTATGCATAAAAATAAATAAAAACCAAGCCCAAACCAATGCATACCTAGTTGGTAGAGGGGGGGGGGGGGGAATCAAAACCTTAAGAATTTCTCATGAGCATACCCAAGTCCTGCTCCACATACCAGCCTCTCCCATGAAGAAGTTGTTTACTGGGAAGCAAGGTTCCCTTCCCCCCAAGCCTACCTAGGCCTCTAAGGAAAGGGGCAGATGGAGCCTGACACCCTCACCACATGTGGCCAGTTACCAGTGGGAAGGATGCATACAAGAGTTTCTCCAGAGGATGGAGAGAAGAGTCCCACTACATGGCAGTCCCAACGGAAGCCTCCCAATATGAAAACAGTCCCAACTGTATGTGATCTTTCAGATCCACTAAATAGAGAGGTGTGTCTGGTTGCACATTTGTTTCTGAATAGCAGTGCTTGTTGTTGTTTAGTCGTTTAGTCGTCTCCGACTCTTCGTGACCCCATAGACCAGAGCACAACAGGCACTTCTGTCTTCCACTGCCTCCCGCAGTTTGGTCAAACTCATGCTGGTAGCTTCGAGAACACTTTCCAACCATCTCGTCCTCTGTCGTCCCCTTCTCCTTGTGCCCTCCATTTTTCCCAACATCAGGGTCTTTTCCAGGGAGTCTTCTCTTCTCATGAGGTGGCCAAAGTATTGGAGCCTCAGCTTCAGGATCTGTCCTTCCAGTGAGCACTCAGGGCTGATTTCCTTAAGAATGGATAGGTTTGATCTTCTTGCAGTCCATGGAACTCTCAAGAGTCTCCTCAGCACCGTAATTCAAAAGCATCAATTCTTCGGTGATCAGCCTTCTTTATGGTCCAGCTCTCACTTCCATACATCACTACTGGGGAAACCATAGCTTATACAGTGCTTATACAACCCTTATTGCATTTTTTGGATGCTTCTGTTTATAAGAATGTGCAGCTCCGTCCAAGGCTGCTAGTTCTTACATGTGTAGGTACCAGAGCTGGATCAGGGCCTATCCAGCAACAGAGACCTGTATGTGTAAGCAGTTTTGCACACTTTGCCCAGTATGGAAGCGCCTTTCGATGCACATCTGCAGCATAATGTTCCATCTGAGCCCTGTTGAACTGGATAGGACTTCATTTTTCATCTTAATAGGAATACTCACCCACTGCTGATAGACATGACAGATTGCTCTGAACTGCAGCTGGTGCAGGGCGACTGTTCTTAAAGTTCTGGTGGCTTCTCAGCCTGTGATTTTACTATAATTTCAAAATGCATTTTAACATGGTTTTGTTCATAGTTGATGTAAATTCTATTTAACATTTATACTGAAAATCAAGATCCGGAGAGATATTCCGCCCTTCTGCTCTGCAGGAGTTTTTTTGTTTTGTTTTGTTTTGTTTTTTGCTTCCCTTAGTTTATTTTAAAATAAACTTCCAGATAAAATTACGTTGAGTAATGTAGCTTTAAAGATAATATAATTTTCCTTTGGTGGAGAAAATTAATTGGTAGGAATTTTGTTTTAGTGACCTTGTGAGGGGTGGGGAGAGACTGGAGGTTGTAAACAGTTCCATAGAGCTAGCAGCAGCACACCAGCAAGTGGGACTTAATCCAAATGCAAAAAAGGTACTGCATCTCATTAAAGAGAAAGGTCAAACAGAGGGAAAGTGGAGGGAGGGTTCTCTCTTAGCAGCACTGAATAACAACTCCTAACTCACGGCTTGCCACATAGTGGATGAGTTGCTTTCATTTGCATATTCACTGTACCTGGGAAGGTTACAGGGTGAGAGTAATGACTTCAGGACTATAATTCTATTGTGCTGCCTGGATTCATACAAAGCAAGCTGGGCAGGATGCCATGGAACTACAGTTATACACATAACCAGGGCCACCTATTTCATCTCCTAAGCAGAGGCTACCCTCTAGTGGAGATGAAAGTCACACAGCAGTTCTTACAAGAAAAATAAAATGTGAAATGCATCCAATTCAGGGTATCTCCGGTGTACAGCTTCCGGGTCATGTGGCCAGCATGACTAAGCCACTTCTGGCGAACCAGAGCAGCGCACAGAAACACCGTTTACCTTCCCGCCGGAGTGGTACCTATTTATCTACTTGCACTTTGACGTGCTTTCGAACTGCTATGTTGGCAGGAGCAGGGACCGAGCAACGGGAGCTCACCCCGTGACGGGGATTTGAACCGCTGACCTTCTGATCAGCGAGTCCTAGGCTCTGTGGTTTAACCCACAGCGCCACCCGCGTCCCACTAGTTCCAGCTTAATAACCCTAGGAGAAGCCACAGCTAGTGCGCCAGCATAAGCTGATGTTAGGTGTTCCATGGCACTGAAACCAGTTAGGCCTGTTGAAATAGATCTAATAAATATTCCAGTCTTTGAATCTGATCCTTGAGGAGGGGTGTGAACAGGCCAAAACAGTCCAATACCAGCAAATGGTAAAATTTGCTGGAGCCAATCAGAAGGATTGTCTAAATAGAGCAAGTACTGAGCAAATAACATAAATGAATCACGAGCTACTGTCTTTTAGAGGTAACGTGAGCAGAATTTACAGACCTAGACTTCTAGATCTAGACCTCTCCACCACAAGCAAAGGTTCCAAAGCTTCAGTGCAAGTTGTCTTTAAATGCATTACAAAAATGTTGTAAATATAAATCAATACACCGCTCTTCAGCAACTAGCAATGCAGTCCAGTTTTCTTGTCAGTATATTATTGACTGCATGGTTGTCACATTTTTAATGCAGATTTCTCTGTCCAAAAATGGTGGGGTGCAATGACTATGCGGTGAATTACGGGGCTGCCCATCTGCCTCCCTGCACAGTGGACGCGGGTCCTCGCACCTTGGCAGACACTTCGCTCCAAGCAGCGCCGGCCTTGCACAGCCAGGCGCTGCCTGAGTCGATTGTAGCAAGAAGTGAGAGTGGGTGCGAGAGTGAGCTAATGGAGATCAGGTGCCCAGCGACACCATGCCTGTGGCACCAGCAAGAGGGGCGGAGGGTGGAGTTGGGGGCAGTTGATGGCGAATAATAATAATAATAATAATAATAATAATTTATTATTACTGAGGGCCTTCTCGGTAGTGGCGCCCGCCCTGTGGAACGCCCTCCCATCAGATGTCAAAGCGATAAATAACTACCTGACATTCAGAAGGCATCTTAAGGCAGCCCTGTTCAGGGAAGTTTTTAATCTGTGATATTTTACTGTATCTTTGGTTTTTATGGAAGCCGCCCAGAGTGGCTGGGGAAACCCAGCCAGATGGGCGGGGTACAAATAATAAATTAATAATAATAATAATAATAATAATAATAATAATAATAATAATATATTATTATTATTATTATTTATACCCCGCCCATCTGGCTGAGTTTCCCCAGCCACTCTGGGCAGCTTCCAGTCGAGTGTTAAAAACAATACAGCATTAAATATTAAAAACTTCCCTAAACAGGGCTGCCTTCAGATGACTTTTAAAGAGAAGATAGCTGCTTATTTCCTTCACATCTGTTGGGAGAGCATTCCACAGGGCGGGTGCCACTACCGAGAAGGCCCTCTGTCTGGTTCCCTGTAACCTTACTTCTCGCAGTGAGGGAACTGCCAGAAGGCCCTCGGCGCTGGATCTCAGTGTCCGGGCTGAACGATGGGGGTGGAGACGCTCCTTCAGGTATACTGGACCGAGGCTGTTTAGGGCTTTAAAGGTCA
Source organism: Podarcis muralis (assembly GCF_964188315.1). Lineage (NCBI taxonomy): Eukaryota > Metazoa > Chordata > Lepidosauria > Squamata > Lacertidae > Podarcis > Podarcis muralis. The sequence goes on along the minus strand of NC_135658.1, from coordinate 75,117,118 downwards.
GCACCAACACTTTGAATTGTGCTGGGAAACGAAGGCCCCACTGAGCGTTTAGCACCTTGGCTGCTTAGCAGGCAGGTTTCTTGGCCAGGTTTTGAACGAGGTGTTTACTGTATTTCTCCTGCGAGGATTATGCGGTGAAAGCTTTGGGACCGATTTTAGGGCGGGAAGAAAGGGATGCAGTGGCGATGATTATGCGGTGAATTACAGTAGCTCAGTCTCTGGGACCAGAGGGAGATTCAGATAGTCAAGTTTCTCCTTGCTGGCAGCTTCCAGAGAGAGCCCAAGACACCCAAGGATGAATCATCAACTACTAACATAAACACCAAAAGAAATACTCCACGCCCCCCTTTTTGCAGCTTTAGCTGCAAACGCACCTTTTTGCACTTATTGCATTTCTCTGCAAAACAGGCATTCTGCAAATACAAACCTCCGCATCACATTTTATACGCAATGTGCACAAACATAGCATTTTATGCACATTAAGCACATCTTTTACACTTATTCCAGCTCCCTCCTAGAGAGACAGACAGTGCTTGTTCAGGGTATTCTAAGATTAATAACCTGAGAGACATATGCTACCATCTCTTGATATCCTCATTCATGTCCAGTAGCTCCTTGGTTCCTCCAAGATGTGGCAGCTGACTGGCAGCAGGAGGGAGGGACAAGTGCCAAAATAACCTGGGACGTTAAGATCCCACAGATGGCAAGAGCCAGTGCCGCTAATAGGATTTACAAGCCTCAGGAACATATGTGAGTAAATCAGTTAGGACTCTGGTTTACACAGTCATGGTGTGGCACATAAGACCAGGAATGACCAAATTTACATAAACATACTTGCAGTATTGCCTTATCTGGCTATAAACACGAATCATGCACCCAGAAACATAAGGCATTTGAACAAAGGCAATTGAAAGAAGCTAAACCGTGGTCTCCTTTTTTTTGTAAAACAGGCAACGCCTTCCATGGTGGTAGAGGGAGTAATAGGAGCTTGTGCCAGGCTCAGAGAAGCTGTGCTTGAGCACAGCCCGGCCTGTAGTGTTTGTAGAGAATGGTTCTGAAGAGAGCTGAAGGAATTTAATGAATAGATGAAATGTGTTAGGAGGTGATAGTCTTAGCAGAGACCTGAAGATGATAGGATGGTGCAATCACTGCTTGTGAAGTGCACCCTTATTTATTTATTTTTCTGTCCAAACGTGTTTTGCAGACTTGTTTCCTATAGGGCTTCAACAACTTTCAGCTCCCGATTGCCCAGAGAAGAGAGCAGAACAAAAGAAATAAGCACACACAGCACAAGCATTGATGGCTCTGTTGTGTTATCTCCATCTCCTTTCCGAACTATTGTTTGTCAGCGTTAATAAGTAATCCTTATCCTAGAATGTTTTCTAGCTTGATGATTAAAACTGAAGTGATATCTGTTCTCTCTCTCTCCTTTCCTTATAGTTACCGCTGCCTGGCAATTCTATATTGGAGAATGTTTCGACTCAAAAGAGACCATGCCGTAAAATATTCAAAAGCACTTATTGAGTATTTCAAGGTACCTTCTTGTCTTCGGAAAACCTGAATATATTTGGGGGGAGGGTGGCATTATTGCTCCTGAATACTGGAAACAATACTGGCCACTTTTCTGAACACTTTGATTTGTGAATAAAATTTGAGGTGCATATCATAGGGAGATGTGTGGTTGCCATTGACATGGCAGCTGCCCCCCAATTAAGTAAAACAATAAAAATACTTAGCTGACTGAGGTTCTGCCCCTTCCCAACATGAAGTCTGCCCCCCCCCAATTCTATGATTCTATATGATTCTGTGATTGGACTTAGTTCTGAGTAACGTATAGGATTGTGCTGTAAAATGTTCTCGCTTTTCTTCTGCGCTGTGTCCTGTTGGCACTCATTACAAACCTTTTAGTTACTTGTAACATATTTTCCCTCTCTGCAGAATTCGTCTAAAGTTGCTCAAGTACCGTCTCCCTGGGGTGCCAGTGGAAAGTAAGTTCACTGCTCCACTATCCTATGCTAAGATTTCATTCAGCCATCCACGCACAGCTAAAAGTTTTGAATACTAGCAACTTAGGGGTGCTGTTTATAAAGAAACTAACAATTGCAGTGGGCTTTGATCAGATGAACAGGCTTTATTTAAAATAAAATAAAAAGTAACCTGAAAGGGCTTTGAGACTGCTTCGCTCATTGCATGGCAACAAGCCTGAATTTACTACAAAGGGTACGTACATTCCTATTTTGATTCTCCCAAAGGGTGTACCTGGGATGCATGCATTTTTGAAAACCTGTTTGTCATATTCGTGCTTTATATTTGTTTGCATGCAGTTTTAAGAATCTTTAACTGTTTAAGAATCTTTAACTGTGCACAGTAGTCCTACCACCAACAAAGCTTGTTTGTTTTAACTCCATCCTCTTGCCTGTTGAGTTCTGCAAGTACAACATGGAGACCAAGGAGGAGGAGGAGGATGGAGGAGGATGTCAGCCATTGCCACCCGCTTTTAAGTCAGAATAAGGCAGGCCGGTGGGGGCTGGCTGAGGGCACACTGAGACTGGTGGGGCCATACCATAATGGACCAGCTTCCACCGCTGGTATCTTGAGTATATGTACACAGTTTTTAATATCCTTCAATAAACTTTGGTTCTGCAGGTATACGGGAACACCCTCTCCAGTTTCACCCAGCCCATCTCCTGTGAGTTCTGTAGGGTCCCAGGGAAGCACTAGAGCCCCCTCCCCCTCCTCCATCATCAGCATTCCACAACGGATTCACCAGATGGCAGCCAATCACGTCAGCATCACCAACAGCATCTTGCACAGTTATGACTACTGGGAGATGGCTGACAACCTTGCCAAGGAAAACCAAGGTAGGTGTTTGAAAATCACTAAAATTGGCCAGGATTGTTGACAAGCCGTTTTGACCCATGCTTGAGTCTAGGTGTTTTGGGTCTTGGATCTAGACCCATGAACCTGCTGATGAAGCAGGATTGGGCACCAGCTCATTCTGCCACTTATCCTGATGCTCCTTCCCATCTCTCTGACTTGCCACTGGCATCACAGAATGAGGAAGAAAGCACCTGTTTTTCTTTCAACAAACAGTGACCAGAGTCCCAAACTCCAAGAACGACTTGGAGTTGACTGGTCACCACTCTCTCAATCACCTTTGTCTAGAAATGCTATGTTAACCACTGATCTACAGCGGATAACATTACAGTGGTACCTCTGGTTACGTACTTAATTCGTTCCGGAGGTCCGTTCTTAACCTGAAACTGTTCTTAACCTGAAGCACCACTTTACCTAATGGGGCCTCCCGCTGCTGCCATGCTGCCGCTGCGTGATTTCTGTTCTCATCCTGAAGCAAAGTTCTTAACCTGAGGTATTATTTCTGGGTTAGCGGAGTCTGTAACCTGAGGCGTATGTAACCGGAGGTACCACTGTATATGGGTCCAAGCTTGGTTTCTTCAGGAGCGGCTGAATTATAACTTCTTTTTCAAAAGCTGGAACTGCTCATTCAAGAGGCATTTACAACCTTATGGACCCAGAGAAGACATCACCTTCTTTCTAGAGCAAGGGTGGAGCAGTCAGGTGTCCAGACTCTACCAGTCATCTTGCCCACACCCTTTGGCTCCAATAACTGAAAATCATTCAGCAAAATTAGACCATTAGTGGACACCTGCACTAATGACACTATGCTAACTGGAGCCCACATGATGATGGATGTGGGTGAATTGTATCTCATAATGGTATGCTACAGCCTGTTACGAACTCCCGTTTCAGCACTTTTAATGGGGCTTAGTCACTCACAACAAACTTTAGCTGAATCAGGGCTGTTTTGTAAACCAGGAAACAAGTAACCATTCTTCTTTTGCACAAAAATCAATGAACCGTTAAGAAAGAAAAGGCTGGGGAACCAACCTTATTGTTTCTATATAAAATCGTTCAGTGGTGGAAAGCTTGCAGTAAAGGCATTAGAAGCCTCAAACAAACCCTTTAACCATGAATTAAATTGTGCCTACGTTACCAATATATTATGTGCATTAATTAGAAATTCTAAAAATGCCTATCATGCAACCAGGAGTAATCAGTATTGGTTTTTCTAATGTTTTATTCCCTAGATTTCTTTAATGATTTGGATGCACTGATGGGACCTGTCACCTTACACAGCAGTATGGAACACCTGGTACAATACACCCAACAAGGACTCCACTGGATAAAGAGCAGTACTCGGTTGTCATAATAACTGTGGCATTCATCTGGACACTAGACTCTCCCACAGACAATTCAGTTATTCTAGACACTGTGCTACAGAAATACGCAACCACAGCATTGCTTCAAACAAATGTGAACCTTTATTTAACATGGAACAATTTTTTTTCCAGAGTACAGAAATAGGTGTGTATGTATATTATGCAATGTTTGTCTCTTCCGATGCATTATACTTTAATAGTCTCCAAATATCACTTCTTTACAGAAGAAAACTAAACATAGGTGTGTTAGAACAAACCCTCTCACATATATACAAACACACACGTACACACACACACACACACACACACACACACACACACACACTCCTCCAATAGAAAACTATGGCTTGATTTATCCAGGTATAATAAACATTACATCTTATTCAGAAAAGTCTTTTCTATGTGATATTAAGTGTGTTCATAAATCTCTGCTTAGCTTTTCTGAAAAGATGTGGTTTCGTAAACTAGGCCAAGTGCAGTTTCATAGGCAGATTTGCTCTATCATAAACTGTGTTTATTCTGTGATTTACATTTCAACAGAGATGGCCAATTTCTGTTCCTTGTGAGCTCTTCTGTTTGCCAGACAATAGTCTAGATACCAGTTTGCATGGAAACGGACATTCACCCCTCCCCGCCAGGGCCAGCCCCTCATGAGGCAGGGTCCACCTGGCGCAGCAGATCCTGATGTTGATCTTTCTTCTCTTCCCCCACCTTTGTTCCTGATATAGATCTACCCTGACCCCCTTCTTCCCTTGTGTGGGGGGCACTGGGGACACCATTTGGGGATCTGCCTCAAGTGCCAATATGTCTTGGACCTGCCCTGCTCCCATGAGCCTTATGAATGGTTAGGTTCCATATTCGTTAGCATTTAGCAGTAAGGGTTTCCTAGTTACAGAACATCTGCACTCAGACACAACAGCATATACGGTAAACATACGTAATCACAATGATGCCATATTAAAGTGTGAAACATGTTTATTACTTAGCAATCTGAAAATGGCTTCCTTCTTTTTTGAATGAAACGGAGGATAAAGTTTTTATCATACCTTGCTTCGAATATTGTGGGGTCATTGTTGGCCAGATCAAGTCCACAAGCTTCTAATTGGCCAACCTTGTGATTTACATAGAACAATATTCAATTCATAAGGCCTGCTATGTTTTGTGGCTAAAAAAACAACAAAAAAACTAGATTACATGTAGAATGTAATATTTGATTTTTAAATTATATTTTTTCAGAAAGCCATTTATACATATGCATATACTATACTAGGGAACAGTCTTTAAAACTGGTTATAGGGAGGTGGAATAATGTCATAGAATGTAAAGGTATTGGGGAAAGTATTATTTCTTTACCAACGGCAACATTTCAAAACAAATTGTAGCTGATTCCACCAATAATGCTGCAGAACCAGTGCATAAACGTACACACACATTCTGATAAACATTCTAGCAATGTAGCATATTAGCAATTTTCTTTCTAGTTCAAATTTAATTACATTCAATTCTGTTTATGTGCAAAGCTTGGTTTGCTGCCTTCTGTACTAAAAATAATCCGTTATTTTCTTCTATACCTGGGCTTTTTATTGTTCCATATTTATAAATTCTCTTCAGTGCCTGCTGACCAAGAAAACAAATCTAGCAATAATCAGATTCAATTTCAGTCAGAGAAAGCCGCATCAACTGTCTTGTCCTTTTGATAGATTATTCTTTTTTTAAAATGAAAACAAGAAAGTGTCTTGTGGAGCCTTTAAATATTAACAAATGTCTTGTGGCACAAACTTTCATGGGCCAGAGTCCATTTTGTCAGATGCATGGAATACTCACCTGAATACAGTAGACAAAATATACACACATACAATATATACACATACACACAATGGGTACAGAAAAAGGAAGAATTCCCTCTCACCCACCCAATGATCAGGAAGTGATACAGTATAAGAATCTCACTATGATTCTGAGGACCAATGAATACAGAACCTTATTTAATAATTTCATTTTTGTTTTTGATCAGTCTTAATTGTTCAGCATTTATATCCTGGAATGTTCAATACTTATTTTGCATCCCATTCTGAATCACATAATACGTTTAGTCATTCCATTAACATTAGTTAGATTTCTCAGTACTGACTTCAGAAAAATGAATTTATAATTCAGTTGATACTGAATGTGATACTTGAGCAGGGCCTCAGTTTTTTAAAAAAATAACATACATACAACATACATACAAATGAAGCCAGAGCTTCATTTACTGATTTTGGCATTGCAGTTTTCAGTACTAAAGATGCAAGACAATTTTCAAACTAAACAACTCATCTCTTCAGAAGTGAACATTGCCAACAAATTAAGGGTGCAATCCTAAACACACTTTCTAGGGAGTAAGCACAATTGAACACTGTGTAGTTTGTTTCCAGGTAAACACGCACATGACTGCTCTGTAAGTTCCTGTAACATTCACGAGTATCGCCTGTGTGTACATACCATAGTTTTTCAGACTGATAAAATTACTGTTTTCAGAACCATTTAAAGGAGTGTTGACCCTGAAGATGCCGCAAATAAATATTTTGGCATTATACTATATATGAAGATAGGAAATACAACAGAGGTAAGGCTAACTGTTGAATACTGGGGCAGGCAGATGGGTGGTGGAAATAAAAGAAATGGAACGAATAGGTTACAAACACAGTTAATGTCCCTATAATCTGTGTGAGGCAGCTATTACAGAATAAGTTCCTGAGTTTCTACCTGTAGCCCCAAAACACTGATAAGAAGGGTTTAAAACGATGGGTGCTTACAGCAAGTCAATTATTGCATATTTATTTTTGTTTGCATGTTCTTTGCTTATGAAATACATGGGAGTGCTAGGAACATATACCCATGCATCAAAAATTCCTACTCAGGATGCCGGCATTCCCCCCGCCCCAAGCATCCTAGAGCCCATCTGGATAAGTACAATATGTTCCTAGAAATTCTACAGGATTTTTAGGGGCTTTTGTTTGCCCATTAGCATTCAGCTGTGTGCAACTACTGTAGGAACTTACTAAGCCACCACATCTTCCTTGCATGGGATCAAAGTAAGAACACAAATAGGTGTAGATAATTTATAAAAGTGATCAGTGTAAAGAAGAATTGCTTTACATACTAAGAGACCGGTATTCTAGGTTCATATAATTTCTGAGCAGAGTCTTTGATTACTTATACTGGCGCAATCCCAGTAATGCCCATGAACTTCTTCACTATATGGATTTATGAGCAATGAGATGACACCAATTTAAATTAGCAATGAATTTCTGGTGTGTAAAGCTTGAAATAGTCTGCCTTTGGAACTATACATTAGCATTCAGATGTAAACTTCCACAAGTTATACAGGATTTTTATATAGCCAGATTTTATTTTATTTTTAAATGAGGGCAAATATTCAGCCCTTAAAGGTAAAGGGAACCCTGACCATTAGGTCCAGTCGTGATGGACTCTAGGGTTGCGGCGCTCATCTTGCTTTATTGGCTGAGGTAGCCGGCATACAGCTTCCGGGTCATGTGGCCAGCATGACTAAGCAGCTTCTGGTGAACCAGAGCAGCGCACGGAAACACCGTTTACCTTCCTGCTGGAGCGGTACCTATTTATCTACTTGCACTTTGATGTGCTTTCAAACTGCTAGGTTGGCAGGAGCAGAGACCGAGGAACGGGAGCTCACCCCGTTGCGGGGATTCGAACTGCCGACCTTCTGATCAGCAAGCCCTAGGCTCTGGTTTAACCCCCACACCACCCGCCTTAGTTTGTACTTAATGCATCTATCCACAGGACTGCAATTGACCATTTCCCTCCACTTTTTGGCTACAATTTTTAAACAAAACCAGGGTTCACAAACCTACTTGGATTAAACATGTCTCTCTCTGCTAGTGGAAAGGAACTTTGGTGCTGATGGACACTTCTGGTCACTAGAACGCCAGTTCAGCCAGGAGAACTGAGCAACACCTCTGCTCAGTCCAACCTGTTCTGTGTGTTTAGGATTGTGGTCTAAATGATCAATAGTAGCAAACAATCACAACTGGATTTCACAAAATCATCTTCTCTTCTTTTTGCGCAACCAAAAATCATTTTAACAAAATCTTGTTAAATAATAATTCTGTTTCAACCCACAATTTTCTGAGAAGCCATTGCTCTAGTCCATATAATAATCTAAGACAAGGTGACTTTTATTTCTGCACATCTTTTTAACATAGAAGATAAAACTATTGGAAAAAATTATCTTTACAAGTGGAACACCCCCAGACTATTTTGTGTGGTGAGGTAACCATTTGCTCTATGGTCAATCTCGGTGTTGCCATATGAGATCATGGCCACCTGTTGCATCATGTGATGAGAAAAAATTTACTAAGTCCCTGCTAATAGTGGGAAATGAGGGCAAGATAGATGCCTAGCCATTTGGTTTCCCATAAGCCAAATCCTGTGTGGTGATAGGTTTCTATGAACAGTATATCTTGGGCAGCCTGCTGGTAGGTGTTGTTGTTTTTTTAATTGCCTTTTTTATTTCTGCATTCCCATATTTACTTATTTTGTGCCTTTGCAAATCACTTTTATATTAACTTGAACAAGTAACATTACTACATGCAAGCTTTCCAAGTTGTATTTCAAGTATCCATCACATGACTAGCAGTTGTATGAAGCGGCCACAAATATAGGTGCATGTCTGATGCAGGTTCACTCAAGATGCTCATGTAGGCCCACCAATCCTTTGGCAAGTGCTTGCCATGGGTAAATATCACTTGAACCTGGTGGTCACAGATATGGCTGGCCAGAATTCACATTTTTCCAGAGGCCACAATTGCAGGCATTGTGGCCAATGATGTATCGGACAGCCCACCTGGTAATATGTTAGCATTAGCCATCAGCTGCAAATGTGCCCCAGATTATACTCATTCGTTTTTGTGTATGTCAGTAATTCTGCTGTATGCCAGTGCAGGGGGGGGGGGGACAGTTCCACTATACAGTGGTACCTCGGGTTAAGTACTTAATTCGTTCCGAAGGTCTGTTCTTAACCTGAAACTGTTATTAACCTGAAGCACCACTTTAGCTAATGGGGCCTCCCGCTGCCACCGTGCCGCCGGAGCACAATTTCTGTTCTCATCCTGAAGCAAAGTTCTTAACCTGAAGCACTATTTCTGGGTTAGCGGAGTGTGTAACCTGAAGCGTATGTAACCTGAGGTACCACTGTACAGTATCAGCAACCTTTAGGAAATTCCTGCTAGGACTTAATGTTGTCATGTTATAATGATCTGTTTCCATTCCTCTCGCACTCCTTAACTTAGAACTCAATTAGTCCATAGTTACAGGGGTTTTTTCTCTTGGTGCCAGCATTGTTTTGAAAAAACAGGAAAGGCGATAGAGTGCTATCTATAAGTCTGGCAACTTTCTGCTAGCATTTACATGGTCTCAATACAGTTCTTCTGTGTATGTCATTACAATGGCATGTTTTTATTGTTTACACTCACTGAGCAACTTAAGAAAGGGAAGTATTCTGTACAGTAATTTATGCTCTAAAGTGTGTGTGTGTGTGTGTGTGTGTGTGTGTGTATGTATATATGTATGTATATGTATATATATATATATTGAAAGGTTTGAAGTTATTAATTTATTGAATCAGTTGGCATTTCCTCCCCAGTCTCCAAGGGTGCGCCAGAAAGGAACAGCAATATCAAGGAGTCCAGAGAACTGCCTTTTGGTCTGTCTGGCTCACTCTTATTTTCACAGGCCGCAGCTCTCCAAGGTTTTAGACAAAGGGGGTCTCTCCTAGTCCTACTTGGAAATATCAGGAACTGAAATTTGGACCTACTGCATCCTGAGTTATGACTCTCTTCCCAGCTCTATATCATGGGCAACTTTCTTCGACCTAACTTTCCAAAACACCCTTGCAGTTGCAGATAACTTTCTTCTTAGACAATACTAATCTGAGGCTATGGCTGCTGCATTTTGATCACTTTGCGGTGAATTATTTATGCCAAACCTATTATCCATTTAATTAGAAGTAGCAATGTCAGAGCAATACATAGTGAATTAGGAAGGGAAGGGAGTCATATTCTTTTTAACAGCATAACTACAAAACATACATGATACATGACAAGAACGAACTGCAAAGTGCTTTTCCGTTTTGCCTCTTTGAGACCAAAAACAGGAAGCCAATCAAAATACTAAGCCGATCTGCAGAAAGTCTGTCTCAATTCCTTCCTCATGCAGTATAGCTGGAGCTGAAATGATGCATCCATTGGTGTGTCCATTTGTTGATGATAATGAATACAGGTGTGTTCTTAATCTTGAGGGGTTAATTCACATGCTGTTTGTACCAGTGTATATTCACGTCATTAGAACTGCATCAATGTGAGTGGTTTGTCATTTCCTGAGAGTTTCATCTCAGCCAAGCATGTGACTGATGGAGTGAATAGCGTGCTTATGTACTATTTGAACTTGATGGTCTCCCAAATTTTGTAATAGGAATTGCAGGATGTTCAAGCAACATCTGTATTATTCTGCCTCCTAGAGTATCAAACTACTTGACGTAGCTCAGCAGATAACATTTATTCAATGCCATGTTTGCAAATAAAATATTAAATCCGTTGGCCCCACTTCATGATAAAGAAAATAATGTGAGAGGTTTGTTTGTTTATAGCTCTTTTACATAGCTCTTTTACATAGTTAAAGTTCATGTGTATAAAGTGATGAAATATTATTGACAAATTGTTTTGCTGTTTGGAGATTTTGCTGTTTCTACCATTCATACAAAACTCATGTAGCACAGTTCCTGGAATGGTAAAAAACCCTACTGTAATGTTACAGAATGAGCCTTAAGGATTTGTTTTTGTTTTGTTTTTTAAAAAAGCACTTTTATATTATAAATATTAATTCATCGATAAGATTACTTTTTTAATGTGAAAATAAACCATGAACTCGACACCTTTAACATCTCAATTTTGTCTCATCTGAGTCATTTTGGGAAACGTATAAAGCTGCCATTATTGTAGCAGTACATGTTTCTAAACATGTTTCTAAATGAGGGCCAATCCTCATTCCACATGAGGATGAAGGGATCTCAAATTATTTTGCATGAAAGAGAAACTATCCTGTTCTGGGAGAGCTCAGAGCTCACAGGAGAAGCCCTGCAATGTCTCATCAAGGAAGGAATTCCTGGCAAGAGTGAAGATCAAGGCAAGAGTTTACGGCAACCAGCATACCTGAAGGACCTTGACCAGCTCTGCAGAGGCAGATATGCAAGCTGTTGCCTCTGCATGCACTTAGATCAAGGAAAAGGAAAAGGAAATTGCATCTCTGTACTACCCAAGGGCTGGTGCAATATGAGAGAATGCAGAGACACGTCCATGTAGCTATACTTCAAAAACAAAATAAAATTGCTGCACCAGTGTGAAACTGTTCCTAAAAATAAGATTTAAAAACATACAGGAAGTGATCTGTTTCTGCCCTTGCATTTTAATAGCAGATATTTTCCCTTGTTGTCATGATTACATTCTGCCATATGGACAGGCAATCAATATTTTAACAGGGCAAATAATGCTATTTTAATAGTTGTGTGGAGCCACAATTTTAATCTGAATTCCAGCTGATTGTAGTACAGTTAATGCCACAGCAGAGTTAAATAGTTTTAGAATGCAGGCAGCTGTCTTATATTATTACACTTCAGTTTCATCCTTCTGAAGGGACAGTGGCAGCTGTAGGCACCAGCCATAACCAGGCAAGGAAGCTGTTTGTTGTAGGGATGTTGTGGTCAAGGGATGATGGCAATGTGGAGCTTTAAGGCTGTGCTCAAGTATAAGGGCCATCAAGAACTGAGCAAAGTGTCCCTCAGTGGGACGACTTCTGTGAGTGGACCCTGGCAAGCATCCTGCCTGTAGTGTCAATACTACGAGCTACATTTAAAGAGGTATTTATTCCATAAAGTTTATATACATCTTGATTGCAGAAAACCTCAAGGTGGTTTTACAAAGGGGATAAAACAATAAAATCAGTAAGAACAAACTTGGGGGTGGCGGAAAAATCTAAATTTGCCCTAGATTTTTTTTACAAAGTTTTTGCAAAACTCAGTGGCATCTGTAAATAACCTTGACACTTTCTCTAGTAAATCACTGTACTGGGGCACATGCTTGCCTGTTTTCATATTACACAATGAAAGAGATTGGGGATAACTTTATTTGATTATTTAATTTCTATAAAGTTTAATATATTAAAAACATCACTATAAGCCCCCTACAAAAAACTGAAGCAGCAACAGATAAAATATTACAAATATAGAAAGTTACATACAAATTAATACAAAGTTACATATCTCTCTCTCCATTCATTTCCCTTCTGACACACCCTCCCTTTCAACCTCTGGGTTCTCATGGTTTTGAAACCATTTCATACTTTAAAAATCAGAGTGTTGGTTTTGTTTTGTTTTTGCTTCCTGGTTTTCTATGTACCGGTACTTGCTCCCTGCAGCTCCTCCTTTTGCCCACTAGATGTCAGTCAAAGGCAGCTGCATTTCAGAGGAGGCCTCTTCATCCTTTATTTTCCACCCCTGACAGCAACAGCGTGTTAAACATAGATTATCCTTGCACTTTAATCCCCAAATGTATCCCCGTCTCGGCTAAGCCTCTGTAGCAGACAGCAGCTAGGAATGTCCTGTAATGAATGATACTGATAAAAGCAGGTAGAGTGCGGCAGTGCGGGAGACGTCTGGCGTTGCATGCAAACTCTGCGGGCTGTGCCTGCAATGCAGCACTGTCTTGTATGAGAGATGCGATCAGGCTGATTTCAACATTATACACACAGCCAGAGTTAATGTGATCTTGTCTATAACGTTCAGCTGCCTATGCAAAACCATTTGGTTACAAGGTAATCGATCTTCCACTTACATGCAGAGCAGTCTCCTCGGTGCAAGCTCTCTTGAGGCTATTGTTACAATGGGGGAGGCGGGGAGAGGAATCCAGATATTTACATAGACATAGTCGCTAAATGTACGTTGGCTTATTTTACTAAGATTTTGTTGTTCTGTCTCTGTGTGCGCTAGCATTTGTAGAAAGCAGTATTTTGTGTGTGCTGACACACAAGATCCGGAGCAGATGTCGTTTTCTGTGTACACACACAAATATGTAGAAACAGCTGTGCATTGCTTCACACACGTTTTCATCCATCTGTTGCAATCGCCCTGGAGCAATGAGTTATGTAGTTTTTTGTGGGCTTTGTGTGGTCCAATAATAAACCAAAGACATTAAAATGAAATTGGCAAAGCTGGAATTTGATTCTATGGAGGCACTCAAATAAAAGCAATTAAGTTACCCATGAGTCAAGGGCAGAAGAAAAACTCTTAAAGGGCTACACTGAATATCAGAAAAATAAATGCACATAGAAAATAAACCTTTTTAAAAGAATAATGTTATATTTCCCCCCCCCCCCATTTCCACAAGTGGTGCAAGATTTCAGCGGTTGCAGATGCTTTGTCCAGGGTGTGAGTTTCCTTTAGGACAATGAGACACATTGGAGACTGTGGTGTCTTTATGATACATGGTTTATTTACACATATATACACCCTGAATCCAACAGAGGAATGTCCAGCAATACAGTCCAATAGGTTCTGGCCTCTCCCATAGACACAACATTGGATTCAAAAGAAATAGCACCCTGCTTTTCTTGGCTCTCTCTCTCCAACCTACTGCTTAGTAACTGCTCCTTAACTCCAGGAACAGGGCAGTATATCAATTAAATAAACAACAACTCCACTTTAGGTTCCATGATGGAGGACAGCCAAGGTGGGATATAAATACAGTACAAATTACTGAACAAACAAAAGAAAAGATGCTAGTGTGGATGCAGACATTTACTTTGCTGGATGAGCAATCAACAAGTTGCCAGTTGCACAGTTTGCATTTATTTATTTGTGCAAGGGGTTTACGGATTGTTTTCTGGTGGACACCACTAATAATAATATAATAACAATAATGTATTATTTATACAAATAAATACTAAGTGTTTTTACCACAGATTATGACAAGTTTTTTTGGGGGGGGTTATTTGTTTTTAAAAAGTTAAGATAAAACAAGGGCAACAGTTTTCTTAGAAGAGATCTCCAGAAGCCCCTGTGGTGCAGGTCAGGGGGGCGCGGGTGGGGGGCGGCAGGTCTCTTTTATTTTCTGATCCCTTCGGGGAAAGGCGGTCCTTCAGAAGCTTAATGTCGGATATATAGCGATACATAAAAAAAAAGGAAAACCCGGTGTCTGTGTGCATCTGCATGTACGCTTGGAAAAAGCCATGCAAGTCAGCCCCGTGCGTGCCTGTCTTTGTGTGCAAAGTGGCTTCGCTGCACTTTAGGAGCGCTTATAGACGAGTTGCAAGACTTGCCGCCGAATACGTGCTTAAGCACGAAAAAACCTGCCTAATTTAAAACACGCCGCGCCAGGGACCTTTGCGCGCGCCTTTAAGAAGTGCCGGCACAACGCCTGGATCGGCGGCGACGCCACATGCCGAGCTTCCGTTCGCAGCAGCAGCAGCTCCAGGTCTGGCTGCGCGCGTGGATCTATATCTATCTTGTCTATATATAGCTTTACTCCGCGCGGCGTCAGGGCTGTCCTGTCAGCTCCTTCCCGCCGCCGCCTCCTTGTTTGTTGTGTATGAACGAGGAGCCGCGCTTCTCTCCTCTCGCCGCCTCTCCTGTAGGGGGCGCTAGAGCCTCGTCTGCTTCCCCTTCCCTCAGAGGACACTCAGGCAGCCCACAGCGCCAGGCGTAAGGTAAAAAGAGCGAGTAAGAAGCCGAGGGAAAGGGGGGGGGTGGCGCGCGCTCTCTCACTCTCTTCCCCAGACGTCACGTGATAATGGAAAGCTTTTTTTCCCCTCCCCTCCCTTTTCCATTTATTTATTTCTCTCTCTCTCTCCCCGTTGGCCACGCGACTGCTTAAGGCCACCAGGGGGCGCCGCCTCAGGGCAGGACTGTCTGATTGGTTGGCTGCGGCGAACGAGCGCTGTTGATCAAGCAAGGAGGGAGGGGGGCGAAAGAGAGAGAGAGAGAGAGAGAGAGAGAGAGAGAGAGGGAAAAGGCCCAACGGCTGCGGCGGCGGCGCGAGACTCTTGAGCGCGCCGTGCGTGACGCGGCGTTCCGAGAGGGAAGGTCGGAGGAGGAGGAGCGACGGCGAGGTGAAGGCGCAGGCGAGGCGAAGTGTGTGAGGAGCTGCTGCGGCGGCGGGCGGCGTGAGCCGGGGACGCGATGTGAGGTTTCCACACGGCCCGGCAGGGCAGGCGGCGACGCCCGGCGGGCGGGCAAAGGTGAGAGAAGCTGTGGACGAGGTTGGCCAGCCTATCCCGGTGCGGAAGCGGCGCTTGTTGTGTCTGAAGCGGCAGCGGGGGAGGCCCCCATGTGGCGCGTACACACGGCGCAGGCAGACACGAGGGTTGCCTGACCCTGCAAGTCTCACGGAGGAGGCGGGCGAGGGGCCAAAGCTTTGGCAGGCCCGGAGCCGCTGCGGGAGAACGGGCGGGCCTCCCTCCTGGCTGGCAAGCGGGGCTTGGGTTGCTCGCTTCTCCTGAGGCGAGAGGGCGGTCGGCTGTTTTAAGGCAGCGAAGCCTCGGCCTCCTCGAAGGCGCCAACCCGGTTGACGCCGCCGCAGCCGCCGCCGCTGCCCTTAGTTCCGGATCAGCGTCGTTGGCAAGCCGAGCACGTCCTGGGAACCATGGCGGTGCCTGGCAGCTTTTCCCCATCCCTGCAGCTGCCTTGCTGGCGGCTGCACAGCTCGCACTCGGCGTGAGGAAGTGGGGATGCCCGGGGTTTATCTACTGACACGGAAGGAGATGCTGTTTATTCCGTGCTCCTTCCTCTGCGTCTTCAGGCGCCCGTGCCCGTTGCAAAACTAAGACGCCGGCTACTCAGGCTCGGGGTTTAAAAGAAAAAAGGGGAAAGCGGGTAGAAAGGAAAGAGCGGTGCCGCATGAAGGCTGGCGCGAGTTAGATGCAACAGGATTTCACAGCTGGGTTGCGATAAGAAACATGTTTCCAGTTGCTTTGTGGAAGGGGGGACGAAGACAGTTCCTCAGATGGGATGATTTCTGATTTCTTTGCGGGTATATATTGTTCAAGCACCCGTCATTCATCGTTATGTGTGTATTCGACAGCTACCCAGTTTGCACGTTTCAGTCCCATAATTCTTGCAAGGGGGGATGGAATTGCTTGCCCTAATAATACTGCCCTAGAGGTTCAGAACAAAAGGTCAAATAGAAGTCTTGGTACATATCTTTATATGCTTAATCACTAGTGAACACCAGAGGCTGTAGTTAGATAAGATCCTTATAATAGCTTCGTTAAACTAAAGATAATTAAACACACCTAGTCTCTGAAGACCTTTCATTTGCTATCTTGTCTCTTGTGTGACATTAACTTTTTTTCCTGACATTGGCCTTTTATTCTGTCTCTGTAAGGCTAGTTTTACCCGCTGATTGATTGAACATTGCAGATCATTACTAGTGGGGGTAGCATTAGAAAGACCACATAATAAAAAGATCTTTTTACTTAAAAAACCAAAAAATTAAAACTCTTTTTTTCTTAATGGCTGTTCTGAAGCTTCTCGTTCACAGGGCAAAACCATTCTGCCTTTTGGTAGTATGTATGCTTTGGATTTAAAGGGACGCGGGTGGCGCTGTGGGTAAAACCTCAGTGCCTAGGACTTGCTGATTGTAAGGTCGGCGGTTCGAATCCCCGCGGCGGGGTGAGCTCCCGTCGTTCGGTCCCAGCTCCTGCCCACCTAGCAGTTCGAAAGCACCCTTAAGTGCAAGTAGATAAATAGGTACCGCTTTATAGCGGGAAGGTAAACAGCGTTTCCGTGTGCGGCGCTGGTGCTGGCTCGCCAGCTGCGGCTTCGTCACGCTGGCCACGTGACCTGGAAGTGTCTTCGGACAGCGCTGGCTCCCGGCCTCTTAAGCAAGATGAGCGCGCAACCCTAGAGTCGGACACGACTGGCCTGTAAGGGCAGGGGTACCTTTATGCTTTGGATTATGTGTTGAGTCAGAAGAAAGACACTAACTCCCACTGAATAAAGTGGGCCTGAGATCTGAGCCTTGGTCATAACTTGACCTTCCGCTAACCCAGTGAAACCTGGAAATTTAATAGGAAGAATTGCCCCAGCATTGGGTATTGGTATACCTAGCTGAAAATCTACCTGAAGTACATCTTTAGGCCTATATGTTATAATTAAATCATGTGGTTAGCTTTTTATGGAAAATTGAGGCAACTTGATGATCAAGTTTGGTTGGACCCATACCCTTAACATTCAAATTTCCTTCCAAGACACGTGTTATTTATTTATTTTTGTTTATGGTTTTTTTTACATGCATCTCAAGGTGATGCACAGACATACAGTAAAAACAGCTAAAATATTTTTAAAAACAGAGATTTCTGCAGGGTCACAATTGGGCCCATGCCAGTCCCAAAACCTATCCCCGCCCCTGTGAGTCCACTCTCACAGGCTGACTTGACTTGCAAGTATCTGTTTTATGCTTATTGAAATATCTGCTAGTCATGATGGCTGTGTGCCAGCTCAAAAATTGGAATACTAGTTTCCAGGAAGCACAAGTGGGGACAGTACTGTTGTATTCAAGTCTTGTTTGCAGGTTTTCCGTAGGCATCTTATTTGACCGCTGTGAAAACAGGATGCTGGACTAGGTCGGTCTTGGTCTGATTTAACAGGGTTCTTAGATTCTAATGCTCTGTATGTTCATTATTACTTTCTTTCTAGAAAGCTTGTTGGTGTCTCTTGTATCTTTCTCTTACATCAAGTATGTCAGCTTATATTATGGATGGATATTTTGTATTATTATTACAGTTGTATCTTGGTTCTCGAACAGAATGCATTCCGGGAGTCCGTTCGACTCCCGAAACCATTTGAAAAGAAAAGCACAGCTTCCGATTGGCTGCAGGAGTGCCCTACAGCCAATTGGAAGCTGCGCCGGATGTTCGGCTTCTGAAAATCGTTCAAAAACCGGAACACACCCTCCTGGTTTTCGATCGTTCGGGAGCCGAAATGTACAAGTTCCAAGGTGTTCAGCAACCAAGGTACAACTGTATTGTACTATTAGTACAATCTGTCATGCCCTTTGGCTAGAATAAGAAACTTAAGAACTGCACTGAACTTTATTTCTAACTAGGGAACTTTGATAGTCTGGATTGGGCTGATCATTGGAGGCAGGGGGTACAATTTTGTATGTACAGTATTGCTTAGTAACAGAGAACATCTAAGCATGTATTGTTCATAATTTACTGTGGGTGGGAGTATACCCCACTTCAATACAAGCCATCGTGACTTACTAGAACAAAATAAAATCATAAGCACATCAAAAAAATTGCACAATCAAGAACAGCACCATAAAAGTTTTTTTAAGTGAATAAAGCATTCTCAATGCAACTGCTATAGCAGACAAATTGGACAGCTTTGCCTTTGACCTTCAGGGCTTCACTGATGGAAGTGGATTGAAGGGTTGAACCGACTTGAAGCAATTCCACATTTTTGTAGTCACCAGCTACCACTGGATCTTCACCATGCATAAGATGAACTTAAAGTAAACAATCATAGTTGGTGCTAAGTCATAATTAAGCATTATGTCTACATAATGCTTCGTTGGTTTTAAAGCAAGCCAACTTCACACCATGAATTATGAAGCTAATTTGTTAAACTAATCAGAGTTCATTGTATTTTTTTTAAATAATTTTTATTAATTTTCCAAACATGTAATAAAAACAAACAATAAAACAGAACAAAACATACAAACAAATAAACATGTATAATTTCATAAACTTATTTTCCTTCACCTTACTTCCCGGACTTCCCCATACCTCCCTTTTTCTGCATCCTTATTTTTACCTTTTCACAGCAACCCTCCATTTAATTAACTCATCTTCATTATAATTTCCTTAAACTTATGATTTACAGCTGCAATTCTCTGTTTCTTAACACCATAACATCTCAGCACTCCTCAATGTTACAACAATTTTTAAGATATATTTTAAATTTCTTCCAATCTTCTTCCACTGTCTCACTCCCCTGGTCACGGATTCTGCCGGTCATCTCTGCCATTCCCATGTAGTCAATCACCTTCGCTTGCCATTCTTCCAGAGCGGGTAGCTGCTGCGTCTTCCAATACTTTGCTAGAAGGATTCTTGCTGCTGTGGTAGCATACATGAAAAAAATTCTGTCCTTCCTTGGCACCAATTGGCCCACCATGCCCAGGAGAAAAGCCTCTGGTTTTTTAGAAAATGTCCACTTAAGGACCAGAGTTCATTGTAAACCATGATCTCTGATCTTGAGACACAACAAGCTGAGCTTTAGGGAAAGCAAGACTTAACATAGTTGTTGCAGCTAAGAGAGGGATAGTGGAATGTGTGAGACTGAGGTTCAGTTGGATTCATTCCAGGTTGTACATACCAAACCATGTTTAAACCATGGTGTGAAATCAGTCACAGTATTTTAAAGATGTTAACTGAACTCTTTGTTAGCTTTCTGTCTAGAAGAACTCAACACAGATCTGAGTTCTCCTTGTTAATTAATAAGCTGTCAGTATACATAACTATTCACTAAAGTTGACACATCCATATACTGTAGTATAGAATGCTTGTAAAAGTTTCACTTGGAATCTCTGCAAGTTGACATAATTAGTCCTTTAATTTTTAGGGAAGGAAAATTGTTTATAATGGATACTTCCGTTAACAAATGCTCGTGTCTCTGGAAATCATGTTTTCACATTTTGCTTCCATATCCAAAAGCAAACTCTGACTCAGCAACTTTTCAAGCACAGAATCTGGGCTGTATCTTGGGTGTCATCCCAGCCCTTATGTGGATACCCTATGTGTGATTGCTATGCCTTGTTTTCATGGCCAGATCATCTGTGCTTTGCATGGTTACTTGTCTCAGGCTTTTCACACCGTGCATTTCTAGTGCAGTTTTGTATTTAACAACTTGTGGGTTGCCATGGGTGACAAGGAATTCTGTACAGGTGAATGAGTGGGCTGGAGGAGAAGTAATAGTTCACTCCATCCATTCTGGCTGTAGAGGAAAGGAAGCCCCTGCCTTTGTGGCCAACACCAAGGCATAGCAGGCTTGTGGAAGAAAGACCTGGGTTGGATTGCATTCTGTTAAATATATTTAGTCAGTGTTTGAAACTCCCCTTGTTCTAGGTGCATTTTGCGACAGGGAGACTGGAGAAGATACTTTCTTAAGAATATTAGGGGAGTTGGCAGGGGAAAGACTAGACCCTGTGAAAAATGAACATAATATTTTTGCTGCAGTTCATTCATTTTCAGCTTTGTATTCTTGTTATAAAAAAGCACGCTTAGACATTCTGTTGTTGTGCCCATAACCTAGGCCTAAGGTGCAATTTAGCTCTTAGCTTTCATATCTCAGTTTCTAACACTGCATTTAGTTCCCATAGAAATAAAGAGGACCTACATTGGTAAAGACTTACATTGATTTCATTGATTAGTACAGCTAAGTTAGCCCGGGTATAATCCAATATATGGTATGAAATTAAAGCACAGAATTTGAATTTGCTTTTTATAAATAGCCCCACACTACAGTTTAAATTTCTTTTTAAGAAACAGTGCAGAAGAGTTAATGGTGGCAGTTTCCACCTGTTCTTTTAAAGAGTGCAAACACTCAATGGATACTGTTTCTACTCCTCCTTTTAAAGAGCATTAACCTATGTGACTTCAAAGATTGAAATAACATTATACTGATACACATGGGGATTTTTTTTAACCCCTTGATTATCTTTGTGGTAGTCCCAAACACCATATGTCTTGTGTATCTGTTAGGTTAATCTTCACAGAATTGTGTGGGAGTGGCTACACAAGTGGAACTAATTGACATAAGATTCTCCCTAATAGGAGATCCTAGAGAAGGTGCTCTCCATTTCCACACAAAGCAGATGGTTGCAGAATGCATTGCAAAATGTAGGATAGCTTATAACCATTCTACTGAATGGCACTTTCAAAACACCAAAAGAATGCTATACCAATAATATGAAGATGAAAACACTAACCCAAAAATGCATCTGCAGAAGACTGTGACTATCACCTTATAGTTTGTGTGTACACACTCTGAATATGGGGTAGCAGTGCGAAAATAGATTTTGAAGATAAATGTGTGCCTTCCTACTTGAGAAAATGGGATAGGAATATGACCAATCAATGTAGAAAGTAAAATAAGTTCATATTTGTGCTGCTTGTACTTGGGTAGTAAAATATCAAAAATAAGGCAGCAGATTCAGAGGTGTTTCCCAATGTGTAATTGTTCAGAGCCCATCTGCTTCTGCAACTGCTTTCTAAAAATGAACTGTCTGTAAGAATAGAGCCACGAAAGCATGCCTGTTTGGCTGAAGAACTGTAGACACTTCCAAATCTCAACACTGAAGATGAGTATTCTGTGCTTTGTATTTTGTTTTAAGACTTTAGAAGCTCTTTTCCCCCAAGAGAGCTAGGAAGGGACAAAGGTAGTCAGGCTAGGATGAAGGAGATCTAGTTTCAAATCCCTTTGGTCTCACCTGCTCCTCAGGCAGGTTTATTCAAAGGAGTTGAATAAATAAGAATTGTGCATACTTTGAATTGTGCTTCAAATTATTGATGGCATCCAGCAGTAAAGAATTCAACCTAAGAATAACAAAACACTATACTTGTTATCTAGAATGCAGAATAGCAAAATGATGGTCCTGGGATGGAACAGGGGTCTCCAATGCATCCTGTATTGTGGTAGTAAAGTAACAAAGAATGCCATTGTGTTCTTAATTTATGTCTATGCTACTCAAATTACCTTTCAGGGTTGGGGGTGTAATATCAGGCAGGTTGTGGCAGGACTAATGCAATTACTTCCTTGTTTGGATCCCCTGGAGGAAATAATAATTGACCATTTTCCAACTTGTTATCAGAAGGCATGATGTTTGATTTACAGTGAAGTGTTAAGGAGATGAGGTAACTTTCACCCACTAGAGTACTGCTGGGTAATGTATCTGGAATCCTGAGGCAGGGTAATTACCAGACGTACTTACCCCCGCGCCCCCCCCCCAAAAGTTTAACTTGCCTTAGTGAGTATTCTACTGCCCTCTGGCAATGCAGTGGCCCCTGGACATGCTTCAATCTTGGAGCTTAAGGAGGGGAGCAGATATTGTCTCTACACCTGAGCTGAGCTTCAGACGTGCTCAATGCAACTCTAGGCACAATCCCCTTCCTAAACCCATGTTGGAAAGAAACGTGAGATCCATTTTGGTTCAGTCTTTCTGAAGTGGTTGGAGCACTTCAGAAGTGCAAAGCCAATGCAAACACAAGCCTCCCTGTCTGGCTTCAAGTTGGAGAGGGTGCCTGAGGATTGTTTCCACACAGTGCAGTTTGAAGAACAATGTGTCAACCCACCCCTCTCTTTCCAAGGTTAGTGTTGTGGGGAGGAGCAATGGGTTGTTTTTGAATTTCCAAGGTGCAGTGTGTGAGGTCAGGAGGGCGGGAGCAGCAGTGTCCTGGCAACCATACATTCTGAGTTGGCTGCCCAAAATGTATAGATTCCTACCTTTTGTTGTGCTTTCTGACTTTTGGGGTGTGTGCTAATGCTCTTCTCTCCAAAGTTCTCCATCACTGAGTTCCCACTTTTGTGCTCTGTGTTCTAAAGATATGGAACTAAAGCTGGCACGGCTAACTTCTTTTGGCCCAAGATCCACATTGACAGTCACCCTTCTGAGGGCAACATGCCAGTGGTGGTGTGGCCAATATACACACACAATGCAACAAGTGCATACACTCACTAGACATGCAGTCGTGCAGCACTCTCCCTCTCTTGTGTCACACACCACACACACATGCAGTCAAACACTATACATAAGATGTCACAGATGCCAAAGCAGACATACAAATAACACACATGCATGCCCCCAGACTTTCATTCAACATTTGCAGCTCTCTGGAAATGCTGCTTTTTTTCTTCAACACTCAGCATTCTGTGCAAAGTAAATGGCAGCGTTTTAACCTACTTCAGTGCTAGACTGAAGGAAAACCTGCCTTTTACTCTGAAACAGCAGACAGAGAGCTTATCTCTGATATCCGCACTGTGGTTCTTAGCACTACAATGAGGCTACATCATTTTAGCCCAGTAATAGGCCCTGATTCAGCAAGCCAAGCCACAGGAAGTTGTCTGCCAGCGTCCAAGCACCATCTCCTAATCTCAAAAGGGGAAAAATCCCTCTGACATTGCATCTAGTTTGTCCTAAATGTCACAATGTCAACTGCTATTTTGGTTTGTACAGCTAGGTGAGAGGTTATTTGAAAGATTGGGCCAGAATATAGGCAAATAACACCTAAGGGTTCAAGATAGACTTAAGTTGTGCAATATTAGGTTAAAGATTTCTAAAGTGTTTGCATACATGTGAATTTATATTTTGTGGTAAGAGAATGGATACATCAGGTGTGCTGTTTAAAGTCTTCCCACTGTAAATATTTGTAGCTCCTACAGCTCAATTTGAAATTATATAATAGTAATACTGACAATATTTGTATTTTTTTTCTCCTTAAATAGCTTCACTATGAAGGAAGGTGGATGGAGAAAAAGAGCCAGTGACAGAGATGGCTGGGGAGGATGGGTATGTTCAAATCTAAAATTATAAACATAACTATTTTATTTCTATAATAATAGCCATACCGTTTTCATCTCTGACTTATGCAAAGAGTAATGGACGTTTAGATAATACTATGCAGTTCGTATGGGACATTGGCTAGAAAAATTGCCTATGATATATTTTTTTTCTTGTGCTTATGCAGAACATTCAGGTTTTTGTAGGTGCTTAGTAGTGAGTTGGCTGTGATTTTAACCCTGCTAAGGATTAAATTAGCTGCATTATATTTGTATTATTATGTAATACACTATATTATAATACATAGTATATTATTATAGTATATTGTAATACATATATTGTAATACATATATTGTAACATATCCATTACATACATGTATTAAATAGTATATTATATTTAACACTCCCTTGAGATCCAATGTTGAAAAGTGGTATTAAAATATTCTAATGATAAAATAAATAAATAATGTTTATGTGGTTATTCCATTAAAAAGTTTTCCACAACTGTATATTCAAGCCAAAACCAAAGTGATATTAAATAGTTTTAAAGGCTAGCAAACCTTTTGACCCATTTCCATAGTTAGACACAAAAAAGTTGAATGTATCTCTATCTAAAGTCTGTTTTATTTATATTCCAGGGAGGATATATGCCTGCCAAAGTCCAGAAACTGGAGGATCAGTTCCGTTCAGAGGCAGCTATGCAACACCAGAAAGATGGAACTTCATCTGGTATCTTTAATGGCGTTGCCATCTATGTCAATGGCTTTACAGGTGATAGCTTTCATTCTTTCAAAATATTCATTCAAATGCCTTTTAAGAAAAATTAGGATGAGGCAAAGTTGATGAAGGAGCTATACTGTGTGGAAGTCACAAAGCAGTTTATGTATCATTCTCCTTCTGGCCATAACTTTCTGTAGTCTTGTTTTTGAGGGGAGCCGTCTAGACTGCTTTTGGCTGGTGAAGCTCCCCTAGCAAACTAAAAATGCTTCAAAATACACAAGGTAATACTTTATGGGGATTTCACAAGAAGCATTTCTAATGCAAGATTTAAATGAATAATTGAAGTGTATAATTTTTCTAAAATTAGTTTTACACAGCCACTTCCCCCCCCCACCCCCGGTATTCTGTATGTAGGCTGCTTTGTCCTCCACTAGGACTGGAAACCTTAGGCTGCAATCCTATTCTAACTTTCCTGGGAGTAAGAAGTGGAACTTACTTCTGAGTAGATGTGTGATTAGGATTGCTGTTGTTGTTGTCTGTACTGGTTTTAGATCTTAATTTTACGTTACCGTGTTAAGATGCTAAAGAACATTGTGATCCTCTCTGAGACTGTTTTTGCAATGAAGGGCAGAATATAAATTCTGAAATTATTTAATTTATTTAACATTAAGTACTTACCCATGTATTTTCATAAATCTGTTACAGATCCATCAGCTGATGAACTGAGGCGGCTAATGATGTTGCATGGAGGACAGTATCATGTATACTATTCTAGATCCAAAACAACACACATTATTGCAACAAATCTTCCAAATGCCAAAATAAAAGAACTCAAAAGGGAAAAAGTAGTCCGACCAGAATGGATAATAGATAGGTAAATATTATTGGAGAATTATATCCAGGCTTGATAACATTGTTTAGGTTAAGGATAGGAAACTAGGAGCCCTACAGGTGCCATTGGATTCCAGCTTAAATCAGCCCTGACCGTTGGCTTTGCTGGCTGAGGTTTATGAGAGTTGGAATCTACCAACATATGGAGGGCTACAGGTTTAAGTGTTCCAAATGTGAACAAATTTGAAAAGACAAAACAAAACTGCATTCTGAAATAGTATTTAATGTGTGTTAAATGTTTTTAAAAATATGTGATTATCCTATAAATCTCTGATGGATGGATCAAATTTTGTGGGAATTGAGTGCAAAATATTGAAGAGGCAGACTGTTGAGTGCTTAGCAAATAAATCTCTGACTAAAATAAGCCTACAGTAATGGTTTTGATTAATAAAATTACGATCAACAGGATTGTTGATTAAAATGAATGTTATAAATTTAAAGAAAAAATTCTTTCTGATAAGCACTCAATGTGCAACTAACTATTTTCTGATTTAAAGATGTATTGTTAATTCAGGGCTGGAGATAAAAAGCAAAATCAAACACTGTTTTATCTTACTGGGCATATGGTTATGTATTTCTTTATACAAAAGGTTTAAAAGAATGGAAATATAAATAATAGCTTTAATGAAAACTTAGAATCTCTCATAATACAGTCATACCTCGGGTTACAGAAGCTTCAGGTTGCGCGTTTTCGGGTTGCGCACCATGCCGAACCTGGAAGTACTGGAACGGGTTACTTCCAGGTTTTGGCGCATGCACAGAAGTGCTGAATTGCGACCCGCGCATGCGCAAACATGGCACTGCACGTTCACAACCCGAGCGTCCACTGTATTAGGATTTATAAATAATGAAGTAAATTATTCCTTATTTATACCTTGTTATACCTTACATGTGTTCAACTTGCATTATTTTGTATTCTTTAGATAGTAGCAATTATTTTACTGATATGTCATTTGAATTTTACTGAACATATTGGGAAAACAAATGATCTGCACTTGAGACTATCCCCATTGTAACAGCTAAGATTACGCTACTCCCTTAGAAACCTGGTCACATAAGTGCTAACAAGTTATGTTCTTTTAATTGGGTAATGTGATCTTACTGTAGTTTTCTTAATTGCAGCATATATTGGCTTTTGAACCAATGCCAAACTTCTTGTTAGTGTACAGATTGAAGCTGGGTGGGAAATACACCATCAAGAATTAAGTTTCAGTATTGCTATGATTTGGCAGTGCATTTCCCTAGACCATGCATGATTATATTCCTTTTCTGCATAACAGGGACTTGGCTGCATTTATCACATCATAAACCCTCAGAGAATACTCTAGCATTGCAGGTGGGAATTGTGGAAAAAGCTGCATTCAACTCCACAACCCCAAATATAAGTGTTGATCAAACAGTAATATTTCACTTAAATAATTATATACAATTATAAGAACTGAAGTAACTGACAGAGTAGCAGAGGTGCATGCCAATGGTGGCAGAGTGAGAGGGGGAAATCACATGGGACTAGATTGAAGTGCATGAAGCAACAGATGTGAGCTTTAACTTTGTACAATAGGCTATATTTCAATTGTGCAGTGGCTGCAGGCTTATGTCCTGCTTCCAAGCGATCAAAGAGGCGTTATAACAGCTCAGGGACCTATTCTAGCCAGGCAAAAAGTACTTGAGGGCACAAAGCAGAGCCAGTGAAGAACAAGACCTGAAAAAATCTTGCGGGCTGGATATGGAGACTAGAAGGCCACATTTGGCTCCCAGGCTTGAGGGTTCCCAACATTACCTTAAATTTGTAAAACCTTTCCAGTTTAATAAGTTTTGTTTTCTGTATAAAATAATGGGACAATGAAGTGTCTAGAAATAAGACAATCAAGCTAGTAAAGTAGAAATATACAAGTGCAATCAACAGCTTCTCTCCCCAACATTAAATACATTAATGAAAGTAAGTGCTGTTCAACTGGGGGTATACCCCCCTACTTTAAGAACAAGATAAAAACTACATAGAGTCAGAATTTGTTATGACTTCTCTGATTAATTAAACTCTCATCTTCTTTACAGCATAAAGGCTGGACGGCTCCTTTCATACATTCCATATCAGCTTTATACAAAACAGTCAAGTTTTCAAAAAGGCCTCTGTTTTAATACCATATGCAAACCTGAAGAACCTATTGCAGGTCCTAGCAATATCTCTGTGGAGTTCAACAGGGTGTAAGTAATTATCTTGAATTACAAATTCAGATTGTGTTAGATGATCATCTCAGATCATTCATGTTAATGCTGTTTATGCAGCTCTTAGAAGATCTCTAGGCATATTTCAAACTACTCTTTAAAACTTAGTGGACTAAGTTTATGAAACAATTCTGTCAACTTGTTATTAAAACCAGTGTGGGGGGGGCGTTCAAAGTACAATAGAGGGGGAGAGTTTAGTGGTAAATGTTTTTAATTGATATTTTTTCCTAATTTCTGTATTATACCATCTTTTTTTAGAAATTGTCTAGTAAAGAAGTATGACGTAGAGAATGAAATCAAAGCCAATGGAACGTGTAA
The DNA here is from genome assembly GCF_964188315.1 of Podarcis muralis. NCBI lineage: Eukaryota > Metazoa > Chordata > Lepidosauria > Squamata > Lacertidae > Podarcis > Podarcis muralis. The sequence goes on along the minus strand of NC_135658.1, from coordinate 75,089,097 downwards.
ATTGAACATGGAAGATGAGACTGAAGATGCCGGAGTCGTGGATTTGGATCAAGCCTTTTCTGCTAGCAAGCAGAACGGAATTCATCATAGAGACAGCATTTCCATTTTCAATGGACACACTCATAGTTCCAACAGTGCCTTAAAGACACAGGATAGCTTGGTGCACTCTGGCAACAATGTTGCAAGCAGACTGTCTCCAGCTCCTGTGCAGGAGGAGGAAAGGAGAGACTTTAGAGACTGCTCTATGCAGCATTTTCAACAAAGCAACAAAAATACTGAACTTTTACGAATTTCGCATAGGACTATGAGTAACTCACCTTGTTCATCTTTGCACAGTAATATTAAAAGAAACGGTGCTCATCACTCTACAGTTCAGGGGCCTTCAAGCACAAAAAGCACCACAGTACCTTCTCCTAGTAAGGTAGATTCACCTCTGTCCAAACCTCCTAACTGCAGTTTCATTTCCGACTTTTACTCTCGTTCAAGATTGCATCATATAGCTACTTGGAAGAGTGAATTTACAGATTTTGTCAATACACTGCAGAAACAGAACCATGCTATCTTCCCAGGAAGAGAAAAGTTAAAAAAACTGAAAGCAGGGCAATCTATAATTAACAAAACTGACTCGGGTAGGTACTTTTTAAGGTTATGCTAAAAAAAGCCACTCACTCTTGTTATAAACTTAAACGGGTTATATTTTGACATTGAAATTTCTATGTAAGCTAGTGATGGGCAGTATGGACCTCCAAGATAATTTGATGAGACTATAAAGTGCAGCATTCCAATCATGCTACAGTTAAGGTTGGTTGCTTATGAGCAGTCTCAGGATTGTGCGAACTGGAGTGCATGCCATGCCAAAAGGTATTAGCTTCTCTTTTTCCGACTTAGTCACTAATTATTTGAGCAAATTTTGTTGCCTGCATTTCACTGTCAATGCACAGTGTTATGTATCAAATTCACTTGTCGGGGGAAATGCCTAAGGGCTCATCTAGACTTCCTTTGTGTTGTGCTTTCAAGGCAGAGGTCCACACTTTAAAAGTCTTATGTCTGAGTAGTTTTGTTTGTTTTGATCCCATTGCTTTCACCTGGAAAGCCTGTGTTTTATATCTGAATCAGAGCAAGCGGCAATTCACGTCATTTCCTCTGATTCAGTGGTAAAATGCAGATTTTACTGGGGGAAATGCCAGGACAAAAAAACCAAAAACACTTGGATGTGGAGCTTTAAAGCCCGGAGCTGTGGCTAGAAACACAGGACAAAAGGAAATCTGGATGAGCCCTTAGTAGCTTCATTATAAATCTGTTGTTTGGAATGTTAGGCTTTGTAGGGAATACCATGTTATACTGTGGTGTTGGAGGACGAAATATATATCATTAGGTTTATACAGTGGTACCTCGGGTTAAGAACTTAATTTGTTCTGGAGGTCCGTTCTTAACCTGAAACTGTGCTTAACCTGAAGCACCACTTTAGCTAACGGGGCCTCCCACTGTCACCATGCTGCTGCTGCGCAATTTCTGTTCTCATCCTGAAGCAAAGTTCTTAACCCAAGGTAGCCCATGGTTGCGGGCTTGTGCTGTGGTGGCATATTCAATTACATTGAAAAAGAAGAGCCATAATGTTAATCACTTCTTCCAGATTTGGCCTGAAAATGTCAAGAACCAGGAAAAGCCGATAGTATAGAGCAGTAGTTACAAAGTTAGTGTGGCCAAGTATCTGAGTAGATGTGTACAACAAACTCTTGAAACTCTATTGATTGTAGTGAAGAACAATATATGCAACAATGAAATGGTACCTTTGGAAACTTTTTAAACTGGGGACTCCATATCATTCTACATGTTTTAAGGACAGTTTAAATGGTTGCAAACAAAGAGTGGGGTGGTAAATTCTAGATTAATAGGAGCATAATAGGAATAAAAAATTGTTCAGTATGGTTTAAACTTTCCATTTGCCTACCATTATAATAGATTATACAGCCACCTTGAGCTCAACCAAGCATCAAAGCTGTATAATGCATGTGGATATGGACTGCTTCTTTGTATCAGTGGGTATCCGAGATAGACCTGATCTAAAAGGTTAGTATTCATTCCTCTTTGCACTTTGCAGCTTTTTATATACCAGGTGGGAATGTACTGTTAAATGCACACCTGTTGACATGAGTAAACTTTTAAACAGAAAACCTACATATTGGTGGTACTGTACTTGCAAATATCTCTAGATTTGTCATTCATTTATCTGCATCCATGGGACACAGTGAAGAGTTCTCTTTTCCCTCCTGGCAGTTAAACAAGAGATCACATGTCTGTAGTGCTGGGGTTGCCAATGCAGTGCCTGTGGTAGCAGTGATTCCAGCAAAACCTTTAAGCCTCCCATCCCCTCTTCTCTCTCCATCATGAGGCAGTGTGTGTGTGTGTGTGTGTGTGTGTGTGTGTGCCTTTGTGTCCCTATAAAAGTACATAGAACTGGAGGAGGAAGTTGTAAGAGTGATGTTCTTTCCCACTTCATCTTTCAGCTATGTATGCTTTTCAGGATTGGTACCTGAGCAGTTGAATAAAAAGTGGAGTGACTGAAAAGATAAGGAGGAAAAGCTATCAGAGAGTTTGAGGGAAAGAAAAAGGAGCAGCTAGGAGGAGACAGGGAGGGAGAAAGTGATGTGCTGCTTTTGAGAGAGAATGGAAAGGAAATTAAGAAAGAGAAGGCACATACATTTAAGTGCATGCATTCACACACATGCAAAATTGGATCCAGTAAAAAGCATCCTCCTGAAATTGAATAATCATTTCACAGGTTTCCCTCCCCCAACTACTGTCAAATCAGATTACATCTGTCTTTATTGACTGAACCAAAAAGTTGTGGATTCAGCGCTGTTCAGCACTGCCATAGCAGAAAAATGTGTGTCCTAACTTTTATACTCTCAAAATCACTATCCTGTGTGTAGAACTTGTGTTACTAAGTAATTTGCAGTAGTGCTCATAGATCTTTTACAAAAAGTGCAGTGCAAGTTGACTTACAACTGTATTATGTTTCACAGGCAAACCGGTTGCTGTTACGAGTAACAGAGGATCAGGAAAATCATTGCTTCGTCCTGGTGCAAATCCCCAGCTGGAATGGCAATATTATCAGAATAAATTGAATGGCAAAGCAGGTACAAAACTGCAATTTGTTGAAATTGCAAAATAAATAAGTATCATAGGATCGTCACTTATAACAATCCAAAGTTAGTTCTGTAGTGCTGTGGTGGCATCTTGCTAGTTAAAATAACTTTATATAAATTTAGCTGAAAATACCTGGCATTGCCTGGAAATTCTGAGAAACAACAAACAGAGGTGTATAAATGGATAGTGTAATTCATTAATTTTAGGGCTCTGCACAGCCCCAACCTAACCCAGGGAACACCTGACCCTGATCTGGTCCTGATACTTAATTAGGGTTTTAATAAACCCTATACAATCAAGAGAGGGATGAGGGAAAGAGACTCTGTGTGTTCTTTCTCCTTATGACTGCGCTGCAGAGAGCAGGAGGGTTCAGGCCTACTGGGTACTGCTTCACCAATGCGTTCCCTGAGTGAAATGTGCTAATGAACCATACCCCTGCAGCCAGTAGGACTGCTTCTTTGGTATGCAATTCCTGCCGTGTGGCTGCATGTACCAGGCCTGTTTTGCCTCCCCATTCTGCCATTCCCCCACACATACATTATGGCCCGCTGTCAGTGTTGGCTTTGTGTGGTTTGGGTCCTAGCTCATCCCCCCTACTGCCGCCACCACCTACAATGTCACCGCCTCCTAGTGACCTGCCAGTGGTTGCTGCAGTGTGGGAAGCAGCTTCCTAAGCTTGACTCACCTTGCCCAGATTTATTCTTGCATCAGCCATTGCCATCTCCATTGGGGCTATAACCAGTGATGAGAGACTGGCTGACCCCCACCACTGGCCCAACATTCAGGGAGGTAGCCACTTATTCTGTCGTCCTGCTCCCAGTTCCTGGAGCTAAGTCTCTTCTTCCTGCCTTCCAAACCTTTGTAGCCTCAGCCACTCCCTTTTCAATCCTGTTGGGGTTTGCTTCCCCAGCATGCTCCCTGCACGTAACATGCTGGCAAAGCAGACCACTGTAGCTAGCAAGTTTGTACCCCCCATCATCTTGTTTCAAATAATGTCCAGCATCCAAACAAAGACCAAAAATAGCTCATCCACTTTGGGAACTGTCATGCCAAATTTGGGTGGCAATATTTCAAGAGGCATCTGAATGCATAGAGAACAGACAGGTAGACAAACCACTTTCCAAAATATATAACAGATGGGGCAAAAAAATTTGGAATACTATGTACAGTTTGGATTGCCCCATCTAAACAAAGAATGTATTACAACTGGCGAAGGAGCAGCAAAGATGAACAAAGGAATGTGACCAATGCAAATGGAACTTTTTAGTTTTAAGACTGCAGTAGGGAAATGGGAAGAAAAACTGTAATGGTGTGAAGGGATAGAAAGGTTTTTCTCCCTCGTTATATTAGGACTCAGGTCACTCAGTGAAGTAGACTGGCAGTAGATCTAGCACAGGCAAGTACTTAACTTTATAAATTTATTTATGGACATTTACAGATAGGTAGCCGTGTTGGTATCTGAAGAAGTGTTGGTATCTGAAGAAGTGTGCATGCACACGAAAGCTCATACCAAGAACTAACTTAGTTGGTCTTTAAGGTGCTACTGGAAGGAATTTTTTTATGGACATTGTTGGCCAAAGATAGTGTGGTAGTTAACAGAGGATTAGATGAATTCCTGCATGATGGGTCTGTCATTGGCTTTGAACTAGGACAGATAAATGTTTCTAGGCAGAATACCAGGTTTTAGGGGCAAATATTTGGGGATAGTTGTAGTCTTCCATGCCCTGCTTTGTGGGCTTGCTGGAATAATGGGGCTGACAATGTTGAAAACAGGATGCTGGGTTAGATGGAACCTTGATCTGATCTAGCATGGCTGCTATTATTTTTCCGAGCCACGTCCGAATACTGTTTTCCCTCCTCTTCTTTTGTTGGATCATACATCTGTGATCCCAAGGAAGCCACAATTTTCCTAAACGTTTAGAAAGGCTTGAGCAGTTTGTTTTTTTAACTTGGGGCCCCCTTGCCCCTCCTGACTGAATTGTTAAAAAGAGCTGTAGCAGGGCTGCGTAGGAAGCAAAATATGGACTTGCAGGTGCAGCTGCTGCTGCCTTGTCTCTTTCCCTCTTTTTTCAGATTGGTCTCCTTATGAACCTAGAGACATTGTGCATAGAGAAAGAAAGGAGGAGGGTGGGGTAGCTGTAGCCCTGGGGCTTTGCTTACCTCTGAAACTCATTAGAAAATATACCGTATTTTTCGCTCTATAGGACGCACTTTTTCCCCTTCAAAAATGAAGGGGAAATGTGTGTGCGTCCTATGGAGCGAAGACGCCATAGCCCTGCGACCCTCTCCCAGCTGGAGAGGTAACGCGGGGCTATGGCAGGAGCCTCTATAGCCGCGTGTCACCTCTCCAGCCGGGAGAGCGCGCGCAGGGCTAAAGCAGCCCCCCGCGACCCTCTCCCGGCTGGAGAGGTGACGCGCGCCTATGGCAGGAGCCTCCATAGGCGCGCGTCACCTCTCCAGCCGGGAGAGCGCGCGTGGGGCTAAAGAAGCCATAGCCCCGCGACCCTCTCCCAGCTGGAGAAGTGACGCGTGACTATGGCAGCAGCCTCTCTGCTGCGCCTTTCCGCTGCTCCCTGACGTCTTTGGGGCTGGTGGTGGGCTTCCCCCCGCCAGCCCCAAAGAGCAGGTCGAAAGGAACCTGAAGCCTGGAGAGCGAGAGGGGCCGGTGCGCACCGACCCCTCTCGCTCTCCAGGCTTCCAAGGTAGCCACCTGAACGCACCTTAAACGGCACCTTGTTTTAGAGCGGGAAAACAAGAGGGGGAAAATTCTCCCACTCTCTGCGCAGCGCCTCCTGCCGCTTCACTGAAGGGGCGCTGGGCAGAGAGCGGAAGAATTTTTTTCCCTTGTTCTCTCCCCTCTAAAACAAGGTGCGTCCTATTGTCCTGTGCGTCCTATGGTGCGAAAAATACGGTAAATAAGAAGGACTTGACTACTGCCTAGTAAGGTCAAGGAAAAAAAGTTACATTGAGTTTTGTTTTTAATGGGTGTTTGTGCATATGTGTTAGGCATTTTTGTTTGGAGAGTGTTTTGCCTGCTTTTTGGTGTCTGCTTCTTGTTTTAGTGTGTATATGTGATTACTATTCTTTTTCTTTGTTTGGAAGGGATATACGTAGCTGGGGTGTACGTTGTGCCTGTGGATATTTGTTTGTGTTATGCAGTGTTGCTCTGAACACCACTAGCTTTCCTGCTGTGAAGTTGATATTTTTCTTCTTTTTTATAAATAAATTTTATTGGTTTTACAATTTCAACTTCAACAATTATTTTCCATCAAGTAAAATTAAAGATACAAAATAACCAACATAAAAAATAAAAAGTGAAATAAAAGTAAAGAGAAGCAAAGAAAAGAGAAAGAAGAAAAGGAAAAGGAAAAGAGAAAAAAGAAAAGATCTTTTCAGAGGTTCTCTTTAACCTCCTGACTTCCCTCCATTTCCTTTCCTGGTTCATTGAATATATACCTTTTCTGCATAATTTACGTAAACCTCTTTTTCTTATCCTTATTGTTTTATCCTAAATGCATGCCATCAAATTTTGCTATTTCAATTCAAATTTCCTTCCATAAATTTTATCTCAGCTTAACTACTTGCAAATGTTTAGTCAGAGCCTGCTAGTGTTTCTACTTGTTTACAATATTTTTATACATATACAATAAATGCTTCCCATTCTTTTTTAAATTTCTCATTGTCATTGTCTCTGAGCTTTTCCGTAAGTTTTGCCATTTCTACATAGTCCATCATTTTCATTTGCCATTCTTCTATTGTTGGCATCTTGTCTTCCTTCCACCTTTGAGCTAGTAGGATCTGGGCTGCTGCTGTTGCATACATAAACAGTTTCTGAAGTTTATATTTTTTCTGGTGATCATGCCAGTTTCTCAGATTTTCAAATTTAGCCCCAGCAGAAAATGGTTGGGGGTGCCTGATTTAAGTGGACTGTAATCCTTTAGTCAAGAATAGATATTGTTAGATATGGTTTCCTGAATTTTGTTTTGCAATGTTGCTTTATTCCTAGATTGTCTTGTCCAGTGCAAGACATCTAAGATCTTCCAGTTCTTTAATACATTGAAAGGTACTTTTAAAAAGCCCTGATTCTAAAGTATCATGTAGCATAGCTGTTTTAATAGTGCATTGGTAGTGCATTCCACAGTGAAATGTTAGCACAGGATACTGGCAATAAAATGTACGTTCATTTATCCTATTTATTTCCTGCTTTACAGCTAAGATTGGTTTCTCACGTAGAATGATAAAAATCCATCCCAAACATAGTGCAAGTTATTCATGCTAAATTGATATGTACCGTATGTATTTCTTTCGGCCTCTGATAGCATGCCTCGGGTTTCAGACCTGGTTTTGCCCCCAAAGGGAGGAGGCAAAATGAGATTGAGGTGGCCCTGGAGCCTGGCTGATGTCACAGATGGGACAACTCACAAATGTAGCCCTTCTGTTCTTCTGCTGATGGGCTGCAGGAGTCTGATACAATGTGTCACTACATATGTCACATTTGTACCAGTATTGTGTCCTTTAGATACTCAAACAGACATTCCTAAGTATTTTTCAATGTAAATACTTTAATTACAACCAGCATCAGTAGCACTGTGTCAAGTCAGAATTACTTCTAGATTTAGCTTCTGCTATTGGAGATCAGATAGATAACCATATTGAGATTTGTCATAAATACTACAGATTGTGGAGTGGAAAGTAGAGTGGAAAGTAAGGTAATGGGAAGAACTACAGTTATAGAAGTTGTTCTGCTTTCATGTTTTTCACATATTTTCAGAATATTCAGAGATAATATTTTCCATTCATAGTACTGTGCCATAGTACTAGCTGCCTTAACAGTCCATTTAGGGCTGATAAATGGGATAAAACACCTCAATAAAAACAAGGGCATTCATATAGCTATAGTTTGTCAATGCATAGTATATTGACAACACAAGATGCAATCTTTTAACACTTGTTGTAAATAACACTAAAAGAGTGTGCTTATTTTAAACATTTCAGGCATATGTGGAAATGTAGTAGAATTTACACTCAAGTTTTTAAGTTTGTTCTTCTGTATTCTTAACATTCACAATAAATAGCATGAGAGAGGCTTCTAGTGTTTATATGAAAAATGATTATTAAAGTTTGATTTGTACCTCTGTGGGAACTTTAGAGACGTGTGGACCTTCAAGCTGCTCTTGCTCTCCAAGATTGGATAGTTTCTCCGCCCTCTGGTGGCATTATAGTACCTTTATAGAGTCTGTTGTTGTTGTTGTTGTTGTTGTCGTTGTCATAGTTTACTGTGATGTATGTAAGAGCAATTATTATACTCTGGTTTCTGGTACAACATGGTGTGGTTGCTACTGTGCCATAACAAATCCTAGTCTCCTATGCACCCCCATTTTTCCTTTCCTTTACCCATCTTGCTGACAAGAATGAGTTGAGTCACGTGAGCCACAGAACTTGCTTTGTCTTAATAATGCAGGAACACTGCAGCAGTGTACATCTTGCTATAGCAGTATTCACTGTGATGAGGATTGAAGGTGCCATTCTTGCCATTATGCCTATAACTTCTTGGACCTTGTGTAATACAATGTTGTCTTGCAATGCATGCTGATTTAAGTTTTACAAATTCATACAAGGCTTCACTTTCCAAGAATGTTGAAATAAAAACAGTGTAGAGTGCCTTTCCATTGCATGGTGGAGAATAGAACCAGGCTTCTCAAATCACTCCCATTATTCCTTACCTTGGCAAAAGTATGCTTCTTGACATAACCCACATGGTTTTTTAAACTTTGTTGGTAGGTAATTAGATTTTTATATTTGTGCATATTTTGAATTTTTGTATTTCTCAGTGATTTTTCTACTTTCATTTTTCAGCAGTATGTTGACCTGTGGGTTATTTGATAAACAAATGCAATGAGCAGCTTGACTATATAAATAATTTTAATCTGATGTTTTATTAAAAAGTGGCACATAGGTTTTTAAAAATATAGAAAAAATACATGTACTTTCCAGTATGAATGATCATGGAACTGTCTGCTATATATAAATTATCCCACATGATAGGTATTGAAACATAATAAAAGCTTTGGATTTGTGTGTATAAATTATTTTTTAACCTACTGGTAAATTCTGTTCTTGTAATCCATGTACAAACTCTAAATAACATCCATCTATGATTTGGAACAAATTCTAATCTCAGTTTATTACATATGACTAACCATGTCATTTGTTCATACCTCCCATTCTCCATGCTGTGTTCTGCTCTTGGCTTATCTATGATCCCTGAGACAGTTACTTTAAGCATCTGTGAACATTAGTTTGACAAGAAATAGGTGCTTTTTCAACATCAGCCCCATCTTTTACAAAGTTCCTGTTCGTTGATAGTTCCTGCTTTTATTGTCACTCTTACTGGACAAACGTTTCCAAAGAGTTGAATCTTGGGCCTCTTAAAAACCAGTCTTTAATTTTATCCATCCACAATTGTGTTGCTTTGATTTGCTATCATTCTTGTTCTGTATCTCCTTGAGAGCAGGTAATGATTGTTCTATTGATAGAACTTATCTGACCCAAAGAGATAGGGAAATCAGCACACAGAGCCAATGGGTTAGGTTTCTGTCCTCATCTACCAGCATTCTCAAGATATGAATATTTTTAGCCTTCCTTTCCCTCAATCCCAGTTTCTTCAATTTTCATTCTAAAGAGCAACAATTTTTTTATCATCACGTGAGATACAGATTTATTCTCAGCGATTTCTTTTTCACAGACTTGGGTCCTGGCCTCTGATTTCTCCATCCGTTGCTCCACATTCACCATGCGCCTGTCTAGTTTTCCACCTTTTGATGAGAGGTTCTCTACCTTGCATTCCAGTGAGGACAGTGTGTCTCGCATTGCCCTGAATTTACATGAAGTGACCATCAGCTTAAGGGGGGATCTACTGTGCTGCACTGTGGAGAAGCCCATCGAACTCATGAAGATAGACAAGATGATGACCTCTCATGCCAGGGCGGAAGAGCAAATGGACTAAAGACATTGTTCTTGTTTGGGGCATAATTTGCTCTAATTTGCAGTTGCAGATATGTTGGGTAACTTGAATGAGCCCATCAATACAACAATGCTAAACTGTCAAGATAGTAGCCTATTCATGTTCTGTCTCTCACATCTTTCATCCTCTACATTCTTTGCCCTGTAAAGATTACATCATAATTCATTTTAAACTCAGATTGTGGCACAATTCAGCAGTAATGAAGAATGCACCAGTTTGGAGAAATAACTCTTAATGTTCAATGCAGAAATGAAAGCCAAATCCAAGTTACTTACCTCTTCTTTCAAAGTAAGCATTAGCATATTAGGGTAGGTCTCTAGCTGTACTTTGTGATCTCTGTGTACAACTTAGCATGTTCTTGTACACTGTAACTCATTCCCGTATGTTTTGCTCATAGTTGGTACCTGGTTAGTTTGTTAGGGCAGTTCTTTAACATAAATCTGCCTGGCTCAGACTTAAAAGCTTGTCTCTTGTTAGGTAATCTCAGATGGCCATATATTATGGACAAATAATGAGCAAAAGAAATTCGAGACGTAGAGGGAGGTTGTTGACCATCAAATGAGAGAAGTTTGTAGGGGTTTTTTCTGTTTAAATAGTGTACTTGAATGAACTACATATTGCATATGTTATTCCCATTTTCTTTTTATTTGTACTGCTTTAATAACAGGTAACTATTTTCAGACAAGGAATAGTCATTGCATTGAATTTAAGTATCTCTGTAAATATGCTTAAAGGATTAGGCAAGATGGGCAGGAGGAAATCTTATTTTATAGCAAAGTTAAAAGGAGATTTCATAGATGAAGTGTAACTTCAGTCATAAAATGTTCCATATTTGCTATGTTTAAATCCAAACTTTAACAAGTTCACATAGCTGCTTTTCCCTTTGTAACTGTGGTAGCACTTTTCCAATTCCCCACAGAATAAATTTGTGGGAAATGAGTTCTTTGAAAAGTGCAGTAAGTGTACATGTGTGCATGGCTCTCTTTCTACCATGAAAAAAAGTTGCCACTCTGCAGGGTTGGTTGAGGAGCCAAGCATAAGTTTTATGCTTTCACAAGGCCCTTTCTACTTGGATTTCACCAAGATCAGCATGCAAAAGAGAAACATTTAGATAGAGCCCTCATAAGTAATAGCAGCAAGGCATTGCTAAGGGACATTTTTGCTTTAGAAAGTCTTCTCATAAGATTTTCACAATTGTAGCTCATGAAACCAATTTGTAGACTAAAACCAAAGACTTCCATTTTGGGCTCTACATTCCAGTCTTCTTTCTGTTTGGGTCGTTATCTTACACTTTTGTGTGGGATATTTGGGGGGGGGGGGAGGAAACGCTACTGTGAATTTATGAGAAGTGAAACTTGAATTGTTACTATTTTTAGTTATCACTCTGGAATGCAGACATAAAATCTTTAGATTGCTAAATAATAAAAATTGGAAATCTATTTTAATAAATTATCAAATCCATTTTAGGGCAATACTTATATTTGGCTGAGGAAAGTCTCACAAAATAGTGTGAAAGCTTTTGAGTACTTCAGAACTCTTTATCAGGCTGGATGATAAACTCAGCAATTTGGGGTTAGGGTTAGGGGAAGAAAGAGAAGAAAAACCAAATGAGTTGATGTTGAAGGCATGTTGCCTGCATATGATCAGTCTTAAAATGAAATTGGGAAGGCGACAGCAGACATTCAAATAAGACTGTTTATGTGCTATGCAGGTATCAGATTTCTCAAAGGCCTCCTGAGAATAAGAAAGATTAATAATGGCTAGTCCCCCATCTGGAACCACCACAACTGGCGGTTTCCCATGTTTGTTTCCATCCATAGGCTCCTTACCAGGTAGAAAACAGAAATGGAGAAAAACTATTCAGTTTGTATGTTGGCCACACACTTGCACCCTTCCCACCTTAGTGCTTAGTCTACCATATAGTCTGTTGAAGAGTTATGGAAAACTCAAAAGCTTACACACTATTTTGTGGTATTTTGGTAATAAAGGTAATTCCTTAATACGCATTGTGGTTATTAATTTTTGTAGGCCAACACTGCTACCCTTACTTTAATAAAATAACTTTAAATATTATATTAACTTCTTATGAAAGTAATTTATTTTTAACCATTAACTACAATATAGCTAAAATATTTCTCAAGCAGGTGCAAGTGAACTGGACTCGCCAGATGAAGATAATCCAGAGTCTACACAAGTGAATGGAATTGACTTGGAAATCTCTGTGCCATCAATGGCTGAAATTGCATCTTGCAGTTATGAAGCCAGGTAAGAGGAAACTATTTCCTGTTAGTTGTGAATTGCAGCTTTTCCTCTCATTTTCCTATGTAGATGTCCACCTCACACGTTCAGGACAAGAGAAGAAAGAGGATGAGAGAACAGCTCTCATGCTACAGCTCTTCAAAGAGAGCATATGTATCCTCATTCCCTTGCAGCTCTGTATCGCTAAAATGCCCTTCCACAAGGCAGACAATTATTTTCCTGGGTTTTCATTTTCAAGTTGCTCCCTAAAACATACTTGTTCACTGTGATTTATCTCTATAGAACTCACCCTGCTTTTCAGTAACTCTGAAGTTATACATATGGGATTAGGCTCCAGCTAGCGCACCAAGTTAGTTGAATAGCAGGGGTTTGTGCCTGTGCCTCACTTCTGTGTTGTCCCTGGATGATAGTTCATCAAATGGAATGCCATCGCCACCTAGCATCCAAAGGTGGGGAATGCACACAAAGTCTAGGAAGTAAGCATTCCCTTGAAGACCTCAACACCAATTTATTTCCTGTTCAGCCAAGGCAATTTTCCTCAGTCTTAGTTTCTGTTTTTGTCCCTGATCTCCAAAAATACATCTTAATTGCCTGGCTGGAGAATAGCGAGAGGAGTGTGTGTGTATGTGTAAAGAAGCCTACTGTAAAAGAGGCAAAATTTCCCTTTGTTGCACCACACTCTTCTGCTTCTAAATTGTATGGTGTATTGTGCTGACCAGACCACTGTCAGATTTGAATCCAGGCTAGTTGCCAGAAGCATTGTACATTCCTTATATAAAGTCAACGTGGAAAAAAGTCAAGTTCTAACTTGTGACAGTAAATGGTCTGATATATTGTTGTTAGGATTTCACCACCATTATCAGCAATTTCTTGGACATCTGGCCTCACATTTACATACATTGACTTTTGTAATGTATCAGTAATCTGCCTCTTTGAGGGCACTTTATTATCCCCAGGTGCAAGAACAATGAAAAAATCCAAATCCGTAGTTGTTTTAACTTTATAGACTGTTAATATTAAACCAATATTATTGGTCTTTTTTAGGCAAGTTGGTATAAAGAATGGAATGTTCTTTGGACAAGCAAGACGATTGTGTCCAAATCTTCACGCTGTGCCCTATGACTTTCAGGCATACAAAGAAGTTGCACAAAGCATGTATGAAACCCTGGCAAGGTAAAACAAGTATTGGGAAATTAATTATTTTTCTTTTTGATGTGGTTTCAGATGCTCCTGCAGACATTTCATTAATAATCTGTTTTAATTTAAGAGAAATCTGTGAGTTTGCCTTTAAACTGTTATCTGTAATGCTGCATGCTTTGGAAACAAAACCTTCAATGGGGGAGATGCTTTAGAGGTTGCACTCCAGAGTATTTTTAAAATAGGATTTTCAAGATCAGTTTGATTCAGCATTGGCTGACCAGGTAAAGAATTCCCAGTGGATTTGGAGAACCTGGTTCATATTTGAATGTTATATTAAAAAAATAGTGTTTACCTGGAATTCTAAGATCTAAACTTAGACCTGGCTTGATGCCTCATTTCTTATTCAGTTGTTTGGCCCATTCACCTTAAAAATGTAGTGTTTGGAGCTACTTCACACACTAAAAACTGAGTGTGGATGAGGTGAGGTGAACTTTCTCCCCTTCTCTTGAGGTGGAGAGAAGTTCATAACATGGCAGGGTACCAGGAAGTTAAGGGTGGATGGTTCAGTTCCCCACATTTGCTTTCACCTTTTGGGTAAAAAGAAGAGCTCCTTTTCCCACTTGTTTATCTGAGCAGAGGCATCGTGTTTCCATCTCATCTGGACTGGTCCTAATGCATCAGATTTTCTGTTGATGTACCCTTTAGATATTACTTTGAGTTAATGAAATGATTGTATCAAATGCTTGGAATAAGACTAGTAAAACTTCTCAAGCTCACACTTTACTAACATGAATTTAGTCCTAAGAAGGAAAGTAGTATTGCCTATGAATTTTCTAGTGCACAGTTATATATTTAGGTTCCATAGAATTAGAAGACAAGACAGTTGGGGAGATTTTATTTGTCCCGTGTTTGGTGAGCTGTTGCTGCTGTTTCACTTCCTTTTACTTTGTGTTGATAGCTATACTCATAACATTGAAGCAGTCAGTTGTGATGAAGCACTAGTTGACATCACTGAAATCATTGCAGAAACCAGATTGACAGCAGAAGAATTAGCAAGTGTTATCCGTTCTGAAATAAAAGCCAAGACCAAGTGTCCTGCTTCCATTGGAATAGGTTAGTTCATGATTTATACTAAAAAATAATAATCTAAACAATGTTAAGATGGGTTTAAATGTCAACTTAATACAAATGTGCACTTATTACAAATGTTTGCCTGGGCTTTACATGAGGGTTAATCCAGCTATATTAAGCTAATCTGCTGATTTGTAATGTATTTTGTACTTACTTTATGAATGTAATTTTATTGCTGGTTTTATCTTGTTCATTACCATAATATTTTTTCTTAATGTTGACATTATAGAAACTTCTGCAGGTAAAATAATGACATTATCATTAATGCACACCTTAATATACACACATCCTTATCAGTTTTCACATCCTACATTGAATGCATGGATGGATACAGCAGAATCATTTCCCTGCTTCAGGCCTTCCATGCTCTCAGCTTGACATGCTTGTGGATCCTGTACACTGGATTCAGAACACTGGAAAACCAGACGGACACTTGGATGTCACTAGTGAAGTTGGGGTACAGAATTCCATTCATCCCTCCCCATGTAACCACCTCCACATTTTAGTGCAGTATGCATAAATTCTTCGTATTCTCCCGTAGCTGCTACTGACATTCATAAGAACATAAGAATCATCTTGGATTAGACCAAATGCACTTGTAGTCCAGCATCCTGCTTTCACAGTGGCCAATCAGATGCTTATGTGAAGTCCGCATATGGGACCTGAGTGCCACAGCAATCTCCCTACATGTGAATCCCATCAACTGGTATTCATAGGCATGCTGATATACCAAAGTGTGAATTAATATTTTTAATAACAATTTGGATTTATTCAGCTACATTCTATTTGTCATTTTTTTAGGTTCAAACATTTTGCTGGCTAGAATGGCAACGCGCCGAGCAAAGCCAGATGGACAATATCACTTAAAGCCAGAAGAAGTGGATGATTTTATCAGAAGCCAGCTTACTAGCTATCTTCCAGGTAAATTTATGCTAGTATAATCACTCCCAGTTTTGTATAGAGAATCAGTCATTGTTCTCTCAGCTCCCCTCCCAAGACTCTGCCCTGTGGAACACAACTCTGAAAGTGATTATCCCTTACTAAATTTCTATAAGCATTTGATTTATGATCATGCTGGGTGAGAAATGCATACAACACTCTCCAAAGCTTGATAGTGGCTGTGGCTTAAAACGTTTTCATTTTGAGCTATTTATCTCTTATAAAATGTACAAGCAAGGCAAAAGAACACATTTGTACCCTTTGAATATGTCAACATTCAGGTATGAGTATGAATTTTATTATTACGGTCACAGACCAGTTCCGGCTCACTTACAATATCAGGAAAATCATAAAACACAACAGGAATACATTGAATTGCAATTGGGTATAACAGAGACAATTCAGATATAGCGGCAGTTAAAAATATATATTAAATCTTGATCACTAAAATATAACCTAAAATTGTCATTTAAAACCTTAATCGTTTTGGTACAACATTCATGTGTTTTACAGTCTCTAGGGGTCTTTTTACTTAGAGCTCAGAATTATTTTAGATCCTGTAATATGTGGTGTTTCTAGTTGCTTCCCGAAACATGAATGCCAGAATTTGGCATCACTGTTGCTTGTTGTACTAATAGTTTCTCGGCAGTCATAAATATTAATACACGTTTGTTTTCTTAAGTGAATTACATTTCCCAGTTGTAGACTTCAAAAGCAAAAATGTATTTATTTTTTCAGGAGTTGGTAGGACAATGGAATCCAAGTTGTCATCTTTGGGTATAAAAACTTGTGGAGATCTGCAGTGTGTCACAATGTCAAAGCTTCAGAAAGAATTTGGCCCCAAAACAGGACAAATGCTCTACAGATTCTGCCGTGGTTTGGATGATAGGCCGGTTCAAAGAGAGAAAGAGAGAAAATCTGTTTCAGCTGAGATAAACTATGGTATAAGATTTACCCAGGTAAAAATAATCATAACTTTTGTGCAGTAATAAGTCAGTGTCTTAAAATAACTTGTCTGTATTGCAGCTATTTAGCTGCATTTTTTCTATGTTTAATTCTTGTCCGTAGCTCAGTGGTAGAGCATCTCCTTTGCATGCAGAAGGTCCCAGGTTCAAACCCTGCTTCTCCAGCTATAGTTAGAGGAGGTCCCTTTCTGAAATCCTGCAGCCCCACTGCCAATCATTGTTGATAATACTGAACTAAATGGACCAGTGGTCTGATAACCTCCCTGTGTTCCTAATGCTGAAATGTATGACCTTTAGGCAGATAGCATATTCTTTCACCTGACCATAAGTAGTGTATACCAGTGGTTTTCAAATAATGTTTGGGATTTCTTGCATGACCATTAGAAGGTTCTTATCAACAATAGCTGAGTACACTCGCTGTAATGCATACTAAGGTGCCCTCTTTGCTTATGCAGGGCACTGGGCACATCTGCCAAATTTCACCCTCACCCTATGTAAGGGTGTGTGCTCTGTTTAAGTTAATGCAGAAGGTAGGAAGTTTAAAAGCGTGTACAGTTGACCAAGTGAGCCAACTAATGAATATGTTTTATAAAAAATAAATGCAAGGGGTGGAATTCAGAGTCAGTGCTCTTCCATTCTGTCTATGCAAGCATTTCAGCCCACCAGATGAAAATATCTCCCCTCTCCTGGGTACCTTTCTGGGAATTCTAGCAACACCTGCCCCAAGCCAGTTTTGGGGCATGGGCGGAAAGCCCCATTGCACAGTGGAAGTCTGTTGGCGCAGCTTGTTTTGTTTTGTGAATCCTGCCTATGGTTTATAAATATTGTGGATTAATTCTGTCAGTACAACTTTCAGTATTAGACTGTCCCCCCCTTACTTTTTTACAACCCATTTTATTTATTTCTAGCCAAAAGAAGCAGAAGCTTTCCTTTTGAGTCTTTCAGAAGAGATCCAACGTAGATTGGAAGCTGCTGGTATGAAAGGCAAACGATTAACTCTCAAAATTATGGCCAGAAAAGCGGGGGCCCCAATAGAACCTGCAAAATTTGGAGGCCATGGAATCTGTGATAGTATTGCCAGGTAAACAATTTTTCAAATAATTGTAGACCTAGTTCTGTAAAGTAATGTGAACTTGAACATAATCTTTCTTGGTGTTATGTCCTAGACTTCTTAAGCAGGTACTTTTTCTTTCTTTTTTATATAGTGCATACATTTTACTGATCTGTTTCTGATTTGCTTCAGTGAATGACATAACAGATGAACATTTTTGTGGGATATACAAGATGCCTTGTAAAAATTAAATTGCTAGTTAATTGTGGACAATAAACTGACTAAAACAACCTACTCTGCTGATCTTCTCTTTTGTCATGTTCTACAGCCTTTGCATGACAGGAGCCTATAAAACATTGTCATCATAGTATAAGCATTTAGGGGAAGACTGTAGTTCCCTATGCTGGTTACAAATCTAAGCTTTATGCAGTTTTCTTACTTCTAAAAATGGTTCAATGACTTACATACTGGTTTCCCTTCAGCCAGCAAGTATGGTACATAGGGTTTAGGCTCTTTGGACTAAGGAACACATTCTGAATTTTCAGAGAATGCTGAGAGCTCCAGTCAAAAAAGGCTGCCATGGAGGCATGACATGACAAAAATGTCTGCTGTGGAAGGGGGCATAACATAAAATTAGAGTACAATCATTGCTAATTTTCTGCCCATAATCTCGTGCTTAACATGAGGACTTAACTGTGTCCTGCTGCTCCCAATTGTGAAGATAGTTTTTTAAAGGCACAATAGCCCTCTTTTCCCCAATGCCAAGCCTAAACCAAAGCATAGGTTGCCATCCTTTACCTACTTCTTGGGAGCAAGCCCATTAAACATAAAGAGTCATGCATATTAGTACTACTGTATGCTGTAAGTTAACTATACAGTGAATTCTTAATAAATTCCTGGACATCAGCAGAAGGCATATCTAAGTCTCTTTGCAAACATTTAACAATATAAAAACGTAAAAGAAAACAATAACATCATAAAAAATTAAAAACAAGTTCAAAAAGAAATTAAAAACAAATGAAACACTGTTTGGAGAAGTATTTACTCTTGCCTATGTTGAATCTCCTGCCATTGGATGCTTTAGAGTTCTTTTTCTCTTCCCCTCATAATAGTAGAACTCTATACCATATTTTTTTACTCTATAGGACGCACTTTTTCCCCTCCAAAAATGAAGGGGAAATGTGCGTGCCTGGAGAGCCTGGAGAGCGAGAGGGGTCGGTGTGCACCGACCCCTCTCGCTCTCCAGGCTTCAGGAAGCTATCCGCAAGCCTTTGGAGCGCGGCGGGAGTGCCCGCCACGCTCCGAAGGCTTGCGGATAGCAGCCTGCTTCCCGAAGCCCGGGGAGCACTTCGCAGCGCACCCCGGGCTTCCGGCAGATATCCGCAGGCTTGCGGATAGGAGCCTGTTCTGGGGGCTGGGGTTGGGGGAAGCTCGGGCTTCCCCAGCCCCGCGTCTGGGGGGGGGGGATAATTTTTTTTCTTTATTCCCCCCCCAAAAAAAACTAGGTGTGCCCTATGGGCCGGTGCGCCCTATAGAGCAAAAAATACGGTAATTGCACAGTCCACACCATGCATAAGTTTATAAAACCTCTATCATATCCCCCTTACCTTTGTTTCCCATGGTTGATTGATCATTAGCAACTATTATTGGCAGGCATTCTGATGTAGTGTATAGCTATTGCAAGTAGTAGCCATTGATCAATAACTTAATGCATTTTAAAATGTGTGTTCTTTGTAGGACTGTGACTCTCGATCATGCAACAAATAGTGCCAAAGTGATTGGTAAAGAAATGTTGAACATGTTCCACACGATGAAGTTGAATATTTCTGATATGAGAGGGGTAAGTGTTAAATCACTGAAATTGCCAAGCACGCTCGCTCGTGCGCGCTCTCTCTCTCTCTCTCTCTCTCTCTCTCTCTCTCTCTCTCTCTCTCACACACACACACACACACACACACACACACACACACACAAACACACACTCTTCTGCAAAAGTATTTACTATTATTTAAGCTCAATTTTTCTATTAAGGTTACAGTATAAGCAGGGTGATAAAATTACAAATCAACGTCATTGAAAACAGATCAGGTTAGTACTTGGATTTGAATTAAAATGTGTCTTTAAGTGTTTGAGAGACTGGACAGTGACAGTCAAAATATTTTTATTTAAATGGGGATATCCACTCTTGAGTAAAATCACAGACTTCCAGAAAATAACCTGTTTTGAAAGGCCAATATCTCCATTTTTAGATTTCGTTGAGCTTATTATACTTATGTTTGGTTCTTCTTGGTCAGAAAGCTATCGAGTATACTGCTTACTTATTATATTATAAGAATTTAAATACTCTCCTATAAATAATGTTTAAAATATTAACTACATTATTTGTTGAAAATAGTTTCTGTTTATAAACAATGTGCCTTTTTGTTTCTTTTTAGGTTGGAATTCAAGTACATCAGTTAGTTCCAGCTAATAAAACAACTTCAGCTGTTTCCTCTCACTCATCAGTACATTCTGGATTTTTACCTGGTGGAGCTAATTCCATCATTGATCTTCTGCAAGTCCCAAAAGGAATAAAGAACTCAGAACAGCAGCACAAGGAAGGTCAGTAAATGGAAATTGTGCTTCCTTTTTCCTGGCTTCTTATTGACTGTGTTACACATTTTTGTTTGTAAACATTTTTTCTTATTGATAACTTCTTTGTATTTCATTAATGACTTTTAATTTTGCAATAATAGAAAGTAAAACAGAGTAGTCAGGCTCCTTTAATTGTATGTGCTAGGTATTTCTGAACAGTTAAACTTTTGTCTTTTTTTCTGCATTCATAGTATTTGTGGCTGCTGTGGATGTTGAAATATCTTCCACATCAAAAGCATGTACAATGCCAGCGTCTCTGACATCTAATGCCAATCGTGTTGCCAACAAATCTGAGCCTGTAGTCAGTCTGAATGGTTTGCACACGCCTATCAGTATAAAATCAAGACTTAATTTAAGTATTGAGGTACCATCACCTTCCCAGGTAAAATTTTCTTTCTGGTAAGAACATTGTAAAGAAAGGTCTGAAGTTTTTCTTGCTCTTTCTTAATACAAAGCTAATAATGGATAAGATCCATATTTTTATTCTCTTCCCACCCGGTGTGTGATACGTTCCATGAGTCTTTGGAATGCCTCAAGCAATAAATGTGAACACATTACTATTTAAAGTGCAGTCCCATACATGTCTACTTGGAAGTAAACATTTTAAAAGGTTAATGGGATTTACTGCCATGCAAAAGAATATAGAATTGTACCCATTAGCATTTCTGTTGGGCAGAATGGTTTTGAACTAGAGTTAATATTGCATTTTTAAGGGGGAATCTAGTGGCTGAGTTTTGCTTCATACTTGATGGTAATCTGATCAAAATATGGCTCTGTTTTGGGGAAAACTATGGGATCATAGGAGCTTTGAGTCATACTGAGTGGGACTGACAGAGCTCAACCTTTTGGAGAGAATGATCAGACATGACCTATATTGAGAGAACCTTAGAATTTTATTTTGGGCTGTTTTTCACAGATTATTAGAAAGAAAGGTTGTACAGTACCTCCTTCATACTGCAAAATGTGTATTGCTAAGGTATGGGAACAGTTAGTTTTCCCCAGTGTAGTTTCCCCAGTGTAGTTGAAATCTGTAGGGAAGCTTATGAGATATTAAACTTGTGGTGAAACTTTTTTTCCCTTCAAACAATACCGTAATAATTTCGTAATCATTATCCTTTGGATTAAATCTGGCCCAGTTTGGACAATCATAGCTTAATAAGCTGGAATATAAAAGATCCGCTTGTGCACACATGCAGTGCTTTTGTTTCTCCCTTTGCAGCTTTCCTGAATGCAGTTAGTCACTAATTAGCCACGGGTTCCTGTTTTGTCTGAACCAGGCTATCATGGCTATTGGCTTTGAAAAGGTCAGGATCCTAAAACATGGTTTAAGTTGGTTTAGGATCCTGATTTGGGAAACTATGGTCAAACACTTTCTGGCTTAATTGCAGCTTGTGCAAACGGAAGAATGAATGCGCTGTGTCTAAATTGGCTAATTTAACTTTTTGTTTTCATTTACATGGAAAATATATTGTAACAATGATAAAACATTAATTTAAAAGTATATAAAATCCTGCAAGAGAACATATGCAAAACACATGTTCTTGGATGGATAAGTTGTTTGCAGTTGTTAATGGCTTCTGTATGGGTTTTTGCTGTGCAGATAGCTTTTTGGCCACTAGCATATGAGAGACTTAACCTTTAAGCTGTCCCTGAGTCTTGGCTGTTATCAGCACAACAGTGCATAGAATGTGGTATAGCCACACCTAGGCATTGATTGTATGAACAATATGCTAGTGTAGAATGCTTCATGGGAAGTGATCCATAAATGAAATATGCATCCCATGCAAGCTCTTTCATTTATTTTGATTAGAACACAAATAACTAGTACAGGAGAAGAAACAGCTTCTTCAGTTATGCCTTTTGTACATAATAATACAAAATAATACAGTGGTACCTCTACTTGTGTTCACCTCTGGTTACGTATCCTTCGGGATACGTACATAGCAAACCTGGAAGTATTTTTCTGGGTTTCACCCCACACA
Organism: Podarcis muralis; assembly: GCF_964188315.1. Classification (NCBI taxonomy): domain Eukaryota; kingdom Metazoa; phylum Chordata; class Lepidosauria; order Squamata; family Lacertidae; genus Podarcis; species Podarcis muralis. Next base: position 75,066,822 of record NC_135658.1, on the reverse strand, counting down.
CATGCGCAGAAGCTTCCCCTCCAGTTGGGAATTCCTTGGGATGCGACTGGAACTCTGAAACGGATCCTGTTCGCAACCGGAGGTACCACTGTACATAATCTCCCTCTCCTCCTTGCAGATGTGTGTGGTTAAAAGTCATTTCTTCTGAAACTGAAAGATGAATGTTTTTGTTCATAGCTGGATCAGTCTGTTTTGGAAGCACTCCCACCTGATCTTCGAGATCAAATAGAGCAAATGTATTCTCTTCAGCAAGCAGAGATGTGCGATAGTAGCAAGAAGGAGCCTGTTAATGGATACAATACTAGTTTTCCTCCACAGCCTGTTGGGGCAGTTCTCTTACAAATACCAGATGTCAAAGAACCAAGCAATGATACCGGAATAAATGTAATAGCACTGCCAGCATTTTCACAGGTGAATGACAGCATGTGTTTGATAACACACTAGTAGACCTTTGCATTTAGTAATAAAGTATTTGCTCAGGGGAGGGGGGTTATAGATTTCTAGTTTCCCTGCTCTGAAGAAATCTGTACTGTCTAAAGTTACAAACAACATAGTCCTTTTTATAATTTAGACTGATGTTTTATTATAAACATTGAGTATTACAGTGGTACCTCGTGTTACGTAGCGTCCCCCTTACGAATGCTACGGGTTACATGCTCCACTAACCCGGAAGTAGATGCCCCTTGTTGCGACCTTTGCCCCAGGATGCAAGCAGAAGTCGCGCTCTGGTGGCGCTGCAGCAGCAGGAGGTGCCATTAGTGAAAGTGCGCCTCATGTTACGAGCGGTTTCCTGTTACGAACGGACCTCCAGAACGGATTAAGTACGTAACAAGAGGTCCCACGTTAATCCATTTCATAAATGAGACAAAAGTCAGAAATGTAAACATCAGTGTTATACACCATTGGTATAACCACAGATGGTTGTTTCCTTGCTTAGGTGGACCCTGAAGTTTTTGCTGCACTACCATCAGAGTTGCAGGAAGAGCTGAGACAGGCATATGATCAAAGACAGAAACCTATAGGGGCAGTTTTCCAGCAAAGTACCACTGGTAAGTCTGTAGTAGAACTTTGTCAAATAATGTTCACTGTAATGGAAATAACTGGGTGAGGATCATCTCTTTAGTCATTGTGTGCTCGATAACTCTCACTCCTTTTACTCCCATTAGCAAAGAATCCTTTGCCGAACTTGAAGCCTGTTACAAAAAACAAGAAAAGAAGTAGGAAAAAAAACCAGGTCAGCCCAGTAAAAAAGAACCACAGTCCTTTAAAAAACAAGCTATTTGGGAGCCCTGCAAAAAGTACGGCAATTTCTGTTGGGAGCCCACAAAAATTAATAGATGACTTCTTGAAACAGGAAGGAGGAACCACTGACAACTCTCAGGTAACTTTATTACAAATAAATACAGCATTCAAATATTTTTAAGCTAATGTTTTATTGTTTGCTTGTCTTGTCATGAGGTTTTTAGTGCTTGAGCTGCTTTTTTAAGGTTTGGAGTTGGGAAGATACAGAAGAAAAAAATTCACATGTGCAGTACTACTTGTGTATTTTGTTCATAAACAGGTGGAATTGGCACAAACCACAGCAAATACTTCCACCCCATCCGTTTCACAGCCACTATTGTATGGCACTACTAAGGCCCCTAATCTAGCTGGAGCTGTTGAATTCAATGATGTAAAAGCCTTACTCAAAGAATGGATTACAACCATAGCAGGTAAGCTTGTAGTTTTTTCATTGAATTGTGTTTGTATGGAAATACTTCCAATGAAAGAAATAGAATTATCATTTGAAAGTCTGAACTGGAAGGCTTTGTCTCTCTACTGGATACCACTAATTGCCATTTGACAGACATCACTCCATATTAGGGACCCCTATTTCTTTCCTTTCAAATACAGTGATTTTTGAATGTCTCCATTGACAAACATTTCAGTTTTTGAATGCTGTAAACCTGGAAGTAAATGCTTCAGTTTTCAAACATGCCTCGGAAGTCGAACATGCCACGCACTTCCTTATTGTTTTCCGTATTGAGTTTTTGAACATTTCAGAACTTAAATGGTCTTCTGGAACTGATTACGTTTGAAAATGGAGGTACCACTGTATAATTTTATTTCCATTGTCTTACTGGGGAAAAGTAATACTTTAGCAGTAATAAGCATGTGCAACCTTATTCTCTTTGTTGCTTGGGAAAGATGGGCTCTCGTGTAACTCTTCTGTAATGTCCCAAGGGCGTTCACATTTCTGAAAGCATCATTTGGGCCATGGTATCTCTTAAAATATTGGTTTCAAATTGCATAATGATCAGATATTACAGACCTGAGATGGTTACTATTTGTAGGAAGCAGTGGCTCTGCAAATGTCTGATAAATCCTACAGTCATCAACAGCTCAATATTAATAATAGGTAAAATTTTCCATATTGATCTGTGGATAAAGATAGTTTGTCAGGAGTACAGGTGCAGTCTTAATGTCATGTTCACGCCAAAAGCCAGACAGTTCATGGTCTAAAGATGAGTTTGTCTGAGGACTGAAAGAGGTTTCACTGAACAACCTTCTCCAAGAAGGGAAAGGCAGAGACAGAACTTTACTTAGCTAGGGAATCTTTATACAAGGAGGGCTTTAGTTGCCGCAGCAGCAGCCACCGCCAGATAATAGCAGATTATAAATGTGTGCGTCACACTACCCTTCCTGACCGAAGGCACATTTATTCCTGACATCTACTCAAGAGGTAAGTCCTGTTGAATTCATCGATGCTTACTCCTGGGTATATGGGGTTAGGATTGTATTTAATAGCCCTATGGGAACACACTAGACCCCATGCATTGACTAAAGGAACAGGAACCACCAATTGCTATTCAGATGAGCTCCAGCAAGGGAAGATCATCCTGGCCTGAACTGGATGGTATCCCTCAAATAGCTCACTTTGTCCTAGCTGGAAGATTGACCACCTTTTCTTACTTTTTCCCTCCACTTCCCTTACTTTGTGGGTCTTTTGTAGTATGTAAGGCTAGTGGCAGGACCTGTGTCTCTTTCTTATTATTGTGAGCCACAGTACCACAAGCAGGATAAAAATGCATTAAATTTTTGTCCATTTCATAGATCCCATGGAGGAAGACATCCTACAAGTTGTGAAGTACTGTACTGATTTGATAGAAGAAAAGGATTTAGAAAAGTTGGATCTGGTCATCAAATATATGAAAAGGTAGCTTAGTTTTGGGTCTTACCAATTCACATTTTGTTATATAACTTTCTTTATCCATCTGAAAAAGCAATTATGAAAGCTTGACAGAAAAAAGAAGTGTTAATTCTCATTCTCTTCATTTTGTTCCTTTTCCCAACTAAAGGTCTTTCCGTGTGCTTATTGGTTTTTTTGTTGCAAGGAATTTGGGCATTTGTTCTCATTGTAGCATTTGTTTGTGGCTACTGTATTGAGTTTTCCAGTGTCAAGCTGCCATGGTAAAATGTTCATCAGAACGTCAGCAATGCCATGTCCTTTGTGAACTTTTTGCATTAAGTTTGAGTTGTAAACAGACAAATACTTCTGACACTCACTAAAAATGCCATTGAAACTAGTTCTTCTCCCTTCCTCCCCAGCATTTTGAAAGCAGCCATGGACACCCAAGCACCTTCCTCTTCTGTAGCAAAGGGAGGTTCAGAGGGTTCCCAGTTGGCAGCAGCTGAGTTGGGGCACTGCTGCACTGCAGTGGCAAAGGAAGTGCACTCATATGTTCTTGTATAGCCTTGCCATTTAGTGCAGCAAGAGAGATTTCCATCTGCCAACCCATGGTGGCTGATTCCCATTGGGACTGGGAAGGTAGGGACCCCAACAGTAGGTGGATCTAGAATCATTGACAAGCAGAACTATAGCCAATGACAGGTGGAGCCAGGTAATGTTTGCCCCCATAGCTCTTGCCCTGCATGGGCAACACTGAGACTGAGCAGGAAGCCGATGGGCAGTGCTGCCCTATGGACTAGTAAGAAAGAAGGCGAGCAGGTGTGGGGTGGCTGAGGGCAGACTGAGGTTGGCTGGGCCATTCCCCAGTTGCCAACCATTTTGTAAAAAAACATAGGCAGTGAAAGAAGTTGAACCCCTCATGCAAAGCCCTATCAAATAAGAAGTGGGTGCCTTTGTGTTCCTTCTGTTTTTTAAAATTTATACTATTCCCCTCCCTTTAGGGATAATAGGACAGAAACTAACTCCAAGGCTAGTATAGTTCACTCTCTGGGAGGCTTTTCAGGGTGCCTGTGTTGGGACTGGGAAGACATTGGGTCCTTCGGATTCAAGCTTTCTCCTGGCAGACCCCTTTCCACAGTAGTGAGGCGGCAATCTGGCATTGGATCATCCTCTGAAGGCAGAGCGCTTTGTCTTGACTCTCTTGGAAGGGAGAGCAAATGCTTGCTTTGCCCATGAATCATCATCCAAGAGACCATAGGATCACTGGATTGTATTTATGGTTGTTTCTGTGGTATTCAGTTGCAAAGCTATGAAAATGTGTGGTGGTAAGGATCAGTTTCTAAGAGTAGACATGTTTTTCCCCCTACAGGCTAATGCAGCAGTCCGTGGAATCGGTTTGGAACATGGCGTTTGACTTCATTCTTGACAACGTTCAAGTGGTTTTGCAACAAACTTATGGAAGCACATTGAAAGTTATCTGAACTGATTTTATAGGAAGGATGTGGTGAGAGCCTGGAGCCCTCTGGTAGCTGTGCCATAAGTGCTTGTGAGGTATTTGCAAAGTGCATGATAGTAAAGCTAAGTTTTTATAAGTTGACTTTTTTTTAAAGAAGAAAGTGTTTTGTACATTTCCTTTCAAGAAAGTGCCAAAATTTGTCAGTATTGCATGTAAATAACTGTGTTCAAATTCTTTTATTGTAGTATAGAATCTATTTACAAAATGTTGGTTTATAAAAGTTTTATGGATTTTTACAGTGAAGTGTTTACAGTTGTTTAATAAAGAACTGTATGTAATTTGTACAGATTCTATTGTCTTAGTGCTCCAGTTCTATTAGAGGTAACTCTCTGAGAAAGTTATTCAAGCAACTGTTAACTCAATAATGCGATAAAATAGCATTAATGTTTAAACATTTATATATTCCACTTCTATCCATTCAAGCTTACAGACACCATACAGTGGCAAACATACCTGTTTAAAGTGGTGGTATGACAGAAATACAGTTCTTTTAAAAAGACTCTTTCATCCTCATAACCTTTTTCCAAAGTATGCTTGTTTGCATAGTGACTTTAGGAGCAGACAAGGAGTTTCTAGGTGTTGCTTCTACTGTGTTGACTAAAGGCAGTGTTCTCTTCCAGTTTCATGTAAGTATAGGATAAATTTCAACATCCTAATGATCACAGCTTATTTCCTTTTATTTAGTGATTCTGCTATTAAAAGCCCAGTGAAGTATTTGAAGGCTGCATGTGAAAGAGGCTAAAGATACGCAGTGAGATATGGCACAGTGTTCTTTAACATAGCTCAGTTGTATCCACTCTAGTGCCCTCCCATTATCCCAGACTTACTGGCTGTGTTGTTGTGGAAAGGATGCTGTTGGCTTATCTGTACCGACTTCATTGTCCTATCTGACTAATAGATATTGGGGGCCAGTGAGGAATTGAGAAGAAGGGAAGGCAAATTCTACCTTCCCTTCCACTCACCCATGAGTGGCTGCATCCCTGCAGTTACAAGGGTGAGGGGACACACATGGTTGAATAAGGGTTAGGGGTTTGTGGGTATGTTTAGCTTGAAAGTTTTCAGCATAGTGCAGGCTGGGATACTGTCATAGCTTAAGCTCCCAATTGTTCCTTAGTTGCATGTAGGATCCCGTCAAGATCTGCCTTCCATGTAGTATGTAACTTGAGCAGTGGCTGCTCACACTACATAGGATCCTCTCTAGCTTGTACCATCTAAGGTGATTTAGACTGTTGTCATATACACACTTACCCAATAATAAGTCCCCCTGAATTCAGTGGCTATAAATACTGGATTGAAGTGTTACTCTACTAGTCCCCTTGCCAGATACTGCAAACAGCTCTACAAAAACTGTTCAGTTAAGACAAGACTGCAGCAGTCATATATAGTACCAATTAAGTTGCAGCTGAACGAATTATTAGGATCAGCCACTGGTAACAATTTAACTTGACAGTTATACATGTTGCATGCTGTGCTGCCTTTATTAGAAGGTAATTTAACAGGATAATGTCCATTTTCCTTTATTTTGCAGGTCAACATTATTACAGTTTGACAAACTGTGCAAGCAAAGGCAGCCAACTATGCTTTACATCATTGTTTCACACAAAGCAAACACAGATACCCAATTACCTAATTTTTCTACCTTAAAAAATTCCTATAGGCACAAAGCAGAAAGAATGTTGAAAAATCAAGGGGCAAAAAGAGGTATGCATAAATAAACAATTCTTACATCAAAAGAAGTCCAAGAATCACAACCTCTGCAGGAATTTGGTCAATCAAATACTGCAGCACTGATCTTACCAAGTATAAAAGTGAAAGTTGAGTTCTGTCATAAAAAATTATTATTTTTTTATTTCAGATGAGAGATCTGGGAAGGGCAAACTTTAAAACAGTAGCCAGTATAAAGGGGAGGACAGTGGGGGCACAGGCACATTGGAGCCACAGGGACATGTAAATTGACCACTGTCAAACCAGTGAAAGTTACTTGGTTTCTCATGGAAAACATTTTATCCACCTATTTTCCCCCAGATGTTAATCAACAGCACACATTATAATCTGCTGTTGGTGATTTTTGTAATAGGAATTGTGGGGTTTATGCTAGCTTGCCCATTGCTTAAAAGAACTTCATATGATTTCAAATACTTTCTTTAGCTCCACAATAAGCTGCCAGTCAGACTTCTGCATTTCATCTCTGAACCAGTTTTTCAGGGCATCAATGGACTGACGACTAATCTGCAGGTAGAACACAAAATACACATTGTGATAACACAAATGAATAAGCAGCTTCAAGAAAGGTTTTCATGCATGTTTCTCCCTCTCAGACATGTCAAGTGCAAATTAACATTGCTAACTAGCAGATTTGCGCAAACCACTTTTAGTACTCAAAGACATGCCTGATCCTTCAGATGGATCATATGTGAGCTACTTAAGGTCAGGTAAGTCCTGGTAGCACATAAATGAGATGTTTTGTGCAAATACATCATTCTGAACAGAACATACAAGCAAGAATCAACTGTGCTGCATATCTACAGTAGAATATATGCTAAATACAATCAATGGTTTACAATCAATGAGACTGACAAGCAGCAAATTCAAAACACCAAAGACACTTTGATATGCAGTGCCACAAAAACAGCAGAGGAGACAGAATGAATCTGTCCCAGGACAGCTTTGCCACAGCCAAAGAAGATGGTATACTAAGATCACCATAACTCTTCTGATGGAAGGATGTAAAGGTTATGGAAACTCTAGCCCTCTAGATAATGCTGCACTGCAACTCTCGTTACGCACCACTAAACTTCTATAACAATTTCATCAGTGTAAAACTGCAGGTGGATTGAATGTTGGCTTGATTCTCTAATCTGTTTAGCCATACTGAGTATGCCATAAATAAGCACTTTGGGGTGCATGTCACTGGTACGAACCTGTGTGCTCATTCCGCATGTCCATGAAACTAAGCTTATGCAACTAAACACTCTTACAAAGACAACACTCTACTTCAAAAGAAAAAGTCGATTGTTAAGAGCACAATAAAAGAGTGCACTGAAGCATGATTTACCATGGCTAGCTCATTCCTTTTCAGGAAAGGGAGCAGCTGGCGCACCACCAGAAGCTGCTAAATGCACACACAGGGTTGCTCCTTGATGTCCACAACATGTGACTGAGTCTTTCGAAGAATGCGAGCCCATCCCACCCACAACATAAGCACCTACCTTGCTGACAAGTATATCTGTTGCTTCAAAGTGGCGCCCAAACATTTTAGGTGCTTCACCGGGAATAGGTTCTATTTTCACACAGACTTCTTGACCTTTTTTTGCGACATCCACTTGTTTGTGATTTATTTCAATACTTGTAACTATTCCAATATCAATGAACTGCAACAGAAACACAGGACATTTTAGAGCTCTTATGTTTTATTAGCAACCCAACTAATTCATAGAAACGCACAGTTTAGGATTAGAGTAGACACAGTAAATAAACTTGGCTGCTGCTAGAAATCTATATACAATCATAACAAATCAATATGCCAATATTCTATTGGCTCATCTACTAGAATGAGATGCTACAATACAAGATTACAGTATGGATTCTTACATTACCCTCCAGAACTAAGGGAGCCATGGCAATATTACCAAGACCTGTACAGAAGCTCCTACTCACACCAGTATTAATCACTTTCCTGAGGATTGTTGCTGGCAAGGGGGTCTCCTCCCAGGCTTAAGTCACTTTGTGGCCTGCTACACCTACCAGGCCTTGTTTCTAGGAGTACATGGGTGGAATTCAACGTGGCATATGATGAATGTTCTATATGTGCAAGCATTTTCGCTTGCCAGTTGGAACATACCTGTCTGCTTTGAGCCAATTTTAGAGGGTGCAGGGAGAGGAGAGGGGCAGAAAGCCCCTTTTACACAAGTAGAATTCCATGTTTGGGGCTTCTGCTGACTGGGCTTGTCAAGTGAAAACTACCCTATAATCTCTGTATTTATACCACAATGCAAGTTCAAGAACACAGCTCCTAAGTTGTTTAAGGGTACTACAGCTATGACTGTATTTAAGAGATACAATTCTAAACTGCTACATACAAGTTTTCTCTCTATTGTGCATTAAAAATGCTGTTTTATGATGTAATACCGATTATGATTTAAAACAGAATTGGGTAATCTGTGGACCTCAGACATAGCGAAACACCCACCACCACTGGCAAAGCAGTAGGGCTGAAAACATTTTAGTCAATAGGTGGTCAGTTTTAGATTAGGCAAGTTGTTAAGTCAGTATTTGAATTGGCTCCACCATTACTCATGCATTTAATTATTTCAGAAAATATTTAGGTCTTGTCAAATTTAAAATTCACAACTGCAAGGCTAAGTTAGATCTAGGGACATGCAAGCATGAAGAAAACATTTGTTACGCAGCCCAAACTTACGCTTTAGTCTAGCCTACATTCACTGCACTATTTGCTGTTCGTTTTCTCTACTGCTAATGCTGGAAGGTTACTATGCACAACACTTGCTCCTGGCAGAAATGGGAAATATGTTGATCATGCTGGCTGGGGCTGATGGGCATCGTTAGTGTAATAACATTTGGAGGGACACAGATCACCCATTCCTCCTTTATAGTTATACCATATGGTAAGTTAAGACTATACTAATATTAAGAGGCAGAGTAAAGAGAGCGAATATCCTGACTCTGGCCAGTACACAGCCTGCCATCTGTCAAGACTCACTTTAAGAAAATAGAAATACTCACATTTTTGCTAGGTACACACATGGGCGTTCCTTGTTTTACCTGACCCGCTTCCACAATGACTCCCATCACTATAGGATCTCGAGAATTAAAAATAAACTGAGGAAGTATTTTCATCTTACAAGGGAATACCGCTATATGCCTATAGGGGGGAAAACAATTGTTCAACACTTGACCTGATAATCACTTGTAAACATGCACATTGAAATACCCATATTATTTCAGCTGTGCCTAACTTGGAGTAACCTTCGCTAAGAGGAACACCCTCTCATAATGTCATGTCTAGTTCAGTTCCCAACCCACAGAAAGTCCCCAGAACTAACAGGTTTTGGTAAAGACAAGTAAAACATGGATACAGATAACTTTTTAAAATAGTAGCTATGATGTACATGTAAAAACATGGTAAGCTGCTCTTATTACCCCATGAAGCATCCATTCTACACATTATATCGGCACCTGGTATATGCAAGAATCCTCCTTAACACGTGGCAGGGTACTAAACAACCAGGCATCTTACGTTGTTCACCTGTATGGGTTACCTGTAATCTTTTGCAATGTGCTAAGGAGGAGAATTTTACCATCTTCTGTGTGCCAAATGATTGCATACAGCCACCCACTATGGTTAGCCATTCTACAAATCAGCCCTTGCTTCAAAGTTTATTTTGATTGTGATATGAAAAAGCTCCATACATAGATCACAGACTCATGGAGTTAGAAGAGTTCCTGAGGGTCATCTAGTCCAGCCCCCTGCAGTGCAGGAATATGTAGCTGTCCCATAAGGGGATATTCAGCACCATGCTCTGCCCAATTTGCTGGACTGGGAAGTGGATCCAATTGCACAACAAATGCACATCTCAGTAATGCGTACAGTAGTACCTCGGGTTACAAACACCTCAGGTTACAAACACTTTGGGTTACAGACTCCGCTAACCCGGAAGTAGTACCTCGGGTTAAGTACCTCAGGATGAGAACAGAAATCGCGCACCGGCGGCAGCGAGAGTCCCCATTAGCTAAAGTGGTGCCTCAGGTTAAGAATGGTTTCAGCTTAAGAACGGACCTCCAGAATGAACTAAGTTCGTAACCAGAGGAACCACTGTATCGGTACTCTATTGTTTTCAGTGGGATGTGCATCTTTGTCATAGTATAGCTAGTCATGAGCAGGTACAGTGGTGCCTCGCAAGACGAAAATAATCCGTTCCGCGAGTCTCTTCGTCTAGCGGTTTTTTCGTCTTGCGAAGCAACACTATTAGCGGCTTAGCGGCTATTAAAGGCTTAGCGGCTAAAAGGCTATTAGCGGCTTAGAAAAAAGGGGGGGGGAGCGAAAAAAATCGCAAGACTTGCAAGACGTTTTCGTCTTGCGAAGCAAGCCCATACGGAAATTTGTCTTGCGGGTTTTTCGTCTTGCAAGGCATTTGTCTTGCGGGGCACCACTGTATCTTTTTTAATGATCAACAAGACCATTGCAGCAGGTGAGTGAACAATAATAGTTTTAGGAGTATGTGGGCACCTGGTGCTGGAGTTAGTAGCCTAAGTTACAACACACAGCAACTAGCTGTAACAAGATCACTTGTCCCTCACACAGCTGAGTGAGCCAGCAAAAAAATTCTGACACAACTCCAGCGTATAAGATGCCACTATTTTTGGGGACTCAAATTTAAGAAAATAGGGGGAGATGGCCCACAGTTGTTGAGCTTTTCTCGGGGGGGGGGGGAATGCCGAAAACCACTAACCCAAATTACAAAAGCTGACAATCACTCGCGTTGCCGAACTCATGCCTCTGCACGATCACAAACAGCAGACGGGAAACGCACGCCCAATCACCAAAGCAGCAGCAAATCCAGAGCAACCCTTGCCGCAGCAACCAATCACCCACCAAATTTCCGCAGCACCAGCCAATCCAAAGCAGCACTTTACGCAACCACCAATCACCCACAAAAGCACAGCTGACAAGCTACTGATCGTGGCTGCTACCAATCACCCGTCCCCCCCACGCACTATCCGTGTATAAGACGCCCCCCCCCCCATTTTTGAACATTATTTTACAGTAAAAAAAAGCTTGTCTTATACACAGAAAAGTTCGGTATTTATTCAAATTGTATACCAAAACACCCAGGGTAAAATGCTATTTCTTTCTTATGGTTCAGAATTTTTATTTTTCTTGCATTAGAGATCTTAATAACTTAATGTATATGTTCAAGTACTTATATCATTGACAGACCTCCCTGGTGGTTTTCTGCACTTTTTTGCCAGCTGCAGTTCCTTACAACATGCCAAACTGCTCCTTTCTAAGCACTAGTAGGCATACAGAAACTCCATGCATAGTTCTTTGAATCCTGTCCTATATACAGTTGGTCCCTAGCTTTAAAAAAGTAGCTCAGAAAATGACTTTAAAAATTATTCAGTTTCAGATACTAACAAGCCCTTCTCATAATCTTCACGTACATCTTGCAACAGAGCAAAAAATAAACAAAGAATGCTACTTACTTGAATTCTTCCTGCTTCTGTTTTTTATAGTCTTGTCTATACTTTGTGAAAGCATCAAATAAGTGATAAATAATTTCTGCACTAAAGATTCTAACTCCTAAACTATCAGCCATTTCCTGAGCATCTCGTTCAATCCTCACATCAAATGCCAAGATTACTGCATACCTAGGAGACAAAATAGAAGGTTGATGAGGAAGAGGACAGGGATTTGATTATACAAATAGTAACAGTAATGTATATTTTAAAAAGCTACATACTGAGGATCATGTTCCAACATAACCGATGCCTTCATAACATCCTTTCTATGGACAGGGCCTATATTAATTCCAGCATACTGTCGGGAAATGGGAGGAAAAGTCCGATTAATCTCTGTTTTCAATTCCGTAATATGCTCCAATTCAAAGCACAGCAATTTAAGACCGTAAAGTAGAAAATTGGATACTTACTGGCACTTCTGAAGTTTTCAGAAATTCAAGTAAGGCTTCCAAAGAACCCAGAGTAGATGCCTGCACATAAACACCTTTCTCTTCTAACTTTATGGCATTCAGCGTTTGCTTCAATTCATGTATTAATTCATCCTTTTAATGTAAAAAAATAGCACATATTAAGAGATCTCACTTATCTTAGCTTGTCAAGTTTCACAGATCATCTGGACAGTACAAGTAGAATCCCGATATCTTCATCAGCCCTATGCAGCACAATGTACAGTATAACTGTGTATAGCTTATATCTCAAACATGATTTATAGCTTCAGATCTGTGGATCACAGCATTGGAAGTTAAAGCTTTCTTCATGCCTTGAAGTGGCAGTATATGAAGCAAACCCTTAACAGCTAAGCCTACCACATCACTGCAAAAAAGTTTTAGACAGAAATGCCACAAATCAAACTCCAAGTCAGCCCTCTACATCCCTGGAGCAGACAGTTCACTGCCCACACTTAGTAGTTATCACTGTGTCCCAGGAAAGAACAGATGGTCAGAAGCAAGTGGGGAAACTCCAGAAGTACAATAAATGAATTCAAGTAGCTTTGGTGAGTTTGAAAGCAGATAATTTTAAACACGCAGCATGTTCACGGCCTGCAAGAGCATGCCGCAATACCTAAAAGTTCAGCCCGGATTCCAGTTTAATTCTTGCACGATTCTAAAGGATGCAGAATCGCATCTGAGGTATACAAGTTTTTTAATTCTACATAGAACCTGAATAGTTAATAGCTTACCCAGAAGATGGAGCAGCGTGTACCTTACAGCAATCTACTTTTCAAAACACAGGTATTCCATCTATTAAGAACAATCATTACTTGTCATAAGGCATGATCCTGCCTGCATGTTCATAAACTAAAGCTGGCTCAACAACGTTTCTGTCTGTATTTTCCCTATTATTGGTTTATTTTACTTTTACTCTTTGAATCAAAGAGGTATGCTTTCTTCTACCTGGAAATAAAAGTCTGACTTCTCCCCATGAAAAAGTTGTTATTCTGATGATGAAGCTCCAAGCAGCATAGTCCTCATGCAGCCTAATGAGAGTCATTCATACTGAGATTTCCTAGCTATTTCCATTCTGAGAGAGATCATGTATGCCTTACCTTAAGAACCGGAATTTCATCTTCTTTGTAAGCTACAAGCAGGGGTAAACCAGCCAATGTTTTCTCCAAATCCTTTCCAAGAATCTTCACTCCTTGAGCAGCAGCAACTTCTTTGTGTTTTTCATACTGATTCTAAGGAGAGATAAAGATGTACAATGTAACTCTGTATAGCTTATATCTCAGATATTATTTCCAGCTTCAGATTTGTGGATCATACCTTCGAAAGCTCAAGGCCCGAAAAAAGTAAGTTGTGGCCTTGGCAGAAAAAATATTACAATGCTGCACTTAGATGTGACCATTAAAGCAAAAATATATGGAGTGTATTGCTATGAGAATGGTTTTGTATTAAATTACATATTTTATATCCATATAAATAGCATATCACAAGCTTAAAAGGCCTACAACATTACAACAGTTGTGTATATACTCTCAATTTGCATGCCTTATTCTGCCCTCAGAATTTAAGGGTGTTATTTTTGCTAACAGCAGTACACTGGCAAACCACATGACTAAGAATTAAAACAACAGGAGGCTATTGGACACAAAAGCTCCACCTCACTTCAATGGTCCTGATCCTGCAAAGGGCAATTTCTGTGAAGAAATAATAGTGTTATTTTGTATTGTTTTCCAGAAATGTGAGGGAGAGCATGAACTGCCAAGCATTTCTGCTGAATAGCGTTAGGCATCAGTGATTAATTTGAGGATGTGTTTCCACACGCTGCTTGCCTACCTTCACTCGAAGTTCTTTCATAGGTGGAGGTAACAGAAGGCCTCTTATCTGCGTTACGATGGGACCTTCTACTCCAGGAACTATAATGGTATCTCCTTCTCTCAAGCGGCCATTAATCAAAATGACATCTATTGTGGTACCCATACCAGGAAGTGCTTTGACCTAAGAGACAGAAGACAGTCAAATCATTTCTCTCCAAAGGCCACTAGCAGAAAGCCTTGCACAGAGACACACATCATGCTCCAAAAAAGTATCTTTCAAATTTTCCTCCTTTGTTGATTTTCTCAGTAATCTGCCTTTCATCTCCTTGCTTTAGATGACAGTGAGTCAAACAACTTTTCTCCTAGGGGGGAAAAAATCTCCGTCGACTCCCCACCCCGCTGCCCCAGATCTCAGACTCCCAATTTACATCAACTCTGTCTGCTTTGCTTCTCCAACCCCACAGAAGCGCTCTTCTCTCCCTGCTGTCTGTTTCCTTCCCTCTCCTGGCAGGAAAGGCTTTTGCAAGGTGTACACTCATACACTCATAAAGCTCTCTTCTTTGCCTGCTCAGGCAGGGAGGAGACCAAATGTAAATTTGGTGGCAGGGTTGCAACATGGGCACCTGTGCCAGATGCATGAAAGGGCTCTGGGGGTTTCATCTATTGCCCATGGGCTGCAGGTTATCCACATGCAACAAAAAGAATGTTTCCTTTCAATCCAGATCAAAAGATGCATATCAAATTACCTCCATAACTTGGGCTCTCAGCTCTTCACAGTGTGCCAGTCTCTTGTTTAACATGTTTTGAGTCAATTCAACAAGAAGAGCTATTAGACTTCCCATGCCATCCCCAGTGTGAGCAGAGGTAGGAACCAGAGAGACAAATGTGCGGGGATCTTTATTTTCGTAGTACAGAGCAGCATTCAGGCCCTAAAACCACAAGCATAGCATTAGGGGAAGGAGCAAGAGGCAAAGAAGTTAGTATAGAAAGGTGTGATAGGAATCTGGTACAAATAAATTAAAAGAGCAGAAAAACACTGAACAGTATTAGACCAAATATCAAACTTCTATTAGAAATTTTTAAATAAATACTATACTATATGAGAAAGAGTATAAACATCAGGTAGCATCTATATATAAATACCCTGAACCCGCTTCCAGAACACATATGACATGATGCTGCTATCTCTCTTTCTTCAAATGCCCTCTCAAAATTCATCTTCTCCCGGAAACCCTTCCTTACTGACCAATATTTTTCTCCAACCACATATAATCAGGGTGAAACAACCTCACTCCCCACCCACCAGATGCTGCCAATTTGAGAGAGGAAAGCCAGTCCTTGGCAAGTGAGAGGAATCCAATATTTCCTCCAAACTCAGGAGCGATATGGGATGTGTGATTTGCCCTGCTCCCTCCCTAGATCCAAAGTCTAAGATTTGTTTGGGCTCTGTGCTTGCCAGGCTTAAAGGGAGAGCCATAACAATCCTTTATCTCTGGGCAGGAGTGGGGAGATGGAAGCATATCAGCTTGCCTCTGCTCTGGACAGTTCCTCCAAGTGCCCCCTCAGGTGCAGAAGAAGAGAAGGCAAAAGACCACTTTCTCCTCCTGGAGACAGAGGGTAAGAAACATGGACTTTCCACTGCACCCAATAGGTACCCTCTAGCAGGTGCCAGTGTAAAAGCACATGCTTCAGTCTCTCATCTCCAGAAAGAAGCTGGGAGGAGAATCCTTCTCTCCAGCTCCAAGCATAGAGAGCTGGAAAAAAGAGAAGATATTCTGCTAACCTCATGCCACATTTGTGAGGCAAAACAGATAGTCTTGGAAGAGTCAATACATTTTTGGTTGGCTAATAAGGCAGCAAAAAATTGGGAGCCTTTGCATGTCTCCCCACTACCAAAATACATTTTAAATACTAACAGAAGCAATGATAGTAATTCAGCTGACCTGCTGTGCAAACTCCACTATGATAGCTTTTGCACGTTCCTCAAATTCGTCCTTTGTGTTTTTTTTCTGCTTCTTCAAAGTGGCAGCTACATCTGTGTCGGGACTCTTTTTCCAGTCATATAACCTATCGATCTTGAAAATCAGATCAGAATCAGAACCAGAGAGAATCAAAAACATCTCTGTGATTGATTGATTGATTGATTGATTGAATGAATGTTATGCTACTCAGGAGGAGCCATGCAAGTCAACAGCAACTGTAGGGAATCTACAAGCAAATGTCATTATTATTTATACCTCGCCTTTTTCCCTGCCAGTGACTCAAGGTGACTTTCAGATAAAAATAAGAGACAAAATAAACATTTATGAAGTATCTAGAGGAGTCATATCACCCCAGAGAGCCATCTGCCCCTAAATGCACAGCTTCCTTGCAAATACAGGGTTCCCCCCTTTTTTAAATGAAGAAAGCTGCTCTTTTCAAGCAAAGAAATGTCAATGTGAATCAGATCCATCCATTGGAAGTCATGGAAATGCTATTCAAGATGGGAAACTCTCATGCCTGGAAACAATTACATAATAATTTTATTATTTATATCCTGCCCATCTGACTGGGTTACCCCAGCCACTGAGTGACTTCTGACATACATAAAAACACAATAAAACATTACACAATAAGCTCTAGGTTCTTATGCATCCTAGCTGCAAGATTTGAAGGGTGGGAGACCTCTGCCCCTAAAAAACATTATTTTCAATACAGTATTTTCAAGTGGCAAGCTTCACAACAGGAGTGAAGTGAGGATGAAAGCTCTTCCCTTTCTAAAATTCAAGGATAAACTTGCAAAGCAAGCAGACTTAAAAGGATTTTCTCCTGAAGGAGAGTCCCTTGATAGAACAAACATTTAGCACTCAATTGGCATAAATATTTTTAAATAGTAAAAGATACGCACATTAAAAAAACACACCAAAAAGGCATTTGGAAATGGCCATTAGGCCCGATGCCTGAACATCAGCCTGAGCAACAGCTGCTGGGGAACAGCAGAAGGAGAGGTATATTGCAATCATGTCCTGCCTGGGGACTTCCCAGAGGCATCTAGATTGCCACTGTTGAAAGTAAGAGGTTGGACTAGCTAGGCCTTTGGACAGATCTAGCAGGGCTCTTCTTACGATCTTATGGCAGAATCAGTAAGACTGTAAAAGTCATCTTACCTTGTTGAGTGCGACAATAAATGGGCATTTTTTAGACTTCAGCAGGTTTATGGATTCAATGGTCTGGGGCTCCAAACCATGCATGATATCAACTACAAGAATTGCAATATCACATAGTGAGCTTCCTCGATTTCGGAGATTGCTGCAACATTGAGGAGGAAAGGTACACTCAATAAGTAAGGGCAAAAAATAGAGAGAATTGCCAGGAATAGGTAGCTGTTCTGAAGCAAATTCTATCCTGTAGAAGTGTTTGGCA
The DNA here is from genome assembly GCF_964188315.1 of Podarcis muralis. Classification (NCBI taxonomy): domain Eukaryota; kingdom Metazoa; phylum Chordata; class Lepidosauria; order Squamata; family Lacertidae; genus Podarcis; species Podarcis muralis. The sequence goes on along the minus strand of NC_135658.1, from coordinate 75,049,218 downwards.
AAACTATTAGAAATGAAAACGAAAGGCACACAGAACGTTATCTAACTAATTTCTACTTGTACAGCTGTATTCAAACATTATATGGTAAACTCCCAGATATAAATATTGCAAACTTACCTGAAAGACTCATGTCCTGGAGTATCAATGATCAGCATTCCTGGAATCTTGACCGTCTCTCTGTCAAACTAACATTACGAAATATTGGCTACCTTGAAACTTATGCAAACCAAAGCTTTGATAATGTATATATCCTCAGCAATAATTTTGAACTTTAGCCATGGTTTCTTACATAATCTATGTAAGAAATCCATCCACAATCTACATAATCATAGTACTTTTTTAAAAAAAAAATCAACTTGCATCACAAAGTTTTTATTAACTTGATGCAGCTCCTCTTCTAGAGCAGAGGCTAACAGCTTTCAGTGCAAGGTGCTGCAATGGAAATAGCATAGGACAGGCATGGCCAAACTTGGCCCTCCAGCTGTTTTGGGACTACAATTCCCATCATCCCTGACCACTGGTCCTGTTAGCTAGGGATGATGGAAGTTGTAGTCCCAAAACATCTGGAAGGCCAAGATTGACCATGCCTGGATAGGAGGACAAGGCCTTGCCCCCATTTGACTCCAGAGGAGCTTTCTAGCTAGACTTGTGGCGCAACAGTATGTGAGCACAGGAGGCAGGATAGTATCTGAAACCTACTGCCTTTCTAAACAGCTATGGATCTGAGAAGCCCCCACTAACATAGGAGGCAACTCCAGCTCACAAGAATGATGGGCAACCAAGTAGCCAACCATGAACCTCAACTTTAAGGCACTGATGTTGCAAATGTAGATGTTTTCAGCCAATAAAGGTATTTTTCAAAATAGGTCCATTCTAAATAAAGGACAGACAGACGCAAGCCCAAACTGCGCCAGCTTCCAACAAGAGATGTGGAGCAAAGGAGAGGTTGCTAGAAATAATATAATTCAATGGTTCCTTCTCAAAGAACATACATGGAGTTCTGAGAAAGATCTTACTTACAGTCTTCACCATCTTTGCTTGTTCATTAATGGCCTCAAGGGGGACATTAGTTGCACCAATCTGCTGAGTGATGCCACCCGCTTCGCTGTCTTGTACATGGGTATGGCGGAGCTGCATGAAACAAAAAAAAGAATAAGGGGGGAGGGGAGCAAGAATGACGACCTGGATGAGCCGATTAATATATGCTTTGAAAGGGCACGGGTGACAGTTTTGCATCAAGCAATTTTAAGTGGTCCCAAGTTACTACAAAATTTCAGGCTTAAGTAGAAGCAGGCAGTTAACTTGTTAGCTAACTAGCAAAGAAAGCTTGTGATTTCGTGAAACCCACCTGCGCCTTACCTTATCTAGAATTTTAGTCTTCCCTGTATCTACATGTCCAAGTACACAAATAACAGGTGCTCGTAGTATCTCAGTATTCACATTTTTACTGTTTTCAACACGACGTTTCTAGAATTAAGAACAAACAATGTCAACTAAAGTCAAAAGGAAAAAGAAATGAAGACAGTTAAACAGGAAAGCAACTCAATTTTGAGTGTTCAAAATTATGCCGAAGGGTCCTTACCCCTAACACAAATATATAATTGTAAACAGAGAAAAAAGCATTAAACACTGCTTCCAGCTAAATACTTGTTCCTGGTTAGCACATTAAGCAGACATTTACAGTTTACCTGATTACAGGATATCTACACCAAAAGGCAGTAGTCCTAGGCTGAAACTCAGAATCCTCATGATCACAGTGAAAAAAACCATGGAAATCTGCTTTTGCCAGTTCCCAATAGAAGCTCTTAACAGCAGCCTTGGTTTGCTGGGACACCTGGTTTTATTTCCATATACACAACTGGGTAATTTGACTCTGTCTAATGTTATAGAAGCAAAGTAGCTACATGTAGCCCGTCCCATAGTCTCTGGCCAATGTGGCCACAGACTTGAGGAAGATTACATCTTGGACAACTTAATGAAGCCTATTCCAAAAAAATACATGATAAACAAGTGAGTGCAATTGATCTGGGCAAAGGTGCACCCTGGAAACTCAACAGATGATACAAAGTTCCACAATTTTGACATTTGCTTTCAGCTGTAAATGCTGCCTTCTCCTTAACAATTTGTGCAAGGTTGTGTATCCTCACCAAAGAAGCAAAGGTGTGGAAAAGGTTTCAAAGGAACACTGAAGTAAGCAAGAGAGAGAGCGAGAGAGCAATAAAGGGAGCATCTTTTGTTCAGAACGAATCGTATTAACTACATGAGAAAGATTGTGACCAATACCTCAATTCGCCGTTTAGCTTTATCATAGGAACGTTCTTCTTTAGTGCGATCATCATCCGAATCATCTTCTGAATCAGAGCTTAGTTCTTTACTTAGCTTTTTCTCTGCAGATTGTTTTCCAGCAGCTTGAGGCTCAGATTCCCTTTCATCTGAAGTCTTCTCATCTTCTTCACCTTCACTTCCTTCACTTTCTCCATCTTCATACTCTTCACTCTCATCTTCTTCATCATCGCCGTCTCCATCTCCATCGTCATCCACATCATTTTGCTCCTTGACTTCAATGCGGACAGTTTTTCTCTCTGACAACAGGAGATGCGAATTTTAAAAGGCTACTTCTACCTGGGTTCTATTCTGATACAGCTACGTGTGTACAGAACTGCAGTTCCACATATTACAATACAAACACAGACAGACCTGCACCGAATTGCAGTCCTATTTCCTTTCACCGGCAAAATCAATAAGGGAGATATAGGTGTTTCAACAAGTGAAGCTGTGGCATACCCCATTATTGACTTTATATATTTATTTATACTGAATAATTTCTTGTTCGAAACAGAAACATGGTAAGCTTTTGACCCAACTTTTCCCCAAGTCCTCCTTGTCCACAGTCATACTGCTAAGTGAATTCATTTAAACCAGCCTTTCTCAACCTGTGGGTCCCCAGATGTTGTTGAACTACAACTCCCATCACCCCTAGCTAGCAAGGCCAGAGCTCAGGGATGATGGGAGTTGTAGTCCAACAACATCAGGGGATCCACAGATTGAGAACCGCTAATTAAACGAACAAGGAAGGTTTGTTTCAAACTTATTCTTATTGGCTGACTGATAGGAACATGCACTTCATGCTTTTAGCGCGTGGGGCACTACAGAGATAGTGGCTAAAACCCTGTAAACCCAATAACCAAGTGGATCACACAACAGTTTAAATGACTTAGTGGAGCTGAAGTATGGTTCTGAACATATTGTGCAATGTTTGTTCACTCATTTCAACTCTGTGAGAGAAGTGCTATGCTTTGAACAAAAAGAAGCAGAGGTCTCAGGCCTAGGTGGTGGTCCGTTGCTTTTCCAAAAGACACTTACCCTTCTCTCTCTCTTCGTCGCTGACCATGGCTTCCCAGTCATCTAATCCTGTATCTTCAGGCTCCTCTTCCTCCCTTTCCTCTGAAACTAAAAATCAACTGGTTTCATAATAGGTTTTATTATTACTTGAGGATAATGTACCAATATGTTTACAGAGGAGGTACGGGGCTGGACAGTAACTTGAATTAGCCAGGTGTTCTATCACTGGCTTAATATAAACACTGAGCACCCTCAACAGGCGTGCCAACTTGCCTCTCATGATTTAGGGGGCCAGCACACACGCCACACAACGTGCTGATGTGTCACACGCATGACATGCAACTTGCACGTGTGACGTGAGCATGTCACTGTGGAATATTGAGGGTGTGGCCCAGATGGTGCCCCTGACCCTCAAAGATGGCTCCCAAAGCTGGTTTAACTGGCCTCACATTAGGCTAAAGAAAAAGAAACTTTTTTTTTTTTTTTGAAGTCTGGTTCTATGCTTTAGGATCAAGGATTCTAAAACTGCGGTCTGGGTACCACCAAAGGCCAACAAGGTGCACGGCAACACAGCCTGTCCGTGGATTTGTGGTTGAAGAGAAGAGATGGCACATCTGCCACATTAAATATTTATATTGATATCTAATTGTATATTCATTGTTGGTTTTTTAAATTAAACAATGTTTTATTGTATTGTGATTTTAATTCTATGGGCCTACTGTCACCTAGTAGCATCATTTCATCATTTAGCCTCAGTGGGAGATGGGACACAGGGCTCGTTCCATTAGCCAAAACACCAGTTCCATCAGGCAACTCTCTGCCTCTGAACTGTTTCTATCGCAGCTGGTCATTGTAAGAGCTACTATTTAAGAACTGGCAAATGAGCTTGCTTTTTTCCTCTCCCCTACCTGTCCCACTTCTCTTGCCTGCTGTGCTTATTCGACTGTAAGCCTGAAGGCAGGGCCTCCTTTGTTTTAATTAGTAGTATGTAAGCCACCCAGAGAGCCGTTTTGGCTGAAATATGGGGTTCAAATGCTCTAAATAAATTAATTAAATATAAATGTAAATCATGTTGCCTCTAGCTCAGTGCTTTGCAATTTCTACAACATGGGGGCGGGGGGAATCATTAAGTGGTTTGCTACAACTCTCAGCAATTTTCAACTGGTCCATGAGCAAGGGGAAAGTTTGGGAATTACTGCTTTAGATAAATGCAACATGGAATACCTGATTTAATACTGACCTGGATTTGCTGGAAGAATGATCTCTTCTTTTACTGGTGTAACTGGTTCTACAGCTTCTTCAGTTGGGGAAGTCAACTCTATAATTTCTAAAATTACAAGAGAAAATGACTACAGCTTTGCTGTAGTAAGAAGGCCAACCACAAAGATGCATTTTATTTGCCCAGAACAAAGCTACTGCAACCGTAAGTACATTACTGGTCCTGCAAAATTGTTCTCTCTCCCAAAATAAATACACTGTAATTAAAGGCCTCTTGACTCTTACTAGCATACAATTCCTCCCAGTCTTCATTGTATACAATACTGAAGAAGAAGAAGAAGAAGAAGAAGAAGAAGAAGAAGAAGAGGAGGAGGAGGAGGAGTTTGGATTTGATATCCTGCCTTCCACTCCCCTTAAGGAGTCTCAAAGCAGCTAACATTCTCCTTTCCCTTCCTCCCCCACAACAAACACTCTGTGAGGTGAGTGGGGCTGAGAGACTTCAGAGAAGTGTGACTAGCCCAAGGTCACCCAGCAGCTGCATGTGGAGGAGCGGAGACGCGAACCCGGTTCCCCAGATTACGAGTCCACTGCTCCTAACCACTACACCACACTGGCTATTGAGAAAAGAACCAATCACTGCCAGTCTAACATGAAGTTTTGGGGAATTCAGTCTATAAAGTCTTGTTAACAAAGTCTGACTAGAGAAAATTCAGGGTTCTTGTTACAAATTCTTTTTTTTAAAGTCAGTCAAGAATTCCACTGGCTTTTAAATATGCAGCCCCAAAGGTACACAGGAATACCAGTTTTCTCTGTGATATCGTAAAGGGGAGGGTGCTTCGAAACACAGTAGACAGGAAGGGCTAACATTATGTTTGACTTTTTTAAATCTTTATTTTTAAAAGTACTGCAGAAACAAGATCCTTACCTTCTTTGTTTTCCTGCTGCTGTTGCTTCTTTTTCTTTTTGTCTTCATATATTGGCCTTTTCTTTGGCACAGAATCTTTGGATGGCACCTCAACACCTGCCAAGTAGCAACAAAAACATTCATTTTTATTATTACTAAAATTTAATGTAACACTGAAATGCAATCCATTTGGTGCCCTGCAGCTGGATTTGTGAATGAACAACACAGGATAATGCAGGAGAATCATAGAGTTGGAAGGGACCCCTAGGGTCATCTAGTCCAACCCCCTGCAATGCAGTAATGTCAAGTAGAGTAGTTAACATTGTGCCCTCCAGAGGTTGTTGAACTAGAACTTCCATCATCCCTGGCTGTTGACCAGGGAGATTGATTACACACTGGGTAAAAGTTTGAACATCTTGACCCAAACAAGCCTTGGCACTGATTGAGTTAAGGGAAGTAACTGAGGGCTCCAAAGCCTTCAAGCTGTTTGCAGGGGATAAGAAATTTGTCACAGGATAATGAGCAAGATGTTTCCAACACTATGTCCATGCCATAACAGAATAAAGAGCCTCAAAAAACATTTCTAAATAATTATGGTTTCAAACCCTAATTGGCTTTCATAGGTCAGCTCTTCTGCAAAGACACTCAAGACAAGTCAACTAACATCATCATTTTTTTAATGAACCATTTTTTTCTGCAGTTCACCTCCACTGTAGGGCTCTGGGGACTTTTTATGCAAATCACTTAATTTGCTAGTTTTAGTAATAATACTCAGGTGGGTGTTTTTAAAATATTTCCGTTGTATGTGACTTACAGATGTGCAGCTTAAGTCAAAGCATGTTTATTCAGAAGTCAGTCCTACTTAGTTCAATAAAAGTTAGCTCCAAGGGTGCATAGGATTGCACTGTCAGAAAGCTAGTATCTCATTAAAGAAGACAGGTTCATAGGACCACCTGCAATTGGGTGGTTTGGAGTTTGCATTTACTTCTAAATAAAGACTTCTGCTCATGTTTAACTCTCTTCTCCAGCTGCCGAAAGCAAAATTGCAGATAAGAGCCCATTGTTTAATTCCTCCTCAGCTTCCACAAACTGGCAAAGACTCTACAGCATTTTTGTCTACATACAGGAAAGTAGTTAGAAGTTTAGTGTGCATTGCAATCCTTACCCTGAGCTTGCAGTAGTTTAAGAGTAGCCTCTGCTCTGGCTCTAGCTTCTTTCTGAGATTTAGTTAAAAGCTTCCCCTCCTTCTTCAATCGCTCTTTCCTCTCCTTTTCTTTTTGTTTCTTCCTTTCCTTCCTTTCTTGCTCCAAGCGTTCCTATAAAGAAGCAAATATTCATACACAATGCTTTCCAGAACGCATAAAAATAGCTATTCCTTGGCAGCAGGCTCCCCTTTAACAGGGCTGCAATCTCCTTTCAAAGTCAAAAGCATACAGGTGTGGGCCTCCATTATCCTTTCCCATTCCGATATGAATACAAGCAGTACCTCTTCTTGACGCTTGGCTTCCAGCTCCTCCAGTCGTTTTATCCGTTCCTCTTCCTCCCTCTTTGCCCTTTCCTCTTCCTCTTTCAGCTTAGCCAAGGCTTCTTGCATTGCTTTAACTGTGGCCTTACTTGGACCTTTTTTCTTCTCTTTTTCTTTTTCTTCTTTCTCCCCTTTCTTTTTCTTTTTATCTTTCTCTTTCTTCTTTTTCTCTCCTTCATTGTCATCGCCTAAGCAAGAAAGTCAGTTATCCATTTGCAGAATTTAAAAAAGAAGGAAACTAAAGAGAACATCGACAAAATGTAGGGGTGCCACTGACCCTTTAGGGGAATGAAAAGCCCTCTGCATGCATTCTAGGCTCTCGGGGTCCCTCCAGACTGCCACAATTTTGTGAAGGGATTCAAGCACATACTGGAAATTTAGGTTTGTGTAAAGTGTATTAAAGTGCTCTGAAGTGCACAGTAAATCCACTTTAAAATAAGAAACAGACTTTTTGCCATTTGGAAAGTGATGGGAAGGACGAGATGTGTGGGACAAACTAATGATTAATGGGAAGACATGTTAGCACCCCACAAGCAGATCAAGATGAATGCTCATTTATAACCAACCCAGAACGAATGACCTCAATAAGCCCAAACACAGGCTAACCACCACATATGTTTTGTGCAAGCAAATCAAGATGAATGCAAAGAACAGACTGACTGGAGGAGCCGTCAATGTTTGGTCTCCCCCAAACAGACTGTCCTTGGCAGTTTCTGAAATAGAGTACTAGCGATGATATAGTTTTCAACACAGAGGATTTATGAAAAGGGCCCCCACTCAAAAGCGTGGCTCACCACATGCATTAAGTACTGCATAAATTATATTCAGCAAAATGCTTTAGAATCACATTAGTCAAGAAAATCAGGGCCGCAAATCAGCTAACATTTTCAGGGCATCAATACGACTTCTAGATGTCTCCAAATAAAATCAGGCAATGAATTTTCCTACTACAGTGGTGCCCCGCAAGACGAATGCCTCGCAAGACGGAAAACCCGCTAGACGAAAGGGTTTTCCGTCGCGGAGGCGCTTCGCAAGACGAAGTTCCCTATGGGCTTGCTTCGCAAGACGGAAACGTCTTGCAAGTCTCGCCATTTCCCCCCCCGCTTCCCCCCCCCCTTTTTCAAAGCGGCTAAGCTGTTAATAGCCTTTTAACAGCTTAGCCGCTAAGCCCGCTAAGCCGCTAATAGCGCTAAATCGCTAATAGCGCTAAATCGCTAATAGCGCTAATCCGCTTAGCCGGCAATGGGGTTGCTTCGCAAGACGAAAAAACCGCTAGAAGAAAAGAATCGCAGAACGGATTCTTTTCGTCTTGCGAGGCACCACTGTACAAAGCCAGCTTAAAGCGAAACAAAAAAGATCACCAATTAGTGAACAAGCAAACTGATTCAAATGTTCTGGCATTCATCTTGAAATTCCTATAAACTCCCACACAAACTTGTTCCTCACATTCTCACAAATATGACCTACCTTCTGCTACTACTGAAGCTTCTCCTTTTTCCACAGTGGCAGATTCTGATACCAGATCTGAAGTGGTTCCTTTTTCAGCCTTCTTTGAAGCCTCCTTCTGCTTTGCCTGTTCTTTATTGGCTTCCAGATCTTCTTTCTCCTTCTGTTTCCTCAATTTGGCCTTTTCCTCTTCACGCTTTTTTTTCTCGCGCTCTTTCTTCTCTGCCTTCTTCTGAGCCACTGTTTTTATTTTGAATGAAGAGTCCACCTCTTCATCACCACTTTCAGCCTCAGTGGCTGGTTTTGCCTTCTGGCTTTTCTTCTGCCCTTTTTTCGATTCCGAGCCCTCGTCCAATTCATCACCGCTCTCGCCAGATGACACAGCTTGTGTACGCTCTTTGCTTTTCCTGATAATGATAACTTCATCATCTTCGGAAAGCTCCTGTTTCCTATTTGATTTTTGAGGTTTTCCTTTCTTTTTCTTAAGCAATGCATCAAAGTCATCATTGTCATCATCACTGCCAGAGGGAGCTTCCTTGGGGGGCCTGGGGGCCTTCTTTGACTTTTTATCCTTATCCTCCATTTCTTCACTGTCATCATCATCTAAGTTGGAACTTTTGTTCTTTCCTTTCTTTTTTTTATCTTGTTTTGAATAGCTAAATTCTTCGCTGTCATTCTCTGTCTAGCAAATAAATAAATAAATAAATCATTTTAAAGTTAAAACATTACCAATGGAAAACGGAAGAATATTACAGTACTTGAGCATAATACATTTGCAGCAACCAGATTCTCTGGATGCAGATTAAACTACAAAAAACACTCATGACAAAAATCACCAGATTTTAGGGAACAAAAATATGTGTGTGTCAAGTGCCTTTTGGAAAGCCAGTTACATAACCTTGTGATTTATTTATTTTTAAATAGATAGATGACTCCTCAATGCAGCCCTCATAGAATCTGCTCTTTAGTGGAATGTTTGTATGAAGTTAATGTATTTTTTTGAAAGGAGACCTGCACAATGACAGGCAGTTTTCCAAATGCAAAAGTTCTTCTCTGGACTGTACCAAATGCTTCTTTCTCTTCACCCTCAAAAAAAAATTCACAATTTGCTTTGGCTGGGGCTTTCAGCTGTAGTGCAACACTTTGAATGCACCCCCCCCCAAGACATTACCTTTATTGCAACTGGTTCTTTTTCAGCTTTCCCTCCTTGCATCTCCAGAGACAGCTCTTCCAACTCCTTCGAAATATCATCTTCGCTACAATAAGAACAATTATACATGTTTCAAGTATTGCTTACTTACAAATAATCTAGGTTCAATAACTGGATGAGCCCAGTGACTACAGTACTGCTGCCTTGCTTTCTGGATTTCCACACCTTTCTGTCTTTTATATTCTAGTAGAGGCTCATGTGTATTTGAGCCGCGTGATATTTCTCTTGCATACTTCTTACTACTTACTCCAAGGCGTTTCACATAAAGCAAATGACAGGAGATGGGTGGGCCAACTTGCCAGAAGGTTGTTGGTGGGTAAGGCAGTTTTGTCCTCATGTTGCCAAACAGACAAATCTATGCTGTGGCTCAATTGTGTGATACATACATTTATCAATAGCCTGATACCATACATGTGTTTCCCTCAGTAGAGGCAGGGCATCAACACTGAAAGTGTCAATAATCAGCATGGTGATGGGAGGGGGAGAACAGTGTTTCTCCCCACCTACTCACTCAAACTATTACAACATGGGCTTGGCTCCTGGAGGGAACTTTTCAGAAATATATATCTGCAAAGCATATTTGTCTACATTAGTGGTTCCCAATTGGGGATCCGCTTAACCCACCCAAGGGGGTCTCGGCACATACCTGTCAACTGTATAAGACATCCTGTTTTGGGGGGGGGCGTGCTCTCAAGTGATAACATGGTGCCCCAAAATGCACAAGGTTGCAGCCAGAAACGCATCTCACGCAAGATTACAGCACCCCAAAACACACATTTTTGTGCACTGTGCCTTTGCACAGGTCACATGACTCGCACGGGATTGCAGCCCAAAGACGTGCATCCCGCTTTTGCGCCGGCACACGTTGGAAGGTATGGTGGCACTATTCACATAACAAAAACTACCACAGAGTTTTCAAAAGTAGGGAGTCCATGACTTGGCTTTTGAAAAACAGGGGTCTGCAGTACTTAGCCAATTGGGGGCCACTGGTCTAAACAGTTCTTCATTCAGATAAGGATAAGCATACAGTAAGAAGCCTCCTTTTGTACTTCTGCAATCTTTGTTGGATTAGAGCTACCAGTCAATGATTTTGCAAACTTACTCAAAATCTGGTTTCTTCTTTTCCTTTTTCTTCTTGGCCTTAGACTTCTGAGGCTCTTGTTCTTTGGCAGCACCTGCACCCTCTATTTCGGCTGCAAGTGCATCAAGGTCAATGTCATCCTTGGCACTAGAATTAAACAACAACAACTTTTACTAAAAAGCGAAACAAATTAATACTTAACATTAAGAGAACGTTAAGTATTTTAATATCAAAAACTTGCATTGTAAAAAAATATATTCAACTAGATTTAAGTAGTAATTTGTACTGTTTGATGATATTACAGCAGAGTGAGTAACTACTATCAAACAGCCATTAATACAGCATAAGCAACTTGCAGGAAAAGGGGTGTTTAAGGAAAAGACAATTTATCTGAAACTACCACACTCTGAAATGAAACTATTTGTTCAGTAAGAATTTCAACGCCTTCAAAACATAATACCGACCACATCTAAATAAGTTTACATTAATAGATTAGAAAATTAGCACCACACTGCATCATGAGAATTATTTCGAGCAAAGCAAGGAAATAGATACAACACCTTCCTCTATCCAGCCAGAATGTGAAGAGTTGCTAGCTCTCGTACTTATAAGGATACTATGCTGTTGCAAGCTATTGAGTCAGAAAATTGGGAATGCCCTTTCAGAGGAATTTAGCCTGAAGAAGTGTCTTCCACCAGCACAGCAGGCAGGGGACAGAACAAGTCAGAAAGCCTCAACTTTAGGCAAACTAGACATTGAATCATTGTTTTTACAAACAGAAGGATGTACAGCACACTAGAGCATACATCTAGTGGTAGTGGTAGTAGAAGTTCACAAGTTTATTGTTCTAGCCACCATGACAAACTTGTAGCAATAAAATATACAGTATCCATAATATAAACCAGTATCCATGATGCAAGAGGGAGAAATTGCCAAAGACAACAACTCAAATCCAGCTTGATTTCAGATTAAGCCTCAATGACCAAAGCATATATAGCGATTTTATCTAACTCCTTTTTCCCTTTTTTGTGGCCAGCACATAGAGGGCCACTCTGTGTGTTACAAAGCTATTATTGTCACTCAAAAGAAACTGAACCATTTCTGCTGGGTTGTTATCTGCTTGCTTGCGTGAATAAAGGCTTCAGAAAGCGATATCCTGGGTCTCTATTTAAGGGGTAGGCTAACAGATAATGAGTGATGTCTTCCATCAGACGTTGACCACTAATACACAGTCTGTCTGTATGCAGGACCTTGGAGCGACCATCCAAGACTGCAGTGAGCATCACTTGGAAATGCACCTCAATAAAGGCACATGTACCAGCAATGTGTAAGGATTTATTTAACCTATCTGAATGGCAAACAGTCTTCTGTAATGAGATAAAGGCCCTTATTTCCTTCCAGAAATCAAATAAAGCTCCAGGAGAAAATATGCTTCCACATGAGCCCTATAGTTATCAAATAAGGCCTGAGTCCTGTGACAATTTGCTGAAAGACATCAAGGTATGGAGATTTTCTCATAAAAAGTTGGTGCAAGCTTATCAGACGATTACTATATAGTGTCTTTTGAATATCGCTGTTCAGTCTGTGAAATCATTTCAGTCTTTTTACACCCTGCATTTCTCCACAAACTCTTGAAGATGCGGTTGTTTGTATGCATTCGAGAAATAAATAAATAAATTTCTTTATTATACCTCATCCATCTGGCTGGGAATAGGGTCACTGATACTGGAAAGTGGTCACTTTCTGTTCATTCTAACACTTCAGAAGTGAATAATGAAGGAGATACTATAATGTGGTTGATAGCACTTCCATCATGTTTGTTCAAATAAGTATATTGACCCTTATCTGCCTACAGGACTCCCATGAAGAATATAAAAATTATGTTGGAATAACAATTCCAACAATTTCAGACCCTGTGTGTTATATTTCTTGTCCATGGAACAATGTGAGGTTAGGAAAATATATTCCAAAGTAGAAAGAGTTGTTCCAAGTTGGGCATACAACTATTTTTACTGTTCTATCTTTTATAAGAGTCAGAGAAAGTGGGAAGAGTCATATTTATGGGTAAATTCCTGTTCTGATGCAACATCATGTAATAACTAACACTTTGTGTTGGTTTATTACACAGCAGTCAATGGCAGAGTTATACTTTAACTCAATTGTGTTCGGCAAATAAAAGACCCTGTTTAAATTGGATGCCGGGTATGTGTTGTTTTTAAAAGAAAAATCCAAACAGAATTCCACAAACATAGTATTACATTCCCAACATGGGAATAAGCAGGGATCAAACCCACGACCTAGGCGTTATCAGCACCATGCTCTTAACCAACTGAACTAGGACATTTCAGAGAAGGCCTATGCAATGGACAAGTTTTGTCTACCCCACCCCCTTTTCTAAGGTCCAGAATGGAAGAAAAAATAGGAAAACGTTGTGGTGCTGGAGTACTTTCAAAAGCTGCACAGTAACTCAAAGCTCCAAGAATCCATCAAGCCGACTGGGGCGGGGGTAAGCACAAAGGCCTTAGTAACTTGTTGCAACACAATCTCTAAGTCACTGCCTACTCAGCATCCTCCATTTTCTATATCACGTAAAAGAAAATAGTCCATGACTGGAAATACATGTAAGAAGATTGCTAACAGATAAAAGAATGAAAAGCCTTTCGATTTGTGCGTATCTTCAGTTTCCTAGAATCTACACAGACCTGACTGTTGCTCTTGATGGATGCCAGAAAACTGGCTATGTGAACAAATTATAAACCGTAGATTAGGACTTAAGTTATGTTAATAATTTAAAGAGGGGTATGTACTGTTTACATGACAGTACCATATACTGGTTCAGACTTACTGGTTTTGTCTGCAGTTACTACACCATTGATTTATTTGAAACGTGTGTATCGCCTATATCTATATCTATATAACTATATAAAACACAAAGCAGCTCAGGGCTCAACAAAACAACAAGAACAAAATTAAAAATAGTACAACAGCAAACACAAAATAAGGTGAAATCAAAACCAGTTATTGTTGTGTCAAAGGCTCTACTATCATGACCTGTCTCCTTAAACTTAAGAGAAACCAGGCAAGTCTCTCTAGGAAGCAAGTTCCTAGAGGAAGTGAAGGTTAGGCTCCACTGAGTCAAAGAAGGCTCTGTCTCTTGTAGTCACCCATCAGACCAATGCAGTTGTTGCACTACCAAAGTATTATGCAGCATATACTGAACGATTGTTGCCACAACACTCTGGCACATTCATATACTTAGCACTGCAGTAGACTTATCAGGAAGTCATTAGAGAAGAATTAGGCAACCTTTTTTCTCTCATGGGCTAGATTCCTTGGAGGATAATCTGCTGAGAGCTGCATATTGACAATGGGCAAAGCCAGAGCAGATGATGGGCACAGTCAGGAGAAAAAGAGTGATGGGTTAACTAATCTAGAACAAAAAACTACCATGCTTTAAATGGAGCACCTTGGCTGCACTAGAAACTGACTGGCAGATAGTTGGGTTTGTTTTTCTAGGAATGGCCACACTGGCATCTCCTTCGAAGCGGCATGGCCCACTCCATATCAAAATGAGACATTCAACACCTGCACAACTTCTATTGTGTCGGTTGTTTCTTCCCAGCATCGTTAATGTGACCCCCATCTTTATCCACATATTGCAAAAACTGAAAACTGTCTCAGCAAATGCAACAGAAAGAGATTGTGGGAACAACCAGAACACTATTTGCCACTAAATCAGCATGTTTTGTCGTGTTTTTAATATTCTGTTGGGAGCCACCCAGAGTGGCTGGGAAAACCCAGCCAGATGGGTGGGGTATAAAAAATAAATTATTATTATTATTATTATTATTATTATTATTATTATTATTATTATCTCCAAACAGTGGCTAACACATTATTATTTTTTATTATTCTTTGTATACTGCCTTTCATCCAAAGATCACAGGGCGGTTCACAACATAAAAATACAAAATGATAACACATAATACATAATAAAACAAAAACAAACCAATATCCTGCCAAAAATATTTAAAAGGCCATAAAATGTTAATCAACCAAAGGCCTGGTTATAGAGAATCACTTTTGCCTGGCACCTAATGATAGGTAATGAAGGTGCCAAGTGAGTCTCCTTGGAGAGAGGAGCATTCCACAAACAGTGAGCCACTGCAGAAAAGGCCCCAGATAACGACTGCAGGGTCTGTATTGGTTCGTATGGGGAAAGGCAGTCCTCAGGATGGATAAAAATCAATCTTTTTTACAGAAATTGGATATTTTTTTTATTTAGATCAGATTTTTTTTATTTAAATTGGATTTTTAAAAAATAAAATGCTTTTGGAGGAAATATCTTTCTAAAAATAGTTTTCTATTTAAGTTACATTATAGTCCAAAGGCTATTCATCAGTAAATAAGCATATTTTTTTTAATTATGTAGCACGAGGATTTATATGCAATGTTTAAATTTTTTGGTAAATGAATTCCATTAATCCATTCACAATGTCATGCTCTTCCAGAGGTTTCTGTAAGATTATTTGGGGCAGTTTTTCTAACAAGAAGATATTATCACAGATGCTTGTTTTTGCAGTTCTCAAAAGTGTGAATTTGTGTCTGCAGGTAACATGCCTTTTCTTCACAGGAAAATTTTTATAAAATAAACATACAGAGTTGAGGAAAAAACCTTAATTCCATTATTCCTTTGCTAATTTATATACACAGAATCAACCCCTTGCCTCTTAAATGCTAAATTTCAAGAGGTTAAATGAATAGATTGTTTGGAGTTGAATAGATCTGCACAAGTAGCTAAGTGTGAAGAAGTGAAAATGGAAGTGCAACCTTGTGAGCAGAATATTCCACAAGTCTTGGGATCTTTGTGTAATAATTGTGCATGTCATTTGCATGTCCGTGCAACTCAGACTTGAGGCAAGTGCTGAAGGCATTTCAGGGCTGGCAACCTCTTCCCAATCCCACTGCGTTCCAACAACTGCACTAAGACTTAACTGTACAGAATAGGCACCTGAATATAGAAGAAGAAGAAGAAGAAGAAGAAGAAGAAGAAGAAGAAGAAGAAGAAGAAGAAGAGGAGGAGGAGGAGTTTGGATTTGATATCCCGCTTTATCACTACCCTAAGGAGTCTCAAAGCGGCTAACATTCTCTTTTCCCTTCCTCCCCCACAACAAACACTCTATGAGGTGAGTGGGGCTGAGAGACTTCAGAGAAGTGTGACTAGCCCAAGGTCACCCAGCAGCTGCATGTGGAGAAGCGGAGACGCGAACCTGGTTCACCAGATTACGAGTTCACCGCTCTTAACCACTACACCACCCAAAGAGGTGGGGGTGGAAATAGTAACTGGAATGTGTAAGTCCTTTGCGAGACCTTGAAGTACTTGCCAGTCAACTAATAAGAGTTCACTGGTTCCAGGACCTTCTTCCCAGTTGTAAATATTAAATTATACCAGCAAGAATGAGTCTTTCTGTAAAAAAAAATGATTTAAATCAAGTCTTACTGACAAGTGATTTAAACTGATTTGATTTAAATCAAATCCACCCTGGCAGTCCTTGAGTTTTTGCGGTCCTGAACCATTTAAGGCTTTATAGGTCAAAAACAGCACTTTGAATTGGGCCTGGAAATGAATTGGCAGCCAGTGCAGTTGGGTCAAGATCCGTGTAATATGCTCAAACCATCTTGCCCTTGTTGGCAGCCTGGTCACCAATTCTGCTGCAGCTGGAGTTTCCAAACCATCTTCACAAGTAGCCCTATGTATAACACATTGCAGTAATCTAACCTAGAGGTTACCAGAGCATAGATGACAGAAGTTAGGTTATCCTTGTCCAGATAGGGGTACAACTGAAGCTGATGGAAGATACTCTGCACTACTGAAGCCACCTGAGCCTCAAGTGACAGCAATGGATCCAGATGTACCACAAAAACACTATACAAATTATATTTTTAAAAAATAACAATTAGCAAGTTTATCTACTTTTTATACTAATGGCTTCTGATGATCTGATCTGCATTGCAATATAGAAGGATGTTTCAATGTGAATTCTTATTGATAGTGTAGCATAAACAAAGATGTTCAGATCAAATGTGTTTTCTTATTTCTGATCCTCTTGTTTTATTTATTTATTTATATTTATTTATATTTATCATGGAGGGAGTATAAGAGCATATGGCCTTAAATAAAGAAAATTAACTGAGTGGTCGACTACACCCCTCGTTTGTCTTCCATACCCTTTTGGATCTTACAGGCTACAGCTCAAGGCATAAAACCATAGTGGATAAAAACAGAATGACTAATGGAGAAGGGAAGGTACCTCAAAGAAATTATTGCCTGATAAAATTCATTTCAGAAGCACTGGTGATTCCCTCCCACCCCCTGCTCTCCCCAGTTCCTCCACCTACGGAAAGTTCACAAGCAGCCCGTAAGCACACTAGCCATCTTCCACTCATGCTCCCCAACTGATGGTATTCAGATCATACTACCTCCAATATTGGAGGCAATGTAGCCATCATCCTGTATTCTCCATCAATTTGGTATATTTGTGGCTACTGTTTACATAAAAACTAGGCATTTGAACTTTTATTTCAAAAACATACTGAACAGCAAAGTTTCATATGCTAAATTATACATATAATTGTTTCATGTTCTTCAAGCACTGAGCAAAGGCTTAGGTACAACAAAAAAGCAAAAACTGCACACATTTCATTTTCTTCCTAATGTCATTTCCATCCAATTTCCTTCTATACTTCAGAATCTATAGTGTGATTGATTGATTGATTGATTGATTGTTAATTAATTGTATACACTCCTCAGGATGAAGCATCAAATTGGCTGAGCAGAAACCAGTTACCCCCTAAGTTATTTTTAAAAGCTGTTCCATTACAGTCTGTTTTTGCACATTAAGCACTTCACATCTTCCTACCTTCAAATTTTAGCTGCCCCGCCCATTCTCTCAACTTCTCCCATCACACTCCCATACACACCATGCAAACCTGTCCCAATTTTTTTCTTTCACAATGCAATATATTGACTGGACATTTGCCTTGGTCACCCGTCTGAAAAACCTAGCAGGTTCAAAACTAAAGCCACAAAATGGTAACCAAGGGAATAAAAGCTTTATCTGACCAACGGGCTTGCTCAATTAGGGTACTTTAAACTTGCAAGAAGATCCTGTCCCCTAACACTGGCGTATCGCAAAGCTCCTCCATTCGGGAATGGCGTTTTTGGACAAGAGCCTTCCTCAGCAAAACTATTAACACCTGGGTCACTGCAAAAAAAAACACCGTCGAGGTTCCTCTGCAGTTGGCCACGATTACCTCCGACACCAACACAACGCGGACACACCAGAAGAAATTGCGGGAGCTGCGAGCCCAACACGCTCACTGCGCCAGATTTTCCGGATGGCTGTGCAGCTGCGTCAAGCCTCCATTTGCAAACCTTGGGCCTCTCCGCCGGCTTTGCAGCAGAGGTGGGTCGAGTAGCGTTTAATTAAGCAACTTGCCCGAGAAAAGGGAATTTTTACGGCAGGGGGAAAACAGGAGACGGGAGCGCACCTCGAAATAACTGCGGGAAATAGCGACTGCCCATAAGCCTCGAGTTAGCGACTGACAGCGCAGGTAGGGGCTGGAGTCCCCAAAGGGCGCCCGCCGGAGAGGAGGTTCCCCCGCCCGAGAGCGCTGGGCGACACCGGCCCTCTCAAGCCACCACGGCCCTCCAGGGAAAGGGGCGAGTGGCCGAGGCCCTGGAAGAACCACGAGCTCCCCTGAACCCCGCCGAGGAATGAGGGGAAACGTCCCCTCAGGGAAGCGTGACTCCCTCAGCCGCCGGGAATAAGAGGAGGAACCCCACGACCTCCCCATGTCCCTCCTCCCTCGGCCATGAACCCCGCCGGCCTACCTCTCCTCGCTCTTGCTTTTCTGCTTCTTCCCCATGGCTGCGCTCGCAACTGCCTCTCAGGCGCCTTTTCCTTGCGCAGGGCCCAGCCAGCCACATCCACACGCGCCCGGGCACATATGGTGAGAGGGAGGCCAATACGACACCACGGAGCAGGCAGCCGCTGACGCGCGCAGGCGCCGTTCGTCCTCAGTCCCCGCGCGCCGCGGAAGCGTAAAAGAACGTGTGCCAGGAAGTGAGGGAGGGCCCCGCCCCGGTTGCAGGCGCCTCCTCTGGTCGGAGGGGGAACTGCAGCGGGAAGAGCGTCTTTTATTTAAGTGAAATAAATAATACGCATCTCAGTGCGTGGACGCAGCTATGCCGCTTTGGGTCATAGAGCTGTAGGAAGGAACCGGGAGGGTTATCTAGTCCCATCCCCTGCAATGAAGTAATCTTTTGCCCGACGTGGGGCTCGAACCCACGATGTAGTCTCGTGCTCTACTGAGCCCCGGGGTGCGTGGGTGAGAGACAC
The DNA here is from genome assembly GCF_964188315.1 of Podarcis muralis. Lineage (NCBI taxonomy): Eukaryota > Metazoa > Chordata > Lepidosauria > Squamata > Lacertidae > Podarcis > Podarcis muralis. The sequence goes on along the minus strand of NC_135658.1, from coordinate 75,030,090 downwards.
CTTGGAACTCTGTAGACGCTGCCGGGACACCTTGGAACTCTGTAGACGCTCCCAGAAAGAAAGCGAGAGGCGAGCTACACGTAAAGAATACGAATTTTGAACAGCAGGCAATGTGAAATTGTGGAACTAACAGGAACGAGTTCGAATACATCGGTAGGAGTCAGACCATGGTTTCTTCCATCTGGGACCCTCTGATCCTTAAAACCAGCTGAGAACTGTGTCTTTCCGTACCGAAGAAGCAGGAATTGAAATCCGAATTTGTTTTTTCCGCAGACGTATAGAGGAAAGCCGCTTCCATTTGAATATAGCAAAGCTTAGCCCTCAGATGCATAGTCCATGAAGTGATGAGAGGAGGAAAGATGCGTGTAAAAGGGATGGGGGTGACATTCAACTCCTATCACTGGACACGTTCGAAATAGTATTTTAAAACGAATTAAGTTCCGCCGCCTTTGTGCCTTTCTATATTGTTTGCATGGTCTCATTTTTAATTCATTTCTCATGCTGCAGCTAACTTTAAAATAAAAAACCCGAACAGGAAACAGCAGACACTCACAGAAATCGCTATATATTTATTATATAATGTTATCATGTATGCAGGTTGTTTTTTATAATGACTGCCCGAGGCTATATTAACTCGGAAGCATGTGCCTCTGAGCTGAGTGAAACGGGGGTTTATAACCAGATAAACTGGGCTGCAGCTTATAACTTCTGATAGGTTTAAACAATGGACCAATAAAGCGACCGCAGCATAGCCTGCCTAAGCATCAGCAGCCCCTTCCAACTCAGTTAAGGCTTATTTTATTTACTAGATTTCTGAATAGACCTGCGCGGGGATTGCACTGGTAACAACCCACTCGCTACCGCGTTTACTCAGAAATAAGACCCACGGATGATTCATCGGCTTTCTTGCCTAGTAAGCAACCATTCCGCTCTGCACTTAAGAGAGCCACGCCTTTCCAGAGCCCAGCCGGAAGCACAAGGCATTCTGGGCCTTGTAGTTTGTGGCGCTCACGGCACTGCTGCGACTATACCGGCAGCAGTTTCCGCGGCGCCTTGAAATTCTGGCCCAAGTAGTTCCCCCGCAGTCCAGAAACCGTTGCCTCGTGGGGAAGTAACAGCCGGTGTGGCCTCCCCTCGACAAAAACAACCGTTTCTGAGCGTTACCATAGCGACTGATCCCAATTTTAAAAACAACCCGAAAAGCCACTGAGTGGTGACGTGCTGCGCATGCGTAACAACGGCCGCGGACTCTGACGATTAATGCTTGCGTCAACAATAGAGTTTCCGGGTGCCTCACACTCCCTTAAGACGCAGGCGTAGGCGGCCGGCCGGTAGCGGAGTCCGTGGAGAGGCCTGGGAGGGTGTTTTTCGGGCGCTAATTTGCCTCAGGCTTCCGCAGTGAGTATAAGAGCGGGACAATAAAGACCCGTTTGTGTTTACGCGCGCAGTACGTGTGGTTGCGGCGGTTGCGTTCCTTCCAAGTCCCGCACTGGGAGTGAGATCTGTGCAGCCCCCCTTGAGCAGGCCTTGCTATTCTGTGGGTGGGCGTATCTTTCTGAGTTGCTGGGGCCTCCCCACCCCTTCGAAGGATTTCTCATGACAAAAGGATTCAGCTGGCCCTGCCCGTCCCGTGGCTGCCTTTCTGTGTTAGGGAAAGCAGCAGGGGGTCATAGAATCTTGGAAGGGACCCCAAGGGCCATCTAGTCCAATCCCCTTGCAACGCAGGAATTTCAGTTAAAGGATCCATGACAGATGGCCATCCACCCACTGCCTAAAAAAACCTCCCAAGGAAGGCGAGTCTGCCGCCACCTCTCGTGGGAGTCTGTTCCACTGCTGAACAGCTCTTACTGTTAGAAAGTCCCCCCCCCCCCGATCTTTAGTCAGAATCTCCTTTCTTGGAACTTGAAGCCATTGGTTCAAGTCCTACCCTCCAGAGCAGGAGAAAACTACCATGCTGTCTCCTCCATGTGACAGCTCTTAAGATATTTGAAGATGGCTATCATATCTCCTCTCAGTCTCTTTTCCAGGCTAAACATACCCAGCTCCTTCAAGTGCTCCTCATAAGGCTTAGTTTCCAGACCTTTGATCGTTTTGGTTGCCCTCCTCTGCACATGTTCCAGCTTGTCAACATCCTTCTTGGCCTTTGCCCTGGCTGCAGTGCACTCTCTGTAAACTGGTTTTGAGCCAGGGGGTGCCAACTTGGATGAAATATTGGGGAGGGGAGAGAGTAAGCCCCACCCCACACAGTTGATCACATGGCATGGCACACACACCATTTGAATGGCAATGCCCATAAACTTGGGGGGTTGTCCCCACAAATATTGGGGGGGCTGAACGGGCCTCTGACCCTAGGAGTTGGCTCCTATGTATTAAGCAGACTTCATTGTTGATCTTATGTAAGTAGCTCCGGATCCCTGATTAGCTGAGAAGTGGGGTAAAAATGTTTCAAAGCAGTAAAATAAAACTAGCTGCTGCAAAATGGGCAGGTGCCTAGAGACAATGCATTTCTGTAATGGCTAATAAAGTCGAGGTTTCTACAGTGAAATGTAGCAAGTCTTATTAGTCAGCAGTATATTATGTCCATTTCAAAGCAAAGTAGCATCAAAGTTCAATTGGTTTGCTTTCAACTTTGCATATTACTAATATGGACATAGTTTTATGGAGCATATAAGGATACAAACATTTTGTGAGCCCATCTGTCACTTTCAACAGAAGAACTACAAATGGGGAAAACAACCCAGAAATGGGTTAAAAGGAGGAAAGCAGAATAGGCTGTACAATACTGTCCTGTATCTTCATCCCTCTTCTGCAGAGTGGGTGAAGACAAAACTGCCAAAGATGCTAGAAGAGACTGTATACAAGTGTTTAAATGCTAATTCCTGGAGTCTCCAAGCTGAGATAGGTGAACTGAAATACTTGGTCTCAAAGGATGGTGCTGATATTGTGGACATAACATAAACCTTGTGGAATGAAGAGAATCGGGGACGTGGTTATCTCTGGATATAAAAGGACAACCTGGAGGTGGTGTTGCTCTAGGGCATAAATGCATGAAAAGTGGAGCTTTGATATCATATTGCATCGGAGTCTGGTTTAAAATCTACTCTGTTTTACAGGTTTAATGCGTGTGCCATTTATTTAGGAGGGAAATGTCATCTGAAATGTTTTCAAAAGTTCTAGAAGCTCAATTGCTTCAGACAACAAAGATTGTAGAAGAACAACTTGATGCTGAGATTAAAAAACTAGACAATGTGGATGATGATGAATTAGAAATCCTAAAGCAAAGAAGGCTTGAAGGCTTGAAGAAAGCCCAGCAACAGAAACAGGTAAGTTTCTTGTAGTGGTGTTAACTGTTTAATATTAGTTGTTGTTTTAATATCTGTATCAAATTCACTATCTTGGCAACAGCCCTATAAGATACACCACTATTTCCCTGCTGCAGATGAGAATGAAGATGATAGAATACTAGCTTGCCTAAAGCTGCAAAGTGAGATTTGAAGTAGCTCACACTCATGCAGTCCAATCCCACTCATACTCCACTCCAGAAGAATTAAATGTTATAAATATTGTGTTCTTTATTTTTGTTTTTTATATGGGAAACTGTCCTGAGAGCCTCGGATAAAGGGTGGTATGGAAATTTAATTAATTAATTAATAATCCTGCTGAAATCAGTGGGATTCATTCTGCAGATGTTCATTGGATTGTAGCCTTACCACTCTTTGCATATTTAATCTATCTGAAGTCTTTAACGTGAGTTCAGTGGAATAAGTAAATATGAATAGGATTGCCTTAGTTGTAATCCTATGTATATACTTATTTGGGAAGAAGCTCCATTGAACTCCCTAGAAATTGCATCTAAGTAAATATTCACTGGATGGATATGTGTGTTTGTCACTATGTTACACAGCTTGTTGAAACTTGCATCACATCCATTGGTGTGACACTGGATATGCTGCTGGACAATTATAAATGTTAACGTCACCACCTGATATATTTAAAAATATATTATATAAGGTTAGGAATTGGCAAAGAAGCTGATGTTTAAAGTTTTCTAATATTTGCACCCATTTACCTTGCATGAGCAGGTACTATATGTCAGTAGGGCTAGAAACTGTCTTTGGCCATAAAACTGAATTTTTCAGATTTGTTGGCATTTGTAATTACAGAATAACTGGTGGAATTATGAATATTCCTGATGCTACATAACATTTCAGGGGATGCTTTACCTCTTATGACAACACAAAAATACTTAACTTCAAATGTCTAACATGTTATATTCTTATAAACAGGAATGGCTTTCAAATGGGCATGGGGAATATGTGGAAATCCCCAGTGAGAGAGATTTTTTTGAACAAGTGAAAAGGAGCAATAAAGTCGTCTGCCATTTTTACAAAGATACAAGTTTCAGGTATACTATACTCCTTAGTACACAAATACTTACCAAAATAGGTTGACTGTCCAACAAATAGCATAAGATTTGTTTACAAAACTCCATGGTTATTTGTTATATCGTGAGTATAGTTGGCTGTGCAGATTAATACTTGAAATATTGATTATAGCCTCGACATAACTGCTAAAGTCTTTAGAGACAGCATTGTCCTTCAGATCCACTGTGTTATATTTTTACTACGTCCACTCCCTAGTATCAAGGGCAAAGGGAATGGGAAACTTGGTAAATCTACCTTTTGAGTTAAATATTTAATAACTTATATGCTAACATTATGACCATTTTAATAACAAACTTACTGACAGGTCAAATGCGTATGTTGTCATAATAAATTACTCATTTGCGATTTCTACATTTCATCACTGTAAAGCACTTTGTTTTATTTTCTGTTCCTCAGATGCCTGATATTAGATAAGCATCTAACAGTACTGGCAAAAAAGCACATTGAGACCAGGTTTATCAAATTAAATGCTGAAAAAGCTCCGTTCCTGTGTGAGAGACTTCGCATCAAAGTAATTCCCACACTAGCACTTGTAAAAGATGGCAAAACACAGGATTACGTGGTTGGTTTTACTGATCTTGGTAATACGGATGACTTCACCACAGAGACCTTAGAATGGCGATTAGGTTGTGCAGATATAATCAACTACAGGTAAATAAAATTATCTCTTTTTTGTTTTTTAATATAGCTGGTGCAATATTAAAGGTACTTAAAGCATGGAAAATCAAGAAGGGAATCTTTCTTGCAAGGCATCAAAATAATTCTAAACCCTGAGTATTGATAGTTATATTGTTGGGGAAAGTTTCTTTCTCTGTACACTGATCATTTTTAAGGGGTTTTTTAAAATAATGAACTGGCGTTGCTGCCTTCCTTTAACTGTGAAGCAGCAAGAAATTGTGGAAGGTATTTCTGAACATGTAATACACTTGGTAGGTTACACCTTTAATTCACAAAGAATGAACTAAGTCCCGGCTCTTTTTTTGTAATGATGTACTAGTGAAGGATTCAGGAAGCAGAATATGTGTCCCCTCTGCTGTAACAGTGAGAGAACTACTCTGCTTCAAGCAGTTGTATCCCAAGATAACAGAATCTGGCATTGTGTTTTGCAAGACTTATACTATAAAATGCAGGTGTTGCCTTGGTGGTGTTTTTAAAAAATATCGATTCACATACAGTATTGAAATAACTTTTTCCCCCTTTTAGTGGCAGCTTGATGGAGCCCCCTTTCCAGAGCCAAAAGAAGTTTGGAACCACTTTCACAAAGTTGGATAAGAAAACAATCAGAGGAAAGAAATATGATTCAGATTCTGATGATGATGATTAGATATCATGATCCAGATGTTTATAAATCATCTTTTCTTTGAAGCTTGATACATTTCTAGGAATGTTTTATAGAGCTGTTTGTTTTCAGTACATTTGCATATAATGCTCATTTTCTAAAACTGTTTTATACAACTCATGAAAAGAAACTGAATATTTTTTTCCCTCGGGGTGACATTTCTAGGTGAAAAATCTGAGCTCTTTTGAACTGCGTCACATAAGACATGACTTTAAAGCATTTTGTTAATTATAAAAATAGTCCCTTTAAACTACATTTTTAGTACTTCATTTGCCATTGGAAATATTAATGAAGGACTTCTGTCAAGAATTGTTATAAAACTATTCCAGAAGTAGTGCATTAATAAAACTGTTGCTTGTCTGATAATGCCATGTGTATGGCATGGTATTGCGTAACTTAACATTGCACTGCATATTATGAAACCATCTTAGCCTCTTTAAAAGAATTAAGTCTACCAGTTGTCTACACTGCATGTTAAAGCTGAATCAGCAGGTAAATATCACATGGCAAAACTATATTGAACTGGAGTACAGGCTAGATTTTTTTATTTAAAAAAATCAGAGTGAAAATTGGTGTTTGCTTTTTCTCTTGATGTGAATGCAGTTTAATACAATTTCTTGCACTGTTGTTCTTCAGTAATAGGCATATTTTCCAAGAGAATCTCTTTCGTCTGGGAATACTAAAATTCCCTTGGGAATCTGTGACAGTCTAGCTCCTAGGTAGGTGAATGAGCTTTTCCTTTGTACTTGTAAATGCCCATAGTTGCCAAAAAGTTTTAGTATATCTACATTTTGGGGGTGTTGAGATAAAGCCCAGTTGGTTCAGGAAATAAGAGAACCTTGCCTGTGAATCTCTACTTGTGGCAAATGAAAGAAAATGGCTTTCTCTTCTGTCAGAGGGAAGCGAGCAATGTTGCAGCATGCTACTGAATCAGCATGAAGTCACCAGTGTTAAGTTGTTAGTTGTGTGCACAGGTCTTGGTTCAGTAGTGGCTTTCTCTGTTTTTCCTTTTGAGGGAGGTGAGGAAACTGCCTCAGTGAGGGGTGAGTGGGCATATTGAATATCCACCATTAACAGGCACACCTTATCTCAGTAGAATGCACAGCTGTGCTCCAACATTGCTTGCTTCTCTCTACTGATAGAAGTAATGGGCAAGCTATTTCTAGAAGTTATAAAAGAAGCATTTATTACGAAGATCCAAAAGGATGGGGTAATGAGAAGGATGTATCTAAGATGGATTGAAGGCAGGTAAAAGGGGGGGGGGAAGGGTTTCAGTGTAGTGTTTTGAGTCTACTGGATAGGCATAGTTGGTAGGCAGAGTCTCTGTGTCCCAGCAAATTCTGGATATTGGCTGCCACAGGAGGTGTAAAACCGATCTGGCTCTTTTGCACAGTAGTCAGCAATATTGTTCTCTTAACGAAGTTTTTTTTTTTAACATTTATGTAAATGAAAATAAAATTATTTGAATTCTAAGGGCTAAGTGCCTGTGTGTGTTTTTGCTAATCCTGCTTTATTCCTTGGAGTGTTGCTAAGCCTTTTCCACTGAGGCACACTAGTATGCCACAGAAAGCGGGGGGGGGGGGGGGGGAGTGTGTGTCTGAATTTTTCAAGCCACTATGCTCAATATGTTCACAGAAATAGGGCTGCAGCAATACTGAATGGGGTCTTCCTGATCCAAACAGCACAAGGAAAGCAGCCCTATTTCTGATATATGGATAGTGATGACACTCAGGACTGGGTAAGGACAGATGATTTCTTGATGAAGCCTGCGCTACAACTGACAGGTACGGGACACTGCCACATCCAAAATATCACAGTCCCATCTTCAAGCCCCAACTGGCCCCTTCAAAAGTTGCAAGAAGGATGTCGGACTCCTGCATGTTATCTGTGGAGGAAGCATTCGGAAATGATAACTGCGCACCAACAATGCTATCCAAAGTGGTTACAGGTTCTACTGCCTCGCGCGTGTGAAGTGTAGAATGGTTTTGGAGTGAATGCAGAAATGATGAGAAGAAATTACATTTTTAAGCTGCCTATCATTTCCTCAATGCAAGTTCCTCTGAACACTGTAGATGTTCTAAGGCAGAGGGGGGTAAAACTAATGACCCAAACTACTAGTAGTGACCAGCCTGGCTTAGCTTGTTAACACGATCTTAACCCAGGGGCTGTGTTTGGCAGTTTAATTCCCCCCACCTTGATGAATTCTAACACTTATTGGACCCAGGAATTTGGGGTGTCTTGCACTCCATGAACTCGTAACAGTATTGACTACTTGCTGAGGTCACATCTCACTTGAAGATTGCATAAGCAATCTTCACTTTTTCAGATGGGTTACCATATTGATAGATTACACGTGGAAACACTCTCAAGCATTTGGTTATCTTTGTGATGACCTGCTTGTGTCTCTACTCCCTGATGCTTTTATTTTTAGCCATCATGGCTAACTGCTAATGCAGTCATCTCCAACTGGTACCCTCCAGATGTTTCACACTACAACTCCCATCAGCCCCAGCAAACAGAAGTTGGGGAAGTTTGAGCTAACGTGTCCCTCTTTTTTATATATTTTAAATATCTTTGTCAGGAGCCAGCAAATGACAATGAACTCTTACAAGTTTTAGAAAGTGTTTCCTTTCGTCTACTCTGAAGTTATTGCTAATCACTTTACTGATCTCGAGGTGTAACACTGAAAAACTCATTAATTACAGACCTCCTAATTTCATCTCTTGCCTTATCTCCATACAGCCATTTGTGTACACCAAAAAGCACCAGCTGGTTTGAAGGCAGATGTGCCAACATCTGTTAATATTTAAGTTGCTCTTCTGCCTGGTGATATTTCCAGGGAAAGGGATAGTCTGTTGATTAATACCAAACTTGGCTTTTGATTACTCTAGCAGAGCACACTTCAGCAAGGTTCTATTCTACAATGGATGATGGAGTCATCATTGCTCCCAACCTGTTTCAGCCCATTTAGACTGTTTATGTGTATAAAACATTAGCGCAAAAGAATCTTTTCAGCCATAACATGTGCACGGTGTTGGTAAATATATTGCTCAAAAGTTTCCAGTCGTTCTCCTCACGCTCCTGCTGCTGCCACCATGAGGAAGGAAAGAAACCTAAGGCAGGCCTTTGTGGTGCATGCAAACCAACACTCATGATTTGTTTTCCCCAAACGACAATGGCCAAGCCAAGAACCAACCTTGGCTTCCATTCTTGGTTTATGAAACAGAAAGCCAGCCTCTGGTTTGTTTCCTTCCCAGCACAGCAACAGCAACAAGGACTTATATGAACCTTAGCATGCACTGAAGTCACTCATTTTATTTCTGCCTAAATCAGGAATAATGAATACATTCCATATTTCAAACAGTGTATTAGACAAACTGTTACAGGGAACCAAGTTTCTTCAGGAGTTTATAAAGAATTCCTCATTGAAAATAAAAATGAAGAGAGTTTGTCCATGCATTGAGTTTCTCCTACAGTATACTGCTGGATGGTACTGGGTTGGTTTAGTGTACATTTTCTATTAAACATAGAATAATGAGGTGGTCATGCTTTAGGCTACAATCCAAGTCCCCTTTATGTTCAGAGCTTGGTAGTGAGACAACCATCATGCTCTGCTGCTGCTTGTCTGGGGTTCAGTTTGGCTGGCGTCCCAGTGAGGTGCATCTAAAATGAGAATCCCAAAAAGAAATAAAGCAGAAGCACACAAAAAAAAAAGGGGGGGGGAGGCAAGAAAGGCTTTTATTAACCCTACAAATTTCAGGCTCCATTGGTGGTTCTTCAGGGAGTTCCTTAGCAGATAAGACATTGTGAAAAAGTGATCGCTGGCGGTAGAAACGTTTGAGACCTACTATGGTGCTTCCAATAGGCAAACAGAAAAAGGAATTATGTACACATACAGTCACGCTTGATGAAATGCTTGTATAATCAGCATTAGTACTAGCCACGTTTGATTAATCAGTCAAATAAAGCCTTGACACAGTACAAGGGATGGGTAGATGAGCTCCCCAATCAAATTTCAGTTTAAAATTACATTTATTGTACAGAATGCCACTACACATTACAAAGCATCAATCTTTTTCTGTTCCGGTTCTTTTAGACGACGGCGAATTATTAGTTCACCTGCACAGTTAATAAAGGTGTCAGACATTTCTTCTTCAGATGGAATTCCATAGGGTAGCTTTAATGGTTTTATACTATAGGAGCGGAGGAGGAAGCAGAAGAGACAAAATACATTAGTGCTGTTCTACAAAAGCCATTTTAAAATGCTTTTGTCAAGAAGAGTTAACTAACCTTATTAGATGTTTAATCACTTTCAGTTTTTCATTCACAGAAGGGATGTTTTTATGCACTCTTAGCTCATATCTCTGTAGATAAGCAGATTTTATAGAAAAGTTCACTTTCACAGAAAAGTTCAGTTCCAAACACATGATTGCATACACACACAGAGAGCTTGCAGTAGTAGTTGCAGTGAGTGTGCTATTCTTAAAATATAACTGACAATCCTGCATTACTTCAGGGGTAGCCAATGTAATACCCTGCAGATCATCTAGTTGAACTCCAGTTTCCATCAGCTCCAGCAAGACTAGCCAGAGGTCATGGATAACAGGTGTTATCCTTGATAACAACATCTGATTAGCATTACATTGGCTGTTATTGCATTACTTGGTGATTTATATTATTCACATATATTGTCCTTCATTCTGTGAGAGCCTAAAAAGGTGAATTCATCCATGAAAATTTAATAAAAATACAAAAGGTGGTATCCAGTGTTAGCAATACTCAGAGTAGGAGCACTGAAAAAGTCCATTGATTTCAAAGGGTCTACCCTGAGTCTAATACTGGATAGCACCCTATGCCAATGAAAGGTATAGTTTAAGAACCAAAGATTAATATAGGAGGAAATATCAGTATTATACTTCATCTCTTCTTGTCATCCTCTAATAAAAAAATTAATGGTTCAGGGGAAAATAAATACAGTATAATTCATTCCTTTTTAGCTCACACATATTTTAGTACAGGATCATTTCTGCTAAAGTTCATGGTACACTGTATATGTGCTACCATATTTAGAATGTCAAAATTGTGATAAATAGCAACCACTTAGATAAAGGGGTGAACTAAGATGAATTAACTGACTGCTAAAAATTCTGATTGGATCTCTACACCCCTCCTCAGCAAGAGAGAACCACACTCAAAACCAGGCTTTCATGTGTAGATTCCTTTACTTAATCAGGGACAAGCTTCCAACTGCGGCTGCTTATATGCACTGCGGCAAGACATCCAGATGCAAAGCATCTACTTGTCTTGCATGGCAGAATGTGAATGTATGTTCCCACATGCTCTCAGGCAACTGGTTGCACAACAAAATATACCTAGTATGGCTTTGAAACTGCTTTTTCATGGATATCTAACAAGTGATTTACAAGCTGAGAACAGGATAATGATGCATAATGATGCACAGACATGGAATGCCTCAGCTGGGTTTTTGGAAAGTTGCTAGGCAACCTCCACCCCACTCTCCCAGGTAGTTCCAACTGCCCACCCCCGACCCAAAGATAAACAGAAGCTGCTATGAGTGCACTTCTGGGCTCCCCTCTCCTCCCAATGTAGAAGATTGCACTGCTGTAGCATGTCAGAGCAGGCATTAGGGAGCCATTGGTGAGAGTTCCTACCTCATTCTGCTCTGATCAGGAAGGTTTGGCTGGCGCCTTTGTTAGATACTGAATATAAACTGAATATAAAGGCAACAGATATCAAACCCATTTTTAACGATTTACCGTTAACTAATGTGGATCTTCCACAAGAGACTGCAAAGGGACTCAGCAGATCATTTAATTTAATACCTTGCCCTTGCCCTGAGCTGAAGTTGTTCTACCCTTGATCTCTGAAAGACTCCAAACCTGTGTAAATTTACCAAGGAGCAAGTCTTATCTAATATAGTGGGACATATCTGAATAAACATGTGTAGGATTGGGCTGTATGTTTTAATGCCAGAGAGAGATAATTATTTACTGGGCTTTCCCCCTATAATATAATATATATAATATAACAGAGCGTCCCCGCAAAATGCTAATGTATTTTATACTTTTTCCAATCCAAGAGATTTGATGATCTCTTTTTCCCAATAAGGACGCCTTCTTCCACTTCTGACTCTGGTCACAAGGTGCAGTTTATGGGGCTGCTGTGGATCACCCCCATATTTTTCATGATCACCAGGCCGCGGCTGAAATACCTAAAATAAATTCAACAAAAGCAGGCTTCAGTGATACAGTTATCATTAGCTGAATAGTATACTATATCAGTAGTTGTAAAAAGGTAATTTGTAGCAAAGTAGTTGAAGACAGCAGAGGAATAAGTCTGTATCAATACTTTTTTTTAGCAAAATGATACTGTACTAAAATATGTGTGAGCTAAAAAGGAATGAATTATACTATTTGTATTTTTTCCTGATCCATTTATTTTTTATTAGAAGATGACAAAAAGAGATGAAGCACAATATTGGTATTTTCCCCTCTATTAATTTTTGGTTCTTAAACTATACCTTTCATTGGTATATGGTGCTATCCAATATTAGTGATACTCAGAGTAGACCCTTTGAAATCAATGGACTTGAGTATTTCTTTCAGTGCTCCTATTCTGAGTATCACTAACGTTGGACACTCCTTCATTGCAGGTTTCTAAAGAGAGGTTGGATGGCCATCTGCCAGCGATTCTTCAGCTCTGATTCCTGCACAGAGTTGGACTTGATGACCTTTGGGATCTCTTCCAACTCTACAATTCTGTGATTCTATGTGTAGCACATCTACATTTAAATTCTATGTACTGTACACTTACCTGGGGGTTAAGCCCCACTGAATACAATGAAACTTCTGAGTAACATGCATATAAATGAATTGTAAACAGTAGAACATGGACCTGAAGAAGTTTTTTTACAAGAGAATTTGATATGTAAATATACCGTATTTTTCGCACCATAGGACGCACTTTTTCCCTCCTAAAAAGCAAGGGAAAATGTGTGTGCGTCCTATGGAGCGAATGCAGGGGGGAGGCAGGCGGGGAAAGCCCCCAAGAGCCGCACACAAGCTTCGTGCGCTCTTGCGGACTTTTCCCCAGGAGGGAGAAGGGACTGACTGGCTGCATCAGTCCCTTCTCCCACCTCCCAGAAAACCCAGGAGAAGACGCGCAGCCCCTTTAAAGAGCTGGCGGCTTCTACCGGTTTTGCGGGAGGTGGGGGAATCGTGTAAGCAGCTCCTCTCCCACCTTCCTGCTTCAAAGCAACCACGGAGGAGGGAAAGAAGGGGACCATGGATACTCCGCTGCTCGTGGCTGCAGCGAATTCCCTCCTCCCGGGCTCCCTTTGAAGCAGCAAAGTGGGAGGGGAGCAGCTTACACTCGTGTAAGCAGCTCCTCTCCCACTTTCCTGCTTCAAAGCAATCACGGAAGAGGGAAGGAAGGGGACCATGGATCCTCTGCTTGCGGCTGCAGAGGATTCCCTCCTCCTGGGCTCCCTTTGAAGCAGCAAAGTGGGAGGGGAGCAGCTTACATTCGTGTAAGCAGCTCCTCTCCCACTTTCCTGCTTCAAAGTGGAGGGAATCCACTGCAGTTGTGAGCAGAGGATTCATGGCTCCGCTTCCTTCCCTCGAAGCAGGGTGTGGGGGTGCAGGGGGGAAAGAGGGCAGGAAATAGATGCCAGGCAGGAAGACACAACCACACTTTGACAACTGGAAAGTCCACCTCAGCCTCCCCAGATTTCCACTGAGACCGCCAGGCTAATCTCGATGGCCATAAGTCTGGCTCAGCATTATTAACTGGACTTAGATAAGCCATGGTTCCCCTTCCTACCCTCCTCTGAGGCTCGATTTAAAGCAGCAAAGCGAACAGGAGCCGCCCGCTTTGCTGCTTTAAATAGTTTAGTGCAACATTGATTCAGAATATTTTTGTGTGTGTTTTCCTCGTCTAAAAACTAGGTGTGCCCTATGGTCAGGTGCGCCCTATGGTGCGAAAAATACGGTATGTGGTAAGGCAGACATACTGGTCAATGATTCTTGGAATATCTCATATAATATTTGTATGACATTTTACAATTTAGCTTTGAGATGCTTCCTCCCAAAAGGTATGAGACGCTAACTATCTGTAGCTCCACTGTACAGTGGTACCTCGGTTTACCAACTTAATCCGTTCTGGAAGTCCGTTCTTAAACCAAAACCAGTCTTAAACCAAGGCGTGCTTTCCCTAATGAGGCCTCCCGCCGCTGGTGCCCTTCCACCATTTGGATTCCGATCTTAGACTGAGGTAAAGTTTGCAAACCAGGACACTACCTCCAGTTTTGCGGAGTTCGTAAACCAAATCGTTCGTAAACAGGACTATTCTTAAACCGAGGTACCACTGTATTGTTTACTTTTCTCTCTTATCCTTTCGCTTATTCTATTTGTCCTTTTTCGAGGTCTGTAATCGCTTTCTCTACTTAAGTGACAAAATGAAAAAAGGCATATTTTATGAAAATAAATAAATGAAAGAAAATGAAATATTAATTCCGCATCCCCACAACACAAAGCTTACCGATTCGGGAATTCTTGACCTTGTAAATTTCTGCCTGATCCAGGTGATTGATTCCACTCTGTATTTTGCAAGACTCTGGAGCAGGAAGGAAAGACAATATTTTATTGCATAGGCTAACTACAAGTTATAATCTACTAATTCCTTTATCATTTTTTTGGTTCTTCAAGTGCACTTCCAATACTAACCCTAATAGCAAGCAAATCCACAATTACTGACATTATTATTAGACACTAATATGACATTTTTTGTTTGTTTGCTTTTTTAAAAAAGTCAGGTTATCAAACATTTTTTTTTCTTACAATGCAATATGAGGAAGAAGCCCAGAAAAAAACAACAGTTAATGAAATGAGAGGTCACATGGGGTCAAAAGTCATGTCCCATATACATATATATTTGGATAGCGTTCTCCCTGGACAGAGCAGGAAGAGAAATGACACCTTGTAGATGTTCAGAAGCACATCCGTGCTAATTACTACCAACATTTTCCAAAATCAAAACCTGACATTGGCACCATCAAATTGGGGGGGGGGGGGGGGGGCTAAATGGCGGCCGCCAACACCAAGGAATACGGAAACTTGAAGCATTCATAGAATCATAGAACTGGAAGGGATCTCGGAGTTCCATCTAGCCCAGGGGTCAGCAACCTTTTTCAGCCATGGGCAGGTCCACTATCCCTCAGACCATGCGGTGAGCCGGACTATATTTTTTTTTTGGGGGGGGGGGATGAACGAAATCCTATACACCACAAATCACCCAGAGATGCATTTTAAATAAAAGGACACATTCTACTTTTAGGTTGCCTACCCATGTTCTAGCCCAACCGCCTGCAATGCAGGAATCTTCACTAAATAACACACCACGGGGCCAAAGTGCGGTTATCGACGCGCAGGACAGCACAATAGGTCCCCCCCCCCCTTTCCCCGCGTCCCTCACCTGCCAGGCAGCAAAAGGGTTCCCGCCCGCAACTCTGCCCAGCAACGCCGCCATGTTGAAACCACCGGCCTCACTCCCCCAGCGTTCTAAGCGAGGCAAGGACGTCGCTCGGCTCGACCAATCAACGTCAGCGCCGCGTCCTCCTCCTCCTCCTCCTCCTCCTCCTCTCTAGGAAGCGGATGCGTCCGAAGGAAAAGGAAAGTCTAGGAAGATCGCATCTCTATGGGCGCGCTCTTCCGCCCGCTGGGCGCGCTACCTTTCGGTTTCCAGTTCTCAGGAATCACGTGACAGGCGGCGGGCGTGGAATCCTGCTAGTTACAGGTTTGCTTGGGTCGCCTTGGGGACTGGTGTCTCCCGGAGGCTTGCCCCTCTCCCCCCATTACGGCGGCGAATCGCCCTGCTAAGCGAGGACCCCGACGCCGTGCTTTCCCAGCGGCCATGGAAGACCCGGCGGTGCTGGTGCTGAAGCGGGCGGTGGAGCTGGACTCGGCTTCTCGCTTCCAGGAGTCCCTTGTTTGCTATCAGGAAGGGATTGACCTCCTGATGCGGGTCCTCAAAGGTGAGACTTTTTCTTCCTCCCCGTCGCTCCCTGCAGGTGGATTTCCCTGTTAGATGCGGTCTGAAGGCAGAGTGCGGCAAAGTCCTGGGTGCGCTCGGAGCAAGTCCCTTGGGAACCTGTGTGACTTCCGAGGAAATGCGTATGGGATCGTGGAGCCCATTATCTGTTTAAATAAAGTCATCCTGCGCTGTTTGTAAATGAGTATCTGAAGAAGTGTGCATGCACACGAAAGCTCATACCAGTAACTAACTTAGTTGGTCTCATAAGGTGCTACTGGAAGGTATTTTTTTATTTTGTTTTGTTTAGGAACACCCTGCTTATGAAATAATATGTAGATTTTTAATTTTTAAAAATACTTATTATCAGGTTTATATACTGCCCTATACCCGCAGGTCTTATTTTTCATTCATACTTTTCAAATTTATACATTTCACTAATTTTACTATCATTTTGACATTTCAAACCTTGACTTCCTTCCCCTTCTTTCTGGGTTCCTTAATTTGTTTTTAATATCTTCTGCGTAGCCAAATTAACTTAATTTACTCATTCATCTTCTTTACATATATACTCTTATAAAACTGCAGGATGTTACAATAATCCTTCCAATGTTTTTATCTGTTTATTACTTATCTATAAATTTTCAAGAAACCATTTCCATTCTTTTATAAAAGATTTGTTATCTTGATTCCTTATTCTTCCGGTAAGTTTCGCCATTTCTGCATATTCCATAAGTTTTTGTATTCATTCTTCTATACCTGCAGGTCTTAGGGTGGTTACAGGGAAGCTTTTAATGTTTAATAGGTTATTGTATTTTAATATTCTGTTGGAAGCCACCCAGAGTGGCTGGGGAAACCCAGCCAGATGGGCGGGGTATAAATAATAAAAAATTATTATTATTATTATTATTATTATTATTATTATTATTATTAAAATCACAATATAAAAACACAAAATACATAATCAAAATAAAAACAACCCAATAACCTCCATCCTCCCCAACACATTTTAAAATGGCATTGGATGCCAATCAGCCAAAGGCCTGGTTAAAGAGGGACAAGGAGCCACTGCCAAAAAGGCCCATTCTCGTGTTGCCACCCTCCAGACCTCTTGTGGAGGAGGCACACAAAATAGGGCCTCAGATGATCTCAGGGTCTGGGTAGGTTCATCTGGAAAGAGGTGGTCCTTGACGTATTGCGGTCCTGAGCCATTTAAAGCTTTATAGGTCAAAACCGGGACTTTGAATTGGGCCCAGTACCTTAAAGGTAAAGGGACCCCTGACCATTAGGTTGAGTTGTGACCGACTCTGGCGTTGCGGCGCTCGTCTCGCTTTATCGGCTGAGGGAGCCGGCGTACAGCTTCCGGGTCATGTGGCCAGGTATTCATAACCCTTTAGTCTATGGTCCTTTAGAAGGGTGAACAAGATAATGAGGGGCCTGGAAACCAAGCCTGATGAAGAACGGTTGAGGGAAATGGGTATGTTTAATCTGGGAAAGAGAAGATAATGATAGCCATCTTCAAATATCTAAAGGGCTTGTCATGAGAGTTGGGTACCAGTCAGTTCCCCTGTTGTCTGCATGCAGGTCTTAAATTTAAAGTGAAAGGAAGGGAGTTGGTGAACTATTTTTTTCATTGTCTTTCTGCATCTTGTATTCTGTTTTCAGCAACAAAAGATCAGAAGAAAAAGGCTCATTACAGAGACAAAATAACAAGTTACATGGACAGGGCAGAAGAGATTAAGAAATATATTGAGAAAGAGAAAGAAGGTATGAAGCTGTAATGTAAGTTTCATTATTATGGCTGTGGAATTATATATTGTATTTTTTTTTTCATTGAAAGATTCCATACTGCATTTTTTTTTCAAAGTGAAAAGTTTTCTTCTTTTTAGATGGAAAATACCACAAACAAATTAAAATAGAAGAAAATTCAAAAGGTTTCAGCTATGAAAAACTGTTCCAAGAATATCTTAATGAAACTGTTACAGAGGTTTGGGTTGAGGACCCTTACATTAGGCAAGTCCATCAGGTAAGACATGTTTGATTTATATACTCAAAATGATTTCTTCTTTTCCATCTAAAAAATTAATCTTATTTACTTATTTACAGTTGTACAACTTCTTAAGATTCTGTGAAATGCTTGTTAAAGGACCATGCAAAGTGAAAACTATACATCTTCTTACTTCTCATGATGAAGTAAGTATTTTACCCTGACTGCAGTCCACTTACTTGGATTGTGTCCCAAGGAATTCAGTGATACTTGCTTTTGAGTAGATGATGATGATGATGATAATGATAATAACAGCAACAGCTAGACTACCAGCTCTCCAAACACTCTTAAATATGAAATGCATAGGGTTGCAGTGTTGTCCATATAAAGTTGTACTTACTGAAGTTAAGCAGTTACTGTAATTGCCATGGCAAAAGTAAAAAAAGGATTTGCTTTTGCCAATGCATTTTTCAGTTAACATTTTGCTAACAGTAATAATATACAGTGGTGCCCCGCAAGACGAATGCCTCGCAAGACGGAAAACCCGCTAGACGAAAGGGTTTTCCGTTTTGGAGTTGCTTCGCAAAACGAATTTCCTATGGGCTTGCTTTGCAAGACGAAAATGTCTTGCGAGTTCCTGCAGGGTTTTTTTCCTCCCCCCCCCTTTTCCCAAGCCGCTAGGCCGCTTATCAGCTGATCCACTAAGCCGCTTATCAGCTGATCCGCTAAGCCGCTAAACAGCTGATCGCTAAGCCGCTTAACAGCTAGCCCGCTAAGCCGCTAATAGCGCTAAGCCGCTAATGGGCTTGCTTCGCAAGACGAAAAAACCGCAAGACGAAGAGACTCGCGGAACGGATTCTTTTCATCTTGCGAGGCACCATTGTATTCTGGATTCAGAATGGGTCTGAAATTAATATGCTATCTTTTTTCTTTCTGAGGATACCGGTCTATTTCTGACAGATATCTTCAACAACTCAATAGTGAGGGAAACAAGATGGAAAAGATTGTTATATTTTGCACCTAAAAGTAGACACTTTTTGTACTGGGGAGATTGTTTTAGGGTAAGAGGAGGCTTGCGAATAGCCACTCATCAAATTACCTGTGTTTACTAACAATAGGGAAATAAGACGTTTTTATTAATTAGAAGAGAATGTTAATTAGAAGAAAATTATGTTGTGAACCGCCCTGAGATCTGTGGATGAAGAGCGGTATACAAATTTAAATAATAGTAATTAAATTTAGGTAATTATAATAAAGGAAACTGCTTTATACTGATTTAGACGATTGCTTGATACTGTCTATTGATTAGCCAGACTCTTGAATGTTTCAAGTCGTTTCTCAGCCTTCCTGGAGATGTGAAAAATTGAACCTGGGATGATATTCATGCAAAACATGTTTTTTACAACAGGGTGGTTCTTCTTTCAAGCCATCAGTGCTACAAATGACATAATTTAACTGTGTTTGGAGAGCTAGTAGTCTAGTTTTTAAAAAACGTGTGAATAATCTTTTATGGACTTCATCGCAAGTCTTAGTTTGAATCCATAGAAGTGTGTGTAGGTGGGGCTTGGTTTGGTGTGTGGTGTTTTCATCTTTTGTCCTATGACATCTAGCCTCTTAACTTTTACTATCTACCAAACATACACATTCCATTTTGTAAGATACTTTGCAGGAATTATGATTAACGTTAAATTTGAGTATCTGCATTAGTAAAAGTGAAAATATTGAAGAGGCTTATTCATTCTGAGAAATACGACCAATATGAATTTACAGTATGTCGGCCATTATCTTTATTTGATTTGTAAAGCAAACAAATCTTTACAGGGCAATGAAAAGAGTCAACAAATGACTATCCTGGAAGAGATACAACAATCCCTGAAAGATTTTGGCGTTACTCTGGATGTATCATACTCTCCGTCAATACACGATCGAGAAATTAGGTTGGTGACATGTGCATAAAATGTTCCACATTGTCTAAGATACAGGTGGTGATAATCAACTAAATCATAATGATAGCATATCCGTTGAAATCAATTGATAACATTTATTCCAGCAGCTCAACCCTGAGAATGACTAACGGTGGCTATCGCCCATATAATTGATTACTAAGACTGTTATCCTAATTCCACTTACCTGGAAGTAAGCCCCGCTGAATCCAGTGGGGTTTACATTTGAGTAAACATGGTTGGAATTGCAGCCTAGGTTTATCTTCAAACCTTAGAGTTGTCAGTTCAGGTTCTGGAAATTTGTTAACTTTTAAGAGTATTTAGCAGTGGTGTCTCCTGCCAACTGTTCAAATTACCACTTGTCCCCCTGCCTGCCTGCTGCTGAACAAAAATTACTACAGCAAGTCAAATGATGGGAAGAGCAGTCAAAATATTTATATGCACACCTGCGGTTAATATATATTTAGCAGGTAACTGTTCGTTTCAACTTTGCATGCCATGGAGAGGCAAAGATGGCCTACTTCATATATTCTCCACCCCCCTCCCCCTTAGGCTTCTATTGGAGTGTCTGCTTCATGTGAAATGGTATTTGTATGGGAAAGGGCTGACACTTGCATCACTCCTCCATGTTGCAAATTAAGACCATGCCCTGCTATGAACATCGTTGTTAACTCAATTGGAACAACTTGAAAGTTGCAAAGATTGAAATTGCCAACTATCATCTGTTCTTTGCTCATTGTGCTCCCTGAGCTTTTTACATATTAAGAGTGCTGTGAAATTATTTTCTTTCTCTTGTTAACCTTACATATGTCTAGTTTCTATATTTTTGAGGGAGCACTTCTCTTTTTTGCATTTAACACACAGATTCAACAATGGATGGATGATTAAAATTGGAAGAGGCCTTGATTATTTTAAGAAACCACAGGTGGGAACTGAATAGAAAAATATAAATTTTAAAATAAATTTGAATTGCTGAATGACTTAATTGTAGAATAATTTGTTTTCCACAGGGTCGTTTTTGCCTTGGATACTGTGATTTTGATTTGAGACCATGTCATGAAACTACAGTGGACATCTTTCACACTAAACATACAAAGAAAACATGACCCTAAGTACCCAAACCAACCAGTCTCACTGGTGTGTTTGTTTTTTGAGCAAGAGCTACTTTATTCCACTACATCCACTATGAATTTTTGTAAAGTAAACTGATTGTATTTTTTTTAATTTAAAAAATCTGCACATCAGCCTGATAGCTTATCTAAACAAAATGTCATGTTTACCCCCAGAGTAATGAACTGTCGGTGAAGATCACAATTCTGATTTACTTCCTTGTGCTGGGCTATCTGATTTGCTTCCCATACCATGTGGAAGGATACTCTAAAAAGCCTCTGAAGTAAAACATTTGACTACTGCATTTGTCTCTTAACAGCTACAATTCAGAAAAACCTGATTGGTGCACAGGAAAGAACTGTGCATATAGCTGGAAGATTTATAGAAGTTTTCACTACAGCCATTTGCACTGCATATAGATTTAAATTTTAAAGTGAGAAGTTGGCTGTTTCTTCACCATGTGGTAGAAGTGTCAAAGAAACCCTCTGTCAGCATTTTCCTCTTATTTTCACTGGGCTGGATTCAGACTAAATTAGTTGTGCTTTAGTCCCATACATAGCCATGGGACAAGTTAATCATGACTAACTTAAACTTGGCTAATTTCAGTTAAACTAAAGATGTAACTAGCTTAGTCTGGACACACCCCATATTAACCTCAGGGACCACCCACAAGTTAAACAGGGACGCTGATGGTTCCCAGGCTATATTTCAAGAATCACTGAACTAAGCAAGTAGCAAAAATCTTCCAAACTCAGATATTATACGCATCTTAAATGTGTGAAAAAGCAGCTAACTTCCTTGAGGATCAAAACTGGTAAGATGGTACAGCTATGTGTAATAAAGCTGTCCACTTAATATGCTCAAGGAATTTGGAACCGTACAGGGAGCTTTTGCCTTATATGCCAATTCTGAAGAAACAGAATTCTGGGGGGGGGGGGGGGGGGGAGTTATGCAGCTTCTGTCACAATAACAGGCAGGTGTCACCACGCAACAATGGAGTTTCCCACATTAGGGGAACCCCAGACCGGCATAATACAGACACGTACGTTTTTATCTTTCACTGTGGATTACTTTTGAGGAGAGGCAGAACTCTTATAAAGGAAAGCAACCCAGACAGACACAGGCTTCGACATTCTAGAATCAGCACAGCAAGATTGAGCACTATGCCAACCTGTCAACAATGGGAGAAGGCAAGAACATTCCTGTGAACCTCCATTAAATGGTGGCCTCTTGGTTAATCCCTATGTTCTAGGTCTCTCTTTTAAAGCCACCTCCTAATAAACGGCTAGGAAGTATTTGGTCACCAAAGTCTTAAATACATTTACATTGGCAATTGACTTAAGTAGAAGTTGCTTTCAAGTAAATGGGCTTAGGCTCTCGAGCTAACAATGCCTAGCATGATTCCTCTATTTCATGCATGCCATGTCTTACTAGAACTGGGAATTCGGAAGGCATAAATTGACTTTGTCTTGAATATCTAAGTTCATGTTTTTAATGCAATACTATGCTATGTTTCTTTCTACCAGTATTTTTATTTTGTTTTATACTATTTGCAAGCCGTTGTATGATCCATTTGGGCAAGTCTGTAGGATGCTAACTTTAAGAAATAAATATGTAAATTTTAAAAGAGAAGACTTCTAAGGACTGGTGATAACCATTTTTTAAAAAATGACTTGATTAACAAGTTTGTATTTTTTTATTTTCTTTATGTTTTAATAAAAAGTGAATTTGTTTACATTCAGCAGTCTATTACTTCACTATTAAATTTCACGTCCGGCCAAGTCCTTAAAACCCTCTGCTAGAATAAGACTGTATTGATAAAGGATTGATGATCAGGAATCAACTACATTAGAGATACTATATTCTCACACAAGAGATTCCACTTGCTGTGTATCTTGTAATCTGTGCATGTTCTCATCAAAGCAGCTGCTACTGCAGTGGTTTCATTTGGACAGAATTTGCTGCCAATAAGATGGTTTTTCAGTTCATCACACATGATTGGTGGCAACCAGAAGGGAGGCACATCAATGTTGCAAGTTTCAATCTTTCCATTTTTTACATCCACATTTATCTTCATTTCAAGGCAAGATTGTTCATCAACTATATTAAAGGATGTGCTAATACTGAACTTTGGTGTTTTGCCATATAGCCAATCCCAGGATTGCAGTTCTTTTGCTTTGTTATTAATTCCAGGGAATTCCGTTTCATCAGCTGGATTTATTTCAACAATATGGTTATCAGTTTGGTGGTATGCAGCATATTCTTCTGCAATGGCATCAATGAGCATCTCACAAGTTAAAGTAGGCTCTTCTTCAAAGAGATTTTTCACTAAGGCAGGTACACTTGGCGTGGCATTGCTTTTTATCCCATTGTAAGGACTTTTGAGCACGGTTGATAAAATAAATTTATCAGCACTGCAGAGCAGGGTGCAGTGGTGATAAGCAGAAGTCCTTCCTAATTTTGCAGCCGTTCCTGAGATTTTAAAAATCCCATTTAACAAGAGGTCGTATCTCTCTGTAGCCTCCACATCTAATTGGGGCCGCAGGGCTTTCAATGCTTCAACCACTAGTTTTAAATTTTCCATTCTTTTGTACTTCTTCCTATTTGTAAAGAAAGTGAGATTGATGTTGCCAGGATCATGGTAAACTGTTCCTCCCCCACTTTTTCTTCTAGCTAGTTTTATACCATTCTGTCTCATGAATCTGAGATTACATTCCTGCCAAGGATTCTGATGTCTACCAATCACTACAGTAGAAGAATTTCTCCAAAGGAAAAGAATGTGTCTGTTTTCAAAATTCATATTATCATGGATCCAATCTTCTAAAGCTAAATTCTGATAAACATCCTGGGAAACAGACTGCAGGATCAGTCCTCTTGTTGCGCATTTGAAGCCAGCAGCTGGAACTTTGAGGACATTGTGTAACTGGAAGCATTTCCTCAGAGATGACCGGATTATCATGTTTTAGTCTAACAAAGCAATCAAAACAGCATAGGGTGATACACGTTTTGCATAGTCCCTTTCAAAACCCTTTCAAAATATCATGTTTGTTTCATTGGAAAATCCTTTAAAACAATTCTGTTGAATCAGATTTTTTAAAAAGACTTATTTCTCCTTTCTGACAAGTAGATAATAGTGTTTTATATGACTGAATAACATGCAGAAATTGCCTATTCCAGTTGTGTGTTTTATTGACCACCTAAGGGAAAAAACACAGAATTCATTGTTTACCCTCAAATAGCTCGTATGAGAGGCTATAAAAGATTTGCTAGGGTAATTTGTGGCTTTACGTTAATCATTGTAATCCTTTGAAATACCAAAAAGGTATTATTAGTTATTAGGCCTTAAGCTACAAAGGAAACAATACATTTCCTCCCACTCTCATTAATTTCACAGCCCAGCCATATATGCCAAACTGGCGCAAACGGATTTTCAGCATTCAACTTTTGATATACCACAGGTTTCCACTCCCTGTATTGGGATAGCACCAAGAATAAAGCGTGCGTGGCAAACGTTTTCAGTTTTGCGCTGCACCACAATCACCCTGGGCAAATTGCAGCAGTTGCTTCTGTGGTCAGAGACTATATTTTTGCAGGTCCTGATGGAGACCAAGGCCAGGCTGTGCACCCGAATAAGCTTTGTTCCATGCTGGCAGGCCTGGCAATGGAGATAGAAAAGGCTCATTCTGCGACCCACCCGCTCGAATTAAACTGAATGCAACCTTGCTAGGACAAAAAAGCAAACCCCCATCGAGCTACATGGGGCTCTGCGGATGGGACTGCCGCCCAAAGGCACCCGACCCTCTCAAGGACACCTTGCCCAGCTTCCGCGGGGCGCCACCGCGAAGATGGGAAGAGCATGGCAACAGAAACCCCTTCCAGCTTCTCCCAGCGCGCCCCGATACCCGTCGCCCTACTTACTGGGGATCAGCTCCCTTTGCCCACGCGGGACGCGAATTAAGTAGCCAGGCGGTGGCCATAGATCTAGAAATCAGGAGCAACGCGCGCAGATCTACATAGATCCAATAAATAGTGAAGAGTCGCAAAGTCTGGATTGGGTTGCTCCCCTTCAAAAAGTGTGCGTCTGTTTCTAAAGGAACTTTCGCCACTGCTGGT
Source organism: Podarcis muralis (assembly GCF_964188315.1). Taxonomy (NCBI): domain Eukaryota; kingdom Metazoa; phylum Chordata; class Lepidosauria; order Squamata; family Lacertidae; genus Podarcis; species Podarcis muralis. The sequence goes on along the minus strand of NC_135658.1, from coordinate 75,005,106 downwards.
ACCTTTGGGCGGACACTCTGCTGCGCAACAGCTACTCCGAAATCCTTGATTTCGCCAATTGTTTTCCATTGAGCAACACACATCCTTGTCAGAAGGTCCCGGAAGTTGCCTATACAGTACAGGATTAGAGAGAGACTATGGTTTTTGTCCAAATGTAGTCGCACAAAATTCCTTCCGGGTGCGCACAATAGAACCCGCCTGTGAGTTCCTATCAGGAGTGCTCACTTCTTACCGGCAAAAAAAGTGGCATATTTCAAACAGTGAAAATCCAGACAGAAAAGTTGCTTTTGGCACAATTGTTGAGCTTTTTACTTTTTTGTCCAATATTGCAAATCGCAACAAAGCTGTTTTGGAGCTATTTTTATGGAGGCACTGCCGACACGGGCTGCCATACGTCCGTACTTTCCCGGATATTTAGATGCCTTCCTACCACTGTTGTTCGCTCCCCAGCAGTTTCCATGGCACTTAACGGCATTTTTCTTATTAGCGGGCAGAGGGGCGGGAGTAGATGCTGTGGAAGAGCATTGAAGCGCACGGATATTTGCAGAGAAAGGCTGTCATTTGCATCGGCACTGTAATGGTTTTGCCATTCTCTGTTGCCCTGAAGCAGACAAACCAGCCCGACAACATGAGAATCCGTATCCAAAGATTTGGCTCTTAAGCTCTGTTTTTGTTTTTCTTTCTTTCTGAATATAAAATAGCAAAGTCTTATACCATAAATATAAATTGGCAAAAGCATTTTAACAAATGTCATTGAACATCCGTTATTTCCAAACCATCATTCTCTTTAACAAACTTTTGAGAACCGACTACATTATTAGAACTAGCTTCTGAGGGAGTGCCTATATTATTTTGTATCCCTTCTGGTATATTTTTTCCTGTGTTTTGGAAAAAGCCAGTCATAGGTCCTAAACTGATTTCCTCAGTGTTTTGAAATAAATGGTCATTTGAGCTTGGAGTTCCAATATTTGTGTCATTCTGTATTATAGATACTGGTGTCTTCGTTTTACTACAACAGTTCCCCATGGTGTAGTTACCATGCAGATATCAGAAACAATGCAAAGTCAGTGATGGTGGTCTTCAGGGAGACTGCTGCATAAACCCTATGCAAAAAAAACCCAACAAAATACTATTAGAATAACTGAAGAAATTCCATTAACTAACGTGTGATTCTAGCAACTATGCATTTTGTTTCTGGAAGAAATATTAAGATGCAGGAAATTTAACATTCATTTTACTTAAATGAACAAACACAAAGAATATGGCCCCTAATACACACAAAAAAAAAACACTGAAAGTGCAGGACAAATGAACAATATAAGTAACAGTGGTTGTTATTAATGGAAATAGCAATACAATATGTATTAACAGCAGGGTTTTTATTCAACTGGAACTCACTGGAACTTAGTACTGTACCTCTCAGGTGGGTGCCATTGCCATTATAAGAGAACAAGGGAGACGTTCATGGTGTGTTCCAGCACCTCTTTTTCTATACAAATAACACTGGTTAACAGTACAGTGGTACCTCGGGTTAAGTACTTAATTCGTTCCGGAGGTCCGTTCTTAACCTGAAACTGTTCTTAACCTGAAGCACCACTTTAGCTAATGGGGCCTCCTGCTACTGCCGCGCCGCCGGAGCACGATTTCTGTTCTCATCCTGAAGCAAAGTTCTTAACCTGAAGCACTATTTCTGGGTTAGTGGAGTCTGTAACCTGAAGCGTATGTAACCTGAAGCGTATGTAACCCAAGGTACCACTGTACTGTAATTCAAAAAGTCCATTTGGGAACTTCTGTGCTTTGGTGTGGTTTAGGAGTTTGGGTGTGCAATCCAAGCTTGTGCAGAATTTTGGCAGTATTAACAAAGAGAACCAAACATTATTCATTAAACATATCAATAACACAGCCCGTTGTGTAAATTGATAAGCAAGGTTATAAACATACTATAGTTGACAATGGGTTGTAGACTCAGTTGCTTGTGAGAATAGAGTACATCTCACTAAATGTACTTCTTGTCTTCCATACAATTTTGGATGAGGCTCTAGTCTAGGGTATGAATGGAACCTCATTATATTTTACCTGAAGCATCACATATCCAAGGCAAAATTACCTTTGGTATCGCTCTGTAACTTCAGCTCTGGCTTCTCACATTGTATAGTATAGTAATCCTGGGATGCTGAACCACAATCCTGGAGGCAGAGGCGTCTTGCCCATAGAGGCAAGTGGAGCAGGGCGCCAGGGCGCCAAGTTCTGGAGGGCACCAGGGAAGAGGCAGAGGCCGGGCGTGGCGCCTCCCAGCATCAGCTCACTGCCCTTGCCCGCCTCACTGAAGCAGTACCGCGCCTGGATCCTCCGCCTCTTCCCCATCAGAGGAGCCGCCCTCCAGCTGCTGCCCACCTCCTCCAGCACCGCAAAGGTCAGCAACTCTTGGAAACGGGGTGGGGGTGGGGGGTGGTACGCCCTGCCTGAAGGGCAAATGTGGCCCTTAAACTCTCTGCACATCATCCTCTCCTCAGCCACACTTTCTCTCACCAGGGCACACCTCTCACTGCCCCTGCTTTGTATTCTTGTCTTAAATGTTTTTGCCTGGCTGGAATATGTCCTTGAACTCTGATATGCTTCTTGCTTACATGGATAGTGGTTGGGGAGGGGTGTGCATGTGTGTTTAGAAACTAGCCTATTGTACTAAGGTAAATTTCACATTAATTGCTCTATCCACTTTAGTCTGTGACCGTGAACACATTTGTCCCTAGTCCCACCCACCACCGGCACATGGCCCCTGGAAGATGGCCCAGAAGTGTATGCAGCCTTCAACTTTCACAATGTTTCCTACATTCAATCTAGACAATACGGCCTAATCTGTTATAAGTTTTAAGTATGCAGCATCTTATATTGGTTCAAGGAGTTTGGCTGTATTGCCTTTAAGGTATGGCAGCCATATAATTTCATAATTTTATACTATTCTGATCTCCTTGTATCATCTGAATACTACTATTCATATGTTATTCATACATACTACTATTCATATTTTGACCAAACTGCGGGAGGTAGTGGAGGACAGAGGTGCCTGGCGTGCTCTGGTCCATGGGGTCACGAAGAGTCGGACACGACTAAACGACTAAACAACAACAACACTATTCATATACTATAATACCCAGCAACTCAGTTAATTGTGTTAACTGAAAGAAGGCATCAGTTTATTGCTTTGTTTGTATCATTTTAATTATTTGCATAGATGACCACTTTGTTTCCACATTCTATAGCGCAACTATAGACCATCCTTATTTCTGTCATGAAAGGAGCCAGTTATCACATGTTCTTGTTACCCCCCCCCCATTATATCACTTCTTTAAGCGCTTCTTTAAGGAGGAAAATTATATTCTGCTGCATTTCCCCTCAATTCAGCTGATAACTTTTATCTACAAAGCATGTTGCTATTCTCCTATGTCTCCAGAACCTGTTAGCTGCTCTACAGACGAAAACCAACTTTTGATTATCTGAATCCATGTATAAAACATGTTGTTTAGTATATATTTGATATCAGTTCACCCATCAGCCTGTAAGATACTATGTCTATAAAATGTTACTTAATTTATAAAAATATTTAAAAGTACAAAACTATGTCTATACTATTGCTGTTTAATGTGCCTTGAAATTACACATTGCTGTGCAATGTGACATGAAATCCAGCCTCTATTTGTGAGGTAAATGCCACAGAGCACCTCATTTTTTTATTGTATCTGAGAGCAGTAAGAGCAAACTGTAATTGCTACTAACCTGTCAGAGATAAGCATCAAGAATGCAAGATAACTTGGGGGCGTTATGGAAAAAGAGTTAATCTATTTTCTCCATTATTTCATGAGCAGATTGCTGGTACTCGAAGCCAATCCCCAATGAGCATGTTCTCTCTAAACTGAGTTATATGTTTATATGAGATACTTTGTGTTGACTAGCAGCAAGGAGAGTCTCCTGGATACAAATTCCCTCTGCTAAAACCTACAGGATGTGGAAAGGTATGAAGCATATTTCTCATCTTCCTTCAGCCAACTGTTTTGCAGAACCCAAGAAGGAACTTTTATGATTTTAAAGTGCTTATTATTTACCAATAAGTGGGATCCACAACAAAATGTTGCAGGATGGAATTCTCCTCTACAGCTGTCCATCTAATTGGGCATGCCTTCTGCCGGAACTCTGCTGCCCCTTCCCCTCAGTTTTCTGTTTCCATCCACCTGCCAATATGCTGAGCATGATAGTATGTCCTCATTAGGCTCAAGGGAGGGGTTGCCACCCTTAAGCTTTTTCTTTTCTTAAAAGTTATTCTTTTCATGTGTACAGTATTTGCAAACCTGGTGGTTACCTAAAGTGTGCTAATACCTCCCTCTTGTTTGTGAGTGGTGCTGTTTTGGCTGCATCAAGAGAGCGGCACTTGGATAAATGAGTCTGCTGTTAAGAGAGTCACCTGAACGAAATGTTACAGTGCTGTAACACTGAAAAAACAAAAGTTATAATAATAAAGAAGACTCCCTATTTCATTCACGTGTATTTTTTTAAAAAAGTGCACCCAAGTTTGCAGTCCTGTTTAGGGAAGCTTTTAACGTTTAAGGTAAAGGTACCCCTGCCGGTACTGGCCAGTCTTGACAGACTCGGGGGTTGTGCGCCCATCTCACTCAAGAGGCCGGGGGCCAGCGCTGTCCGAAGACACTTCCGGGTCACGTGGCCAGCGTGACAAAGCTGCATCTGGCGAGCCAGCACAGCACACGGAACGCCATTTACCTTCCCGCTGGTAAGCGGTCCCTATTTATCTACTTGCACCCAGGGGTGCTTTCAAACTGCTAGGTTGGCAGGCGCTGGGACCGAGCAGCGGGAGCGCACCCCGCCGCGGGGATTCGAACCGCCGACCTTTCGATCGGCAAGCCCTAGGCGCTGAGGCTTTTACCCACAGCGCCACCCGCGTCCCACAATTTTAACGTTTAATAGGTTATTATATTTTAGTGTTTTGTTGGAAGCTGCCCAGAGTGGCTGGGGAAACCCAGCCAGATGGGTGGGGTATAAATAATAAATTATTATTATTATTATTATTATTATTATTATTATTATTATTATTATTATTATGCATAGGTGCTGCCATTTTGGTTACATTATGACAGGGACACAGGCAGCCCTAAAGTTCAGAGACAACACATAAACTGATGGTGGCATCCTTGGAAACCACCCTAAATCTTGAGCTGTTTCTGCGTGTCCTTAATTTCCCTGCAATATTAATAATAATAAAAGAAATACTAAGGGCTAAAGAAAAAATAATACAGTAGCAGACAGGGAACTAGGGCTCGTGCGACATCCCTGCAAGCCCTAGTGGCAGTGCCCAAGAACCTGTCCCCCCACCCCTCCTACGCCCCCGCGATAGAACTGCAGGCGCAGCACGCCCTTCCTTCCAACAAGGCGGCCCTCGCCCCCCCCCCCCCCCGGCGCCCGCGCGAACGCCGCGCGGCGTTTGGGGCGCGAGCAGCGGTTGACGCGGCCGGACGGAGTGCGCCGCGCGCGGGGGCGCCAGATGAAGGGGGCGGGGTCAACAAGAGGAGCGCGCCCCTTGCCCGGTTTTGTCTAACAGGTAGCGAGAGAGCCGGAGGGGAGGGGGGAGCGTCGCGGCGCCGTTGCTAAGGAGACGCCTCGAGGGGCCAGGGAGGGACGTCCATTGTGCCAAGCGGGTGGGGGAGTTAACAAGCGCTCAGGGCGTCCTGACCTGAGGAGAATAATCAGAGGGGGTCTTGAGAGAGACGCGGACATTAACTTCCTCCCACTCCCCCCCCCCACAATTATTATTGATTTTTTGCTGTGGGGGCGGGCATGACAGCTGCCTGGCTGTCACCCCCCCTTCCTCACTAGGTGAACCCGCCCGTCACGCGCCCCACGCCGCGCGGCCGTTGAGGTGAAGCAGGAGGCGGGGGATTGTTGCCTCCGAGGCGTCGTCGCTTACGCTGGCCGCTCATTGGTCCGCCGGGATTGAGAGGGAAAAGGAGGCGAAGGAGCGGGCGAGGCTGAGGAAGCTGAGTGGAGGAGCGACCGAGTGAGAGAGAGAGAGTGGGGGGAAAGGCAGGAATATTAGCTTAGTTTAGCTGCCGTCATGAGCTCTAGGAAATACCCCGGGCCCGGGCGCAGGAGGAGAAGAGAAATTCTTTCCAAGGTACAGAGAGCCCTTAACATGGGCGTAGCCGGGGGGGGGGGGAGAGAAAGGCAGCTGCTTGCCCCCCCCCACCCCCCAATTTTATTTTTTTAAAGTAGAAACTGTAGAAAGATTTTGATAGATTTTTCTCAGCGCTTTGGGGCGTGGGGTCAAAAGAAAGTAATTTAAAAACCCAGCTCCGTCGGTTAGAGAGCATGGCGCTGGATCATGCCAAAGTTTCATGGGTTCGATCCCTGTATGGGACTGGGCACTCGCCTATTCCTGCATTGCGGGTGGGTGGACCCTCAGAGGGACCCTTCCAACTCTGCAACTCCCATGATCACACCATACATTTCATTCCGGAATCTGCTAGGCAGAACCAGACGGATGATGAGGGCAGGTGGGTTGTCCTGCCCCAACCCAAACATAAATCCTGGCTACGCCCATGGCCACCAAGGAAATAAGGCTAGGAAGACACCCCACTTGCTTGCCAGGCAGACTGCAGAGATATGAGGATATATGTAGGTGCGCATACTGAGCGGTTGCACTTGCTTGAAGCAGGTGGTGGTGTCTTTTACTTGTAAGCATGGGTAGCTGCAATCCTGAACAACCCACACTGTGGAATAGATGGATTTTCAGCTGTCCACGGCACCCCACCAAAAAGGTTGCAGAGTAGAATGAAAGAAAATCCACAAGCCCAACATGTCCCTAGTAATATATATGGGAAATACACCAGCCATTTCCTCTCCTTCCCTTTGGGTTGTTTCTAAAGTTATATTTTTTATATATAAGATAAAAGTTTAAGAAGTTTCTGGCGTAGCAGCTACCCCTGAGAGTGCCTAGCTGTTAAGTCCTCAACCAAAACAAACTCTACTGTCATGGTGACCGATAGCCTTACATGGTGTCAAGTAGGCATGGATTGACCCCTCCGGGTGCCTTTTCCTTTTGCACAGAATTAATCCAGAGTCAGTTTCATTCAGAATAAGCACATAACTGTGGTCACAAGGGGGAGAATTCCAGTTTATTTTAGAAAGCAGATGCTTCCTTCTCTTAACACTAAATCACATAACCCAGTAAAATGTATAATCATATAATCATGGAAAGCATATCTAAGTGATAGATGTTTATCTGGTATTTTTAAAATATTCCTTTAAACACAAAATTTACTGAAATTCTAGCATTGCTTTTTCAAAGTCATTATCAGACTTTTTTGTTTTGCTAGAAAAATCAGTGTGAATAAGCTTTGAGTTCTGTGATTTTGTTTTAAAGGTGCGTGTTAATATAAAAAGGGGAGTGTATGAGATTGGGATTCAGCACTATTTGCTGAGGCTTTCCGGTGTGTGATTGCCTGCATTTGTGTGTCATAATATCCTCCATGTGACAGCCCTTTAGATTTGATAGTCATCTTCAAATATCTAAAGGGCTATCAGAGGATGGAGCAAGCTTGTTTTCTCCTGCTCTGGAGGCTAGGACCTGAACCAATGAATTCAAGTTACAAGAAAAGATTCCAACTAAACATCAGGAAGAACTTCCAGGCAGTAAAAGCTCTTCAACAGTAGAATGGACTCCCTTAGGAGGTTGTGAACTCTCCTTCACTGGAGGTTTTTAAGCAGAGGTTGAATGACTATCAGTCATGTATGATCTAGTTGAGATTCCAGCATTGCAGGGGGTTGGACTAGATTACTCCTGGGGACCCTTTCAACTCTACCTATGATTCTATAGAGGATTCTATATAAGTCTTCTCTCCTACTGAAAATGTTGGTGCTTGCTATTCTCGTGGTAGAAATAATTAAAAATAAAAGAACCTTGTGAACCCCCCCCCCCAATCAAGTAAATAAATAAAATTACTTACTGGTAACTAAAAATAAAATTATAGAAGGATTTTGACAGATTTTTCTGAGCACTTGTGGTCAAAAGAAAGTAATTTAAAACAACAGCTGTTGAGACGTTTTATTCCGAAGCTGTTAGACAGAGTCATATGGAGAATAATGACAGGTGGGTGTCCTGCCTCCATTAACATAAATCTGGGCTACACCCATGCTTGTGAACTGTTATAGAAGTAGGACTAAGCTCAACATTTAAGATGGCCCTAGTTATTAATTCCCAATGTACACATTGGGGAGATTAATTCAGTGGTACTTACTTCCCAGTAAACATAGGATTTGGTTGCCTAGGCATTACCCTGACAGGTAAGGGATGTGGGTGGTGCTGTGGTATAAACCACTGAGCCCTGGGGCTTGCTGATCAGAAGGTCGGCGGTTCGAATCCCCGCAGCGGGGTGAGCTCCCGTTGCTCCACTAGTGCAAGCAGAAGCAGTATAGTCATGCTGACCATGTGACCCGGAAAGCTGTCTGTGGACAAATGCCAGCTCCCTCGGCCTGAGAGTGAGATGAGCACCACAACCCCATTGTCGCCTTTGACTGGACTTAACCATCCAGGGGTCCTTTACAGTTACCTTTTACCTAACAAGTCTTTTTTAAAAATGTAATCTGCTATTAATAAATAATAAGTCACTTACCAGACAATTTACAATATTTTTACCCATGTTTATCCAAGTTTTTCAGAAAAAAAGCTATAGAATACTTTTTCTGTTGTATAGTGCAGTCATAAGCACATGTATTAGGGACCTATGCCCCATGAAGGAAGAGATCAGTAATCTCAGATCTTAATATGATATATTGTGGTAATTCATCTAATTAATGTTACTTATCCTTTATCATAAAAACATATCTTTATAGATTGAAGTACTTTGTGTATTATGAATAATGTCATCTTTAGGCACAGAGGAAATAAAAGCAGATATAATGGCAAAAATACTATGGACACTTACCTGGGAGTATCACAGATTCATAGGGCTGGAGGAGGTTTTATAGGCTATCTAGTCTATCCCCCTGCTTGATGCAGGAAATCCAGAGTTGCTTCATCCTGGAAATATGGTTGTCCAGCCTCTGCTTGAAGACCTCCAGCAAGAAACAGCCAACCACCCCTGTAGGTAATTGGTTGCATTGTTTAACTGCTATTACCATGTGGCGCTGTAGGTAAAACCTCAGCGCCTAGGACTTGCCGATCGCATGGTCGGCGGTTCGAATCCCCGCGGCGGGGTGCGCGCCCGTCGTTCGGTCCCAGCGCCTTCCAACCTAGCAGTTCGAAAGCACCCCTGGGTGCAAGTAGATAAATAGGGACCGCTTACCAGTGGGAAGGTAAACGGCGTTTCATGTGCTGCACTGGCTCGCCAGATGCAGCTTGTCACGCTGGCCACGTGACCTGGAAGTGTCTGCGGACAGCGCTGGCTCCCGGCCTATAGAGTGAGATGAGCGCACAACCCTAGAGTCTGTCAAGACTGGCCCATACGGGCAGGGGTACCTTTACCTTTACCATCACAAATTTTCTCATAGAAATCTTGTCTCAAGTCTCATATACGGTAAGCAACATGCATAAGCCTAATTAATGTATAAAGGGGTTAACACCATAGCACACACATCCGCAAACTCAGTCCTCCAGCTGTTTTGGGACTACAATTCCCATCATCCCTGACCACTGGTCCTGTTAGTTAGGGATGATGTATGGAAAATTCTGGCTGATGTATGGAAAAGCACATGAACCTAACCTTTGAAGAGTTTGTAAGTAAACCAGTTTTTAACATACCAAATGTGTGGTGTTTTCCTTTGCTGGGAGAAGAGGAAAGTATTGAAATGCACTTGGAAGGACATATTTTAAGGGTATGACAGCCTATAGTTCCATGCTTCACTTTGCTGCATATTTTGTGGCTTTAAATCTCCTTGCATTGTCTCACAAAGAGTAGTTGCTCCAGACTTGGATCTTGGCATCCAGGATTTGCACCAACAAATTTAACTTAAGCCTTTTAGATCTAGTCTTAATCTCTGGGACAAAAGAAAACAGGGTGCTCCAGACTTGGGTGATTTATTAGCACCCAATTATTGCTATACTGCTGTAGCTTGTAAATGGAATAGCAACTCTGTTTCCAGACTTCAGGAATCAAAATAACATTCTGTAGCCAGGTGGCCAGTCCCCTTTCCCCCAGTCCCAGATGTTAGAGGTGAGGATATTATATTGGACCATATGAGTGGAAAGGTTTAAATAATTCCTCTCCCTCGTTTTGCTCCTATTTATTATTGCCTTGCCCCAATTTGGGGTGAGGGGGGGGGGAAGGATAAGATATAGTAAATACAACACTATGTGGAAAGGAAGGGTTAAAGTAGACTCTCAGGGAGGACAGATGGACCATAGAGAAGGAAATGCCTAGAGCAATCTATCCAGGTTATAGCTGAGCCCGCAAACCATTGTACAACAGTCCATCTAAACCTGAGGAAATTATACAGCTGTTCCTTTGTGTTTTTTAAAAAAGTTGGACTTTCTGAGCTTTGAAGAAAATGAGAGCTGATCAGGGAGCAGAATGCTTTGTTCACAACATCATACAGATGCCCTGTAAAAAGTGAGTGAATGAAGTGTGGTTATTCCACAATAAATATCCAGAGTAGAAGCAGCCCTGGGCTTTTCCTTATTTTTTTCTATTGGTAACATAGTTTTTATTCATTTTCATCTTTAAACTTTAATATGGTTGCATTGAGATATATGTTTATTTACATTAGAGCATATTACATGCATCAATTACATAAAACACTCAGATAAAAGTTTCTGAATGTATTAACAAAGTTGTGTCGAAGTGTATATATCAAAATTATTACAAATATTACATATATGAACTGATGTAAAGTATAAGTAAAATGTATTTTGTATCAGTAACATTTAGAATTTGCAGGAATCTATCGGAAGGAGGGGAGGAAAATAAAATAAAATATGTGCTGATATGTCCCTATAGTGGGACTTCCTCTCCAACATATGGGAGAACCATTCGGTTTTATATAGGCTAGGCGTCAAAGTATTAAGTACCAGTTGTACACCATTTTAAGGGCTGTTTCTCTGGATGTTGCCAATATGCATTTTTATGGCACTTTTGTCCACAATCCGTCTTCTTCAATTTCTAAACCCAAATTTAGTTCCCACCACCTCAAATTTTGGGGACGCAGGTGGCGCTGCGGGTTAAAGCCTCAGCACCTAGGACTTGCCGATCGAAAGGTCGGCGGTTCGAATCCCTGCGGCGGGGTGCGCTCCTGTCGTTCGGTCCCAGCGCCTGCCAACCTAGCAGTTCGAAAGCACCTTCGGGTGCAAGTAGATAAATAGGGACCGCTTACTAGCGGGAAGGTAAACGGTGTTCCGTGTGCTGCGCTGGCCTGCCAGAGCAGCGATGTCACGCTGGCCACGTGACCCGGAAGTGTCTGCGGACAGCACTGGCTCCCGGCCTATAGAGTGAGATGAGCGCACAACCCTAGAGTCTGGCAAGACTGGCCCATACAGGCAGGGGTACCTTTACCTTTACCTTACCTCAAATTTTGCTGAGGAAAAAGTTGAACCTCTATAGATTTATACAAAGATATTAACCATTTTGTGAATATATTTTCTTTCACTGTTATTTTTCCATATTTCGTCACCTGTTTTGTGACTTCGTCTTTAACCTAGAAATTTGTTGATGAACCATAGATGAACACACTTTGACTGTGGTTTTCCAGCCAGCCCTGATCCCATCCAATATATTGCCATCTAAACCTGTTGAACATAGTGGACTTTACTTTCAGTTAAATATATACTGGTTTGGGCTTCAACTATATTTACAATATAATACCTTATGACAATAACAATCAAAACTTGCATTTTTTCAGCCTAATACAGAAATAGACTATCACAAAACAGGACTGTTCTTTAAACAGTTTTTGCTTCTTTCCCCCCAGAGGTTGACAACAAGAGAAGAGCTTGTGTTAGGTTGTCCATTTTCTGAAAGTGAGAGAGCTTCAAAATCAGAAGACAGCATTAGGAAAGACAAAATCATCCAACAACTGCAAACAGAGGTTCTGTCAAATTTTTCTGACGTTTTGGTTATATGTAACAACTAAACTAGACCATAAACATAACATTTTGCTGTGAAAAATGGATTTGTCCTCTCATTAGAAATGTTGAGACAAAATAATGGCATGGGATCAATGGTTACATTGTAATGACTATATAATAGTAGTTAATCAACCTGTTGTGGCATTTTATCATGACAATATCTGTGTGTACTAATGGGCCTTCCCAATGCAAAACCCTATAGGTTTAGCTCATTTGTTTACCGGAGGTATATGGAGAGTAATTACAGTACTTAGCTGCATCGGGACTACTTTGCTTTTATCAGTCTTGATTCAGACCTGACAAAACTAGGTTGATGGATTCTTTAGAAATGGATGAATATTGTGTTTGCCAGATTTGATATCATTTCATTGATCAGAAGAGCATACACTGATCACAAGACTGCTCATTAGCAGCAAAGGGCAAACACAATCCATATTCCTTTTATATAACATATGACAAATATTTATTGAATACATAAATTGTTCAGACTGTGGCTGGAATCCATCCAGCACTCATGGGAAAATGTGGCATGATCTCTTAGAGTTATCAAATGAAACTTTAACACATGGCATGATAAAAGTCTGTAATTTTATCAGGATAAGTTACTTGTAGTTTACTGTTGTAACAATTGTTTTCTCAAAATTTATCTTCTGTACTATGAAAATAAATAAAAACAGTATTTAAAAAAAGACTGCTCATTTGCTTAAAGGCTACAATATTAGCAGCGGCAGTAGGCAGAAGATTATTGAATTAAAGTGTATTTTATAGGGCTGGTTTGCATGACATGCTAAGCCAAACTTGATTTTAGTGAGACATGTGAGCATGCTGGTTTTGGGGCAGGAGCTTGCAGCTGCTTTGTTCCCCCCTGATCTTTTTTGCTGCCATGCTGCACTTAAGTAAGCCATAATTTGACTTACCATGTCCAAACCATGGCTTATAGTTAAGCTTTCTCTTCACTAGCCATGAACTGTAACCAAAGTTTATTCTTGTTTACAGTTTGTTGTTACCAAGGAGAGAGTTTAACCATGAGCCCTGGTTCAGACAAAAGCAAACCTTGGTTAAGCTTGATACAACAATGAAAAGATCAGGGAAGAGAAAAACAGCTGTGAGCTCCTCTCTAGGAGCTTGCATACTTGCACAGTCTCACGAGGATTAGTATGTCATGCAAGACAGTATTATAAGCTTGCTAGTATTACTGGACAGCTTTTATTCTAGTATGCACCCACCATGTGAAAGCCATAGATCCTGGATTTTATTTCAAGCTTCAGGCTCTATTGTATGTTTTACATGGAACTTTGTTATCATTCAAGATCCTTAGAAACAAAGTTGTTGCATAATTAGGCACGTTCCATGAGCTGCATTATATGTTCTAGCTTTCTAGAATTTAGACGCTGAATATGACATACATGCATCATAGGCAGATTTTAAAAGCTTCATTGTCATTCAGGTTCCAGGTGAAAAACAACAATTTCCATACAGCTGGAGGCCCTACTGGGCATGATGATGGCAGGTTGCAACATGAGTTCCCCTTGCCCCCATGAGCTTGCATGTAGTCTTGGAGCCCTTCTGGAAGATGAGGCAAAGTGATTTGGTGGGAAGAACATGGGAGCTGGGTTTGACTTTCACTTCTGGACTAATTATTTAAATAACACATAATTCCTCTGCTTTATATAAAATCAGTGGTGTGACCCAGCTTTTATAGGCTGGTCACTTTGGCCTTAAAAGTTCTCATTATCTAACCATTATCAGATTTTCTGAACAAGTCAGCATATCACTTTTGAAGCACACCTAAGGTGTTGGTTCTTGTATGGTTTTTCTGTCTCTCTTAGTCTACCTTACCACTGGGCTGCTTCACACATGACAGTTTTCTTTTACTGATGTAAAAAAATGCTTCTTTATATACTGCTCCTATTGAAATTTGGTTCATTGAGGCACCATCCAAAGGATTTTGACAGCTGATGGGTTTATAAGGAGTCACAGAGTTAGAGATAATCTAAGATGTTTGGGGCCTGAGCTCTCCAGGACGAAAGCTGGAGTTCCAGTTAGTATGTGTGAAATGTATTCCTTTAGTCATGCGTAAGCTCAGCCAGCTATTTCCATGTAGGAGCAAGCAGTTGCAATGTACCTTAACCATGGTCAGCTGCTCAGGAGCCTTTTAGACTTAGAATGTGATAGGAACTAATGTTTTGCTGCCAAGACTTAAGATGTAGGAGAAGTGAAACAATTTTGTTCTTTTTGACTTACAAGGTTGAAGAACTGCGAACAAAAAATATTGAGTTGGAGAAGTATGTTACAAAAATACTTGATAGTAAGAAAGAAGTAACAACTCAAGTGGGTGACTTGACAAGTAAGAATGAATATCTCTGTAAAGAACTCGCTCATGTAGACAAGTTAGCAGAACAGCTGGAAAAAGAAAAAGAATTTGTATTGGATAGTGCAGACCAGGAAATTGCAGAAGCCAAGGTACTTGAATTAATAATAAAATTTTTATACATGCAATGCTTTTATAGTTTGTTCTTTTTTAGAATTAGTTTCACAATTACAGGAAAAATTTCCATTTCTGGATGCTCATGTAGTTTTAAGAGTTTGCATATATGAAATACTGGAATTGTAACCAATTGGAAGAGCTGTAGCTCAGTGAATGAGCATCTGGTTTGGATGCAGAAATTCCCAGATTCAGTCCCCAGCATCAAGTAGAACTGGCAAAGACTTCTGTCTGAAATCATGTAGAGCTGCTATCAGTCAGTGTAACAATACTGAATTGGATGGATCCAAGGTCTATCTCACAATAAGACAGTTTCCTATGTTCCTCTTGGTGTTCCAATAATTTTACAACTCGCGCGCGCGCACACACACACAAACACAATGTTGACCAAGTAATGAGATACAGGTGTAGGTCAAAAATATTGTGGACATTTAGCCTTGTAATGGTGTAGAGCAGAGGAGGGTAAACTTGGAGGCACCACTGTTGAAACTGTGATATCCATCAGCTGGAGTCTGATATAAAGGGCATAGACTTAAAGAATTCTGAGCACATTAATTTGTTTTGAGTAATACTTTTATAGTATCAGAACTCAAATCACAGTCCTTCAACATAAAAATCCACTCCTGGTTATCCTAAGCTTTCTTCATTCCAACTGGATAATTTAAGGAGGGATTCATTGTGTTGCTGCTATTGTTAAACAATCAGGAGTCAAAAATCCTTACCAATCTATAGCGTGTTCGAAAAGTAACTTACACCTATTGGATAATGTAATGCAGTAGGTGTCTGGTTACTTTTTGAACATCCTGTGTTCAAATCACCCAGATTTATCAGTAGATCCTGATCTACCTTGTGCCCAACTCTGAGCTGCCCTCCCTGCCCCAAAGAGAGGTGCCTCCTCACACTGCCCCAAAGGAGCCTGGGAAGAGGATGCCCCCAGCCTTAGTGGCCCAATGGAGACTGGCCAAAGGTGAGCATGAGGCCAGCACCTTACCTTGGGAGGCAGCAGCAGCAGCAGGTGCTGCCGGGCCTGCATGGTGGAAAGGCTCCCCTTCAGCACTGGGCACTGAGCTCCCAGGCATGCCTTGCACACAGCAAGCACAAGAAAGGCCAGCACAGCGCCTGCCTGCCTGCCTGCCTGGCCTCCCTCACCCACTTACATCCTTACTCTGACAACCAGCACTCCCTGGCCAGCTCCAGAGGCACAAATTGCCTGCAGAGCTTGTAGCCAGGGCTGCTAGAACAAACAGCTAACTAAGCCTTTGGGAGGCAGAAACACAAGAGGGCATCAGAGGAGGGAGGGAAGGAAAGAGAGACAGAGGCCAGTGTTGCCTGCAGCACCCCTAAGCGCCACAGCACACTGGTTGAAAACCACTCTGCTAACTGACTGGCACCTCAGCTCTACTGGGTTTGTCATTTTCAGCTCATCTTAAATGAGTTATCCAAATGCATGATTAGTCAGTGAAAAATATTTGCCAAATGCTCTATTTTCAGTTGTCTAACTAATCATATTTTTCTTTCTTTTCATTTTAGTCTCAGATTAAATGCCAACAAAATACTATACGGAAATTGGAACATAAAATCAGCGCCCTTAGCTCTGTAAGTTACATATCTTTATTTTTGCTGATAAAACCTCATATCATTTTGTCAGGGAACTGCCATCAGTGCCGGAGGGAGAGAGCGAGCTCCAGAGGGATCCCAGAGAGCGTCCTGGGATTGGGAGAGGCAGCCCATCTTCTGGGGAAGGGAATCAGCTCAGCTCTAGTGGAGAAGGGGGGCAGATGGGGGAATCTAAGAGGGAGTCACATGACTCCTTGCCGGGGACCAGCGGGGGGAGGAAGGGTCCTCCGCTGCCTACGCCCTCCTTGCGCAGAAGGCAGGGAGAGTAGGAGGAGACTGGGTGTGAAAGAACTTCTATGTTGGAAGAAGTTTAAGAAAAACGCCCACTGACGGATTCTGCCAGCGATTGAGACAGCCACGGGTGAGTGGCTGTCCGGACAGGAAAGGTTCACTCAGGCAACTCAGCCAGGTGTTGGCTTACGCACGAGCAACCCCTAGAACCATTACACATATGTACATTGCAAAAAACATTTGCACAGATTAGTACAACTGATGTGTCTTTTATAAGATATTTAAATGCATAATTGTAGTGTTTAGAATACATAATATTCAAAATGCCCCTTATTCTGCATTTTATGTCTTTTCAGTGAGATTTCTCTTTCTTCAGTATTAACAGTGGTTTGATCTTCCTGCATGGCTGTAACACAGAAAGCAATGGGCACAATTCTTTCATATTCAGCTTGCATCTCTGTGTACCTGGGAAGACATTGGGGATGCAAGCTGAACATGGTCATTACTGCACCCTTTCCTAACAACCCTTAGGTGTGCAGAGTCGGTGGGCTGGCTTAATTATTACCTAAAGACGTACTCTCTTCAAGTACAGAAATTCAAGGCGTAATCTGTTTATAAGGAAACCTTTTTCCTAGAGTCTCTTTCCTTAGAAATCTCATCTACCTGTCAGAATGGTTTGGGTGTGCCGTTTCACACTTACCTTCTTTTCACTTACAGAGTGTACTATGTTCACCTGCACCCAAGCCAGGAAGCTCTGTGTTGTTGTTTTTCTGTCTAGCAGAAAGATTGGCAAAAGATCCCTATTTTTCATCCATACCCTGCTTTATAAAGGACAAAGAAGGAAAGAGGAGGCAGGTGGCGAAACCAGTCTTCTTCTCTCACTTAAGTTGTCAGCTATGACATTTGTTCAGTGGTGCACGTAGGCATTCATAGCCACATGCATGCTACGTTCCCCCACTCTTCCCAGCCTCTATTGTAAGATCTGCTTCATACAACCAACTCTGTTAGTCTAGACAGAAACAGCTTTAATGATTTTATAATATGGTAAATTCAGAAAATCTGAAACATAAAAAATATTTTTTTCTGTAGAAATGTGTAAATATGTGTCTTAGTTGGAAAAGTATGTTTATAGTAATAATTGTTTTCGCTTTGGCACTTAAAAGCCTTCCTCAAACATTGAAATATCACAGGAGAGGCGTCCCTCGAGGCTTGACAATACTATCAAGTCAGCAGAAGAAGACAGATATCAGTTGAAGAAAATGCTTCGAAATACGTCAAGTCCTAGGCGCAGCTCCTCTCATTCTGTTTCAAAGGAGCTTTCCCCCATCCGGGTATATTTTTAAACTTTCATAAAGTATAGATTTGTGCATTTTTTCAGCTGATTTTGATTAATATGCTAGCAAGGGACTGAAGTAAATTAATCAGGCTACCTAAATCCTGTTGAAGTCAGTAAGACTCTCAAAAAGCATTTCAGAATAGTTAATTGTGCACAGATTAATATGAACTGAACAGACAGAATGATATCCAATGGTTAGTCATACTCAAAGTAGATTAATTGAATTCAGTAGACTAAAATCTCTGATTAAGACTTAGTTGGATATCGCCCACTATCTCCTGAATAATTTAAAACTGAATAATCCAATCAAATTCTAAAGTTTGTGACTTATGGATGTTATTGATTGATTGATAAACCAAAAGCAGTAGAAAAGGAAATCAACTTCTCTTCATTAACTGTTTAGGGATGTAAATCTGATCCAGAATTTCAGCAAATGTTGAGAGACCGTGATGAATATAAGACAATGCTGGAAAGATATGAACGTCACATGGCAGAAGTTCAAGGCAACATCAAGGTTCTCACAGCAGAAAGAGACAAAGTTATTCAACTTTATGATCAGGTAATCTTTACAGGCATATGGAATATTCTGGTAGGAACAATTTCTGACAAAATATAAAATCTTAAAGTGTTTGGGTGCTGTTTATCTTAAGATTGTCTTAGGAGGCCTTGTTGAAGGTTTGTCGTCCTCAGGATTTATGATGTAAAGGTAAGGGGACCCCTGACCATTAGGTCCAGTCGTGGCTGACTCTGGGGTTGCGGCACTCATCTCGCTTTATTGGTTGACTAAGCTGCTTCTGACAAACCAGAGCAGCGCACGGAAATGCCGTTTACCTTCCCGCCAGAACGGTACCTGTTTATCTACTTGCACTTTGACGTGCTTTCGAACTGCTAGGTTGGCAGGAGCAGGGACCGAGCAACGGGAGCTTACCCTGTTGCGGGGATTCGAACCGCCAACCTTCTGATCGGCAAGTCCTAGGCTCAGTGGTTTAACCCATAGTGCCACCTGCATCCCGATTTATAATGTGCAAGTACTTAAAATGTGGGCTCCTACTTTTCGCACCTAGACTCTGGAATTTCTCTTTCTGGAGGGATATAGGGCTGCCTCATTGTAGACTTAAACAGTTTGTTAAAATATTTTCGTTTTTCTAGGCTTCCTGCACTTAGGTTTCAATTTATTTTCTGTTTTGTTTGTATAAGGTAAAGGTAAAGGTACCCCTGCCCGTACGGGCCAGTCTTGACAGACTCTAGGGTTGTGCGCCCATCTCACTCAAGAGGCCGGGGGCCAGCGCTGTCCGGAGACACTTCCGGGTCACGTGGCCAGCGTGACATCGCTGCTCTGGCGAGCCAGAGCCACACACGGAAACGCCGTTTACCTTCCCGCTAGTAAGCGGTCCCTATTTATCTACTTGCACCCGGGGGTGCTTTCGAACTGCTAGGTTGGCAGGCGCTGGGACCGAACAACAGGAGCGCACCCCGCCGCAGGGATTCGAACCGCCGACCTTTCGATCGGCAAGCCCTAGGCGCTGAGGCTTTTACCCACAGCGCCACCCACGTCCCTTTGTTTGTATAGCCTGCATTAAAAAAATACTGATTTTATATGCAGAGAGATATATTATTTGGATTTATAAAATATTTTCCTCTTTTCTTTTTTATACTTTTATAATTTATTATTGTATTCTGCTTGTACATTTACATTGGGGAGAAAAGTTTTGAAATTTTGAAGATAATGAATGAATGAATGAATGAATAGATGTTATCTCTTCTTTTGGGACCCATCATGGAAAGTAATGTGAGCAGCAGCTAGTGGGAAGGGGTGGTGCCACAGACCTGACGTAGTAGCACTGCTGCTGCCATGTAGCAGGATGAGGTGGAGTAGGGTGGTAGTGAGGACAGGGTGGTTCAAATATAGTGGCAGGTATGTTAAATTGGCTCTGCTGGTGTGCCTAAACCACCATAACTGAATTGCTACTTTGCCTTACCTCTTCACCATCCTGATACACAGCAGTAATCCTGCTGCTAGGACAGGTCCACAGTGACACTCTTTCCTGCTGGCTGCTCCTATACAAACTATTAAGAACACAGAAAGAACTTTGATGAATTAGATCAAGGATTGATTTATTCCAGGATCACGTTTCCACAGTGCCAGCTTGATGCCTCTGGATAGCTCCCAACCTAAGCAGGTTTTAATAACAACATGCCATCTCTGTTGCTTGGGCTATTTGTGGATGTGACATTATGGGTTGTATTCACTTTGTATATATCTGCTGAAGTAAGTTGGTTCCAGTTTTGTCTTTGGTAGGCTAGTTACAATTTAAGCTGTCTTGAATTGGACAAATCTGCATCTGAGTTTTAATTTTGAATAATAGGCCCAGGAAGAAATAAGTCAACTGCGAAAAGAAGCTATGAAAGTCCCAAAAGCATCCAAAACTGCGATGACTGCACAGGCTGTTTTGAGGCGTGTGGAAACAGAAAGGGATGCAGCTATTTCTGATTTCCGAAGGATGTCCACTGAACGAGATAGCTTGAGAGAGAGGTTAAAGGTTTGACTTTTTATCCAAATTCATTTGTGCAACATCTGTTCAACATAAGACAATTGCCAAAACTGTTGTGTGGTATCTAATCTAATAGATTAAATTTTATTATACTAAGTGTATTTGATTTATGTTTTTGTTTGATACAGATTGCTCAAGAGACTGCATTTAATGAAAAAGCTCACCTGGAACAGAGAGTTGAGGAACTGGAGTTAAATGTTCAGAGTGTAAGGGAAAATGTTTCCTTATTTTAAAGATATGGTAGATATAACGTTAAACAAGTGGTTAGAAGCTTGTAAGGACAGAGACATTGAAAAGATACATTGAATGATTTTTTGTATAAATATACAATTCTTACTACATTATTCAAGAAACATGCAATTATTTGTATGCATTAATTCTTATGTTTTTATTTAGTAATCTATACAGAGCTTTATTTGTTTGCTTATTTATTTATTTATTTATATCTCGCCTTTCTCCCAGTACAGGAGTCAGATCCAAGGTGGCTCACAACAAGCATTAAATACACATACAGCTAAAAAGCACACCAAACAGTTATAAGTATAAATAAATAAGGCCATATTAAAAACAACACTGAATTAAAACAACTTAACCATTTAAAAACCCAACAACAAGAGGAGGAGAAAATATGCAATTCATACCATTAAATGACCCTGCCACAATAGTGGCCAGTCTAAACAAAAAAAGCCTGCCTGCCTGCCAGCGAAAGGAGAGAGAGGGCCAACCTAACCTCCCATGGACTAGAGTTCCACAATATGAGAGCAGCCACCAAAAAGGCCCTCTCCCATGTCCCCACCAAATGTGCCTGTGAGGGTGGCAAACGGAGAGAAAGGTGTCCCCTGAAGATTTCTAAACCTGGTCAGGCTTATCTAGGGAGATAGCCTGGACCCAAGGTGTATAGGGCTTTATAGCTCATGACCAACATTTCAGTTGTGCCCAGAAACAGGCCAGTAGCCAGTGGGCTTATTGTAACAAAGAGTTTCAATTCTCACTGTAACCTGTAACCTTTATTAAAGGGAAATATATTCTTAAGGAATTAGTCCTAGAAACTGTAGTATATAAGATACAATCTTACTGGAAAAGAAAATAGGAGACTGATTTGCTCTCCATTCAGGGTTATCTCCAGGGTTTTGTGTGCTTTGGCAACAGAGCATCAATACTCCCAATTTGTCCATTAAAGAACTGCCTATTTTTCAGCTAATCAGGTCCTTGCTCTGCTATGCATCGTGTTACATTTGGCTGTCTTGGTTAAGATAATGCAATCAGCTGAGGTGGACAAGGTGCTGGTGGCAATGCATCTGACCACATGTGCCCTTGACCCCTGTCCCTCCTGGCTTATTAAATCTAGCAGAGGGAGACTGACTGGTTGGGTCCCTAGTGTGGTTAATGCTTCGCTGCATTGGAGAGGGGCTCTGCTGCATCATCCAAGTCTTTTGTCTGGCTTGGCAGTCTATATCAGATCCCCACAGTAAAGTCACTGTTGTTTCTTTCTCTTACAATCTTTACCCATATACTCTCAGTCTGCTTTCCATGCTCCAAGTCATGGATTTCTTCACAGGTATACACATCCTTTACATATAATGCTACTCTTCCTCCCTTCCTGCTTGGTCTATTCCTTTAAAACAGGTTATACCCCCTCAGTTTCTACATTCCAGTCATGGGTCTCATCCCACCAGGTTTCAATAATGCCTACCAGGTCATACTTGCATTCCTGAATTAAAAGCTCCAATTCATCTTGCTTGTCTCCCATACTCTGTGCATTTGTGTGGAGACAAATCTTTGGAGGCTTTTAAGCAGAGGTTGGATGGTCATCGGTCATGGATGCTTTAGCTGAGATCCCTCATTGCAGGGGGTTGGACTCGATGACCCTTGGGTTCCTTCCAACTCTACGATTCTATAATTCTATAAAAAGTCTGAAAAGGCAACACAAATAATTTCTAAGTAAAAGTGTATGTTAATTGGAGCAGTTGGATGTTATATAAAGTAATAATTCCTTGTCACTTTAATGTCTCAGCTTGACAATGAGCGATTAGATCAAACATCAAAGATGGCTTTAATGAAGGAGACAATCGAGTCTCTAGAAATGGAGATGAAAATATTGGCAAAAAGAGCAGTAGATTTTGAAAGTGAGCTAAGCAGGCAAAAAGCAACTAATGCTTCACTGAGGTAACTGAAATATGTGTTGAATCAAATATTTTATGTTTCTAAGTTTGTGTCTGTTGACTGGCTATAATTTTAACTTTTTGAGATACGAAGTAGGCTTATTAATGGGATATAAATAATAATGTAGTTTAAAAGGATGGTGATATACTGTATGTTCTACTTTGGCAATAGCTGCTCTTTAGTTAAGTTGTCTTATTTCATACACTAATTCTAAATTACCTGATACCTGATTTGCACTGACTTCTGTTTGAAGAGTTCAGTAGCTTATGCTTAGCTTTTATTAACTGTTAATTACGTGTTCACAAAATTCCCTTGCTCCATGGTCACTAGCTATTAATTAGTTGCCATTTATAATGAGATCCCTTTTAGTGTTAGTGCAAAGTTTGTGTGAAAAGATCAATGTAAATTGCCCTTTGTTAATTTTTAGCATTATGAATGAAAAAATGGAGCATAACATTGCAGAGGCCCAACGGCAACTCTCAAAGAAAAAATATGAATTACAGCTCATTCAAGATAAAATTACGTGTCTAGATGAAAAAAATGGTAAGTTTCAAATGCTAACCTTTGAGTAATTTTTAAAATATATTTTATACAGAATTATTTATTGGACCATTGCAATGTGATTTTATGTGGGGCTACCCTTGAGGCTGGTGCCGAATTATGCAGCCTGGTTATCAGGTGCTGGCTATTGACAAAATATAACACCTATATTGTGAGAGTTGCATTTGGCTATCAGTATGCTACCAAACTATCTTCAAGGTCTTACTATTAAGTATATTAAGCCTAAACACCAGCAGCTTAAAATCTTACCTTACGCCTTATACCCCTGCCTGACTTTTGCAACCTGCCTCTGAGAAATGTCTGATGGTGCCTGAAACTCTACCTAGTAAAATCAAGTTGTTTGTAATCAGCTGCAAGTGCCAAATTAAGACCTGCTTATTTCAGCAAGCCTTTTTATGCAAACAATTTCCTGTTTTTATAACCTTGTTGAATGACTCATATTTGTAATCCTGCATTTCTGTTTCTTGAATGTATTCTGCTTGATTTCATTTATGTCATTTTAGTTTTAATTGTGATTCTGCAGACCACATTTTTATGAGTTTTGGGCATAGAAATGAATTATTAATAACAACGACTGGGGCCAGAGACTGGCAAGTATACAAGTGTTACCCACTAATCCATATGGATGATCTTTTACATCTATTTTGTGCCAAGTTTCTGCCTAAGTTCTGTGATTTATTTAGTCAGGAATACTTGTTTCTATGACTTTAGTACCAGTGAATATGTACTTTTTTATATAGGAGGTAGCTGATCATAAATAATATTTAAATTTTAAATCCATGATTTAAATTTTCTGCTTTGCTCACCAAGGTCATGATTGAAATCTCCTTGATCCAAGCACTTTATATTACTATAAAAACAGTAACAAAAAGTGCATCCCACAAGCCTTAGGCACAGAGAGGTGTACTTTTCATAGAGCAGGGGTAGCCAATGAGGTGTCCTCCATATGATTTTGGACTACAATTTCCATAAGCCATGGTCATCATGGCAGTGGTCAGGAATGATGGAAATTGTAGTCTTACAAAAACTGGAACATACCTCATTGGCTACCCACAGCCTGTGTCATTACAAGAATGTGACGCAAAGTATAGAGCCCCAAAATGCTGCTACAGAAAAGTTCCATTTTCTTGGCTACTTGGGCCAAGTTTGACAATTAAGGACACATCCATGTGATGGTGTTTGTGCTGTATTTATATAAAGTTATTTAGAAGCATTTGAAAATTCTTGGAAAACATGGCAATAATAGTGCTACAGATGTATAGTGGATTTATATTCTGTGGCAAGTGGTCAGTAACTAGACCAGTTTCCCCCATTGTTCACTTCCTCCCCAGGCCTGGGCATGAGAGGTGAGGGAGGTTCAGTGCTATCATTGTAGATAGAATGAGCACGATGGATTTTTTAAAAATTGCACTATATGTGTTAAGTAACTTAGCAATGTCAGATTGTCTTGTGATTAACTCTTCTTTTTGTGAATGGTTACTGTTACTGAGGAAATTGTGACTGTCCATTGTATTTCATTTTCTTCTGACCTCATTGTTTCCAGTTTCTCCCTGCCTCCCCGCCCCCAATCATGTACATCCACCAACAATTCAGGATAAAATGAAGTGGACTGTACTCCACAAAATCTTATGCTGCAATAAATCGTTGGCCTTTAAGATGTCACAAGACTGTTCATTGTTTTTTTCTGCAAGACTATCTTAGCTAAGTTTGCAGTTTGGCCAGAATGTACGCTGAGGGGAACTTGTACATGGTTGCACATGCATAATAAATATTTGTATGCTCATCAGAGTTGTTGCTTGATCACAACCTATTTACCAAAGGTTATTTTAAATTGCTAAAATAATGAAATTCTATTATAATATTTCCAGAAAAGCTTTCAAAACAAAATCTTGTCCAACAAGAAGATATTTGTACACTCAATGACACAATAACTGAACTAGATACAGAAAAGGATTCTTTACATGAGCTTCTGGAAGAGAAAGCAGATAAAGTTGCCTCCCTTGAAGAAAGCTTGGCCCTTAAAGTAAGTTTTGATATATAACAGATATATAAATGTTTAGATATTTAAGATTCATCACATTTAGATTTTTTTTTGTGCTTATGCAAGAAGAAGACTTCATATTTGGCATGTAGCTTTTGAAAGTACACATTACAGGCATATTGGACAAAGTAAATGGTACAAGTATGAGTTGTGCTAGTGATGAGAAATTGACATTTCTGTGGATTATTTTTGAGTAATTCTGTTTTAATATGCAAATACGTGGATTAGTAGGGTTAAAACATTCTGCTTATTAAAATTGGTGCTTTTTAGATTTAGTTTAAACATACACCTTCCGATACTAATAATAATATGATTATGACTTTTAAGTACAGTTTTAAATATAGAATGAGGAACTTTACTACCATTTAGAAAACTTAAAATGCTATAAATTTTTTGCAAATAACTTTCTATCCCTGTACATGCTGTTTGTAGGTCTTGCAGCCACAGACTCTTTAACTACTATGTTGTATATGTTGAGATTCTAATAGCAACTTTAGGGGGCATTTTGATTGAGGAAACCATGTCACGTGAAAGGGTTAATCCCACCCCCTTCCAGCACCACAGTTCCGAGATTTCTGAGACTTTTGCTGCAAAGTTTGCCTGTGCCATGATATTAAATCTCTACCATATTTATTTTGCTGTTCTGGCAGCCTAACATTGCAATCAAATGCATGTCTACTTAGAACTAAGCCCCACTGAGCTCAATGAGGTTTATTCCCAACCAAGTATGTATAGTATTGTAGTAAAAATGTTAAAAACCTGTGGAGTGCAAGCTTACTCAGAAGTAAATCCTGCTCTGTTCATTGGAGTTTACTCTCATATAAGGATGATTAGAATTGCAACCTTAATCTTATAAAATATTACTGAACAAAAGAAACCAACATGAAAAAACAAACTATTTCCTGTTTTGTTCATATCTTTTTTACTGAGGAAAAATACATTTTTATTTATTTTCAAGGAAAAGACCATTTCAGATTTGAAGTGCCTACTTTCTGATATGGAGAAATCAACAAAGTAAGACGTAAACTCTGGATTTTGTTCTTTCTTTTAAAGTTAATTTTACTTAACTTGAACTATTCTGTTAGAATTAACATATATAAATTAATCTATTCTGTATTTATAACTTGTAATATTAGACTTAAGGGACGTGGGTGGCGCTGTGGGTTAAACCACAGAGCCTAGGACTTGCTGATCATAAGGTTGGCGGTTCAAATCCCCGCGACGGGGTGAGCTCCCGTTGCTCAGTCCCTGCTCCTGCCAACCTAGCAGTTCGAAAGCACGTCATAGTGCAAGTAGATAAATAGGTACTGCTCCGGCGGGAAGGTAAATGGCATTTCCGTGTGCTGCTCTGGTTCTCCAGAAGCTCCTTAGTCATGCTGGCCACATGACCCGGAAGCTGTACGCTGGCTCCCTCGGCCAATAAAGCGAGATGAGCGCCGCAACCCCAGAGTCGGTCACAACTGGACCTAATGGTCAGGGGTCCTTTTACCTTTACCTTAATATTAGACTTATTCAATATTTTAAAAATGTTTTAATAAATAAATATAATTATTGGTATACTTCTATCTAAAAATATTTGATGAAGGGATATTTTCATGCCCTTGTTTTGCAATAACATTTTTATGTAAAATGTATTTTGCATTTTATAATTTACTGCCCAGGCATTCTACTGAAGCACTCTGCAGGTGTGAACAGGATATTACCAAACTACATCAACTTTTGGATGAATCTAATAATGAACTTGCTCAGACTAGTGAAGAGAAAGAAGGATTAATTCGGGAGAATGATAATCTACAAAAACAGCTTTATGGCTTTAAGGAGGAGAATCAGGTATATGTTGGCAGATTTGAATACAACTCATATTTACCTTTCCACTATTAACCAGGAACTGTTTTGTAACTAACTGGGGAGGACAGGAGTGCCTGTCATGCTCTGGTCCATGGGGTCACAAAGCAACTAAACAACTAAACAACAACAGGAAGGATATTGTTCCAATCTCTGAGCAGTGCAAGATTACAGGGTGTTCCAGGGTTTGTGTTTCCTTTCGGAAAATTAGGCACAGGTGTCTTTATGATACATGGTTTGTTTACAGATATATACAACCTGAGCCTAAGATGGAGGGGTTCCCAGCATCACTCTGGGTCTTGCTTCCTCCATAGGCACAGCTCTGGATTCAAACAAGCATCAGCCATGATGCTCTCTGCCTCTGTCTCCATCTCACTGCTTTAGTACCACATTACATCACAGCCCTAACTCTAACCTCTAAGTTTTTAGCCCACACTTCTTCTTGCTTTAGCTGTTGAGCAGGGGTCACAACCATTTGTCATTCCACACAGAGACCCTTTGATCCTCTATAGCCTTCGAATCCCCACGACGGGGTGAGCTCCCATTGCTCGGTCCCAGCTCCTGCCAACCTAGCAGCTCGAAAGCACATCAAAGTGCAAGTCAATAAATAGGTACCACTCCAGTGGGAAGGTAAACGGCGTTTCTGTGCGCTGCTCTGGTTTGCCAGAAGTGGCTTAGTCATGCTGGCCACATGACCTGGAAAAACTGCCTGCGGACAAACGTCAGATCCCTTGGCCAGTAAAGTGAGATGAGTGCCGCAACCCCAGAGTTGTTCGTGACTGGACTTAATGGTCAGGGGTCCTTTACCTTTCTTTTAGTCTTCTTAATAGCCTATCACCCCAGGTGATTTCCTCACAAGGAAGTTAGCCTAGCTTAATTAGCCCTTAGCATTTCACTTAATTTAAGTATTAGCAGAAACTAGCAGGCAGTTTAATTTACAGGATCTGGCTTAATACACACAGGTCTTGCACTCAGTTTTAACACTCCAAAACATTGATTAAATTCTAACATCTAGACCCTGGAATTTAGGGTGTCTAGTATCCACAAACTCATAACACTATGTTCTCTGGAGGTGGTTAACACGTCATCATATGGGTTATGCTGCTCTCTTGCTGCTGAAGACAGGAAACACAGACTGGTCTTTATCTGTTGGTCACACCCCCATCATCTCAGTCAGTTTCTTGTCTTCTCCACGGGCAGGTGTGTGTGTGTGTGTGTGTGTGCCTGCCTCACAGAGCAGTAGATCCCAATGTAGAGTTTTATTCCCCCCTTGTTGCTGACATGGACCTTCACTCACCTCTTCTTCCCTGCCAGGGAGGAGGGCATCATTTTGTGGTTCCCCTCAGATGCCAAAATATCTTGGGCCAGCCCTGTGTGCACACGTGTGTTGCTTCAGGCTTGTTCTGCTAACTCTAAATTTTATTTAGAATTTTGTTCATCTTGAAGGTTTGCATTTCTCTTTTTATATATAGGAATGCATCTTTAATTGTAACACTTTACGACACCTAATCCGACTTATAAATTTTGTCAAACCTGAAAAGAGTATGAAATGCTTGCCTAAAACAATGTTTCACATTTCTTTGACAGATTCTGCATCACAAACTCAGTGAATGTCAGAATGAACTTGATAATCTGAAGGCGAAAACTGAAGATTGGCATACAGATATTTCCAGACTGAAGAGCATGCTGAAATCTAAAGTAAATGTATATTTTGAAAAGCTGCAAGTTTTCTAAACCATGCAATGTCTAATGGGGTGCTTCCTGTCAAGGAGCATATTCCTATACATTCTAATGATTTGAAAGGTTTTGCTGAGCCTTCAGAGAGTGCTGTGCAAAATGCTGCAGGAGAGCTGACAGCTTCATTGGGTCAATTCACAGTGACACTTGTAAAGCATTCTGCAAGATAGTACGGTAATTTGCAAGGGGATTATCAAGACCCTTGCAAAGCCCTATACAAAATACTATGTTGCTGAGCAATTTGCAAGGGTCTTGTGAAAGGCCCTGCAAAGCACTCCTCCTGAGGCAAAAAAGGGTTGTTTGATGTCATTGTGTCAACAGGGTATTGTTAGGTTGGCTACCCCAACCAGATGTCAAATTTTTCCCACAAGGGGTGGGAGAGATGACAGTCTTGCCCATTGAACCAGATCCCATTCACCACCCCTGCTCTAAGAAATGATTCCACTCAGCCAGTACTGGGAAACTGCATTACTTTTATAGTCTCTGTTCCATGGATTGCAAAAGCTTTGCAGCCAAACTAGCTTTTGATTAAGATCTCAAATAGGTCAAATGTTTGTAGAAGGAAGGAGAAGCTTTCCATCAGTATTAATCTGTACTGACACATGTGCAAAAGGCAAAAAGAATTTGATAATCCCAGTAGAAGAAGGCATGCAAGGTCAATGCAGATCTGAGCTGCCTTAGTGTTATTTAAGGCCTCAATTCAAAATGCACTGCATGCTGAAAAATGCTTGCATGCAGTCACAAAATTCATGAGACTATTTTTTGTATTTTTACTAAACACAAAAGTTTACTGAGGCATTTCCCCATCTGCTTTGATTTTCTTGCAGCAGATCTTACAGAGGAAGGAGCTGCAATGGTATACTTGGAACAACATCAGAGCCCTTCCCCTTCCCCACTATACAGCTGGTGCTTGCCCATCTGTCTTGTTCCCTTCCCCCCTGCAGCCCATGAAAACTTTACTACTGTGGTATGAGTGGCAAGAGTGGGAGGAGATATTCTCCCCAAATTGGTCATGGACATGTTGCACAAGTTGAGTGGTACCTGCATGGCAGGTCCATCTTTCTACAGTGAAGTTGAGATGTCCACTACAGTGGTGCCCCGCAAGACGAATGCCTCGCAAGACGGAAAACCCGCTAGATGAAAGGGTTTTCCGTTTTTGAGTTGCTTCGCAAGACGAATTTCCCTATGGGCTTGCTTCGCAAGACGAAAACGTAGAATCATAGAATCATAGAGTTGGAAGAGACCACAAGGGCCATCGAGTCCAACCCCCTGCAAAGCAGGAAACACCATCAGAGCACTCCTGACATATGGTTGTCAAGCCTCTGCTTAAAGACCTCCAAAGACGGAGACTCCACCACACTCCTTGGCAGCAAATTCCACTGTCGAACAGCTCTTACTGTCAGGAAGTTCTTCCTAATGTTTAGGTGGAATCTTCTTTCTTGTAGTTTGGATCCATTGCTCCGTGTCCGCTTCTCTGGAGCAGCAGAAAACAACCTTTCTCCCTCCTCTATATGACATCCTTTTATATATTTGAACATGGCTATCATATCACCCCTTAACCTCCTCTTCTCCAGGCTAAACATGCCCAGCTCCCTTAGCCGTTCCTCATAAGGCCTCGTTTCCAGGCCTTTGACCATTTTGGTTGCCCTCCTCTGGACACGTTCCAGTTTGTCAGTGTCCTTCTTGAACTGTGGTGCCCAGAACTGGACACAGTACTCCAGGTGAGGTCTGACCAGAGCAGAATACAGTGGCACTATTATTTCCCTTGATCTAGATGCTATACTCCTATTGATGCAGCCCAGAATTGCATTGGCTTTTTTAGCTGCCGCGTCACACTGTTGGCTCATGTCAAGTTTGTGGTCAACCAAGACTCCTAGATCCTTTTCACATGTACTGCTCTCAAGCCAAGTGTCCCCCATCTTGTATTTGTGCCTCTCATTTTTTTTGCCCAAGTGCAATACTTTACATTTCTCCCTGTTAAAATTCATCTTGTTTGTTTTGGCCCAGTTCTCTAATCTGTCAAGGTCGTTTTGAAGTGTGATCCTGTCCTCTGGGGTGTTAGCCACCCCTCCCAGTTTGGTGTCATCTGCAAATTTGATCAGGATGCCCTTGAGTCCATCATCCAAGTCGTTGATAAAGATGTTGAATAAGACTGGGCCCAAGACAGAACCCTGTGGCACCCCACTAGTCACTCTTCTCCAGGATGAAGAGGAACCATTGATGAGCACCCTTTGGGTTCGGTCAGTCAGCCAGTTACAAATCCACTGAGTGGTAGCATAGTCAAGACCGCATTTTACCAGCTTCTTTACAAGAATATCATGGGGCACCTTGTCAAATGCCTTGCTGAAATCAAGGTAGGCTACATCCACTGCGTTCCCTTCATCTACCAGGCTTGTAATTCTGTCAAAAAAACGAGATCAGGTTAGTCTGACATGACTTATTTTTCAGAAATCCATGCTGACTATTGGTGATCACAGCATTCCTTTCTAGGTGCTCACAGACTGCTTGCTTAATGATCTTCTCCAGAATCTTCCCTGGTATTGATGTCAGACTGACTGGGCGATAATTATTTGGGTCCTCTCTTTCCCCCTTTTTGAAAATAGGGACAACATTTGCCCTCCTCCAGTCTGCCGGGACTTCGCCTGTTCTCCAGGAATTCTCAAAGATGACTGCCAGAGGTTCTGAAATCACATCTGCCAGTTCTTTTAATACTCTTGGATGCAGTTCATCTGGCCCTGGAGACTTGAATACATCTAGACTAGCCAAGTATTCTTGTACTATCTCCTTAGTTATTCTGGGCTGTGTTTCCTCTGCTGAATCATTTGCTCCAAATTCTTCAGGTCGGGCATTGTCTTCTTTATCAGAGAAGACTGAGGCAAAGAAGGCATTGAGGAGTTCAGCCCTTTCTGTGTCCCCTGTTTGCATTTCACCATCTTCTCCTCTGAGTGACCCCACTGTTTCTTTGTTCTTCCTTTTGCTACGAACATACCCATAAAAGCCTTT
Organism: Podarcis muralis; assembly: GCF_964188315.1. Classification (NCBI taxonomy): domain Eukaryota; kingdom Metazoa; phylum Chordata; class Lepidosauria; order Squamata; family Lacertidae; genus Podarcis; species Podarcis muralis. The sequence goes on along the minus strand of NC_135658.1, from coordinate 74,973,414 downwards.
TTTGTTGCTTTTAACCTCTCTAGCAAGCCTGATTTCATTCTGTGCTTTAGCTTTTCTGACTTTGTGTCTACACGTGCTGGCTATTTGTTTGAATTCCTCTTTGGTGGTTTCCCCCCTTTTCCATTTTTTGTACACATCCTTTTTTAATCTTAACTCAGTTAAAAGTTCTTTAGATAGCCACCCTGGCTTCTTTAGGCACCTTCCATGTTTCCGTCTCATTGGTATTGCCTGAAGTTGTGCTTTTACTATCTCCCTCTTAACAAACTCCCAGCCATCATGAACTCCCTTTCCTTTTAGTATTACTGTCCATGGGATCTCACCCAGCACTTCCCTAAGTTTTATGAAGTCGGCTTTCTTAAAGTCAAGAAATTGAGTCCTAGTATGCTTGGCTGCTCCTTTCCGCTGTATAGTAAACTTCAGAAGAGCATGATCACTCGCGCCTAATGATCCTTCCACTTCTACCCCACTAACCAGGTCCTCAACATTGGTTAGGACCAGATCTAAAATGGCTGTTCCTCTTGTTGCTTCTCCCAGTTTCTGGACAATGAAGTTGTCTGCAAGGCCAGTGAGGAATCTGTTTGACCTTATGCTCTTACGTCTTGCGAGCCTCGCCATTTCCCCCCCCCGCTCCCCCCCTTTTTCAAAGCCGCTAAGCCACTAATAGCCTTTTAGCAGCTTAGCCGCTAATCCTTTAATAGCCGCTAAGCCGCTAAATCGCTAATAGCGCTAATCCTCTTAGCCGCTAATGGGGTTGCTTCGCAAGACGAAAAAACCGCTAGACGAAGAGAATCGCGGAACGGATTCTTTTCATCTTGCGAGGCACCACTGTAGTCCTGCAAACCCACCATACAACTGGACTGAAGTGAATATAGTTTACTAAGGGCCAGTTCACTTTTTTCCCCATCCATTTATATTGTAAAGTGTAGCAGTAGAGAGCCATGTGCTCTCTTTCCAATTGTCTAACAATATGGGGTGTACGCAACCAGTTCCCATGACCTTTCACTCAAAAAAGTTGTGGAAGAATTGCAGCATTCAGGTGATTATATATACAAATGATAGAATATATGCACTGTAACACAGGTTGTGTTTTTCTATGCTCTAGGACAGGGGTAGCCAATGTGGTGCCCTCCAGATGTTTTTGACTAGAACTCCCATGATCACTGGGTGTTACCTATGCTGTTGGGAGTTGTAGTCCAAAACATCTGTTGGGCACCACCATGGCTCCTGCTCTGTGATTATGCAAGCTAATTTTCTGTCCCACTATGCATGGCATATGTAAACTGGCCTCAAATTTCAAAAATGAAACCAAATTTTGAATTTCAGGAAAAGGAGAATCAAGAGCTTTTGGATAACTACCACAGGGCCAATGAGCAAGCAGAAAAGTGGGAATCCAAGTTCCAACAAATGGAAGCAAACTGTAGCTCTGTCCAACTGGAGCTCCTCAGTGCAGAATCTGAGAGCCGCAGACTAAAAGAACGAACAGAGGCTCTTGAAACAGAGATTGGGCACGTAAGTTGGAAAAGCCTCAGCAATCCATTTTTACAATTTCATTTTCATTTAATAGCTGGGCAGTAGAGCTTTTTCATTTCCATTCAGCGCTTTCGCCCTTGTTCTTCATCTCCATTGGGAGTGTTAAGGGATAAAGTTTATTGTGAGACATATGTCTCAGTTATGTGGGCTACAACAGGTACTTTCAGAAAGCACATTTGTTGTAAAGGGAAGAGGTCTTCCACTCACCATCATTCACTGACCCTATTTGCACACCATGCTAAACCAAATCATGGCTTAGTGTGACCAAGCAAATGTGGGTTCCCAGAGAGATCACAGCCACTTTGCTTCTCCTCCAGTTCTGCTTCCACCATATTGCTTTAAGCTAAACCACAGATCACTAGCCCAGGACCCAGTTGATGGCAATAGCTACCATTGACCTGCCGCACATTCTGGCCTTTTTGAGACTGTTTGGGATAAGTATGTGGTGTGAGCCCTTGTTTTTCTGTAAATGTATGAATTCTAGACTTTTACCAAGCTGAGAGTTCAGTATTCTAGGTACCATTATGTATCCTAAGATGGTTCCTGTACACATTGTGGTTGGTAAGAAATAATATGTATGCTTTTGTTTTCTAAAGTTAATAATTCTATCTTCTCCCCATCCCCAGCTCTGAAATCTGATTTTGCAGCCAAAAATCAAAATTTTGAAGATTAGACACTTTTATTTTAATCCAGATGTCCTCTCAAGATACCCAGCAGTCTTTGTTTAGAACAAAAATTGTTATTTCAGTGCAGATCTTACTTACTAGTGCAGATTCTTCAGTGTTCACATCGTCTTCTGTCTTACAAAGGCTTCCTTGGACATGTACAAGGAAGAACAACTTTCTGCATTGAAAGTTCATATACCAATATTGTGCTTTCTGCAAACAACTGAATCTACATGGAACTCTGGATCAGTCTGCCTAAGCCATAGCCCTTAACAGTGTATATAAATAATTGATATAAATGAAATGTAGCTGCATCTAGTGTTTACTGGTTTGTTCACAAGATATTTATTTTACATTCTGCTTACAGTTAACATTTTTATTTTAAATTCACTGCAGAAACTCTTAGAAGTTATGTATTAGAAAAAGATAAGGTATAATTGTTTAACTAAAACTGTAATTGATCTTCCCTAAAGTTATTAGGCATTGTTCTGGTACATGTCTATCAAAATGTTAATTGTCTTCATCTACACATGCTTTCACAGCAATTAGCAGCAGAAAAAGCCCACAAGTCACAGATTTCTACATTAGGTAAGTCTCTTTTGAAAATGGAGGAGGACCTCCATGACGTGCAACTGGAGAAAGTTTCTGTACTGTCAGAGTTGGCATCTACTCGGGAACTCTGCATAAAATTGGACACTAGCAAAGAGTTATTAGCCCGGCAACTAAGCAACACAACACAGGAAATAGAACGGGTAAGTATAATCTAATCTGCACATTGTTTAGAGCAAACAGGAAAGGCAGAAAACCTAAGTTGGAATGCCTTTTAATATCATCTTGAATGAAATTCTCACAATACAGCAACCTTTATGTTATGTACTTTTGCTTAAATACAAACATAAGAAGAGCCCTGCTGGATTACACCAAAGGCCCTTCTGGCAGTGGCGTAGCGTGGGGGTGCAGGGGGGGCCTGCCGCACCGGGCGCAACATCTGGGGTTAGGGCAAATCCACAGGTTAGGGGGCGCAAATCCACGGGTTAGGGGGCACAAATCCACGGGTTAGGGGGCGCAAATTACTTGCCTTGCCCCGGGTGCTGACAACCCACGCTACGCCACTGCCTTCTGGTACTGCCTTCCAGGGGTTCCCGATTTTATATGTTTTCGTGTATACATGTACAGTGGTACCTCGGGTTAAGTACTTAATTCGTTTTGGAGGTCCGTTCTTAACCTGAAACTGTTCTTAACCTGAAGCACCATTTTAGCTAATGGGGCCTCCCGCTGCCGTGGCGCCGCAAGAGCACGATTTCTGTTCTCATCCTGAAGCAAAGTTCTTAACGCGAGATACTATTTCTGGGTTAGCGGAGTCTGTAACCTGAAGCATCTGTAACGTGAAGCGTATGTAACCCAAGGTACCACTGTACTGTAGACTGCTGTAACTGAACCTTAGCATAAGATGCAAGTTACCTGTATATCAACATCAACAGTGTTCTGCTTTGTCTATTTTTGGTACATATGATGGAACCTCTCTACATAATCTCACAAGACTTCAATAACTGAGTAAAAAAGGGGTTGGGATGAGTAGGTGGGCCAGGTGTAAAGAGGGTGGATTTGGTCAGGTGTAAAGGGAGAAGGCATTGGATAAGTTGGGGGGGGTGGCGCATGGAGCGAGCAGCCCCATCTATAATATCACCATCCATTTTTCCTAGGGATTCACGCAGGAGGCATCCAGAAAACAGTGGCTTTATTTCCCCCGCCAACTTCCCTAAGAAGGCAGAGTTACATGGTACCAAAATGACTGCATAAGCCAGCTCCTTAGATTACACCTCCAGTTCCTTCCCTCCCTAGTACTTCAAAGCTCCTGCTTCTTATTTTCTTAGATTTACCTTGGCTCCTTGTTCCTTTTTTACTTTCTCTTTATGAATTTGGTCAGTTTTCTTTCTCCTCTCTCTTATTCTCCCCCCAAGGTTTTTCCTATGGGGGGAAGGGGAAGTGAGCTCTTAGAAGAGACAACCCATGTCCTGGCTAACAAAAGAAAAAAGGCCAGCTATCACTCCCTCAGATCTACTTGCCACCAAGCCACCTGCAGTAGAAGAAACTAGTGCCTTTCTCTGGAGCACTTAGAGCCACAGTTCTGATTTCTAACCTGGCCTTTCCAGTGCTGTCTAGGCTAAGGTGCTTATTGATGAGGGAGAGTGCTGGGGTGCAATGGAGTTTGGTTGAGATTTTAGCCAGCCTGTTCAGTCTTTTGATGCTTTCCCTCTAGGCTGGGATAAGTTTCAGTGTTTATTCTATCAGCTAAAGCTTTGCCAGGGTAGCAGTTTTTGGCAGGAAAATGGCAGCCACTTAAAATTAGGTTTTATGCATGAAACCTCCACTCCACCATCTTGGATAGAGAATTTGATAGCCCTCCTTTCATCTGGCCACTAGAGGGCAGAATCTTTCCCCCTTCAACCTAGACCTTCTGGACTTGGTGTGCTTTTAGAAACTGGCCACTTGGCTCCCACTCTTTTGACAACCTCCCTCATCCAGGCAGTGGTGCTCCTTCATTCCCTCCTACAGGCCTGACTAGCTCTTCTCAGCTCAGCAGCTTCTTACTCAATAATGCGGCCCTTTACCATCACTACATAGGCCTGGCTTGCACGTCTAGGTTCAGCAGCCATCCACCCAATACAGCCTTTTTCCCCTTCTAGTCTGGCAGTTAGGATCAAAGGCTTATTAAGGGTCCATCTCCAGATATGCCGCACTCTCCCCTTGTACAACTGTTCAGAGATATTATTGAGGCTTACATCAATCAGCATTTTGCTCTAGCCCTACATCCATCTTGCTCTGGGAAAAGGGACAAATTTTAAGTCACCATACCTCAGATTTGTCTGCTTCTCCTTCCAAAGATTTAAGCCGTTCTGAAAAGACTTTAAAAGTCTAAAAAGACTTTTTTGCATGGCCACAATCGTAAGAAATCGAACAAATATCTGCATTGCATTTTTTCGTATTCCTCAGAGGAATCGTTGGAGGTCTTGTCTGTCCTGCAAACTCTTCAGGACAGCTGGTGGCTAAACATGCTAGGAGGGGTCCTGGGTCCTGTATTTCTCCTGGGTTAGTGCCATTTCTTCATCATAGGACCTCTCCCCAGGGCAACCAGCCCTTTGATCCCTCCCTGATTTGGCTTAGCTTAGGTAAGTAATAGGGACGCGGGTGGCGCTGTGGGTTAAACCACAGAGCCTAGGACTTGCCGATCAGGAGGTCAGCGGTTCAAATCCCCGCGACGGGGTGAGCTCCCGTTGCTCGGTCCCTGCTCCTGCCAACCTAGCAGTTTGAAAGCATGTCAAAGTGCAAGTAGATAAATAGGTACTGCTCCGGCAGGAAGGTAAACGGCGTTTCCGTGCACTGCTCTGGTTTGCCAGAAGCGGCTTAGTCATGCTGGCCACATGACCCGGAAGCTGTCTCCGGACAAACGCCGGCTCCCTCGGCCAGTAAAGCGAGATGAGCGCTGCAACCCCAGAGTCGGTCACGACTGGACCTAATGGTCAGGGGTCCCTTTACCTTTACCTTTTAGGTAAGTAATACTGTTTTCTGGATGCCTCCTGGATGCATCACTGGGAACAGAATGTTGGTCACTTTCCATTAATGTTCTTTCATGGGGTGTGCAGGAGGCATCCAGACGCACCCTTTGTATGGGCCTGGGCTCCAGCATCTGATTTGTGCCATGTCTATTTGGAGGGGTTACTTTTTACTTTTCTTTTCTAGGCTCTCTTTATTTTGCTCACAAGTGCTTCTCTGATGGCTCTTTCTCCAACTCGAATATGGTTGAAACGAGATGGAGTCTTAGGAGTTGAATGATGCAATCGTTTTGGTATCATGTGACCCCACCTGTCCTAGGGCAGCGGGTAGTATTAATCCACTGTTTACTGGATTCCCCCTGCATTCCCCCAGAAAGAATGTTCATGGTAAGTGACCAACATTCCATTCTATGCATCATGTAGATTACTTGGCATAGATGCATGCCAAGTTTCTACGGTGATATTTCACACCAGAACTTTCTGAAATGGCACTTTTAACCCTCTGTCAACAAGTGGAAATCAAATGTACCCTGATAAAACTGGGGGAAAATTTTTTTTGGTCAGTTTTCCACAATTCCATGTTCAAGTCAGTTCTCAACTATGTCAATGTGTGGATTGCCATGTGGTGTTTCAGGTCTCCTCTCCTTAATTTAATTAAAAATATTTTTTTACTCTCAGTGCCAAGTCTACTCCTGTTAGAATGACAGGGTTGTTTTTTTAATCACTTAAGATGCTTGGAGGTGACCGCAAAGTGGAAAAACAATATTATTTTTCCATAATCAACTAATCAGTCACTTCTGTTAACATCACCACAAAAAGCATCAGGGGTCAGAAGTGCTCCTCAGTTTTTGCAAAATTTATTTATTACCCTGATTTTTAAAAATATTTTTCCAGTTAGAACCTTGTCTGTGAATCTTGGTGCCCACCCCACATCATAGTTATCATTTTTGTGCAAAACTTACAGATCTGGCTTTGGGGGCTACTGCAACCCCAATGGCATCTGCAAATCTTTGTAAGAAACCAGCGCACTCACCTCAATTGGTGGTAAGACTTAATAGCAACTCTCAGTCAAAGACCTGGGCCCGGAATATGAATGAACTCTGAATATGCATATCCTGCCCCATCTGAATGCCCTATATGCAGAATAATATTTCTCACTGAAGACCATCTCATTATCTAGCATGTAAGAAAAGATTCAGGCAGACTCTGCTCTCATGGAGCTTTGTATGTAAATTGGGGCTCCACAGAGCTTCAGATTATGCCCTCTAAAGTTTAACTGGGGCATACAGTTATATAATTCTCTATTCAGGGGTGGGAAAGAGAAGAAAATCAATACAACCTAGCCAGAGAGCCAGTGTGGTGTAGTGGTTAAGAGCAGTAGTCACGTAATCTGGGTAACCGGGTTCGCGTCTCCGCTCCTCCACATGCAGCTGCTGGGTGACCTTGGGCCAGTCACACTTCTTTGAAGTCTCTCAGCCCCACTCACCTCACAGAGTGTTTGTTGTGGGGGAGGAAGGGAAAGGAGATTGTTAGCCGCTTTGAGACTCCTGAAGGGGAGTGAAAGGCGGGATATCAAATCCAAACTCTTTCTTTCTCTCTTTCTTTCTCTCAGAGTTAAACATATTTAAGCCACACTGATTTAAGTGTATGAAAATAAAATAAGAGCTAAAAGTACTTAAAAATGTGTTCATTTTTATACTATATTTTTGAATTGACAGGGAATTGCAGTTACTGACTATTAGGTGCATATTTTACATCTAGGAAGATGATATGGGGAAGAAGAGTGCTAATGGAATTTAGTTTACAATTTGAAATGTAATTCATCAGTTTCTCATATATTGTATATTAGGGAAAATGAAGAAATTTAACCTTTTTGGCTTTCAGCTGCAAAATGAATGGGAATCGTCTCACTCTGAAACCGAACTCCTCAAAAAACAACTCACTAATGAAAGAATTTCAATTAAAAACCTAGAAACATTGTTAGCATCCAACCGTGAAAAGGAATATCAATCTCAGATGATAAGCCAAGAAAAAGAGTCTGAAATTCAGCTTCTTAAAGAGCAGCTTTCGCTGGCTGAAAACAAGATGTAAGTTAGTAACTGGTAGAAACAACACAGTTCTTCTAGATTTGAAACCACTATATTAATTTTTGTTAGTACAGTATGCTCATCTTTCTACTAAGTGGGAAAGATTCTTTGGTGATAAAGAAAGAGAGCACTGATAGGGAGTAGTAGCCACCTGCACGAGGAATTCTTGGAAAAGAAGGCAGCCTGACAAATGGAAGAAAATTATTTTTGTGATTGGAGCAGGTTGCAAGTTATAAAATTTCCCCTCCCTCCCAAATCCTGGACTAATCATGATTCTACCCCCATTGCCCTGTGAAAGTAACTGGTGTTTGTGTGATTAGGTAATCGGCACAGAAAGTGTTACAGACATTTGTGCTTGCTTTTTGTTTATATGTCTAGGTGTGGATATATTTCTGTTCAGTGTCGTTTGAAATTTTAAGCACTGAATATATTCAATTCCTTTTGAGAGCCGAAATATCCCATAATTGTTTTTTTTTGTTTTTGCTTTTACCCTTCTCCAACTTGTTTTTTATACTGAATACACTGAACGCTATTCTTGAAAAGCTAATTGTATTGGGGTTTATGGTCAAACATGAGAGCAAATCCATTGAAATCAGTGAGACTTGGTTATGATTACTCTGTGGGTCTACTTTATACTTGTCTAAGTCTGAATTCAACCCTTTGTTTATTTTACAGTATTTGAATAGTTGCATCCATTCAGTTCAAATGATACTTTTGTCTGTTATAGTGCTACCCAGAGTCGAGATTTTTCACAGCTCAAAAATACAATAACTCAATTGGAGTCTGAGTTAGATATCACCAAAAGGCAGCTGGGTACAGAACGCTTTGAAAGGCAAGTGTATGATCACATATTTAGTCTTCTGTTATTTTTCCAAATAAGATCACATGCAATCATGCTAATTTAAAAAGAGCCATGTACATATTTTCTAAAAGCATCTTACCAGTAATCTTATATTCACTGGAACTAAGGCTGTAATTGAAAGCATATTTATTAGGGAGCCTAGGGTTTGCCAATCGGAAGGTTGGCGGTTCGAATCCCTGCGACAGGGTGAGCTCCCGTTGCTCGGTCCCAGCTCCTGCCAACCTAGCAGTTCGAAAGCACATCAAAGTGCAAGTAGATAAATAGGTACTGTTCTGGCGGGAAGGTAAACAGCATTCCCCTGCGTTGCTTTGGTTTCGCCAGAAGCAGCTTAGTCATGCTGGCCACATGACCCGGAAAAACTGTCTGCGGACAATCGTTGGCTCCCTCGGCCAGTAAAGCGAGATGAGTGCCGCAACCCCAGAGTCGTTCACTACTGGACTTAACTGTCAGGGGTCCTTTAACCTTACCTTTACCACTGCTGTGGTACCTACGGTCCCTTTAATGGCCTACTGCACTGTGTTCCAGAATAAGCTTGCAGAAACATATGTATCGTTTTGCATTTTAAAATGTGCACTGACTTAAATCACCTTGCATGCAGGAAATATGATAGATGCAAAGTGGACAAAAAAATCCTAAAGTTTGGCCAACTAATATTTCCTTCCTAATCCTGCAGCAGATGAAGCTCTCTACATCATCAGATTGAGGAGTGATAGGATGGCAGCTTGTCTGCATTGCCAGCCAGTGCTAAATCCTTCCCATTCACCTCTTGAGTGAACATGCCTAGACCTGCATGTAGGCCCACTTGAACAGAGCTTCAGTTTGCCAGTGTGGTGAATGGTTACCCAAATGGACAATTAGAGAAGATGAGGTGATATTTGAGGACAGACCACAACTCAGTGGTAGAGCATGTGTTTGAATGTAGAAGGTCCTTGGTTCAAGCTGTAGCATCTCCAATTTTTAAAAGAGCCAGCTAGCAGGTGATATGAAAGGCCTCTGCTTGAGAATGCAAAGAGCCACTGCCAGAGTAGACAGTACTAAGCTAGATGGACAAAATCTTACCTGATATAAAGTAGTTTTCTATTTTTCTACACAGGCAGCAACCATTTTAGGTGTGTCCAATTGATGTGCAATTGCCAGAGCACGGGTCCTTTTGGACCCAGAAGAGGGCATAACAGGGGCAGGGGCACTTATGTGCGCTCCGTTGATGCACACAGAGGCTGGGAACGGAACCCCGGTACAAAATGGTCGCCATCTGTACTTTTACACCCAAAGCCTGTGTTGGCCTTCCTCCTGGCTTTGTGGAACAATCTGTCTCCATTCCCCATCTTTCAGCGTTATAGTCTGTCTGAAGAACAATCTTGGTGAGAATCTTCACCTTTTAGCTTGTTGTATTTACCCCATCTTCAGATAAATTACCCTTTTGTTTTAGAGAGCGTGCTGTCCAAGAGCTTCGCCGCCAGAGTCTGGGAGCTCCATACCAATTAACTTCTACAATAAGGACATCATCACCTGAACGTTCTCGGCACCGGTCTTCTGACAAGTCTCTGGACAGATCTTCGGAATGGTGAGAACATTACCTTACTTAGTAGTGATATGAGATCTTAGCTCTGAAAGAATGCGCTTTTTATTCTGTTACATGTCCTGCACGGTTGTAGAGTTCAGGAACAAATTTGTTTGGGCATCAATATAAAGTCTTTTCTCCTCACTCATAAGATAATGGTTGTATTCACATGAACAAAGGCCACACACACCCCAGAAACCATGCTCTTGTTCATTATAGATGTTTCAAAGAAGTGTTTAGAAGTAAAATGGGAAGGAGTTATACTTCCTCACTCTTGACTTCCAGATTACCTGAGGGTGGAGATGCTAACTTTTCCTGTGGGGAGATAAGTATTCTGTTTTCCCCAAGTTCTGTACTGTCATCACTGATGTTTTCAGACAGTAACTGTTACTGATTTGTAGACCACCCTTGCTATGCCTACATTCATTCTTGAACCTTTGCTTCCAGGATTGAGCATGACTACCGTTGCCCCTTTCCTTAGTGCACGATGTATTGGTTGTTAAGCATGCAATAGGCCTGAGATGAGGAGTAGTGTAATGCTTGTTGATATCATAAAGGCACTGATGCCTTGTGACACCTGGGAAAGGTCATTTTCTTTCCCTGTGCAGTTCATAAGGGGTAAAAGCATTTGCAGTGTTCTCTACTATGTGAAACATTGGAGGTTCCCCCAAAAGTCTTCTCCCTTCCCCTCCTTCTCAGTTTTTTGACAGTATCTTTCCCATTCATATCAACTAGTCAGCTCAAGAGAGGAAGGCAGACGGATGAACTCGCAGATGTGTGTGACGTTAGTACGGAAGATACCCTAGAAGATAAAATCTGTTTGAAATGTCTTTCTTTGGGGATACAGCATTATACATATGAATAAAAGTGTTTATACAATCTAAAGTGCACATGGTTTCAATCCTTCATTTTTCACTAACAAGTCTCCCCACCGGTGTAATTTTGGTGCACATGAATCCAAGCCACCTCTACTTTAATCACATTGTCTTACACAGCTTATTTAATTTTACTCTCTAAAATTAATCACCTCTACTGTTCTTTTGGGGGTCATATGATGGCTACAAGGAAAAACGAGCCCATGTACCGGTAAATTGCACAGCCTGTGTAGAATTGACTATGTAAACTTCATGCTCAAGTTAGTAGGGATCAGTGTATAATAGCCAGTTGCCATGGTAGCCTTTAGAGCAGTTGAGATTGGCTGTCTGTGCCAAAGCTTCCTTATCATGTTTGTGCACAAAATTCCTGTTAATGTATTTTCACATTAGATGTGTATGTTTAAATAAAAGCAGCACTGTGCTCTTATAGAAGATTTAACAAGATGCCTCACTGTTCCTACTCTGTACCTAACCTTTAGCAGAAAAATTGTGCACATACTATAGGCCAGGGTATGGGGTTATCTTACCAGCTGAGTAGAGTTGGTTCTCTTTAACATGCCATACTAAAGTTAAAAGCACAGTGTTGCAACGTGCTTAGTATGGAAAAGAGGCAGGAGGAGTTACGAGGAACTGCAGGGGGGAAATGGCCATTTTAGAATTTGTATAAAACCAGAAATATATACAGTAGCATTAAGTTAACTCCATTCATATTATATATAAAGCAGAAGATGGGGGAGGGTCTTAATACACCAGTAAATTTCATGGGAGTGAGGCATTCAACATTCCCCCTTAGGGTTCCCCACACTTCATTAACTATCCCAGACACTTTTCTGTTGGTCCTGATACTGAAAGTGAGTCATTAACACAGAAAAGTGGCTGGAGGAACAGTTTACTTGAAGGATTATCTTATCCTATATGTGCCACTCGAATGTTTCATATTTTCTATTGAATATTTTGAATCATTTTATGTAAACAGTTTAAAGGTTGATAAATTAAACAGTATATAAATATTGTTAAATATACATTTGGGTTTGTGGGGATTGTTTTGTCAGAGCTTATTTTGATGATAAGTGAAGGAGCAGGCTGAGAACTACAATAGACTAAAAGTTCTTGTGAGATATTTTAAACAAATGAAGAAGTGAGCAATGAAAGAGGCTAGGTTTTGTAAGTGAATTGAGTTATGAATGCATGGTGATTTTTAGCATGATTGTTTTTTAAAAACAGTTTATTAAGGGCCTTATAATTGAAACCAAGGAAAATAACTTACTCATATTACTTGATTTGAGGGGCAACTGCCATTACGTACTGGATAATGTTAAACACCACAATTTTCCATCTTTTATAGGGATTCTATTTTGAAGAACTTCTAACTGAAGAAGATAATGAAAAAAAGTCTGATATCTATTATTAGAAATGCAAATACCAAATTGAACTCAGGTTTACTAAAATGATTGTTTTAATCCAGTTGATGGTGGATAAGGTTCAGAATACTTCTTAAAAGAAGGAGTGTGCACACACAAATATTTTATTTTAGCCACTGGAAAATAAGTTTTAATATGCTGTTTTATGCAACCAATATCCACTCTTAGTACATGAAACTGCAAAGAAATGTGAAGATGACTTCAGCTGCATGCTGTCAAAGAAACATTATTAAGGAACCTATCGCTGTAAAGATGAAAACAGAAAACAGTTTATCCTTTCTTTTATCTGTTGTAGCTTGATTGTATGCCTGCTAAGTTACGACACATTTTCACTTCAGGAGGAAAGACATTTTTAAGATGAATTATATTTAATATATGTGGTTTAATTTTGACTACAAATCTGATGTTAAATTAATTAGTGGCTTGGATCCTAACTTCCATTCTGTGGAGAGCATTCACATTCACTGAACAGAGCTCTACAACCTCCTTACAGAAAATCTGGTTCTGGAGATTGTGGGACCCTTAGGAAACGGGTCAGATATAGTATGGCAGGGCTGCAGATGGGGGGGGGGGGGAGTTTATGGCAATCACACACATCCCTTGGGTGAAGAGAAAAGTAACTTAGGATTCAGTCCAAACTATCAAAAAGCAATTTGTTTTTAAAGTTAAACAAACAACAATCTACTTATAGAAATAATAGTGTCAGCTCCTATTTCATATATATCCATTAACAGCGATGTGCTGGCTCTGTAGCTATATAACCCATTCTAAGCATTAAGTATTTTGGGGAGACAGCAGGTCTTCATCAGGCTGTAACTGGGTAACATGTTTAAATTCTGAATAATGTCACAGTGTCTAAAAAAGTGTATTTGTAATGGCCATTAAATATGTCATTTGTAAATAATAAAAACCCCGTTAACACTTGTTTTAATTTGCAGTTTACAAAAATACATACTGACAATAACACATACTCAGCTATGAAAATTACATTATTTAAAGTACAGCCATTGCAAATGGTATTTAACACTCTATAAAACATTAATTTAATAAGAATTTTTCAAATTTTTCCTTATTAGAAGCCACTTGTTTTATTAAAATGAAACACAATTCCTTATTCAGTGCAGCTGAAAAAGATAGTTTTCAGTAGTCCTTTCTTTTGTGTGCTAAGCCAATTTCTAATTATGTTTCATCTAAGTGCTTGTTTGTTTTTTTGAGATGATGGACATAAAACGATTAAGCCCTTTTCAGTATTGTTTCCATCTCCAAAAGCTTTACAGAACTTTAAATCCTAAAAATGTATTGAAACCTCCCTCACCCCATCATTTTAAAGCTACATATGCAAGTATGTGTAACAAGATGGATTTATAAACTTTATATAGAAATATATTAACTCTGAAAAACTTCCCCAGCAGCTTTATTATTCAACACATTTCATTCCTTCCTACCAGTTACGACTCAGGGGAAATTCAAATTTTAATTTTAATTGTAAAATGTTCCTTGCAAGCACATAACAAAGAAAAATTAAAGCTAGTGTTTATAGAATTGTAAGGGCATGCCCAAAGATTCCAGTTTGACCCCTCAATTCAAAAACCTATCTTTGTAGTACCACTTAAGCAACAAAATTGCTGTATCATAGTGCTTTTGAGATTCCTCCTGACTTTACTAAAATATTACCTTTCTAGACCCTATAGGTTTCCTGCTTCTCTGCAACTAATCTTACTTTGTAATATGTGAAACTGGAATCCTTGTTCTGAAATCGTCATCACTTTAAAGGGGGAAGGAAAAGGGAAGAGCCAAAAGATATCAAATAACTCCTTTCTAGAGAGGTAACAATTCTCACTCTTCTTGTAATCCTTTGGGTGAAGAACCAGTGAACTGAGAATTCATCATTCCTTGCTTCTTATTGATGATGTTTTCATTTATCAGATGTGTCGTATTCAAATCAGTGCTGAACCAATGGTTTCCTCCACTTCTGTTATTCTGAGCATTATATTACTTGCCTTTGCTTAATTCTCTGAATGTTATAAGAATGACATTTATTTATAAATTCATAAAATTTGGACACTGTTTGTAACAGACTTTATTGTATATACCTGTGCAAATGAATGCGTGAATCAAACCTAAGGTAAGATTCTCTGTTATCAAAACTTCACTCACCACTTTTTTATCAGCATAAAGGTGCCAGGTTTGAGACTAAATATGGGGGGGAAAACCTTTTTCCAAGAGTTAATATTTAGAAAGCAGAATATACAAAGGTCAATATGAGCAACTTGCAAGTATATGTATGATCAAGGTGTTAATTGCTATAATCCCCTCCCCGCAAACTAACTTCTCCCAATACTTCTTTGGCACAGAAAGAAGTGAATCAGATAGCATGTGTGTGCATACAAGAAAACTTGATTTGTGTATAGCTGTTTTTATTTAGTGTAATCATTACATTGGCATTTAAGTGCAACTAGTCCCCCCCCCCCCAAAAAAAAAAAACAGGTAGAAAAGTTTGCTGAACAGTATGGCATGATGACAACTACATTGTCTTCGGAGTCTTCCTGTGAAATAATAAATTCAATGTAATACTGGCCTGGTTCACACATAACAGGAAACCATGGTTTCTTACCATATGAACAAGCTGCAGTAAGCCTTGGACTTAAGTGCTACTCCTCTCTCAATATATTTTCAGATTCTGATTTGTTCTCACTGACAATTTTAAACAAACCACTTACCCAACTTTGGACAAAACGAGGCTGGAGAGGCTGCACAATTCTATGGGATAACTCATGGTTCATTCAGTATTACGTGTAAATCAGACCATGGGTCTTTTTCTGCAGGTTTACAATTCCCTGGTTTCTTTTAAAACAAATAAATAAATAGCACAACTCCCCAGTGTTGTTGTTTTAATTGGTGGGCGAAAGGTTTCTTGTTGAGTTCACAGAGTGCAATTTCTACAGTTGTATTATATGCAGTCTTACTGATGAACGTAATTATTGTACCAGTCTGAAACAATTAGTACACCCACTGAATCAACTGAGCCTTACAAATGCTACTATTAGACCACATCACTTGATAACTAAAAGCTTTTCAAAACTGATTACTTAGTTGGGAATATAAAGGTGAAACAAACAAAGGTAAACAAACTATTGTCTTCTTTATGTAATTGCGTGGGTGTGGTTAACATGGTATAGGAAAGCTTGTTCTTTCCCACATGGTGCAGCTAAGAAAACAGTGAGTGTATCAGTCACTGCACATTGTTCTCTAACCTTCCCCCCCTGCTCAAATTCAGAAACAAACCTGAGCTGTGCAGATTTGTATTAGAAATCTGGCCACCATTCTGCATCCTCCTCAGTGCCTTGGACCTAGTGTTCTTCGGGAGAATTGGGGGTCTGGAAAGGAATAGAGGCAACAAGCAACAACACAGTGCAGAATATTCAGAAGGGAAATCGCCAAAGCTGTCCTTTTCTTTTTCAAACTGCAAATAGGGGAATCATATTTTAAATTAGTCCACTCACTATAAAACAGTGGTTCCCAACCTTTTTTGGGCCATGCCCCACCTAAGCATCTTTAAAATCCTGATGCCACCCCCGTGACATTTAATTCTTATTCAAAAAGTGAACTCCATGTGGAGGAAGCCTAAAAGGCTATTCACTGTTAATAACTCATTCTCTAATTGACCCCCTTAAAAATCAAATTGCCCCCCCGTGGGGTGTGTTGCCCACATTGGGAATCACGGCTATAAAACAAACACAAACACATTTGTTTTATTTGAGATGTGTGTTTTCAGAATCCACACTATTCCTGTGACTGTCATTGGTTTTGTTTTTCATAATTTCTAAACGTTATATTGTTCATAACCTGCCCTGGGACCTGGTGAAGGGCAAGTGGTGTTGGTGTTGATGATGATTTTAACAACAAACACCACCACTACCACCTTAAGAGGAATATCTCTTCTCGGAGGTAAGATGTAGGGCACACAGATAATGAAAATCTCCCCTCCCAGTCTGAATGTGACCACCTCAGTATACACTTTATTCTGCAAGACTTGCTCAAATAAAATATTTTTTCCATTTTTTATTTTCGTAGATGATGTGTCTATGCAAATTAAGTGTTTAATTTCACAAACTGATTTGATGAACCTATAAAGCCCCACGTTTGTTGCCAAATGTGTTCACTAGACATAGCTATATTGTTAGAAGAATAATTCTCTATTGTCAGTAGAATTATATATGAGAGAAATATGATGGTATTTTAACAACTACAATTTAGGGTGATAACCAAATATGTTTTATAATTCACTATATATCCCAAACCTGACAGTAATAGTCCAAATTAAATATATCCAGTCACTCATATCCTAACATTAGGCAAACTCACTACAGTAGTTAAGATAAAATGTGAGGGCATCTATGTGCCATCTGCATACTCGGAGTAGACCTGCTGAAATTAGTAAAGAACTTAAATCCATTTATTAAAATTGATATACCCTGAGTATGACTAACACTGAATATCAAAGAATTTTCATTTGAGGATCTTTGGCAGTTAAACAGGACATCTCTTAACACTTTTCTAAGACTTTTGTTTGTGTGGAACTTTCAACTTGTTTTCCTTTGCCTGAAACAGAATTCCCACATCCGGCTGCTTTGATCAGCGTCGTCACCAGGTAAATAAAGCTCTTACTGCACACGGAAATGGAATTTTCCTTTTTTCAGAACTGTTCTACGATTCCACACTCAACTTTAATCTTCTTTGGACACTGCTCTCTCTGCCGCGCATTAAGTCCCAGCTCAAAATCCTGGTTGGCTGAATTAGAAATACTCGGGAGTAGCAGGACGGACCTCTGCCGTTTAATAAGTATTTTCTTCTTCTTCCAAAAGACAGAGTAACCGTCGCTTGCTCTTGCAGCGAAAAGCGTGACTGCAAAGTAGCAAGTTGATGGGGATGAACCATTTCTTATGCCAGGACAAACATGTTAGCTTCTGAGGTGGCAAGTCGTTGTCTTCCCATTTCTTTTCAAGTCGATTTTATTCATGTTTAGGTCAGCAGAACTATACCACCAAGAACATCGCAACGTATTGGTGGTCATCACAACATCCTACAAGAATAAAAGTTGTGCAACTCGGGTTAAGGGAAGATAAACCTCCCGTATTGCTTTTGACCTGAAAACTACCCACACGCAGCTCAGGTAAAGCACCTGTTCGCTGGCTGGGTTCATATTCCAAAAACCACTGTATTCGGTGGCGGCGGTGGGAATTCCTTTGAACCGAAACGTGGTCGAAGAACCTGACAAACGGAGGTTGCCACCCGAGGACATGGGAGCAAACTTAACGGGACTTGCTTCCGAGTAGACCGTGGAGCCAAGTGACCAACTAGACCCTCCCGCCAAACGAGAGGCGCGGCGGGCAGCTGGAGCCGAGTCCCAGCTTTCCCAGCGCTTTATCCGCTTTCTTGGGGCTTTTCCTGCCATGGGCGGCAACGCAGGGAGAAGGAGGAGGAGCGGCGAGGCCAGGTTGCGTTGCCTTGCAGGGTCGGTCCCAGGGCAGGCGGGGCTGCTTAAAGCGAGCCTCGGGCACGCTCGCTCCCTTCCCGGCTCTAGCCAGAGCCAATGAGCCGCTCCTCGAGCGCCTGGCTCGCCTCGCTGGCAGCGCCGCCCGGGGCAACACACTCCGCCTCCTCAAGGTGCCTGGGAGGCTCCCTTCCCGCCTCCAGTCGCAGCCGGTTCGCCCGCTGACTGGAGAGACCCCGCGTTGCTGGCGTGCGTGTGAAGCAGCAAGGTGGGTGGGTGTAGGCGACCCTGGAGGGCCGGGCAGCGTTGCAGTTCAGGGAGTTAGTTGCTAAGGGCGAGTTTCCGCGGAGTTGCAAGCCGCGCACCTGCCTGGCGCGCCGTTCACCTTTCAGCGCCGCCATAGGCGAGCAGGCCAGGAGTTTTTAAACCTCCTCGGCTTCCTCTTCCGCGCGGCCCAGTCCTCTCCGCGTTTAGTTCAGTCAGTAAGGACTTAACTTTCAGGTAAGTGCTGGGACCTGCTTTCCTGCAACCTGCGCTATTCTTAGCTGTGAATGGACTCTGGGATAACAGCCCTGTGAGAGCACCATAGGATGCTTCCTCATCCTCTTGCCAGAAATGGAAACGGGTTTTTCGTTTGTATGCTTGAGATCCCTTAGCCTGGGTTAGTTATCCTGGAACTACCTTCTTGTGTTCACTGTCTGAGTGGTTAAATAATAATAATAATAATAATAATAATAATTATATGTACCTTGCCCATCTGACTGGGTTGCCCCAACCACTCTTGGTAGCTTCCAACATATATAAAAACATAACAATATATTATACATTTAAAGGTTTCCCTATACAGTTGGAAGGGACAATCCTCCTTTTCATTTCCAGCAAAAGATATGCAGGTCATAGTTTCCTTTTTGCCCTTTTCATTGTGTAGATGGAACCAAACACCAGTCATGGAAGATCATATCTCTCTGGGCTGGTTAAATAGTTTTCATTTTCATATAATAATAACCAGGGATTATTAGAACTTTAGTAGAAGGCTGTGAAGAAACATGCATGGAAGGGTGTTTCAACACCATGTTTTACTACTTCTGATCCATGTTGATTGTCAGTTCATCAGTAGTAACTAATCTGCATAAAAGTTACAATCCTATTCCTGTCAGAGTAAGTCCCACTGAATTCAATAGGGATTACTTTGAGGTAAATGTGTATAGGATTTCAGCCTAAGTGATAGTAAATACACATTCTGACTGTAACTGTTACTACGGATTAATCCCAAATAGAAGAGGAGGTGCCACCCTCATCCTTATTGATGGAGCTGGTCCACTTTTGCATGTAGCACAAGAAAGATGAAAAACCTTTACACCTTGACCCTAAGCAAGTCCCACTATATGTATGCTATCATGAAAAGCTCCTCCATGTATTCATAAGAATGAAATCCTAGCCCTGCTTAATCTGGGAGTAGGCCTCACTGAACTCAGTAGGGCCTATTTCTGGAGACCATGCTGTTTATGTATTTTAAAGTTTGCAACTCTAATAGCAGTTCCATTTATGTAAATCTCTCACTGAGTATTTTGGAAGCTGCCTCCTTTTCCCTGTCGATGTGTAAGGTTTTGGTGTAGGTGGATGCTCACGTTCTTTAAACAAGTCAACATTCTGTTATCATTTCAGTTTACATTTTTCATCACAGTATTTCATTCCTTGAACTCTTGTTCCCTAAACTCTTGTACCAGAACAAAACATCAAAACATTTTAAGCTGATAGTATAGAGCACCCAAGATACCGACAAAGCTTAAGATTTCAATTGCTCTAGTTTCCATGCAGGTTAACCCATCTGTATGTGCAAAGAAATGCTTATGTAGATCTGATTCCTCCGCAGAATAAAATGGGGTCAATTCATTTGTGTATTGCACTGTGTTATTTACATAGCACATGTGTGGCTAAATGTGTGTGCCATGGGATACTCAGTGAATACAGTCAACTCCTGATTTGTGCAGGAGTTGAGTTTTGAGTCATCGTCCATCCCCTTTTCCGGCCATGTCTGGGTTGCCACGATGTGCGCGGTCACACGTCAGTTGGTCATTGTAAATCGGTCATTGCCCATGCATGCCAAATTCATATAAGAAGTGGACCTTAGAGTTCATTTGATACAATTAATATGTAACTGGACAGCTTTATTTGGTATGTTATGCATGGGCATAGCCAGGATTTTTTTAAAGAGGGAGCATGCTTTATATTAGGAGGGGCAGAACTGAGTTATCTGTGACACAATTGGTCAGTTAAGTATTTTCATTTACTTACTTGATTGGTGGTGGGCAGCTGCCCCCCTAGCTATGCCCATGATGTTATGGATTATCAAATTTGCACTGTATTCAAGCATTCATTAAATTAGGAGTGGGGAATCTGTGACCTCCAGCTGTTGTTGGACTCCAACTCCCATCAGTGCCAGCCAACATAGTCAGTAGGTGGGAAGGATGGGAGCTATAGTCCAGCAAGAACTCGAGGTTCACAGGTTCCCCATCCCCACATTATACTTAAGCAAGATGTGCATAAGACTAAGTTGTACAAAAGTGTTAAAATGTTTTGGATTTGATTTATTTTAACTTATTGAGGCCTGAATGTAATATACATTCGAAAGCTAAATCTCCATATACAGAATTATCCTCCTAAGGTTCAGCACTTCTTAGCAAGTGGTGTCTTTGCTTATGAGTTGCAGTGCAAAGTTATGTGTTATATGTTTTCTATTGCATAGATTGTGAACAAAGTAATCCACAGATGTTCTGAGGAAATATAATGATGCAATTCAATTGCCCTATCCAAATATTTATCTCACAACTCATTGGGTTGCAGATTGTTTCCACTTATAACCACCTGAAATCTCCAACTTGTTTTGCATTTATGCAAATTCTCGAGTAGAACTCTCAATCAGCAGTTTTCACAGGGCAAAGATTAGGAGAAAAAACAGGACATTCTTATATTTGTTTGCCTTCTAGCTGTGTAATCATTGAAGAAAAGACGGCATGGTAGGCTTATCATGGGAGGGGGGAAAGTACTTTTATCCTGATCTGGCACAGAAACAGGAATGTTGCTTCCTTGTTTTGCTGGCAGATTAGTTTTTTACAGTGTCTTGTTTTAAGCACAAACTATCAGCACAATTCAAAGTGCTGGTGCTGACCTTTAAAGCCCTAAATGGCCTTGGTCCAGTATCCCTGAAGGAGTGTCTCCACCCCCATCGTTCTGCCTGGACACTGAGGTTCAGTGCCGAGGGCCTTCTGGCGGTTCCCTCGCTGCAAGAAGCCAAGTTACAGGGAACCAGGCAGAGGGCCTTCTCAGTAGTGGCACCCGCCCTGTGGAACGCCCTCCCACCAGATGTCAAAGAGAAAAACAACTACAAGGCTTTTAGAAGAGATCTGAAGGCAGCCCTGTTTAGTGAAGCTTTTAATGTTTAATAGACTATTGTAATATTCTGTTAAAAGCCGCCCAGAGTGGCTGGGGAAACCCAGCCAGATGGGCGGGGTACAAATAATAAATTATTATTATTATTAGTTGATTTCTTTGTAAAGAGAAATATTTTTCAAATGAATTGATCTTTCTCAGAGGCTCTTCTGTAATTTCTATTTTTTCCCTTTTGGTTTATACTGATTGTTTACACCTGGGCTTCTTTGTATGTTTATATATATTTCTTAGTTTCTGGATAAAAATATTCAGTGAGCAAATATAATAGCTTAACAACATTTTTCAATACAAACACACACCGAGATAACACAATTGCAGCTCTGAACATATCCACTGACATAAAGGCGTAAGTAATTTCATAGGCTAAAACATACATCCAGCGGACAGAGATTAAAATCCTTTTAGTACTAAATTAATTGCAACATTAAAACAATATAATCCTAAAATATTGGGTGAATAGTAGAGGCTTTCCTTAGTTCTGGGGGTTGGACTAGATGACCCTTGGGGTCCCTTCCAACTATACAGTTCTATGATTCTATACTATCTGTTGGTGCTAGGCAGACTTCTTGGGGTAAAGAGGGGGGGGCATTCTGTACCTGAATTGTCTTGATGCTGCAAGATAATTCAGAGACGGATTCACTTAGCACTTTGGAGTACAGGACTGATCAAGAGAATAATGAACCTCCAATTATTAGATATTTCTTGAATAGCATAATTAGGGAATGCAACCTCATGCTGAGGTGGTTCTTTGAATCGGGGAGAGAATGACTGGGAATTGACCACTCTGTGTTTTCTTCTGGCATGTTTTGTGCTCATCTGAGAATGGCAATTTGAATAGTAGTTAAGTGACACTCCAAATACGAAACATTCCTTGATAACTTGCTGTAGTTTCAGCAGTTTTTATCTTTTTTTAAATCTAGATCTGCTCCCGTTCACAGATTAGCAACAATAAAATAAAACAGCTCAGATGTGCTCCAGTTCTCCTAAAATGTCACCTCACAGCAAACTTCTCTAAAGGGAAAGTGACTGTCCAGACAAGTTGAGACTTTGCCTAGCTGCCTCTTGCCATACTGGAGTTCAAAATTACGTAGTGTCAAAACCAAGGAGAGGCTGCTTCACGGTGGGGCAGGGGAACTTAGCGTGCTGTGTCATAGGGAACATTTGCTATTATTTGTTATACACATTAAAGCACCTAATGTTTTCTGTGTTCTGTACAGATACTAAAAGATAAGGCTATCTGTAACCTGCAATAGGAAAGGAATGGTGGAGGGGGCAGGTTCACCTTCAGTGGCTGATGGAAGGGGCCATGGCTGAGCTCCCATTTGCCATGATGCGCTTCCTGGTATGCAGTAATGAGTGCAGGCTCCCAGTGGCTCTTGGTCTCTCTGCAGGTGACAGAGGCCCCAGTGTTCCTCCCTTCAGCAAGGTAACTGGCAGTTGGAGCAGAGTGCATGTTGCCTACCTTTGACTAAGACAGGCTATATGGCCAACTTTTCATATAATTGTAGAGTTGGAAGGGACCCAAGGGTCATCTAGTCCAACCCCCTGCAATGCAGGAATCTCAGCTGAAACATCCATGACAGATGGCCATCCAGCTCTGCTTAAAAACTTCTAATGAAGGGGAGTCCACAACCTTTCTATAGAGATGACTGATCATACAAATCTGTAGCACTCTCATGATGTAGTTTTTGGCTTACGGGTTCAGTATAGAAGCAAGATTGATATCTCAGTTAGGTCTCAGAATTGCCCATTGAATACTGCAGAACTGGGTTCGCTCAAGGGACTCATTTACTTAAGGGGCAAAGTCATTCCATGCATGTCCTTTGTTTTAAGCTTATGTGTTACCTTTAACTGGAGACATTTCAGAACGACCTAAAAAAATTAAAAATCAAATAACCTTCTTTTCTCCTTGCGTGGAGGAACAAGACGTACATAAGTTAATAGCTTACTTACCACTAACTTGCCTTTGGATTGCAAACACTTCCAATGAGATTTCCTTCTGTTTCATTGTAAGTAGGAGATAAAAAGGTTCAAATAATCACCCTGATACAGTAGCTCTATGCTTTTTTGCCACTTCAAATAAACTAATATAACAATGTAAACCTGCATGATCAGCTTACTAAGCTTGAAGATTTGTGAAGCTGTTTTAACTGTTTATAAATGAATTGTCCTCCTTTTTTCAGGGGAGAGTAAGTTTGAATAAATAAATATTATTTATTTATTTAAAGTGTTTTAAGCTGTTTCTAATGCTGTGCCTTTACAAAGTGATATGCAGAGGAGTGAGAGACAAAGTACAATTAGTCACAGCAGAACAGATGTGCAGATTAATGTGAGAAATTGCTGTGATGACACAAACTATTTATGGCATGACAAGAGATGTTGCTTCTGTTGTGACCACAATCCAGATAAACTGGAATTCTTTCATAATAAATCAACTTAGATGCCTCAGCATCACGGGGAAATAGGTAACATACTTGTGTTCAGGGGTAGCCTATTGAGTTGACGTTGGAAAATCCAATGGAAAGCGTCCCAAGGACCAGGGCCATCTTTAGCAGATGCAGCGCCGGGGTGCAAATATCCACCCTTCACCCCCAAATTATCACGGATGGGGGGGCGCCAGCCATGGGGAGGGGCGCAATTCTCCCCCATGCCGCTGCGGGAGAGCAATCCCCGCAGAGGCTTGGGAGGGAAGCTGCGTGCCCGCCAGCCATATGGTTGACGGGGCGCAGCTGGCGGGTGTGCAGGGAAAGGGGAAGTCGGAAACAATTAAATATCTGGGGATATGGATATCAGCAAAGAACTTAAACATTTTGTGGGATAACTATGTTAAAATCTGGAAAGAAATAAAAAAAAGATGTTGGAAAATGGACTAGAATGAACCTTTCTTTGTTAGGAAGAAAACCTTTCTTTTGTTAGGCAGTCAAAATGAATGTTTTGCCCAATATGATCTTTTTATTTCAAACACTGCCAGTGATAAATAGCCCAAACAGTGGAAGAAAAACTTGACAAACTTGATTTGGCGGGGGGGGGGGGAGAACTCCAAATTAAGTTTAAAATCTGACAGATGTAAGGGCTTTGCGCTTCTGAAGACTTTCAGGCTCAGGAGTGAAAGAAGTGAGCTTATTCACAGGAATGCATACTGACCAGGTGAGCAGCTGCATCCCTCAATAAATTATATACGCCATCTACCCAGGACTAAGTGCCCCCCCCCTTAACCTTTCCCCTGAAGTGCCTTCAGAATTATCATAGAAGCACAAGGCTTCAGGTCATAAGCATAGCCCTTTAAGCCATGAATGCTATCTGCTGATTGGTGAAATGTGGGCCTGTTTTCACATGCAAAATTGTTTCTCTTGTATAGCTCATGATTGGAGAAAGTTTGTCTGCTACACTTGAGCATGCAAGGATCTAGTCTAATTGAGCCCTATATCTGAACAGAGATTTTGGGTGCAAATATATGAGACCTGAAGAAATCTGTCATGTAAAAAAACAGCCACACGGATGAGAATTAGACCAGGGCTCATTTGTTTTTATCTTTTTGTCTCAGTGCAAATGCATTACAGTATTATATAATTTTGCTTATGAACTATTGGTATGGAATTCAGAGGATAGTTTAGACATTTTTCAGGGCCATGTCATAGAAGAATGGGTGTAGTAGGGGAAAAACATTGGAAAAATAATTGTGTCGCTGCAGATTTATTTGCATCCATGAGACTGATTTGAACTCTGTACTAGGGTTTCTCCCAATACCATATTATTTTTGAACTCTGCTTTCATTATGGCTTTTTGTGTATGATTATTTTATATTGTGTCTTTTTTAAATTCTTGTAAGTCACTTTTGTACCTTTTAGATTAAAAACCTGGGATATAAATCATAACAAACTGTCCCAGGTGTGGCTTCTAAATTTATGTTTTTGTGGAAAGTATGTGAGAAAGGATGGGTATAATTATTTTCTCCATAACACTTAGTAATTGAGTTATCAAGAAACCCTATTTCTGTCTCACTATCTCCATGAATAATTCAATACGTTGCACTGTTTGCATTGGATAAATTACAGTTACTCTGTCTGTAAAAAAACACACATGATTATCTGCTTTTATGAGGAACCCTTTTCTCATTTTAGTGAGAAGAAGTGTATTCTATTAAATTTCAGTTTAAGATCTTCCCTATTATAGCACTAGAATGATGGAATCTTTTAATCAGGCAGCTTGTCTTTGGCAGCTTTTCAGTGCTATTCTTGTGGCAATTGAGAGGCTATTCTTTATTTCCAAGTCTGAATAACAATGGGCTAGAGCGAAAATGGTGGTGTTGCTTGGTTACATTTCATCGCTTGGGAATCAATGCTCCACATGGCTGGATCCAAACTCCAAGGAGATTTCTCAATAATTTATTAGTGATATGTGAGTGAGTAATGTCATATCTTAATTACTGTAGAAGTATCGTTCCAATTCACTGTGCCAATAAAAGGGTGAGTTTCCCTGTAAAAGTGTCTGTTTTGGTTCAATGTCGCTTTTTCACTTGCCTGACATAGTTTTACTTGTTCACACTTTGGAGCTCCAAGTTTTAATGATACTTTTCTTCGGTTGAGGATTCAGGGCTGACATGTGCTATGTAATATATTACTTTAGCACTTGTTGAAAGAATGTAATTCACATCGGACTCCAACACTAAGGTTTTCTGCTCAGCTATCTGAACTTCTGAGGCCGTAGAAAGAACTAGGATTACAGTGGTACCTCGGGTTAAGTACTTAATTCATTCCGGAGGTCCATTCTTAACCTGAAGTACCACTTTAGCTAATGGGGCCTCCTGCTGCCGCCGCGCCGCTGGAGCATGATTTCTGTTCTCATCCTGAAGCAAAGTTCTTAACCCGAGGTACTATTTCTGGGTTAGTGGAGTCTGTAACCTGAAGCCTATGTAACCTGAAGCGTATGTAGCCCGAGGTACCACTCTATAATGTTGTGTCAAGACATGTGCAAGCAGAAACATCAGAATTGATGAAAAGAAGAAGTCGTTTTAGCAGAGTGTGTGTGTGTGTGTGTGTGTGTGTGTGTGTGTGTAAGAGAGAGAGAGAGAAGCACCATGATGATGGACTGTATAGTCTCTGTATCATTTCAAGGAATTTCTTGTGTTCTTTCTTCATTTGAATTCCACAGATTCTAGGATATATACCGTATTTTTTGCTCTATAAGACTCACTTTTTCCCTCCTAAATAGTAAGGGGAAATGTGTGTGCGTCTTATGGAGCGAATGCAGGCTGCGCAGCTATCGCTGAAGCCAGAACAGCAAGAGGGATTGCTGCTTTCACTGTGCACCAATCCCTCTTGCTGTTCTGGCTTCTGAGATTCAGAATATTTTTTTTCTTGTTTTCCTTCTCCAAAAACTAGGTGCGTCTTGTGGTCTGGTGTGTCTTATAGAGCGAAAAATACGGTACTTGTTTCTAAGCAAGTGAGTTTGACGGTCTAGTTGCAATGC
Organism: Podarcis muralis; assembly: GCF_964188315.1. Lineage (NCBI taxonomy): Eukaryota > Metazoa > Chordata > Lepidosauria > Squamata > Lacertidae > Podarcis > Podarcis muralis. Next base: position 74,946,446 of record NC_135658.1, on the reverse strand, counting down.
TCTTATTTTAAAATCTGTTCAATTAAAAGTTAATTGAGCAAGTTCAAAGTTAATAAGTGCACTCTGATACTACATCCAAACCAGGGATCGTGGTTTGTTTTGCTCCAAACACACCAAAATGATAACCCAAGGTTCTTGACTTTCTGATCATGATTTCTTTCCCTAAAAGTAGGTGGCTGGTGTGATTGGCAAATTTCAGACATTACAGTAAACTGTAGTTAATGGTTTGCTATACATGAGCCAATGTGTTTAGGATGGGGGTCAGCAGGTACAAATCCCTGTGTAAAATCTGCCCCCCGCCCTTGCCAATACAGAAGCAAAAGAAGGGCAGAGAGGGAGAGGCATTTCTGAAATTATTTGGGTACCAACAGGGGCAAAGGAAGGCATCGTGACACCTGGGGCGGGCGTCATGACGTAGGGCGCATGTGCGGCGTCGCTACATACGACGCATGCACCGTACATAGCAACATTGCACATGAGCTGTATAGCAGTTTGCTGCCAGCGCCACTCTAGCACCATACGGACGGTGCCGGGATCCCTCCGGCGCTGCTACAGCCACGGGCAGAGGATCCTGGTGCTGGCGGCAAACGGTGTATGGGCGTCATCGCTATGCACAGTGCATGCATGCGATGCCACACATGTGCTGTACTTAGTGGTTTGCTGCTAGCGCCAGGATCCTCTGCTCATGGCTACAGCCGCTAACGGAGGATCCTCCCAAGGCAGCTGTGGCGGCGCGATGGCTGCTCGTGCCGCCCCCCATGCCTCCCCGTTGCGACGTCACTGGGTACTAACAAGTAACTTTGGGTAGCCTTTTTCACAGATTAGCCTTCCATCAAAAGCAGTTGCTGATGACAGATTTAGGGGAAAGGCAAACAAAAACAATAAAACTGTTAAAAAAAATAAGTGCAAACATTTAATCCTAGTGGAATTTCCCCCTAATTTAGTTCTTTTTCAAATTGACAAAACAAATCCCTGCATGACACCCATTGTTTTTTCTTTGCACAAAGCCTGTTATTAAGTTTGTAATTTCGTTTTGAGGCTCCTACGTTATTTTTCAGGATATGTGCAAGGGTTTATATATCCTTTATTTCCAAGGAACTGGGAAGACTGTATAAGCTTCCTGGGCAACATCCTCTACTCTAAGAATTCAGGTCAGGAACTCCCTCCCTGTTTCTTAGCAACTCATAGTGGTGCTTTCTCCTTTGACTGTGAAATCATTCAGAGGCAGAAACCAGGATCATTTGCAGGGCCCAAGGCAATATTGTGCATACACTTGAGACAGCACAGTAGCATAGCATGACGTCTGACTTTCTGAAAAGGCTGTGCCTCTTAGCTGTGCCTCTTAACTTGAATGGACTCAACATTACGGTACTTTGGAACCCTTTCCTGTGAACTTGAAAGTACCAGCCTTTTGCTTTTATTCCTCCTCAGTTGATTGGCAAGGTGAGGGATTTGTCTCTAAATGCTTGTAGCCCTTCATGTTTTACTGAATCTTACTTATGCAGGTAAGCAGTTGGAGAGAAAGTGCTGCTATTGATTTAACTGTAGGATAACTTTGTAATGTGTTAATGGATTTCTTGTTTACGCAGGCAAATAACACTGAGTGGTGCAAACATTGTTCTGTTGTATTTAGTTTCATCAGGTGGTCCGTCACTTTTGCTTGTTGCATCCATAGTGCAGAAAGCAACCTTCATTCTGGTTATAGGATATGTTTAGTGAAAAATAGCTAGCGTTCAGTGCTAAGCAGTTTTCATTCCCTCCACAGGAAGTGTTACATTGGGAGTTACAACAGTATATTTGGTGTTTTGCAATTCTGTAATTATTTGCTCCAGTGATCGACATGAACTTCTGTTCTTTTAAGAATACTTTGAATTAACTGCTTTTCAGCTTCATCTAGCTCATTTACTTTATGATTAATGGAATACAGACTGTTCTTACGTTTGCTCTTTTTTTTAGTTTACAAGTATTTAATAATTGCCAAAAATGTATTAAATACAGCCTTAAAACTTTTGTTGTTGATATCCAAAATGAATGCTCATCTAGATGATTAGTCCTGTAACACCCTCAAACTACTTTAGCCTTTGCAGGATGGTTTCATAAGGGAAAGTAGTGTGGTAGATAGCCCACTGGTAGTAGAATGACATTTCTGCGAGTTTTTAGCTTTGCCAAGTTAGGAGAAGAGCGTTCCTCACTACGGGGAAAATTGCAAGCTTGTGCACTTATCTGCTAGAGAGAATGAGTATGTTGTGAGCACAGAATATGAGAAAGAAAAGGGAAAAGTTTTCTTTAAACTGCTGTATGATCATACGTATACTTTTTGGTCCTAAGGTGGAAAGGGGTCAACCTCTGAAGGGGTACACACCCACGCACCCCAGAGTGGATTCGGTTGGCTTTTGTACTGCATGTCAAGGTCAACGGTGCCCACAACACCTTCTCTCTGCTTGTGTGGATGGCTGTCATGGAGATGAACATCAGCCTGTTTGTTTAACCCCTCATTAATATGTATTGACCTAGTCCTTTCATCTATGCATATTTTTATTGTTAAATTGTTTAAAGAAATTTCATAAGAAGCGAGTCATAGTGAGAATGAAATAAATTAAATGATTCTAACTCTGCTCTTCAGCCAAAAAGACTTGCAGAACACTTATGGGGGGGGGGGGGCTCAAGTCCATGGTCCGAATTCGGCTTGCCAAGCCGTTTTGGACAAACCATGGCCACTTTCCCCCACGTGCTGTGACAAAAAGGAAGATTAACAGCGAGCACTCGCTGCACAGCAATGGGGAAAAGGTGCAGCATTTTAAAAGCACAACCTTTTGATGCAAATAATAATCGGAAACACAGATTCTTCCTTTGAGTTACCAGTTTGAATTCAAGCTGGAGATGCAAAAGATCTCACTCTGCAGGCGCTTGCTTGCAAGCACCGCTCAGTGGTTTTAGCAAGCCCTGCTGAGATACCTTGCACCATGGAGTTCCTTAGTGCCAGTGATCCTTGCTCAAACCAAAGCAAGACTTCTGCAAGCCAGGTGATTGATGGGCAGTATCATGCTGCTGCTGCTGTAGTAGTAGTTCTCTTTGGAAGAGGACCTGGAGTCCAGGCTCTCTGACTGGGGGGATCCCCTCCCCTCCCCTACCCCTACCCTCAGGAAGACAAGAACTGTGAGGCAGAGATGAGAGTACCTAAAGAGCGCCAGCTCATGAAGTTGTATGATGGGGCAATGACTAAACACAGCAGTAAGGGATGAGACGGAGCTGTGGTCTAAACCACTGAGCCTCTTGGGCTTGCCAATCACAAGGTCAGCAGTTCGAATCTGCACGACGGGGTGAGCTCCCATTGCTTTGTCCCAGCTCCTGCCAACCTAGCAGTTCGAAAGCATACCAGTGTGAGTATATAAATAGATACTGCTGTGGCAGGAAGGTAAATGGTGTTTCTGTGTGCTCTGGCTTCTGTCATGGTGTCCCATTGCTCCAGAAACAGTTTAGTCATGCTGGCCACATGACCCAGAAAGCTGTCTGTGGACAAACGCCAGCTCCCTCAGCCTGAAAGCGAGATGAGTGCCGCAACCCCATAGTCACCTTTGACTGGACTTAACTGTCCAGGGGTCCTTTACCTTTTTACCTTTAAATACCGCAGTGTCTGTCTGAGAGCCAGGCTCTCCTCAGTAGCAGGCTGCTTGTGAGGCGGGCTGCTTTTCATGAGTAGACCTGAGCCTTATTAGCCCAGATGACTGGCAGCTGTGCAGGCAGATGGTGGGGCTCAAAGAAGATCTTGTATAAAAGTTAACAGTCTCTGCTGAAGAGTTGCTGGATCGATGCCTGTTCATCAGCTTCGGCAGCCACCTTGATCTTCGTACTGAATTTCCCTGATCCTGAATTGTGTCTTGTCTTGTCTTGACCTGACTTACCTCTTACTGCTGTGGGCCCTGACCTTGGACCCGGGGTATCGCTTTCTGCTTTGAACCTTGGCTGTGGATTGTGACCTAACCTTTTGCACCTAGATACACCCTGTGGAAAACACCCGCAACCTGGTGCCACGGGGGGTTCTGGAAAGAGGGCAGGTGGGGTGGCCCCGCCCACTTGTTGAAGTGGTGCACAGGGACTGGGGAATTGCAAGAGCCACCCTGCTAAGCAGATCCTATTCCCTACCCCTGGTTTACAGCATTCAGTGAGGTTGTCCCTGTCTTCAGGATTAGCATCTTTGCCATCAGGGTTACAGCCTAACAGAAATGGCACAAAAGGAAAAAAGGATTAGGAGGGAGGATGAAAGAAAGAAAAAGCAAAGTCAGGGATTTCTTCTTAATTACAACGTTCTTATAAGTGTTCTTTTTAGAAGGGAGTGGCAAAGCAAGATCGCTGCAGCTTCTCCTCCTTTTGCTGATAGATGGGCCAGGTTGCTCTCTCCCTTGCCCTGATCTTCTTTCTCAGAGTCGTTATTTTATGTGCAGCAACTTTTGCTCAGGTACGTTGAGGAGAAGGAATGACTGTTCAACTAGCTTAAGACCATTATATAGCTATGCACCCTGTCTTTTGTGCAATCTCAGGATTTAGACCCCCCCCCCATTTATTATTGTTGGTTTGTGGACTTCCCCAAGTGTGCTGTTAGCATTATCCGATTACGTCAAAGGCTCCTGTGATTCCAAATTACTGCCACAGGATGAAATTGTGTTGCATCTCTGTATGATCTTCAGATCTGGCACTGCATCATTCCAATCGGCCTCTATGTCAAGTGCCACTGGTTTGGTCAATCACTTTGAGGAGAGATGCAGCAGGATAGCCTCTGTTCAGTGGAGACCACGTCCAGGGTTTCTGCATGAGCCACTGTTGTGGGTTTGCTGCTTTCCAAGAATCTAAGAAGCTTATACCATTGGTTGATCTAGCTCCGTTTATTTGCATTTACAGGCAGGAAGTCTCTAGGGTTTCAGATTGGTTTCTTTCTTAGCCCTAACTTGGAGGTACCTGGAACCTTCTGTATGCAAGCAGGCATCCCATCACTGAGCTTTACAGCTTTCTCCCACGAATCACCATGTACCCCCTGATCAGTGACTCATCTGGAAACTGCAGATTGGTTTCACTCAAGGTGGGTAATTCTGACTTCTACACCCTCTGAAATTACCCAGCTGTGTAAGAATGAAGCATACTTCCAATTTTTAATTCAGGAAAAAAATCATATATTCTGTCAAACATTTGTACAGTACTTCAGTAAAACAGGGAACATTGTGTTTAAATAGTGCGTGAGAATCTCTGGCAATGTGATCCGTTTTAGGTCTGATGCTCTACTTATGCCTCTGGCAGTCTACTACACACATAAGATGACTATTGTGTCAACTCCTGCTATATGCAGTGATATATGCTCACCATAAACACCTCCCTTGTTCTCTTTTAACGGCAATGGTGTCCACCTGAGAGAAGTCAGAACTGAGCTCCTGCTGAAAAAAAATCCCTGGCTATATATGTATATATTCTTCAGAAGTCGAAATGGCGATATAATGTTCAAAGAAGTTAAAAAATGCATAATGATGGACCATCGAAGAAGTTAAAAGTGGGTAGTAATGCATGCCGATAACAAAAAAGAGTTTAAAAAATACTGTGTCGGACCATGGAGTACTGCCATTTTAAAAACTGCCTTTAGATTTGGCTTGACTGCTAACGACTGATACTAATTCATCGTCAGGGAAGACCAGTTCAGAATGCAGGTCACACCTACCTGCCAGGGTGGAGGCTGAGACCCGTATTCTATCTGAGAGATTGAGAGCATCTTGTGTGTCAAGAGAAAGAAAAACCTTGTAGTTTTGAATTTCGGAAGAGGAGAAAGGAGCCTTTGAACTTGCTGGAAAAGGTTGATGAGACTTTCCGGCTGCCCCCATTTTGCTTATAGGAGGATAACTGGGATGCTAAACTGATCTTGAATGAATAGCAACAGCAGTTTTTCCACTCAGCACACCTTTCTCACAACGGTACAACCTGTACTCTTGGAAATAAAAAAAGGTTTGTTACAAAGGGCACCATAAATGCACCTAACTCTTTTCACAAGAGGACTGAACTTTAAAATGCATCCTTTGTTGTTACCTGCCATTCTGCTTCCTGCTGATCTCTCCTTCGGCTGCCTGTATATTTAGAATTTCACTGTACTGTTGGATTGTTTAGTTTTCCCCTTGCTGCTTGTTTCCTACACTGGTATGGTTAGCTAACTTGCATGAATATGAGAAAATGCTATTGGGTGTAGTCCTGTAAATCTTACGAGGTATGCCTAAATCCCATTCACATCCATGTGTGTTTTAAGTCCCGGTGGTTTCAATGGGACTTAGGTGTGTCTTAAGTTTTCTCTGAATTGCACTACTCTTTGTTCTCTTTAAATATAGGGTGAATAGGGAAAGAAAACGGCTTCAAACATAACATACAGGTGCAATGAAGGAAATACCGTACTTCCATGAAAAATGGGGTATGGTGCCCTTTTAAAAAGCGTTCATAAAAGGAACACCTGTTGGTTTTTAGGATAATTACATAGAACTCCTTCTAAACTGAAATATTTATACCAACAATAATTGAGCTAGATTTAAAAATATCAGAGAGCTTTTTGTCTCTAAAATACATTCTTTTTTCACGTTCAATTCCTGAGTTTAAAAAATATGTATACAGTAAGCCTGCAACTTACATGGGGGTTACATTCCAGGGATTGCGCCTAAAGCCAAAGTCACATATACTCAAAATACATTGGGTTCAATGGTGGATGGGATTGCCAATATCTTTTTTCCTGGATGCCCGTCCCCTTTCTGCCCCCCCTTTTTGTTTTCAATTATTTTGCCAAGCACGTAAATCTGAATGCACACAAGTTAAGGGTGCATAAGTTGCAGACTTACTGTATAGACTGAATTAGAGTGAATAAGGTAAAGGTAAAGGTACCCCTGCCCGTACGGGCCAGTCTTGACAGACTCTAGAGGTTGTGCGCTCATCTCACTCAAGAGGCCGGGAGCCAGCGCTGTCCGCAGACACTTCTGGGTCACGTGGCCAGCGTGACATCGCTGCTCTGGCGAGCCAGCGCAGCACACGGAAACGCCGTTTACCTTCCCGCTAGTAAGCAGTCCCTATTTATCTTTGCACTCGGGGGTGCTTTCGAACTGCTAGGTTGGCAGGCGCTGGGACCGAGCAGCGGGAGCGCACCCCGCCGCGGGGATTCGAACCGCCGACCTTTCGATCGGCAAGCCCTAGGCGCTGAGGCTTTTACCCACAGCGCCACCCGCATCCCAATTAGAGTGAATATGTTAGTTTAAAACAGTCGCTGATAATGTTATTATCACAGTCTCTGTACTTTATACATTTCATTTTTCTCTGGCCTCATTTCATAACACTTCATGCATCTGATGAAGTGGACTCTAGTCTGTAGAGGCGTATGTGGAAATAAATTTGTTGGTCTTTAAGGTGCCACAAGGCTAGTTTAATTTTCAAACTTGCTATCACTTGTTTACCTTGAATATAAGTGGTTTTGGTTTCTGTTGAAGGATGGGGAAAGGTTTAGGGTTTGTGTGTGTGTGTGTCCTAGAATATGGTCTACAAGCTGTATTCAGGGGCTAAAGCAGTCAAGAGTTGTTTCTGAGAGGGAATGAAGCAGGTGGAAGAAGTGATGCAACACAGAAACGTTTGATGCATCTTTTCGCATAGAGTTACAGGTTAATAAGCTCTGGGTTGTTCTGCTTTGCATTCGATCCTCGGGGAGTTGGTGAGATGAGGGAATGTGTTTACCACATAGTGGTTATTGTTAAAGTTAGTGGACTGTGCTGCCTGGGGAGATTTCAGTGGGCTCGGATCTTACTACCTGTGTTTCCACTTCCTAGATTGTGAGTGTCTGTCTGTCTATAGTATTGGGGTACAGACGCTTGTTAGGCTTTAGGAAAAAAACCCACACACGCTGGGGACAGTGTGCTCTCTAAGTTCCATTTCAGACTGTTGCTCTGTGCTGTTGCACACTTGATTTCTTACTCCTTTCCTGTTGCAACCTATTGCTAGGATGACTAAGGAGGAGGTTCACTACTAGAGCTGCATACATTTCTTCCTTCTGCCAGAGCATTCCATGTGACTGTGGGGTCAAACTTTCTGCAGAGGGGGGCAAGCAAAGTTGTGGCAATCAAGATGCTGAGGTGAGGTGAGAAATGGATTCATGGCAGAATATTGATGAACTGCAACGCTTCAGATATTCTGATATTCCATGCTACGCTAACGCATGTCTTTCCACCAAGCCCCAAATACCCTGCAAGTAGAACATAGTAATTTGCTACTTTTCCTGTAAAATCGTGGAAGTAGTTGTTCAGTGTTTGTGAGGCAGAAATCTCAGAGTAATAGTGTATTCTCTGTTCTTTCTTCCTTGATTATCTTATTTTAAGATCTAATTAATGTAACCATTAACACCTTTAAAATCTTTTTAAAAATGAAAAAATGTTCAAGGTCATGATATATAATACCTACATTGCCATGCAAGGGAGACTTCAGTGCCTTCTGGTGTAGAGTTATCCCTAGCTTGTAACTTTGTAGTGTACGGAAACATGGGAAAAGAAAATAATTTGAAATATTGACGTAAGTGCTCTCTAAATACAATGACTTAGATCCAGACCAGCTGTTATGCAAACAGAAAGGTTCGTTCCTTTCTCAGAAGCAATTTGGATGTAGTGAAGACTCCTGCAATAGGCAGTAGGCGGTGGGGAGGATAATTTCCACTGATTTTCCCTTCATTCTACAGCCTTCACTGGTGCCAACTCCGGGGGGCGTGCGTGGTTACTTCGGCACCCACAATAATATATTTGTGGGGGCCACCGCCCCAAGTCAATGGACAAAAGGGAATCTATTCCCCACTGTCCCCATTTCTTCATATGAGGGAGGAGGAGCCGCCATGTCTACCTCTGCCAGCTCCTCCTCTTCCTCCTCCTCCTGGTCCTTACATTGTGGGCACCCACATTCGTTGGCATGAGATGGCATCTATGACAGCCTCCGTTGCCACCTCCTGCAGTTTTCCAGAGTTCTCCCCTATCTCTGGAGTCAATTTCTAAGGTCTGCAAGGGAAGAATAGGTGAAAACACAAGTGTCCAGTTTGTGGAGTTCTGCTCCATGCAACTCTGTGTCCAACCCATTCTTTGTGGGAAATCCCTACTGAGGGGAGGTTTTGTAGAAGGTAGGGGACTTATTTTAGAGTAAACATTGTGTAGGATTGCATTATGAAAGTGTGGGGTAGAGGGGACCAAGAGATGGTTGGAGGAAACCAGATACCACAGCATTGCTGCGGCCAAACGGGATGGAATTTGTCAACAATCTGAGCTTTAAAGAACAACTTGGGCAAGTGAGCTGAGAAGGTCCTGGTTGGATCTTACCTCTACTCCTCCCCTGCTCCTTAGTAAAACCTGCCCTGCCTGTGCAAATTAGATCAATTTAGTCACTGTCAAGATGTTGAGCTAGGTGGAACATTATTCTGACTCTCATTGCAATTATTTGTTCCAAGAGATGTTTACCAAATCATAAGACGTCCATTCTGTATCTTTGGTTCTCCTTTGTTTCTGTTATTTATAACAGTGTCCTTTATAAGCCCCTGTGGAGCTGCTAGTAAGACAGACATAGGTTTCTGATATGCAGGAACTCCTGAGTCAGGCTTGACTGTGCCCCTCTAGGAAGCAAAGCTCTCTTGCAGGGCCAAACTGACTTAAGGTGCTCACATGTAGGCTTTGAAATGCACAGGGCTTGTTTCTTCACAGTGCACTTCTGTTTATAGCCAATAGCAGTTGTACACACCTTCACGCAATGACATCATCTAAAGCAGCAGCTGCTATCTGTGTTGTCTGTGTGGGAATGTTGAGCCAGGAGAACGGGAGATGGCAAAAGAGGACCAAAGAGGAAGATGGCTGCATGGCTAGCCCTTTTATAGGGTCTACTAGGGTCATACCCTACCTGGTCACACACGGGGAGGAGGCTCCAGAGCAGGTACAATAGGAAGTCCCCCCTGTCTGGAGCAACGTTCCCCTGTGTGTCCACTCTAGGCAACAGGAAATGTTTGTATTTGACTGCTTCAGTGATGATACATCCCACAGTCTGCACACACAGGTGGGCATGCTTTCAAACTAGTACGCAGCTGTGCTCTCTATTCGCCTCCCCTCAATTGGTGTTTCCACACTCTTTCAAAAGAGTGTAGTTGTAAACTTGTGTGTCAACATACTGTAAACAGAGGACCTATATTTCGGTATACAGAAGCAGCTAAGTTACCGCACCGCTTCCTCTTTTGCCTCTTTCATTCATAGGCAAGTTAAGCCTGGTTAGGGGAGTGGAACACCCTTTCAACATGAGTTGGTCTGCCCCAATAGGTGGCAGTGACCTGACAGTGTGTTGTTATCTGTGTACACATGTGCTTGAGAAGCACATTCCTGGCACACAACAGATTATAACCGTTCCAGCAGAATGCCCTTTCGACTGACAAATAGTGTGTGACAGCGATGGGAGTGGCATTGTGTGCACAGCAACCTGAAAATGTGCCTGCATCCAGCACTTGAATGCACATGATCACGCAGTGTGTACACACCCATAGATTGTAAGCCTGTGGGCAGGGACTGTTAAAAAAAACCCAACTACGTAAGCTGCTCTGGGATCCTTTTTTGACCATGGAAACAGAAACAAAGGTGGAAGACTAATTGGTGCTCTCCGCTTGCCCCTCAGAAAAGTTGGTGGGATCTTTCCAGGTATGTTTAGGAGATACTTCTGATATGGTAATGCACATCTTCTTGAGCATTTGTAAGAATTAATTTTGAGGACCAACCCAATGGTTAATGCTAACTAGGGTTTCCATCTTAACCCATCTTTCAAATAAGAATTTGAACTGGGTTTGCAAACCAAGGCTATGAGGAAACCTAACTACCAATTGCCTTGGTTAATAGTGATAGAGATGTAAACCTTCATTGGAATTTAGGGCTATGGATGAAGGGAGGAGTGGCAATTAATGCACAAGGGGGAAGGGGCTGGGGGAAGGTGAACTTGAAGATCCAGAGCCCACTCTTGATAAACTTAACCCTGGTTAAGAGAATGAGGAGTTAGTATTAACTCTGCACTGTTCTTTGTTACAGGCCTTGAAAGCCAGGTCAATTGCACAATTGCTGTTACTCACCTTGAGTCTTTTATAACAGAGAATAAATCTAAGCAAACAATTCATTTCTGCAGAAGTAATACAGAAGGGAGTATTCTGTTTGTGATCTTTACTCATCAAGGAGGGGTGGACATACCTAAATGCATAGGATCTAATTTGTTTTCATAACTTAGCAAGTGCTGACCTTTCACTGTATTTATTTATGTCAAGCCTGTTTGTGCTCTAGCCTGGGGAACATATTGACCATTTGCTGAATCAGAAAGCTAAATATGAAATGTACCTTTTTAAAAATGGGTTCAAGCAGAACCAAAATAAGTATTCTTCCAAAGTCTTGTTTTAAACATACCCTTTTAAGATTATCAAATGCATAATCCATTAAAACTTGAAAGGGGAATAGTATGAGAACCTTTCACGCAGAGAATAATTTTTTCCTATATTAAAGTGTGAACAGTCAATTTAATCATGCTTCCTAAAAGTTACCCTAAGTGAGCAGGTCTTGCAGTGTTTCAGGGTGACTTAAGTGGGGCAAATTGCAGTAGTTTAACCTCATATGAAAAGATGGTATTTTCTAATCTTTTCATATGTAAAGAGAGGAAGCCTTTTCACCAGGTGGAGCTTGTGGAAAGTGTCACTGACCATTGCATCTCAGCTTCCTGCTTCTACACCAGTTTGCACTATTAGGTTCCATGAACATCGCTACAGACTCGCAACCAAGGAGAAGAAACCATAGAAACAGCAGTAGAGTTATCTGCAGGCAGAAGGTCCCAGATTTAATCCCTTACCTGGAATAGACACATCCAGGTAAGGCTCGAAATGTACCCTGTCTAAAACCCTGAAGAGCCACTGTGGGTTGGAGTGAGAAATACTGAATTAGATGAGCTCAGGGTCTGAAAGGAGCTTTCTAAAGTGATAGTGCTTACTTGTGGAGCAACAGGAAGCTGAACCCTGTTCATGATTAAAGTTGTAGTCTTGGAAGGCGTTTATTTTAATCTTGTTAAAGTTCATCTCCGTTTGTTTGCTTGCTTGCTTGCTTCTAACATTTTACCATCAAACATACACAGTGATTGCAAGACCTTGTTTGTTCTGAAATCCTGTTGGGTTGGAAGGCAAACAGGATGGACCGTGAGGTGAAGCCAACTTGAAGGTCCCAGGAAGGTGATGAGCTGTCATGCTCCAGGTGGTGTCCTCAGGGACCAGGGTCTCAGTCCTAGAAGATAAAAAGCATTCTGGCAAAACATTTACCCAAGAGAACAGGGTTTAAGATGCAGTATAGTCTCAACAAGCCAAGGTCAAACACATGGAATCAGTCTCTGTCCAAAACATGACCCAGAGGCTAAGTCAGGTGATGGTCCAAATTCAGTAGCACAAGCAAAGTACAACACAACAAGGAGGAGGAGCAGAAACCTGTGTTGCCTCCGGCAACTGAAAGGCTGGCTTAAGTGGAGCCTCCTAGACAACACCCAAATTCCACCTGCAGGTAGCAGAGGAATTCCAGGGAGTGCTTACTCATGAGTGGACACCTTACTCACAAGCTGCAAAATGACTCTGGATCTGTAGATGCATGCTATGTTATTGTTCTTCAGCCTGGACCCATGCCTTTTGACACCTATGTTCTCAAGGACTGAAGGGTGGCTGCACTACATCATCTGATGGCTTGAAGGGGTCTTCAGGAGAGCTCCCGCCAAGGTGATCCTAAGCCTTGGTTCCATGAAAACCTGCTTGGTCCTCAAGGTCATTGATCAACAGAGCATCTGGTTCATACACCAAGGACTCAGCATCTGACACCTGGTCAGAGCTAGGCATGGCACAAACAGATGTCCGTCATTACCCAGCTTGTCAGGGACAAGCAGAACTACTCAAGCATGGTTCTGCAAACTGCTACAGGATCTTGTGCTCAATCACCGTTGATTTCACAGTCAACAGTATCAAAGGATTAATAATTAAATCTTAAGAAGGGCTTTTCATCAATCAGGTGAAGTTGCCTATGTGGGTCTAACTTCTAGGTTAAAATCTTCAAGGTGTGATGCTGTCAGTGCCACCCAAACTAATTATCATCTTCACAGTATGATTGTTTGTAATTGTTTCCCTGACCGTCAGGATAGGAATGATGGAATCTTCAACTCAACAACAACTGGAGAACCAAAACTTTCACACCCCACCTTAGATCCAATATCAAACAAGTCTAGATCGTATTCTGATGAGAATATATATTTTTCCCTTTTTCATTTAGTGACTGCTTTACCAGTACCACAAGGGTCATGGATATCAAATTCCCAGAGGCTGAAGGATCTGGCGAGGAAGGTTCAGGTAAAAGGCCTATTTTCATGTTATGTTTGAGAGAACCTCCTTTTTTATTACAGAAATGATTTAAGTTTTTCTCTTTGGCTTTTGTTCTCTAGAGCTGTCATCTAGTTTAATCAGCGAATATTTGTTGAAAGTTTGCATGATTAATCAATTCATTGGTCAAATCTGTATATTTGCATATTAATAAAACAAACATTCTAAATCAGGAGTGAGGAACCTCTGGCCTGCATGTGAAATTAGGTCTGGCAGGGGTCCTAAATGGAAATAGTAAAATAGCCCTCTTTGTGAGCTCCTGCAAAAGCTTTTAGAATTTGCTTCATATGGCGAAAGGCCCATTTGTATCCGAAGGCGGATGGCCTGAAAACATTTTCTTGATTAAGCTTCCTTTCTGCGGCATTTAGCTTAGCATTACACTTCAGTATTATTGCTTGATGCTTGTTTTAACGTGGAAAGTGCCACTTGGTAATATAATTACCATTCAGAATATCAGCATGCAGGTTTTCCACCTCAGCAAGCTATTTCTGTGTTTTTAAATTACTCACGTCATTTGGTAACAAGGCCGCCCTGCTCTTCAGTGATTAGTGAAGAGAGACATTGAGTTTCCGGACTGTAATTTAATTCTGTTCCCTGCATCTACCATTTAACACTGAGTTTATACTTCACAGTCTTATTACATTAAATGTTAATAGGATATTGGCAGCAACTAGAGAGTAGTCTTTCTTGCAAGTCTCTCCCCCCCCCCTTTAATGTACCTTATATCCTCACAATTCGTTTACACCAGTACAGTAATAGTATTACGTTGGGATCAGTGTGGATACAAATATCTGTTCATTCAATAAAACATTGGTGGAAAAAGACAACTGAAGCTGAGGCGGTGGGGGGCGGGCAGGAGGAGATTGCCTTCTTGATGACATGTGTGGATGAATAAATAATAACAGCACTGCCTAAAAATAATTACGACTCCCTTAATATTTATTCCCTCCCAGGAAAGAAGAAGTCTAAGTTTAAATCTATCAAAAAGTTCTTCGGGAAAAGAAAACGGAAAGAGACGTTATCACCTTCAGGAAGTGGTAGTCTGAAACAATGCCAGTCTGCAAGTGACGTCACAGCGTCACAGTCTATGCATATAGATTACGATTCTGAAGATGAGCTTGAGTAAGTCTCTATAAACTTGTCTTTAGCATGTTCACAAAACAACGAATTTCCTTTTGGAAAAACCAGGTAACTTTTCATAGATTAACCCCTGCAAGAGACCCTTTGTTGCATACTTCCTCTGAGAATACTGGGGATGCTGCAAATAAATTTCAGAAGGGGGGAAGGCTGCAATCGCATGCCACTGGAAGTCTTTTCTGCTTATTGCATGCTTAGCTCCTCCCTGCTTCAGGTAAACCAGGATGCTAAGCCAATGTTTGCTTTTGGCTTATGAATAATATTTTATTTCTAACCCCATCCTCCAGGTGAGTAGGGGAGAGCGAAGTGGGTATAATTGGCTCATACTTGATGATTTATGGCTTACTGTAAAATAAGAGTGTCACAGTGACATAGCTGAACTGGAGAGCTCTCTTAATGGCTATGGACAAATTACTATATCTCTGTCTAACATATCTTATGGTGCCATTGGAAAGAAAAAATGATGTATATTTTTGATGCCATTACTTAGAGATTGTATCAAAATCTTTACTAATAGCTATATTATTTAAATCAGTCTCTCTCCCCCCCCCCCTCGCCAAAGAAAGCTTTCGTTTTCTACCTGTAAAAATGTTAGGCTGGAACTTTTCTCCTTGGCATTTAGATTGCTCTGTGAAAGGAGTTTTTATTATGCATTCAGTCACATGGTCCTCTATGTGAGATGCCAAGTAGAGCCACCCAGACACAGGTTTTATCTCCTCTGTAAGTTCTAAACCTCAGAGTTCCAGTGTACAAGAGGAAGGAAGAGGGAGCTATCAGGAGAAGGTTATAAACTACTCTCTGACTAACCAGGGAAGGAATCTTGGGACTGTGCTATCTAGCAGTCTTAAAATGTGTTTAATGGTTCTTAAAACATATTGAAAACATTATTTTTAACAATCGTATTGCGCTACCACTTTGGTGTTTGGTGCCCTGGGCTGCTTTGATAGGAAGGGCAGGATTGAAAATCAGTCAAATAAATTGATAAAATTTCAATGAAGAGAGGGACTCAGTATTTGGCAGCTATGAAAAAAAAGTCAAATTTCTTGTTGGGGATCTTGTTATTATCATAAATCCCTGATATATAGCTGTAATGTGGTTGCGCCCAGAATACCGTGTACAATTCTGGTCACTGCATCTTAAAAAGGATATTGTGAAGCTGGAAAAGTTGCAGAAAGTGGTGACCAAAAGATTCAAGCGGCTAGAGCGTCTGTCCTACGAGAAAAGGTTATAGTGTCTGAGGGCAGGGCTTAGCTTAGAAAAGGGTGGGCTAAAGTTGGGAACGTGATATGAGGTATGTAAGATTATGCATTATTTGGAGAAAGTGCGTAGGGATAACCTCTTTAATAATAATACTAGGAGGTTGGGATGTAGGTTCAGGTGACAGATTCAGGACAGACAAAAAGAGGTACTGCTTTGCGCTGGCCATAGGTGAACTTCCATAAGATGTAGCAATGGCCACCAACCTGGGTGGTTTTAAAAGAGGAATTGATTATTGTTGGCTTCTAGTCACGATGATTGAATTATGTTTGCATCAAAGGTTGAATGCCTCCGAATACTAGTTGCTGGGGAATTATGAACAGGAAGAGTGCTTTTAATGACTGTATGCTGCTTGTGAGTTCCCTATAGGCATCTGGTTGGGCAGTTTGGGAACAGAAGGCCGGGCTAGATAGGCATTGGTCTTGATCCAGCAGGGCTTTCCTTATTTGCCTATGGGAGGGCTACAGAAATGTCTGTTTTCAAGTAAGATTGAAGGCCCAAATCATATGACCTAATAATAATAAAGAGAACAAGAGTGCAGATGAGCGGAATCTTTTGCCTGCTCCACTGAGCTGCCAGAGCACTTGCATATGAAATTAGGGATCATAGTATTAAGGTTGGAGGGTATGATTCCCATGCATGTTGAGCCCCTAGCACAGCTGTTTAGGAATTGTGCACTGTGAATAAAATACCTGCAGTGCTTTCCGGTGCTAATGAAGATTGCGTTACACAAGGCTCCCACTAGGGGTTGCCAAACCACAGCATCAAAAAGCCCTTGGTACTCTGAATGAATGGCTTTGTTTACTGTTGGCTTGTAGGAAACCTGTGAATATCCCAAAGCAGCAGCATTGAAAATGCTTTCTTGTTAAATGTATAGAAAAGGCCATAATTGTAATCATTCACAAAAATCAGTACTGCATCTCCAGTTTTTAAAACCTCCGAGCACTACAAAGAAGCTGTAATTAGAGTTATTAAAGTTAATTTGAAGTTCTGCCCTGGGGTAGAGGAATTTTCAGGGAAGCTGAGACTAGCAAAACGTCTTAGAGAGCCCCATCATTCCTAGGACATCGCGGCATTTTGTGAAAAGTGAAATTCAAAGCCAGCGTGGAAGTTTCATCTCAGGTGAGGCCAAAGGAGTTTTGCCAAGCCAAGCAAAACATTCCAGGGTGGTTCTGCATGTCCTGGAGAATTTTCTGTGCAAATTCTTTGCATTTCGGAGAAGGCATTCTTTCTTTGATTAAGCTGCTCTCCAATGATCTCAAATACACTGAACTTGCATGGGATTTTTTCCCCTTCCTTATATAGCAGATCTTCCTTTCCCACCTATTGTTTCACTGAAAAGCCGTCATTTAGCCGTCATTGAGAGAAAAGTGACTGTTCCCATACCCATTTATATTTTCTGTCCATCCATTTCAATAGCATCTTCATTTAATGTAGGAGCATTTAATCTAGTTCTTAATTTTGAGGAACCTTAACACAAACTAGTTTATGTCCTCAGCAAAAGCATAGAGATAAGTGCTTAGTTGTCTTGGGCGTTATCCTGGGCAGCATTGCTTAGCCAAATTGCTGCCCAGTTCTTTTATCTTTTACCTGTGTGGAACATAGGTAAAGGTAAAGGGACCCCTGACCATTAGGTCCAGTCCTGACCGACTCTGGGGTTGTGGCGCTCATCTCGCTTTATTGGCCTAGGGAGCCAGCGTATGGCTTCCGGGTCATGTGGCCAGCATGACTAAGCCGCTTCTGGCGAACCAGAGCAGCGCACGGAAACACCGTTTACCTTCCCGCCAGAGCAGTACCTATTTATCTACTTACACTTTGATGTGCTTTTGAACTGCTAGGTTGGCAGGAGCAGGGACTGAGCAACGGGAGCTCACCCTGTCGCGGGGAATCGAACTGCTGACCTTCTGATCAGCAAACCCTGGGCTCTGTAGTTTAACCCACAGCGCCACCCGCGTCCCATCTTCCCCATAGCTTACGTATAACAAAGAAGTGTCTTTTTCAAGTTCCAGAGTCATACTGGTACTCGGAAGCTTACTGCCTCCAAGCGGTATAAAAATTGTTGAAAGAAATAAAATTCCATTTTCTCTGAATATACAGTCTGTCTTGGTATTCAGTGCCATACTCATTAAAGAGCAAGACCTTGCTTCTGGTGTTCTGAGTGTCCTTGCATAAGATTTCTAAGGAAAGTTACATTTGTGCTATGCTTTTCTGATCGTTCCATTAGTGCAAGCATTTCAGCTTGCTGGTGGGACTGATCCTCACTCTCCTCCCCTGGCATGCTGTTCTCCTAACACCCCGCAAGCCTATTTCAGGAACATGCGGGGGGAGGAGTGGAGGGAAACCTCAACGCACAAGTGGAAGTCCTTGTGTAGGGCTTCCGCAGATAGGAGTCATTAGCTGAATCCCACCCCCAATTTCCCTTCAACAGATTGACCACAAACTTGACATGAGCCAACACTGTGACGCGGCAGCTAAAAAAGCCAATGCAATTCTGGGCTGCATCAATAGGAGTATAGCATCTAGATCAAGGGAAGTAATAGTGCCACTGTATTCTGCTCTGGTCAGACCTCACCTGGAGTACTGTGTCCAGTTCTGGGCACCACAGTTTAAGAAGGACACTGACAAACTGGAACATGTCCAGAGGAGGGCAACCAAAATGGTCAAAGGTCTGGAAACGATGCCTTATGAGGAACGGCTAAGGGAGCTGGGCATGTTTAGCCTGGAGAAGAGGAGGTTAAGGGGTGATATGATAGCCATGTTCAAATATATAAAAGGATGTCATATAGAGGAGGGAGAAAGGTTGTTTTCTGCTGCTCCAGAGAAGCGGACACGGAGCAATGGATCCAAACTACAAAAAAGAAGATTCCACCTAAACATTAGGAAGAACTTCCTGACAGTAAGAGCTGTTCGACAGTGGAATTTGCTGCCAAGGAGTGTGGTGGAGTCTCCTTCTTTGGAGGTCTTTAAGCAGAGGCTTGACAACCATATGTCAGGAGTGCTCTGATGGTGTTTCCTGCTTGGCAGGGGGTTGGACTCGATGGCCCTTGTGGTCTATTCCAACTCTATGATTCTATGTGATTGCTAAGTGGGAAGACATTTATGTCACGTAAAAAATGATCACTTGCAAAGCAGAGGCTATGAGGAATGAAAATCAGCAGCATAATCTCAGATGCTACAAAACTTCTGAATGGGCTTGGCTGTAGGAAGGAAGGAAATTATGGTGGAGAAGGGCCATAGCTCATTGCTAGAGAGCACCTGCTTTGAGTGCAAGAGGTCCCAGGTGGTGCTGGGAGAGACATCTGCCTGGAACGCTATAGAGAGCTGCTGCCGGTCAGTGTTGACAATACTGAACTAGATGGACCAGTGGCCCGACTTGGTATAAGGTGGTTTCCTGTGTACCTAACTACTAAGGAAGGATGGCAATGTGTGTCCTGTGTCTCAAGCACAAGAAGGCTTGACAATATGGTACCTATACAATGAACTCTAGTAGGGACATTTCTTCCTGAAACAGTTGCAGGCCATAATTGGAGATTTGCACTCAGAATCCCTTGCAGTGCCACAAGATAGACTGGATTTCAAGTCTGGGTTCTCTTGTTGTTTTACAGGCATTTGCAGTGAATTAATGCAGAGTTATTCTCCAGTACCTTTGCTGCTCAAGGTCCTAGGTCACACCTCTTGGGTTTGTCCCACTGCATTTGCATTCCTTTCCAGCTGGTTTTCGAAAGGAATTGGCTGTCCCTATCTGATTGTGGGATATACTGGCAGCTGGGCAGTTTTCCTTTGGCTGCCCCCTTAACACTGCTACTCAATTTAACATATGGAATATGCTTCATTTTTTTAAAGCTATTTTATGAAGGCCAAACATTGACACACATGCATTTTTCGTTTCTGTTCTGTATTCTCCTAGGATGCACGAAGGTATTATGGGAAGCAGAGCCTTGTCGCATGAGAGCATTTTCATTCCTGAGACTGCACAAGAACCAACTAGACCAATCCGAGTATTTTCTCAGGAAAATGTTTCCGATCGGATTAGGGCTTTGCAGGTAATGTGAAATGTATACAATAATGTTGACTCTCTTCTCTCTCTCTGCCTCCCCCCCTGCCTCCCGCCAGCAGTTGTAACTGTAACTCTGGATTTGCTTCCGTATGATAGTTACATACTGTACATTTAAATTAAATATTCTCAATATAAATCAAGGATGGGAAACCTTTTCCCCCTCAAGGACAACATTCCTTTGGGAGTGGTTGGGGGCACCCTCTTTTCTCTCTCCCCTGCCCCATATTTCTCCGTAATAATATCCTGCACAGAGTTCACATCATAAAATGGGAGTAGAACAACTTAACCTACATTCAAAAATCCGAATTACTGTAATACCATTATCAGACAAACCTAATTATTTGGTTGACTTAATAAAGGTATTTCCCTGCTGTAGATTTTTGAATATTTCTTATTCACAACTACCTTTTGCTGCTTCTTGCTTTTTATTCAAACAAACAAATAAAACATCAAGCTAAAAGTAATAATAAAAAAACAGTCACAAGAGTTTATGACCTTTTGCTTTTTTAAAAATAAATAAATCCCCCTATGGTAGTGATTTGCTATGTCTAGGGGAAAGAAAGGCACTGTGATTATGAGAACTTCTGGCTGGCTCATTTCTTCCATACAAGCAGATGCCTGTTCATGTGGACAAAAATAAGTATTGCATGATCCAGCCATTCAGTAATGGAGAAAATACATTGAAACATGCTTGAAATTTGTCCTTGTAGTTGAAACTCCAACAGAATTGGAAATTAAGGGCCTCGTCGCCATTTGGAACATCTTCAAAAAGAGTGGATGATACTGGGATGAGTTCAGAAGATGATGGATTACCTAGAAGTCCACCAGAAACGTCTTTACTACAGGAAATGTTAAATTCCAGTACAGCAAAGGTAGGATAAGTCAAGCATGCCATTTTCAGAATATTATTTTGAACGCGGTTATTTGTTTCATTTTGCCTTTCTGGTTGAAATTACCTTGCAATAACCTGCACACTGCCATCATCCTGATAGAAGAAGCATTTGTAACAAAGATAGATACCCAAGATAAGAAAGATAGATAACCAAATGTTTGGAAACCTTACACAGCACCTGGTATTGTCAAGGGCAAGTTATTTTGAAGAGGGGGGAAAAGTGCATGCGTAGACTTGAATGGAAGGACCAGAAGGTTTAAACAACATAATGAGTATTTGGGGGATATCTTTATTTATTGCAACATATTCTTCTAGAAACGTTTTGGTCTTTCTTTCTTTTTTTACTGCAACAGTGGCAGAGGAATTGCAAAAATTATCAAGAAAGAAAGATTTTGACTGATCTCAGCCTTTGTCTCTTCGCCTCCCCACCCTCGTAGAAGCATACTAATGCCATCACCTTTCCATAAAAATGAAAACACAAAACACCTCCCACCATCTTTATATTTTTCAGGATTCCTACTAATTCTTAGAACTGCATAGATTCTCTTCTTGCAACTTATATTTTCTCTAGTCCGTTTTGTGGTTTGTAAAGCATGTAACCTGTGTGTGTCTCTCAGTGTCTCATCTCCTTTTGTCATCTATCACTGAATCTTTTCCTCATTCCACCCCACAGTTCTCTGACTCGCACAAGCATCTTAGCTCTTTGAGTTTAGCTGGAACAGGCAGTGAAGAAGAAGAACAGGTAACAATAATGATTGGCGTTTAATTGTGCATGTGTGTTTTTGTGTATCCAAAGCAACTGTTGGATTCTTGAATCTCTGTAGCAAGGTTGCTATCCTTTAAGGGCTTCTGGGCACACTGAAATGTTCAGAAAGTGCCCAGGGCGCCCGTCACAAAATGGCTGCCTTGGTGACGTGGCATAATACAAAATGGCTACCACACCTATAAGAACAGGAAAACAGGTGGTTCTGCAGAATGATGTGAACATGCTCTCCCATCAGTGAGTGGAAAATGTACATACATCAGCCACTTCTGGACTCACTCACCAATAAAAGCTATTTGCTTGTCAGTTCAGAATGGAAAGAAGGGTGGTTGTCAAATCCTGGCATCTGGTGAAATGAGAGCTTGTTTAAGGAATTGTGTTCAGTCACACATTGTGGATTCTTTAGATACCTTTTGTGGGTGCCATTGAAAATACTGGCAGGCAAATGGAGTAGTGGGTTGAATCATTCTTCTCTAAGAGGTATTAATGAAGGATATTCATTTACCTTATGCATAGCAGTTTCAGCAACTGCATTATAGATACTGGAAAGTTAATTTACGTTTCATTGATTTTCATACTTCTGGTTTTCAAGCACCATTGAATTCAGCCTCCAGGAAGAGATGGAATTGGGCAGGCAGTTGATCATAAACTACTTTTCGGTACAAAAGCAAGTCAATGCGGGGGAGTCTTAGGCTCTCGGACTCCCTCCTGCTGACTTGTCTTCAAATTTTACATTTGAACAGATCTAAACAGCAGTTAAGCAGCATGCACAAGGTCATGTGTTTGGTTGTGCAGAACAAGAGTCCCCTTATTCCTTTCTTAACTGTTCAGGTGCTGTTCTTAGATCACATCCACGCATTTCAAGCACATTTAACACACAACTAAACACATGGCTTCTTCCCCCAAATAATCCTGGCAACTGTACTTTGTCAAGGGTGCTGGGAATGGTAGTTCTGTGAGGGGTGAACTACAGTTCCCATAATTCTTTGGGAAAACCCATGTGTTCTAAATGTATAGCGTGGTTGTAACCCTAGTTAGAGATCCAAGCTGATCCATTGCTGATTATGACTGTTGGTTTTTGTGCCTGGGAGACTTGAATTTTCATCAGTCCCTCATCCAGCCCAACATGAGCAGGGATAATTGGAGCCAATGTTCCCACCCAGAAACCTGCGATCTTTGAGTAGGAGTTGATAGGTGCCCTTCAATCAGCAACACACATAGCCAGCAGATTGAAGAGCATTTTAGCAGTCCCTTGAAGAGTTCCATTTACTCACTGAGCTGAGGAAGAGCCAGAGACATCAAGGCACATGAGAGCTGGAGGGGAGAGTGCAAAGTAGTGAGAGATGGGGTTTTTCCCCTGGAGAGAAAGAAAAAAGGAAATTAAAACGCATCAAGAAAAGGTCGTTTAGAAATTAAGTTATTCTAAAGTGGCTTCCGAGGATAACACTTGGTAGCATTCTCCCTCGCTGCTCCATATTCATCCTGAAGAGCATTGGTCCAGGATGCTACGTTTGCGAATCTGAACTTCAAACCTGCTTTGACCGTAGGGCAGTAAACAAGCCATTTGTGCAAGTTTCCAAATAGGGGCATTGCAAAAGAGAATGAGCTTCACAGAGATATAACTGTGGATATTTTCACCCATGCAGGTGAAGTGCGTATCGAACATACATCACTCTGCAGACCAAGTTTCTGTAACACCTCCAATGTAGCTATTTTCAGTAGGGGTTGTTTACCCAATAATCAGTGAGAATTTGCCATGATATGAAATACTGGGTGTTGCATATGCTTATATGAGTCAACCCACCGGCAGAAGATAAGACGAGAGCAGTTGAAATGATAAGTAGGTGCTGATTGGAAAGTGGCCCAGAAATGCATTAGTTCCTTCTTTTGAGGCCTGATGGCTCGTCTTGACTGTTTCCTTCTCCCTAATTTTCACAGTACTTCAGTGCTTTAGAATCTCTTGCAGAGCATGTTGTATGTGTATGAAATGTGTTTATATATAATAGAACATGCATCTCTCTTCGTCTGGGCATGATTATGCACAATAAGACAACCTTGAGATGTTTCTAAGGGTTCCAAAGGGAATATAAAATGTAAAAGATGGAAATGTTTGACAGCTTATAGGTGCTGAGTTGTAAGCTGAAAGTGTGCTCAAACGATTCCAGTTCTAGACTATTCTGTACTGCTGGAAGAGACCTGAAAGTCCTGAGTGGAAAAAAGAATAAAACTGACATGCAGCCGACATTGTATCCCTCTGTTATGCTGCAAGGAGAAAGGAGAGAATAAAGTTTACCAAGCCAGAGATGCGCATGAGTAAAGGAAGGCCATCCTGTATTTTATCTTTTGCAAACAAAAAATAATTTGAAATTAGTTCATAAGGGATGGAGGAATACTGTGCCTCTCATCTCTGATGCTGCTTTTCCTAAAAGGAGACATTGGTTTTAATAATAATAATAATTTATTATTTGTACCCCTCCCATCTGACTGGCTTGCCCCAGCCACTCTGGGCAGTTTCCAGCATATATAAAAACATAGAAAACATTAAACCTTAAGCTTGAGGGGGTCACATAACTACATCATGCAGTTTAAAACATTTCTCATCTTCAAAGAATCCTAGGAACTTTCATTTACATCTCATAGAGCTACAATTCCCAGCACCCTTTACAAATTACAGTTCCCAAGATTCTCGGAGGCAGAGGAGTGTGCTTTAAGGGGATGTTGTGTACAGAGCCCTAGCTTTATAGAGGCATTTTTTTTCTGTATAATAGACTTTAGTGTAGGACAAGTGGAACCAAATACAGAATACAGTGTGGAATGCTCCAATTCCGTTCCAACTCCAGTTTTCTTTCTTTTTTTCGTCGTCTTCACCTGAAAATCAGTTTGCATTTTGTGCCCACTGACCACAATCAGATCTTGTCCTCCTTGGGATTCCTCCCCTGAAGTGATTTTGCACTTGATAAATCTCCTCCTTGTTTGTGGATGGTGCCACTCAAGCTGCAACTTGGCTTTTTAGCATATAGGATCGCATGGTCTGAAGGGACTTGAGGACAACTTTGCTGAAGCTAAGCAAGTCTGGGTCTCTTTAGTCCCAAGATGGAAGACTCTGTAGGAGCCCTGTGTGTGCTTCCATGGAAGAAAGGCAGGATATTAATTCAATAGGCAGCAATTCAGAAGCACTGGGGATGGAACTTGGAGCAGAAGCTGGAGTCTCAGTATAAGTGCTCTTCATTTTTGTTGTTAAATGAAATGACAGTAGTATTGATACTGCCTCTATTAAATCTATACACTGCATTATGGTCCCAGCAGTGTTGGCAGCCTTATGTATTCATTGCTGTTTACATCATTTTCCTATGTGCTACAGTATGCTAGAGAGTGATTCCAACACTGATTAAATGTGTATTTAAAAATTCCTTAGAAACTTTCAAGTTTTATTGTATGTTTAAATTGTGCTCTTTTTAAAAAATAAAATCTGACTCTTCCCCTCCCTCTCTTCTGTCATTTTGGGCTTCTCCTTTAGGTCACACCAAGTCCTTTGAGATCCTCTTCTGTGGAAAGCCAGCTATTCCCCAGGCAGCCAAGTGCTAAAATTATATCTCTGCAGACATCTGACTGCAATCTCTCTCCTCCTGCTGATTTCGATACTCCAGCCGAGTTTTCTTCTTGCTTGGATAATTCAGCTGCTAAGCACAAGCTTTTAGTGAAACCACGGAACCAAAGATCCAGTAGAACAAGACGACCTGCTTCGGTAATAAACCAAAAAAAGAGATCCATTTAAAAACCATTTAAAAACATATGTTCTTTGTCCCCATTGCTATGCTTCCTTATCAGTTGTGCTTGGTGAGAACTGCATGTGTGCATATTTAATTCCCCAGAGAACAAGGGACAACAGGATAGTAGAACCAGTTTTAGCAACAATAACAAAGGAAATGGAGAGAATAATCAAAGGGACCCACTTTTAAAAGTTGCCTTTCCTCTTATCGCCTCTTTGTGAGTCCAGAATTATTTATTGTAGCTGGAAATTACACCTATTGGGTCACTTTTTTAAAAAGAGTGAATGCTGGCGTTCATTCTAAATGTGGAACACACACATTTCCTGCCTTGGCAGCAGTTACTTCAAGAATGTAGTGATTGCGTGGCGAGTTCCCGCCCCCCACCAAGATAAATAAACACATGAGACACCGTAATTAAGGTTAATTGGGCGAATTAGGCCACAACTTTATTGAATTCAGGAATGAGAGGCATTGGCTTAGGCATTGGTCCTATCGACTATCCGGCTCCAGCCCATTTGCTGGAGACACGGGGAAGGGTTAACACTAATCGGGGGAGTCTCCCGCCGAGGCACGTCGACTAGGAGCTCCCCCGGGTCACCGCTCTGGGGCGTGCCTTTGGCCCTCACCTCCATAGGCTTCGGACAGGGCCACGCCCCCCGGAGTCCTTTAACGGACCACCCTTCGTTCATTGGGGGGAGGTGATGGCGTTCCTCCCCCCCCCACATCCTCTTAACCCCTTCTTACCAACACTTACACCACACTTACGATGTAACCAAGGTTCTACATTGAAGGGCAAGAGCCCTACATATATAGAGCAGGCTTCCTGCTACAAACACGCTCCTGGTCCTGCTGTTACCTGCACACAGGTGTAAATTACATGAAGAGGAGCTCCTGAATAGGGCTAGATATAACAAATTGAAAATAGTTTAATCCCCCCCTTATTATTTTCTACTGTGACATCTCTGATATCTCTTTATATGTCAAGATGTCCACCTGTATTTTTGGGTCCTTTTCTTTCACTATAATTTCTGGCATGGGAGCCGCTGCAGTGCAGATTCTTCTGATCCTACTTGGGTCATGATTAGAAGTTTCAGGATTGTGTGTGGGAGGAGCTCACTTCATGCCCCTCCCCTTGCCAGCATTGGTCCAGTTTCTAGGAGGTAGTGGCCAGACACCATGATGTACCCCAGCAGGTAGGACTCTGTGGTTAAATGTGTTCCTTTTACAGCTCAGCCCTATACCTATCAACTTGGAAGTATGGTACAATGCAAGGCCGCCTCCTCTGTAATTCTCTCCCCCCCCCCCCGTCCCAGGGTGGAGTAAAGGTAAATTGTAAAAAATAAGTGTGATTCTCTTCTCCGTTAGGCTTTCAGTATAGTTGTTAGGTCTTTTAACATCAGATATTTTAGTTTGCTTGGGAGTCTTCTGCCATTTGCACTGAAATGCATCCATCTGCCCTCCTTTTTAAGTGTTATTTTGTATGTGTGTATTCCCACCCCCATTTTCCCTTAAGAGTTTTTGGTGATTGCTTTTCATGGCCAGTTTGGTTTGAGAAAAATAGTAGCAGCCAGTGGCCAAAAAGCTATTGTACCTCTAGAATGCAAAGTCTTGCTTTTAAACCATCCACATCCAAACTGTCAGTTAGCACAGTTGGCTGTGGTTAAACAGATGGATAAATACTAGAACTACAGGAAGATGCGTAATCTGTGTATTTTGTCAACATCATCCTGTGAAGATTTATATCAAAAACATCTCACATAAAAATAAATATCTTACGATCTTTCAGGAAGCTTTTTTCCTATTTTGAAAGAGAAAATAAAGATCAAGTGTAAAAGAGAGAGATTGTCACAGCTTATTAAAAAAGCCAGCTGAAATTGCAGATTCATTGATGTTTTCTTCCTATTTAATGGCAACACAAAACAAAACCATTTGAGGAAAATGAAAATAATTATTAAGAACTATGAAATGATGAAACTTAAGTTCATGTATACATGTTTTCATTACTTTTGTTTGCCCCATGTATTTAGTTGTTAGAGTATTTATAGCTCACTATATTCCCTTTTCCTCCTATCGCATAATGATTTTTAATGTATAGTAATAAAAGAAAATTGATGTATAGTACACTTACAAACACTGCAGGGAGTTGTCCTCTTTTTGGGTGAGCACTTGGGGGAACATTAATGATTCTGCCATCTTGACAGCAGGTAAATAAAATAAAGTTGTGATATGCTGAACATATGATAAAAATCTTCCATTTCTCACTTGTAGAGGAACCAGTCAGAATTTCAGAATGACTTGAGCTGCACACCTGAAGAAGACAAAAATGAAAGGATTGAGATGTTAGCTGAACTAACCTGTGAAGGTGATAGTTCCAACCATAAGAAGCCAACAGAGAGCGCAGATTTAGCAAATTCAGTGTACTCCCAGCAACTTGAAATGTCAAAAGATCTTCAGCATAATTTGAGCCACCAAAATGAAAAAGCTCGCACTCTGCACACCACTTCTGAATCACATATGCTTCTCTGTGAAAATAAACCAGAGGGCTACCAAAATGCACAAGAAATATCACACACCGTATTGTCATTGTTTCTTCAGAAGAAAGAAGATACAGCTGCCCTAAATCTTATTGCAAACCAAGAATCACAAAGGGAGAGAGAGCACTCTGAAACACTAAAGATTTCCTCTTGCAGTTTATTAAATAGCACATCACTTAATATTTTAAATCAGGAAAATAAACAGACTTATGGTGTGCAATCTAAATATGGCATGCTGTCTGATAAGAATGTCTCAACCAAAGATGATGTGATCCCAACGCTAGGAGGAAGAGAAAAAAATACATTCAAAGATGCCAAGGCGCTTTTGGAAGACATTTCTAACAAGGGAACTATAAATGCATCTCCTTCACTGCCTAGCACCATCAGTCTTATATCAAAAAATTCACCCCACGTCACAGATTTACCATATTCTGAGAGCAATAGTATTTCCCAAACTTCTTGCACGGTCCCATCACCACAAACAGACCAACCTCCTCCTTTGAACCTAGAAAAAGTAAAACCAATTCAGGTGCTATCTGTATCCGATAAAGAAAACAGTCACCCAGCAATACCTGCTATGTTGATTTTAGGAGGGAAAGAATCCAGTGATCAAAGCACTGCAAGAAAATTCTCTGTCTCGTCAGCTTGGGGAAGGTCAAGGACCAGCAGCTTGAACATGAAGGACACTTTAGTGTATGAAAATCTACCAGCCATGCAGATCTTGCAGGCTAAAATTAAAAACTCTTCAAGAAACGAGAAGGTAAAAGAGGATACAGAGGTTAACTCCTGCCAAGAGAGAAAAGGCTGCACTAGCAAGTGGGCCTCCCCATCAGAGTTGGAATCAGAAACCGCTGGGAGATCATCAGACAGAGTAGAAGCTAGTCCACAGCCCCAGGTCATGGCTTCAAAACCAGTGCTGAGTAACTTTCCCACTGCTCTTCCACAGCAATCAAGTACTGCCGAGTCAAGTTGTGAAGAAAAAAACCCCTTCCAAGTCAAGCTTAGATCCACATCTTTATCACTGAAATATAGAAACAGCTCTTTGCAGGAATCAAAGGAGGCTAAAAGATACAGTGCGGAGTTTAATGTGGAAAAAGAGGGACTACCTTTGACATCCCTAAAAAGTGAAAAAGCAGAGGCTAAAAAAACAAGTGATGTAAATACCACCAGCTTTTTAACTGAAAGCCTCAAAGCTAAATCAAAGGCCTCTGAACAGGGTAGCACAAAACCTCCATTGCCAAGGAAACCTATTTTGCAACACTACTTTATTGCTGGCACTAGCACAAACATAGAAAAGCAGGAAAAGGTAACCAAATATCCTGAGTTGAAAAATGAAGGCAAAGATTTGGAGACGAAACCAAGCCCACCCGAAGTGCCTGGTAAGAATACTTTTTCTTGAGATTTTTGTGTGCATAAAGCAGGGGTGGGGAACTGGATCACTGTGTTTGCCCCAAACAGTCTCAGGCCGATTTCAGAGGCCTTGCCAGGCCTGATTAGGACCACAGGTCAGAAGTTTCACACCTCTGCCCTGAATATATTTAAACTGCAAGATCTTTTTTAAAAATTACTGCGAAATCACTTTTACAGCGACAAAACAAACCGTAAAGTAACCATACAGAAAAGGATAAATCTCCTACAGTTCCCTCAGCAGTCTGCAAAGCTCAGTAGCTTGTGTTTTATACTGTTATCATTAATACATGTATTAGTATGTACACTGTGTTGTTTCTTATGTTTCTGTGTTGTAAACTGCCCTATGGGCTTTTCACAAAGGGAGGTACATAAATTTCTTATCTACCTGTTTTGGTGGGGAGAGACCTGACCAGCTGCAGCAAAGCCCCAATGCGCCTCCAGCTCACAAGGAGACTCCCCCCGGAGCCAAAAGGGGACATCCTCTACAGGCTCAGGAGAGGGTCTCCTCGTGCGTCGGATGTGCAGCAGGGCTTTGCTGAGACTCTTCAGCCTCCCAGCTATCAGCTGACTTGTTGGTAAAACTGTGCCTCAGCTGAGCAAGCCCCCTTAGCAGGCGCAGTTGGGCTCTGGGATGAGTCTTCTGAGGGAGGTGTATCCTGGCACCTTTTTCTCTAGGAAAAAAAAAGCACTGATTTCACTTGTGAGAAAAATGGAGCAGCCGATGTCTGATATAGGCATGCCAGTACAGTGGTACCTCGGGTTAAGTACTTAATTCGTTCTGGAGGTCTGTTCTTAACCTGAAACTGTTCTTAACCTGAAGCACCACTTTATCTAATGGGGCCTCCTGCTGTCGCTGCGCTGCCAGAGCACGATTTCTGTTCTCATCCTGAAGCAAAGTTCTTAACCTGAAGCACTATTTCTGGGTTAGCGCAGTCTGTAACCTGAAGCGTATGTAACCCAAGGTACCACTGTACTCCAGTTTTTCTGTTTATTATTATTTTTATAACCTTGAGACTAACTAGCAGGTTTCTTGTTTATATAGCTCCATTAATTTGTGTCATACTTTACAAGGTGGAGTTGGACAAATGGGAGAAGACAGATGGAGAACAGGCATATAGGAGGGAGACACTTGGGTAGCCAGGGATTAACGTGGATTAATGTTGCCCCAGCAAGGAATAAGCTGAAACAGAGCCCCTATATAGCAATAGTATAGGCAGTAAAAGGTAAACGTAAAGGACCCCTGGACAGCTAAGTCCAGTCAAAGGCGACTATGGGATTGTGGTGCTCATCTCACTTTCAGGCCAAGAGAGCTGGCGTTTGTCCGCAGACAGCTTTCCAGGTCATGTGGCCAGCATGACTAAACTGCTTCTGGTGCAATGGAACACTGTGACAGCAACCAGAGCACACAGAAACTCCATTTACTTCCCACCACAGTGGTACCTATTTATCTACTTGCACTGGTGTGCTTTCGAACTGCTAGGTTGGCAGGAGCTGGACAGAGCAACAGGAGCTTCCGTCGTTGCAGGGATTCGAACCGCCGACCTTCTTATCGGCAAGCCCAAGAAGCTCAGTGGTTAGACCACAGCCCCACCTGCATCCCAGTAGAAGCGGTAGCATCAGGTTAAGCCTAATTGTTATCACCACGTGGGCTGCGAGATGCTCCTTGCCTTAAATTGCCTAGTTGTCTTCAGAAATCTGCTGCGATGGAGGAGTGGAGGAGCCTCAGGTCTTTCAAAGTCTTCTTTCAAGGTGTCCACTGAGTTAGAGGAAAGCAGTGCCATATCTTCAGGTTGGGCAGGGGGCAGCGGAACTGGCCCAGGAGGTTCATCTGAGAGCACTTATGGGGCTGCCTTTGCTCGTCCTTCCCCTCCTGCTTCAGAGTGCCCACCCTCAATCTCTGAAGATGAGAAATCCAACTCCAGCATCATGACATTATCTTACCAACCATGGTAACTCTCACTGGCAGTATCCCTTTTTTAGATGTTCCTTAGCATGGACAGTAAATGTATTTATTTAAGCTTATTTCTGCAAAGCCTTTCTGAAAACAGTTCATGTGTCTTGCCTTTCAGAACATTGGTCTATTTAACAAGATCCCAAATTCAGTCTCTATGTTGGGGAATCTTTATTTTCCATTTCCCCAAACTTAAATTTTGTTCCCTGCGTGCCAGTGGTCAGGAATGGTAGAATTTGTAGTGCAACAACATTGGGATGGCTACAGGTTAGCCAACCCTGTTTGAGATTAATCATGGTGCTGTCTCACTGTCACAAAACCAGTTTTATAAGGAGGCAGTTTTGTACTGATGTCATTACACTTCATAACTGAGACTCTAGTAAGAGCTCATAGATGAGGTGGAAAATCCATTTGACTTTCCGAGCATTTGCAAATCTGGTGTGCCCCATATCTATCTGCCCATCTAACCGCAACAGTGGTGCTCTGTTTGTGCATTTGAAGATGTACCAAGTGCCAGCTGGCAACAGCCCTACAAACCAGAATTTCCTACATTTCAGTGGTCTGGAGGGATATGTAACTAATACTGTGAAAACTCTGTATGAGTAAAACTGTTCATACGCCGATTTCATAATGTTCCTTTAACTTCTCTTGATGAAATATGTTTTGATTTGCAATTGTAAGCTGTCTTGTAAATGAGTAAGTAATTATTATTTTTATTTTTTACCTCAAGGATTAACTCCACAGGGTCTTATAACTGCAGTGTGTGCTGCATTGTGACCATATATTTAGTAGTGTTTGGGCATTACCTGTAGGCTAAAGACTGATCCTCAAGATGAATAGTGTTGCAAGATGCTCATTTATGCTCAGTTAGTAGATCGTGAGGCATTTAATCTCAGGGTCGTGGGTTCGAGCCCCACGTTGGGCAAAAGATTCCTGCTTTGCAGTGGGTTGGATTAGATGACATTTGTGGTCCCTTCCAACTCTTCCAATTCTTTGATTCTATAACGTTTAGCATATATATGCTGCTTTAGTGGTGCAAATGGGTCATAAATACGTCTTTAACTCCGGTGCCTCTTTACTTGAGTGACAGTGCTGGAAATGGATAGACTTCACATGCAATAGAACGGATTAATCCGTTTTGCATTCCTTTCTATGGGAAAGTGTGCCTTGGTTTTGGAACGCTTTGGTTTTGGAATGGAATTTCCGGAACGGATTGAGAACCAAGGTACTGCTGTATTTATTCGTTTACTTGTTTGCTATCATTGCTCTCTCTCTCTCTTTCATTTCTGCTTCTAATTCTCACACACACACACACACACACACACACACACACACACACACACCGGCCTAATCTGCAACACTCCGTGTCCACCTCTCTCTTAAACCAAATCCAACTTCATGCATGAAAACTGTAGGATATATAGGCACGTTTTCCAAACCAGACTTTCCCCAACCTTTGGAGAGGATACATTTCTCCCTGTTGTGTTGGTGGAGAGAATGGTACCTACATTGCCTGAGACAGCCCCAGTAGAGCCTGGCTTGACAGTGGTGCCACTTGAATGGGAAGTTCTGGGGAATGGGGCAGGAGCAAACATCAATCAGGTGCAAATTGGAGTGGCGACTGCACCTTATTTTTGTTATTATTCTTAAAATTTATATACTGCCCTATACCCACAGGTCTCAGGGATAAAATCACAATATAAAAACACAAATTGCATCATCAAAATAAAAACAAGAACAACCCAATAACCCCACCCAAATAATCAGAGAGGGAAAATAGCATTTTAGATACACAATATTTGTAATAAAAAAGATAAAAATAAGCACCCATCAAGTATTGTCAAGGAGTAGATCAAGAGATCAATTTAACTGTCTTTCAAACCAAAACATTGGTGTCCACCCCCCCTCAATTGTAACCATTCATAGAAGCTCTTTGATCCAGTGGAGGCTTCCATGAAGGGGACCTGGCGATTAAATAGGGACCCGATCCAGGAGAAGGACCAGTTCAAGTTCCACCTTTCCCCACCCACACAATCTTTGTGTGCAGCTTCTCAACCATCTTGTGTGTTTTGCACTGTTTAAGGAACCTGGAATTTCCCCCAGACCTTTGACTTTCGTTTCAGATGATTTGGAATATTGGCTACCCCGCAGCAAAATGATTTTCTGGAATGAAGGTTTGCAGAGTAGCTCTGCCACAGCTGACCAGACACAGAGCCAAGAACACAATGTGACTGGCTGTTGATGGTCACATCCGGGTAACTAATGGCATTGTGAACAACGCCATTGGATTGGATTACTCAGCACAAGGCTAGTAGGTTGGCTAGCTTGGGCTACTGTCGGCAGTCAATACAGGCTAACAATAACATCACATTCTAGTGAGTGCCTGCATGGGAGAATACATAAACATCATTCTGATACTAGTCTCTTTATTTTTCACTCCTTTCTTCCTAATTTTTAACATTGTCCTCTGCTTGGATCGCAATGAGATTTCATTCGTCTAAGGAAAATTGTTCTTGCACAGTCTGCTCTGAATTTTCTACCTCTCAAGAAGAGGGGGAAACTGTGACTGAAAATAACCCTATCCAAATTTATTTAGCAACATGACATTTAGTAGCTCATCTGTATAAGTGAAATGCAGATGATGTAAACAATGGCATCATTTTTACAGCTTC
Source organism: Podarcis muralis (assembly GCF_964188315.1). Lineage (NCBI taxonomy): Eukaryota > Metazoa > Chordata > Lepidosauria > Squamata > Lacertidae > Podarcis > Podarcis muralis. Next base: position 74,912,562 of record NC_135658.1, on the reverse strand, counting down.
TCCCTCTCAAAGCATTTGCATCCATTCCAATAATTGGGTGGTTTCCCCCCCTTTCTTTTTTTTTAAATGTCCTTGGAATACTGCCACACAGCTTGTTTTAAAACTGAAGATTCATAGATGTGTAGAACAGAATATTTTTCAAAATCCAGGTATAATATTTAAAAAGGAACCTAATGAAGGAAAAAGGAACCTAGCTGAAGAAATATATAGTAAGAATGATAGCAGCCTCTCCAAATGTGTTTCTTTCTGTCTGTCTCTCTCTTGGGGAGGAAATGCACCAATGATGTAAAGCAGAAAATCCCCACATGATAAAAAATAATAATACCAAGCTAGATCAATGCATTGCTGCTTGCTAATGATATCCCAAAATCTTCTGCTTGAGATGAGCTGCTCTATCCCACCTAATGGAAGGTGAATTCTGATTTATTGTGCTCAGATCTTTGTTAGTAATCCCAGAACAAAACAGACCATTTATTCAGTTTACTGCTTCTCTTTGTAGCAGTAATGGACAGAAGCAACAATCAGACTATGAAAAGAGTTGGCTTCAGGACTCTGGGTCCCACCCTGATTTATGACATCCTCAGTGTTTTGTGTTGCCAGAGTGAGTCATAAATGCTCGCTTGACTGCCACATGAATGGTTCTTATTTTTCAGTTACAGATGGGTAGCCGTGTTGGTCTGCCATAGTCAAAACAAAAAAAATTCCTTGCAGTAGCACCTTAAAGACCAACTAAGTTAGTTCTTGGTATGAGCTTTCGTGTGCATGCACACTTCTTCAGATACACTGAAACAGAAGTTGCCAGATCCTTCTATATAGTGAGAAGGTGGGGAGGGGTATTACTCAGAGGGGGGTGGGAATGGGTGATTGGCAGATAGCTGTGATGAGCCTGTTGACGACTATTAACGACTGCAGTAGGTCTTACAGGAAAAAGCAAGGGGTGAGAAGGTGAAAAATGGCTTTGTCATGTATAGTGAGATAAGAATCCAATGTCTTTATTCAGTCCAGGTGTCTCCATGGTTTTAAGTTTGGTAATGATTTGCAATTCAGCAGCTTCTCTTTCCAGTCTATTTCTGAAATTCCTTTGTAGTAAAACAGCTACTTTGAGATCTTGTATAGAATGTCCTGGGAGATTGAAGTGTTCTCCTACTGGTTTCTCTGTCTTGTGATTCTTGATGTCAGATTTATGTCCGTTTATTCTTTGGCGTAAGGTTTGGCCTGTTTGTCCAATATAGAGAGCTGAAGGACACTGTTGGCATTTGATGGCATACACAATGTTAGACGATGAGCAATTAAATAGTCCAGAGATGGTGTGTGTGATGTTGTTGGGGCCAGTAATGGTGTTGTCCGGGTGTATGTGGTGTATGCCATCAAATGCCAACAGTGTCCTTCAGCTCTCTATATTGGACAAACAGGCCAAACCTTACGCCAAAGAATAAACGGACATAAATCTGACATCAAGAATCACAAGACAGAGAAACCAGTAGGAGAACACTTCAATCTCCCAGGACATTCTATACAAGATCTCAAAGTAGCTGTTTTACTACAAAGGAATTTCAGAAATAGACTGGAAAGAGAAGCTGCTGAATTGCAAATCATTACCAAACTTAAAACCATGGAGACACCTGGACTGAATAAAGACATTGGATTCTTATCTCACTATACATGACAAAGCCATTTTTCACCTTCTCACCCCTTGCTTTTTCCTGTAAGACCTACTGCAGTCGTTAATAGTCGTCAACAGGCTCATCACAGCTATCTGCCAATCACCCATTCCCACCCCCCTCTGAGTAATACCCCTCCCCACCTTCTCACTATATAGAAGGATCTGGCAACTTCTGTTTCAGTGTATCTGAAGAAGTGTGCATGCACACGAAAGCTCATACCAAGAACTAACTTAGTTGGTCTTTAAGGTGCTACTGCAAGGAATCTTATTTTTCAGCCATTCAAGGTGATCTAGCATCAGGCCTACGAATAGATAACAAGCAGTTATTCTGAGTGCAGCCATTTCTGTCTGTGGTATGTGTGGCTCTCAGGCTTCTCAGAAGGCTGAACAATATTAGGTTCAAACTACCTGAGATGGCAACATGGTATGCCTATGTGTTTAAACCAGGAGCTGCCTACATTGCATACAAATGTTGATTTCATTCTTTTGGTTGTTGTTGTTTTGCATTGGACATTCTAACATTCTTCTTGTTGGTGATCTTGTTTCTGCCTTGAATTCCTTCAATGTTAGGCTCATCCACACTTGTGCTTGTCCCATGCTTAGAAGGCACACAGGTCTGAGCAATTTCCCACTTGCCCTGTGCTTTCTAGGCATGGATCCAAGCAGTTTTGCCTTCGTTGTGATTCTTTCCCCAGGAAAACCTGCTCTTTAACGCTAAATCACAAAAAACTGCAATTGGCCAAAAACTCCATTGCTGTATGATCCAACTGAGCGCTAAATATTGGGTTTCCCCTGGGGAACACAGCAGGCCAAACACAGGTGTGGACAAGCTCTTCGTCCCAAATGCTGCTATTCATTTGCTGTTTTCTGTTTGTCATTCCAATGATAAATACTCCTTTCTCCTAACTGACTTTCCCTCTCTTCCCAACCTTCACTTTAAGCTTCTTGTAAAGGTAAAGGTGCCCCTGACCATTAGGTCCAGTCGTGACCGACTCTGGGGTTGCGGCGCTCATCTCGCTTTATTGGCCGAGGGAGCCAGCGTACAGCTTCCGGGTCATGTGGCCAGCATGACTAAGCTGCTTCTGGCAAACCAGAACAGTGCACGGAAATGCCGTTTACCTTCCCGCCCAAGCGGTACCTATTTATCTACTTGCACTTTGACGTGCTTTCGAACTGCTAGGTTGGCAGGAGCTGGGACCAAGCAACAGGAGCTCACCCCGTCGCAGGGATTCGAACCGCCTACCTTCTGATCGGCAAGTCCTAGGCTCTGCAGTTTAACCCACAGCGCCACTTGCGTCCCCAGCTTCTTGTACTCACTTTCAAATGCCGCAGTGTTTTTGGTCCTTAATATTTGTTCTCTTTTCTTTCTTGGTATGTTCCTCCCTGGATCCTTCAGACTACAGGTGCCAATTCTAGCCTAAGATTAGCCCCTTTCTCAACCTCTCCCCTCCCCTCCCTTTCCCCACTCCTCTCCAACCCCATTTGCCTCTGTTTTTCCCTTTTTGCTCTCGGTCACTTGAGTACCACCTCCTTGATATTTGAGGCTGCAATGCTTTACAAACCCACCTAGGAGAAAGGCCCGTTAAACTCAGTGGGACTGACTTCTGAGTAGACATGTATAGGGTTGCACTGTGAACTCTCTGGCTCTATTTGTACATCCATGCCCCTGTTTAGATCGCATCAGTTTACCCCTTCTTCATTTTTTAACTTTCCTTCCCACTCTTCTCTAAAGTGCCTCATCTTTGCATATTTCACATATTATATAATCTGCCCTTCACCCAGAGTTCCACAGAGAGGGCCCAACAAACATTTTAAACCACGATATATAAAATCAAGTCGAAACAAATCGATATATAAAATCAAGTCGAAACAAAGCAGTGGAGAAATAAAAATACAGCCAACAGATAAAATCATTAGCGTTCGCCTTGTCCTTCCCCAGTGACCTGCACAGAGAGGTCCATCTTCACCTACCTTAGAAAAGACAGTTTATGTTGGAGACTGGTGTACCTCAGAGCTGGGGTCATTCCATAAACGTAGAGCCAGGGCAATTGTAAGCCTGCATGCAAGGACTGCGTTTTGTTTTGCTTTGTCTTTATATGCATAGTTTATTGGTTTTTAAGTTTGGACTGCACTCTATTTTTAATTATTGTACACAGTGCTATTTTTCTAGAAAAAGAGGTGCCGAAACTCACTGTGAACGCCTCCCTTGTTCCCTTATAATGGCAATGGTGCCCACCTGAGAGGGGTCAGAACTCAGTTCCCCCCCAAAAAAGGGGGGGAAGAAGCTGCTCTGATTGTACAGCACCCAGCATATCTAACCACTTTGTTACTAATAAGTAATAGCAGGTGTATGCACATCTACACTAAAGGTAACTTCAGAAGTCGCAGAAGAACAGTTGGTGGGCATAAACCAGGCTTCCTCAAACTCGGCCCTCCAGATGTTTTTGGCCTACAACTCCCATGATCCCTAGCTAGCAGGACCCAGTGGTCAGGGATGATGGGATTTGTAATCTCAAAACATCTGGAGGGCCAAGTTTGAGGAAGCCTGGCGTAAACAAATGAAGCAAATACCATGTAAAGAAGAGGTGGCTGTTGTAAGCATTATCGAAGGTACATCAGCTTCTTCCTATCTGAGCTGAGTTGCAGGAAGCATGGCAGAGTGAGACTGGGAAACTTATTGTGGATGTATTGCGGGCATCTTCCTGCATGCAGGACTAGCACGGAAGGCAGCATCCATGGCTCTTGTGTTGATCTAAAAAGCCCCACACAGCTTGGGTCTTGGATACCTTAAGGACTGCCTGAGGCTTTATAATCCCCATTCAGTCACTAAGATTGTCCAAAGGAATGCTTGTTGTTCATTACCAGCATGTCACTGAACCTCCCTAAAGTGATTTGTGGAGTAGTGTGCAGGATAACAGTTCTGCACTAGCTTGCACTCCTTCTGACTGTATATAACATGGGCTTCATGTAACCCAGGCAACTATAGTCACGCCATATCCATTCCTCTATCAGAGTCTGCAGGAGAGAAGCAGGACAAAGGTCAAGTTCAGAAATCCGAAGCTGACAATATTACAGTTTTAGAGCAGTTTTCTGGGGTGTGTATTTGTAGAGGTTTCTCCCTAGTGGCTGGCCATCTCTTCGGTTTACAAGGAAAGCTTTGCTTTCTTTAACACTAAGATTGACTTTGCTTCTGCAGTAACAACAGACTGAGTTTCCCTCTCCAATACCTTTCTTCCCAAATTATCTCAGCAGAGAAAAGTGTGCCTTCTCCTGTGATTGCTGCAGCAGACACTGCAAGAGGAACTGAAAGCCAGACAGTGCCAGCCTGGATTACCATAGCAAAACAAAAGCAGAGGGTCATGGAGCAAGAGCTTAGCAAAGAAGAGAAACTGGTGGCTGCGGATAAGGCAGACGCAGAAAAACAAATACAAGAGAAGGAGCGAATGGAGGTAATACAGGTCATCCCTGCTTGTGACCTGCGTTTGACATTGCACTGGGGCTCTTTGCTTTAACCTGCTTCTGCAAGGTATCTTGTAATCAATTAAGGTTGGCAGGTGTTCACCAACTCTGCTATTATTCAGATGTCTTTTAAGCCAAGAATTGCATGCAAACGTTCAGCAAGTGTAAAAGCGGGTAGATAACTTAAGTTCTGAGCTACACGGGGCTGTTTGTGTTGGAATTCACAAAGAATGAATTCCTCAAGCACCCTTAGACTTTGTTCTCCTTTCCTCACACCCCCACACTTTTTTTGTATTTTTAAGTGAGATATGTGTGTGGTGGAGTTTTAATTCTGTAAAGGGCAAGTGCTCACCTGATGCACCTTTTTTTCTTCTATAGCAAATATCCCAAAGACATTTGAGCCCTTTTTGTAATCAACCCTATTCTTCCTTTTGCAAAGGTGGAGCTCACCTTTTGCAACAGTGGAGCTCCTATCTCCAATGGGAGCTTTTTTTTTTTAAGGAGGAGGAAAACCTTTCCCATGTTGCAGCGTTTCCTTCAGCCTTCCGTTTCTTTATACAATTAAAACAACCAGGAAGAGCTCAGCATCATGGGAGAAGTTGCTGTAATGACTGCAGCAAATGTCTGTATGCAACTGCCCTAAAGATACCTTTTTAATCTGCAGTGCATCACTACAGAATATAACTGTTGCAATACCAACAGCAGAAGGCAGCAGTTTTCAAATGAAGCATTCATTCTGACCAATTCATCTCCCTTTGTTCAATTTGCAACTGTGGGAAACCAGAACACTGTTCTCCATTTCAGTTCTGAGCGTGTCTTGAAAGCTCAGCTGATGGAATACTTAGTTGCAGGAGTGTGTGCTTTTCCTTCTAAAAAAATTTATGGGTTTTAATCTGCCAGTAGGGAGAATGGAAGTCATGTATAGCGTACATGTTTGAGGATATACACCGAAAGTATATTTACAGGCTTAAAGACTCATGTAGAGATAAATGTTATGTCACCCTAAAAAACATGTTACATTTTCCCTGTAACCTATAAACCTTGGCAAGGACTTGAAGCAGAATGATAAATTTGGCCTCCAGTACTCAAAATCAATTATTTCTGGTATTGAGATTAACCAGTATATAGAAAAAACGAACTAAGACACAAAAGGCATCTCTGATGTCAATGTCAGCATTGGAACCAAAATCTAGAACTGCAGCAGTGATTCTGCTGTAGTTTTTCTTCTGTAGACGTTACTTGTCTCACTGTCTTCTGTGGTAAAATTATAGAACTAATATAGTTAATTGCATAAATCATTACATTATTCCAGCTCAGTCATTTCAGTGCAAAGAAATGCAATGCAAATGGATGGTGGTGGAACATAACCAATGGCAGTTTTTTGCAGACTGAAATGGCTGCAAATGCCAATTGTATTCGCTGGATTCTGTTTTGATCATGGGACAAATAAATGAGCTTTGGCAATTTCTGCCTACACGAAGCATGATTTTTAACATAGACATGCACCCTATTCACCCTATGTAATATTCCTTACATTTAGCTTCCTTGATAAAACTAATGTTTTTGTGTTGTGATCCTGAATTAAGCAGCATTTTTAGATTGCAGAAGGGGGAAAAACCCCATTACTGTTGTGAATTCTAAGGTTTTATTTCTTTGTGCTAAATGTTGGTTTTGGTTCAGATCCCAGGCCAGAGTAAACTTTGTTCAGATGAGTAATACTTGAAAGAAAGAAAGTCAGTTACGTTCCATTGTGTAGGACATTTCCAAAGGATAGTGTGCAGAAAAACTTCCATTTTTGGTTTGCAAAATTTCCTGTAGATTGTCCAATGTAGATTTGGTCTTACAGGAAGGTGAGTCAAAAAGCAATTGTTATTTCCACATTGTGTGCATACCTTTCTAACCACCCTAACAGTATGTCTCTGACGGAGAAATTAGTATGTATTATCAGCATACAGTAGTACCATCCTGCGAATAAAACTAGCTTAGAGCAGGGTTCCCCAAACTTGAGTCTCCAGCTGTTTTTGGACTACAACTCCCATCATCTCTAGCTAGCAGGACCAGTGGTCAGGGATGATGGGAATTGTAGATCTGGAGAACGAAGTATTGGAAACCCTGGAGCCATTGAGGAAGACAGAGGCTTGACCAGAAAATGACTGAAAGGGTTAAGCAACCCCCTTCTCTTTTCTTCAGTTTCCTTACATTCTGACCTGTACCACCCTGAGACTGCTTTTGGCTTAAAACAGCATTGGAGCAAAATATAAATTCACTGGTGTGTCACATTTTAAAAGAGCAGGGGCCATTGCTGCACAGCCATAGCTCCCTATTGTCAATGGGAAGCGGTTTGCTGCCAGTTTTGGCTTGTGCTTGCCCTCATTATCAAAAGAGGCCTTGAATAATTTGCTGTGGCTGCAACAGCTCATCTCCAAGTGCTTCTAATTGCATAATTCAAAATCCCCAAAACAGTTTTCCAGTCTGCAGCCTATGAAATGTTTATGGAGTGTTTACAGCTCAGATGGCATAAATAGGGCAAGTGTGTGTGACATAAGACCACATTATTCTATTGTTGAGCAGGGAGCCATGTCTGCTGCTGAGTTTCTTGTGTTCTGTCAAATCCCTACTGTGGTTCTCTTTCCCACTGAATTATTTAGAACAGCACTATCCTATGGTGTGTGTGGTTTTCTCTCTCTCACCCCCCCCTTTTTTATTTAGGAAGTTCTGAGGCAACAGACAGATTTCACGCGAAACACATCCTTGCCTTTCCCACCCGCAGCTTCTTCTGAAGAACAGAGAAAAGAAACTAAGTCAGATATGCAGGAATCTTTGCCAGGAGGCAGCTTGCTGTCACACCATAACCCTGGTATGAAAACAAGACGCTAAAATTCTGACATAGACCCAGGCTGTAAAGTATTTTCCATCACACAAACAACGTTCCCAGTTTTTATTAAGGGATCACAAGATTGGGCATTTCTGCAACTTCTTCCTGATGGCATGCTGCTGGTTTTATTTATTTAAAGAATTTATAAACTGTACACCTTTCACAAATACCATGGTAGTGCCCAAAAAAAGAAATTAAAAATGAAATACAAGGTTAAAACAACAAGATTGCATCAAATCTGTCTGTAAAACCAGCATAAACCATGTCTGACAATGCTACCTGAAAAAGCATGGCTGAATTAAAAAAAGTCTCAAGGAGGCATTCAAAGGAATACAGGGTTGGTGCCAGTCTATTTTCCAGGGGGAATGCATTCCAAAGTGTGGGTGCTACCATGCTAATAACTCTGCCCAAGTATTCATTAGGCAAACTTCCAAGGTGTGTTGCAGCCTCAAGGTGTCTTCACTAGATGATGTAAGGGTTTAAGTAGGAGGGGTGGGAAAAGTCAGTCTCTCGGGTAAACAGCTCCTAGGCGGTTTAGGACTTTATATACTGTAGTAAAACCTTAAAACTGTAGTTCTGATTTCACATGCTATTAGTGGGACTGAGGGCTCCCTCTCCACATCTTACATTTTTCAGCCACACATCTAAAAATAGGACATACAGATGTGATGAGCATTCCAGCAGGTGTATATCTGCTTACCCAAATTTGGGGTGGGCAGCAGTTGTGGCCCTGCCCATCTCCCCGGGCCGGAAAGAGTCTTTTCACCCTTGTGGTTGGCCATTGGGCTCTTCCTCGGCTGGCCACGGGAGGTTGGTGGGATTGCCCACCAAAATGTGAATCTATGTGGCCAACGAGGGCGTCAGTGGAGGGCGGGACCTGGGCAGCAGACCAGAGTGAACAAGTCTTCACTCTGATCTGTCTCTGGAGGATAAAAGCCAATTGCGGCAAGGAGTCAGCAGTTCAGTTAGTGGAAGAGCAACCCACCCTATATGCTGTTCTTTAGGCACCATGTTAAGAAGATCTTGCTGTGGATCAAAATGGTCACCGTATTCAGGGCTGGGAAGGAACTTGTCTGCAAAAAAAATGGGCCCGTTGGGTGCCTTCTTCATATCAGTCATCACAACTTTCAGTGGATAAGGCATTGGGTGGAATCCTAAGTCTGTTTCCTGGGTGTGGGGCATCACCTCGACTTAACCTGGTGTGATATTGCTGGGTACCCCGGTAAAGGGGTCTGAGTGGGAGTTTCTGTCCTGAAGCCAAACGAAGAGCAGGCAGGCCATAGAACTTCCAATAGCAGCCTGAGGAGTTGAGTTGTGTCTTGAAGTGGTTCCATAACCCAAGCATGATCCTGTCGAAGCTTCAGCCTGCAGCCAGGAGGCTGATACAATGTGCACACCCAATGCCTAAGCCAAAGCCTACTTAACATCTTTCATCAATGAAATTTTGGCCAATTTTTAATCCCAGAAAGCTGTTGTGTCAAGTTTGTTCCACCTGTCCTCACCTCATGCTTCTGTCCACACTGCTTGCAAGTCTGCAAAGGCTGCCTTGTCAGAGATTGACTCCGATTCCAACATATATACTTCAGCAAGGGCAGGAAAAGTTCCAGGTTTGCTTCTGTGCCCTACATCAAACATGCTGACTGAACGCTTTCTGTAGCATGAACAATAAAATGATCCCTAAAAATGATGCATATGATGAATTGGGCACTTTAAATTTAGTTCAGGTGTGTGCTACAGAATAACCTTTATCGCAGCAAATTTAAAAGTGTTATTAGTAGGTTATTCATCATGGGTTAGGATTCTTAAAAAGATTTTTCAGCATCGCCTAATGGCACTTCATACCATAATGGTTAATTAAGCTGATAGGGCAAAAAAAAAAAAATCCTACTTGTTATTCTAGAGCATCACACTGCTATTAAGTAAGTAAGCGATATTTTTGTTTTCCACACAGTTCAGTCTTCAGTGCTGATTGAAAGAGAAGATATAAAGCCACTTAAGAAGGTCAGTCATTCTTCCCCAGAACAACCTTCATGGATGGAACTTGCCAAAAAGAAATCTCAAGCTTGGAGCGACATGCCTCAGAGGATAAAATAAGAGTATGCATTTTTATGCATAATAGTTGTTCTAGATTTTTTTTTATTGGGCTATGTTAATTGAACAGATAGTTAATCATGAAATCTATTATGTTGGCCACACATTTGTATTCTTAGCCCACTGTGTAGCAATGAAGATTCTGCTAGAAAGCTAATGCTGGGCTCTTTGTTTTTTGCTTGGAAAAATAATATGATGATGATGTTGCTTATCTTACATCTTCTTTGTTTCTTTCCCCCCTGCAAAATGGTTTGTGATGTATAAGCTTTTGGAATATTTACTAACTATTGGTTTACCATTACTTTGTTACCTTGTAACTAATCTTCCTATCAAAGTTCTCCCCCCCCCTTTTTTTTTTGAGCTATGAAACTAATTTCCTCCCCAGAAACACACATGCAAAACAAATGATGTTAGGTTGATAGATTTACAGAAAATTAAAAACTGATAGCATTGTGGAGTAAACGTGGAAATAGGCTGGAATGCTGGTTTATTATCTGGACTGATTCAGTCACTACTACTCTCTCCCCACTCCCCAAACCTCTGCACACTGTTGGGTCAGGATCAGAACCAAGCATTAGAGATATGTGCTACTTGACAATACCTAAGAAAGTCATGACTCCACTGGAAGAACCCTCATTTATTTGAACTCCAAGTAGGTAGTATAGTTACAGGAAAAGGGAGAGTCTGTATTCAAAAGTTCAAGATATCTTGTTGCAGTTGTTGATGCAGTGAGGATTTGAAGAAAGAGCACACATGCTTGATTTTGCCACATCTGGTTGACTAGTGAGCATTCAGTAGCGTCTGAACAGCCCCATGATTTTGAATCCTAAACTGAGCTGACAAGGAATTTATATCCGGGATGAGGGATATGTTGCCCTCCCAGATGTTGCTGGCTGGGAACTCCCATCATCCCAGATCATGGGCCATACCTGCTGGAGTTGGCCAATGGGGAGTTGGACTCCCAACGACATGTAGAGGTCCACAGGTTCCCTTCTCCTGATCTACATCTATGTCAAAAATTAGACCAGGCACCCCCAAACTCGGCCCTGTTTTGGGACTACAATTCCCATCATCCCTGACCACTGGTCCTGTTAGGTAGGGATGATGGGAGTTGTAGTCCCAAAACAGCTGGAGGGCCAAGTTTGGGGATGCCTGAATTAGACACTGCTGTAACCTCCATTTCGTTACTGTATCATTTTCTAATCTAGAAGCTCAGTTGCTGCTCTTACACTTTGGAGAAACGACCTCATCCATGATATTGGATAGTCATAATGCCTGCTAGAGTTTTCACATTATAAAGTTATGCACAGCTGTAAAAAAGAAAAGCCAATTTCACACATATGTATAATATCACAACAGAAAATTCGAGACAAAACTGGCTGATGCTACTTACTTTCTTATCTGCACAGTTGGGGTAATCAGCCTGTGAATAAATGCATAGCCGTTGGATTCAGGGTCAGAGGGGGGAAAGACCAAACTTCAGTCCCTAGTAAGGGAGACAGTTGGCAAGCTTTGTTTATCTAACAAAGGAGAAAATATTACTTTGTCCTTCATTGTACACTGATAATCCAAAATTGCCTGGATGAGTGGCCTTCATTCTGCCCTCTTTTTGCATGCATTTTCAATATACATTTTCAATTATGTTACAGGTGATCGCTAGGATTTTGTTAGCATGTGATGTAATGCTGGATATATATTTTTTTCCTGCTGCTGTTACTTTAGGTGCCTTTTGATGTGTAATAAAATGGATACCATGTAAAACATCTTTCCACGGCAACAAAAATAACCATTGGATTTTATACATAAGGTACAGCCTTAGCACCTTCAGTATTCTTGAAGGTGTGGTATCAGTTAAACTGAATTTATTGAGTATCTTGCAGTATTGCAGAAAGGCACTAGATTGGTGGCAGAGTTCATGCTTTGTTTGTGCAAGGCTCAATATTCACTTGGGCAGCAATCTTGGTTCTCTCATGTGGCAAACAGAGGCTCAGGCCTTATCTATGTATGTACACTAAGCACCTTAGATAAGCCACCCACGTAATTCTGAAAACATGGTGTATGCCTGTGGGCTTTATTATCACCTTTCACCTAACCTGCTTTAACTTCCAAGGTAGTGTGCCATGCATGGGGTGTTTCCAAATGTTTTCAGTATGTCTCAAGTCCATGATTTTGGGGTTGAGCATCCTAAACAGGAAAGACCACTCAAGGTGCATGCTTCTTGTGATCATCAGCAATATTCTTATTACATGCCACCGAAAGAGGGACCAGGGATGCAAACGGTAAATTATCAGAAAGCAATAGGAGTACATAATTCCAAGAATGTGGCTGTGTGCATACTGCATTCCATAGAAAGCTTCCACTTTAAAATAACAAAACAAAAAAAACCTAACCCAAATTCCCTGTAATAATCTGAACCCTGGGGAACTGTGGCTTTGTGTAAACTACGGCTAGTGAGAACAGACCAGAAATCATGGTTTGATCCAGGCTTGTTCTCACTAGCTGTGCTTTAAACAAAGCCAGAGTTTCCTAAGTTCAGACATGCTTTTGGTCTCCTCCTCCTAGCATGTGAAAGAGGATGGAGTTTGTGAGCCTGAGGTTTGCCCAGGTTCATTTGTGTAGTGGGAAACCATGGTTTACTATTATGTCCGAACCGAGCCCTAGACTTTTCAACATTTTAAATGCATATTTAAAGATGCCTTTGCTTTTGGAAATTGTTCAGATATTGACCTATAGTTGAGCTTTATTCCAAAGTGCTAGGACAATGTTGATACTATGTTACTTTTTGCGTCTCCAATGTCAGCCAAATGGTTAAATTTGGCAAACAGGACACACAGTACTAATCTGTGTATTTGCAGTGAATAGAATGGCGTGCTTTCTATATCTACTACAAGGAAAAACCTTGCAAGGAATTTTAAACTGCATTTTAGTTTAGGAGCGCTGCAGTGGACTATCTACCATGTTCTGTTGTTTAATGCACATGCATTTTCTATCACATCTTCTAAAGAAATGCAAGGCAGAGGTCAGTCATAAGCTATGTCTACAAAGAAAGTAACTGCTACTTAAATCGCAATAAAAATAATGACAGTCAAATGCTAAAGGTTCCCCGCCCCCCCCAAGCAGAAATGATGTGCTCTGTATTAACTACAGCATATGGAGTAAAATGCAAGGCTAATTTTAAACGGAGAACACTTCTGGTTTTAAATAGTTTTGTAATATGTAAACTTAACTGTGAGTTGTGTTTTTTTAAAAAACATTGTAAATCTTGCTTCGATTTTTATGACTTGCACTATTTCTAATTTTTGCTTCTCCGTGTAATGTTAACTACCTTAACTTTACATCTCTGCTGTGTGCTGCACATGCTGAGCATGTTTACATGGTAGTAAATCCTAGTAAGTCGCATGGGACTTACTCACTAGTAATCCATGTTTAGGATTGCAGCCTTAGGTTTTTTTTTAATGTCGACTAAATTATTTTTATTGTTTTGTATAGAGAACTGCAATAAACTCTTGAGTCCAGAGTATCTTCTTGGACATTACTGACTGTGTAATGTGTTAACACATGCTGGACACTATCCATGGGGATGTTAGAAGCTGCCTTACACAGAGTAAATGTCTGTGGGACAAGTGTATATGTGGAGGAGCCCTGAAACTAAGGAGAAGACAGCTAGCAGGCAGTGAAACTCCCTTGATCTGCTTTGCTTCCCCTCTCCATGATGCAATCATAGCCAGGGACCGTTGCAAATAATGGATATAAAATGGCGCTGTGTTCTACCAGCTGCTGAACAAGCTCCAGTGGAGAAAATCCTGTGTCAGAAACATTGCAGAAGAGTATTTTGTACCTCCTCTTGCCTTGGCCTTGCAGAGTTTTGAAATCCATGGGGCTTTGTGTCTGGATAGCCATCCTGAGTATTGCTAAATTGGGATATTTGGTTTGCAAGGGTGACAGAGGACAAAAAATGGTTGGGATGTGCATTAACTTTAGGCTGTCAGGGTTATCAACCAAACAGCCCATAGAGCACTGTGAGATTTCCTTCTGAAATGCATAAGGTTTCACTTTAAATGGAGCGTTCCCCATCAAATTGAAGTGAATGTAGCCACTGGGCAGAATCTTAACATGGCATCTATGAAGAATTCTAGACTTGCCAAATAAGACAGCCTGTCAAGAGTCTAGGCATGTCTACTCAGAAGTAATTCCATTGCACGTGCTTGGATACTCCCAACTATGTGTGCATAGGATTGCAGCTTTAGCAGTACAAAAACATTTTGCTTGAATGCTTACACCCAGAGTTTCTTACAAATCGTTAGTGAGGGGCAAATTGTGAGATTCTACAACAGGGGTCTGCAACCTTTAAGACAAAAAGAGCCACTTGGACCCATTTCCGAAGGAAAAAAACCTGGGAGCCGCAAAACTCGTCATTATAAAAATAACTTTTTTGTCACTTTTTTATTATTTCTTTGTTTGACCCCTCAAAATTACGCCTCCTCATAGAAATAAATGTTAAATTAACAAGTTACCTTTTTTTATGTGTGTGTTCTTCACTCCCCAGCATACATGCCCCCTTTCAATGCAGTGACCAGTGTACATGCCCCTTACAATGTGGCGGGCGGGCGGGAAGGTGACGTTGGGACGGTGCGTGACTAACGCACACACCGCCCCCATGCGGCATCACAGCCAGTACAGCGCCCGCCACAGTGGGGAGTGTCGGGGCGCACAATGCGCCTCCTCCCCTCGCTAGTATCCGCCCTGGAGCCGCGGCAAAGGTGTAAAAGAGCCACATGTGGCTCCGGAGCCGCGGGTTGCAGACCCCTGTTCTACAACATGAACGTTTTTTGCTCTCTGATTTATAAATGTTCCTTGAATGTTTTGGGGTAAGCAAGGTTTCTATTATTCTCTACTATTTAAGTATATATCTTTTTAAAAGTGGTATGATTGCCAAGGTCCCTTACACAGCCACTTTTGTTATAGGATCTTTCAATGTCTACATTTTGCTTGGATTTTCCACTTCTCTGTGTATATTGGCTCAGTGCCCAGAACACCTATCTGTGAATTGCTCTCAAACAGCTTAAGTGGATGTCATCCAGGAAAATCTTACTGACTATTTCCTCTTTTCAGCAACAACGATCCAAAGAAGTAGTGTTTCAATAAGTTCTGTGGAAACTTTATTTGGGGCAATTCAAATGAGGAACCTAAATGTCTTCAATTCGCTTTGCAATATCTGTCTTCCTTGCCACATTCTGCTCTTATTACTAGAGGCAAGTGTAATTAACTTTCCTCTTTTTTTTTGTACATTCTTTTGTTTTGTTACAGATACTTTATCAATCTTATATTATGCACTGCACATTTAGCAACCTAAATGATTGATGTTCTCCGAGGCTCTTGAAACCATCCCTGTACTTATCAATTTAGAAACCAGATACATTCTAGAAATTCATCACTACTGCTATTATCTATGCCCATTTCAAAATGAGTGTCCTTTAAGAGATTATTTAATGAAGGCCAATGCAAGTGAGAGAAAACACATGAGCTATTAACTTGAGAAGAATCTCGGGCCACTTAGTGCAGTAAACAGTGGGCTACTTTTCTTGCGATTGTACAAAGTGCTGAAAAGAGAACTAAAATAGACACTGCTCAAACGCTTATTATCTATGTATCAACATAGCATGAAAAGGAGGAGTATGCAGTTCAAAAAAGCCATCCATTTATTCAGAAGCCATGTTTGGATTTGCAAGAACACAGTGCACTGAAATCACTAGCCTGTCCTTGGAACACCCATTATATTCCCATTGTTGGTGGCATAATTCTTACTCTAATGTCCATGTTTTTACAACAACAGCAACAACAACAGAGTTCTGTGGCATTTTACAGGCAAACAAATATACTAAAGCATAAATATGCATAGTAGAAAACCCTACTTCCTTGGATGTTTGATGTTGGCTCTGATGAAATAGGCTCATTTTCTTCATTTTTAACATTTTCATTTAGGTGATTTATATGCCACTTTGTTTCCTTGGTTTTTTAAATCCCTCATCCTGAAGTGGTTTAAAAGTTCCTAAAAATATAAGTCAAAAGACAACGATGCAATAAAACAAAAATATAGATTTTAGAGCGGTAGCAAGATAGCAATTAGGTAAAATATCCCATCAAATATGCAATCATGTATTTGTAGGTAATAGCTGTACCCTCACTTCTGCTGCAATTTCCCCTGTCCATATTCATACCAGAAGGTAGTAGAAAGTTGCACACTCATCCCTGGAGCTGTCACCAGGCCACACCTGCAGTCATTTCTACCCCAGATTCAAAAAATGGCATTAGGAAAAAGGTTAATCTCTCCTTTCTCCCAGTGCCACTGCTCTGATCACAACTGGACCATGTTGCTGTAAAAAAAAACAGGGGAGGCCAATAAGAAATGACAGTGAGTCCCCATGCAATGTGTGTGGTTTAGCCCTGCAGTAGCAGAATAAAAACATGTCTATGGAATCATTTCCATTCTACCATTTTTATTTTTGCCACGTATGGTCATGGGGGTGGGGGTGGGGAGCTGTCACAGGGAATCTTTTTTTCCATTAGCAGGATTTGTGAGTTAAGTGCATTTCTGTATGACATCTCCTTAGCTCTGGAAGCTTCTTTGCCTTGGGCATGTGTTTTTTATTTGTTTTGCCAGTATAAGGCTGTTTCAGGTGAAAACATGAGGGAGTTTCCTTAAATTCAGGTTCTGCAACTGATCACATTCTGCCGGGGAACAGAGATACGGGGCACTTGACGCTTGAGGCAGATGGCTACATGACCTTTTTGAAGTTGAGCGGTGCCTCGAGCTGATTCCAAAAGAGAGTCCTGGTTTAAAATGTTTTATTGTGATTCCACATTCCCCCACCACCACCTCTTTTTAGACACCTGAAGTAACTGGTAGAAGATAAGGTTAGGCATAGTTTTGACTTGCTTAGTCAAAGGACAAAGGGAATTTCTCTAACTTGTTTGTTCTGAGCACATCCTGCTCCTCCCAAGGGTATTAATTTGTGCGGCTTTCGGAATTGAGTTTGATACAGGCAGGCAGGGAGGGAGAGAAAGGAAGAAAACTAAATGAAAAAGAGCTGTTATTGAGCAAAAGAGTGATTTTCTGCCACTTTTCACAGTAGTAGCTCCCAATGGTAGTTGGATTTGGTATTTTTATCCATTCTCTAGGTAAGGGACTTCTTATTTAATCCCAAGACTGCAAATAGAGAGCCGCTGAAATCATCATCTACTCATATTTACTCAGAGAAGTCACCATCCAGGACAGAGACAAGACGGATAAGATCTTCTGTTTGCCTTACTTTCCTGGCTGAACAATGTATTATCGTTTTCCCCATATCTAGCCCAAATTAATCCTTTCATTAACTCTTGGTATGGGTCAGATGAATTCAAGAAACACTTAGACATTGAAAGGAATGCTACCAAACGCTAATAGCATGTTTGAGTGAACAAGGATGAACTCCCTCCGTGACCAATGAACTGGTTCCCAGTAGGTCACAAAACCTGCCAACCATCATTAGCTTATTTTCAGCCAGATATTTCTTTTCTTAAAGCAGCTCTTTGCATGGATATAACTGTACTGCAGACTACAGAGGAGGCAGAGGATTATATCGCTTCCATATGATGTCCTTTTCCAGATGTCATAAAGCTGTGGTGGGCTGGCAGCTACACACTAATTCAGAGCCCAGACCATTCACAACCACACATTCACAAAGAATGTTCTTGGTATGAGCTTTCGTGTGCATGCACACTTCTTCAGTATCTGAAGAAGTGTGCATGCACACGAAAGCTCATACCAAGAACTAACTTAGTTGGTCTTTAAGGTGCTACTGGAAGGAATTTTTTTGTTTTGACTATGGCAGACCAACACGGCTACCCATCTGTAAAAGAATGTTCTGTTTGCAGGCTTCACCACAGAGAACAGGTTGTTGGGCAAAATGGGCCATTGGTTTGATCTAGCAGGCTCTTCTTACCTTCTTATGCCATCTTGACAATAATATGATTGAAAGGTGGGGTGTTTTATTCCCAAAATGTATAATTAATTAATCACACACACCCCCATAAGAAGCATCCATTAAAAATAAATAAATACGGTATGTATGGGGCCTGTCTTGCTATTTTCACTCCTAGCAGCCATGTCAAGGAAGTGTTCTTAAATGTCACTAGTATATTGGTAACAGCGTACTTTAAACTACAGCACTTTCGTCAACCGTTCTGAATGCAACCGCGACTGCAATAGGCCTTTCATTCCAGGGAACAGCCCCAGGGAAACAGCACAGCAGCCATTGAACGGAAACTCCTCCCACTCAAATCTTAACAACACAACGTGCCTCTTTAAAAATGTGTAATTTACACATAAACTTCTGTCTGGCCGCAGAGTTTTTTAATGGTATGTTACCATATCTTCTCTACCCTGCCGGTATAAGAATACACCTTGAAGTGCTGAAAATAATGGAGCATGTCTGTGTCAAATTTTTTCTTATAATTTGCAGCTTTGTTCCTTTCAAGGCTATGAATCGCAGGAACAGAGGAATCATAATCATGACATAAATTATGCTGGCAGCGCAGCTTCGGTAGTTATCAAATTTGTCATCTCTGGCACTTCACCAACCTCAAGCCGTGGTTTATTAATTGCTTTGTAACTCTGCCTGCCAGTTACACTTAAATGTTTGATCTTGCCTGTCCCCAGCCCTACACATTTTAAATAGCTGCATTGTTGGCAGGTGGGATGAATGTAGAGGCACCAGGGCTGGCAACAGCATCTGGCATGGTTGGGAAACTGCCAGGGCCCACTGCTGATGCCCCCTCTTAACAACAACAGCAAAACCACCCTAGTCCTTTGCCCTGTGCAATGTTGAGTGCCTGGGTCTTGCTGCCGTATTTGTTTCCCAGAATGCCCCTGACGTAACGGCTTTGCAAGGCCTTAAAGACAGGAGTAGTCAAGCTGGTGCCCACATTTATCAGGGTGGAGGAGTTTGGATTTGATATCCCGTTTTATCACTACCCTAAGGAGTCTCAAAGCAGCTAACTTTCTCCTTTCCCTTCCTCCCCCACAACAAACACTCTGTGAGGTGAGTGGGGCTGAGAGACTTCAGAGAAGTGTGACTGGCCCAAGGTCACCTAGCAGCTGCATGTGGAGGAACGGGGAATCGAACCCGGTTCACCAGATTACAAGTCCACCGCTCTTAACCACTACACCACCAGTACTTCCTGTGGCACACATGAAAGATATCAGTATATATCATGCTCAACCCACAAAAAGGTGCTGGAATGCACTTCCTCCAGAAAACCCATCCCAGAGCCCAAAGAGGATCTCTTCAGGCTCTGGGGAAATGGGAGGCAGTCTCCTTGCCAGCCAGAGGCTTGTTGAGGCTGCTTGGCTGAGGCGAGGGGAGTTTTCCACACCTCAGCTGAGCAGCTTAACAAGCCCCCTCCCCTGCGCTGCTCTGGCTTGTGCTTGCTCACAGATGGGGACAATTCGCTATCCAGCTTTAATTTGCTTTTGTGATATTTTTTTTTGGAATCTGGGAACGCCTGTGATAATTCCTTCTAGGGTGATGTGTGCCAAACTGTCCAAATGTTGTGCAGCTACTTGCGACTACATTTACAACTTTTGGAAATGGAAACGCTGTACATTTATTGTGAAGGCAGGGGGGCGGGGTGGGGGGCTCAGTGCTAGAAAACAACACAAGTCCAGTTTGCTGGTCTGCTGGGGATCAAGGAGGACGGTGTGCACATTTCAGGCAGCGCTAACTGCAAAAAGCAGGTGAAGTGCAAATCAGCACCATTGTTTACAAAAGGCACGGCATAGTTGAAACCACTGAGATTTGTTCTTGTAATCAAAGCCCAGAGCAGAAATCAAAGGAAAGAACGTAGTTCATATCTATGCTTTTTAAAATTTTCTTTATTGTTATTAGAATGGATGCAATCAAAAGTACAGCTAACATTCCGTGGGAGTTTCATGAACAGGATATTGATTACAAAAATGCTAAGCATGTATGTCACAGGTGGGAGAAAATGGGATGGCGGCGGCGGCAGAAGCCAGAATGCGTCTTCTCAAATAAAGGATGTCCAGCTCAATTCTTATTGGCCGGATCTTGCTCCTTTTAATTAATTATTTGTTTCTTCTAGGATGGTTCTTCATTTCTCAAAAGTAGACTTCCATTCTTAGAAAAGTTCCCTTATTCTTTTCCTTCACTCTTAAATTACCTTCTACTTTGTAATTCTACTGTTTCTCTTACCCTTAGTACTTGTGAGTAAAGGAAGAAACAAGGCATTACTTTAGAAATAGTAAGAATAACAATATACATGAGTATATTCACAAAATCTTTAGATTCATTTTGCAAAATAATACGTAACTTGAACTAGTGTGAAACAGAGCTGCACCATTTTTATTGCCTCTTTCCTGTGTGTGAAGAGAGAGCTGGGAGGGAAGTTATATGTACGCCCATCACACACACACAACACACACTGTCTTACCTTGTTATTGCTGTATTTGCTCCTTGCCCACTGCTTTCTGATCATAGGTTCTTTAATGGCTTTGGTGTCATTGAAAATGCAGAGGTTTTGGCCTCAGCAGCTGGCATAGTGGGGTAAACGCTGGAGCCCACAAAGACTTGCTGCAGTTGACCCTGGCCTTCTTTTGAACATACATATTTCTATACATGCCTATATAATAAAAATGTAAGAATGTCGTCATGCAGTCCTCGTGGGAGGATTTGCAGTGGTGCATCACAATCCTTGATTTTCATGAAGTCAGGGTGGAGTAGGGGAGCAAAAGTGAAGCAGGGTTGTACAGCAGCAGTGGCTATGACATGAGAGAGAAGGGAGGGATACTGAGAGGGGGAAATTGTTGGTTTAAAACAACAGCAGACATTTGAGTAAAGCAGAGGTGGGTGAAAACAGAGGAAATCTGTAGTTTTTAACAAGGTTTGACTATTACTTTGAAATATCTGGGGGCACTGCATTCTTTCTCTCACATGAGACAGCTGAGGAACGGAAGAGGGAGAAGTTTGAGTACAGCAAGAAGGGAGCTACACTGAAAAGCAGAAAGCGGATGTTTTAAACTGGCAGAAGTTTAAGTAAAGCAGTGATGGAAGAACAAGTGGCAGCTTTAAACAATGGCAGATATTTGAGTAGAGCAAGCAGGGGATAGCACTGAGTGGGGGAGAGTGGTAGTTTAAAACAAGGGTTGAGTACTGCAAGAAGGAAGCTGGGAAAGGTTCTGTAGCATTAGCTTCTTTGTTGTATCCATCGCCGCTGCTTCTTCTTGTCAAAACCAGATTATTTTTAAAAACAACGTATCAGTATCCCTCGTCATTTTTTAAAAGTTAACACAGAGATCTAATCTTTAGCTGCATCAAGCATTCTGATAAAGGGACCTTCTGAAAGACCTCTCTATTAGTTGTTGGTTTTTAAAGTCCTGTTGTATGCACTGCAATTTCTCAAGGTGCTGAGCCCTTGAGAGATAGAAATCTCATTTCATTTGAGCTGGCAGGCCCAAGTTGTGCTCAGGTGAGGAACAAAGGGAAGTAAGTGTGGCTACAGAAATATGTCACCTCACACATGAAAAACTGCACTAATCTGCCACATCAGCAGTGACAATGGGCATATAACGGGTTCTATTTACTAAGCAGACTTTATATGGTAAAAATAAATTCAGATTCAATGTTTAAAATGTTAAATGTTTAAAAAAGTAGTAGTATGGGCTGGCTTCTTGACTTGGAAGGTGAAAACTTGCAGTGCTAATTCCACAAAACCTTCTTGTCTGGAGGAGGAAGCCAGGGAAACAATCCTGCTCAAATAAGACATTGCATTCAGAGCATTAGGGAACAGGAAAAATCAAAGGGGAGGCTAATGTTTGACAAGAGGGTGGATCTGAACCAAAGATGCTAAAGATCCCTATTGTGACCTCACAAACCCAAGATCAGTAGATTTCAGTTTGCTGCTTCTCTCAGCAGTATTGCCCAGCTGCTGGGACCTGGCAAGCCACTTCCAGCCGCAGAAAACAGCCACAGTCCTCTGAGCACTTAAGTCCCTATTGAACATAGTGGGACATTTGCAAGAACTGACCTTCTAATGAGTTTGCTCGAATTTTTCAAGGTGCAAGGATCTGGAAATTACACAGCACCAAACCCCCAGCTCTCCCGCACTTCAGCTATCAATAGGAGGTGAAAGAAAACTCGCGAGATTTCTATTAAAAAAAACAACCCTAGTCCGAGACTGACATCTGACTACACCATCCGCTGGAACGTGCCATCCAGTAAAGGACGACCATTGGCTTCTTGCGCGGGTTGGGTTGGCCAATGGAGGTTCGGGTGAGGTGAAAGGAGGCGGGCGCTCAGAAGCCTAGCCGGTGTGGGCTTCTGCTCCTTGGGAGTCCTCCTCAGTTGCAGCTTGGGAGAAGCGTTTCCTCTGCTGCGGTGAGAGAGGACCGCGGAGGTGAAGTCCTTTTTTCCTGTGTGGTGCAGCAGGCGAGGGCAAGGCAGCTGTAACTGCAAGGGGACTCTTGGAACGCCTCCTGCGCGGGGAGGCACGCGCGCAAAGAACACGCGCGCGCGCCTGCCTGAGAGAGTGTGTGGAACCCTCGGCTTCTCTTTCTCTCCGTGCAGGAGCAAAGGGCGGCTCCTGCAGGACCAAGGTGAGCGCACGCCAAAGCTCCGCGTCCACTCGGGGCTCCGCTCTGCCCATTCCCGGAGGGCGAACGGGGGCTTCCTGGGGTCTTCGGCGGCCCTGGTGGGATGAATTGACGCGAGTTTGGGGCTTTCGGCTTGCGGTGGGTTTGGTATTATTATTGCTGCTGGTGCGTCTGCCTGCAAGACGGCGGTGGCGGTGTCTGTGAGGTGGGCAGACCAAAAAAAAAATTAATTAAAATAATAAAAAGCCACCTTTTCTATGTGACGAGGGAGATGCAGGCCGGCCGGCCAGCCACTCTCTCTCTTTGGTGCAGCCGCCTCCCCAAGTTCGTCCTGCCAAAGTCGGTCGGCGGGCGGGGAGGGGACTGTTTTGGAGTAAGTGGACTGTGCAATGCGACAGCGAGCTCGCTCTCTGGTTGTACACGCAGGCGGAGGGACTGAGAGAGAGAAAGAAGGAACGCAAGAGAGGAGAAGGAGAAGGGCAAGGAGGCGGGTGGAGAGCGGGTCCGCTGGAGACTGCGTCTGTGCGTGCGTGTGAATGCGTGTACGCGGGCAAACTCGCTCTCCGCCTGCATCAGAAGGATGGGGGGGGGGAAGATGAGCATTGGCAGGCGAAGCATGCTTTGGACCTGACTTTGCTACGGGGGTACCGTTTTCCCTGTGGGGGGTGGGAAATACATTCATCTTGTAACACGCTATAATTTGACACACGTTTGTTGCTGGAACGAAGTGGAGGGGGGGATTCGGAGGGCTGGATAAATCACCTGACAGTGTATCTAATCCGCACGGAAGCATGTGTGTTAGAAAGAGGGAGGGTTGTATGAAGCACGGGAGGTAGGAATAGACCGAGGCTGGCGTGTTATGTATACAAGAGAGGAAGAAAGTAGGAGTACAAAGTTTAGGTGAGCAGAAGACAGATTTGCATGTGACACACAGGGAGAGACAGAGAGAAATGGGAGGCGGTGTAAGCATCCTGGGTGTGCAAGGCACTTTGGGAGTGAGAAGGTGGGAATACTGTGCACAAAGATGTATGTGCATATATATATATATATATATGTCCAGGGTCAATTAATTCCAGATAACTTCTACCCTAGTTTTTCCATCTAAAATACAACCAATATGTATTAATAATAATGTAATGTAATAAGTACAATATTCCTTGTACTTAAATGGTTTTAATTTAACTACAGTATATGTCTCTGCTGCTGTTACTGCACTGAGGTGCCACAGTTAGCTGTGCTGCATCTTTATATCTTGTTTCCCCATCTGTCTCCTTTCCATTGTAAGTGCTGGGTAGCTTCATGCTACATATGTGTGAGCTTGGGCATGTGCACAGCAATGGGTGTTTGATTTGCTAATCCATGCTGCCACCAACTTTAACTTTACCCATCACTTTTTTTTTGGAGGGGGGGGGGCTATGATTAATAATAATTTGGTGAAGTTATAAGAAGCAGCGTAGTTCTCCCGGTTACAGTGGGCCATAACTACCTTAGGCCTGTGACCAGATTCTTGTGTACTGCTGTAAACTATGAGTGCTGTGCCGTGCAGTTAAAGTTGACGGCACTGACCTACTGATTGGGGTAACGTGAACCTGTATGTCATTCTCTCGCTAGCTGTTTTCGTTTTAGACAAGCTGTTTTCGTTAAAACTCTATTGAAAAGCTGTTCAAGGGCATGAATGAAGATTGAATCCTGCCTAGATCTCCTAGGTACAAGCGCACGATGCAGAATGTAACCCTTCCTTGGTGCATTTGGGAACTGATCCTGCAGGCTTTCCTTGCTTGATCAAAACGAATGTCAGCTACTTGTAACCATGAATCTCAGAAGCATTTGTGAAACAGTAACAACTTCTGATGTTTCAAATGTTTTAACTTTCTCTCAGCTTTTCACGTGCTATAGTTACCACTTCAAGTGTACAATTTGTTTCGAACACCTTAGGCTGCAGACTTAAGCACACCTACTAGGACAAAAGCACCTGTTGATGGAATGAACGCAGTAGCGATTGACTACAGAAAAGTGACTTTGTTTAAGTGAGTGGCAGAATGAGATGGCTGAAAAGCAACCGTTGAAAGGAGAAGGGTGGCTGTGAGAGGAAGGGGGGGATGAGATGAGAGAAATGTGTTAACAAGCTGGCATATAAATGTGTCAGAAAGTTGGCTGGATCTTGTAGGAGTCTGAGCTGCCCAATGATATCTGGAGGATCACAAGTACTCCACCCTCCGTGTATAGGATTACACTACATGAATGTTCAAACAATTAATGTATGTTGCCAGTAATCCATAAAGACCGGGGGGGGGGGGGGAGGTGTTTCCCAGCCGGAACTTAGTGGAACTCAGTTCCAGCACCTCTCAGGTGGGTTCTGGCACCTTTCAGGTGGGCACCATTGACATTCTAAGAGAACTATAAAAAAGAGCACTGCAAAAAACAGTCTTGTAAATTGGAGATAATGTAAATCTACAAGAGAGTAAAGGGGTAGGTGAGAAGATGTGGCTTGCCCAAGGCCTCTTACTAAGATAATGGCAGATGGGAGGTTTGAGCCTCTGTCGTTTGCAGTTTCCCTCAGTCTCTTCTCTGTTGTGTGATGTGCTTCGGTTTTCTACAGACTTCTCTTCATTTTTAGGCTGAAACTGAGTTTCCCCTTTATGCTTAGGGAGTAGAAGAACAAAGAATGAAGGGCAAACTCTTCAAAAGCTTCTGAGAGTTCGTCATTCTCCAGCGATACGTCTGCTCTGCAGGTTGCACAATGATTTGGAAATGACAGTGCCACATACTCCTTTTGCTTCTGGCTATGCCGTGCTAGCGCTGGAATAAGTGGGCTTCAAGCCAACAGACGAAACTCAAATCCTGACTGTTGGCCAAATACAAACCATGTTGAAATGAGATGAGGCTCCGAAATGGGACTGTGGCCACTGCATTAATTTTCATCACATCTTTCCTCAGTTTGTCTTGGTACACAGCATGGCAGAATGGGAAAGGTAAGTGGAATTTTTTTTTCCCTGAAAAGAAATGCATAACTTTGTCTATGACTGGTGTTAATATAATTTAGGGTTGCATGTGTGTTTTTAAGATTGTGTGGACATGTTGTGGGGTGGGGAATCCAGTTTTTGTGATAATACAAACCCCATCATCCAATTAGCCATGAATGGGGCTAATGGGAGTTGGAGTCTAATAGCTGGAGGGCCATAGATTCTCCATCCTTATTTTAGACCAATTTCAGAAATAGTATGCTGACTGTTTCTGTCTGCAAATTTGGTGCTGCATTTGAAGGCTTGAAAAACCCCCCCACACAATGCAGAGCAGACCACATCCAGATTTCTGATAAATCTAACCATAGAAGGAGAGAATGAAGAGTACAGTATTAGTTTGCAGTTTTTTCTCTCTGTGTGGGTCAGTGCACACCTGACATTTGTAGGTCTCCAGCTTTTTTTACTTTCTTTTTAAATACAGTGGTACCTCGCAAGACGAATGCCTCGCAAGACAAAAAACTCGCTAGACGAAAGGGTTTTTTGTTTTTTAAGCTGCTTCGCAAGACGATTTTCCCTATGGGCTTGCTTCGCAAGACGGAAACGTCTTGCAAGTTTGTTTCCTTTTTCTTAACACTGTTAATACAGTTGCGACTTGACTTTGAGGAGCAACTCATAGAACGCGGTGTGGTAGCCTTTTTTTGAGGTTTTTAAAGACTTTGGTGATTTTTGAAGCTTTTCCAAAACTTTCCCGACACCGTGCTTTGCAAGACGAAAAAAATCGCAAGACGACAAAACTCGCGGAACGAATTAATTTTGTCTCGCGAGGCACCACTGTAGAGTGCAATCATAGGAGCCAACTCCTAGGGGCTGAGTTCCCTTTAGGCCCCCTAGAAAATATTTGAGGAGTCTGCCCTCCAAGTTGATGGGCATTGCCACTCATATGGTGTGCATGCACCATATCATTATATTTCATTCAAGTTGGACCCCCGGAGTGGAATGAATTGCTGCTTTTTATTTGATTTATGCTCAGATAGTTCTCTCAACCCTACAAGGAAATAATTTCAAGTTTGTTTAAGTTTGCAACGACCAAGGTATGGTCCTGCACTATTGATCTTGGTTCCACATGGTGGGGAAGGGGGAAGAATCCCAAAGTAACTACAATTCTGAGCTGCAGTAATTATTCAGAGAATTATGTCTGTTTAGTGGTAGGGTACACAAGGCCGATAGACCAATCCACAGTATTCTTTTATGAAAGATACTCACAGTATTCTAATTTTGGTGGTTAGTTGCTGGGAAACTGTTTTAAAATAAGGTTGGGATCCCCTCCACTTTTGTATTTTTTATTTTAAAAACATTTTAAGTAACATTTTAGAAGGGCCAAATAAATTACCGTAGTCCCACATAAAATAGTGCTGGTAAACAAACATTGTGTATGGGGTGTGTGTGTGTGTGTGTGTGTGTGAGAGAGAGAGAGAGAGAGAGAGAGAGAGAATTAGTGCTAATGAATTGATTGACACTCGTAACTGCTCAGTTTCCTCCCCCTTTGGTAGATGTTCCAGTGCTGTTCCCTATGACAGTGCCAGAGGTTGCAGTCATGTTGACCTATTCTACTGTTGCTGATTTGGCAGATTTCAAAGGAAATATAATAGGGTTTTGTTTTATTTGTGTGTGCATTGCAAGCCAGCCATTATTTGTGCTTGTAAAGTTCAGTATAGGGAAGTGGTAGGAAAGATCTCTCTCACACACCTGGGAGAAGCTGTGCCTGCCATAGATCACCATTCTGGGGCCAGTCGACCATTGGTAAAAGGTAGCTTCATGTACGTATGTATTAGAACTGCTGCCTTTGAAACTAAAGGCTGATTTATATATCAGGGGATGTCTTTGAAGATGTGCTTCCTGCTTCTTGCTCTGCCCATTTATCAGTGTTATATCTGTGTTAAGTATTCCTGGGGTCATGTCCCCTTGAGCAGAGCAAAGTTTGCATTGCAAGTAAATCTGTATAGAATTGGACTGAGAGCAGGAAAAACTGCTTTTTGAAGGGGACATGAAAGACTGTAACGTCAATCGGCCAGGTGGAAAATGGCCTGCAAGGCAGGAACAAGTCTTTCAGGACTTACAGACAAGATGGTCTCTTTATAAATAGAGACCATTTGGGAATACCTAAATGCTGCCTCTTGACTGATGTTTTTAGTATATTTGAAAATCTTAAATATTTTCTAGCTTCCACGGTCCATTTCATTCAGTGGTGTTAATTTATTCATGTAGCTTTTAAGCCTTTTATTTGAGTGGCATGTCAGTCTGCCGTCTGCACTTCAGGCCAGGTGATTCTGAATTTTTTTCTAGATGAAACTGAAAACATTTACTATAATCTGTGCAGGTTAAAATTTATTTCGCTTGGAGTTTATTTAGGCAAATCACAAAGTAAACATACCGTATTTTTCGCTCTATAACACGCACCTGACCATAACACGCACATCGTTTTTAGAGGAGGAAAACAAGGAAAAAAATTCTGAATGAAACAGTGGATGTATCATTTTTGTGCTTCATGCTGTGGCCACAGACATGTGATCTGATGGTGAATTTGGGGTAGCTCAATGCAAAGATCCTGAGGATCCATGTGGATCCATGCTTTTTAACCACGTTTTTGCACCATTGCAGCCGCAGGCAACAGTGGGTGTGTGATTTTTGGGGGGCAGGCTGCTATGTGATCTGATGGTGAATTTGGGGTGGCCCAATGCAAAGATCCTGAGGATCCATGTGGATCCATGCTTTTTAACCACATTTTTGCACCATTGCAGCCCCAGGCAATAGTGGGTGTGTGATTTTTGGGGGGCAGGCTGCTATGTGATCTGATGGTGAATTTGGGGTGGCCCAATGCAAAGATCCTGAGGATCCATGTGGATCCATGCTTTTTAACCACGTTTTTGCACCATTGCAGCCCCAGGCAACAGTGGGTGTGTGATTTTTGGGGGGCAGGCTGCTATGTGATCTGATGGTGAATTTGGGGTGGCCCAATGCAAAGATCCTGAGGATCCATGTGGATCCATGCTTTTTAACCACGTTTTTGCACCATTGCAGCCCCAGGCAACAGTGGGTGTGTGATTTTAGGGGGGCAGGCTGCTATGTGATCTGATGGTGAATTTGGGGTGGCCCAATGCAAAGATCCTGAGGATCCATGTGGATCCATGCTTTGTAACTACATTTTAAGTGGGGAGTGAAGGAAAAACACAGAAGGGACAAGAGAGCGGTGTGCAGAGAAGCAGCTGGCTAAGAAAGCAGGAGAGGGATTTTACGGGAGGGAAGAAAGAAAGGCAAAAGTTTCCACAAACCGAAGCCAGCTTTCTCTCTCCTCCTGCATGTTTTCTGGCTGCCTGCGAGGCGCACGGAGAGGAATTAGAAGGAAAGACCTCTGCTTTCCCCTCTGCTTGCCTGGAGGGGAGGGGATTTGCCTGCTCTTTGTTCCGTTTGAGCAAACACAGCAACGAAACAGAGGAGGGTGGGCAGTAAGACCCTGAGGCAGAATGCAGGAAAGCAACCACTTCCTCTTTTCAGGTTTCCCTCTCGGACACAACGCACGATTGATTTTTGCTGATTTTTGTTCCTGCGCTCCCCTAATCGGCTCCAGGGACCCCCCACATTCGCTCCATAACACGCACAGACATTTCCCCTTCCTTTTTAGGAGAAAAAATCTGCGTGTAATAGAGAGAAAAATACGGTAGTTAATAAGAGAGGGCATGCTTCACTGAAAACTCTTGCTCATTCTCTAGAGACTATTTAATAGCGCATTTACACACTTCTGTTTTAGCAGGATTTGCCTGCTTCTGACTTTCATCTCTTTAGTCAAAGAGCTATTTTCCTCTCCTTATTATAAACCTTGCAACATTTGTATCTCTTAGCATTGCTTCTTCCAAGAGGCAACTACTTATATGTATCTTGCATGCCTAAATGTGCAGTATGTATGAGTGTGATATTTGTATCCCATGCTGCATGCAAAACAGATGGCCTAAATAGCCTGTTACTTTAAGATCTGACAAAGTGCAGCAGGTTAATTCAGCTAATGAAAGTTGTGTTTCTTACACTTAACAATATCACCCACAGGGCATAAAATGACCATAGGTTCACAAGTGATTGATTATGACCATACGGTTATTTGCAACTCAGTTTTAAAGTTGGGTGCCTTGTTAGTCTTTTTCCATAACTTAGGCTCGTGTCAATGCTTAATTGTTTTTAGGCCGGTAATTTATTGCGGAATACTGTCAGGTGTGTGTGCAGGAGCCAGGCCCTGTGACCAATAGGACTTTGCAGGACTGGGGCCTTCCTAAGTTTGTTCTGAAGAGGCAAGGCGCAGCCTCACAGGTGAGGCCGATTGGTAACTCACAGCACCTGGTGACAAGAGCTGGGAAGGGATATAAGGTCAGCATTTCCCTTCGGCTCTTCGCCACAGCAACACACTTCCTGCCTTGCTGCGTTTGACTTCTTGCCTCCTGATCCTTGAACCTCGGCTTCTTGACTCCCTGCTTCTTGATCCTTGGACCCTTGACTTCATGACTCCTTGCTTCCTGACCCTCGGACCCTTGGCTTCTTGACTTCCGGCTCTCTGACCCTTTGACTCTTGGCTTCCTGACTCCTGGCTTCTGGACCCCCGTTCCTGCTCCCACCCCATTATCTTGCCCCCAGTCCTGACGTCCCCTGCCGGGACTTCGATCACCCGTGAATCAGAACGTGACAAATA
This sequence comes from Podarcis muralis, assembly GCF_964188315.1. Classification (NCBI taxonomy): domain Eukaryota; kingdom Metazoa; phylum Chordata; class Lepidosauria; order Squamata; family Lacertidae; genus Podarcis; species Podarcis muralis. Next base: position 74,882,133 of record NC_135658.1, on the reverse strand, counting down.
CAGTGGTACCTCTGGTTACAGACGCTTCGGGTTACGCATTTTCAGATTGCGGACTGCAGGAAACCCGGAAGTACCGGAAAGGGTTACTTCCGGGTTCCGCTGCTTGCGCATGTGCAGAAGCGCGTGTGTAGATGCGGCGCTGCAGGTTACAAATGCTGCAGGTTGCAGGCTTGTCTCCGTCACGGATTACGTCCACAATCTGAGGTTCCACTGTAATTCTGTCAACAAGCAGGAGTACAATAGATGCGAAATTGCATTTAAAATGAAAGCCATCCTTTCGGTGTAGTACACCAGGCTACCCCACTCTGAGCTTAGTTCTGGTTTCAGGTTTTAAAGGCCTTTTTTGGTGGTGTTTTTTTTTAACTATGTAGAAATTGTGTTTACGAAGTTGTTTCCATAGCTGCATCTATACACATAATTTAGATGCTGAAAGCCCTGTTCCTGTTGCTGCTCTTTCTAGGGCAATATACATATCTTTTAAAATCTTTGGCACTTATCCACTACAGCAGTTATATGTGTCAAGCAGCAACACACCAGTGCTTATGTGGACCTTTTAAAACTGGAAATGGAACAGACCCCTGTGTTGGCCAAATAACACCAGTGGTAATTGGTTCCTTACACCCAGTATTGTTAACTGCTATGCCTATGAGCACTCTATAGGGCCCATTATATATCCCAGCTTCTCTCTGTCTGCTTAAATTTTGGTCACCTGGGTTGTGCTCTTCCTGGAAATGGTAAATGATGTGAGCCCTCTTCAGTTGTTTGCTTCTCCCTATATGATTGCCATCACTTGAGGGGTAACCGCTTGTAGTCCCTGCCCTCCCCTCTACAACACCCTCGTCACCATCTTCATTGTCACCCAGTGCTGGGAAATGAACTATGGCAGTGGGGAGGATCTGCTATGCTACACCAGGGGTCAGCAAACTTTTTCAGTAGGGGGCTGATCCACTGTCCCTCAGACCTTGTGGGGGGCCAGACTATATTTTGAAAAAGGAAAAAAAAAAGAATTCCTGTGCCCCACAAATAACCCAGAGATGAATTTTAAATAAAAGCACACATTCAACTCATGTAAAAACATGCTGATTCCCAGACCGTCCGTGGGCCAGAATGAGAAGGCGATTGGGCCAGATCCAGCCCCTGGGCCTTAGTTTGCCTACCCATGTTCTATATCACACAGATAGCTTCCGTGAGTAGAGAAGACGTGTTGCAAAAGTTGCCTTTCCAACATTGGGGAAGATGATAAAGGCATGTGGCTAATGCGTGTGTCTCTTCAGAGGCTCTTGTGTTCTGTCATATCCTGCCTCAAAGTACAGTTGGCTGCTTCCTCCTTAGCCCATTGTGTTCACCATTTTAAAAGACGTTGCTGATGCAAGCAGTCATTGAGCAATGAATGCTGGAGGAAAGGATCTGGGGGACTCCTTTGGTGAAAAGCCACATCTGGTTTCCAGTGTGTCATTTGATGCACTATATACATACACACACACACACACCTTCTAAGATGATATACTGTGCATATCTGTTGACCATTCAGATGCTACTTGTATTTGTAAGCTGACTTTGTAGGCTCTACACTTTGGCCTTAATTATTCATGTTCCTCCTGAGACAGTGTCCCAAACCCCTCATTCTTCTGGCATATACAGAGGACTCAAGGGAGAGGAGGCGGCCATGTCTCACCTGTTTCCAGGCTTTGGGGATGTCAGAAGTAGTTGTCGACTACCTCCCAGAACTCAATATGGTGCAAGACTGACACCCCACTCTATGAACTATTTGTGTGTGCAGGATAACTCAGTGGGAGGGCTAGGGCCCTTTTCACTATGCATATGTGTCACTTCCTGAGCTTGAGGGCAAGAGGCTTCTGGAAGGAGTTTTGATTTGCTTCTGGCAGCCACATTTATGGACCCTTTTGATCTGACTAACAAACAACAAATCAGCTTATTGGGGACCATGGTCTAAGTACACACACACATACATACATGTGATGTGTATAGTCAGCTAAGAAATGGTTGAGTGTGCATATTCTACCTTTGGCTCATGGCTGTCAACCTTCCCTTTTTTTAATGGGAAATTCCCTTATTCCAGCGCCATTTCCCGCTGCTATCCCGGATTGTTAGATATCCCGTAGAGTGTCCTCGGGACAGGTGAGGCTGCTGATCCCTTATTTTCAAATCTGAAAGTTGACAGCTATGCTTTGGCTAAGATGCTTTGATACCTTGAAATGGTCACAGACATTATCTGAAGAGAATTTGTCACAATAAGAGATGAGGAAAAGGGTAGCTATGGTGACGGTAGTGGCAGCTCAGTTTGGCAGAAGGGGAGAAATTGCATCACAGTGGAGGGACAGGAGAGGCTAGGAGGCAGGAAGAGTGAAGCAGAAGAGAATAAGCAGATATATTGGGATGTGGAGGCAGCCTGAGTTTGGCAAGAGGTCCCATGGCTGGATGACTGTTTAGAGAAGCTTCTGCTGTTTGCTATGGTACCAGAGATGATATATTGGGGAAACAATTTAGAGAAGGAAGAGACAACGTGATGGAGAATCCTGCAGCATGGCAGCATGTGGTGTGCCGCCTTCTGTTCTTTCTCTTCCTGTGCCCAGGGTTTTCATAGGCATCAGGCTTCTTTCATCTGGAGCATGTGATCCTATCTTTAGTATTCTATAGGTTTCTGGAGCAAATAACCACAGCAGGGTTTCCCAAACTTGGGTCTCCCATCTGTTGTTGGACTACAGCACCCATCATCCCTAGCTAGCAGAACCAGTGGTCAGGGATGATGGGAATTGTAGTCCAAAAACAGTTGGAGACCCAAGTTTGGGAAACTGCTCCTAAGTATCGCAATTACTTTTTTTTAATTAACAATTTCAACATAACAAAATATCAAAACATCTCATATTCATTACTTCCCCCCTTCCCCCACCTCCCCATCAAACCCTCTCCCCCCCCCAGACTTCCCTCAGCTCCTCTTTCTAATTTCTCAACTTATATTGTTTTCTGTAGAATTGTATATATCCTTATACTATCTATCTACTATGTTAACGATCAGTAAATCTGTGTTTGTTTATTCAAAACCTGCCAAGGAGTCCGATTCATTTTGTGGTCTTTTCAAGTAATTTGTAAAAAGTTCCCATTCTTCTAAGTATCACAATTACTAATGCAATAATATGAATTCACCCACTGTCATCCAGGAACACTCACAGTTGCTCCGCCACTCCTGTCTTTCTGGAGAATCAGTTTTTACGCTGCAAATGTGCATTTGTTTCACATATCATCCTTCCGATGTATGCTTCTGTTGTGTTTTGTATCAAACCTTGGTTAGTGAGGAGAGAGCTTAACTGTGAATCCTGGTTCAGATGACACACCAAGCCAAAATTTTGCTAATGCAGTGCAGCAGTGAAAAGGAGCAAAGTGGTTGTGAGAGCTCCTTTCTATCTGTGAGAGCCCATCCATTTGCATTGTCTCACAAAGCCATAGTTTGGCTTACCACACCATGCAAACATTTTCATGTGTGTGTAATTGAAATACTTTTTAAGGAATATTAGCTGGTTAAGATTTTGAAGCCATTTGAAAATGCAATCCAAAGCTTGATAGCTTGATGTAAGTAAAACACATTCCATGTGCAAACCGATTGAGAGAATAGTGGTTACTAATTAGGTGAGAAATGTTACTGGTGACAGATGGCTCTGTGTAAATTAAATGAACTGTACTACCTGATTAGAGTTTCATCTGGAGGATAATTGCATTGTCGTCTTATCGTTCTCTTCTCCGCAGTTTTTTCAGGTCAAAACGTCTCTTCAGTGCAGTGATACATTATATGTAATGATGGTCCTGTAAGTCCCAAATTAGAGCTTGAGATATCCTGATGCAAAATTATTTACCACTAAAGCCTGTGGCCCAAATCCCATTTTAACACTATGCAATGGCTTTCAAATAAAATAGGATTGATGTGGCAAACCCCTGCATGTGCATTGCAAGAACCAAAACTGAAAAACCGAGTTAGCTTCTGCAAAGTACTTGCTTTAAAACATTAATCTTTGGAAAAGTTTATAACTAGTCAAAACTTTGTATTCAAGTCAGCTGTCTATCACAAACATTGTAAGAGCTGACATGGCTGTCTTTGCAATTTGATATTACATACCGTATTTTTTGCTCTATAAGACGCACCAGACCACAAGACGCACCTAGTTTTTGGAGGAGGAAAACAAGAAAAAAAATATTCTGAATCTCAGAAGCCAGAACAGCAAGAGGGATCACTGTGAAGCGAAAGCAGCAATCCCTCTTGCTGTTCTGGCTTCTGGGATAGCTGCGCAGCCTGCATTCGCTCCATAAGATGCACACACATTTCCCCTTACTTTTTAGGAGGGAAAAAGTGAGTCTTATAGAGCAAAAAATACGGTAAATTGTATAACTCAGGGGGCTCAGTTGTTGGTCATTTAGCGGGCAGGGGACATATACTCAAAGTTGCAGCCATTCTGTAATAGCCCAAGTGTTTGGGTAATGCTGATACAGGCAGGTCTAGTACTTCTGTAGAACGTGGTTATTAATGTCTTATTGTTTGATGACCACCTATATCTCAAGTCTCAATGGATTGTATACTGTACTCCAACGTGCCATAATTTTATTACTTGTATATTGTGTATACAAGTTTGTGATATATTTTTAAAAAATAGTAATATGAGATGCAGTAGAATATGTGGGTGTAAGAGCACCTATTTTTGACTACAGGATCCAGCTGCACCACTGCTGTGGAGGTGTGCAACTGTTCCAGGACCTTTCCTAGTATCAGCGTCAAGTAGACCAGTCAGTAGTTGCCTCTGTCCTTCCCCCATCTTTTGAAGATGGGGACCTCACTTGTTCTCTTAAGAATTCTTTAAGACTGTAGACAGAGGCTCTGAGATTACATCTGCAAATTCCTTTAGTTCTTTTGGATGCAGCTCACTGGGCCCTGGAGATTTGAATTGGTCTAAAGTAGCAAAGTGTTCCCATACCACCTCCTTTCCTATCTTGGGCTGGGGCTCCCTCTCTGCATAACTTATTAAAATATTGGTAGGTTTGGCACTGTTCTCCTTTTGGGGGGAAGACAGCTCAAGCTGTATAATCTGCATGGCTGCCTTCCTGTTTATTGCACAGTCACCTTCCTGGTGATAGAACAAGGTCCCATGTGTGGATGGGATGATCCTGGTTCCTTCCTTTGTTTCCCCCCAAATAAACTTCCCATGCTTAAAAGGCACATTGCAGCACAATTCCAGGAAGGTGACTCTACAATGACTGTAAGGCTACTGTCCAATAGAGCTACATTGTGTTCCAGCTTAATTTTTCTGTTAGATTAGTGGTGGGGAACCGGTACACTCCAAATATTGTTGGACTCCAACTCCCATCAGCTCCAGTGAGCCCAGCAGTGCTTTTTTTTAAAGGGAGGTACTCAAGGGTACGCAGAACCAGACCTCTTTCTCTAGGAAAAAAGCACTAGAGCCTAGCCAATGTTCAAGGTGGATGGACAACTCAAGGAGTCCAGCAACATTTGGAGGGCACAGAATCCTCAAACCTGATCTAAACTACCTTCATCACACCCACTTCCCTGCCCTTCTGAATGCTCATCCTTTTCAAATAGTGCTTTCACACTAGACCATAATCCCTTGCAGCTTTGTTTAGACTGAAGCCCTAGTGTGAAACTGACATGTTTAAATTTCTCACATTTTTTGAGGCATTCATGTAATATAATGATCCAGTAACTGTCTGGTATTGCTCCATCTTGTCAGAACTTAGAAGGTCCAACTTCTTGAGAAGAACAGTCTTACAGTATCCGTAGGAATAAATTCCCTTAGAAGTATTCTTCTTCTCCCTGGCCTAAGGGATATCAGGCAGATGAAAAGGGCACTAGACTCACCTTCATCATTACGTTTCTGGTGGGTGTTCTCTTATTACCCTATTTGTTTTAATTGCTTTTGTAGTTAATTGGCACTAAAACGCTTCTCTCTCTTAACCCCCCCCCCAAACCATTTGCACAATAGTTCTTAAATGAGAGAAAAATTGCACTAATGAAATAAATATTTGGGGTTCTTTTATTTTCTTTTTTTAAAATCCTGCTGCTTTTCTGGCCATTGCAATTTTAGCAACTCCTCCCCTAGTCAACATATCTTACCCAAACCAAAACATCAATTTTGCTTGATCACTGTTTAAAATAAATCTTGAAAACTTAAGCAAAAAAAGTTTTTTAAAAGTTTTTTAAAATGAACAGCACCTCCCTCTCGCCCATGTCATGCCCACAGATATAAATGGAACATAGGAGGGGAAAGTGACACCCCCCAAAAAAAATTTCAACCATGGAAAATCAAAGCAATTCTGCTGGAGGTTGCAATGCAATAGCAATTAGTAGATAGGAGCCTTCTGTCTAGAAGCATTAAAGATAAGGCTGGGTGTAGGTAGATCACTCCCTTTTTTTCTACTGCTGGAAAGAATGGGTTAATTACAACCGTAAGAATGACTGTTCTAGTTGAAAAGGTGATCTAAAATTTTATACAAGATATGGATGATGTATGCACTCAGATTGTATTTGTCTAGTTACCATGCTGAATAGAGCCTATTCATTTTATTGACTTCAGTCTCCAATATTTTCCACTGCAGAAGCAGCAGCATATCTGGAAATTCATTGTGATCCCTGCTGAATGCAGGAATGTTGTTGATGATGATTTTATCTTCTTGTTGGGACCACTGGCAAAATCTGTTTTCATGTACTATACATCCCCAGTGCCAAAATGCAAAACAAATAGCCAGGTTTTGATCAAAGAAGCAGTGCTGTAAATTAGCTTGCTGATCTCACCTGGAACTTTCAGTAAATATCTTTAGGCACCAGGCAAAAATGTTCCTCTATAACCAGGCCTTTTGGCTGGTTAAACATGCTGTGTTTGTAGGAGAGGGGGTCATTGGTTTGTTTTTGTTTTATTTATTATGTATTTTCTGTTCTCATTTTGGATTTTTATGTTGTGAACTGCCCTGTGATCTTTGGGTGAAGGGAACTATACAAATTTAATAAATAATAACAGCAGCAACATATAAGAAACAAATCCTCAAAACAAAACTGTAGTAAAGGACTTATCTTTCCATCCAGATCATGGACTTAATTATCCTTATTGTTAGAAACCAATGCACAGAGAACCATATGCTTGCCTCATTTGACCTTCATTTGGGGCTGATCCCCCCCCCCCCCCGTGCTAAAGTCTGAACCTCTAGCTCATAATTGACAAGAACAAGATTTTTAGTGTTCAAAACTCTATTCAGGTGCAGTTTGATGTAGGAAGTGGATGTTGCTAACACCACGTTTTTAATTGTTCCGATCTTTGCTTTTTCTGGCAACTTTCCTTTCCTTCCGCCAGCTTTTAAAATGAAGCAGTGGTTTATTTTGGTTATGGCCATGTGTTTGGGTTTCTGTGAATATCCAAGAACATCAATTGTGTCTAAAACAAGAATATCTTTGTGTTAGCAGAGTTCACCCAACTTTGAACTTGCCCCTGAAAATCTGCAGGCTTTCAAAGTACGTGTTTCTGGTTGAAATGCATGTCTAATTGTCTCTGTTCATTTGTTTGGATGCTTAACTCTTCCAAGCTGTTATACTCCTTTATTTTTATATTCATCTCACAGCCATGTTCATACAGGGACTGTTGCATCACATTGGAGCAACTTGTTTCTCGTTAACAGTCTTGGTGCGGCAGGTTGACTTATTCCCTTCGCCATCTCATTTATTCCTAGCTGCCTTTGTCTCTTCCAGTCACATCCTTGCAGGAAGATTATTCTGTAGCCAGATGTGTTAAATTAAAGCAACTGAATGCTGGCTTTTACTAGTCAGTAGAGATGTGACTTCGTCTGTTTTTCCACATTATATCCGACATTGATTCATAGGAATTATTCCCCAGGCTAACAGTTAATCAGAAGTCCTGTCTGTGCATTGGTCTCTGAGATAAAATGCCCTGTCTCAGAAAGTCCCTCTGGCATTCTGCTATGCCCCTTCTCTTAAAGACAAAAGCACATGGTTAAGCTCTTACACTGTGTTTTCATAGACGTTTTAATGTTGGTGTGACTCCCAATGCACCTGTGTCTTTCAAGTGTAATATGAGAAACAATCCCTATTATTATTCCTTGGTGAATGGGGGAATAGATTGACTTGATGGATTATTTAATAGTTTAGAAGAAATTACCTAAGTGTGTAAAGTTTAGAGAGCTTTATTTAACAAATCTGGTTGATTGGTTTGAGGGGTTTTGGGGGGGGGGTTAATCTCCCCCCCCCAAAAAACCCAACATTAAAGGGCTTTGGGGAACTGAATGCTTCTAACAGATAATGCGTTCACAGTTTAATAAACCTGCAAAACGAAATCTAATTAAATTTGACTTTTGGCCATGTTTTTCACACCAGCCAAAGCTCTCAACCCACTTGCAGAATGGACCTGCCCATGCAATGGGATTTCCTCTTTTCCCTACCCACCAGTTTACAGCATCCCAGACCCACTTTTGTGCATTGGGGGACCTCTTGGAGTACATTTTTGAGGCACAGACTAGAAGAAAGGGGAAGTCCTATTGTTTCCACTCATGAAGTGTTGGGTATTGCCCTAACATCTGTACAGAATTATCTAGATATATTCCTTTCTTTCTTTGCATTTTCAGTTTACAGTGCAGCCCCGTACTTCTTTATTCACAAGTATGTCCCATGAAATTTAGTGGGGCTTATTCTCATGTAAGTGGGCAGTGTTAGAAATTAGCCCATCACCAGGTGTGTTTTGTGACTGGCGCGGGTCCAATCGCAATCACATGGAGATCTCTGGATGCCCGGTTGATGACCAGGAAAAGCAAAATGTCACTTAGAGAAGGATCTGAAATATTTGTTTTATTCTGGGTTGTTCTGTTTGATGTTTTAATGTGTTGTAAACCACTTTGAGACTTGTTATAGCGGTATAGAAATGAAATCATCATCAACAGCAACAATAAATCCCATTGTGGGGGGATATGGGGTCTAGACATTCCATTGTGGCAACTGCAACCCAGGTTTATGGTCCCATTTGGCGATTAGCTTATATATCTGCTCATCTTACAATTAAAATGGGTATAGGATTCCAGCTGCACACTACTTTTCCAGTTTAAATAGCTTGTAGAACTTTTCTTTCCTCTCCCTGTTATCTCCCTGATTGATAGTATAGGAGTATTTGTTCTGTGTTTGGTTGTTGTTGTTTTTTTGCTTTGGTGGGACTGCTTACTCTACAGAAATTATTCACCCATGTCATGCACTCTGAATGTTGCAGGGGCAAGATAACATTAACTGTTGTGTTTTGACCTTCTCATGTGCTGCTATCGTTTGTGGCTTATATCTAAGGCCTTGCCTTCCTGCTATCCTTTTTCTTACAAAACCATTAGTGTAGAACCAGCATAGAAAATAGTTGCAGATGGTAAAGCGGCTCAGATTCAGAACTGATAAAAAAAAAAAAAAGATAATTGCTTAGTGTTAAACTGATACCAAAGTAAATGAACCTCTCTCGAGAGGGCAGTCTGCAGCTGGAGTGCTTCTGTCCTGTTGTCACTTTGCAGGAGTGTTTGGAGAAAACCCTTGAAGGGTCTTAAGGTCAGGTGGGTATGTATGCAGTGAGATGGACTTCCATGTACCCAAGTTTCTGAACTATCATCTTGAATTGGGCCCATAAATGGAGTGGGAGCCAACAAATGGCTAATTACTGTCCTGATGTGATTATGCCACCTGTTGGGCAGACGTTTAGCCATATTCTGGTAATTTCCAGACTAGTTTTAAAGTCAGTAGTTCATTTGGGAGACTACTAGGGTGTAGATCAATGAAGCAAGACTCTTGCTATCCAGGTAGAATTGCAGCCAGGTCTCAGTGTCCTGGGAGTCACGGGCTACTTTCCCCCTCTAGTTATAAAGATGGACCGGTATCGATCTTTGGGGTAGAGCAACCCCCATGCAAACAGGTTGAACACTAGTTATCTGGACATATGGACCACCTGTTGACTATATCTTATCTGAGTTGAGTGTCTGCTCACTGACTCTCAGTCAGCCAGTTATACTCAGCACAGAAACATAGGCCGGGATTCAACTAACCCAGCATGCTAGCAAACGTCAGCACAAGGGCTCCCATTAGTGCAATGGGGTTTGCACCCTCTATTCCTGCACCTGCCTCCAGTCATTTCTGGAATGTTAGGAGAACCCCCAGAACATGGAGTGGAGGAGGAGAGGGGGAATCATTCTGGCTAGCAAGCAGAAATGTTTACCCTGATGCATAGGAGCCAACTCCTAGGGGCTGAGGTCCCTTCAGAGTGCCCCATAAAATATTTGAGGGGGCTGAGCACCCCAAAGCTGATGGGCATTGCCATTCAAATGGTGTGCATGTGCCATGTCTTCTTATTGATTATGCAGAGCAGGGCGTACCTGCTCCCCTCCCCCAATATTTTATTCAAGTTGGCACCTGATGGAGCAGTCAGAAGAGCATGGTGTTGAATTCCTCCCATAGAAGTGACTTTGATACAGCATCTCACATGTGAGGACCATGGGAGCATATGTAACCACTGCTAGGGTCACGTAGAGGCGGTCTCTTAATGATGCCTGATCTCTGTACACACATCACTGTGATTCTCATGGTGGTGGGTACTGGCTGAAGAGTTCTATGTGGCCACCAGCACCATACCATGCGCTAGAGACGGTGTTAAATAAATAAGCTAGGCACCAAATGGCTCCTTAAACCAAGGTTATAGTTGCCAAAACGGAATGTCTAGTTGCCATTTTGGGGCCAGGTGGCTTGAAAGTCGTACAGTGGTACCTCAGGTTATGAACTTAATTCGTTCCGGAGGTCCATTCTTAACCCGAAAGCGTTCTTAACCCGAGGCGCGCTTTCGCTAATTGGGCCTCCTGCTGCCGCCCCGCTGCTGCCACCCAATTTCTGTTCTCATCCTGGGGCAAAGTTCTCAACCCGGAGCAACTACTTCCGGGTTAGCGGAGTTTGTAGCCCGAAGCGTTTGTAACTCGAGGTACCACTGTATTTTTCAATACGACTTTTTGGTTCCTAAGATTCATTCTGATTGTGAAGATAAAATACAATGGATAGAATACCACAGGATGTGTTGTTAGTGTGTGAAAATAGTCAAGATCCAATGATCCCCAGGCATGCACCTCCATGTGGTGGAGATGTCAGGCGCCATCCTGGTGCCCGGGCCTCTTCACTTGATCGCAAATGGCCAATAGCCAGGTGCAAAATGCTCCTGGCGCCTGGCTAATTTCGAATGCTATCCAGAAATAACTCTTCTGTATGCAGTAGTGGTTTTCTGAACTAGCCCATAGTATTGATGGTGGTAACTGGTCCAGCCCCTTTCAGAAACAGGAATCCTGCCAAGGACTATACATCTTCCTTTCTAGAGAGCGGCACTCTTGAATATTTGTTGGCATCAGGCAATAATAGTGCATTTGCTACTGTGGACTCTTTTAGCTTGATACAGAGACCCTCTTTTCTGATGATGTTGTGGAATTACCTAGGCCCAGCGAGGGTTCCCCCCTCCCAGTATCTTATGTGGGAAGAAGGCAAGAATGGTTGTGGCTGATGAAAATTTATGTGGGTGTATTTAAATCTGTCTTGGAGAAAAGCTTTGAGGATGGGGAAAGGTTGTGTAATGAAATCCAATGAAGGTGTAGGCAGAGTTACTTTTCCCAGAATGTGAAATGTCAAGCCTCTTCAAATATTTACATTTAATTTCTGAAGTGGATTACACAATAATAACAGAGTTTTATATGCTCTTATGCAATGTCTTGAGACAAAAAAACCTTCTGCGCTGGCAGTTCCTGAATGCTATATTATGTCTGTTTTTCATGCCCCTGAAAGCTCTTGTGAAAACATTTCACTACACTGTATAAAAATGCTTTTTATATTTGGCCAGTGGGGGTGGGGGGCAGAGAGCAGATCTAATAATAGAGTGAAAAACATTCTAGATTTTTAAAAACCAAAATCTTCTATGGTAACATTTGTTACCCAGGAGATAAGAGAAGATTATTAACACAGCACAAAATTAGTGTGGATTTTGCAGACATGTAAAGAAAGAAGATGAAACAAGGATTGAACGATTTAGCCCACTATGAAATTTCCATTACATGACTGTAAACAACGGTGTCTGAAACTTTTCTTTGTAGTGTATGTATTTCCTTGCCCTTTTGTTGTCTGGGGAGTGGTGTTTGGAATAGTATCATTAAAAATATTTTTAAAATATAAAATATTTAAGTGCAGACTGGATATACATCTATCAAGGATGCTGTAGTTGTATCCTGCATTGCAGATTTTGCATTGAGCAAGGAGTTAGACTAGATGACATCTGAGGTCCCTTCTGACACTGCAGTTCTAGGATCTGACTTACCACATGTTTAGACTGTCTCTGGGTTTGACTTGTGATAGTCTCTGACCACAGTCACACTTGTTTGGCTAGACTTGTACTGTATGCTGTACTGCACAGTGCAAATGTTAAATACCGTATTTTTTGCTCTTTAAGACTCACTTTTTCCCTCCTAAAAAGTAAGGGGAAATGTGTGTGCGTCTTATGGAGCGAATGCAGGCTGCACAGCTATCCCAGAAGCCAGAACAGCAAGAGGGATCACTGCTTTCGTTGCACAGCGATCCCTCTTGTTGTTCTGGCTTCTGAGATTCAGAATATTTTTTTTCTTGTTTTCCTCCTCCAAAAACTAGGTGCGTCTTATGGTCTGGTGCGCCTTATAGAGTGAAAAATTCGGTAAATGTCTGTTGTAAGCTGTAACTGAACAATGAGTTTTTCCTCTGAGGCCAAATCAGGCAGTACAACCGCCAGGGCATTCATATTTAAGGAAAGGAAGTTGTCAGTAGGAAGTATTAAACAAAATGGGGAAAAAGCTCTTTTAAAAATGCATTTTATCTCTGATAACCAGGCTTTAGGGATAAAAAAAAAGGTTAGTGTAATTCAAGAACTGAGGAAGTCATAGGATTTCTGGAATTCTCAACAGAAATAATCTCCTGTCCTCATCCTTGCCAAGGATAACACAATCTTATTTCTGAAGGCCAAAGGCTTATTTAGTCCTGTTGCAAAAGAATGAAAAAATGTGATTCTTTGGCTGCAACTCTCCAGTCTAGTGAAGGAGACATAATAAAGCAATTCTAAGGCCAGCAACTGGTACTGTAACGGTAAACCTCAATCAACTGACATTGAGATTGAGCTTTCTAGGTAGTAGCTAGGTTGCAAAAAACCCCCCACATCCCTCAAACTAATCTAAAATTGATCTGGTAGGGATTCGGCCCCTAGTTATATTATTTTGTTGTGATTAGTGAAGGAAGGAATAGGGGGGCTGTGTTTATTTATCCTATTTATCCCCTGCTTTTCAGCCAGCATTGACTTCCCAAGTAGCTAACAATTAAAATCCATAAGTAAAGGTAAAGGTACCCCTGCCCGTACGGGCCAGTCTTGACGGACCCTAGGGTTGTGCGCCCATCTCACTCAAGAGGCCGGGGGCCAGCGCTGTCCGCAGACACTTCCGGGTCACGTGGCCAGCGTGACATCGCTGCTCTGGCGAGCCAGAGCCGCACACGGAAACGCCGTTTACCTTCCCGCTTGTAAGCAGTCCCTATTTATCTACTTGCACCCGGGAGTGCTTTCGAACTGCTAGGTTGGCAGGCGCTGGGACCGAACAACGGGAGCGCACCCCGCCGCGGGGATTCGAACCGCCGACCTTTCGATCAGCAAGCCCTAGGTGCTGAGGCTTTTACCCACAGCGCCACCCGCGTCCCATTAAAATCCATACATAGATACAATTACATTATGGGCATAGCATGGGTATAGCAGGTTCCCTGGCCCCAGGCAGTTGATGGCGTAGTTCAAGCACTTCCTTCCAGAGCATGGAAGTGAGATTCTGCAGATAAAATTGGTGGTTGGCTGGTGGTAAAGATGCCAACCCGCAAAAGAAGCACTACCAGATAGAGGATTCTAGCATAACTAAAATTTCAGAGTCTGAAAGATAAATAGTTTTGCTTCTGGTTATGAAAGTTGTGTTGCATGTATTTTTTTTTAATTGAGTTTTTCATGGATGTTTGTTTCTTGATGGCATGCAGGTCTGTTTTTCTTTAAAAATTAGCAGTTTATTTCACTTGATGCTGAAGCTAGAGGAATCAGAGGCAAATGAGAAGCAAGAGGAATTGGAGTCCTTGCTATTCAGTGGCCTTGCCACCATATTGTAGGAGCAATATGAAAGTGTGTTTTCAGCTTCAAGAGTCTTGCCTGTTAGAAACTCAGATACATAAGCTAGGCACCAAATGGCTCCTTAAACCAAGGTTACAGTCACCAGAACGAAATGTCTAGTTGCCATTTTGGGGCAAGAAGGCTCTAAAGTCTTATTTTTCAAACAATGGACTGACTGTGATTGATTCTCAGTTAAACATCTGGCTAGTTTAGATTACAACCTTGAGCTAGGTTAAGAACTCTGAGAACTTAAAGAAGAAAAGTCACTTGATCCAGGGACAGTCCACATAAATATTGGGCTATACCTACCTCTTTTTCTTAATGGTGACTACTCCTGCTCACACTGCACAGAAAAAGTGTTTTGGTTCCTGCAATTTATTCCAATTGAGCAGATAAAATATAACAGATAGTATTCTACAGGTTGTGGTGTTAGTGTGTGAAAACAGTCAAGATCCAATGATCCCCAGGCATGCACCTCTAGATGATGGAGATGTTAGGCCCATCCTGGTGCCCAGGCATCTTCACTTGGTTGCAAGTGGTCTATAGCCAGGTGCAAAATGTGTCTGGTGGCTGGCTAATTTCAAGCACTGCCTGTATCATCATCATCATCATCATCATCATCATCATTTCATTTGTTTGCTGCCTTTCCATAGTTGAAACTATGCTCAAGGCGGCTTTCAACATGACAAGATTTACATAGTTACAAATATAGAAGTCATAAACAATAAATAAAACATATCAAAAAGTACACAACAAAATAGCTTTTTGTAGCTGGAGTCAGTCAGCACTCCATTCTCCCAGGCCAGATGGGAAAGGGCCAGGTCTTCCAGGGCTCACAGTCAAGATGGTCTCATTTAAAACAACACAGATAAAAAATTGACAACTGAGGTTCCACTGTACTTAATTTAGAAGTTGGTTAGGAATAATGGAAGTCATGAATGGTTCCATCAGGAGTTTATCCTACAATGTGCCCACCTGGCAACTGAGAAGCTAGAGTCATATTGGTAGTGTGTGTGTGGGGGGGGGGGCCTCACATGACTGCATGCTTCTCCATGGAGCTGAGGGAGAGAAAGCTAGGCAAGAACCTTTATTTTTGATACCTAGGTTTTCTGTGAGCAGGGGATTCCTTGTATGTGAATCCTTATGCACAATCTGGAGTGTTGCAATGCATATGGAGGTTTACCACCTGTAAGAACTTGGCTCAAGCACCACCTGAGTATACAGATTCTTAACCACAGGAATGCCCGTTCTTTCTCCTCTTTGTAAATACATCTAAGCCAAAAGAAGCAGAATATAGGAGGTTCATAAGGTGAAACTAGGATTCGTGGAACTAACGGGTACCTTGAACCCTGTTGCTGCCGGTGTCACGAATCAAAACTGGGCTTCGTTATTTGTCTTTTGTTTTCTTATACTGAGAGAACAGGTTGGATGTTTGCCCAGAACTTTTAGTGCTACAATGTTAGGTTGCTCCGACGCTCAACTACAGATTGCATATAGTACCCCTAGGCTATGATGCTAAGATCAGAACGATATGGGGGCGGGGAGTGGGAAAGCCACTAAGCATTTCTATACGTAATGGGTAGCAGTTGAAATTGTCACTCTGTGGGTGGAAGGAGTATATCTTTGAAGAGAAAGGGTCCTTCCGTTCAGAGACGCCACCCTTAACCTCTGGGTTTCATACAGTGACAAGAATGCAACCATGCTGAAGTGCCACATTGCATTGTGGGGCACTGCCTAGGTTTTTGCTCCAGACACCAAAGTGCTTACACTCTCAGCTCAGTCTTTTAACTACATGGCACAGTCTTAATTGTAGATGTTCTCTAGACTGCAAAGCAGACTTGGAAAATTGCAAGATCCTTGCATCATCTTTCGGGGCCCCTTCCAAATGCCGCTAGGTCTTGGGATTGCAAGATTTCTTCTTGCTACATGAACCAAAGGTCACGAGCTCTTTCCTTATCACTGTACTTTTAGGGTCTAGTCAAACGGGCACAGATGCTCTGGAATGTGCAGTTTCCCCAAGGAATGATGTTGGCCTTTAATCTTATGTTTTGCTTAAAATGAAGTCCTGTTTGTTGTCATCAGTCACTAGAATTTGCTTTTCCTGACCCTGGCAATGTTGCAGAGCCACCTTTCCAAAGACTCGCTCACTCTCCTCCCATTCATACAAGTTAAAACTGATGACATAAAAACAGTAATCTTAGTAATAATAACAGTATACATGAGCATATTCACAAAGACTCATTTAGCAAAATAATATTGTTACGGTGTAATTGTATTTCTTCTTGGTGCTCCTTCCTATAGTGCAGATAAGTCCTTCAGTCTATTTCCACCTACTAAATTGTATCTGAAGAAATGTTATATTACTAAATTGGAGTCTCTTTGTTATTTCCTTGAACTGAAAACAATTTTTTTTACAGGAGAAGCAGTGTTCACATATGTCATGACAGACTTAAAACAGCGAATAACCTGCATTATTTCCACTTCTAGAAAAGCTGATTGCTTATCAAAGGGAATTTCATGCTTTGAAAGAACGTCTTCGCGTAGCTGAGCACCGAACCCTGCAGCGTTCTTCCGAATTAAATGCCATCTTGGAGCAGTTCAGACGGGCAGTCGCAGAAACAAATGGAAGTAAGGATGCACTGAGCAGTGTTTCAGGTACAGGCTAATTTTCTTGTTTATTATTTTTTCTTTAAAAATACAAATTAAAGATTGACATGTTTGCCACTTCACTTTTCTCAATAATTTTCTCCTTGTGCATTTGTAAGTATTCATTTGTTGACGAGTTTGTAAATAAAAACTAGCAAATATTTCCTTCCTTGCTCTTTCCTTTAGGATTAACTTTGTTCCACCTTTAGAGTGCGTGTGAGAAGCAAGTGCTCAGATTCAGATTTGCACAGGATCCAATTTCTTGCCTTGTACTGAATGTTTGGATGTGAAGGAAATACACTATACCTTGCATCTAGAGATTATTACCTAGTTTCTGTTGCTTTGGTGAAGCAACCTGATATCCAGCTACGAATACCTAAATAAAATTTCATTTTCCCTGTACGGGAATAAATGTCATAGAATTGTAACATTGGAAGGGACCAATGGAAGGGGTAATCTAGTCCAACTTCCTGCAATGCAGGAGTCTCAGCTAAAGCATCCATGACAGATGTCAACTGCTTGTCTATATTTGCATTCTTTCTTATTTCCAGCGTCTTGAGATATGATTTGGTTCCATGGAAGATTCTGGATTTGATCTCTGTATAATGTGTGCAGAGAATTTATCCATTTGGGCCAATGGGGGGGGGGACACACGTTCTCTTTGAAAGCCCCCTGGTGCCGAACTTCTTGCTTTGGTGACTTCATTATAGATTAATCATTTGTGGGGTGGAAATACATAAAACCAGATTGGACTCCCTCAGGTGCAAAAACTCATCTAGGCTTTGTTTTTGTAATGACAACTGTTTATTAAACCCATGTAAGTTAATGTAGTAGAGCAATTGGTTAGACTGGAAAACAATTAGTATACTTAGCTTACACAGAACTGCAATTACCAGCATTCCCCAGGCAGAGGGATTGGTTGTAAAACCACTCTTGGAATTGTAGCTCAGTGAAGAGAACAGAAGTTTCCCTAGAACTTTCAGCACCCTTAACAAACTACAGGTCTCAGGATTCTTAGGGGCTGTTTAAAATGGTCATACAGTGCTCAGTGTGGTGTAGTGGTTAAGAGCGGTAGACTCGTAATCTGGTGAACCGGGTTCACGTCCCCGCTCCTCCACATGCAGCTGCTGGGTGACCTTGGGCTAGTCACACTTCTTTGAAGTCTCTCAGCCCCACTCACCTCACAGAGTGTTTGTTGTGGGGGAGGAAGGGAAAGACTCCTTCGGGTAGTGATAAAGCGGGATATCAAATCCAAACTCTTCTTTTTTCTTCTTCTAAATGTACAGGGCATTAGGTGAGGACCTAAGCTGCATTCGTTTGAAAAAGAGCAGCAAGCCCTCTTCATTTGTGTAGCCGACTTTCAAATGTTGCACAGAAAGCTGCTTCCATTCCCAGGCAAACCACTATTTTGTGACATTCCGTGACTATTGCTTTTATTTTGGAATCTTTTTTAAAAATATTCTGTTTCATATAAACCTGTGAAATGTGTACAGTTCCTTACACTTTGGGTTAGATTCTTGATCAGGGTCAATTTTGGCTGGATGGCTGCATAGCTATATAATGTATATATTTGTTTTCAGACGAAACGTTAAAACTGCTAAAGGAGTTAACAAGCAGGAAAGCTCTTCAAGTGCCAAATATATATTACCACTTGCCTCATTTATTGAAAAATGAAGGAAGCCTTCGACCTTCAGTGCAGGTTGGCCTTGGAAGAACCGGAGGTAAAACTGACAATATTTCTATGATTGATGCACTTAAAGATGTGTACAAACCCTTGCGGCTGTAGCAAAAAGGCTCAGTACACAACTCCTCGCAGACAAAAGATACAGGAATCTTACTTCTTTTGTTAGCTGTCTCTTAGAATTCAGGTTGAATCCAAGGTGGAAGAAGCTTGTCTTTAACCTTCTCTTTTATTGTCTCATGCAGATCCCACACTTTTGATGTTAAGGTATAATTAAAAAAAACCCCCACTAATTTGAAGCAGCATGCCTGTTCTTAAATTAAGTTTTTAAAAATAACAATGCATGGGTTTTTCCACATGCTCACAAATTAGTAGGCTGGGGTGGAATTCAGTGTTGTGCTATTACAAACGTTCCATCTGTGCAAGCAATTACAGCTTGCCAGATGGAATGACCCTCCTCCCATCCCCTCTCCCCGCATGCTCTTCTGGAGGCTCTCCTGACCCCCCAGAGCCAATTGGGGGGCATGGGGGAGGAGAGGTGGGGAAGCCCCTTTGCACAAGGGGAGATCCTTGCACAGGGTTCCACTGATGGGCACATTAAGTGACTCCTGCCCATTGTTTCCATGCTGTGTAGGGACTGTAGAATGTGGAGTATAGGGGTAGGTAACTGGGCCTCCTTTAGTTGCTCATTGCTTTTTTTTTTTTTTTTTTTGGCAAGTGTTTAAAGTACACAAAGTAGTTCCAATAAAATATAATCACCTTGGTCCAAGGAGACCAATGCAACTGCTGCTTATTAATTTTTTTGCATGCACATTGGGGACTATCATTAATTTTTCTCCTTGCCAACTCCTCTGCAGCCCCTCAAGAAATGGTCTCTGACACTCCCGAGTCAATAGGATGGTGTTGTACGTAGTAAGGAAAACTAACAGTGCACTTCAGACATTGGCCTGGTTCCCACATGACACTAAACCATGGTTTATAACTTGACCATCTGAACCTGGCCCAGTGTTATAACTATGGTTTGTTAATCACAAACAAACCACACTTGCGAGCCATGGTTCACTGATAGTTTATAAACCATGATTGCAAATGTGTGCTTCTTGTTCTGAAATTGCACCCAGCAAAATTTGGTGTGTGAAGTGACCTGTATAGTATTTCATAAGGCACAGAGGAGTTGTTGTTGAGAAAATGAAGGAAGACTCACTGCGTAAGTAGAACTTTGGCCCCAAGGTAAATGGGTTGTACATTCTCCTTCGGTTTTGATTCTTTCATGTTATGCTACTGAATGCCAGTCCTGCAAAACAGATTAGTAGGGCTTAGTCATGAAGACATCTCCTGAGAAATGTTCGCTATTGAATTATGGGTGTCTGTCTGCAAAACATTATTTTCACATCCGTTGCTCTGCATGGATTGTTAAGTCTGCATTATCTAGTAGCCCAAAGTTTTCATAATCCAACTTCTGTTGGTTGGCTTTTTAATAATAATAATAATAATAATAATAATAATAATAATAATAATAATAAATAGAGAGGCTTTGCATTTGTGGATTTTGTACTGTTTGGATTTAACGAGATGTGTGTGCATGTCAGGTATGAAAGGCACATGATCAAGCATTATGGTTTATACGTAGGTATATGTATGCATGAAAACTCTTTTTAATGGAAAGGGTTTCATCAGGCAAGTGACTTGTATGACTTGTATCATGCACTTGTTGGCAAAAATCCAACTTAAAATCTATAGAAAGAAAAGATGGCAGTTCTGGGACAGCTTCAGACAACCAGCGCAGCACCTTCCCTCCCTCCACCCCAAAAACTGTGATAGTTTTCCAGTTGTTCTGCAATGGTTTCCCACCACCCATTGACTGAGGAGGCTGCTTGTGTTAATAGAGCTGATGGGGGAAGGGGTTTCAATTACAGTGGTACCTCGGGTTAAGTACTTAATTCGTTCCGGATGTCCGTTCTCAACCTGAAACTGTTCTTAACCTGAAGCACCATTTTAGCTAATGGGGCCTCCCACTGCTGCCGCCCCGCCGCAGCACGATTTCTGTTCTTATCCTGAAGCAAAGTTCTTAACCCGAGGTACTATTTCTGGGTTAGCAGAGTCTGTAACCTGAAGCGTATGTAACCCAAGGTACTACTGTACAGGAACTGAGGAAGAAAAAGTAGGTGATGCTGATTTTGGATTAGTCATAAGGGATAAGAGCTATGTAGTTAGGAAAAACTCAGAGTAAAGGGAGCTTTTTGGGCGAAAAGTTGTATCTTGCACAATCCAACATTTGAACAAAATTCAGTTTTCCTGACCAAATAGAGATTGAAACGTTGGTCTGAGACTTTTATACAAACACACTATCCATAAGAGAAACTCCCCCTCCCCCTGCCCAAATGTATGCTTCCTGTTTTGATCATACCTGTAGTATTGAAATTGTTTTTGTTCCTTTACACCGAAATCCAAATCAAACAACAACAAAAAACCACCCCTTGGTTATGCCCTGTTTCACTCTGTTATGTTTTAAAGTATTTTTACACCTTGTGTGACAAACCACATTCTTTCCTGTTCAAACCACCCGAGTGAATTGCTCATTGTTGTTTTTCAGTTTCTATAGTAATGGGAATTCCGACCGTAAAGAGAAAAGTAAAATCTTACCTTACAGAAACTCTTCACTCACTGATTGACAAGCTGTCTCCAGAAGAGAAACTAGACTGTGTTATGGTTGTCTTCATAGGAGAGGTAAGCCCAAGGCAGGCTGTTACCATTGTAGCTCTGTTTCTGATTGCAAGAAGCACCAGTGTGTGGGATGTTACTGCTCCTTATGTTATTTGTAAGTTTTGTGTTTCATCTCTTCCTGCCGTATAGTCATATTGAAAATGTTTTGCCTTCTCTGAACATGAAGAGGCTCACTGCGTGTGGAATTATATCTTATTCCACTCTCCTACACTGAGTGGGCTTAAGTTCAGTAGGGAGAATTAAGCAAATCTTTAAAATAGTTCTCATTTAAATACTTTGCTTGCATTTGCATGTGCATTCGTATGGACAGTGAAATAAAACCTGCATTTCTGATGGAAAATGGTGATTTCTGGCTAGGAGCTTGAGCTACGTATGGGTGATATTTTTGTTATTCCTGTAATAAGATACAGTTGTGATGCTATCAGATGCTAAAGGCACTTAACAGAGGAAACAGACTTATGCCGCAACTACAGTGATGTTCTGCAAACAAACAAACAAACAAACAAACAAACAAACAAACAAGACAGAGCTTGCCTGTAATTGTGATATGAGAAGAAACGTCTTCCTCCACTTTCTATCTGGTGCAAGCATGCAATGGCAAGAAGGTAGTCTTCGAGGTGTTGTGGGCACTGCCACCCTGCCTCAGTTTTTTAAACCAGCACCAGATCAGCAGTGTGAATTCTTGCTACTCCACAGCCCAGGAGTATTGCTAGGACCTGGTCCTGGATATGAAAGTTAAGTGGCTGTGCTTTAATTAGTGATAAGTGCCCCGAGCCCAATTGTAACAATCCAGAACAATTGAGGATTAGACATTAAGATGAAGATTTTTATAATTATGCAATCCACTTGCATGATGCTTTTTTACTAAGACCGGCCAAATATATGCTTTTGACCTGAAGACCTTGCTGTCTAAATTTTGATAGAAGGGGAGAGAAAGGGAGAGAAAAATATATTAATAAGGAATGGACATGAGTATACAATTACATGTATAGTCTTGTTTATTAAATTTGTATACTGCCCTTCACCTGAAGGCACTGCTGATCTGGGTTCTGGTGTTACCCAGATTTCCTGATTTCATCTTAGGCAAAAAGCACCTGTGCTCATTGAACCTATAATGGGGCATTTTGCTTTCTCTTTCTTGTTTAACTGAAAGAGAATAAATACATTGTGTGCATTAATACATGACTGTTGAATTGCCTAATTAACTGGATAGGTACTAACACAAAATGAGTTTGCGCGGCTGTAGCAAATTTGAGATCGATTGAGAAGGGTCAGGAAACTGACTTATTTCTGGAGGCTAATCCGTTAGAATACAAAATATCATCCAAACAGTTCTTCAGTACTCTGTCCCCACATATGTTTCAAAGAAATTAAGTGACTCTCCAGAGTCCAGACATTTGATTTTACAATTATCAAATCACATTTAGTCAATGTTATTTTTCTAGAAAAAGAGGTGCTGGAATTCCCCATGTGTTCTTTTATAATGGCAATGGGGCCCATCTGAAAAGTGCTGGAACTGAGTTCCAGCAAGTTCCTGCTGAAGAAAAAGCCCTGCAATTAGTTCAAATAAATCCCTAAAGGTGTAACTCTACTCTCAATCTTTCAACATTAATTTATTTTTTAAGTTCTGCCTGAATATTAAGTAAAAAACTGGTCTTTCTAATTGGAAGGATTTTCAAACACATCTCTAGGTATTGTGCATTTACCCTCCAACCCCTTGTCATCGGGTAGTTAGCTTTCCAATGCATTTTACACTTGGATTGGAGGTTAAGCAATAAACAGTGAGATAGTCAGAACAAACGTGGCATATGGTAATTTAGAGAGAGTAAATAACTGCCCAAACCTAGGCTGTGATCTGCCACTTTTTGCAGTAATGTTTTTTTCAGTTGCCTATTGCAGGTTAAAGTGAAAAGCGGGGGGTGGGGGGGTGGGGGGGATGTGGTGGGAGAGCAGAGAGAAAAGAGCAAACTGAGCTGTGGAAATGCCATATAAAACCAGGACTGTGTTTGGTTATCAACCAACATAAGGACATAGGAAGCTTCCTAATACAGTGGTACCTCGGTTTACGAACTTTTCCGTTCTGGAAGTCCGTTCTTAAACCAAAACCATTCTTAAACTGAGGTGCATTTTCCCTAATGAGGCCTCCCACCGCTGGTGCCCTTCCACTGTTCGGCTTCCGTTCTTAAACCAAGGTAAGGTTCGCAAACTGGGACACTACTTCCGCTTTTGCTTAGTTCGTAAACTGAATAGTTTGTAAACAGGGCTGTTCTTAAACTGAGGTACCACTGTACTGATTCAGACCATTGGTCCATCCGGCATGCTTTGTTTAAATCAGTGTTCCCCAAACTTGGGTCTCCAGCTGTTTTTCAGACTACAATTCCCACCATCCCTGACCACTGGTCTTGCTGGTTAGGGATGATGGGAGTTGTAGTCCAAAACAGCTAGAAACACTGGTTTAAATTGACTACTAGGAGCTCTGCAGGGTTTCAGACAGGAGACCTTTCCAGCCCTACCTCAAGATCCCAGGGATAGAACCTGGAATCTTCCACATGTGCTTTACAACTGAAAATATACTCTTTATGCTGAAATACCTTTAACAGCAGCCAGAAGAGTTTTAGACAAACTGTAGAAGCCTGCCAGTTCTCTGTACATTTTTTTAATTATATAAATTTGTAACGGTGAGGCTTGAAAGAGATTGCTTAAGCTAACTTCATTAGAAATATGAATGTGCTCCTTTATAATACAGTTTGAGCTGTACAAAATGAGCATTGTGGAGTATCTCCTGTCCCCAGAAAATTTTTTGGGAACATATACTGTACCTTGTTTGCTAACCAAGGCAGCCAGCTCTGCAAATATATGGTTAAGACTGTTTACCATGACTCTACATATTGCTTATTTAACTGCAGAAGCTACTATTGGCATTGAGCCTGGAGCAGCAACAGAGTTAGTCTGGAAGTTATGTAAACCTGTATTTGATGTAGTACACTTCTGTGTTGCATGTTAAAGGAGGAATTATTGTACGAAGTTTTCTTTTTTTATAAAAAAGCAAAAACAGTCTTTATAAATGGTGCACCAATTTCTAAATTGGAGCATGTATTTTCCCCAAACTGTACTTCCATCATGGAGATATTGCAGGTTCTCAGTACTCAGACACCTACAGTTCTTTTACCCAAGGAAAATGCCATTTAGCCCCCTAGATACCTCTTCTTTGCTGTTACAACTGATGTAATACAATTGATTTCATAGATCTATGAACCAGGGCACCCAATGCAGGAACTGGGAAGACCACACAGCTTCCAAAGAGAGCTTGGTACACAAAACAGTGTGAAACCAGAGGGTAACTCATGGGCTCCGTGCATGGTAGAAAAACAAGTGTGAAATACAGGAGAGGCTTTGTGAGTCAGTTTCCCACTGCATTTCCTTTAGCACCACACTTCAGAGATGAGAGCACTTGCAAGGTAGATGTGTATTGTAGACAAGTGAGATATTTCTGATTATTCATTTTAGCACTTTGCTTGTGTCTGTAAAAATTCAGCTTTTAGTAGTTTATAGTTTTAGATATGATCAGTCAAGGGGAAAAACTCTTGGCTGGTATGTATTGAACCACATTTTGTTTTCCAATGCCTTGTTGGAACTTTCGTGCAGGATGGAAGGAAGTGTAGGTCAGTTTGTTGAAGTTAGCACAAGAAGAGCAGGGAACGTTCTGTATTTGTTGCTTTTCTTAGGCTGCCCTCAGAGGTAGATTATTCCAGGGTGGTGGTTTGTTGGCACTGAGACACTCAGAGTAAGCAAAAACGATGCCTTTTTATTTGAATGGTGTGTTAGACTGCAAGGTAAGGTAAAGGTCGCTTCACAGTGCAAATATGTTAATACATACTGCCTTTAAAGTTATAAAACAATCTAAATATACAACATGAAAAACCCTACAGATTGCATGTAGGGCAAATGTATCAAAAACAACCATGGTGGCTTAAGCAGTGTACGGTAGTTTAGCAACCATTTGAGCTACGTGCTTTTCTAATGGATTTGGAGAGATTTTTCTGTACCCTTGGGGTAAATTCAGATTTGAGATTTATATAGAGCAGGATAAAAGCCTCTTCATTCCCCAGATCCGTTCAGAAACTAATTTTTGTGTGTGTGCCAAGACGTGATGACACAAATGTACATATCCATTGTTTCTGTAAGTGGGAGAAGCAACCTGGGGAAGGTGGAAAAGGGAACAGGAATGAGACTTAGGTTCCAAGGAGTTTCTGTGAGCCATCGGTTCGAGTCCTACCTTCCAGAGCAGGAGAAAACAAGCTTGCTCCATCTTCCATGTGACAGCCCTTGAGATATTTGAAGCACTGATGTGCTGGCCAGTGTGCGCGATTGAAATCAACCCCTTGCTATTCTGTGTTTGAATGGACACATTTTGTGACCTCTGACATGCTAACTTTTTGATGAACATTAATCATTAATTTATGTATTTAAATAATTTCTAAGCCACTTCACTGCTACTTGAATTTTTGGGAAAAAATGCTGTAGAAATTATACAATCATTTAAAACTAATTTGTTATACTTGGTTCAAAAATGTTGCTTTAAAATGCCTCTCTTTCTCCCCCCAGACAGATCTTGATTATGTAAATGGCGTTGTAGCAAGCCTAGAAAAGGAGTAAGTTTATTTCATTGTTTATCCATTGTTTATTTCAGTTTTTTTAGTAATAGTTTTCTTCATATGCATGGGTTGCATACTGTGGTAAATTGCATGGAGCAATTAGATGGTCTCAACTTGCAAAACAGCAAATGGGATTAAAAGGTTCAGTCTGTCATAAACGGATTATGTTGGAATGAAATAAATGGATTGCAAAGCACCTATGCTAAAGCTGCTATGCTAGCGCTGAAGTATAGAAGCAGCTATGTGCATACTTAAGAAGTTAATGCATATTGTGGTTTTAAATAATAGATTATGAGAATTAAGGCCAGACCATAAAGCAATTTCTGCTTTTGTAGAAGACCCGGCTGCCAGTTCTTGCTAGTTGTAGCTGCTTGTGCGTTGTTGGATTCTATCCCAGTGGGATTTTCAAGGGACATAGGGAGGTTTTGTGGAAGGGAGAGATCACGCAGAAGTCACCTCACAGCCTTTGGACCCCAACCTGTACATATCACTTTATATATGAATCTACATTAGTGGTTAAGCCAGGCATAGGCAAACCCAGCCTTCCAGATGTTTTGGGACTACAACTCCCATCATCCCTAGCTAACAGGACCAGTGGTCAGGGATGATGGGAGTTGTAGTCCCAAAACTTCTGGAGGGCCAAGTTTGCCTATGCCTGGGTTAAGCTGATATTAACTTGGCCACAATATGATTAGGCTGATACTAATTCGCCCAGTGCTACTGGGTGAGCACTGTGACTGTACAGAAATTTGAACCAACCCAGCTCCAACATTTGATCACCACATTGGGTTTCTGGATTGTAGCGTTCCCTAGAATAGTATATAACGACAAATTTGAACTTTCTGAATACAGGTTTTCTAAAGAAATCAGTTCTGGCTTGGTGGAAGTAATAGCTCCACCTGCATCCTACTATCCTGACTTGACAAACCTAAAAGAGACGTTTGGAGACTCAAAAGAAAGAGTCAGGTAAGAATTTCTCAGGGTACTAGGGAATAATAATAACTTCATTCATCGTAGATTGTAGAGTGCATTGAAAATTCAGGACATGGAAATTTCATAAATGGAAACTGCCATGTTCCCCCACCCCCTAGTATTAATAGTAACTGGGGTGAAATACTCAGATTGCTACCATAGGGGAGAAACCTAATCTCTCTGCACCATGCTATTCTCCTGGTTTTGAAATTCCCTCTCCATGATGTTCACCCTACAGGGCAAAACATATAGGTACTTGAAATCTTGTTGCTTCTTTGTGGGACTGCTTGGTAAGATGGCTTGGAACAGGCCACAGCTGGACAGCAGTGGTAAGATGGCTTGGAACAGGCCACAGCTGGACAGCAGCTGGCTTGGTGGGAGAATCCTGCAATGAAACAACTGAAGGGCAGACTACATTGCTTCTGGCAGGTCAGCTCCCCAAATGGTGCCTCCAGAGAGGACTTCAGGGTTCACCACCATGATAGGAATGCTACCTCCTGAAACCTTGTATATGCCTTCATTGCTTACTGAGATGCTTAGTTTAGAAAACTAACTGTTATTTAATTTCAGATGGCGGACAAAGCAGAATCTGGATTATTGTTTCCTTATGATGTATGCACAGAAAAAGGGTGTTTACTACATTCAGGTAAATTGTTGCTGTTGTTTTACTTTGAATGGTGAAAACTAATATCCAAGACATGTCCTGTGCTCTTGTAATCAGCATAAGAACAGTTATTTAGTTGAATTGCAGTGTTGGCATAGTATATGGGAATTGTTTATAAGTGTTTTATAGATAGACCAAACAAACAAACAAAAATCCAAGCCAACTAAGGGTGATGGGTACGTAAATCATAACTTTTTAGGAAAATAGAGCTAAAACAAGTAAGGTGATTTGTAGTTGTGTTTTCCCTTTAAATGTTTTAATTTAAAATATAAAATGCCTTAGTTAAATATTGTTGGGGTTTTTTTTATTGTTAAAAAATGATGCTAAGATTCTTTCCAGATTTAGCTGCTTGAGCAAGCCTGCGTTTATTACTTTAGAAACAGCTGTAATTGCCAAGGTGATGCTTTGCAAATATGGTTTAGTTCGTCACATATGGCTGCAATAGGACCAAGATTGATATGCACATGCTTAGTTTCACACACTGTCTAAGTAGCTGACTCTAATTCAGTGAATCTAATTTGCTCCTGTAAAATTGAGCAGCTGCGTCATTTCTTGCCTGAATAGGATTTACAGTAAGAGCAAAAGCCTGTAATAACTACAGAGCTGCACAAATGTTTTTTTCCAGTTCTGCCTTCGATCCTACATCATCAAAGTAAACTTGGAAATAACACATTTTATCCTTTAAGTGATTCTCCTGCAGTTCCTTGCCCCCACATAAAGCCAGCCATTCCATATCCTATCTGCACAAAAAAGATGGGATTGCAAAGAGAAATGGATAGAGTTGCTGTCTGACATGATAATTCCTGCACTATTTGGGTTTTTTTTTCTGGTATTCCCTTCTCACATGCACAAGCTTTTTGGAAGTTTATTAGATCCCAGATAACATCCTTATATAACTGTGTCCCTGTACAATGAACAGCTTTTAAAAATCCTATTGTGCAGGGTTGTTTTTGTTTTAAAATATGCTGTCTCTCATAAAAAAACCCTCTCTGTTGATATTGTTCTACCAGTGTTATTCCATGTGATAAATCTAATTGTGTAGGTGGATTTTAAAGCTGTGTGGTCATGCAGTCTCTAGTTTGGCACCATGGAAAGAAATAATATTGGAGGTGTTGTGTTGTTTCCGATTGTGACCCTCTTGTTGACTGAATGCATTTTTAAGCTTTTGGAAGATTCCATTAGTGGAAACGTGGGAGGTGATTTTTGCTGTTTTCCCCTTCAGCTTCCTTTGCACCCCTTGAACTCTACTCCAGAAGTTTGGGGCACCCATGGAACAATATGTTCAGTGGCAGAGGGGGAGTCACAACTGGAGATCGGGGAAATTTGTGTCCATGGTTCTCATGGAAGCCCGCACTGAATCAAATGTTGGATTCAGACCCTTCTCAAATATTTCTGTTTAGATGATGACCAACTTAGGGTCTCTTCAACTCTAAAATTTTATCAGTAATGGGCTTCTCATAAGGCAAGAAGGTTAAACCTCAATGAGAAAAAATAAACTTGTTAGCAATGAGACATGTTCTTGTTGATGGGCAATGTAGTTTTGATCACCAAAAGCATGTTTTTGTTTTCCATTTAATTTCTGAGTTGACAGGACAATCCTGCTCAGAAGTAAGTTGCAATTAATTAGTGAGATTCAGGGTACTTCCAGATAGAGACTGGAATAGTGCAAACAAGTCATTCAGATGTCACAACAGTAGGGTGTGTTTCCCCCCATACTGGATTTTGCTTGGAAAGGGTAGATTCAGATTAAATTTGAAACAAAATATGCACTGGTATTTTGATGCCCATGATGTTCTGGGGATGCTGTCAATTTTTTTTAATTTAAAAAATGCATGCATTAAGGGCAGGCATCTTGCAATATACCCCTTACCGTGTATAGGATTGCATCCTCTCAAAAATGATTGCCCTTTTTATTTATAGTTTGCAGTCCCCTCCCAGTGATTGCAGTTGAGGCAAATAATGAAGTTGTATCTAACAAAGTCATTCTATTAACACCACGACTTCTGCTTCAACAATGTAACTTCTTCTCCTCTCTGTGTTCCCAAGAACATTTTTGGGGGGTGCGTGGGGGAATGTGAGGGAAGAAAAGTTATGTTAATGGAATACATTTGTTGGATGCAGCCCAAGAAGTTCAAATGTACGTTTGAGTTTGAAGTGTGGTTTGCCTAACACACTCTTTTTCACATTTCGTTTCTTCTTTTCTTTTGCTGGTCTTGCTCTTTGGCTCCCTTAGCTTGAGGATGACATTGTTGTCAAGCAGAATTACTTCAGCACAATAAAAAATTTTGCGCTTCAGTTGTCATCCGAAGATTGGATGATTCTTGAATTTTCTCAGCTGGGATTCATTGGTAAGAGAAATTCCTCTTTAGCAGCTTTGAAAGGGGTGGAGGAAGGGGTTTGCAGTAGGGGTGGGCCACCCCGGGTGTCCCCACTGAGGGGGGTGACAAAATGCCGGGCAGCACTCACTGCGAGGCCTGCAGCACGCCTGAGCCACGTGTCTCTCCTGGGGGTGACGCAGTGGCTTGGGCGCCAGCAGGCTCTGCGCTGCCAAAACGGTCTGCCTGTCGCCTCCCCCTCAGCTGTAGGGTGGCTGAGTGGGAGGAGACAGGCAGACTCCTCAGAGACACCGCGGAGTGTCCTGCCCCAGCTCGCCCTGCCCCGTGGGCAGCTGGCCCCGCCCCTGGGCGCAGGGCATGCGCGCCGCCCCAGGTGCCTGATCGGCTTGCTCCGCCGCTGGGCAAGTGCAGGGGAGGGTGGAGAGAAGAAGAGAAATCCAGCACTCTGGCAGAGAATCCACAAAAATGTCCCAACTTTTAAAATATGGAAATACAGTGAGCTTTTAATTTTGTGATTTTCCCAGTATAATTCCACACATTCAGTTGCATGCTGATTGTTGTGACAGAATCCAGCTGCTGAAAGTTAGAATAATTCTATAGCAGTGGCTGCCATCTCAGAACATGACAAATTTCTATATGGGCTCCAGTAATTTAAACTATTTCCCATGGAAGTTAGGCTCAATGAAGAGCTGCTCTCATTTTAGAGGTTTCTACAGCTTTCCTGCCTCTATCAAAGCCAGTGACTTCAAAATTTTCACTTAGAAACCTTTCCTTTTCAATATGGTATTCACTTGACTGAAGAGGGCAGATTCCTCTGCTCTCATTGCGATGCTCCTACCTTTGAAGTGAAGAGGGCAGTGCTTGTGGACAGAGAAGCTTAATCTGCTGTCTTATGGCTCCTGTACATGCATAATGTCTATTAATCAGATTGCATGAGGAACCTGAAACATTAGAGCTATAGATCTACCACAAAAGGGTGGGGTGTAATTTTCAGTGCAGATTATGCGAGACCAATTTTTCGGAATTGTAATTTTTTGAAAGAAGCATTGTTGAAGGCATGAAATGGGTGGGGAGAAACATAGCACATGTTCATTTTTTGTTAAATATCCTATAAACCAAGGAATATCTGGGTAACTTTCTCCCAAGATTCTCTGTCTCTGCAGACCTTCTGCCCCAGATTCTTTGAGTGCCATCTTTTCTTTTACTAGTTTGCGTTAAAATTCTTTAAAAAAAGCAACCCACCAAATCTTCAGAGGAAAGGGTTTTTTGAGCACCAGATATTTATATATAATTTATAGCCTGCTTCTGGAATTTCTATTACCTTTAGTCACACTAGCTAAAATGGCTCTTTGGGGGTGGCAGGCTGAATTTGCATTTACAAAGCCCTGGACAGCTGCTGATATAACTTCATTTTATTTACAGGTAAAATGTTTCAGTCTCCAGATATTACACTCATTGTAGAGTTCATATTTATGTTTTATAAAGAGAAACCTATTGACTGGCTCTTGGATCACATTCTTTGGGTGAAAGTTTGCAACCCCGAGAAAGATGCAGTAAGTTTTGAGTGTTAAGTATTTCATATAAATACTGTCTTATGTGAATGGCCTGGTTTGCATGTAATGCAAAGCCAAACCACGACTTAGTGTGAATGAGCAAATGGAGAGAAGATTGTGGCTGTTTTGGTTCCACCACTGCACTGCTGAACAAAGCCATGGCTTGGCTTAGTGCAAGGGTGAGGAACCTGTGGCCCTCCAGATGTTGCTGGACTACAACTCTAATCATCCCTGACCATTGACCATGCTGATGGGGGCTGATAGGTATGAAGAGTTCAGCAACATCTGGAAGGGCACAGGTTCTCCATCACTGGCTTAGGATGTCATCTGAACCTGGGCTGATGGTTTAGCTCTCTCCAGACAAACCACCAGTTCTAGACAATAGGAGAAACCTTGATTGCAACTCATGCTTCATCTGGAAGGAGCTAAGCCATGGCCATGGGTTTGGATGACATGCCAACCTAAACCATGACTTATTTCAGCACAGTGCAGCAGTGGATTGACCAGGGAGGAGCAGAACAGCCATGATTTCTTCTCCAGGAGCCTTCAAGTGTGCTTGTTCACACTAAGCCATGCTTTAGCTTAGCATTACATGTGAACAAGAACAATGTAAGAAGTCACTTTATTATGGATATCTTTGTGAAATAAGGGTGCTGCCATCTGGAAGCACCATAAGAGGAAGGGAAGTGGCGTCTCTTTTCTTCTTTCACACATTACAGTACTGCATAGGGAAACAGAAGCATTTACTATTCTGTGAAATCTGTGGGAAGCTCTGATTTGGCAACCATTATCATACGGGGGAAATGGTTGTCTTAATGAAAAAATGAAATATAAACATAATGGGCCGCTACAAAAGTAGTGGCCAACAACCATTTTCTAATTTCTTCAGACTGGTGAGGATGTAAAATGCTTATTTGAAAAGGTGCGAGCAGAAGTTAAAGCCTTTTGTTTGTAGGGGAGCTAAAATCTCTAAAAGGTGTATTTTATTATGGCCTCCCAAGAAACCTGAGCACTTGACTACGTTAAAAACAAAGTTCCACGTCTCAGACTGTGCCTGTGCAGATGGCATAACTGCTAAAATTAGCAGAAGAGTTGCACAGAATTACTCATCACCATGGTTCTTGTAATAGTCTGTAATTATGGTGGCCTGCCGTCTGGGTGTTGTGATTCCTTTGGCATTGACACTGATCTGTTATACTGAGCTACAGATGTGAATCATTCTGGGTGCAGCCTTCTTGGTTTCTTCCACACCGTAAAACCCACTTTGGTCTACTGAGTGCTATTGATAAATTCCTGCTTTCTGTTGAAGTTGGGTTGCTATGAGAGGGGGTTGATGGACTGCCTTCCTTGATAGTTAACATTTCATCCCTTGGCAACAGGGTCTTTGATCTTTATGGGGGCAGGTTGTGCTGTTCTTTTTGTGACAGTAAGGTTTTCTTTTCTCCTTGAATGAAAGGCAAGGCATCAAACAAAACTACGGGGCTATGGAAGGCCAGCATCAAGAATGCTGCACAATATTTTGGCTCACTTATTTTTAAGTCATCTTGCATAAGGATAGCGTTTAACTTGTTCTGCGTTACTAAAGTCTTCCCCCACACCCCAACTTTTCCTTTCAGAAACATTGCGATAGACAAAAATCAAATCTCAGAATACGCTTCAGGCCTTCACTTTTCCAGCATGTGGGGCTGCACTCCTCCCTAGCAGGAAAGATACAGAAACTTACAGTGAGTACTTTATGCTTCCTTTCCTTTACTTGGAAGACCAGGTTTTGCAACTTGCATACTAAGCAATCTTCTGGGTAATGTTGGAAATTACATCTGTCTCTGGCTACTGCAAGGCCCCACGGTTGACGATCAAATATGATAAAGCAAAAGTGCCACTGGTTGTGATGGGTCTACTCCTTTTTCTCCTATTCTTGTGACCCCCATCTTCACCAGAGGTTCCCCCCCACCCTCCAGAGTAGATTTTGGGATACATGAAGGCTAAAGAGGGATGGAGGAGCAATAGTTTCATTGTGTAATATTGTCAGTGAGGGAGAGGATATCACCCCTTGTTTGCTACAGGGTAGAGGGAAAATCTTGTTCTTCTCATCTCTAATAAAAGCTGTTATGTTCACTTTCTCTCTCTTTTTAAGTAAACTTTCTTAAAATTGTAAACTTGTTGATTAATGTTAATTGACTTTGAATTTTCATTTAACTGCAAAATAAGCCAGTAGCAGGGAGAAAATATATTATGGCTGATGGCCAGCTTGACAACAGAGTGAGGATCAATAATAACTGCAGAAAAATCAGAAAAGGAAAACAGGAGACTGAACAATAGACTCCCAACGTGTGCTGAGAAAAATTTCCTGCCAAGGGAAATGTTTAATGCCTCTTGATAAAAGCTGCTTCAGGCAGGTTTTTTTGCTACAGCTCACTGAAGCAGAGTCTGTTTTGTATCTGACCTCTTCTTCGGTTCCTAGCTTAATGAATCTTAACGTCTTTTTAGGATAAAGACTTCCTGAAACCATTATTGCATAAAATTCATGTCAATCCACCTGCAGAGGTTTCTACAACTTTGAAGGTCTATCAGGGTCATGCTCTTGAAAAAGCCTACATGGGTGAAGATTTCTTTTGGGCTGTTACACCAGTTGCTGGAGATTATATCCTCTTTAAATTTGACAAGCCTGTCAATGTGGAAAGGTAAGTGCTTCCATGACAAAACGAAGCTTCTGCTGAACGGTGTCTTGAAATGAGGTTGGAATTACAACAAATCGACTAGCTTTATAAACAATTGTTCATGGCATCCAATAGAATGATTAGTTTGCTTGTTGGACTTTTTTTGTCAAATGTTTGGTATTTTAGACAAAACAAAGCCACACCGGTTGTTTAGAATTAAAATAGCCCAGTTGTTATTTGTGCCATTTTGGAATGCAGATTGCAAATTTGGCTCCATGCAATGTCACTTTTCTTCTTGCAAAGAAAAACTTGTGCAGGAAACCATTTTGTACTATTGGGTTAGGATAGAAGTGTACTGTTAACAGATTTTAAGTTCTATTAAGTTCTAAGTGTATTTAGCACTCAGCTTTAATGTTTTCATGCACACATCCCTAGGGAATTCTTTCCAGTTTCCGTTGCTTAGACATGCTTATTAATCCTGTCATGAGGTTGGAAATGAATTTTGCAGAAGAGCTTCATGGTAATTTAAATTAAATGCTGGTGACTAAGCAGAAGGGTATATCTTGGAGGTTAAATGATCAGCTGGGTTATCAAAATTTCACATTGGAATAGGTCCTTAGGAATCTGACAGATGAAGAGTCATCCTTGTTTTAACATCACTGACCCTGAACTTGTTCTCAAAATATTACAGCTGTGGGTTAAGAAGCAACTACTTGCTGATTTCTGATTCATCCACTACAGATATTGCTGGCAGAGCTTACTTGAAAAAAGTTGAATTGTGGGTGCCCCACCAAGGGGAATTTTATAATTGCCAAATTTTGTGTTTTGTGTAAACATCACAAGATGTTTCTATGGACAATTTGTAACCCAATGACCTGTCGCAACTTGCACTCCACCTCCACCTCACTTTTTAAAACAGTAAAATTGATTTATCTTTTGAAAGGTACTAATTATATCATGCTTCTTCATGATCATTTTGCAATACCTTGGGCACAGATTTGGGGTGTCTCCCGCACCACTTCAATTCAAAAAACAACCCAGGGGCTGTAAGTGGTCTGCAAAATTAGTTTATAATGCTATAAACTAATTTGGGGTAGTTAAGTGCGCATGGGCTGCTGTTAATCTGGAAGGATGAGAAACAAGACAAAGTTAAGTTTTGCTGTCAGCATGGCAAAATAGATGTAAGTTGTAAGATCAACTAGCTTTACCAACACCCCCAAACTGAATGTTATCTTTTTGAAAATGTAAAGTTGTAATGTCACTCTGACATCCATATTAGATAATAGGCAAGGTTATTTTCAGTTGCAATTTACTGATAAGAAGATAAATTTTTATTTGTCTTTCTTTGATCTCTACTGCAGAGAGAACATAGCAAAATGGTGTTCAGAACACTAAATATTACATTTTTCAAATCCTACATCAAATTGCTTCAATAATTACTGATTTTAAAAATTAACAATGAGAGGCATAGCACAGATTCAATAATTTTCTCTCCTGGTTTCAACAAAAGGGAAACATTATTTCAAATAAAGGAAGATCAGTTTCATATTCTGTTTGAACAACTGGGTTAGAAACCACAGATTTCATTTTTACATAACCATTAAAAACTCAGTCATAGATGTCTGTCTCCGGCAGATTGTTACTGATTTGTTTCATGTTGACAAGGAAACTATTAGCTGAAATGCTGAAAAATAAGCTCATTTTTTAACAGCTGCCATCTTGAAATAGGAATATTTGTAACACAAGATGCTCCTTAAAATAGGAGATGTTATGTCCTATTGTATATTTTACAAAACTGTCTTGATAACGTTAATGTGTGCAGCAATCAGTTTTGCCGAGGCAAATTTTTATTAGGACCATGGAACCGTTTCATATGTAAATGTGTCTCATATGTTGTAAGGAATGTTACCTGAACTCTTAAAGGTTTTACTGACATTTCTGTGGAGGTTCAAATGGTTGAAAGCGGTGGCTAAGGACCTTCTTCGCCTTGATTTTCCTCATGCAACAGTAAAGTTTGTCATGGTGTCGTGGGCAAAAATAGCATTTCCATTCAAGTTAAGTCTTCTGTTTCATTCAACTCACAGGGGCTTTTTCTACACTGAAGAGATCTTGCCGCATGGATTCAAAGATATGTACAATATAATGATGTAGCTGCTTCCCTTAACTTAAAGTTCAAAACAGTTCTGAAGTAATATTTTGTGTGAAGATTGCTTACAGTATATTAAACAAGGCAGCAAGTGACAGATTTACAACAACATGTTGTTGTGTATCCTGATGCCAATTAATCTGTGCTTGTGTTCTCATCATCCGTGTGTAGGAATTGAGTCAGCTTTAATTCATCTCTTTTGGACTATTTATATATGTAATTGTATTCAGCCATTCAGGTTTCAGATGAATTTCTATCTACATCTATTTTTTGGCCATCTGCTTGGTAAATACTACTTTACAACTGCTTTGAATTTTAAGATACGGGAAGCAGTTGCATTTAAGTAGATGAAAAGTACTGTAATTTGAAGCTGTGGAACGGAGTATTTCTTTGAAATAGAAGCTGCTTATGTAAAATGAATAAAATTAGAAGAATTAACTTTGTATGGAGATGTTTCCTGATAAGACACAAACGGAATAATCCTATGACTATTTACCTGGAAGTTAACATGTATAAATTGACACTTTCTCTCAGATAAGTGTGCATAAGATTGCAGGAACTTCATTTCACTATTGGTCAAATGAATGGTTACCGGGGGGGGGGGGGCAAGGAACAGAATTGCTTACATACATTGGACTTTACTTTCTGCTATCATGCTGTAATGTGTAAGGATTTATAACTGTATAGGCAGTCTTCTTTTTTACAGCCTGCAAATAACAGAAATAAGTGAAAGTGATTTATATTTAGGGGTTCTTTTGGTCAGCTTTTCTCATGATTTACTTGAAATCTGCCCAAACAATTGTGCCCTTTGGATTGCCTGCCCAGAGTCCTCCTGTTGCTGTAGCTTGTTGGGCTCTTCCCAAAGCATCACCCCCCCCCATGTTCCTGCCTAGGACCTCACACTTCCCTCTAGATAGGATGTCTAGTTTGCTTTTAAGTCAAGTAGCTCGTCCTTTCCCCTTTGAGGAAATATTCACAATTTTCATGTCACTGTCTGTGCATGCCAAAATAGCACTCCTGACAAAAGATCTAGATTTGTTTAAAGCAGGGGTAGCTCACCTGTGGCTTACAGGTGTTGTTGGACCAACTCCTATCCGTATCTATGCTGGCTGGACTAATGGGAGTTGATAGTCTTAACAACAAATTCAGGGGGCAAGGTTACCCATTCATGGTTTGAAATTACTGAATTGATTTGGGGGTTGTAATATAAACATACTTCTTATTTAAACATCCAGTGGTATGTCGGGTTAAGAACTTAATTAGTTCTGGAGGTCCATTCTTAACCTGAAACTGTTCTTAACCTGAGGTACCACTTTAACTAATGGGGCCTCCCGCTGCGCGATTTCTGTTCTCATCCTGAAGCAAAGTTCTTAACCCAAGGTACTATTTCTGGGTTAGTGAAGTCTGTAACCTGAAGCGTCTGTAACCTGAAGCGCCTGTAATCCGAGGTACCACTGTAGTTGAATTCCTTCTAGGCATCCTTACACCGATAGCGGTTAAGAACATACAAATCTCATTTGACAATTTTAGTCCATTATGATTCCTTTGACAGCTGTGTACAAGCACCAGGGGTAGTATTCAACTATCATATATCATCAGTGCAAGGATTTCTGCCTTGGTAATGAGACTTCCCCCGTCCTTCTCCTGGATGCACTCCAGCTATCCCCAAATCTGCTTGAGAGTGTTGGAGGAACCCCTAGAACAGATTGAGGGAGCATGTAGGGGGAGGAGAGGTGGAAAACCTTCCATTGCACAAGCAGAAATACTTGCACCGATGGAGCATTTAGTTAGCGCCATGTTGGATACAACACAATGTTATAATCTTTCAACGTGCTTTCGTTAAATCTTTTGGGTGTCACTAGCAGCAGTCTTTTCCATACTTACCTCGGAGTAAACCCCTTTGAACACATTAACTTCTAAGTAAACAGGATTTTGCAGGGTTTCGGTCTTTTAGGTGGCCTTTATATGTTTCCATACTTCTCATTAGCCATGACTGATCATCTTGGGCTTCTTAATCTTCGCATTTATAGATTCCTGTTCCATAGCGGCAACCCAGAACATCCAGGAGATATATTCGTCAACACAACAGTGGAAGTGTTGCCTTTTAAGGTATGAAGACAGAGAAGTCTGTTCCCCCCCGCTCCTTTGTATTTATCTTAAGGGTAAAAATGAGTATCTTTCATATATGACACTTCTATTGATGTAAGAGAATGTGGGTTTTCTCCCTCCCCAATGTTAGAACTATTAATCCCACCAAATCTTACCTCAAAAAACTGGAATAATAATAATAATATTTTATTTATACCCCGCCCTTCCCGGTTCAGAAAACCGGGCTCAGGGAGGCTAACAACAAATTTAAAACACTTAATTGATGCAACAAAAAACAGCATAAAATACAGTAAAAACGTGAATAACAATAAATTCAGAATTCAAAATCAATTTAGGGGGAAATAAGGAATGTATATTTCCAGAAGGCTGAGATTCATGATCTAAGTATTTATTTATTTTTAATAAAAATTTTATTAAATTTTCACAATAAACAGACTTACATAAACAAAAAGGACAGAATCACAAACAATACTACAATACAAAAATACAAAACATAACAAAAAACAAAAATTCCCTCTTTCTTAGTTTATCATTTTCAAATAGCTTATTTTCCCGACTTCCTCATGTCCCCCGTCCTTGTATCCCTTTTAAAAAGTTAATTCAGCAAATTCAAAACCTGTTAATTTGTCTATTTGTTATTCCAATCTTACATTTTGCTTTGTTGCTAGAGCCCCAAAGGTTCATTTCAATGTTCATGATCTAAGTATAACCTAAAAAAATTGCTGGTAAACAAGAGTTGCCACTACCCACTGAATGCAGAATTGTGGGACTTGGTTTAGCATTTATAGAACTTAGCTTGTGAAATTGACTCAGGATGCTTGGGAGGTGATAACAAAGGCCATGCAACAGTTGTGGTACAATTAGGGCTAAGAAGAAAGGGCGACCGTTCTATTAGTAGTGTCCTCTCCTTATGTTCCCCCCTAAATCTGATTGAGGGGTTCTTCCAATTCTCTGGAGCTAGGGTTGCCATAGCTTGCAGAGCAAAAAAGGGGACAGCCCGAGCCGCTGCCAGCCTGAGCTGGGGAAAGAGGTGTGCACGCTTGGGCTGGCAGCAACCATGGCATGCAGAGCAGCCTGCGCCACCCCCCAAATAAAAACAACTCCCCGCAAACCCATACATTTGCTTTAAGATGTAAAAATCCCCCCGGATGGGCATGTTGGCCCCCAAAAGAGGACATGTCTGGGATTTCCTAGATGTATGGCAACCCTATTTGGAGCAGAGTTGGGGGCATGCAGTGAACAGAAAGAGAATGGAAGTTCCATTGTGCATCCAGACACTGACCAAAGGAAGGAACATAGTAAGTAGCATAGGTGCCTGGTTTAAAAATATGAAGAGACCTAAATTACCTTCTGACTTGCTATTATGATACCGTCATTGAGGGGACAGGGCAGGAGATAAGGACCTGCTATTTGGGCTCAGCATGTCTCCTTCTGGCATAACTGGGTCTAGGAGCCCCCTTGCCTGGGGTTGCCATTGACATTAAGTGCAAGGCAATATAAGGCAAGCAGGATTATGATGGGAGAGAACATTTGTGTGTAGCAACCTGCTCTACAGCTTTTGGGCTGTGCATTTCATAATGTGTTCTACAGTATGCTTAGCTATACCTCACAAAGTCAATTATAGTTCACTTGCAGAATGCTGCTCCCTTTGCATCTGCACAAAAAGTAAAATTTCCTTTCTTTCTCTTTTTTAATGACTCTGTTTGGGGGACTTCTAATCATGATTTGCGTACAGAACAAAGGGACCCATTTCCTGCTGTAATATAGAGTTATTGACTGATCAGCTTATTTCTGTGACATCTTTACATGTTCAGTCATATGTGCTTTTCTGCCCTTGTTCTCAATGAATTGTTTTTTTTAAAAAAAATCATGAAAAATTGGCACTTAAATTGTATACATTTTGAGGCATATTTCCCATAAATGTGTGTTGTGTACGTTTAAGTCCTAAAATATGCTTCTGTATGCTTTTCTATGCATTCTCCCCTAGAATATTCAGAGTAGAATTCAACATTGTGTTATGAGAAAACATTTCATCTGTGTAAGCATTGCAGCTTGCCAGACAGAATACCCTCCTCTCCTTCGCCTTCATGCTGTACTGAGGGTTCTCCTGACTCCCTGCCAAGCCAATTTCAGACTGTGGGGGAAACCCCATTGTGCAGGGCTGCTTCCACTGACCAGGCTTGTTAAGTGAATCCTGCCCTCATTTCCCCCATAAAATAAGCATTTTTACATGCAGTTTTTAATCTGAATGTCATTGCAAAATCCAGAGAAGTGTGTTTGAGCCTTAGATTGTTGTCCCATCGGTGAATGAGGCCAGAAACTGTGAAATTGGGTTGGTTCATTTTTTAAAATGCAGACCAAAATTCTTCTCTATCCCTTATGTATCACTACATTGGCATATAACTAATACTTCAATTGTTTTTATCTCGCTTTTCAGAGTGAAGAGTTGGTATTAAGCAAAGAAACCAAAGAGAAACGATTGGATGATGGGTATTTCAGAATAGGTAACACTGTGTAAAAGAAAGAAAAAAGAACTGTTTTACAAAAATAATCATCAACAAAACTGTTTTGTAACTGAGGTCCCATCTGCATTATACATTTAAAGCAGTTCCATACCACTTTCAACAGTCATGGCTTTCCCCAAAGAATTGTGGAAACTGTTAGTTGTTAGAAGACTTCTGTTCCCCTCACAGAACTACAGTTCTCAAGTGTTCCCTAGGAATAGAGATTGGTCATAACACCACTCCGGGAATTGTAGCTCAACACCTGTAACAAGCTACAATTCCCAAAATTCTTTGGGGGAAGCTATCACTGTTTAAAGTGGTATAGTACAGATGGGACCTAAGGCCTAAGGTCTTATGGCCTGGTCCTATCTACCAAAGCCCCACAGAAGTTTGGGTGATGGCAGCAGAAGCCAGACTCAGATCAGATAGTTGAGCAGTGGTTCACTTTTTGGTGTTACCAAGTGCAGGAGACGGTACCATGTAGCATCCAGCATCTGTAAGGCATGAAGGAAATTCTTGATTGTCCTCCTATATTGTTAAAATAAACTCTGGATCGCTAAAGTAACATATCATAGCACCAGTTCTATATTTTTACAGGCTGACTATGATGCTGCTTTTAGTTGAAACAGAGATAATTTATGATATGAACAGAATAATAAGATGATAGCAACCCTTTATCTAGAAGTTTCAGTTGAGAGCTGTGATTTTAAAAATATGTAAGCAGGGGTATTTATTTATTTTGCACGCAAATCTCAGTCCCAAATAAAGAATATATTT
Source organism: Podarcis muralis (assembly GCF_964188315.1). Taxonomy (NCBI): domain Eukaryota; kingdom Metazoa; phylum Chordata; class Lepidosauria; order Squamata; family Lacertidae; genus Podarcis; species Podarcis muralis. The sequence goes on along the minus strand of NC_135658.1, from coordinate 74,840,487 downwards.
GGATGAATGTTGAAAGTGATATATAGGGTTTGGGGGTGTTGTTTTACAATGTGATTTATGAGCCATTGAAGCACTGTTCAAACTGAGGCACAAAAATCCTGTTTTTGTCAAAAAGTAGATCTCTGACTGCTTCCACAAACTCTACCTTTTCCTGTGTTGCCTTGGGGACTGCCGCAGTTGTGAACCCATTGCAAAACTAAATACAGTAGACTTACATGTAAGATGTTCTTTTGTGATGGCTTGTATTGGTTGAACATTTTCATTTAGAATGCCTTTTTGCTTTCTGAAGGCAAATTTGAAAATGGAATGGCAGAGGGAACAGTTGATCCCAGTCTAAATCCAATTGCAGCTGTCCGGCTTCTAGTAATACAGAACTCATCTGTCTGGGCAATTCTAAATGAGGTAAGATTTCAACAGAAATGCCTTGTATGACCAGAAAACCAACCTTCAAACCACTTCAGGTTTAAGTCTCTCTTTAAAATAAGTGTTTGTGACATTCCGAGTCTGTGACATTCCGAGTCTGTGGGATAATTTGTGACATTCCGAGTCTGTGGGACTATTGTGATAAACCTCTCAATGCTGGCATTTTGCAGACAGATTTTAGTCAATTGATGTGGCTTCCAGACACAAGTGATACACACTGCGGTTGTGTGAAATGCTGATGCCACAAGCTGACATCTCTCTCTCTCTCTCTCTCTCTCTCTCTCTCTCTCTCTCTGTGTGTGTGTGTGTGTGTGTGTGTTTGCATGCTGCTTTGATAACACATGGGCACTTGCCTTGCTGAAGCACCCTATGACGGGGTCAGCAAACTTTTTCAGCAGGGGGCTGGTCCACTGTCACTCAGACCTTGTGGGAGGCCGGACTATATTTTTTTGGGGTGGGGGAATGAATGAATTCCCATGCCCCACAAATAACCCAGAGATGCGTTTTAAATAAAAGCACACATTCTACTCATGTAAAAACACGCTGATTCCCGGACCGTCCGCTGGCCGGATTTAGAAGGTGATTTGGCCACATCCGGCCCCCGGGCCTTAGTTTGCCTACCCATGCCCTATGACATCCTAGTGCTATTAAGTATTTTTTGAATGTTGGGTTTGAACCAAAAGTGCTCTTCTCTTCATATCCAACCCAGAAGAGGTGTCTGCTAGCAGATGGCAGGGTTTGTGACCCCCCCCTCCCTGCACCACCTCCCATGCTGTTTCAGATAATTCCCAACTCTTAGGAAGTACTTTTGGAAGGGATTCAAAAAACAAACATTTTTCTGTTAGGTGCTGGAAGTTCTGCTCAGCTTCCCTATTATCACATTCAGTTTGAAAAGCGTTTTAGGAGTCTGCTTTGTCAGCTGTATCTCTCTGTGTGGAAAGCAACAGTTTAGATCAGCTGGGATGTTTCACGGTTGTGGGACAAGACTTTGTTATGACAAAGGGCAGTTTCACAATGAAAGATAGACCTCCAGGGTTTCCACAGCAAACCGACTGGTTTATATTTAACATTGAAAAGGCACTCTTGTGTCAAAACACATGCATGCAGTATATGCACACCCAGAAGTCATGTTTAGCCTCTGCTGTCAAATAGCTTGTAGACAATGTGGTTCAGTCACACCGGGGTGGGGTGGGGGTGGGATTACAAGGAACTGTCTTTTGCTGTAATGTGTGGTGGTCTTTTTCATAAACAGGTGTATATTTTACCAGCTGCTTTTCCACTCTGCATTGCAGATTCATATTAAAAAGCTTCCCAACTGATCAATCAAGAGGAACAGAAGAGATCTCCATCTTTTGAAGACTTTTCTACAAAATCCACCCCCCCCAATTGCAGAGTGAAGTCACTGAGCATGCACCTTATTTCCAACTCTGACTTCTCAGTGAAACTACCTCTTGTGAAATCTACTGTAGTTGAGAAGATAAGACTCAGCAAGAAAGATTTATTACAATCTAGAAACTGACCGGTATTATTTATCTGGATCCATGAGTTCCTTCATGACTCTGCTGCCTAAGGATCACAGTATCCTTGATCCAAGTGATAGGGATACGCTACATGGAAGTTGTACATATTTTTACATTCCTCGGAGATGAAAAAAATATAAATACATTTTATGAAGGGGGTACTTTTTGGAGGTCCATTTATTTTGCTAATTCAAGCCCTCTTTTATAGATTATCAGGGATATATATTCAAAAGCATTAGGGGGATTTAATTTATTAAAATGATTTGAAAAGTACATATTTTTATGCAGGTAATATAACTCGATGCAGTTGGTTTTTTTTTTTAAACCGATGATCTTACTTCTTGGGTTAACACTACATTTTGCTTTGGTGATGAAGTGACCATATTTTGTAATATACTGCCATGGTTAGGAGTGTTAAATGGGAGTTTAAAGATGAAGCACTTTTGTACCATACTAAGAACGCAACTTTAAAAAGTTATCCTGCACAAAAGTAAATGTGATTTTGCATAGGACAACTTCCCCTATGGCTTATGCCCAAAATCTAGGAGATGTTGTTCAAAGGCATACTGTAACATGCAAGGACTTTGAATAGCATTACTTTCTAATGCTCACAGTCCACAATATGTAATCGTAGAAAGCATGTTGAGGAGTTTTGTACTTCAGTATGGTGTGTGAATCTGAAGTTTGATTCATCCTCTCCCATTAAAGGGAAATTTTGATAATGGATTATTCCTTTTTAAACCTTTGTACAATCTTCCGAAACACAGCCAATTTATTCATTTGGATAGAAAAGCGCTCTGATGTTTCCGCATTTACCTTTTTGTTTTTGCTTCACATCCCGTTTTGTATGATCTCTGCGCATTCTTATGGAATGACTTAAACTTACCATTTTATTAGGGATAACAGTGGAAATAGGTAGATACACAGTAACCTCAGCTGAGCTTTTTTAAAAATGTGATTTGTCTGTCTTTACTTTCAAGTGTGAAAAGTGATTTTTTTCCCCCTTTAAGAGGGCCCAGCTCCTGCTAAAAGCATTGCACTCCAGCTGACTGAAGCAAGGGACTTCGTGTGATTCTAGATGCTTCTCTTTGGTACTTCAAGGAAAAGAAGAAGAGATCCTTGCTTGGTCAGTAGCCTTGAAGAGAGGCAATTCTAGCACTTTGTGCTCTGCAGCACAGTAAACACGCAATAGTATGTAATAATAGTTTTTAAAGAACTCCCTTAACCCTAGCCAAGATATGAGAAGCTAAGTTGTTGTTGTTTTTTTACCTCAACTGCACGCCTGTCACTCATGCAGGTAAACAGAAGTTTACTTAAGTGGTGGTAGTTTGTTTCATGAGCTGAATCTTAAGATAATTCTGCATCTTGGATGCCAGCTTTGCCAAAAAAGAACTGTCTGCCTTCTCTCAAGGGTGAAAATGATTTGTAAAATTTATGCGAATAGGTGTCTGCGAAAAGGTGTCTGCCCACCTTCCCCCTCATGAGATTTTTTTCTAAAAAGTGTCATAATAATATACATTTTAAAATCAACTTACAAATTGTTCAAGATGTTTCCACAATAGAAGTCCCCCTCCAAAAATATTTTTTTCTTGGTTGAATCTGTCCTATATTTATAGACTAGGTTTGATGAGACTCTTTCCTTCTCCATTTGGCTGGGAAGATAAGTATGCGCTTAAGATTTTATCTTGTTTTACTACTTTGTGTGTTGCCCAAAGAATGACTGTTATTGGGCATCTAATAAAAATAGTTAAAAAATAAAAAAAGAGAGCTTGTGTAGCATAGTGGCCGAGAGCCTATCTTCAAACATTACCTTCCATGAGATCACTGGCTGGCCTTAGGTAAGCCACAATTTCTGTCTTAGCTCCACATCTGAAATACAGGCATAATGAGACTGCAGGGTGGTTCTAAAGATTTATGAGGCAGTTCAAGGCACTTAAAAACCCAAAGTGCTACATAAATGCTAAGTATTTACAATTGTCATTGGGAAAGGTCGAATGCTGTCTGTGGTGCCAAACTTGCATTGAAACCAGGGTTCGCACAACAATTACAGGAGCAAGTATTTATGCATTTTGAACCAGTGCTTGATGATTTGGTAACACCACTGGCCTACTCGAAGGTAGGGGGCGTGTAGGAGAAATTCCAAGTCCGTGGGACAAATTTCAAAGCCAACTTTGTATGTGTTTTGCATGGGGGATAATATGCAGACCTGTATCTCCAATTTGATTTGCTCTGAACAAGCTTTGTAACAGCCCTGGTCTTCCACTTAGCATAGCAAAGCATGGGGGCTACAGCTCCTCGTTAAAGGTTGGCAGTATTGCTCCCAAGCTTGTACGCCTACAAGGTTTGTAAAAATGTGTCAAGAGTTGGGTATGAATTAAGCGGTTGTTTGATCTTTTGCTACAGAGTCCATCAATCAACACCCCCCTTCTAAGTTTATTCCGTTTGTGGCAACTACCCTTCTAATGCCCCTGATTTTTGTCCGCCAAATGATCCTATTATTGCCGAGAAACCAAAGTGTTGTTTTCCTCCTTTTACCTAGCAGTCCAACTGGGCTTACCCGCCCGCTCCCCAGCAAATGCAACCTAATCTTCCACAGTATATTGAACATGTTGATTCTGGGGTGGGTGGGTGGGAGAGAGAACACGAATCAGCCAAAAGCAGGGGGCGTAATACAGAGATCGTGTGGCAAAACCACCACCAAAAGTCTCCCCTTACTCATTGGAAATAAGAAAAGAAAAAAACCCTGCCCTGCAAATGTAAGTTAACTTAATCCAAAATTTCTTTATATCCCTGGCCATTCTACAAAGCCTTTCAAATTCAGTCACATTCCCGGAAGATCAGATTTGTGCGTCACTTGTATTACGGTGTAGCTATTTGCTAAGGTTTTAATATACTATTGTGAATGTTTATAAGCCTTAAAAATAGCTGATTAGGATGACAGCCAGCAGGTTTGATTTCTTGCTTTTATTAGACTTTGCTAGGAATGATTACAATTTTGGTAAGTGAATGATGTCAGTAGTAATTAGTTTACCAAAGGAGAAATGATGCCCCAACTCCTTATTCCCAGTCCGCTGTGTGGTTGCCAATTTCTGTTTCTGTGCTCGTGGAACCTGCAACTTTGGCCCTACAGCCAGCCATGTTTCCATTAACCATTGACAGTACTTGCAGTACAATTTATTTTTTTGAGCTAGGTTTTGGTTTTGTTAATCTTGCTGCTATATTTGAAAACCTAACTGGGTCATGTTAACCGTGCCTTTCATCAATGTTCTATGTGCCACAGCTGCCCATGTAATATTTGAAATAAATATTTTGAAAAAGCGTTATTGAATTCTTAACCTAGTGAAAATAAGGAACTCTGTACAGAACAGCTTTCGGATCGGAGCTTTTTTTGATATACCACTTTACCATTTGGGTTCTCTCTAAACCCTCTTTTTCCAAGACTACTTTAGAAAGGTGCATACCAGGGGTGGGTAACATGTGGCCTGAAGCCCAAATTCTGTCCAACTGCAGGTACAATGGTACCTTGGTACTCAAACAATTTGGCTCCTGAACAAATCGGCTCCCGAACACCACAAACCCGGAATTAAGTGTTCCAGTTTGTGAACATTTTTCGGAAGCCGAACGTCCGACGTGGCTTCCACTTGAGTGCAGCCAATCGGAAGCCACGCTTTGGTTTCTGAACGTTTTGGAAGTTAAATGGAATTCTGGAATGGATTCCGTTCAACTTCCAAGGTACGACTGTACTTTGAAAACTGTTTATTACTTTGCCGTCTACACAGAAGAAAGCCTACTGAATCCAATTGGGTTTACTCCCAGGTAAAGGGATAGAACAGTAGCCAAAGAAAGTACTTCCACTAGCACAAGGAACTACCTCCCTCACTTTCCATGACTGCTTATATATGTTTTCAGGAGAGAGGGGAAGTTCAATTGTGCAAGCAGGAAATTGTTCAGCTAGCAGAAGTACTGTAGGAAACTGTGCTTTGTAATACAAAGCTGTTTACAAATAGCAAAGTCAATGCCTTTTCAATGTTGCACACAGTTGTTCTTAAAAAATATTTATTACAGTAATGTACAACTTTTCCATTAGGAAGGGACTGCAAGAGAATACAGAATCACTATAAGTCTGCAGTTGTAAATACATTTTTTAAAAACCAAAACTTTGTACACACTGATCTACAGTGAAGAATAAGTTATTTACAGTAATTTACAGCAGCATCTCACCTTTGCTGACAGTAGTACAAGAGGCAAGAACAAGCAATCCATTATAAAGGCTGCAGTTTATTTCACTCTGTACGTATAGAAAACACAAAGCATTTTTGTGAAATTCCATCCCATCGCTAATGAAACCACATAGAGCAGGATGAGAAGTGCAAACGGGTAGAGAAGGATGACTGTGTTCTTCAGGAACGGCAAAGCTGAAAGTAGGAGAGAGTTTCAAAAGTGAGAAAGCATGCAATTTTCTGAAGGTGCCAATGGCAAGGAACATCACAATCATCTTAATATTGACAGTCCTCAACAAAAAATTCATGCCTAAAATAACTACTGTTTCTAGTAAACGCATGCCTCTCCCATCCTTTACAGAAAAGAAAAACTTGAATCAGGTGGCTAAGATGTGGCCTTCCCTGATGTCATTGAATTATTAACTCCCAGCATCCCCAGGCAGCATAGGCAGAGGATGAAAAGAGCTGTAGTCCTGCAAGATATAATAAGGCTACCAGATGTCCCCATTGCCCAGGGACAGTCCCTGGATTTGCGAATAAGTCCCCGGACACATTCCATCCCGGGAACGTCCCCAGATTTCCCTGGGAAACGTAGCAGCAGCAGTCTCAGGAGCCCGGAGCAGTTGGCTCTGGCTGGCTTCAGGAGCTGCTCGGAAGTCCCCATATGATGGTGGTGCAGGGGCTCTAAGATGCAGCTTCCGGGCTGCCTCCACCTTCCCTGACCCCTGCAACTAAGCTGTGAAGGGAGGCTTCATGCTGCCTATTGGAGCAGCCTCCCAACTACTACTTGCGTGCAAGCAGGAGAGGGGTGGGGATCTCTCAGCTGTGAAGGGAGGCTTCAAGCTGCCTATCAGCACTTGCGTGCAAGCAGGAATGGTATTGGGGCTGCTCCGATGGGAAAGGAGGCATTGCGCTGCCCGAGCCTCGTTACCACCCAGGCTCATGGAGAAAGGAGATAGAAGCCTCAGAGGAAGGGGAAACATGGTGGTTGAGGTCAAGGCGGTGGCCGCCCCTCTGCCACCACCATTGCTGCAGCATCAACGTCCCAAACGTGTAGTATTTATTTTATTTAAAGTGTCCCCGGATTCATGGAAAAAAATCTGGTAACCTTAAGATATAAGGCACAGCCACATGTCCTCCCGCCATTCTTAAACTTCATCTCTTTGGAATCTGGCTTGTTCATAAATATATAACCCAAAGGATTGCACAACTGGCCCTGTGGCATTTTGACCTTGTTTCTTGAGCAACAGCAACTACACCCCAACCATGCTGCATCACAAATCCATGTTTGAAATTGAATGAAAGTCCAGAATTTCACTGCCTGTTGCCCAACTGATACTGCCAACTCTATCCTAGGCAGCAATAGCAAACTCGCTCTCCCCGTATGGGTTCTGCACCATGCACATGAAAAACAGGGTAGAGAAAGGCAGGTTTGCAGAATGCAAAAAATACTAAAGAAATCCCCTAAGGGGGAAACCCTCCCCCCTCCAAAAAAACACACACACACACACAAAACAAACAAACACAGAAGGCACATTCTCACCCACAGGGACAAAAGCATGCATAGCTGCAAGCCAGTATAGCTTCTGTTAGCTCCACATTTGCAAGCGCAGTACTTTCACAAAGGGATGTAGAGTAATGTGGCAGGTCAGTTAAAGCCACTACATATTACACAGCATTTCAAGTAACGATGCTGTGCAAAGCTTGTAGAGTTGCTGTCAGAGTGAGCCCTCCCCTGATGCTTATCATAAAGTTTACTCATAGTGAAACAGGGATTTAGCAAAAAAGGACTGGGAAGAAGGCACTATTCTTGTTGCTAACTAGGTTGCAAAGGTTTTGATACTTACCACTGTACCCTAGAAATGTCACGTAGATGTAATAACCAATTGCAGTCAGCCAGAAAGTATTCCCAACGAAATAGCCAATAAATGAATTCAATAAAATTACGTCTGCAAGAGAGAAAATGGAAGTTTCTTAACCTAGTGAACTTCTGCTCACTGAAGGTCCCAAAAAGGGTGCTGTGTACCATTGGGGTGTTGCCTCCAGCAGGATACAGAAACAGGCTGGAGCTCACTGTGGAAATGCTGCTATGGCACACTTTAGAGAAGGTCCAGCTGCTGGCCAAGTCCTTTGACAGGCTAACCTTGCCTGAAGCCACCTCCAAACTCACATAAGCAGGGCCTAAGCATTTGCCTGCCCTCAAGAGGAGGCAACTGAACACACCAAGGGTCAGGTCAAAGAGCAACTGCTTCAGCAGAAACACCATGTGGCCGTCTCCCCACTCCTCCCAGACCAGCACTGAGCATGGCTGTGAGGGAACCCAATCCGGAAGACTCCTCAGGGGAAAAAAAAAGTCTGGTTGTGGTACTAAACCGTGACATGAAGTAATGCCAGGTTTGCAAACTCTCACTGTCAAAAAAGAAGGGGCAGAAAAACAACCAGCCACCACCAACTGCCACCAGGCTAGACTGAAGCAGCTCTGAGAGACGGCTTTCCCACTGAGTTGGTAGGGAGCAGCCTCTGAGTAGAGCCCCCCCCCAACTCAGCTTGTGAATACCACCCCCCACTAGGCCAGGAAACAGGGGAAGGAAAGGGAGGGAGAAAACAGAAATGGGGAAAAAAATACCTCTCTTAAAAAGAAACAAGAGGCAGCAACTGGTCAGGAACAGCCCAGCCCATGGACAACCTCTTGGTCTCGAAGGTAGGGAGTGCCTCCTCCAGAAGAAGAAAATTGCAAGATTTTGCCTCTCTGATCCTGCAGGATCCACCATTGCTATAGGGTGTGGTGCCCCCCAGGATCCTCCAGGTGAATTACAGTGTCAGCACAAAGCAAGAGAAGGCAAAAAATGCTTCAAGTCAGGAAAGGGAAGGTTTACTTACAATGGATGAAGAACAGCTGTATGAAATGTAAGATGACGAGAAGTGGATAAAAAGCATTCAGATGAACATCAAAGGCATATCCCCACTCTACATCACAGTCTCTGTTCGGGTGCTTTGTCAAGTACTTATTGGAGATAAACCTTGAGGGGGGGGGAGAGAGAATTTGGAACAGACATGTTAAAAAATAGTATGCAAACTTTGACAGTTTCAACTTTTTGGCAAAATTGCAGCCTAGAAAAATTAATCCTTGTTATTTTCCATTTGTCATATTCTGAAGAACACAAATGCATTTATGGACTTACAGGGCTCTGGTAAGGATTACTGAAAAAACTACAACATAGGAAATGTTTTTGATTCCCTAGAAGCCAGCTAAACAAATGTACATGTCAGTAAAATGACTGCGGAACCAGGGCAAGAGGGGAAAGGTTCTTCCCCTATCCTATAACCAATGCAATATGGCCTGGTATATACTAACTCTGAATGTACTGTCCTTGTAATTCTGTAGTCCTAGCCCCTTGCACATTTTCTCTCTCACTGCAATGCACAAATATTTTAAAGATGAAAATGTTGATTAACATGGCAGCCAATGTAACAGCTGCAGTGAGTAGTTTTTCATCTCCACGGCTACCTTCAGAGACATACCCTGATATTTAAGTACATAACAGCCCAGCATTACTTATACATTGAGTATTTTCTTTTTGCCAGATTTTGAACTGAAACCTTCTGCTGGAACAGCACTACACATCTAGCCCAGAGATGAGAAACGTGTCTACTTAAACCCTTCTTTCTTACAAGTAGACAAGCTTAGGACTGTGGCTGAAGGTTCCAGCAATCATATTCTATACAGCAAGATTTAAACATGTCAAAAAAACACATCCAACTCTACTTGGGTTGTTTTAAAGACTTACCACATGAAAGTTGCAATTAGAAGGCCAACTCCTACGCAGTCTATAAAGATGACCCAGAGCAGCAGCTTTATCATTTCAACAAAACCCAAGCCCAACACAAAGCCGAATCCTATAGTGGATACTGAAGGAGGAAGACGAACAGCAGAGACAGAGGATTAACTCTTGACATGCAAGTAGGTTGAAACAATACCCATTTGCTCTTAGATTTTCTTTCACTTAATTTTACTGGAACAGTACTTGTAGCATGTTTAGTGCTGTGCTGTTTTAAGGCTTACAGCGTAAAATTGTTGAATATATGGCTACAACTAGAATTTGCAAGAGTAAAATGTGTGGGCTGAGTTCACTACATTTACACAAATAAAGCAAGAAACGGGCAACTATGTGATCCATGGCACATGTTTGTGTAGGATGTGGGACATCAATACAAATAAAGTTAAACCTTTCTGTTCATAAAAAAGCCAATCACGCATTGTTGCACAGTGCAGAAATAAACAAATCCACAATGTAAGTTCTTAGATGGCAGAATTTCTGCCTGTCTCATAATTTTTATCACTTAGGGCAGGCATAGGCAAACTCGGCCCTCCAGATGTTTTGGAACTACAACTCCCATCATTCCTAGCTAACAGAACCAGTGGTCAGGGATGATGCGAGTTGTAGTCCCAAAACATCTGGAGGGCCGAGTCTGCCTATGCCTGACTTAGGGCTTGTCATTCTTTGTCACATGCCAGGGATCACAGAACTGAGAATTTTAATACCATGCAATGCACAGAACAGATTTGCTGTGGACTGGAGGATGAAGTAACTGAAGCCAAAATGTGAGGGAATCTTTATCAGTGTGGATGCGGCAGATATTGCAACAATAGTTTATTCACTGCTTATTGTTTTCATGGATGAGGCGCAAGAGGGAATGTGTAGGAACACATGTTCCCCACTGAATGAAATCATATAAGCATGGGTTTTACACAGAAAAAGCTACAGCAGTACAAATGATGTATTTTTCTGGAGCAAGCCCAGCTCTGGTCAACTATTCCTTGTACGGTATTCAATAAATTTCTCAGGCACTCACCGCAGAGCCAGATACTCAGCAATACAAGGAAAGCTGGGTCATCTCTTGCCCACTGGTCTTTCGTTTGTTTCCTGTAATGGAAGTTCCTGTACACTTTCTGTGGTGAAGTGAATAGATACAGCATCTGCCACAGAGCAAACTCAAAGTCCATATGCCGAAAGTGAAGGAGTCTCCTCAAGTATTTGTAGCGCTTGAACCCTGCTGTGTGCCTGGCTGCCTCCCTAGAGTTTAAAGAGCCGTTGTCATGGTCTAGGGAATTAAGAGACGTGGTAGGCAACATCTTGCTGAAAGGGAAAGAAAAGAGACCAATGGGTTTTAAGAAACAAACAAAATAAAGGTGCAAGTTATCACATTTAGGTTACAATCCTTAAACACACATATCACAGAGTGAACACTAAGGAACAAATTGGGGATTGCTGCCAAATAAACATAGGAGAATTTTGCCGTAAAGCATGTCACAGGCAAGGTGAGTGTAATAACAGCTGAGCAATAATAATAATAATTGGGAACGACTTCCAATGGAGGTCTTTTGAAGCTAAACTGCTGACATGCTCCCTTGGAATCTAGTGGATCTTACCGCCCTCTGAGCAGGCTTGGAATGACACACCCTTGTCACATGACCCCACTTTGTTACCCTACCTGAAAACAATGCATTGTGACTGTGATGCAATGTCTTAACAGTGGACACAGCTCATATCAAGTTCAAGATCTCTCAGTAACTGCACAAACTTGGGCACCTGCAATCTCCTTTGGTCTCTTAGAAGAGCAAGGACATGGATGCAATCATGACCATATTCCTTCCTTCCTTAGTCCCAGAGGGCTTCGTGAGCACATAATTCAACACTTGGCAACTGCAAGTGTTTTCTACCCACAATAGGCTAAAAGTCTGTTCAAAATAGAGGAGGCATCAATGTGGCTAGTTATCGTGGTATAGCAGTGGATGAAGAAAGTTGGCAGAAGCAAGCAGAAGGAAATGGAGCAGGTGAGCAGAACTGGGATGAGCAGCTGCCCTTCAATAATCTGTACAACTACTAAAGAGCTTGCTTTCAAGTAATGCTGCAATCACAGAACAACCATTGGCACCGACTGGACATCCAAGTAGAGATACTTAAGATCACAGACTGTTTCCTTAAATCCATTTTGTCCTGTTGCCACTGTTAACAGCTTGTTGCAACCCTGACTCTGTGGCTGTTACATACATGCAAGCAGCAGGGCTGTCAGGGCAGGACTTTAGGGCAGATGTTCAGGACTTCATCCAGCAGAGTGAGCCAGAGAGCCTCCAAATGTGTCAGGGCTGGCTTATCACAGTTTGAAATATATGATACAGTACACATCATCATTTAAAGATAACTTTCCTCCTTTGTGGAAGTCCTGACTATTCTCCTTTTAGGCTTTCACCTCCATTAAATGCTCTTCCATACAAATAAATTCCTTCCACACAAAAAAACTGGGGTGGAGTCTTTCTTCCCACCATCTAGGCCTAGTTCAGATGCAGCAAGAACCCCACAGCTCATGGTTGCAGCCACAAGCCTTAGTCTTGCATACTCCTCTGGTATCAAACACATTTTCCATTTCACTGAAAATGAGACCTAAGCAAGGACCAGATCCTGCACCATGACTTCATGAAGCACCCCTAAAGGCTTCACCACCAAGCTTCACAGTCTCCGCCATATGCATTTCTCAAATGCCAAGCAACTCTGGTGCGTTAGAATTTAAAATGAACAAGGATGAAAGTTCCAGCATCACACTGACAAGAAAAAAAGCAAACAAGCAACAAGCTAGCTACTATCCCCGCCCCCCATGACTTACAATACAACAGGCATATCCAACTCCCAAGAGACTGTGATCTACTCCCAGTATAAAAAAAAACTGGCAGTGATCTACCCATTGTCATTGGAGGGAGGAGGAGCGTGCATGCGTAGGGTGGATGGATTGCCCAGAGTTGTTGAGCTTTTTAAGGGGAGGATTGCAAAGAGTTTTTTTAGCTTCCTCACCATATCTTTTTGGGCATGATAAAGATCCCACAATCTACCAGGAGCAGCCGGGGATCTACTGGTAGATCGCGATCTACTGGTTGAACATCCCTGCAATACAAGATTCCCAAATGGCTAGTGAGGGCTGGGAATGGAGAAAGCTCAGTGGACATGGATGTGGAAGGAAAGCGAGCCAGTCAAGGAGACTGGACAGGTAATAAAAGGCAGAGAACGAACGTTTGCATAGATGGTGAAAGAGGAGGAGGAGGATTATTTATTATTTATACCCCGCCCATCTGGCTGGGTACAGAACAGAAATAGCTAAGAAAAGACGTAACAGCCCGTATTTTGAGAATATGCCACCCAGCCAGCTGACTGGGTGCGGTTTGTTTAGAGTGGATACAGTCAGGGAAAAGGCAGCTGGTCACTTTTAGCAAAAACCCAACGAGTTTCAAGCAGCCTGTCCCACCCCACCCCACCTGGTGTGTCGGTGGCTGGGTGGGTATGGATAATTTCACACGACCTCAAGTGCCCCCTCGTTAACCCTGGCTCGACACGGGTGTAGGGGGTGCGTGTGAATGGGGGGAGCAGGTGCTGCTGAGGGAGGGGCCAGAAGGAGGACGCGGAACCTGAGCGCTCCAGAACCCCGAGCGAGAAAACTCACGGAACGTTCGGCGGCCGCTTCCGCCCCGCGCAGCACTGCGGCTCCCGGACCCGACGTCCTGCGTCCCTCACGCGATGCGGGGGAGGGAGCGGAAGGGAGAGGGGCGCGCGCCTCTCCTCCCCACCCTCCAACAGGAGCTCGCCTTCTGCCGCCTATCAGCCGCCGCCGCTGCCAACTCACAGCAGCTGATCTGCGTGTTTTCCTCAGTAACTTCCGGCAAAAGGGACCCTCCCCAAGGCGCAGGCGCGCCGAGGTGTATGACGGGTAGGCCCCGCCCAAAACGGATGGTAGAGAGGATGACGGTTAGACGTCGGTTGTGCACACAGAACTTTAACAAAAAAAGTGTAGAGCATCCCCTCACTTTACATTCTGTGCTTGAGCAATTTCTTTCCCCTTCCCCTGCGTAGAAATGGACGGCAAACAGCAAGACTTTTAAACGAAGCCGTGGTTGGGCAGGATGGTCTCAAGGACAGATGGATCATGGATAGTTTCGTTGAGAATCCTGGGGATCCCTTCCAACCCTGACATTCTATAATTCTTCCTCCTTCCTTACAAATTGTTGCAGCAAAGACACGAGTCGCTGCCGTAAACATATCAACCTTCGACCCAAGAGGAGATGCGACCTTTGGTAGAAGAGAAACTTCTTCCTTTTGCTGCTGCTGCTTTGTTTGTGTGGGTGTGCCACTGGCAAGTCACCTCTAGTCTAAAAAAAAGGACAGCTCTATTAAATGTACTTGCTCTATGTTAGAAAAATGGCTCCTCGGAGGGGAAACAGGAAGTGACGTATGGTTCCCTGCGACCTTTCAGTAACTCCCTGCGCAGGTGAGAAGGGTCGGCCAAGATGGCGGCCGCCACCGCTGCTGGGGCTGCGGTGGGCAGCGGCTGGGGCTGCTGAAGGCGCCGCCAGTCGAGAGACAACACCGAGAAGCGGCGACAGGCGGAAACCGGCCGCCACGATGCCCAAGTACTACGAGGATAAAGAGAAGGATTTCCGCGCCTGCGCAGGGGTGCGCGAGGACCTGAGGACTTGCCTGCTGGAGAGCGACTGTGTCATCCAGGTACATACCCTCCAACATTTCTCCGATGAAAATAGGGACACCTTGGTCCATAAAATAAATAAATAAATAAATAAATAAATAAATAATTTTATTATTTATACCCCGCTTATCTAACTGGGTTGCCCCAGCCACTCTGTGCAGCTATATAAAAACATCACGACTTAAAATGTCTTCTGAAGGTTGTGCAATTACTTATCTCCTTGGCTCTTGGGTTGTATAACTGCAGGGCTTTTTTTTTCCAGAGCGAGAGCTCACCAGAATTGAGTTCTGGCACCTCTCAGATGGACACCGTTGACATTATAAGAGAACAAGGGAGGTGTTCATTGTGAGTTCCAGCATCCCTTTTAAAAAATAAAATAAATAAAATAAATAAAAAAGCACTGCATAGCTCCATACTCTCCAACATTTCTCTGATGGAAATAGGGGAGTCCTAAGGAAAAGTGGGACGTTCTGGGATCGAATCAAAAACCAGGAATGCATCTGTAAATCTAGGACTGTCCCTGGAAAATAGGGGCACTTGGAGGGTCTGCAGGTAGAGAATGGCTTCAGAGACTGGCCTACCGTTAGTTCAGATGAGATTGAGAAAATTGGTTGTAAAACTCTTGTCGTCAGGGGAAATACCCCGTTTCTTGCTGGCTTTCAATGTGCTGTGAAGACCTTTTTGATTCCACAAGGTTTCATTTGGGTCCTGCTGAGCCCTACCTAGTTGCTTTTAAAAACATTTTCCTGCTGTAGTCTCTTGTGTTCTTTTAAATTGTTTGTTTCTGTTGTTTTTAATCAGGTTGCAACCTGCCTTGGGAAGATTTTATATTTGATACAACTTGTGTGCCTGCTGAATAAATATGCTGGCTGCTCACTTTAGTATCTTTTATGACAGGAAGGGAAAGGGCCCAAACTGTGCTTGAAGGAAGGCCATTGCAAAGGATTACTAGTTTCATTTTTTGAATGCAAAAGATCATTGGTGAGTAAGTGAATTGTACTGCAAGTTGTGGTCACGTTTAAAAATATGTACCATAGGATGTTACATATAAGACACAATTGAAATATTTTTAATTGTTATGGGTTTTCTGGAGGCCAAATTCCCCTAAATTCCTGGGTGTCAGATCCTCCCCATAATTTCTGCATGCAGTAAAACTTAGAATTAATCAGAGTTTGATTAAACTTTGCCGAAAACAGAAACCCCGTGGATTTAGTTATGCTAACAATCCAAGCCAGCTCTGCAGAGCTAACTAAATCGGCCATGAGCAGGAGGCAAAGGCTAGTGATGGCCCATCAAGAAAACCATCAGAGGGCAAGACTGCCAGGCAAGGGTATTGGGACCCCTTCTCTGCTGGGTGCTAGTGGGCAGAGGCAAAAGCCAGGTTTAGGGTTTCAGTTTTGAATGACTAGGCTTTGGGGAGGTCCTTGGAGTTTTGCCCCTCCATCTCACTGCCAACTGCCTCCATGTGAGCTGGGGATACGCAGGCTGTAAGAGACACAGAGGATGGCTTTTGCTCACCTTTGAATCCAGTGCTGCCCTTAAGGGGGAAGCCAGACCCTCGTAGGATGTGAGTGCTCTGCAATCCCTTCATCTAGGTGCAAGTTGTATATATGTGCAAATAAAACCATACATTAAAAAAACAGCAGTCTCAGTTGTGCCTCATTGTCCCAAAAGGGAACGCAGACCCAGGTAAGCACACCTGCAGCCACTTGGGAATATTGCACCACTTGTGGAGATTGGGGTGGTGTTGTAACAATATCAATGATGTTGCAAATTTGTTATTGCTTGGAAGTGTTGCTTTGTTTTATTTACAGTAGCATTACTGTTCCACTGATCATGAAAGGTAACAGTTAAAATAAAAGCCATGGGATATTTAGTGTGACAGTTTAGGTAAATATTAGGTCTAAATATACGTACAGAAATTTATTGAGGAAAAGTTAACCATATTTTAAAATAAATAAAAGAAGCATGATGTCCTGGCCCTCGCTGCCAGAAGAAGAATACGAACTCCCAGTTCGGTTTCTGCCAAAGATTTTAACACATGCATCAAATTGGTACATAGGTAAGGCACAGGAAGGTGCAGCAGGTACATAAGAGGTATAGACACATGGTAATGCTCAAGACATTGATCTAACAACCAACATGCCTTCTGTATCTTCTTTTTGAAGAGCAGGGCAGGGACAGCTCAGCATAGCAGCCAGCCAGAGTCCAGGGATGGGCAAGCATCCAGGCACTCTTGAATGGGTTGGGTGTGCAATATTTGTTTGCATAGGTGCTGGCATCTCCATGTCCTTGGAGAAGGGTTGGCATTGGTGTCAGCTCAGCATCCAATTTACTCTCACTCATCTGCCTAGGAGGTGGCATCTCTACACTGACCGCTTAGTAACTTTTTATACTATAAGCCAAAACATTCTTGTAGAAGCTTGAACTTCTTGCCTGGCTGCTTGGGCTCATAATCCAATGATATAAATCATTTAATTGGACTGCATTTGGAATGTCTTAATTGGAGGCTAGTTCAACACCATAGGAATTGATCTGCACTGTCTGTCAAGTCTCTATGCTATAAAAAAATTATCCAGAGTTTTGAAGCTGGGTGTTGTCAGTAGGTTGAAGACACTCAGCTGTTTATTTATTTCAGCATCCATGAGTGGTAGTCTTGGCCCTAAATTCAGCCGTGTCTGGATACTATGGGATAGTGGGTGAGGTTAAACAAATGCAAGTTAAATCCAGACAAGGTGGGGGTGATGCTGGTGGGCAAATCCAGTGCTTTTGGGAGACTTGGTATTTATATCTTCTTTGAGTACACACTGCACTGAAGCCTCTTCAGAGCCTTAGAGTTCTGGAAAAACAGGTAGTGTCAGTGACAAGGTGTGCCTTTTATCAAGTGCATCTGTTGTGCAGCTGACCCATTTTAGAGCAGGGAAACCTCACCATGCTAATTTGTGCTTTCATAAGTTTGAGGATTGACTGCTGTGAATGTTTTAATATGGCACTTCACTTGATTTTCTGTTTTTCTAAGACTACCAGCATGAAACAACACACGTTATATATACCTCCTCTCTCTATACTCCCCCTTTCCAGTTAAGATCTTTTTATCAGCACCTGCTTTCTTCATCTTCATTATATGTGGTAAAATTATCAACAGCTAGGGATCCTCATAGTGTAGTTACCTCAATTGCAGTGACTTCCTGAGGCTGGTGAGACTAGTTCCTACCTTCCTTATGGCCTTAAAAGGGGATACAATATGTGCTTAATTGGGGGTGGCATGATGGCTGTCCAAAGGAAATCCCTATTTATTATTTTTCTTTTTTACTGCTGAGCTTATTGTTTTCATTGTGTTCATTTTATTTGGTGGGTTTTAAATTGCATTTTTATCTTAAATCTGGGAATGATGGCATAGAACAATTTAAAATAAACTAAGGGTCATAACTTTTTAATGGTTCTGTCTCTTGTATCTTTTTATAAGGCACCATTAAAACTGGTAGTTGTAGTATTAGTGTTAATGGTTGTAATATAAAACTTGTTTTTTCTTAAAAGCTGGATAACAGAGCAAGATTCAGAGGAAGAAAGGGATACTGAAGACTCTCCATTACAAAGCAGCAAGCAGGGGCAATCTTGGATGCACTGACACCTTGAGATTAAAGACTGGAATGAAGAAATTACCTTCTGCATTTCCCTAAACTCTGTTTCACTTCTATGGAAATTATTTGTGTTCTAAGTACTGAATGCCTGAAGCTGCTAAATGCTAGAACTACTACAGTGAAAATAAAATCTGGCCATTTGTGGTGATCACATTTTAAATGAAATGTATTGCATCTTCATAAGCACTTTAGAGTCCTTCACCTGAAATGCTTCATTTTGGGATTACTTCCTTTTGGGGTTCAATGGTTGGATAAGTTTTGTCTCCCAAGTTATAAAGTATTTTTGTACTAGCCTTTCTTTTTGGTATTCTGCAGTGATACAGAGGTTGTCAGCTAGCTTCACATAAGGGATAGGTATTCTGATCTAGGTGTGGAACCAGTGTCATAACCATGCTGCAATGCTGCCTCTGAAAACAGTTTGGAAACTTCAACTGGTGCAGAATTCAGCAGCCAGGTTGCTCACTGGGGCAACACGGTTTGAGCATATAATACGAATCCTGGCACAACAAATTTATTTCCGGGCCCAATCCAAAGTGCTGGTTTTGACCTATAAAACCTTAAACAACTCAGGACCCCCAATTATCTCAAGGACTGCCACTCCCTATATGAACATACCAGACCCTGCAGTCCTCATCTGAGGCCCTGCATGTCTCGCTTCCATGAGAGGTCTAAAGGGTAGCAGAACGAGAACAGGCCTTTTCTGCAGTGCCTCCCCATTTGTTGAATGCTTTCCCCAGGGTGGCGAAAATATTCCTCTTCACCAAGGCCTTTGACTGTTTAAACAGTCTATGGCCTTTTAAATGTGTTGGGGGTGGTTATTGGGGTTTTAATTTTTGTTACTATGTTTTGTGTTTTTATACTGTAAATGGCCCTGTGATCTTTGGATGAAGGGTGGTGTATAAATTTAATAAATAATGATTATGCTCAACCAAGCCAAGTCCTGTGGAACTAGCTGTATCTCTGCAGATGGGGATGTGTATATGCATGCAGACTCCTAGAAATAATACCACCAGAGAAACTGCCAAGATTTGGATGTTAACTGTTATGACAGTATGTAGTCCAATTTGATTTCTGCCTCACAGAGCATAGAAGTAATCGCAAGCCTGCACATTCCAGATATCAACTGGTATTATTCCATTGGCAATAGTTTCATAACTAGGACATTTTGATGTTGCTTTTTAAATTTTCCCTTTCCGGCAAGCGTGCTTCCATTATGTACAGTATTGGAATTGAAGATCACAATTCTTTTACTATCTGTCTTGAACACAGTTACTGTATTCAGTAAAGAACTCCAACATCATTCTTGGTACCTTGATAGCTAGCAAGTTTGTGGTGACATGAGCTTTATTTTTAAAATGTGTGTCCAAGGTGACATACGAAAACATTAAAATGATAAAAGGTTCATCATAAGGTGCATGAACATTGTGTTCAGCAAGCTTTCTAACAAAAATACTCTTTTGTAAAAATAAATAAAAATGCTGAGCAGAGCAATTCTAAATGGGATCAGGAACAACTTTCACTGACTTACATCTGCCGTATGAAACCTTAAGATGTGGAAATGAAATGAGTTCCCCACTTACCACACATTGGGAAGCAAGCCTGGTTTTTTAAAGGTAGGTGCAGGTGTGTGTATTTCATTTAATGCAATGGTCTCTTACATTAGAGAAAGGCAAAGGTGCATGCTCAGTTAATGTGCTTTTTTTGGAAGTACATTTGTTTATTAACACCCCCCCCCCATTTCACACATGCACACCCCAAAGTTTTAATTCTTCCTCTGCCCGGATGCTCAATATCTCTGAAGTGCATAGTGCTGTCTTGAATAAAGTACCTCATCTGTGAGGGGAGGTGCATCTGAGAACTCTTGCATGGATGCCGTCTAGACCTGGCAATTTGTCCGATGGTAATTCGTCTCTTAAACCTACATTTTTACCTGCCATCTCCACTTATCTGCCTTGTTAGAACCGTGACAGACGTGAGTCACTTTACACATTCTATTCCCTCCCAGATTCACTGAACCAATTTTCTTTTCCTCCTCTCCCTATTATGGTGTCAGAGGGAGAACAAGGTAGCTGTACTATAGCCACTTCTAGGGACAATTGAGTAATCAGCGCTTTTGACCACGGATGGTAATTCATTTTAACAAACAGCATTGTCCTGCTTCATGACCTGAGTTCGGTACACGTACATATGTAAAAATACACGTGTAAAAATAAATTGGGCCTGCTGGACCCGTCTGGATGCGGAATTTCAAAAACGAGGACTCCCATGTATGACTCCAGTTACCGAGATGACTCGTGTCGTGAAGAATCGAAGGCGTGGCCTCTTGCAACCCGGCTCCCTGGGTGGTTCCTCAAAAGTCAACGGTGCAAAGAAGAAGTGAGCAAAGGCAGAGCAACCGTAGAGGGTTGCACGGAGCGCGCGAGGCGCCGGATTCGGCCTGCGGCCTGCGCTGGCCACGTGTCTCCTGTAGGGGGCGGCGCAGCTGCTGAAGAGCCGCCGGAGGAGCCTGGCTGGTTTGTGGCGTCATAGCCGGCTGGGTGTACGCGCGTTTGGGTGGCGGGCTTGCTGCAGCGGCAGAGGCTGCCCTGGGGTGTGGGGAGCAGCAGCAGCCGCAGCAGGAAGGAGGGGCTGCAGCGTCTCCCCGGACGGGGCGGGGGCTTGGAATCCCGTCCAGCATGTGGCGCGAGCCTCGCTGAAGAAGAGCAGCGGCTCACCTGGAGCGAGGTAAGCGGCTTTCCTTTGGTGAAGGGGCGCTTCTCTCCCCCAGCCCCGCCTTTGTCTGTCTGTGTGTGTGTGTGTGTGTGTCGAATCCCTGCGGCAGACAAAACGTAGCCAAAACAAAACGGGCGGTGGCAGGAAAGGTGGCCGAGTCGTAGCGCATCCTATCGGGTTGCCTCTCCTGTTTTGCAAGGAGCAGCCTAGATGAGGAAGAGCGTGTGTGTGTGTGTGAGAGAGAGAGAGAGCGAGCGAGCGAGCGAGCGAGAGAGAGAGAGCTCGAAAAGATACGTGCCCTACCTCTTTGGGTAAGGATGCTTGCCATTTTTTCTTGTTTAAAAAAATGCTTTGTTTTGACGTTTTTTGAGGGCGGGGGGAAGCTGGACGTGCTGCGCTTTGAAGGCGGGTGCCGTCTTGGAGACATCTTTGAGGACAACTGCCGTGCGGGTCCCACTCGGATGGAGGCTGCTGTTTTTTGTTCAGTTTGTGGCGTTGTCTGGGCACTGGATTTGTGTCATGCAGGAGCTTGAGTTGGCAGGAAAAAGAAACATCCTTCGAGTTGGTAAAGGATATGGCACATCTGTAGGTGTCTTGCTGGGGCATATGGGATTTGTTTTAAGGGAAAACAGGCGCATAGGCCGCCTTGACCAGACAGCGGGCTTTTCTTTTCTTCTGAGATCTCTTGTAAACCTAGACATCGTTTGAATAAAGTGTGAGCGTCTGCTATATTTTAAAACAAAACAAAAAACCTCCCTAGATTATATATCCAGTACTTGTTCCTTGGTCCTGGAGATTTAGATAGCATGTTGTTTATGGGGAACATTCATTTTGAAAAGGCCTTGAATACTTCACAAAGGCACATGAGCATCTTATGACAGCAGAATATATCTTATATAAAAAAGCTCCTTGAAGGTGCTTTTTTGTTTCCTCAAATGCTGTAAATTATGCATCTCTTATTATTTTCACAATAGCTGTAGGCTGAGATCATCATGGCTAGCTGAGAATTTGATTCTCTCAACCTAATTCCAAGTATATTTACTTCGAAATAAATCCTGTCAAAACAGATTGTGTTTTCTGATGGCAGTCTTTGTCACCCAAGCCCAAACCTGATACCCTCACCCAACTCCCATGACATGAGCCCCATGGGTCAGGGTCGATGGGAGTTGTAGTTCAACAGCATCTGGGGGACCACAGGTTCCCCATACCTATTGTGGAGCTACTCAATGCATTATCTTAGAATGCATTATCCCATGCAAATCATGTGTACTTCCCCCATACGTGCACCAGAAAGCTTGGGATTCATGACTATTTGAGTGTCTGCATTATAAAAATAGAGAGCAATAGAACTCTTTCTTCTTAGGAATGCATAAAAGAAAAAGTATCTGGTCTCTTTCGTTTTGCTGCTAAAGTGTTCCACAAAACTGATGCAATGCTTTCAGTTTCCTCCATCCATTTGAGAATTAGAAAGTTTCAAATGTGGGATGCAAAGAAACTTTTCCCAACTCCACCCTAGTGTGTACATCTTACGTCTGAATGTTTAGAGCACGCATGTCCAACTCCCAAGAGACTGTGATCTACTCCCACTATAAAAAACTGGTAGTGATCTACCCATTGGATTGACCAAAGTTGTTGAGCTTTTTGTGGGGAGGAAGACCCAAAGTTGTTGATCAATCAGGGGCACCCACGGTCGGCTGGTAGAGCATGATTGACCCATTTGACAGCCCTGGTTTAGAGCATTTATCATATATGGGGAATAATTGAAAATAATGGTTTTCAGATATTCTAGTTTTCAGTTTGTTTGTTTTTTTAAAAAGACATTTTCATGTAAACTCTGGCATGTCTGCAATACAACAACTACGTCATTTTTCAGAGGATTCTGGAGAGTTTTCTAGGGTAACTCTCAGTTTTCACACAGCTCTGGCCAGGCCCCTACTTCTGCTCATGTGTGAAATGAGTCTGTGCCCTAGAGCAAAATAAACGCTCTGCTGAGGCAACGTATTGCAATGGAAGATCAGCAGCGATGAGCAAGCTGTCTTTCACAGAAGCTTGCCTGTCATACATTTTCAATTATGGAACCCCTGGTGAGCTTTTGAGGAACCTGGCATTTGCACCTGACATCCTTGAGTAGTGGTCAAGACCTTCCCTTCGGCCCAGCACTCGTGAGCAGCACCAGGTGGCTGAATCTAGCTACACTTTTAATTTCTTATAGTGCCACCAAGCTTGCTGTTCTAGGCATTGTGCAAAACTGCAAGGATAAAAAGACTTAGCTGGCAAGTGGTGCTTGGAACTCTACCATCACATTCAGAGCCCATTGACAGAGAAAAGAGGGCCCACCTTCAGATGTTTTGCCCAGGACTGCCCCCAAACCTGCCGCAGGGTTTCTTAAACCTTAAGTTGCCCTGGAACCTATTTTGCAAGCCGCTTGCAGAGATATGAGCTTGGTAATGCTTCATCATGGTATGATTCAATATTTCCATAATAAGCAGATACCCATTAACAGTGCCTCGTTTTCTAATGTCCAAGAACAAGCTGTCGTAGATTGCTCTAAGAGAAAGCCCATATGTGTGAATTTGCCATCACAGTGCTCCCGAGTAGTGCCAGAGAGGCTGACTTCTGTTTGCAGTATTGCCTAATCTCTTTAATCAGCGTTGACTGTAAAATGATGGCAGAGATCCTAGTTTAGCAGTGAAGTTTCAATGAATCACTAGCGCCGATAGCTTGCAACTGGTTGGTGACAGAGAGGGACAGAGAAGAGTATATAATCTCTTGCAGGCAATGAGGGGAGTCTGTTAAATGGCTTCCTGATTATTTGTGTGGGGGGGATAATTCTGGTTGAGAAATGGGACGGATGTGTTTTCTAAATGCTTCTGACTGCAAGGCAGTTAAATTTTAATTACTTTGGTGATGGCCACTGTGGGTGGACGGCTGAAAGCAAGACGGCACATATGCAGGATATGACTGCCATCATGTTTTTCTGCAGTTTGGAGGCAGTGCCAATATTTTTTTCTCCCCTCACTGGTATCACATCCATTAGCTAAGCCTCATTGCTTTTCCAGTAATCCCTGTGGCCGTTTGTAGACGCTTTATAAACAGTGGCCTGCAATTTTTGACTGGCATTGAAAGCTGAGTATAAAAAAAAGCGATTTCCATGTTCATCCCCATCACCACCTCCACCTGCCTTTCCAGCAGAGAGTTAAATGACTTGGACTTGGCAAGGCATGCTGGGTGCCCTATCTTTGCACCCCAAAGGCACTCTGCAGCCCCCACCAAGGAAGAAGGAGTGAATAAAGCTCTACATAGGGAACAAATGGAAGGAGCATAGACCTACATCAGGAAAGGGCTGCTGGTGGTCGAATCAACCTTAGCTGATGGTTGAAGTGGGAACCAAAGGCTGCCTTGGGGTGGAGCGGGGGAACGGGACCTGTTCTGAATCACAGCAGGCAGGTGCAGAGCTCAGGAGGCCGCAGAGGGCAGCCCCCACATATCCTCCCTAGGGGTGGGAGGAGGAGACCAGCAGCGCCTGCTATTTGCCAATAAGCCACTGTAGAGGCGGCACTGGGGGGCCTGCTGAGGAGGTGGCAGATCTAGATCTGCCCATGTGGATCCTGCTGCCCGAGGCGGTCACCTCACCTTGCCCCATGGGTGGGCCGGCCCCGCTTGCAAGTTTGGCCATTCCGAGGTAGAGTGGACTGGGCAACCTGTGACCAAGCAACCCCAAGCCCTGCTAACATCCTTGGAGCTGGGCAAGGGATGGGGATCATTAGTGCATAAATGTTTGGGATGAATCCACCCCAGCAACTGTAACATTGGGTGTAAGGGTTCTTTGCTTGTCGCGCTCACCTGAGAGTGGTGATATAGTTGTTATGGCAAGAGCGAAATGTTGACTCCTGTTTAGCATGATGATGGAAAAAGGTAGGCCTTGTAGCTTACTCAGTACAGTGGTACCTCAGGTTACAAACGCTTCAGGTTACAGACTCCACTAACCCAGAAATAGTACCTCAGGTTAAGAACTTTACCTCAGGATGAGAACAGCAATCACACGGCAGCGGGAGGCCCCATTAGCGAAAGTGGTACCTCAGGTTAATAACGGTTTCAGGTTAAGAATGGACCTCCGGAACGAATTAAGTTCTTAACCAGAGGTACCACTGTACAGTGTTCATCACTATTTGCATGGAAGCAGGCCCCCTGGGACTTCTGTTTCCTTGTCTGGCATAGGGATGGTTACTATCAGTCCAGTATTATCCATATTCTGATGCAGAGGAATAGAAGGCGAGCTATTATTTGTTTGAGGCACGTATGTGGCAACCTGCCAACGATTTATTAAAGTGTCATGCTGACACTGTGTTGCAAATTTACAGTCACTGAGAGTTTTTGTCTGTTCAACCAAGCCATCAGCTTCAGCACTAGTGATATTCTGTGCAGAAATGAACCCATGCCTTATATGCCTTTTGTTTTCAAAGTGTGAGTTCAAGTGCTTGTGATAACTGCCGCAGACGTAGTAAGTGACGTGATTTCAAATAATGTAGTCCTGTCTGTTTTTGGATAAACAGAAACTAAAATATGACCATTTTAAAATGGAAAGTGTGACATGAAGCGTGCTTTGAAAGAAAGTCATCCTTTGGTATTTTACTCAATCACTTTGGGATTTATGTTCAGAAATTATATATATATATATATATATATATATATATATATATGCGCAAAGAAGCTCCTCTGGTTCTCCCTATGCTAGAACAGATGAGAAAGAAGGAAGATACAGCCATGATCTTTGAGGTAGCTACTGTCTTGTGGATGTAGACTTTCTCTTGCCTTTCCTGATTTTCCTGGGTTCATTTTGCTTCCAAGTTTAACACCAGAAAGTAAAACAGAACAGTGAAGCAAAATAGGGAAAAGTGCCAGGAGAATAACATCTAGATGATTTTTGTTAAAAGAAAATAAAAATGGTCTTGTTGTTTAGTTGTGTCCGACTCTTCGTGACCCCATGGACCAGAGCACGCCAGGCATTCCTATCTTCCACTGCCTCCCGCAGTTTGGTCAAACTCATGCTGGTAGCTTCGAGGACACTGTACAACCATCTCGTCCTCTGTCGTCCCCTTCTCCTTGTGCCCTCCATCTTTCCCAACATCAGGGTCTTTTCCAGGGAGTTTTCTCTTCTCACGAGGTGGCCAAAGTATTGGAGCCTCAGCTTCACAATCTGTCCTTCCAGTGAGCACTCAGGGCTGATTTCCTTCAGAATGGAGAGGCTTGATCTTCTTGCAGTCCATGGGACTCTCAAGAGTCTCCTCCAGCACCATAATTCAAAAGCATCAATTCTTCGGCTTTAACTATACGGACCTTTGTTGGCAAAAAAAGTAGTCTAAACCTACATAATTGTCATAGTTATATTTTTTAATTCTCTCTCATGCCTGGGTTTGTTTTGATTTTTTAACAAAAGAAACAGTTTCTTTGCTGGATCCACCAAGTTCCTGCTAGTCCTGCATTCTGATTTTTAAAAGGCCACCGTTGCCTTTGGGAAGTTCAAAGCATAGTTGTGATGATGATTTCTTTTGCTTGGTATTTGAGCACCAGAATCTGGTACTTGAAGGCAAAAGTCCTCTTGGCCAACCTTCCCTGACCTGATACCCTCCAGAGGCTGCTTGACTACAGACTGTGTCTGATAGGAGTTGGAATTGTATCTCTAGGGCTGCTGTATCCTGTCGTTGGTTTATATTAATAACACAAGCACAACCACAACCATGATGCTGCAATTCAAGGCTTAAAAACAAAAGAGAGTCATCAGACCATATCTAGCTTCTGTTAAATATCCTGAGCTGTTGTAGCCCAAACATTTGATGGGCACCATGCTGGGGAAGGCTGCACTTGGCTATCTATATTGTATTATACTTATGCTTGTGAAGCCCCTGATAGCGATTGGCTGAGCTTGTGGGATGGTATGGTATGTTCCTGAACATTCTAGTTGCTCAGTAAGCAAAGCTGTCAGAATGTTTGCAGTCCATCTTCATGAGGAAATAATAATAAATTTTATTTATACCTCGCCCTCCCCAGCCAAGGCCAGGCTCAGGGCGGCTAACAACCAATAATAAAAACAAGTTGAATGAATACAACTTAAAAACAAGATTAAAATACAACATTAAAACATTAAAATGCAGCCTCATCACAGGAGGAGAAAGGAAAAAAGAAAGAGGGAGAGGGAATCAAATTGACTTCAAGCCAAAGGCCAGGCGGAACAACTCTGTCTTACAGGCCCTGTGGAAAGAAATCAGATCCTGCAGGGCCCTGGTCTCATGAGGCAGAGCGTTCCACCAGGCCGGAGCCATTGTTGAAAAAGCCCTGGCTCTGGTTGAGGCTAATCTAACTTTCTTAGGACCCGGGACCTCTAGGGTGTTGCTATTTATGGGCCCTCCTTAAGGAAAGGGAAAGTTGCCTGACTGGAATTAAAGCTTCAAATGGATCCTCGGAACAAGAGTAGCTTTATGAGGCAGCATGAGGATGCAGAACAATTTCCAGAAGACAGGAAAAGGAAGAGGAAGAAAGCCTGGAGATACGGCTGTTGAAAGAATGATCTTCTACAATACATACCAGTGTAAAATCAGTGGCTAATTCTTTGGCTGCAAGCTTCTAATCAAGATCAATGGCTGCTGATAAACCTGTGCTCCATGAATTTGTTAAATTCTTTTTGAAGTAATCTAAGCTAGTCCCTATCACTACATCTTATGGTAGTGAATACAAAAAAATCGACTGGAGAAGTACTTCCGTTAGTTGCTGATGATCCGTTTCATTGAATGCCTTGGAATCAACACGGCTTCTGCAAAGGGAAATCCTGTTTCACAAAGCTTTTAAGTTATGTGTGTCAACACTTCCAAAAAGCTTTTGACAAAGGCCTTCTCTGGTGAATAAATTTAGCAGCCATTGAATAAGAATTTAAGTAATCTTATGGATTAAAAAAATGAAACAACAGAAAGAGTAAATTGTCAGTTCTCCTAATAGAGAGAAGTGGGTCCTGTAAGGATCTGCCTTAAGACCAGTGCTATTTTTGTAATACATAAATAATATAGAATACAAGAGTTGCTGAAAGAAAAACAGACATTATTTATGTATGCTACAACAGCAGCAAGAATTTTAATAGCACAAAACTGGAAGACTGGAGAGGTACCATCAAAAGAAGAATGGCAAGAAAAGTTGATGAACTATGTAGAGTTAGCAATGTTAATGGACAAACTGCGTGAAAAGGACAATAGTGATTTTGAAAAAGATTGGGAACGCTTTACAATATATTTGCAGAAACAACAACAAAAATGGACGTTGGCAGTTTGTATCATATACAAACAGCAGAATGTATCATTTGATGTAATAAACCAGAAACGGAAGCTGAGGGAAGTCAACAGGGAGGGGGGAAATTGGAAAATGAATGTTTTGTAATGATATTGGATATTTGTTACTAGAAAAGAAAATCAATAAAAATTCTACAATAAAGGTTGAGCAGTAAGGTTTCGGGTTAGGTTAAGGGATGCGGGTGGCACTGTGGGTTAAACCACAGAGCCTAGGACTTGCCGATCAGAAGGTCAGCGGTTCGAATCCCTGCGACGGGGTGAGCTCCTGTTGCTCGGTCCCTGCTCCTGCCAACCTAGCAGTTCGAAAGCACGTCAAAGTGCAAGTAGATAAATAGGTACCGCTCCGGCGGGAAGGTAAATGACGTTTCCGTGTGTTGCTCTTGTTCGCCAGAAGCTGCTTAGTCATGCTGGCCACATGATCCGGAAGCTGTACGTCGGCTCCCTTGGCCAATAAAGCGAGATGAGCACTGCAACCCCAGAGCCGGTCACAACTGGACCTAATGGTCAGGGGTCCCCTTACCTTTACCTAGTAAGGTTTCACAATGCTTAAAATTAAACCCAAATGGACTGCAAGGAGCTCCAAAGTAACACATCCAAAATGTTTAATTGGGCGGCATTTAACATCATTGCAGCTTGTGTCTGGGAGCTCTTAAGTAAATATAAAATGACAAGATCCCCTACCAACCAATAAAAGCTTTTGGAGTTAAAACTGAGAGCGACTTATCAGGTATTGGATCTTCGGGTTGTGGTGGACAGCTCACTGAAAACTTTGGTGCAATGTGAGGAGGTGTGTGGAAAAGGTAAATTCTGTGCTAGGGATGTTTGGAATGCAAATAGCTGAAGGAGCGCATCTCCATAGAAGTCTGCCCACGTCTTGAAATATTTATAGGAGGTTTTCTCCATGCTACACAGGTAGGTAAAGCTCATTCTTTGATGACATGAGGTAGAGCCTTCTTTGTGGTAGCACCTCACTCTGTTTTCAGTTGCCTTTTATTTATTTTGGATGGCGCATTCTTTGGTTTATTGCTTGTTGCATGATGTAGCTGGTTTGTTTGATTTTTCTGTACCGTGCCCTAGTATCGGTTTAGAATGAAGGATGAGTCATTAATATTTTAAATTAATAAGTATTGGAAAAGAAAATGACCAGGATCACAACGCCTTTTTGTAAATTGGTGGTGTGATGACATTGGTAGCCATGTGTACGGTTTTGGTTTCTACACCTCAAAAAAAATATTGGCACCAATGAAACAAAAAATAAACTCAACTAAAAATGATAAATGGGAGCATATTTCTTTCCTATGTAGTGGACGTGTTACAGAATTCAGGTATTTTGGAAAATATTTGTCCAAGCATTGTTGTCCTATGCTAATTTTAATGTGTCCATTGATCCTCTTGTTTGTTAACTTAGCTGTAACTTAGCCTTAGCCCCCAGAAAGAAACACAAGGTAATATTAAATGTGCTTAGTGGTTGCTAGACTGCCTTATATTCTTATCACTGGAAACACAAGGAGATAACTACAAAACAGGTATGACTGGTGCAGTGGCGTAGCGTGGGTTGTCAGCACCCGGGGCAAGGCAAGTAATATGCGCCCCCTAACCCGTGGATTTGCACCCCCTAACCTGTGGATTTGCCCTAACCCCAGATGTTGCGCCCGGTGCGGCCGGCCCCCCCTGCACCCCCCACACTACGCCACTGGACTGGTGTAATTGTGGGAGACTTGTTAGTCAAACTGATGGCATTTGGAAAATCTTCAAATGCATTTGAATGTGATATTCTGCTTATTGTAAATGTTCTTTATATTACATAAAGCTTTTATAGGTAGCTTTAGCTTTTGTGTGTTTTGGTTCTACTAATCAAATGAAATGTAAAAACAACAATGAGTTAATTAAAAGAGAGCAAGGAGTTAGAACAGCCTCCCTACATGGAAAAGCTACAGCATTTTGGACTCCCCCTGCCCCAGCAAAAAATAAAAATAAATCATTAAGGGAGAACATGACATAAGATCATATAAACTGAGTGGTCGGAATAAGGAGAATCCACCCACTCACCAGACTAGGGTGATCCCACTGAATTTGATTGACGGGAGAGGCAAAAGGAAAGTATTTATTCACAACATAGAATCAGTCTATAGAATTGGCTGCCAGACGTTGTGGTGACAGGCACTGGCTTCGATGATTTTAAATGGGGGTTTAGACACATTCATGGAAAAGAATAGATCTTAGCCACAGGGTGGGGGGAGTGAAATGCTGCGTGGACGGCTTGTTGCCTTTATTTATTTTATCCAGAGCATTTACTCCCTGCTCCTCAACCAGAAAGGCTTTCAGAGCCACTTACAAACTAATGCAACAACACAGTCCCCACCTCAGGCTTGTGATCTTAAAAAGATGTGGCACAAAAGGAAAAGGGGATGGAGAGGAAAAATGAAAGCAAGCAAACTTAGGCACCAAATTTTAGGTATTGCTAAGTTCTTACTGTGCAAAACCTGGGTGGGTGTGCAGCTTGAGGTCTTTCTGCAAGCTTGCTTACCACAGCTGGAATTGTTGTTTATCATCCTGGCAACTTTCAGTTTGCAGGACAGAATAGCAGTTCAATAAATGGAATGCTGGACAGGATGAGCTGCTGTCCTTAACCCTGTGCAGAAGTGGAAGTAGGGAGAGAAATTGGTGTAGCTGTAAATAAATTGGTGTAAATAAACCAAAACAAGGAGCTGAGGGGGGAGGTTATGATAGGATGCCCCTCACTTATATCTTTTATGTTAACTTCAAAGCAGACGTCTTAGTTGGCCGTTCCATGGTATGAGCCTCACACATGCTAAATGCACCCACTTAGCTGTCAAATTTATACATCTTTGTGACTCTTCTTCCCCCCACCTCCCCCTTCTAGGAAAATGAACTAATATAAATACTTGAAGAATGTGACCAATTACTGACTCATCTAGTGAAATGGGACTAAAAGCAAAACTTGTCTTAATCATTCACTTCTTGGAACCGTTCACTTCCATACAATCAAAAGTGATGGCTTCTGCTGGGGGAAAAAATTCCAGAGGATGGTTTACCTTTGCTTTTTAAAGAGTGCTTACCGCCAGAGGCTTTTTGTATGTGAGTGACAGTGTACTACTTGATGATTCTCAGTTCACATGGACACTGTCAATCTCCTGTGCGATCCCTACTCATTTAAATAGACTAAAATAATCCATAGAAGAAGCACAGCATCTGGCATCAAAGCAGCTGCCGTAATGTCAAACCTGGTTCACTTTATATCTCCTGGATGAGGTGCTTTTCTTTTTCACTGCTTAAGTAGGACCAGCTCTACCATTTGGCAATGTGCGGCAGCTGCCTCAGGTGACAGGTGCTTGGGGCAGGAGCAGGAAAAGGGGCTGATGTGCTTGAGGACAGAGCTGTGAGTTTCCTGTGTCCTGTCTTGCATGCCTACACTGTGGTGCTGAAGTCTAAACCACTGAGCCTTTTGGGCTTGCCGATCAGAAAGTTGGCGGTTCGAATCCACTCGACGGTGGTGAGCTCCTGTTGCTCTGTCCCAGCTTCTGCCGACCTAGCAGTTTGAAAGCACACCAGTGCAAGTAGATAAATAGGTACCGCTGTGGTGGGAAGGTAAACAGCGTTTCCGTGCACTCTGGCACTCGTCCCAGTATCCTGTTGCACCAGAAGCAGTTTAGTCATGCTGGCCACATGACCCGGAAAGCTGTCTGGACAAACGCCTTCTCCCTCGGCCTGAAAGCGAGATGAGCGCCGCACCCCATAGTCACCTTTGATTGGACTTAACCATCCAGGGGTCCTATACTCTTTACTTTTTACCTTTACACTAGCCTGCTGCCACCGAGTCTGTCAGGTTGTGTTTTGTATTAATATGGGGACCTTTGAACCGAAAATCAGCATATAACTCAACCTTAGCTTATTGTTGTTGCTGTGCCTTGAGCTGGAGCAAAAGCCAAGATTATTCATATTTACCTGAACATATGACTGGAAGGTAGATTTCGCAGTGTGTGCATATACGTCACAGCCCCCACCCAGCCACTCATTTGCTTAGTTTCCTTCTGAGATTGTATTGTAGATTATTCCAGCCAAAGCTATTTGTAGCTTGTGGAAAATGTAAGCTGTTCTCATTAGTCTTCATGCACCTACTTCTGATGTGGTAAGTTGGAACTTGTTTTTGTCTGGATGCAGGTTATAAATAGAACAAAAAGCTCATTTTCAGAATCTTTACTGACATTAGGGCAGCCGAGAACTGCAAAATGCTTTGAAGATTGGCTGGCAGATTTCAGATCAAGAAATTTAGGAAGCATTTGGGATTGCAGGCCTTTTTGGGATTGAAGCTTTCTGACGGCAGGTTGTTTTTCTTTTTTTTAACGATCTCCTTTAAAGCCTCTGCTTTGCATGTCATAACTACTACAGGTTTCCAAGATACAGAATAACGATAATTTTTTAAATGTGGGCTGCAGTGTAAATAAGTGATGGGGGGAAATCTGTTCTGTTTCAGCTGTATTATATAATGAAATTGACCTAGGTCAGCAGCTCTGCCTCCACAGGAGCTCTGTGTCTTGACTTCCCCGGTGGCTGCCAACTGCATATGTCTCTATGACTGTTTTGCTGGAGGAAGGCCCCACCCCCAACCTTCTGCTTCCCCCCAAACAGCTACACTGGTTGCCAGAATCCTGTAAGTGACCCTCTGCCATTAGAATGTTTCTGAGAATTCTCTTGCTATAGGAACTCGGCTGAAGCTAAAGTGGGGCTCATATGCCCGGTTTAATGCAAGAGGTTGATTCATGTATGCAGTGGAGCTGGGGGGAATACACTGCATGCCATGGTTCAGGACAGTTTGCAATTTTAGGACCATAAAACCAAATGCAAATTAACAAGAAAACAGAAGCCAAGGGGGATGCAGAGCATAAAAGAAGGGGTTCACCTGCTTATTAAACCTGTCAAGTCAGAATCATCATCATCATCATGTGTAGGTGTTGGAAGGCCAAGGGAGAGGGATCCTAATGGGCTTCCTTAAGTGCAAGGAGCGCCGCAGTTTTAGCATTGCCACAGAGAAGACCCTCTGTGTCCCAGGTAGTTGCACTATTGCAGCTTGGAAAATAAGTTCCAAGCAGCAGATCTTGGGGAATAGGTAGGAACAGGTGGGCTGCTATAGGAACGCACACACAGAGAGAGAATCCCTTAGGTATAATAGACCCAAGCCATTTAAGACATTAAAAGTTGATCACCCGGATTTTGGAAATGAATCAGCAGCCACTGCTGCTTTTGTAGAATGGGTGTGCTATGCTCCCATAAAGGAGCACCTACTGCTACCAGTCTCCTTGCTGTGTTATGGACCAACTCACATTCCTAGAGACTCTTCAAAGTGAGTCCTATGTAAAGTGAATTGCGGTAATACAGGTGTGGGTGTGACTGAGGCGTGTAAGACACCAGGGACAGGACAGAGGCCCTACCTTCAGGTGTGTGTGTGTGTGTGCGTGTGTGTTTTGCAACCAAGCACCACCAGGAAGGGCAAAGCACAAAGAGAAAATTGAGCAAGAAGGTGGTGGTTGTGGTATAATGCTGCCCTGTTGGTATTGACTTATGACAGGGCCTTTACGCAGGCAGCTCCCTGTTTGTAATATGCCCTCCCTCGCGAATGGCTTTAAGGAGAATTCTGAAGACATTCCTGTTTGCTCAGGCATTTGGTAGCTGAGAGATACTGTGAGGGTATGTAATGTTTTTAAATGTTTTTAGATGTTCCCCCCCAAAAATTCTGCATTCTTAAAATGGGGGGAAATATGCCTATTTTGGTAGTGGTTAAATGAGCAAAATGTGTGTCAGACCAAATGGACATGGATGGGAGGAGGCAAAAAATGGCACAAGGAAACACCTGTTTGTCCAATGTTCTGCAAATGTGATGCCATCCTGTTTATGTTTTGGACCCTGGCTAAGCTTGGCAAGGTAAAATTGCCTATTGTTTTTGTGTTGCAAATATTGTGGAAATGAGATTTCTAGAGTGATGGCATTTGCATTGGTTCCATATGTTTTCAGTATATGTTGCTTTAGTCTACAATGAATAAAAATAGAAAACCATTGAGGTTGGTATTAAGAATAATTATCAGATTGCTTTTTTTCATTTTAGCACATCTTTTTTTCCTCTTTTTTCAGTCTCCTCTATTTCTGTGTATAATATTACACTGTTAATGGATAGTTGCCGTTAACACAGAGAGCAGAATGTGTAATTTGTCCTCCCTCTTACTGCAAGATTGTATTTCTCTGGCATAATAATAAATATGCATTTGCTGACTTTAGCATATTACAGTTCCTTATTTTATCCTTTTCGGTTTGCGAGATTCATCATTTGGTTTGTTACAGAATTGATTTCAGGTAGCAAATCGTCATTTTAATTTCTACACAGTTAATTTTCTGGAATATTGAATTTCTTGCCTCTACTTGTAGCAATTATTCTGTATTGTGCATTTTATGAATATATTTCCAGGTAGATAATTTTATTTACAGATGTTCAAGGGCAAGTGCTTCTTTTTTTTAAGCATCTGCAAGTGGCAAGAGTTGGCTGGGTATGGTTGTTTGAACCTATACAGCAGTATAAAAACACTGGTTGTGAAATTACTAATATGTTTTTCTCCCAGGTTCCATACAAGGATATAGTTTATGGCTCCGAGCTACCTTTGTTAGCCTCTTAACAACAGATTGTGGTCCTTGATGGATATAGGCATTGTTGTCATTCAAATATGTACACAGTGGTCACACTGGATGCTGGTAAACATCTGTATGTATGTATTAAGTACAAGCAGATGTGTGTGTTCATGCAAGCAGATATCTCTTGCTGGATCAGGGAGTTAATGTCTGAAAGTCTGACGATTTTGTCTTGCCATCAGTTCCCCCAGCAAAGCTTCCCTTCAGTTTTTAACATCTGTTCTAATCTTGAGATGAATTGGTCACATCTATGCCATATGTTTTAGGGGGACGCGGGTGGCGCTGTGGGTAAAAGCCTCAGTGCCTAGGGCGGTCCCTGCGGCGGGGTGCGCTCCCGCTGCTCAGTCCCAGCGCCTGCCAACCTAGCAGTTCGAAAGCACCCCCGGGTGCAAGTAGATAAATAGGGACCGCTTACTGGCGGGAAGGTAAACGGCGTTTCCGTGTGCTGCGCTGGTGCCGGTTCGCCAGAACAGCTTCGTCACGCTGGCCACGTGACCCGGAAGTGTCTGCGGACAGCGCTGGACCCCGGCCTCTTGAGTGAGATGGGCGCACAACCCTAGAGTCTGTCAAGACTGGCCCGTACGGGCAGGGGTACCTTTACCTTTACCTTTTATGCCATATGTTTTAAACACACTTGTACCACATTAAACAGTGGTGCTTCCCTCAAAGAATTCTGGGAACTGTAGTTTGTTAAGGGTGCTGGCTTTACAGAGAGCTACAGTTCCCAGCACCCTTAACAACCTACAGTTCCTAGGGTTCTCCATGGTTGTTTAAAAATGGTATAAGAGTGCTTTAAATGTGTGATGTGGACATGACCAGAGCCAGATTATATGAAAGCTGAACAAAAATGACTATTAAGATGGTTGCCTGTGTGTCTGAGGTCAACTTGGATTGCAGGGAGGAGGGCCGAGGCCTCTTCCCTGCAACCATTCCCATTTTCAATTGTCTGGAACAGACTTTGCTCCCAATCTGGTGAGACTATGAGAGCAGTGGCGTAGCGTGGGGGGTGCAGGGGGGGCCGGCCGCACCGGGCGCAACATCTGGGGTTAGGGCAAATCCATGGGTTAGGGGGCGCAAATCCACGGGTTAGGGGGCGCAAATTACTTGCCTTGCCCCGGGTGCTGACAACCCACGCTACGCCGCTGTATGAGAGTGAAACTTCAGTTTCTCCTGTATAAATGAGTGACTGCCATTCACTCCACTGGGAAACGGGAAACAAGAGAGGTGATGTCTGACACTGGAGGATCGAAAAAGCAAACACACTTTTTTAAAATAAGCATTTTTTGCTTGTCCTTGTCCCCTAATCTAGTCAGGCCTCAGGCCTCTACCTCCAGGCCGTTTTCCAATGAGGAATCCTCTGGCTGAGATATGACAAGCAACATCACTAACATTGTTTGCCTGTTGACATCCAAAAACTATATTGGGCAAACGGTTCATAACTAAGCATTTGTTGGTGTTCAGGTGGCTGCCTGGAGTTGGCTTTCTGCCTTGCTTCCACTTGGTAGGCCAGGTTAAGAGAAGCCAAGAATAAACTAAAAAAACTTTCCAGTGGTTACTTTCCCCAAAATAACTATGCGGAATAAGTTAGTGACCATGTGGGTGTCAAAGAAAAGAAGATAAACAAGTCAAAGAATACATCATTGACTCGTTCTGTCGCTAGCTAGTATTGCCACCTCTTTTTAATAGAAATTACATTTTCCAATGTCTTTTCTGCCATAATACAAAGTAAAGTTAAAATTGCTGCTAATATTGCATTAAAACTGACCTGAAGTGAAAATTAAGTTTCCAGCCAGCCAGGGGCATTGATGGAGTAACCTGACCCTTGATATTTAGCATCAGGTCCTGAATCTCCTATAGATTCCACCTTTTTTAAAAAGCGAAGGCTGTTCTGTCTTCTGTTTTACTTGGCTTTTGGGGCAGTTGCATGCACTGCTAGGGGACGCGGGTGGCGCTGTGGGTTAAAGCCTCAGCGCCTAGGACTTGCCGATCAAAAGGTCGGCGGTTCGAATCCCCACGGCGGGGTGCGCTCCCGTCGCTCGGTCCCAGTGCCTGCCAACCTAGCAGTTCGAAAGCACCCTCGGGTGCAAGTAGATAAATAGGGACCGCTTACTAGCGGGAAGGTAAACGGCGTTCTGTGTGCTGCGCTGGCTCGCCAGATGCAGCTTGTCACACTGGCCACGTGACCCAGAAGTGTCTGCGGACAGCGCTGGCCCCCGGCCTCTTGAGTGAGATGGGCGCACAACCCTAGAGTCTGTCAAGACTGGCCCGTACAGGCAGGGGTACCTTTACCTTATGCACTGCTAAGTGGAATGGTGGTCACTCCCCAACCACCTGTATCTCCACAGTTAGGACCAGCAGGACATAGCTGAGTTCCTATAGCTGAGTTTTCCAGTGCATGGTTGGAGAAGCAGCAACTCTAATTTTGTGCTTTGCCAACTCCTTGTAGCAGCCATGTTATGTTATGCCATGCCCCAGTGGCACACATGTTGTGACTTGCATCCCTTCACTCTCTCGGGTGGAATCTAGACCCATATAAAAATATATTGAATTTACCATAGCTCACCATTGCCATCTAGTGTCACATTTGTATGATGCACTGTACAACACACTTAAAACATTTTATTTGCAGATGTATAGCTAAGTCCTGAGACACTTAAAAATGTGCCCACTGGTCAAAAACAGCTGGCAACTCCTTCTATACATATGTTTGTTTGGAAGTGAGCATTTGGAGGGTTACAAACGTAGGCTTTTATCTTTCAGTTACCCATAACTTGTCAGATAGTGCAAATAAGTTACCATACTTTCCCATGTATGACTAGGTTTTTTTACTCTAATGTTAAAAACCGGGGGTCGTCTTATACATGGATAGTGTGTGTGGGGGGGCAACGTTCTTAAATTTGAGTCCCCCCAAATAGGGGATGTCTTATACTGTATATGAGGGTGTGTTATACACAGAAAAATACGGTACTTCTGGTGGAGTATCCTATCTGTATTTAGTAGGAAATAACTGTGTATCCCTTGCTACATGTAACTGATGGAAAATGTTGCATTGCCAAGAAGGGATAATGTACTTCCCAGTTTGAAAACAACACAGCTCTTCTGCTGCTTTGGTTTCAGTGGCCGGTAGAATACCTCTTGGCAAAACTACCCCATACATCCATACTTAGGTCTTCAGCAAGGGAAATTGCGCTGCTGGATAGGGAGAAGATTCTGCACAAGCGGCGTCCTAATTAATGCTGTCCACACATTAATTGTTCAAGGTGTTGTCTTGTTTGACACTTAAAAACGAAACGAAGCCAACCATGGGGATTATCATGATGGTCTGGTTTTGCTGCATGGCAAACTCCCTTAATCTGTCTACTTCTGAGCATTAGAGAGAGGTGCATCGTGCAGCCTTTGAATTAAGAAATATATATTTTTAAAGAGTCAATCAGTGACGGGGTATTTTTATGAGATAGGGGGGAAACTTGGTGGTCTTTGTCATAACGCTTTCACCGTGTGTGTGTGAGAGAGAGAGAGCAAGAGAGAGGGAGATTCTTGGATTGGAATGGCACAATGTGGGAGTACTCGGTCTTTAATGAAGAAATAAAATAATAATGGCTTATATCCGGAGAACTCTGTTTTACGTGTGCAACTGGAATTCCCCTCTCCCCACCGTTTCCACTACAGCTCCTCTTTCCTTCCCTCCAAAGCCACTCCTTACATGGTACCCTTCAGGACAGTGTGGGATGCTCCATGGCTGAAGTGATGTGCTAGGCTGGGAGTGGAAGTGACCTCTCCCTTGGGTACAGTGCCTTCTGCTCGTCCAAGGGACACGGGGTCCAAGACAATATCCCTACCGTTTTATACAGCGCTTAAAAAAAAAAAAAAAGCAAGAGCTTAGAACACAGGAAGCTGCCTTAATACTGGGTCACACCATCAGTTTATCATCAGACTCAGTATTATCTACCTTGACTCCAAAGTTCCAGGTAGGCGACATTCCCAGCCCTACATAGAGATGTTGGGGGTGGAAAACAGAAGCCCTCTGCATGCAAAGCAGATGCTCTGTAGGCTCACTGTTAAAAGAATAACTGAAGAAGAGTAGTATATTTCAAAGGGGTAGAGGATAAAGGGACCATGGAGGAAAAGGCCGTCGGGGGGGGGGGGGGGAGCAAGGTCTTCAGTTGCTAATTATTATTTTTTTAATTTTAATTTTTTATTATTAAAATAATTCAACATTAATACATACATGTTACGAATATACAAACATACATTTCATACAATCCTTAAAAATATTCATACATACCCACACTCAGTCCCACAAATACTTCATTTTCCCACCACCACCCCTCACCCCTCACCCCACCCTTGTGATGAGTTTCCAGTCTACTCAACTGCAATTTCTTTCCACTTCTATTACTTTCTTTCACACACTTTTAATCCAATTTTCTGCTTCTTTTTCTGTTACACAATGTGATGTGTAATGTGCTTCAGTTGCTAATTAAATCTATAAAGATGAGGATGCCCATATGCTGAGAGGCAGGCCAGGCCCTAGGAATGGAGTGGAAAGTGTGAAAGGATGGAGTCGGGAGGAGAGAGAAAATCTTCCTTTAATCACTTGCAGTCCATTTGCGTTTTGCCCATAAAACGCCCTTCCTGTGAGTGAGGAGTAATGCTTCAGTATCTTTGCCATGTGCATCAGTCCAAATGCATGCAACATTTCCAGGCTATGCGGCGCCGGCAATGCCAAATATATTACATTAATATATGAATCTCCTTTTGAAAGTGTAACCATTTTTTCTTGCTGTTCCCCACTCCCACCCCCATGCAGTCGGAGTTTCTTACCCTCTTTTGTGCATCACTGTGAGGCTGCCTTTTCTAATTTCCTTCCTCTTTATAACTGTTACTCACTATCTTTTCCGCTAAATCTCCACCTCTTCTGTCCCTTGGTGACGATTACTTGTCAGCTCTTATTCCCGTATCATGCAACGTGGTGCCCCAAAGTGATCTGCAGAGCCGACCCAAGTCATTTTGCTGCCTGAGGCTAAGGGTAGGATGGCAACCTGCTTTGCCCCTTTCCATATACAGATATTGACTGGTCTGATGGTTATATCTTTCTTCAACACTGATGATAAGATATCATTCACTGGTGCACCTGAGGGGCAGCAGGGTAGCTTAGGAGCCAAGCGCAAGGTAAGTTGTGTGGACCCACACAGCAATATCCATCAGTTGATGATAATGGCTGGTCCTCAAGAGGAACGGCCACAGGACTGACATAACTCCCCATTATCTACTGCTTGAGACAGTTGCCTCATTTTGCCCAATGGTTGCATTGTCCTTGGTAGTCTGTAGGGATTGTGAGGTAGTGTGGAAATGAAGTTTTGTAATAAAAAAGTATAAAATTAAAAAGGGACGCGGGTGGCATTGTGGGTTAAACCACAGAGCCTAGGACTTGCCGATCAGAAGGTTGGCGGTTCGAATCCCCGCGACGGGGTGAGCTCCTGTTGCTCGGTCCCTGCTCCTGCCAACCTAGCAGTTCGAAAGCACGAAGTGCAAGTAGATAAATGGGTACCGCTCTGGCGGGACCTATTTATCTACTTATCACAGCGTTTCCGTGCGCTGCTCTGATTTGCCAGAAGTGGCTTAGTCATGCTGGCCACATGACCCGGAAGCTGTACGTCGGCTCCCTCAGCCAATAAAGCGAGATGAGTGCTGCAACCCCAGAGTTGGTCACGATTGGACCTTTACCTTTAATAAAAAAGGGTGTGGTATTTAGGCCATTGCTTCTAGAAAGGTTGCTCCAGAATGCCCTAGAACCATGTGGTCATATCTACAAAGTTCAGGTGCGCCTTTATGAGCAGATGCCCTGGTGGTTTTAAGCTAGGTTAGTGAGCAAGTAGTTCTGAATTTCCTTTTGGTTTCAAGAATGCATTGGTTTCCTTTTTAATCTTAACCACAATTGCTTCTTGATATATTTTTTCCACCAGTGTGCCTTCTCCTTGGGGCACCTTCCTTCGAACTTCCTGAAAATCAAACTGGTTTCTAAAAACTGCCTTCTAAAATAATAACGTTTGTGTGGTTGGTAGTATAAACGTGGCATTTAGATACACGTCTCCTATATTTTCCCCTATGTGGTTTCCAAACGGAATTATGTATAGTCTGTTATGGGTGGAAACTAGCAGGTTAGTTTCCTGCTAGGCTGGGGGAACAAAAAATAGTGTTCTTGAGTCAGGTGGCTGGGGGAAAAAACCTTATATTGAAATACTTGACCTTTCTGAATTACCCATTGCACATGGGGTGTGATGTGGGTGTGTTGAGGAGTTTTATGTTGCAAGGGCTGTTGTAGGCATAAAGAGAACTTCAGCATGCTAACTGCACAGCCACTCAGTGGGTCTTTCTTTCCATGGGATCCCTGTCAGTGACGGCCACAAGAAAGAATGAAAAGAGCAGGTTTTGTCTCCCAA
Organism: Podarcis muralis; assembly: GCF_964188315.1. Taxonomy (NCBI): domain Eukaryota; kingdom Metazoa; phylum Chordata; class Lepidosauria; order Squamata; family Lacertidae; genus Podarcis; species Podarcis muralis. The sequence goes on along the minus strand of NC_135658.1, from coordinate 74,798,969 downwards.
GTGCAGTGCTTTATTTTTCTCTGTCTTGGAGTGAATGACAGCCCTTCATTCACACAGGAGGAACCACAATGGCTGGCTAAGGAGTATCATTGAAACAGTTCCCTTTTTTTCAGAGTGATCCTTCTGTTGATAACTGGGTGAATGCCTTCCTCCCTAGCCTTATAATAATAATTTTTTTTTTTTTTTTTACACCCCATCCTTCCTGGCCAGAAGGGCAGCTAACACCAGTAAAATTACAGTAAAAACATAATAGGAGTATTATGAGTATGGCAACGGAGAAGAGAATATGTATAGATCACATGGAGCAAAACTTTCTGCCCCATGCAAAAAGTTTGTTTGTTGTTGTTTTTTGCCAACTGTCCCATATCTTACCACCTTCTTTATCTTACCATCCATCAGGGTGCTGGCTCTGCCTGTCATTGGCTCTTGGCTCCAGTGACTGCTGGTCTCCCTGCTTTCTGCCCCACCGGTTCCCATGGGTACCAGCCTCCACTGTGATTTTCTTTTGAAATTGTGTAAGGAGATGGGTGGATGGTATCACTCAGGGCTAGGTGTCCGGGGGTCAGCTTGATTAGGCACCTGCCAGGGTATGATGTCAAGAGCTCCCTTGATCTACTCCTGCTCCTCTGCAGTGACACCTGCTTGCTTACCTGCCCTTTTACAGCAGTAGCCCCCTTCTGTTTTCTGGCCAGTTCTCCTTCTGGTAGGTGGACAAATGGTAGCAGCAGTGAGGAGCAGCTTTAGTTGGCAACAGTGGCAATGAGGAGAAAGAGATCTCCCCTGGGGGACTAGACTTTATACTGTGTGTGTCTTGTTCAAGATTCTTCCCTCCCATAAAGCACCACAAAGCATTATGGAGCCAGTAGCGGTCGTGCTTTAGACTGCAGGTGGTTGTGTGTGTGTGTGTGTGTGTGTGTGTGTGTGTTTTTTACTCCTTTACTCTTCCCACATGAAGTTCCTGCAAGTAGACACTTCTAAAACTGGGGAGTGGTATTTTGCCCATAGCCTAATTCATCTGTGGTGCTACGTGCTACTTGCAGGTCTTTTGGTTTCTATATGGAAAGCATTCAAAATATGTGATCCCTGCCTGCAAACTGAAATGGGTGCAATCCATTCTGCCACTGGAGCACTTTCCAATCTCATTCTGTGGTGTGTCTAGATCCAACCTAATGCACCTGTCCAATGGTAATGGCAAGAAACTTGGGAGACGCTTGTTGACATACTGAAAGTGGATTTCTGTGGAAGCAGTCCTGCTCTAAGCGACAGTGCCTTTATTAAGGTTGGGTAGCCCAGTAATTGCCCAGCCAATGTAACCTAGTTTTAAAGCTATTCCTACACACAATTTGTTACAAGGCTTTTGAAGACACAAGTGAAATGGAGGGCCATCTAGAAATGATAAACGCTATACAAATATGTGGTTTGTGTGTTTCCTGAATGTTGTATGGAATCCTGCTCAGCCTTTAGAACCAGAGAAGGAAGAGTAAAGGACAGGTTATAATCAGGAGATTAGTGTAATTCATCTTCATTTTGAAGAAAGTGGTAAGATTTTAGGGAAGGAGAAGAGGAGTTTTTTTTAAAAAAAACAACAACATAGTGAATATAGTGAACTAAGGGAGGTATAACATACCTTTTGTTAAAGTGGTGCATTTTTTCCTTTTGAAACACTAGAATTTAGGGCACTTGGTGAAACTGGCTGGCCAAGGGTTAGGGTTATGACAAAAATAAAGCAACCATGAAATGAATTGTTAACTTACGGAATTAATTACAACATGGTGCACTAGTGCAGTGATGCTTGCTTAGGTGGCTTACATAAGATTTAGTGAAGTCATGAAGAACAGACCTGCCCATCAGCTGCTAGCTATGAAAGCTAGAGAAAACAACCTCCATGTTTAATGTCAACAGCATGTCCTGGATATTCTTGGAAACAGGAGCTATGGTGGTTTGTTTTGCCAAAACTTTCTATCCCTCTTTGCCACACTAAGCCAGTTGTCTCTGTCCTGCCCTGATTATGAGTTTCCCAAGGATATCTGAACTAGATGGAATTTGGGCATGGTCTCCTAAATGTAGTTTCTGTTACAGGAAGTTCCCACAGCTTTTTAAAAACTGGTTTTAAATAATTCAGCCAAAGGTTTTTTATATATTTCCAGCATGACTATTCCCGCATTGATTTTGTGTTGGAAACTTGTTCTATGGTTTAATCTCAACGCTGCACAGTTAAACCTGGTGGTATCTCCTCTGTGTCAAAAATCTGCATCCTTATGCATAGTTGCATTTACTGAAAGCTGAATGAAATCATAGGATTTAAACCCAGGGAACCAACCCATTTGGTATCTGATAATGCCACTGCGTGGAACTGGGTTTCGCTTGTCAGCTTTTCTTCTTTTGACCTGGCCTAGTTTGTGTGACAGTGTGGTTTTTGTGTGTGTATAATCTCCCAAATGATCTGAAGTCAATTTTGACTTTCAAACTTTATTAATATTCTTAATCATGGGGTTTTTTTTGCCTGACATCATTTTCCCTTTTAAGCAAGATATAAAGCACTCCTGGGTTCTTCAAAACGGGGACATGCACATAGTCCTGTTGAAGTAATTGGGACTGACATCCAGATAGATGTTTCTATGGCTGGAATTCTCAGCTGTAACTAGCTGTGTGTGTGTGTGTGTGTGTAGGGAAATTCTGACCCAAACATAATTACAGTGGTACCTCAGGTTAAGTACTTAATTCGTTCCGGAGGTCTGTTCTTAACCTGAAACTGTTCTTAACCTGAAGCACCACTTTAGCCTATGGGGCCTCCTGCTGCCGCCGTGCCGCTGGAGCATGATTTCTGTTCTCATCCTGAAGCAAAGTTCTTAACCTGAAGCACTATTTCTGGGTTAGCAGAGTCTGTAACCTGAAGTGTATGTAACCTGAAGCGTATGTAACCCCAGGTACCACCATACTTCATTATGATAATTTAAGTCATAAAGACTCTCCTCCCTGGAAGAGAGGGGAGTGGTTGTGGGCGGGAGCCCGAGCTCCGCCTCCTGGCTGGGGGCCTTAGCCCCCGCCCCTCCTTACCTGGCTGGCGCCCACGCCCACCGGAGGCAGCCAACCAGGTGTCTCCGGGGGCGTGTTTAGCAGCTTAATGCTGCGGGGCCAGCTTCGCCGCCTCCTCAGTCGTCGTCGTCCTGCATTATAATAATTTAAGTCATAACTTCCTGATTGTCTGCAAAAGAAAAACTAAAGGAAAAACTCTTTTATTTGCAAACATGCTTGTATTATTTTCACCAGTTATGCCTTGGTTGTTTACACTGGTTATTTAATTTCTGTACAATTTTATATAAAACATATCTCAAAGCAGTGTACAAAAAAACTGAAGCAGCAACAGACAACTTAAACAAAAATTACAGAAAAAACCACAGCTACATATAAAAATGTTACCGTAATACAAAGTTACACACACATACACACACACACATATACATAAGTTCATTTTCCTTCTGACACACCCTCACTCTCAGCCTCCAGGTTTCTCACCAGGCAGGGTCCAAACAAACTCTCAGCTCACTCAAAAAAGTCTCACAACAAGAAGAGTTCCTGGAAACAGCAGACATCCCACCTAGTCTCTAGACTTGCTTTTTATGGGCAGGCCCAAGGTGAGTGGTACTTCCTCAGGCTGCCCACAACGATGTCCCATTCGGCTGCTCTCTCCACACCCAGTTCCCAGTACAGCAGGCTTGTCGAGTTTCCCAAGAGGTCCAGAGGATGGGAAGAGGGGGCCCCCCTCCACTCACAGCTCTTTCTTCACTCCCTGTCCTCTCCTCCACCTCTAGGTGCTTTCCATATCGCATGATATTTTTTAAATTTTGTACTGCACAGATTTGTTCATGCTTTGTCATGCAGACATACCTTCCAGCTGCCCTAGGTCACCTGAGATTGTCCCAAATGTCTATTGATAATCAATCTGGCATGTTTTCCCATGCGACTCCACTCCTTTTCTCAGAGGCTCCTTTGCCTTTTCTGATCGTAGCAGGGGGATTGCATGGCGAGGAAAGACCTGTGCAGGATTAATAGCAAGGTGAAGACTGGGGAGAAATAAATAATAGGGATCAAAGGACTTCTAAACATGTACCGAGTGCCTGTCCTTGAAGGCAAACAGAAAACAAAACACCTGGGTACTGCTTATGGAATTGCGATAATAGATTAGGAAATTGCTTTCTGAGAAAACATGGTGTACAAATTTTGTTCCACAGTTGGGGCATAGGTGGTTGAGGTGAGGAAGATTAGGAAAGTGTTGGAGTTTTTTCTTTCAGTGTGGTAGAGGACTTGACTTGCTCAATTTAGCCATCTGGTCTGTCTTAGTGACTTACTTGGTTTAGCAATCTTTGCAGAAAGTATTTCATTCAGTCCCGTTTTCAGCTTGTGACATGTTTTCCTTTGGAATTGTGGGACCCATCCCTTACTTCTCCCCATGAATGTCACTGTTTTCATCTGTCAAATGTTGTAGGGCAAGTGAAAACACACAACGTAATGGACACATCCAGTTCTGGTGCCATTTTAAACAGTCGTGGTTTCTCCCAAAGAATCCAGGGAACTGGAATTTAGTTGAGGGTGCCGAGAGTTGTTAGGAGACTCCTCAGAGAACAATGGTCCTTATCATTCTTTGATTATTCTCTATAATATTACACAGTGTTGCCAAAAGTCTTGGTGTTGCCCTACAACTCGCATCGACCCCAGCAAGTATGGCCAGTGGTGGTCAGGGATGATGAGATGAGAACTGTAATCCCAACAATATTTGGAAGGCAACAGGTTCTCCACCCCTGGTGTAGACAAAGGCTGATAGACCCTAGTTCAAGCAGTAGGATGTAAGAAGAAGAACCTCAGTGGATCTGACCAGTTGCCCACCTGGTCTACCATCCTGTGCTCACAGTGACCAACCAAAGTAACCAAAGCAGGATATAAGAGCAACAGTACTTATCCCCACTTGTGGTCCTCAGGAACTGGAATACAGGGGTGTGCTACCTCCAACATCATGATTGGTATGATCTGCTACAACCCCCCCCCCCCAATTTGGGCATTTTGCTTAATGCAGGAGCAGGGATGTGCAGAGTAGATGCCCCCTGCCCAACCTTCATGAAAGGAGCATAGCAGTCTGTAATGAGAGAGACCCCGCTGAAGCCTCTGTTACTACAGATGGTTTTGCTCTGTGTGTGAAGGCATATCCCTACTCATGTGTTCGTCAACACAGTGCGTAAGAACGCCCAAATAAGGGCTAAAATGGACAGTTGGTACGTCTATCACAGCTTTGCAAGAACGTTTCATTTGATGAATGCAGGATAGCCTAGTTTAACAGAAAAGCATTTCAATATAGCATTGAATGGACAGAATTGAGGGCCTCAAACAGCTGCAGCATTGTTCAACAGTATATAGGATTGTAATTGTTTAAGGTACGACAATAGCATGTCATTGACTTTGAATTAATTGGCTCCTAAGCTCGTCTTTCACTTTTGTGTAGGCTTACAATGGCCCAGTTCAAACATCGCAGCAAAACCAATTTTGCAATTGCATAAAAAATAAAAATTAATGAGCGATTGTTCTGGCTGCAGAGAGGGAACTAGTAATTAGAGCCCCCACCCCACCCCATTGCTGCCATCGCCCTAGGGAACAGGGTCAGTTCAAGGATTTGTGGTGAGTGAACAGGAAGAATCTAATTAGCAACTTTAAAGGAGCAAAGAGGAAGCTGCTGTCTAAGAGAAGGAAGAAGCGGGACCTTTAGAACAGAAGTTAGAATTGGGTCTTGCCAATGTGAGGTGGACATTGTTGGATATTTATGAGAAAAATAAGGCTATATTAAATACTATGTGGAGCCACCAATTTAAATCTGTTTCTGGGTTATTGTGGAAAAGCAATGACTTAGCACAGCAGTTCCAAAAACTTTCTCCCTACCCAGGAGTTTTGAAAATGGCTGAGGGTCTTGGTAGACCATTTAAGCCGCCCCCCCCCCCCGGCATATTGTAGCAATTGTAGTGCACTGTGCTATACAGTCATACTTTATGTTACGACCGCTTCATGTTATGTTCTTTCAGGTTACATCCCGTGGCAACCCGGAAGTACCGGAAAGGTTTACTTCTGGGTTTCGCCGCTCACGCGTGCGCAGAAGCGCAAAATGACATCATGCGCATGCACAGAAGCGGTGAATCACAATCCCCGCGTGTGCAGACGCACTGTTGCGGATTGTGTTCTTTTCATGTTGGGAACGGGCCTCCGGAACGGATCCCATTCGCAACCAGAGGTACTGCTGTATACTGTATGGTTTCTAACTGCTTTTTTTTTGAGAGAGAGAGAGAGAGAGAGAGTGGGACTTGTCCTAAAAAAGTCGATGAACCACTCACAGATGGCTCTGTCTTCCAGATAAATAGTGACCTGGTCTGCCCGGTTCATGCACCCGTTTGCCTCTACATAGTTCCATCCTTATTTCATACATTGTGATGTATCAATATATTGTGATGTTGAAAACCAGATATGGCCTAACCCTAGCACCTGGAAGGCAGTACTGCAGCAAATTTGCTCAAGAGTAACTATGTATTACTTATATATGTTCTAAGGCAGGCTTCCTCAACCTCGGCCCTCCAGATGTTTTGAGGCTACAATTCCCATCATCCCTGACCACTGGTCCTGCTAGCTAGGGATCATGGGAGTTGTAGGCCAAAAACATCTGGAGGGCCGAGGTTGAGGAAGCCTGTTCTAAGGTGTCTAGTAGTTCATTAATGTGCCTTTCCTGAGTTGTTTGTAAACACACAGAAATTCATATATAGCAGCACTTTTTGTAGGGATTATTTTCAAGAGAACGAATCCTCCCTTTCCCCCCAAGGTAGCATTTCTTGCAAGGGAAATATGACTGGGATTTTGTAACACAGGAGTGGTAAAAATACTACATATATTTAGGTGTCAGCCTCACATTTAAAAGTGCCATCTGTGCCATGCTGGGAAAAAATATTTATGTGCCAGATACGAGGGGACCATGGCAACTAGGCCCCTGGGATATCTCCAGTTTACTGCAGTGCAAATATATGTATTGTTATATATTATTGCCTCTTGTTTAAGAAAGGGCAAGCAACCAGGGAAGAAGCATTCTGTCTTGAGAGTGAGCTTTGGTAATAGAAATTTAGAATATGGAAAGTGATAATTCTTTATCCAGTTTTAGCTTGAGCCATAAATCAGGTTCACACAACATGGTGAACCAGACTATGGCTTCCCAAGATTGCACAGACTCCCAGAAAGGAGCTCACAGCTGCTTTGATCCTCCCTGGTTCTTTTTACAGTTGTGCTGAGCCCAGCCAAGGTAGAGTTGACCTGAGCTTGGAATAAGGTAGTTTCACATGAGCAGTTTACACTCAAGGGAGGTATCTCTTTGAACAGAAGCAGCTGCTGTGACCTTCCATGAGCAACACTTCTGACATTATGCTGCTCACCTATGTAGGCCGTTGGTGTGAGAATTTAGTTGCACAGACAAAGCCTGTAAGAAAATGTTCTCACTGGCTCTGACTAGGGTGTTGTTCATTGTTCACAAGCTCTGCTTGTTCCAGTGCACCAGCATGTTTTTCAGTGTCAACCCTTGGGTATATGTCACTTCTGGGAAGCAGCATCCTTTGCCGTGGATGATGCAGATCAGAGGCTTCCTTCACGAAGCTGCATTGCCTTTTACTACTTTTCTAACCACAGGTTCATTTTTTTAAAAAAAGGAATTTCCTCTCAAATACAGGTGCCTATATATGGTGTATATGTTAGGGTGTATATGTTAGGGGCTGCCACCCTGGTTGCTTTGCTCACCCACCCTAACCCCCTTGTCCAAATCACCCCTCTTCCCTTTAGAGCCCACCCAAACCAAACTAAGGGTTGCATCTCCCTTTCTTTGTGTTTTTTAACAGCTGTGCAGCATGCAGAAATTCTAGAGGTGCAGCATTCGCTAGCATTGGAATGTGCTTATTGGGAAAGCTCACCTGTAGAATTTCTTAACACCAACCTGTTTTTTTTTAAAGGCAGAGCCACTGGATGAGGGAGAGAGAGAGAGAGAGAAAGAGAGAGAGAGAGAGAGGAGGAGGAGGAGGAGGAGGAGGAGGAGGAGGAGGAGGAGGAGGAGGAAGGGAGGAACTGGGTGTGAGGTGTACAAGTTTGAGAGGAAAGTGGCAACCTTCAAGTTAACGCCTTCTGACTGAAAACTCAGCATCATAGATACAGGCATGTGTCACCGGGACATGATTGCGATTGGTAGATGGTGAAGGAGAGAAAGAAAATACTGAATATACTGCTTAGTTCCAGATGTTCCACATCTAAGCTTTGCACACTAGAAGCAGATTCTGGAATTAAGTCCTGATTGTGCAATCTAAATTTATTGCTGTTCATTTAATATATTGTGAGCCTCTTTGGACACAGTCTTTCACAAAAGGGGAGCATACAAACAAACAGATAATGACAGCGATGCTCTTTCTGAGACTGGGATAGCTAGCTACTCATTGGTACATTTGCAAGTAAAAGCACTTATTATGGATTCAATGAATTTTGCATGTTAGGACACTTCCCTTGGAGTACAACACAAAATACATCCATTTTAAGTTTAAATAGCACAAGCACTGTGTGCTTTTTGCAGTTGATTTTCCTGACAGAAACTGGCAGGTTGTAACAAAGTAATCTAAAGGGATTATGTTACAGGTTTGAATATATATTGATTGGAGTTTAGGTACAAAACACGCATCAGTGGTTGCTGAATGCAGGTGTCATCTTTGGATTTTGATAGAAACCAAATGCTTACAAACACACAAAATCTTCATAGTTGGTATGAAATGCATGCCTACACATACTGTACAGCAGTACTGTACTTTCGGCTGGGTGTGCGAAGAGTCCCAGGTAAACTAGTTTGGATTACACTGTTGTGTTCATCCCATCATTTGTAAAGTTTTGTGTTTGCTTTAAAATCTGTGGGAGTTTTTCTGTTGACTTTAGAAGGAAGTATGTTTTGTTCAACATGTTTGTGGAAATAATGAACATAGCAACCATAAATATATGTACTTACGGCAGGAAACTGTAGGGTGAACAAGGTAACTGTAAAGGTGATTTTTTTTTTTTAAGCTGGTTGAATGACCGAACCTGAAGGTGCCACAGGGTTCTGTCCTGATCTTGTTGTACCTTTTATTTATAAATGACTTGGACAATGGAATTGAGAGGATGCTCATCAAATCTGCAGGTGACACCAAACTGGGATGGTTAGCTAATGCTGCAGAAGACAGAATTAGGACTAAATATGAATTAAACAGATTGGAGAACCGGGCCCAAGCTAGCAAAATGAATTTCAATAGGAACAAATTAAGATTCTACACATAGGCAGGAATAGCCAGCTGCACAAATATAAGATGGGGAACACCTGGCTTGCCAATGTGAAAAGGATCTGGGGTCTGAGTAGATCACAAGCTTAACATGAGTCAGCAGTGTGATGCAGCAGCTAAAAAAGTTAATGCTGTTCTAGGCTGCATCAACAGAAGTTTAGTGTCCTGATCAAGGGAAGTTGTAGTACCTAGCTCTGTTCTGCCTTAGTCAGACCACACTTGGAGTACTGTGTCTACTTCTGGTTGCCACAATTTAAGGATATTGCAGAGGAGGGCAATCAAGATGATCAAGGGTCTGGAGACCTTTTAGTTGAGAAGGTAACAGTTCGAACCACCCTTTACAAATATGCTGGATAGATTTGAGAACCAAGAGAGCTGTAGCAATATATTGGATTTGATATTCTTTCCCCCACTTGCCTCTTTATTATCATTTTCAGAAATTCTGTCGGTGAGGGAAATTCATCACATATCAAACAGCCCCGAGTCTAGGAGTAGTTTCTCATATTAGTTGGATTTCAGATGGAACGGCTCAGGCAGCAGCAGGAAAAACGCTAATACTAATTACCTGCTGCACCAAATAGGGCTAATAGGATGTTTTTCGAATGTGAGTAGAGGCTGGAGCTGCAGAGGTTCTGCTCAGCAGGATCATCATCTGACTGCAATTAGAAGTCTCAAGGTAAGAATGCCTGTTGGGTACAGATAAAAGAATAGGCTAGTAAAGAGCAGGATTTCATATTTCATTGCTTTTCATCAGACGATGTCAGTCTCTGTGCTGCTTGGTGTTTTTGCTGAGCAGCCTCATGGCTGCCCGGAATGGCTTACAGAGTATTGCACAGCTAACGGCTTGTGCGAAGGGGAGGGAAGCAAAACAGGCACGTCCATTCACTAGTTTCCTGTATTATATAATCCTCCGTAGCCATGTTAGAGATAAGAGAGTGGCCAGCTGCTTGCTATTAAGACTGTAAATATGTTATTGTGCCTGGTAGTAATTCAGCCCTTTGGGAGAGGCTCTGTATTTCTGAAGTCAAAGAGTCAAACCCATGAGAGTCTCTTTTCAGTTCTTGCAGTTCTTTGGTAACACGTTGATCCCCATGACGTACTGTATTTCGGATTGTTGGTTTGTCCTTAGCAAGTTGCCTGTACCTTATCTTATAAGAGATCAGTACATTGTTATTTCAGGAAAAGCTGGAGTACAGGGATTAATTTTTAAACACGTTGCTGTTGCCCTCCTCCCTCACACCAGAATACTTCTTCAGCGACAGATGTATTTATTCAATCAGAGCTAATGCTCAAACTCATAATAGACATAGGTAGATATATTTAATTTGACTTGAAGTTTCTGTGATTATAGAATTTGAAGTGGGGGGAGTCTTTTAAAATGAGCTCATTTAGAAGTGGAAAGGTTTACAGGGAAGTGACAGCAGGAAATAGATGTTGCCTCCATGCCCTATTCGCCTGCCAACCTAGCAGTTCGAAAGCACCCCCGGGTGCAAGTAGATAAATAGGGACCGCTTACTGGCGGGAAGGTAAACGGCGTTTCCGTGTGCTGCGCTGGCTCGCCAGATGCAGCTTGTCATGCTGGCCACGTGACCCGGAAGTGTTTCCGGACAGCGCTGGCCCCTGGCCTCTTGAGTGAGATGGGCGCACAACCCCAGAGTCTGTCAAGACTGGCCCGTACGGGCAGGGGTACCTTTACCTTTACCTTTACCATGCCCTATTTGAAGAGTGGTTGGCACTGGGAAAGCAGTGTGTGTGTGTGCCCACATGTGTGTGTCCACCTGTGTGTATTTGGGGGCTCTTAATTGTTTCGGCATCTTCTCCAGTCGTAATTGCGCTTCAGTGGGAAAATGGGCTCTTTGGGGATATCTGGTGTCCCTTTCCAGAAATCTGTTGATTGCTAAGTCACTGTAGTACTTTTATTAACTCCTCGTTCTCTGCACCAGAAGTTCTCTGCACCTTTCTCTTCCATTTTGGGTCATAATAAGTGAGATTTAGGCCCCATTTGCCCTATGCATTTAAAACAGTATCATACCAATTTAAACAGTCATGGCTCAGAATCCTGAGGACTGTACAGTGGTACCTTGGGTTACATACGCTTCAGGTTACAGACTCCGCTAACCCAGAAATATTACCTCGGGTTAAGAACTTTGCTTCAGGATGAGAACAGAAATCGTGCTCTGGCAGCACAGCGGCAGTGGGAGGCCCCATTAGCTAAAGTGGTCTTCAGGTTAAGAACAGTTTCAGGTTAAGAACGGACCTCCGGAATGAATTAAATACTTAACCCGAGGTACCACTGTAGTTAAGAGTGCTGAGAGTTGTTAGGAGACCCTTATTCTCCTCAAAAAGTTACAATTCCCAGAGTGGTTTAACAATCAATCTCTCTTTGCAGGGAACTGTGGGAATCTTAGCTCTCTCTGACTTCAGGATTACCTAGAATTACTAAAACCATTAAAACGTAGGCTAGCATGTCATTTGATTGTAAGCTGTTGTTAGTGCACACACAAAAAGCTTTCTAAACTTCCTCTGTCAAGGAGTGTCGCTTTTAAGAACTCCAATCGTTTAAGTGCTGGTTTCCGTTTTTTTCAGAGAAAATCCAGTAATGGAACAATAATGATTTAGAGCCATTCATCTTAAGGCTCAAAGAAGAAACGCATTTCTACTCATCTCTCCTAGTTTCACAACAGTTAAGAAAGTCCTTTTAGTTTCCTGATCTGGTGTAAATTTAGCTTGTATATTTATGCCTAGATGGGCAATGCCACATGATTTCTTTAAAGTAGAGAGCAAAACCAATTTTTCATATTCTAGAGAGCATAGCTACAAGAGTGGCCAGAGTGGATCGCAGTATAGACTGAGGCAAAATATCGATTGTCTTGGCATTTTGACAAGCCAGGTAGCACTGTCAGAATTTCCATCCCAGGATTGGGTGCACGGTGACTGCCAGGGTCTTGTTGGCGTGGTGTGCTATTGGTATTCAGGCCCCTCTCTCTGGCATGGGATTCCAGACCACATGACAGCCTCTCTGAGCTCTAGAGATGCTTCCAGAAGTTTACCTGTACTCCTGTGTCTGCAACCCTAGTCATGTGTGGCATGCTAGTTCATGTGTTATGCGTAAGGAGGTGTTAGAGAAGCCTCCTATTTTTGAAATCTTCCGCAAGCCACTCTTGTTTTGTATTTATCAAGCATCTGGAAACATTGGGGATAATTTTCCTAAGCTTGATTTGTTTAAACCAGCATTGGTGTCCCAAATGATTTTGCTGCTACTGGTGTAAGTTGATATTAATTTATTTCAAAGGGTTCTTTGTTTTTGTTCACTGTATTGTTTGGATTAGATGTATTGAGGAAGGCCTGTAGTTCAGTGGGAGAGCATTAGCCCTGCATGCCTAAACTCACAGGTTCAAACCCTGGTGTCTTCCGGTAGAGCTGGGAAATGCCTGCCTAAGACCCTGGAGAGCTTGCTTCAGTTTTCAAGAGCTGGATGGACATGGTCTGATGTGATGTAACACAGCTATTGCAGGGCTTTCTTTCAGCCCAAACATATCAGATCTCAGTTCCAGCACCTCTCAGGTGGGCACTATTGCCATTATAAGAGAACAAGGGAGGTGTTAATGGTGAGTTCCTCCACCTCTTTTTCTAGAAAAATAGCACTGGCTATTTGTAAGTCACCTTGACACAGTCCTTTTTTATATTTACTTTAAGGGCTATATATTAAATTTAGAAGTAAGCTATTATCTTCAATGACATATGCTTTATATACTTATATAGTGGGGTCTTTCCCCCGGCTAGATGGTTCCCTTGTCTAATAATAATAATAATTTATTATTTATACCACTCTGGGCGGCTTCCAACAAAATATTAAAATACAGTAATGCATCAAACATTAAAAGCTTCCCTAAACAGGGCTGCCTTCAGATGTCTTCTAAAAGTCTGGTAGTTGTTGTTCTCTTTGACATCTGGTGGGAGGGTGTTCCACAGGGCGGGAGCCACTACTGAGAAGGCCCTCTGCCTGGTTCCCTGTAACTTGGCTTCTCGCAGTGAGGGAACCGCCAGAAGGCCCTCGGTGCTGGACCTCAGTGTCTGGGCTGAAAGATGGAGGTGGAGACGCTCCTTAAGATATACTGGACCGAGGCTGTCTCTCTCCTCTAGAGGAATCTGGCAGCAGCAATGGGGAAGAACAAAGGTTAGACCTCTCCCTTAGCCTCCCAGGTGCTCTGGCTAATAATGCTGATCTTAATTTCTTTTGCAGCAGTTTGCCGTCCACATTTTATTTTAGCGCACAAAATAAACTCCCTTAAGATTATTTTCTTTTGCCGTTATTTCTCCCTAGTGGAGCACGCCCCACATTTTTGTTCAAGAATCAAGTGCTTCTACTGCCGCATGTAGTAATTGGTGAAAATTGCACATATTTAAAAGAAACCAAATCCTGATTCTTGAGATGTGCGGCGATCACCGTTGGTAGTACTGAAGCATAACATTTTAAGCAATATTTATTATAGTAATATGCCAATCCATTAATGAGACAGAAAACATGATTTGCTACTTTGCGTGCAGTCACTGCACAGAAGACGTAACTGTGTTGGTTTTGTTTCCTCAGCAATTCTTTGTCTCGCCTACTTCAGAGCACCTTTTAAAGCCAGGGGGATAATGCGAACAGTTGGCACTTGGGTTGGGGTTTGTCTAGTTTCCAGACATGATGAATGCTAATGGCCACTTTTGTTTGCATAGGCCAGGGGTGGGGAACCTGAGGCCTTCATTCCCTTGTGGGAACCTTTCAGGGGGAGCAGAGGCAAAAGTGGGCCAGATAATGGCAGCCACTTGCCTTTGTAAAGTAGGCTGCATTATGCAACAGTCGGAAGTACCTGTATGTGTGTACCCCACTCCTCTCCATTCCTGCAGCCAAGAGACATGATCAGGGTTCAAGGACCCGCTCCAGCCCGGCAAAAGCACTCAAGGAAGGTGTAGGCCCACATTGGTGAGAAGTGTGACCCATTGAAGGGATATAGGATAGGACAGGGATACCAGTTGCTATTGAACTGCAACCCCCATCAGCCAGCATGGCCAGTGGGCTGCTGTGATGGGAGTTGCAGTTGAATGACATCTGGACGGCATCAGGTTGGCTACCCCTGGATTAGGGAGCGTGTCCCAAGGGCACCCTGGAGGAATTGAGGCCCCAGGCATGTCCCTCCACATGCCTCTTAACAAAGGTGCGGTGCAGATTAATGTCTGTGTCCTAGTTCAAATCTCATCTCCAGTATAAACACACAAGGTGTTTATACAATATAAACTCACAATACATATAAATACACTGGCAGGCCACTATTTCTCATCTCTAGAAGGAAGGTATAAGAATAATGTGTGCAATTTGTGTTCGAACACTTGCAGTGCAAAATATAAAAACTCAGTGGTTTTCTTTTTAAAATAGAGTATAACCATAAGAATATTCAGTGGATTGTGTTAGGAATTTAACTGGAAAGCAAGCATCAGCGGGAATTCTGGAAGCTGGGAAAAGAATACAGAGCTTGGCCCTATGTCTTTCCCCTTAAACTTCCTACTTTTTCCAAGTCAGTGCCCACAAGCATTCTTGTGGCTTTAAGAACTTGCTCATGTAATGGTCACTGCGCTTCTCTCAGGTCATTGATGAGGCTGTGGCTCAGCCTTCAAAAAGAGTTGATTGGCTAGAATGAAGAGCCAGGAATGAGAGATAGTTACCTAGGCAACCAGTATATCAGTCAGGTATCCTTATTCCTGCAGGGACACTTCCTGCTACTTGTGGACTCTCCCTCAGCAGTCTGTGGCAGCACTGGGATCAGTGATGTGTGTTTTATGGGGGGAGGGGGAACAACCATGCAAATTAGGGTTATTTGCATTGGAAATTTTTCTGTTGCCCTGGAGAGTGATCTAGTCTAGCATGTTTATTTTGTATTTGGTAAACAAAGCAACAAAACACAACTTTGCAAAGCTTGCTTAACATTGTTTCTTCAATCAGCACCTATTCATTGTTGCTAATGAAGCGATGAAATGGCAAAAAACAAAACAAAACAAAACATGTTCAAGATAAAATAAGTCGCTAGAAAGTGCTCTGGCTCATATCATTGATTGGGGTCATGGCTGAGACTCATGATCTTCTAGAACTTTTATAGCTTTGATCTTAGCAGCTTATCCCTGTAAGAATTGCTGGTGCAGAAATTGATGCCTGGCCCTATGGAATAAGAAAGACAACTTTGTGATAGGGATGCAAGCAAGATTTAGCCCGGTGCTGTATTTGGGGACAGAAGTCTTTAACAAAGATCTCTTTGCAGTTGAGCTCTGATTATTGGAGGGACCTCAGAATAGATGTTGCACCATTCTTTAAAGCATGGGATTTTGTTGGTTGGGAAGAAGTTTCATTGCTGAACATTCACTCATCTTTCATTCTGATTACTCTGAGGTAATATAGAACATAAATGCAAGTTAGCTCTATTTTTCTTTCAGTTCCTACTTTCTCTATGCATGCAGGAGATCCACTCCAGTATTTGGTGTTAAAAGCCCTCAGAGACAGGAGCTATATTGGATAATGCAGGGCAAAGTCACTATCATGACCTCAGGGTCCCACTGTGGAACTGGAGGGAAGAATCAGAGAGAACTGTGCTGGAAACTCCAGCACAGAAGGCCATTCTGCCAAAACCTTCCAGGCCCAAGGAGGTCACATTGCCACCCCTGCGCCTTTGAGGACTCCAGTCTCAGAAGCTCCATCAAAGCTACCTTGCCCATGTCATATGATTCAAAACAGATAGGACAACTTTAACATACTCACCTGGCGGTGGAAAATACATTGTTCATGAAGGAAGTTTTCCCGGGGTGAGGCTCATCCATTGCACTTTGGTGTGCTGGCCCCTGCAGTTTCCTCAAATGTGGGGAAACTTTGTGGGAGTGGGGGATTGTGTTTGTGTTTTCCCCTGGGATTTTTTAAGGACCCCTTTAACCAGAGGAGCAGCTCCCACTGGTGGTGATAGAGCTAACTACCCAGCAGTCTCTATTAAAGGCTCAGTCTGGGATAACTTGTTTGCTGAAACAACAACCTAAATTTGCTTCAGCTTGAGCTGTGAATAGAGTTGTCTGTCTTGAACACATCATCTTGGACCTGCTGTCTACCAGAGCCCTTACCTGTAACGGAACAGTCATTTGTTACTAATAATGAGTGAATGCTTTGAGCAGTGGGGAGGGGGACCTGTGGCCCTCCAGATGTTGTTGGACTCCTGTCAGCTTCAGCCAGCATGGTCAATGGTCAGGGTTGGTGCCAACTGTATAATCCCGGAGGACCACAGGTTCCCAATTCTTGGTTTAGAGTTTGAATATCCAACGGTTCATTATATACTTTATGCAAAATGGCAGAAGCACTACAGAGCATCTACAACCTAGTTTAAATCAGAAAGTGCTTACTGTAGTATGGCCTAGGGCAGATGAAATGTTCCCAATCTTCTAACTGTACTTAAGGGAATAGGAGTGTGCTGTAGAGTTGCATGCTCTGTCCTCTCGCACAGAAATCCCCCTCCCTTCCATGGTTTGCTTTTGAACCATGATGTAGCCTTATGTCTTCTATAGCACTAATCAGAATATTCTATCAAGCATTGAGGAAATGGCAGGACTTGAACATTTTTATTAGGAAAAACTCCCCTGGTAAATGTCCTAGCATGTTTGTTCTGCATTAACCTTTCTACTCTAATAATCCCTAGCAAGAATGTGTTGGGAGGGAGGGATACACTGTTGCATTACTAATGAAAACCACACTTGTGATGTTGCTGAAATCCTGGCAGTAGGAGTGCTTTAATTTGGTCTTCTATTTTTATTCTAAGTCTTGTGGTCTGGGTTGTGCAATACATTAAATTCAGGCAGAAAAGGGATCAGGGCTGCAAGGTGCTGGCGACTTGGAATTTGATTTAAAAAGAGATGTTGTGGGAAATGTATCTAAGCCTTAGGCTTCAGAAGAATGTGCCGTTACTAGGGAGTAAGCCCAACTACACACCGTATGACGTGCTTTTGCATAAATAGGATTGGGAAACGCACTGCCTGTCTTGACTCTGGAAATTTACATATGCTGTTCTGTATTGGCACAGTGTCAGCGCCGGAAGCTGTCATGGAGACATGATGTGCATTTTTGCTGTCACATTGTTTTATGCTACCAAGTGCATTCATTGCCTTAAGTTGTGCTTTTTGTTTTGTGACTTGCAGCTTTCACTCCTAGTAGCAGTATAATATACCGAAGCAGCACCTTGGCTGTGATTTTTAGGCTAATAGCCACAGTTCTATAGATATAGTTGCCCTGGCAAGTACGGTACATCTTTTAAGATCTCTTATGCTTCCCCAGAATGTTGAGCGGGTGGGGATTTCTCCAGACTTTGCCCTGAATCTTGGAGCTATCAAGCTGTTTCCCAAATGTCTCCAAAGCTAGGGCAACAGGGGTGCCCCCCTCCCACTGCAACCCAGAGCTGGGAAGGAGGATAGATCATCCCATTGGTTGTGCTGACCTTGAAGGTTTTCAAGTACTTCCAAAGCCTAGTCCACACTACATTAGTCGTGCATAGGTCACATTACATCACCTGCAAACTCCACCAATCTCTATATGCTTCCACCCTGTAAATTCAGGTTTACTTGATCTGGAGATAATCCAACAAGTTGGGGAAAGTGGAACTCCAAACCTCTCAACTTGGGGTCAAAGACTATTTGTTTTGGTGTTTTGGGGTGACTGTATCAATTGTCACTTTCTGCTACTCCCCTTTCCGAACCCATTACTTCCTTAGTGCTTTCATTTAATTTCCAACCATGCTGTAACTATTTAATATGTACTTCTTCTGATCCCTCAGATTTGTCCCCAAACCAGAAAACTGCACAAGCAAACCACACTAAATATTTCTGCCACAGATATTGTGCAGCAATCTGAAAAGTGTGTGTTGAGAATGCACAACTGCATTCATTTCTTTTCCAGCCAACACACTCCTGAACCAGAGAGTGTAGCTTTATATGTATGGGTTTATATTATTTTGATCCCTCAAATTTGCACAGATCCAGAAAACTGCAAAAGTATGTGCTGAGAATTTTCAATTACCTTACTGTCTTCAGTTCAGCACTTCCTGACTGGGCATTTTTTTTTGGGGGGGGGGGTATTGGTGTTGGGGGGGGAGCAACGTGCAAGCGCAGCTATCTGTGTGCATACCCTGTCAGTACTATCCGTGCAGTGAAATCAGCAATTTAGAAAGTGGGGGCTAACACAAAAGGGAAGAAGCACTGGTATGAATTTGAATGGAAAAAGTAGATTAACAGGTAAATACTGTTCATATGTGTCTGGTGGGGGGGGGATGCTTATGCCCAAAAGAGAAGGAAATACATTTTAAAAACAGAATGCACACAACTTCCCCCAAAATGTGTGAAACCTTTTTCTCAGAGTTAGGTTATCTCCACTTTTCACAAGGTGCCGTATTTGGAATGTAAATAACCACAGCATTTACTTTTAAGGAAACCTGCACTGCAGCATTGCAGATATATTTGCAGCTTGTCTTTGGCAGGGTGAAGGCAGCATGTGGTATTTAATTTATTGATCAGGGCATTGATGTTTTACGAAGTGCATTTTGGCACTTTTCAACAGCATATTCAGGGAGAGCTGGAGATGATTTACCCTGTAAAACTTTAAGCTATCCAAAGAATACACATATAAAAATCTTTGCAAAAAGGCAAGGAATGGTACTCAATGAGAGTTAATTGTAACTGGAGCCAACTCCCTCCTGCAATATAGGGATAATAATGCTGCCCTACTTTTAGAGAGGGTGATCACACTGAGATAATGTGTGTGGAGCACTTAGAATGCTTGAAGTGTGGTTTTAAATGCTAAGTAAGCATCAAGTAGTCTGCACTGGTGCTTATTGCTTCTGTTCATTATATTAAAGCACAATGGAAACTCATTTGAATAAATGGTGTTTGAAATCATATTCACATTGCTCTCCTGAAAATGGCCATTTCCCTTTGATATAACAGCTTGCCAGGTTGACTGATCATGGAACATTGCCCTATGCTATATCAGGGAATTTTCCACACAGAATCATACCACATGGGGCACCTTATGTGGAATGCGCATATGAAGGTAGCCCAGCAGCCCACATCCTGTTGCAGAGTTCTTAATGTGATCAAGTAGTTTTGCAGGAGAGAAGTGTTGGGTGAAGGAGGTTTCTTAGCCCTTCGCAGGCCAGCTGCTTTCCCCTGAACACCCCAAATACTTGTACCTGAACACCCCCAAATACTTGTACCACAGGTTTACTTTGCAGACACGAGTCTGGAATCATGCAGTGCTAAAAGCAAATTGGGTGGGTGACCAATACGGCAAGAGTTAAGTAACCCCCTTTCCCACAGTTCTTTGTTGCAGAGCTGGCCTTTTTGGGCTTCTGTTACACATGACTGTTGCCTGCCTTGCTTGCAATTTTGCCCTAAGCCTGTTATGGGTTATAGGTTTAGGTTTGTTTCATTTATCATTGTGCAGTCAGGGTTTATGCAGTGTTTGTGGTGTAGTTTAGCTTAAAGGCCTCCTGCAATGTCAAGTCCCTTCAGAATGGATGGGGAATATATACAGGAGGAATGGACTTACTACAGAGTTGTTGGTGGATAACATTCACGCTGCTTTCTTCCAGCTAAATTTCAGGAGCAAGCGCCTGGATAATATATGCTCCAATACACAAGTTAGAGAACACTTAACTTATCAAGAGCAAGGAACTGAAATTGATTAGTTCATGGGCAAAGTGTGCAGAATCCCTTTGTTGGTTTCACTCCCAAACAAAAGTCTAGCCAGAGTCCCAAGGCAAATTGCAAAACCTGGGTTCTGGGATGAAACTGAGTAGTGACTTCTTCATGCTTTGGTTTTGAAAACAAGTCAAATTCTCCGTGAATCGATAACTTTTTGAAGACCAAGTACTCGGTTTAGGATTGAAACATGAGGCAGGGATGCCAGACACTTGTTCACTCCCTCAGCCATGTACCATAAGGCATTTAAATCACATGCTTATTTGCTTAATAAAAAATTGTATTTTCTTTAAGTTGGGTGTAGGAGTCCTAACATAATCACTGCATATGCTGGGTTTAAGGGGCAAGAGAGGAAGCAAATTCATGACAACAAATGAATTGCTTTCTGTAATGTGATGCTTGGCTGTTAAGTAATCTGGACAGTTCCTTGAACTTTGCAATTTCCACATGTATTATACATACATATGTACATACATATAAAATAAAGGTGCCCAGTTTCCTAAAGATCAGAAATATGTTTCGTAACTTTCACTGAAATGGGAGAGTAGACTTCGATATACTCATATTTTTTCCTTTCCCCTTTTTAAAATTGGTGCATGTCACGTGACCCTCATGTGCTCAAGAGATTTCACTTCCTTCTCAGAGCAACTCATCCGGAAATGTCTGTGGAAAGGATTTCCTACAATACTTTAGCTAGTGTTTAAGGCTGCTATGGGAAGCCTCTTGTTGTTTGCAGATACTGACTTCCAGAAGCAATACTTTAGGAGCTGGAAAGAGCTCTTGATTTAAAAGTAATCACATCATTGAATTCCTTGTCAAACTGAGGAATGGCTTGGCAGCTTCAAAAGTACTTTTTGTTTCTTCTTAAATTCATTAATTGGATCAAATGTTTATCAACCCGAGGGAGCACTTCCCAGTACCAACAAAGAAGTGTTGAAATTGCACCCTTTTGATCCTTTTGGCGTAGGCTAGCTTGTAGGTGGCATTCTAAAAAGCTGATATTTTTACAGTATTTTCATGAAGTTCAACAGATGAGCATTACCAGGAGATCCCTTTTCTTATTTTTCAGGTTCTGTGACCATTCAGCCTGGGAGGAACAGCGGTGTGTCACCCGTGGAAAACAAATTAAGGCAACATGGATATCTCGATTCTACAGTTGTATTGAACAAGTACAGAATTTGGTACTAGTTATCCTAGGATTTTTAGCTTTTCATTGGAAACCTAGAAAGGTAAGCTTCTAGTTTTTAAGTCTGTGGCAAAACTGAAATATAAAAACATAATGTTTGGGCAATTTCTGGTGATATCTCAGAAGGTGTATGTGTATTGAGCAGAGATTTTCAGTCAGTGCTAGACTGCTGGGAAGTTCTGCAAATGTCTGCAGAGATGAGAGTGTCTTTCACCCTACCATTTCTAGCAGTCACAAAACAGCTGCATTTGTTGGATTCACATAATTTATATAGGTTGCACTTTTAAAAGCACAGAATATACCCTTTGTTTTAGTAACAGCTATCATAATAGGATATCTCAGAGATTCAAAAACCATTGAAGATGCATTTAAGACAAGCAATTGTGATAGGAAATGAACTGTTTATATCCAAAACTAGGTCTGTGGGTTGGATGTTCCCTATCACTGTGGTACTGTTGACTACAGTTTTTTTTTTTTTTTTTTTTTAACTGAATCCTGGGGCACACTCCAAATACACATGGTGTGAAAGTTAGTTTGAGCATGACTGGCAAGTATATTATGCGAAGTAAATGTGCACCCTAGAAAATGCCCCCGAATCCTCTGTGACGCTTGGCATTCCATGACTGTCAAGCAGGGGTATGTGTGGAAAATGTTTTCTATAAATGGAAAGTTTGCAAACCAGTTGCTTGCTATTTTAAAAGACCTGGGCAATTAAGCTTCCTACAGCTTTCCCTTTCCATTTTGTTCCTTTTGTGGATTAAGTTAAGCAGATGCTAGAAATGGATGGTGCTTTGGAACACAAGGAAATGAAGTCATTGTGGTACAAAGTAAAACAAGTCCTCTTGACTATATATTGGCCCAGTTCAAATGATAATTCAAGGCTATGAAGCCTTGAATGAGTGTTAGGGCCAAGCATGCCTCATTTATCCAGAATGTAGGACAGGCAGCAATATATTGTATTCTCTCCCCAGCCCTCAAGAAGTGAAACCGAGGCATTCTGGAATTCCTGGGTCAGGCAGGAGAACTGTGAAGACATCAAGCATGAGACAGTCCACCAAATGGTTTCTTGGTGACTGGAATAAGGATTTCTGCTTCAGCTAGCAAAGTACCAGGGGAAGTAGGAACTGAAGTAGAGTCTTTAAAATGACATTTGAACTGCTGCAATCAGCTGGGACCTCTACTTCAGCAGGAAGGTGTCCAAAGAAATGGGAACCAGGGGTATTGAAGGAAAAGCAGGGAAGTCAGACCCCTGGAATCTGGCTGACAGCATGAGTGATTCAGCAGAAGTGCCGTATTTTTCCGTCTATAAGACGCCCCCATGTATAAGACGCCCCCATGTATAAGACGCCCCCTATTTTTGGGGACTCAGATTTAAGAAAATGGGGGGGGGGGAGAGACGTATCTGTGTATAAGATGCCCCCTAATTCTTGACATTATTTCTTAGGGGAAAAACAGTCTTATGCACGGGAAAATACGGTAATTTCAGGCAAAGTGGATCTGCGCAACTGGAACCATTTTTTTGCTGTGAAGCCTGGAGGTTTTTGGACCCTTTTGGACAAAAGCTTCATAGCAGAAAGCAGAGCTGTCACTCCTCGTTTCCTATCCTTGGTATGAGAACACTTTGTGTGGTCTACCCTGATAGGATTATTATTATTATTTGGTACATAACTCTTCTTCAAGTTTGATTAGAGCAAGACTTGAATAGATTGTGGAAAGCTGTACCCAGTGCATCTGACTGGCAACATCATCTCATTGATTTATTTAGCTGCTTTTTCCATTAGGTCTCAAGCACACTCCATGCAAAGTGAACCAAACTGGAGCCGTTTTTTAAAAACCATATCAATAGTATTGTTGTGGAACGTCTCCCAGGCTCATCACCTACTAGACAGGGTCTAGCCAGCCCTGGTACACAACCCTACCTGGAGAAGTCAGAGATTGAACCTGGGACCACATGCATTGCATGTTCTATAGACAGTTGCTTTAGGCATTTCCTTTTTGTGGTCCACCTCTCAACTCTAGGAATCAACTCTTTATCATTTTAACCCTTCCTTTTCCCAATTGCATTTCCTTTTTATCCATCCACACCCCCCCCCCATTGCAGCAGGCGAAGGGAATATGTAACTCTTTCCCTCACACCACAATTCCATTGAAAACCATCCCTTCTAACATTGGGAATGGGGGGAAAGAGTGACTGCTTGCTTGACTACACAATGCTATTTTGATTCCAGAAGTCTGGAAGCAGAGTCACTAGCCTGCTTGTAGAACAACAATGACCAGTTGCTTACTAAATCACCCACACCTGGAAGTACCCTTTGACCCAAGTTTCCAGTTCATTCTCCTTTCTCTGTAACTTGTTTCACTACTGTCACTTCTTTTATGGGGTAAACCTGGTGACGAGGGATGGGATTGCTGGATGTGCTGTGCAACTGCACCCCAGTCACTGCTTACCGAAGGCTTTTCTCAGCCTCCTCCACCCCTCTTGTTACCACAGCCTTGTATCATGAATAAACAGGCTTGCTGACGGGAGAAACAGAGTTAATAAGATAATAAACTGAGATAATAAACTGACGTCAGGTGAATGTAATAGGTTTGACAAGGAGGGCAGCTATATGTTTAGTGTCACAGAAGGGAGAACAGCTCTTTGTGAGTGTTGTTTGTTTGTTTGAAAGCAGAGGTGTTTATAGGCTGGTGTGGTGCTGGATATGAGAGCAATCCTTAGCCTCTGAGTCACAGGAATAAGGGCATAGTGTGTTCTACTTAGATCATGGGATTTGAAATCTGAGTATCTTTTTACTAAGTAAAAACCCTGAACGTCTAAAAATACCATGATAGTTTGTTTTATAAGGCACGGCCAGGATAACGTGTCCCAAGTCCTAGAAGGAATAAAGAAGAAAAGCATAGTCATGAAAAGTTGGACTGCTGCGGTTTTCTATATATAACTGGAATGAACTGGGTTTGAGGGGTAGTTTTATAAATATGGATGCAAAGACGCATTTCGCTTCTTGGCAGTGTTAACCTCTCAAGTTGAGTAAGAGACTCTTTATGCTGTGTGTGTGTGTATGTGTGTGTATATAAAGGTGGGCCACATTCGCTTCTAAGCAACCTTCCAAAGGCCACATGCCAGTGGTGATCAAAAGTGGGTGGAGCAACAGATGTAAATTTGCCTTTGTACAGGAGGCTAGCTCCTACACATACACATCACTTAGTACCCTCTATCCAGACAAGCTGGAGGTGTCTGAGGACACATTCCAGCCAGGCAAAAACAGGCTGAGAAGCATAAACAGTGAAGGGTGTGACCTGGGAGAGTTCCAAGGGCCAGGTACAGAGAGGCCTGGGGGCTACATTTGGTCCCTGGTGCTGAAGTTCCCCATCCCCAGTCACGGATGCAATGATTTAAATCTTAATCTGAGCTACAGAAATGCAACACTTCCTTGAAGAATGAGACTGGTCTATTTTAAAAAGGCTTGGCTTCCCTTAAGATTTCTACAAAATATTTCTTCATATTCATATTCTGTGAATTCCCCTGAAAGTTACCCCTGAGTAGTACCTTTTAATTCTGGCGGTTAAAAACAAATGCATGGCTGGAAAGTTGAACAAAAGAACGAAGCACCATAAATGTTCTTTAATTACCTTGTCTTTGTTCACATTTAAAATATATTTCCGTTTTAAAAGCTAGCTATTCCAATAGTTTGTTGTTTCTTCTTCTTCTTCTTCTTCTTCTTCTTCTTCTTCTTCTTCTTCTTCTTCTTCTTCTTCCTCTTCCTCCTCCTCCTCCTCCTCCTCCTCCTCCTCCTCCTCCTCCTCCTCCTATTTATTTAAAATCTCCATCCATCTGGTGAGAATAACTCATATTCTGGATTTATGATGGAGTGAAAGAATCTCATTTGCCAAGGAGGCAATTTGTTATGGTGGGAAATCATTCTGTTGTGATAGTGGTGTAAGCAAAATATTTTATTCTGGGCATATAGTTTATAATAGTATTAATTAGAACAGAAATACCCAAACTATGTGCCAGAGCACAACAGTGTGCCAGGAGAAAACTGCTATTGTGCAGAAAAGACTAAAAATCCATTACTGGATCCATTCCTGTCACTTGACACACAAGTGGCCTCTTTGACGTGAAGTGCCTTCCATCAGCCAGGGAAATAGTTCAGAATGGTGGGAACTCATGGTATAATTCAGAAACCTCATCCTGAATATATGCAAGGGAATGCTATATTTTATGAACATTTATTATGGTTACTTCTTACACTTTGTGCCTTTTAAAAAAACAAAAACAAAAAACAGAATGGCTCTAAATTAGTCATCTTCTAAATGCATATAATAGAATCTCTTTGAAAACCCCAGTTTCACACCTGACGCTATAACGGCAGTTAAACTCACAGCGATAAAGGCATGTGATATGATTGGAAGACTAAATAGACATTGTGTATCTAAAAATCAATATCAATTTTGAAAGCTCAGACTCAGTAATTCGTTGTGTGTGTTTTTTCCAGATGGGACAATAAAGCTGCCTTTAAGAAATGCAAAATACCATGCTCTCACCCAAGAAAACAACAGCCCGCTGTAAGTAAAAAGATGTTTGGTGTAAAATGTCACACGCATTATGAAAATTTACTACAATAGGGAGCTTCTTGTAAGCTGAATCATAACTCAAGAATTCAAGTGGGTGAGACTTGGAATTTTAATCACATTTAATTTTTGTAAATCTTTGTTGAAATTGTTTTGTTTTTGTGGGGGGGAAAAACTTTTTAGAGATTATAACTTGCTCAACTTGGTGACCTCCAGATGGTGTTTTGACTATAACTTCCATCAGCTACAGCCAATATGACCAACGTCAGAGACGGTGGGAGCTGTGATCCAAAACTTCTGAGGGACAACATATTGGTCAAGGCTGCTCCAGGGTGTGGCTCACCCAACCCAATACTGATGCCTTCCATAGGGATGATCAAACACATGAATGGATACTGAGACAGACATTTTGATCCATAGGTCACCATTGGTCTTGCTTGGATGTGACACCATGGTTTAACATTAACAAATATGAGCCTAGGGCTGACATGCTCCTTCCTATATCTCTTCTGGTGCAGCCACAAAGAGGAGCTTGGAATATTTTACATAAGTTTTTGATTAACCACAGCTTGGCGTAACATCCAATCCCAAACAAATGTGTGGTTAATCTTTAAAGGTAAAGGTAAAGGGATCCCTGACCGTTAGGTCCAGTCGTGGACGACTCTGGGGTTGCAGCGCTCATCTCGCTTTATTGGCCAAGGGAGCCGGCGTGCAGCTTCCAGGTCATGTGGCCAGCATGACTAAGCCACACGGAAATGCCGTTTACCTTCCCGCCGGAGCGGTACCTATTTATCTACTTGCACTTTGACGTGCTTTCGAACTACTAGGTTGGCAGGAGCTGGGACTGAGCAACGGGAGCTCCCCCCATCATGGGGATTCGAGCCGCCGACCTTCTGATCGGCAAGTTCTAGGCTCAATGGTTTAACACACAGCGCCACCCGCGTCCCTATTGGTTATTATTTACTATTGTTTAAATAAGCCAGCTTGAAAAACATAGTTTATTCATTTGGCTCATTTCAACAAACGCTAAAGATAAACCACCATGTAAGGGTTGGATGGTACACTAAACTGGTTAATCTAAAATGGAGGTGGAAGCTTCTGATCTTCTTAAAGCTGTGGCAGAAGAATGGAGCATTTGAGTTTGAGGCTCATTGTTAGTATAAAATGTGGTCTGAACATAGTCAACGTGTGTGACACTGCCTGCTTGTCTGGAGCAAAACCATGTAGTACTTTGTGCAAATTCTTTGACTGCACCCGAGAATCAAGACTCTTACTAAGTGGGTGTTTTTCATTGACATAGGCAGCTTCAGGTTATGTAGATTAGACCATAGCCCTCTTCTGACATTTCAGCCTGGACACGTAAGGGGAAAACACCTATGGGAGGGATCATAAGGGGGGGAGAAGGTGAGTGGCACCAGACATGTCTACTCGACCCTCAACCTTCATGTTTTTAGGGTAAAGGTCTGAAGCAGGCTTGTGTGTTTTTCTGAATGTGCTTGCAGGCCTCCTCATAATTGTGAACCCTGAGAAACTATTATCATTTTGAAAGCATCTAAAATATATGGTGAGGTCTGCTGAAGCAAATGGTCTCCTGTTAAAATGGTAAATTAATTCTTCTTTAACGCTACCATTAAAATCATTTGAACCTTTGCTGTTAAAATCAGCATTTAAACGAACCTAGTTTGGAACCTATTTCAGATTGTGTTTTGTTTTCATTCTGCCTTAGCCTGCTGTCATAAGGGCTGCAAGTGAAGACGGCACTCTATTTTGGTCCTTCATCAAGGCTTTGCTGTGATCAAACAGTGAAAAGAGGTGTCTTCCCCATGACAACATGTCAGCAAAAGATAACAGCCCCCGCCATGGTGCAAAATCCCGCACTGTGCAGCGGGCCTCAACTATTGATGTCACGACTGACATGTTAGATTTGTCTTTGGCAGGTTAGTATCTTTTCTTCCTACCTGTGTCCTCATGGTTTGTATTGAATTCTTAATTTGTCTTGCTTTTCTTGCTTTTCTGTTTGAGATTCAATTTTTTTAGACAGTCCCCTCCCCCCTGCACCCAGTGCTGGTAATGAAAAGATTAATTTGGGAACACACACACTATTTGTTATATTTGTATCTTTCCCCCATGTTAAAAGCAGCAGGCACGATACAAGGACAGTGGGGAGGATAGTAGATTTGGGAGCAGTTTAAATAAGAGAAGTGAGTAGAAGAGAGCTGGGCCATAAAGAAGGCTGATCACCGAAGAATTGATGCTTTTGAATTATGGTGCTGGAGGAGACTCTTGAGAGTCCCATGGACTGCAAGAAGATCAAACCCATCCATGCTTAAGGAAATCAGCCCTGAGTGTTCACTGGAAGGACAGATCCTGAAGCTGAGGCTCCAATATTTTGGCCACCTCATGAGAAGAGAAGACTCCCTGGAAAAGACCCTGATTTTGGGAAAGACGGAGGGCACAAGGAGAAGGGCATGAGTTTGACCAAGCTGCGGGAGGCAGTGGAAGACAGAAGTGCCTGGCGTGCTCTGGTCCATGGGGTCACGAAGAGGCGGACATGACTAAATGACTAAACAACAACAACATAAATAAGAGACAGAAAAGTGTTCAAGAGACAGAAAAAAGAACTTTTGAACTTTTGTACCATTGTCAGTTCTTCCCATAGCATTGCCTTAAAATTTTTGAATGAACAATTTTGCATCAGAACCTGTAGATTGGTCCTTCATCCAGACCAAATTTCATGCATGACCAAATGCTTTTATATGCTTAATATGATCTTTGATCATTTTTCTTTGAACACTGTTAGGCCTTTTATTTTCTCATTCATTCTGGAAGTGCTTTGAAGTGTGTGTGTGTGTGAGAGAGAGAGGGGGGGGGGAGAGAGTGTTTACCTACTATTTGAGATACATAAGATTGAACTTCTAGGTGAACTATTTACATAGTTATTTGAATAAGTGTTTACTTTTTACTTTATTTACCCCTAAATTGTCCTTGCTTCCTTAGGGGAGTGTAAGACAATTTTAAAAGGAGCAAATTGACTTAATCTGTATATCTTTATAAGCTTATGCTAGTCTTTGTACTTTGCAGGTAACAGCCAAGATCCGGATGAGCCAATCTTAGAATTCAGTTTAGGTGAGTAGTTCCGTTGTCCGGAGAGGTCACATGGAGAAGCCGTTTTCAAGGGAGCCCAGTGACCGAACCCACAGCTGTATTGAGGCAGCACTGGGTGTTGAAATTTTTCACCCTTAACCATTTTGTGTCTGGGGCAACCGCCCCGTGGTCCTTTCCCACACTGTGCCACTGAGGCAGACAAGTGAAAAATGGGCATTCCCTTCCCCTTTATACTTTGCATATATTTGCGTGACATGGTGTGTAAGCCGTATTGTTTCTTTCCTATAGCTTGCAGCGAGCTCCTTACCCCATCGCTAGATAGAAAGCCAAATAGTTTTGTAGCAGTGAGTGTAACTACACCACCTCAGGCATTCTGGACAAAGCATGCTCAGACAGAGATTATTGAGGTACGTAATACTACATTACCCGCTGCGCCAGCCACAGCCACCACCAGTTAGTCTTAGCTGATACCAAGTTATCCAAACGTAACTTTTTCTCTCCTTTTTTTTTTAATTGCAGGGAACAAGCAACCCTATCTTTCTAAGCAGTATTGCCTTTTTTCAAGACTCTCTTATTAACCAGATGACACAAATAAAACTTTCTGTATATGATGTTAAAGATAGATCTCAGGGAACTGTAAGTCCGATTCACCAAATGTCTTCTCTGTCATTCATGTTCAGTGTAAACAAAATGTTGCATATGCCTTTGGTCTGAGGTACACTGCCTGTTCTCCCCCTTGGAGGCCAGCACTAACGGTCTAATCCTAACCTTATCTATTCAGAAGTAAGTCCTGTTGAATTCTGCAGGGCTTACTCCTGGCTAAATGGAGTTAGGATTGGTGTCTTAGTGCTAGGGTCAGGAACCTGAGGCCTGAGGGCCAAATCCACCCCTCTCCATTGAGCCCTCAGGAGTGTCTGCAGGCCATGCCTCTCCTCCACATCACATCCATCACTGGCCATGCTTTTAGGCCTCCTTCATGTGCTTTTGCTTGGCTGGAATGTGTCTTTGAACTGTGACAAATCCTATTGTTTGGATTGAGGATGGAGAGAGGGGTTTGTGTAGACATTTTTGCGAGGCTAAAACATAGGCCACTGTACAAAGTAAGAGTCATATCTGTTGCTCCACCCACTATTTTGCCCCTGGCTCCGCCCACTACAGGTATGTGGTGCCTGGAAAGTTGCCTGTGAAGGAATTTGGCCCTTAGGTTGGAAAAGGTCTCTCCCCACCCCACAACGCCTTAGGAGATGGTATTGTTAACTGAGCATTCTAAACATGTGCTTGAAGATGCTCATTCTGGGCTGTATCCAATGATTCCCTTCCTCTGATGGAGAGTGGGAATCTGTGGATCCAACTGATTAAAAATAATCATGCTTGTAGTTTCTCTCTCTCACACACACACACACTGCCAAATTGTAGTTTATAAAACTAGCCAAGGCTTGGTGTGATGTCTGAATTGATAAAATATGGTATGTATGTAATCGTCTAGCAAAGCATAATCCCAAAGCCCTGCTTTTGACATTTCAGCCATTGTTCTGTCTCTGAAGACTGTTGAATCCTAGAGACAGAAGTGAACTTATGAACCTGAATACTGCACTGATAGAAAATGAAGGCAGACAAGCCACTCTAAATTGTGATTCGAGTCTTGCAGGCTTTGGAAAGTCAAGCTATCATTCTAAAGTATTGCTAGTGCATTCTGTATTCTGGCACGATGTCAGTACTGAGCCAGAGAAAGTGAGAGGCTTTGGTTTCAGACATCACCTTGAAGCCATAGGAATGAGCTTTGTAAATAGAAATTAGAAACGTTATTAGTTTAGGATTAAAATGTCCTCTGCGTTGACATTACTTGTCTTTTCCAGATGTATCTATTGGGTTCTGTGATGTTCACTGTAAAGCAGTTACTTAAGGAGAGGAACCATAGGTTGCATTTAACACTAAGGTTTGTGCTCCATTTTTGTTCATTTGAAAAGAATCAGGCTTCCACATCAGTGTGTACTATTGGAAAACTAGGCCATTTAACTGCATGATTAATGCTGTTTAAACTGGGGTCCTTTATTGCACCCCAGTTCAGAAAGTGAAGTGTCCAGGCTTTTAGGGCTATGAATGCTCAACGAGACCTTTTAAAAATTTTGTGTTGTAATGAAATAAATATTGGAACTTCGAAGTTTCCTCTCATCCCGAGTGACTGTAAGGCAATTTAATGTTCAGCACAAATCTTGCACAGGGCAGAGACTTTCTGGTAATTCTTGTTAGTAGAACTTTGGTAAAGTAGAATATTTGTTTTGTGATCTTCCCCACCTAGCATAAAAACAGAGACTTGAACACCAACAAGTAACCTCAGGAGTCTTTTTCATGTGTTACTTGTGCGATGGGGAAACCATTGATATAAAGTATTATTTTTAATCTTCTAAAACCTCATTCTTCACAGTTGTATGTGTTCCAAATCTGCACTTTAATAAATTCTGTGGGTTTTTGTGTTTTGTTTACACTTAGAAATGAAAGCCAATTTCAGGGCATGTCAGAAAAGCTAATTTAAATGTGTATCAGTAAGCCAGCTCCCAGATTCTGAAGGAATATAAAGATGTAAATGCAAAACATTGGTAACGATTCTGTTTGGCAGAGCTTTCATAGATCACAATGACAAGAAAATTGCATCTGGCAAAGTCAATTACATACATGCATATAAGTTTTCAGAAGTGTCCTTCTGCACTTCAGCCTCAACATCACATTTATTTTTTTTGAATTTTGGCTTAGGCCTTTGGCTTAATGCCAAAGCAGATGCAACTGCATTTGCTAGTATCCCTTCTCCATTACATGTCTCTCCTGTTTTCCCCTTCTCTTCCTGCTTTGTTGCCTGCCCTGTATTTGAAATGCGTACTGTAAACTCCTTGGGGCAGGGACCTGTGCGTTTTGCTTCTGTAAGGCCTGTAAAGCACTACAAAACTAGTACTATAAGCTCCAAGGGTTGAGAGAATGATTTTACCCAACCTTGGATCGCAAGAGGTTACAAAATACCCAAGGCTACACATATCCATGCATTTAGCATCTTGCTTATATTTTAATATTTTTATATAGCAGGTCAAGTGTTGGATCCTGGTCTTTTTGTTTGAGTCTCCATTCATGTAGCTAGAAAGAGTTAACGACAGAGGAAGCTGTAAGAATTGGGGTCTCTAGCCAAATGGCATAGTATGTGCAACAGCAACCAATCAATAGTCCTAGCTGATGGATCACAGCAATGATGTGTGTGTTGCAGATCTGCTGAAAGTGATCGTGTTGGTAACATAACAGTCATAGGATGGCAAGTGGAAGAAAAAACAGACCAAAGGCCTCCAGTTACCAGGTCTCCTGACACCATCAACGGAAGGGTGAGTGACTATCTTGCCCTCCTTCTCAAGACAATGCTGGAAATAAAAGATGTGGTTGATGATCTACTCACCACCTTCTTTTACACTCTCCCCAACCATCCTCAAGGACAATTCACACTGTGTTGCTGTTCTTTTAACCCATGGGGCTGTTCAGACCTTACTTGGGTGCAAGCTTTCAGGGGGCAAGCATACTGTACATAGCACAGCAACCAGTCCCATGATTGCAGTAGTTGTGTTACTATAATATCAGGAAGTATATCTGGGATTTTATTCCATGCTGATTGGCATCTCATTGCGGAACGATAATTTCAGAAGTGCGTGTCTTGTCGTCAATTTTTATTTTTCTCAAAATAAGCGGTGATCACCTGTCAAGATCACCTGTCAAGACTAGAGAGAGAGTCCATGAATTCCACTGGGTGTTACAAAAGATTATCACACTGACAGGTGGCAGAATATACACAAATATCTCTCAGGGTTTCTTTATGCTGTAGCTACATGTAAAACATCCCTGAATGCTACACATTTATCTGATAGCAGATCTTGTTAAAAATGTCTCAGAAGTAAACAGTCCTCTATAGCTCAGTACATTTTATTTTAAAAAGTCAGTGATGAAGCATTGCAATTTATGTATTAATACTATTCTCATTTTCTTCAGACTGTGCTGTCAGTTGATGAAAGTTTAACAGAATCTTTAGGAATCCGATCCAAATATGCTTCATTACGGAAAGACGTGTTGTTAAAATCCGGTAAGTACCTACCTGTGCTGCTCATTGATACTTCTGGATCCCATATAGCTCAGTGTTCCAGCAAATGACTTCCTAATCTTCAAATGTATGCTGAGTCACAGTCTTGACTGCATTAAAGGAGTTGGGTGCATCTGTATTTGTTTTAACTGATGTCATCTTGACGACATGCATGTAAGTAGATGGGAACAGGGGTGCACTGCTGACCTGAGTTTAAGAGCCTAAGAACATAAGAGGAGCCTTCTGGGTCAAACCAATGGCCCAAATGGTGCAGCATCCTGTTCTCACAGTGGCGAACCCAGAGGCCAGTCCTGCAAGCAGGACCCAAGCACGAGAGCCCTCTCCCCTCCTACAATTTCCAGCAAATGGTATTCAGAAGCATTAGAGACTTTGGTTGCAATTTCTGATCATTTGTATTAGTCTAATATAGTGTTTAGTGCCATTGTTGTTGGCCATCGTGTGGGCCAACAGCTTCAGCTGAGCAGAGCAGAGCAATCATGGCTGGTAGCCATCAATAGCCCTCTCCGGCATGAATTGCTTAATCTTTTAAAGCCATCTAGATAGGTGACCATCACTGCCTTAATATCTTCCCACATTCAGCTGCATTGGATGTCTATGAATTCCAGGGTTACGAGAAAGAGAAAACATTTTCTCGATCCACTATGCCATGAATAATTTTATGAACTTCTGCCACGTCGCCTCGTACAAGCCTTTTCCCTAAGCTAAATATCCCAACATCTCTCCTTATAAGGGAATTGCTCTGTCCTTTATCATTTTGGATGCCCTTTCCTGAACCTTTCCAAACTCTACAATATCTTTTTTGAGATGAGGCAACCAGAACTGTCCTTTCTTCATGATCCCTTGCAGTGAATTCTTCATAGCTGCTGCACACTGGGTTGAAATTTTCATAAAATGATAGATAGATAGATAGATAGATAGATAGATAGATAGATAGAAGCAAGCAGTACTGGCAGAGTTGCAGCATAAAGTTTTTGATGCAAAATGTCTTGCAAGGTTTTCCCCAAAACATCACTGGAAGCAAAAGTTAGTTTTCAGTGGCAACAGTTGATATGCTGTGTGATCTAGAGAAAGGGTGTTTGTGTGTCGCTTAAGTGCTTCTCTGCATGCACAGGGAGACATGCCGTTTTTTGCTCACAGTTGCAGTGCCATGTGCTGTATGAAACATGTCTCTGGAAGGGCTTCTGTTAGAAGCACATGGCAGCCCACATTCACAAAGAGCTGCAGGAGGAGGAAGGGAAGTCCTTAGAGCAGCCTTCCCTAAACTGGTTTTGGACTACAATGCCCATTAGTCCCAGTTAGCAGGTCAGTAGTTGAGGATTATGGGAGTTGCAGTCCAAAGCATTTGGAGGGCACCAGACTAGGGAAAGCTGCCCTAGCGAATGCACATAAACCTTTGGATCTCGGCCACCGTTGTATCACTGGCTGAAGACAGAGGCAGCTCACAGCACTCTTCTAGAAAGATATATCCACAGCTGTTTCTGTCGTAACCAGCAGATGAAATGCTGATAAATCCTTTTGTGCCTCTCCCTGCTTGTTTTGTTTCCCAGCCATAGGAGGAGGCAAACTGCCCTGCAGCCCAGCTGCCTAAGATAGGCGGAGGGGTTGTGCTGTGAGCTCCCTTTCCATATCACATCTGTCTTCAGTCATGTTTCGTCAGCTGGGGATGCACTTGTAAGAATGATGCAACAAAATAATTGTGTGTGTGTCCGTATACATACTCCATTGAGACTCTTTTCTATATAACTTCGTCCTGTGAACTCATTCTGAGTGGCTTGCTGCAGAGTGGCAAACTAAACAGAATTGCTTATTTTTCAGTGTTTGTTGGACACAGAGCATCACTCATCCAGACTGTTATCTAGCATCATCTATGCTGTTGCTCATAAAGGCTTCCTTACATCAATATCTATGATTATGGTAGCACTCTCCTTGGACATAAATGGGAAGCTAAGACACTACTTGGAAATGAACAGCCACACAATTTATGTGATTGTGTGCAGGAGAAAAGTCCAGGCCACGTCACGTGGATGAGGCTTGGATTGTGGGATCAGGATTGCCTGCAAAAGTGTGGTCCCGAAAAGCTCATTATGAAGCAGTTGGGCATCTGCGTTGTAACCCAAATATACATGTCTATGACTAGTCTAAGGGATGCAGGTGGCGCTGTGGGTTAAACCACAGAGCCTAGGACTTGTCGATCAGAAGGTCGGCAGTTCGAATCCCCGTGACGGGGTGAGCTCCTGTTGCTCGGTCCCTGCTCCTGCCAACCTAGCAGTTCGAAAGCACATCAAAGTGCAAGTAGATAAATAGGTACCGCTCCGGTGAGAAGGTGCACTGCTCTGGTTCGCCAGAAGTGGCTTAGTCATGCTGGCCACATGACTCGGAAGCTGTACGCCGGCTCCCTCGGCCAATAAAGCGAGATGAGTGCTGCAACCCCAGAGTCGGCCACAACTGGACCTAATGGTCAGGGGTCCCTTTACCTTACCTTTATGACTAGTCTAACATTTTTAATGCACATTTTTTAAATAAAAAAACCACAGTATATGGAAAAGTGATTCAAGAATTGATCAGACCTTAATTTCTGCTTTTGCTGTGGTTGTTTGAATATGTGGGAGTGGGGAGTTAACTAAGTGTAATGCTGTTACATTAATCTTTTGTATGTTTTGGTGTAACAGGCCATTTGTGATCTCTGAGCCTCTTAACAACTTTGGTGTTAGAGGAATGGAGTTTGTATTATCTGGTAGCAAATTATGTCTTTTAACATTTTAGTGTTTGGAGGGGCCATTTGTCGGATGTATCGCTTCCCCACCACTGATGGGAACCACCTTCGGATCTTGGAGCAAATGGCAGAGAGTGTTCTCTCCCTACACATTCCCAGACAGTTTGTGAAACTGCTACTTGAGGAAGATGCTGCCAGGTAACCCCACCACCACCACAGCAGTCCCTATAAAAATGCTTCACACCTATGCTTTTGAAGTTGTTAAGAAAACAATATATTGTATGCAGCTTCGTTGTAAATACCTGCCCTCACAGCTCTGCATTTCTGACCCACTCTCCTGACCTGCCTTGCAAAATCTTTTGAAGGAGTATTGCTAGGAACGTCAAAAGTCCCAGTGGCACAGACCCATTTTATTAACTTGCAAATTTAGGCTGCTTTCCCGAAAAAAACCAACAAATTCTGGTTTTGGCTGCCTGAACTGTCATGGATTGTTTTCAGCCTAATTAACTGTTAGGATGTGATTCCCTTTTGTCTTCCTGTGACTGAAAGATGTTACCAGCTGAACTGAAACAGGGCTTTGTCAGTTTATACTATCAGATAACTTTTTGATAGATATAATGATAATCTGGCTAGCTCAAGTGGAGTCAGGACTCAGGATAAACCGAGTATGCCATGAGAAGTGCTGCTGTTGCTATTACATTATTCAGCCGCAGTTCTATAAAAAGCCAACCTCAAGCTTTGAGGTAAATCTTTAATGAGAACTGGTTCCCATGGCCTTTTACTGTTTTGAAGCTCCTGGCGTTACACAGCCTAGTTGAAAAGTTATTTTAAAGGTGATAAAATATTACTACCGGTATATTGAAACTCTGATTTCTGTATACATCATCTGCTGCCGGTGTTGCTTGGCTATTACTGTGGTTTGTTGGACCTCAATTCATTTAGAGGTCACTGGCTACTTGACTCCTTTTGTGGTAGCTTTGTATTGGGTTAGGAAACTAAATTAGGGCAATGGCAAAAATTAGGAGGCATCTACACTAAAAACATATGTAAAGCTTAATGAAAGTATCACAGGAAACTCTCTTTGGACACATCTGTTTTCACTGATTTGAAGAGAAGCAAATATTGCTGATAAAAACATACTTGTGGGTTTGTGTCCAGCTTAATCCTATAGTCAGTCATAGTCACTGCTCTGTATCGGCCAAGAAACATTTCCCGGTGTTCTCCCATACCTCTCTGTAGTTTTTCATTTTATATACCTCCCGAAGTTGATTGGTAATACTTTTTAGCTTGTTCACTGTTGTTATCTGAGCCTTATTTGGACGTTCAGGTCCCTCACATGATTAGAATTGTGTGAGGGAGAGGGGGGAATACACTGTCTGTCCCTGAATCATATCCCTTGGCTCTCCATGTGTCCCCCATTTGATAAACTAAATTGATCCTAAATTGCATGTGGAACTTCAATAAGAACAGCAGGCTCCCTGCTGCAGATGTTCTCCTTCCAACCAAAGCAGGATGCTGGGTCAGGATGGACACAGGTGTCACTTGGAACATTGAGCATTACTCTGCTTTTCTTCTTATTGTGTATGGAAGAGAAGTCCTGAATAGGGCACTTCTCCATGAGTTTGGGGCAAGTATCTTTGAAATATTTCTTTTTAAGAGTTGGGAAGAGCTGTGTATCTGTGAACATGGCAGAGAAGCAAACCTCCTGGCAATGGGTTGGGAAAAGAGAAGAGTGGCACAGTCTGGGAAGAAGGTTTTTGGAGTGGCCCATGGCTCCTCAAGCCCCAAACCTGCTTATGTTTCAGCAGCAGTTTTTAAGGTAGATGACTGCTCCATGGTGGCAACTTGTTTCTCCATCCATCCTGCTTTTCTTTCTAGTCAAATGTCATGCCTGTGTATGAAATCCAGCAATATTTGGGCATATCTAGTGTGCAGGGTGGAAAGGTACAGACACATTTCCTAATTATGCACATTTCAGGGTGGGTGGGAAGTGGGGCTTAGTCTGCTGGGCTTTGTAGAACAAGGATGGCTTTGGATACTAGTAATGATCAGTGGTCCTAATTCTTCAGTCATGAAGGGTTATGCATTGACAATGTACTGACATTTGCACCTTTTGATTCCTAGTAACACAGATGTATTGCAAACATTTCTCAAATCTTACTCTGCATGTGACATTTCAAAAAGGCTTAAATGAGTTCATTGGCATCACAAGCCAAAGAGGAATGAGAAGAAACAGGATTTGCAGAGGAGGGAAATGACTCAGGGAGAGTTGCTGAGTTTGATGGAACCACATGAGTGAGAAGTGATCTCTTCCAGTGCTTGACACAGAGCCAGTCACTCTCGTTTTCACCCCTCCAAAGAATGTGTCACTTACAATAGCAAACTCTGAATTGATTTAGTTTCCACAGGCAGAGTGCCATCAGATGGCTAGGTTTTAGGCAGGCCTGTGGGAAGCTTGTCTGAGGCCCAGGGTGCGGGTCTTGTTAGAATAAAGTTATAAACTGAAACAAAAAAGCAGTCAGTCCCTGGCAGGGTCTAGCTCCCTTCCCCCAGCCTTCTGGCAGCTTAGTCCTCCAAGGCCTGGGGCAAGTATATCTGGCTGGCTGCCCCCTTGCACGGGCCTGGTTTCAGGGTCCCTCCAAATCTCTCTCCTTTCCCCTTTAAAAAGGGAAAACCTCTCCTCCTGCCATTTTCAGAATAGCAAAATATGCTCACATGGCTTTCTATAGGTACCTCTGCAGGGCAAGTCAGGTTGTCCGTCTGGCCTGTGTTCCAGGTCACCTTTGATGGCATGCAAGTAATGTCTAATTCTACCCATTTCTGTGCTCAGTAATGATGCTGAGCTGTGGCTATGGTGCACTTGAAAATATTGTCCTGTTGCAATGCTTCAGTTTTAGTGCATGTGCCACAGAAGTGAGGCCAAACCAAACCAAACGGAATGCTTTTCGATGATACAATAATCACACAAGCATCAACACTGCATGTTTCCTGTTTCTAGGATCAAACTTAGAGGCATTTGTAGAATCAGGGTTTTGTGCTTCTTCCCAAATGTGGGGACACCTGTGTGGTTAGCCTCCATAAGGTCACACAAGAGATGAAACAATGCACCAGAACGAACCTGTAGTTTTGTTTAGTTTAAGGCAAGTGTAAGAATTGGCTGTAGTCTTTTGTGCAGATAGTATGTTGTTCTGTATGGCTGTCAGGTGTAACAGTGCCACAACACCTTTTTTAAAACAAACAAACAAAGGTGCTTTGGGAGGGAGGGACTTTAGAAAACATAAGCAGATGGAGAGAAACCATGCCAAGCCCTTTCCCTGCTCATTTCCGCACTCAGACACACACGGTTTAGAACCTGTGCTTGCTTCCAATGGGACCCTTCCACAAATAAAAGTGTACTTAGGTTTGTGGAAGAGTCTTTGGTCTAGTGGACACATAGCCTGATGGAAGAGGAGGGGAGGCAATTAATGCTGATTGCCTGCAGCCCTCCACGGATATCAAATGCTGTTATGGGCCATGCACAAACCATAAATTTAAAGCACATTTAACATCCCACCTCAAATCCTGAGAGCTGTAAATTACCCCTTACAGAGCTAAAGTTCTCAGGACTCTTTTGTGGAGGGGGAAGTTGTGCTTTAAATTTATGGTGTGGACACAGCCTAAGGGGTCCCCTAACTTTCTAGAGAATATTTTTGGCTGGCTGAAGGGAGCAATCTCAAGAGTCACCTCCTCTCTGCTAACAGAAGAGGTGTTCGTTGGATCAGAAGCACAGCTGAATTCATCCCTTTGTAGCACTGCATTCTGAGACATTTCCTTTGACCTTTTTTGGAGCTCAATGTTTACAAATGGAAACTCGCAAAATTTCACAGGTATGATGGGGAAATCCCCCTCTTCCTCAGTGCTTCAGAGAGCGCCTTTCATGAAGTTGAACTGCAAGTCACCTAAGCTTATCTTTCAAACAGTGTAGAAACCAGCCCAAACTTGACTAATGTCTCAAAATGGCCCTGATGTGCTTGAGGAAGGGGCTAGTAATAGATATAGTTGAAGGCAGATTTTGCTTTTTGTTGGTCATACAACCAAATTAATAGCATCTCCCTGTCTTTTGGGGTGTTTTTGTGTAGGGTTTGTGAACTTGAAGAACTGGGAGAGCTGTCCCCTTGTTGGGAAAGTCTTCGTCGGCAAATAGTTACTCAGTACCAAACGATTATTCTAACGTACCAGGAAAACCTCACAAACCTTCACCAGTACAAAGGTAACTGACATCTTTACCACCACCTCCACATAATACAGAATGCATGTTTGGAACTATGTTTGTATGATTATTTTTAAAACACCTGATGTAATGTATGATTCAGCTGTTCTCTAGAGAAAAATGGTTAAACTGTGGGCACATCCTATTTGCACCACAGATGTAGTGCCTGGGCGTGGAGCACTGGCACTAAAAAAGTTCTGTTTCACGCTCCCTTCCACCTCCATCTGTGGGCAACTGGGTAGGACATAAGGAAGTGCACGCAGGACTAGGCAGAGGGAGACAACCACCTCAGGTGGCAGATGCTAGGCAGAAAAAGCAGTTCCTGGTTCTGCCTCCTGAGCATCCCCAATTCTTCCCCTTTGCTGCCACTCATCTCCTTGTTCCCTTATTTACCTTGCTTCAGAGCATACTATCCTTTCACCAGAGCTGCAGGGTTTAACTACCAGTCCAGTAAGCTTCTGTATGTGAAATGGGGAAAGGATGCTCTCTTATCCTTCCCTTCAGAAAGAAAAACATGTTGGGCATTTTCCCTGCAACTCCATCCAGCCCATCCTTCTCTGTTTAGTGCAAGTAACTGGAGGGAAGGCTAGCTTGAAGATCTAAGAGATTTTCCATTCCCTGAATGTGCATCTGTTTATACCTTGCCTTTTGATGCAAACGCCAAGGCAGCTCACAAGGAACAGTAAATTTCAAACAACTGGAAAGTGACACTAAAACCACAAGGGAAAACAATGAGAGCAGATGAAAGCAGCAGCAGAAAACATTGAAAGGATCCTGATTACCATTAAAAGCACAGAAGAACAGCAAGGACTTTGCCTGGAGCCTAAAAGAAATATGATGTGTGCCCATCTGCGTACGTAGATGGAGGAAGAAAGAAAACAGGGCTTTGAAGATTCCTACTGGGATTCTCCACCTGTGGTGCAAGTGGATTGTGTACCTTTAACTTTTCTTACCTCTGTTTTGTTTCTGGGTTTTTGACTTCAGAATTCCATTCTTTAAACACACACAAAAAAACTTGCCACTTATTGTCCAACCACACCATCCTAAGTTTCCATCATTCTCTGGCGTAAGCCAGGTGCCTTAAATATGCAGTTAAATGTAGTTTAAATGTATGGTGTGGATGTCGCCGTGTGGTGGGACTAGCATCATCTATTTAAACAAAGGACTTACTCAGTTGCATGGGGGGGGGGGAGAAATGGAGTTCACTTTTAACAGAAAAAGAGAGGGGTGCTGAACATTCCCAACATTTCTCCTTCATACCGTCCATCATTTTCAAAGAGGCCCTTTAGGAAATCTCATTGCCAGTACAAACTTCATGCTGCAGTTTTTGTACTGCAATTTGTCAACAATTTTATCTTGGTGGTTGCATTTTTATGGACTCAGCATGCAGAAATCATCTTCTTTATATCCTCAGGTCCATCGTTCAAAGCAAGTAGCCTGAAAGCTGACAAAAAGCTGGAATTTGTGCCCACAAATTTACACATACAGCGAATGAGAGTCCAAGATGATGCAGGATCAGGTATTTTTTTCTTGCTCATATATCCTGCAGGTTCTACTCTCTCTCTCTCTCTCTCTCTCTCTCTCTCTCTCTCTCTCTCTCTCTCTGTGTGTGTGTGTGTGTGTGTGTGTGTTCCCAATCCTTCACAGAGATGTTGGGGTTTGAGCTTGCAACTTTTTCATGCAACTTATGTGCTCTACTGTTGAGTTACAGCTTTCATTTTTTTGAAAAAAGAAAGTTTCTAGCCCTCCTACAGAAAAAGTTATGAAGTGAAATGTGCGGGTACTTCAAAGCATTACCATGAAATGAGCCAGCCTGGTTGCTCCTGCTTGCCTGTGTTTTTAGCCAACCAGTGAAACCAGAGCTTTGATAAGTGAATTGTTTAGACACCAGGCATTGGAATCCCTGGGTTCCTAAGGGGCTGCTCTTTCCCCCTCCTCTTTAGTCTACTTCTCCTGCTTTTGCCTTATTTTCTAGCCCTCGGATTCTCCATAGTTTGCCCTTCCATTTCCCCCCTAGCAATCAGGATGCATCTTTCCTGTGTTGGGTTCGTCTGAGATCAGGTAGTCTCTAGAAGTTATTTTCTGCAAATACTACTACATCTCAGCATGAGTGGGTTTTAAAGACCCCTCTCTTCCAATAAAATGGCAACTGCAAAGTATGAAAATTTGCAGAGACTCTAAGGAATGTCTACTGTTCTGCAGGAGTTAAAGGCTGAAGCCCAGGCACTCATTAAGAATGCACTGTTCATTTAACTTACAGAACAATTATATACTTGTTTATTCAGAAGTAAGTCTGTGTTTAATAGGGCTTACACCCAGGCAAGTGGTTTAGGGGTGGCACTGGGCAAAAGTAGGGGTTTTGTGCCTTTGGCAGCTGTATGGCAGGCAGAAACTCAACAAGGTTACTCCTTTCCTAGTACAGAAATATGATTACAGGAAAAGCTTCAACGTGACAGCACTTTCTCTAATTTGTGTTATGCTGTGCCCCCCATAAGGGACGCGGGTGGCGCTGTGGGTAAAACCTCAGTGCCTAGGACTTGCGGATCGTAAAGTTGG
Organism: Podarcis muralis; assembly: GCF_964188315.1. Lineage (NCBI taxonomy): Eukaryota > Metazoa > Chordata > Lepidosauria > Squamata > Lacertidae > Podarcis > Podarcis muralis. Next base: position 74,756,345 of record NC_135658.1, on the reverse strand, counting down.
CGGTTCGAATCCCCGCGGCGGGGTGAGCTCCCGTCGTTCGGTCCCAGGTCCTGTCAACCTAGCAGTTTGAAAGCACTACTAAGTGCAAGTAGATAAATAGGGACCGCTTTATAGCGGGAAGGTAAATGGCGTTTCCGTGTGCGGCGCTGGCGCTGGCTCGCCAGATGCAGCTTCATTACGCTGGCCACGTGACCGGAAGTGTCTTCGGACAGCGCTGGCTCCCGGCCTCTTGAGCGAGATGAGCGTGCAACCCTAGAGTCGGTCACGACTGGCCTTCGGGCAGGGGGTGCCCCCCATGGCAGCTGTTTTGTTACTGGTACCCCACAGCACTCTCTCAGAAATCGAAATGTGCTCACTGGTCGAAAAAGCTTGACAACCCCCCAGATATATTAGGTGCTTTGCAAATTACATTCTTGTAGTGCAAAGTCTCACAGGCTTGCAGTCTAAGTCTGAATGGTGAGTATTCTCCTTTAAAGCTCTCCTCTTCCCTTTTGGTTTTGTTTAGATCAGAACTATGATATTGTAACTATAGGAGCACCAGCAGCTCACTGTCAAGGCTTTAAGTCTGGAGGCCTGCGGAAAAAGCTGCACAAATTTGAAGATGCCAAGAAACAGTAAGTAGAATGCTTGGTGGCTGTCTGCCCTCTCCTGTCGCCCCCGTTTTGTAAAAAGAATCTAATAGCTTGTGTCTTTTTTTATTGCTTCTACATATAGGAAGATTCAGTCCAAAACCACGAAGATTAGAGCCAGTTTATGGAAAGAGTTTGACAGAAGAAGGTTTTTCCATTTTTTCAGCCAGTAATTTTACTTCATTTTTAGATAGATAGATAGATAGATAGCTTATGACAGCTTAATGAGCTATTGTATATTTAATATAAGCATTAGCCTTTCTGTATAGATGTGTAAAAGGTTTGACTGTACGTGTAGATTCCTGCAGTCCCTAAGTTTGACCTAGGCTGTTTTTACCCTTTGATCTGAGCAGCTGAAATCAAATCAAAGGATCAGAAGTCTGTGGGCAGCTCCTGGGTCCCTGTCTGCTCCTTATACTGCTACGGCATCAACATTTCCTGGCAACTTCATTTTTACTGTGTCTACTCCCTGTAGAGGGAGAGGGATGTTCAGGGAACACCCTGAAATAGTCTAGAAAATTGGTCTTTAACCTTTCTCCTAATTTTTCAATCTAAAGGTTTTTGAAGATTCTTAATGACTGTCTTTATTGAAGCTTCTCAATCTGCAGTCAGATGGGAACATGGCTAAACTAATTTTCCTAGCTTCTGTCTCTGTCATTTCCTAATAGGTGCCAAAGACCTTTCTTGAGAACATGCTGAAAGAGCGAGACTCCCTATTCTTTCTTGGTCTTTTAGCAATCATCTTAGGTTCTGTGAAAAAGAAATTCAATCAGTGCTTTTTTTTTTTTTTTTAAGAGCGAGATAGTAAACTCTGACCCTTTTCGGAGTGGGCATTCCTACTATATTTTCTCATCAGAGAGCAGAAACCTTTTGTATTCTATAACTGCAGGAATGGCTTTGGGGAAGCACACTCTCTGGTTTCCTCTAGCAGCTGGTTCGTATGGAAGACAGAAGAGATAGGAGTGATTTACACTTCTACTTTCTGTGTTTTCGCTACAAAATTTTAAATATGGAATGTAAATCTTAATCCTTGGGTGAGATGCTCGATTCCCAGAGGGAATCGCTAGTAAACTGGCATACTGGAATTGCCACAGTTCTGACATTGCTGCCTGTCTACACCATAATACAAAAGGTTAAGTCTATACATGCCTGAAGGGGGGAAAGGTACTGGGAAAATGTCAAAACGCATATCCATAGAAGTTTCTTAAGCTGGCCGGAAGTGTCTCAGATGCAGCATGGAGATGCAGAGTCCATCCTCCTCGTCTTGTGGTCCCCAAAGTCAAAACCAGAGAGGAAGGAGGACAGCAGCTGGGTGGGCTGGCTTCTAGTTTTGCTTGTTTTTTTTAAGCTGGAAAGACACTATTTGTGCCGTTTCTACCCTTTCAGGTTTAAGTGGTTCAGTGGTAAACCAGTCACCCAGAAAGATAACATCTGCATGTGAAGAATACATGCAGAAATTTCCTTTTAGAGAGCCACTCTACTTGAAATCACTATGGAAGACATTTCATATAAACGTGCACCTTACAACCATCTCCCCACCCCACCTCGATCGTGCTATAGTCAGACCCATGTTTTCATCATAGCTGGAACTCCTGGCAAAGGACTGGCTTTGGGGGTACATACCACATGTCTGCACTAACTGTTCTATCACTACTATTACTTGATGTTGTATTTTGCAAAAACATATTTGTATGGATAAAAATATGTAGCAAAGCTCTACACTAAACTACAATTATTTGATCTCTGTTGGTTTTAAGTGACTTGTTGTCACTGCCCATCAGGTATAGTTTTTAACCCCCAGATGGTGGTCCAGTAAATAGAATTATTCTTCCTGCTGGCTCTGTTGGTACCTGGGAAGAACATGGGCGCTGCAGTCCTCTAAATTTTTTGATGTTTAATATGTTGTGGAAACGCTGCATGAATAGAGGGTGGGTGGAAGGTAGCAGCGCAACTCATTGAACTTGTTGCTTCTCCTTTATTTCTCCTCCTCTATAATATCTCCAGTCCTTCCTGTCTTCCTGCCTGCTAGAAGTCCCCTGGTCACAGCAAGGAGGGGGGATGGGGTGTTGTGAGGTCTGCATAAGGGTTATTAATAGTGATGAGGGGAATTGTTCAGTAATTTACACTGCGCAGAACAATAACAGAAACCAAAACACAGCTATCCTGTGGAATTTGATCTTCTAATATTACTGTGCAGTTCTCATAACAAAAACGTATCAAAGTGAACTGTGTATAAAAATGCATATATGAGTGAACATATACAAAACTGCATTACATTAGAGGAGACTGCTTGCAGAAATGTGTGTTAGGGGGAAATGCATACATAAATCTGTATATAAGGAGAATACATGCTAAAATACTGATAAATTTCCATGATGTGGAAATCTGAACTTATTATTGGAAAAATGAGAAACCAAAATGGACCTATATATCCACCCCAAGCTATTAACCAACCCACACTTGGGTCAGGATTGCAAGAACTAATCTTCAGGGCAGTTCTTTTTTTAACTCCTTCCACCTCTCTGGATAGCAGACACTTGTGCCATATCAGAATCTGCTTCTAAAGGTTCCTTCTTTGACAAACCAGTTTGGTATTTTGGGTGGGAGGCTGATGATTAATGAGAAACATGAACTGTAAACCCCTCCCCCCCAAATCTGTGCAAAGTAAATTGTGTAGTTCTTTGGATCCCAGCCCATAGATTTGTGTTATGCTGCCAGATTGCAGAGTTATTTGTGCATTTTGCAGTCGAGCTCCTTGTGTCGCATGTAGCACCCATTGTGCTGATGCAGCCAGAAATCTATGGAATGGGTTGCAAGTCATAAACCATTCTGCATTGACTATGATTTTGTTTTGCTTACAATTTTAATGACATAAGCAAACCTTATTTGGAAAAAAATATTTAAAACAACTAACATTGTTTATCTAATGTTGCTTTGCTTTGTTTTTTGCTTTTGGTATCTGCTAACAAATAATGGCTAACTTTCATTTGGTTTTATTTTTTTTAGCAGTTATGAGGAATGTTGGTGAGTTTTCTGTTTCTCAGTTTGGAGACAGAACTTTCCTGTTCGATCTTTTTCTTTTTTTAACAAAAGTTAATGTGTTTATGTACAGAGATGCCTCCCCCTTTTAATACTTTGCATTTGCTTTTGCTAATTTTGCTTTGTTCAGTTAATGTGGTTGTTTACTGGGGTATGTTGCATGGTTTAATTTGATCTTGTCATCTGCCTTCTTAATGAACAGCTATGAACATTGGGAGCCAATTTAATTGGAATGCTTCAACTTTAAGAGACCATTTTTGTTAGAAACTGAAAATACTCAGAATACGACAGGAACCTTTTACGTTATATTGGTCACTCTTTTTATGCATCCACAAATGTATGAAAATCGGTTAGATGATTTGGGCTTTGAACTTCAAGTTGCCAGTGAAAGCTGATAGCTGTTCATTTGGGAGAATGATGGCAGATAGTAGTTTGTTGTCTGTGAACTTCATACCATCAAATAATTTATTTCCTCTTATTTGGCAATAGATTTGCTTCCCTTTTAATATGAGACTCACCAGGCTGCATGGACTGTGCTGCCAATTATATCCTAATTCTCCTGCATGATATCTCCCTTATTGTAAGAAAAACAGTTAATAACTCTGGATAGTTGGATGTGACCATTGAGATGGTGCAGAAATTTTTAAACAGCTGTCCCATATAGGAACAAGGAACCCTGGCAAAAATCCAATAAAAGAGGCATGCTAAAGCTATTTTGAATCAGTAGGTTTAAACATGCCAAACAGAGTTTGATAAAGGCTGCTGTCCTTGAAATTGCTGGTCAAGAGCCATAAATGACCCAATTGCTATGATGATTGCTGACAGTTTCCAGTCAGTGGTTTTTAAGACCTTTGATCCTGCAAAGTTAGGAATTCTAGATCCATTTTGTCTAAACAAATGATGTGTACAACAATAGCCACACTCCCCAAAAGTAGTGTCCAATATTACCAGCCCTGTTCCATGTTGGCATCTCACTCTGAAAACCTGATCCAGTTTCAGAAGCAGTTTGCTGCCCGTGTGGAACAGCTGTTGTTTTGAAAAAGAAGAAGATGTGCCTTTAGGCTTACATACCCACATGATGGGATCTTATTTTCAACTCGGCATTCTGTCAGTATAGCACTCTCCCACACATTTTTGCTCTAGGACAGGAGAGAGGAACCTGTGACCTTCCTAGATGTTGTAGGACTATGACTTCCATCAGCCCCGGCTAGCATGGTCAAGGGACAGGGATTATGGGAGCTCTGTAGTTGCATCAGCAATATATGGTAGAGGGTTATGGGTAAGAATAACATCCTGGTTTTGCAACATGTTTGGGACTGCAAAAACAGTGAGGGTTGCAATCAGATGGTGGTCCATACAGCACTTGGCTGGTGGAGTCTGTTTGCCTTGGCTGGTCACAGGCAGTGCAGATTTGAGACTCATGCTTAAATGAATGCAAACTGGTGAGGAAGATTGAACATGGGGCCAAGCAAAGCTCCACTATCCTCTTGTGTGTGTAAAATGACACCAGGCATCGGCTGAGGTCTTTTGAGTTGGTAGAAGGCAGAAATTGAACAGCGTTTTCCTCCCTCAACCACTAGGGGGAGCTCAACTCTTGCCTGATGTCATCCTTGCATGCACAGACAAGACCTTATCGTGGTAAGGACTGATGGTTAATTCTGAGTCAAAGGCTTATGAGCAGAAATAGTTTTGCTTTGTTTATTTATGAAGTAGTGATAGTTCTAGTAACTGTGAGCTGCCTAGAGGACTTTGAAGCCTACCAAATGGTAGGAAATAAATTATCTTTTAAAAAATTGTTTGTTAAATGTGAATGAATAAATAAATGTATGTTTAGAGCAGGGGATTAGGCTAATACTGCAATCCTAACCCCACTTATCTGGGAGCAAGCGCCACTGAATTCAGTTGGACTTTCTTCTGGGTAGACACGGTTAGAAGTGTGCTATAGGTCACATTAAATCCTCATTCAGTGATTGCCATATCCTATCCCTGTGGAAGTTATGAGCAGTCAGTTGGCTTCATTAAAGGCAGAGTTGGGCCTGGATGGTAGTCTGAACATGAGTCCTTGTAGCACCTCTCGGTCTCTTCATGCTTGATAGTTAATTGGGAGAAACTGTTTGCCTGTGCTTTCTCCTTTTTCAGCATGAAAAAGGAATGGAATTGCATTGCTGATCTGTTGGATTGATTTTTATTTTTATGTTTTAAAAAAAATTATCCGTTTTTCCACCCCCCAGCACTTCGACCAATACCCAGTCAATAGTGTACATACCACAAGATATTATCCGAGCAAAGGAGATTATTGCTCAGATCAATACTTTGAAAACTCAAGTTAGTTACTACGCAGAAAGACTCTCCAGAGCTGCCAAGGACAGATCCGCCAATGGGCTTGAAAGAACACTTGCCATTCTGGCAGATAAGGTATGGGATATGATCAAGAGTCCCTATGTCCTATTGTGGTCTCTCTGAATATACTGAGAAGGCAGCCTTGGCTATCCTGTTTGAATATTAAGTTTTGACTGTAAGAGAACATGGCAAGGCAGTCTTAGTGGTTCCTCTGCAGTTCCTGAATTCATGATGGAATATGGACTGTAGAAAGAGTTGCAAAATACTTTGTTGTTTCAATCCTTTCTAGACACGGCAGCTTGTCACCGTCTGCGACTGCAAACTGCTGGCAAATTCAATACATGCGCTGAATGCTGCAAGACCAGATTATATAGCTTCAAAGGCCTCTCCAACCTCTGTAGAGGAAGAGCAAGTGGTACTGAGGAATGACCAAGATACCCTGGTGGCCAGGTGGACAGGAAGAAATAGCCGATCTTCTCTACAAGTGGACTGGCATGAAGAAGAATGGGTAGGTTTCTTGACCTGGGATTCAGTTTCTATTAGCAGTCTTGCTGCTGAAAGCTTGAGGGGTATAGTTATACTACATCTCTCCATTCTGTAGATTTGGGTTTTCAAACTGTGGTCCAGGGATCACCAGGGATCCATGAACTTCACTCAGGTGAAGACACTGTGTGTCTTTGTTTCTGTGGTTGAAGAAGGGAGGTGGCACATCCATCACATTAAATAATATTGTATTTTATTGTTTTGAAATTGGAATTCTGTGGAATTTAAACTGAATTCAGTAAGATATATATAAGAAATAAAAGCAACAAAATTACAATTATAATCATAAATCTAGCACAGTACATTACAATTGCTGCCGAAAAGGTATGAATTGGTCTGCCAAGAATCCCAGCAATTTTCAAGTGGTCAGTGAGGAAATTTTCGGGGAAAGTGCTGTTACAGGCACATTTTCTATGGAAAGCAAAATCTGAAGACTAGCATCTACTATTGGAAGGCTCTTCAACTAGTCAGCCATCAGCTTTATAACTGATAAATGATGTTAACTGATATTCTTGTTAGGAGCAATGAAAAATGGTGTCATGCAGGCCAGTCCCCAATTAGTTTTCCCACCAAAATATGATCAGAATTTGTAGCCCTTGTTTATATTGGTATGAGACAGAAAATGATATGCATTATTTAATGGATTTCATCTCTCTTGAACTGCCTGTACAAATGGGAGCAACAATATCTAAACAAGTTTTCTAACTTCCTCGGATGCTATGCTTATTTTTTTTATAGTGGAAAGCAAAGGATGCTGTAACATCTTGTAGGACTTGAATCAAACTGTGCAGTTTCATTCAACCAGAAAATGATGTTGACTGTTTTTTAATTCCGTTGCAAAGTTAAAATGGCTAGAAAAGGGTTGTAAAGCACGTGTACTGAGCACCTTATAGGGAGAGCCTATAAAATACACCCTCATAAAAAATGGAAAACATTCTCCTGAAAGATAATCTTGTGGCTGAGCCCATTGTGTTGATAGGTTTCTTGTTCTACTTCGGGCTTCTTCAACTGCTATTTTGACCCAAGATCCTTCCTGCAGTGAGATCAGAATGATGTAACCATGTTAAAGTTACAGGAGTCTTTACTTAGTCTGTTTGTTTTTCATTCCTTCCCAGGAAAAAGTCTGGGTGAATGTTGACAAAAGTCTTGAATGCATTATCCAGAGGGTGGACAAACTCCTCCAGAAAGAGCGTTTACATAGTGACAGCTGTGAAGACGTTTTTCAGTGTGACACCAGCTGTTCTAGCAAGAAAGGTAAACGGGATACCCGTGCGTACTGGATAAAGCCACACACCTCATCATCTTCGTCATCCCCATCATCTTCATCCATACCATCCTCTGCATGCCATTGTCCCCAAGACACAAGTGCGTATGACAGCCATGGCTTCTTCCTGCTGCTCCTCCGCTTTGGCATTTTTCTTACCCTTTTCTCCATGTGGTGCTTATGATTCAGTGGCTGCATTTAGACAATCAAATCTCAGCTCAACAAGCTTCACGGACCTGCACTGTGCTCCTCCTTTGAAGCATGATTGAGGAAGCCAGCCAGGAAGCTGCAGTTAATGTTGGCATCAGAAGCAGGTTCTGTATCTATGCTGAGCAGCTTCCAAACAAGGCCTGAGAGGGAGCCATAGTTTATAAATGGCATCTAGGTCCTCACTTGTTTGGAAGCTGTTAACTATTGTTTCCAGTCTGGTGGGCATGTATGGCTGGTTAACTGTGGTTTTCTGGCATGCTTGCTTGCTTGTGCAGTGAAAGGAAGCTGGAGCAAAGGGATTGTGTGCAGGTGTGTGAAACTTGTGCATATCTTGGTGTATGGAGCTGAGATCTGGTCATCTGAACGTGGCCAAAATGTATGCTGCAGGAGAGATGTGGGAGCCATTTTTCCTTAGATTTATTTCAAGATGCTACTCTCATGTTTCTCCTGAAACATGTGGATTAAGGTCTCCTCTGCATAGGCCCTTACGCTGGTAGGGTGTTTCTAAATAAGACCAACAGGTCAAACAGGGAATGTCTGCACAAGAAAAGCCAGATGAGTGAGTAGAGCTTGGGTGACTGTTTTGCTGAAGTGAACTAGGCGCTAACGCAGTGACAATGTGAGGAGGTGTGAGAAACTGCTGGATTTTGCTTTGGGGCTTTGGCAAAATCGCTTAACAGCATTTTCTGTTTAGTTCTATATATTGCTAATTTGTATTTGCATTGAGGACTTCCGGTTCATAGTTCATGTTCTTTGCTTATAGTTCAGAAAATTATATACTGTGTAATATTTCTGTACATCAGGTCCCTGCAGTTGAAAGGTTCAGGCTGGTTTAGTCTGAATCAGATTCTTCTGTTTCACTCAGCTGATAGAGGGGCATTCTCTGTTGGCCTCATTCCTGTATATTTGTCAGAGTATGGTGACTCTTAGGGCACTTCTCATGTGCCTCATTGTGACTACATAACTAGGCCCCATCAGGAGTGTGGGAATTTGCAAATTGAGCATATATTTAGGTGACATTGTTGAACTTCTAGGCCTGAGTTTCCCAAAGTTGGTCCCCAGCTGTTGTTGGACTACAACTCCCACCATCCCTAGCTAGCAGGACCAATGGTCAGGAATGATGGGATTTGTAGTCCAAAAACAGCTGGAAGCCCAAGTTTGTGAAATCGTGCTAGGCCATATTTCCCCCTTGTGCTTTGATTTGTTGGCTTGTAAATGGGTAGAGAAATTGTATTTCCAAGTGTACACAGATTTTTTTTTTTAAAGTATACACGTGTGTGATGTCTATATGTTACACCTGTGTTTCTGTAACAAATGTGTAACTGATTCCTCCACCCCACCCCATGCCGATCACAGTGTGTAGAGCTGCCCTGCCAAATTCTTTGTTGTGTTACATTGAAGGATATGTTAGAACTCAATAGTTTCTTTCGAGGACTGAGAACAGTCTGCTTTCTTGTATGACATTTCAAAACAATTCATACAACAATTCGTATGAGAAGGCAACTGAAAACTACCTTTCTCATACTGTATTTTCATTATGTGTCTTCACAACAAATTTGTATTTGTGATTTCACACAGTCATTTCATAATTAATATTTCTGAGGTACAATTTTTTTAACAGAGTAAAATGCTGTCTCATAAAATAATATATTTTTTTCTTTTAACTTATTAGGTGCAGAACTAGTAGTGTATGATTTGTCAAGCTTTGTAACCTATAACTTTTCTGTGTTTCTGGTTATTCATTCCATATGTTGTTAAGAATTAGCAAGATGCAAGGATGAAGAACTGAGTATTGATCCCTATGAAATAACTTAGATAACATGAAAACCAACGCCTTTCAAATGTTTGCAGATTGAATTTAAATCTTAAACTTCTTTTTTTAATAAGCTGTGTGACAATATGTGTGGGGAAGATATATTGTCTGAATCAAGTAATTGCTAAAGAACTTTCACATCAGAGTGATTAAGAAATGGATTTCACTCAATGCAGTCAGTATCTATTATACAGCGCAGTACTGTATAATTTTTGTATGTGGCAAACATTCTCTCTCAATTCATCAAATGTTTTCTGATAATGTATTGGCTGAGAACCATTGAAATTATGGATCAACATGTTTCAATGCTTGCCGTTGTGCTCAGCTCAAGCTGTGCATCATTGCTTTTATGTTTACATGCACAGAGGTGCACTGTTTTCAATTCCAAGTAGTTAAATTTGCAGTCAAAGGCATATTGAGATGCTAGAACGGCTTCATGTGGAACGTGTTGAAAACAGGATGTTTTTAACTTTATTATTTATAGCATGCCTGATGTGCTAGACGCTATACAAGTTAAAAACAAACCTAGTCCCTGGCAATGGCTTATAGTTTAAAGATGCAGCCTGAAGAATGAGCTAGGGAATGACAATGGAGCAGAGTCGAAAGAGAGAGAAAAGAAATCACATGTAATGACCGAAAAATTATGAAGCAACTTATATTTGAAATGTGAAATGAGACAGGTAGTCTGCCAAATTAAAGATTAGTAAATGAGGGAAATTATTTTTCACAATGATCGTAGCCTCTTCTGATTTGAGTTTTGGCCATGTGATTAGATGGAGAGAAGCATATTATAATTTGAAAGAAAGCCAGTGCAGATTGGAAAAAGCTGTTGTTTACAGCGAATCGCCCTCTGACTTGAATGGAAGAAGTATGAGATCAATAATTCTTGTGAAAAGAGATGCTTTTGTTTCAGAAATCTAGTTGTCATGTGAGTAAATCCTATACCCATGTTATAAATAGGTTTGGGAAATACAAGGAGCCAACGAGAGGAAATGGAAGAACAGTGCTCTCAGATTAGTGCTCTTAGAGAACACGTCCCAATTCACCCAGGACCAGCTTGGTCCAGTTCAAACACATACTGTTTGTGCAACTTCAACGCATGCAGTTTCTGGTAGCATCCCTTCATTCCTTAGTTTTCCTCTAACTGCTGTTTAAAAAGTTAGCTTGCTTCGAGAATGGCTGAAAGTGAATGCCCAAGAGGCAGCTTCCCTTTTTTCTTTTCCAAAGCCCCAAACTAATTTAAATGGGGAGGGATCTTAAAAGGCACCTTGTGGTTTTGGTGGGAGGAAATGGCGGAACAAAACTCACATTTGTTCATACTGCCCTGCAAAATAATCAGTGAGACATGATCTTTCAGTTCCAGTTGATAGCATCTCTTCCATTCATTTCAGTGGGAACTGGATCCAGCCTTAATTTTGGCCACTGTGGCTCCTAGGAATATGACCTAGATATTTTGAAATTTGTGTAATAACCTTCACCTCTGTTTCATACATTGTATGGCACAAATTCAAACTTGTCACTGAATGTATGAATGATCCTCAAGTGCTTAGTCTTGTTCCTTGGTGAGCTAGCCTACAAAAATATGTGCATTTGCAAACAAGTTTGTCATATTCACACTTTACAGTTTCAGGCGCACATGTAAAGTATCTTAGGTGTACACCTAAAAATGCCACATGTGTGTATTAGGGTTACTTAATGCACCCAAAAACTCTTGCCAGTGTTCTGCTATTCTATTTAGCTGCTTTTAATGCAAGTCATTAAGCTAGTGGTTCTCAAACTGTGTTGTCTGTGGCTCACATACAGCTGTTTCCAGCAGACTACAGAGACCTATATTTCTCCTGTTGTCATGCTCACTTCTCCTCCTAGTTTCCAGTGCTAGAAATAATTTATAACACCTTGTTGTACCAAGCACAAGCGGTTGTGGAGTATTTTATGCTGGCACAATCAGGAGGAGAGGTGATCAGTGGTAGTCTGTCTGTGGTGTGCCACTTTGCAGAAAAAAGCTTGAGAACTTCTATACTAAGCATTTCAGTTGCCTATGTTTAAAATGTGTTGCTTCCCCTTAATCATGCATGTTGCACCTCCATTTTTGTGCAGATTGCAGTCCCACTCCTGAAGAGACTGGCCCAGGTATGTGTGTGCTTTCTCCCCTCCATTCACAGTATTTGCTTCTGAAAACTGCAGAAGAAAAAGGTTGTCTGTGCATCTAACACAAATGACTTTTGCTGATACTAATTTGGGTACTGCTACGTGAATAAAAGTATTTTTGCTCTTAGGTTAGTAGGTGCAAACTGGCCTTCCTTGCCAATAAATTTCAACACACAGTAATTATGTGACAGTAAGATATTTTTAAAAATATGCTGGAAGGCAGTCATATGTAGCTGCTACTGTCTAGTTAAAACAGGTGTTGCCTCTTTTGTGTATGTCTGCAGAGTGCTGGTAAAACTGGTTTTAACCCATTTGGTCAGAGGCCACATTGAACCACCTTCAATTTGGGTTTGTTTGTTTGTGTGTGTTAATATTCTGTGGTTCTTTACTGGGTGGGTACAAAATGCTGAGTAATGCTTGTTTTGTTTTCCCCCTTTAAAATGCTGGGAAGCTGATGAGGCTGGGAGCATGTGACTTGCCCTAGATTAAGCCAGAAATTGAACCTGGGTATCCAAACCCAACACATTATCCCTTGTGCCATGCTGGCTGATCTTGAGAGAAGAGACATGAGCCACCTGATAGCATATTACAGAACTTGTGGGGGGTAGGGGCCAGAATTCTCTTTTTTTATATATATATAAAGAATTAAAATGTGTTCGGGTTTGTGTGTAGATTGTTTTTTAAGTTTCCATTTGTTTCCACAGTATAAACTGAATACAGTGGTACCTCGCAAGACGAAATTAATTCGTTCCACGAGTTTTTTCTTCTTGCGAGTTTTTTGTCTTGCGAAGCACGGTTTCCCATAGGAATGCATTGAAAATCAATCAATGCGTTCCTATTGAAACCGCCTTCAGACCAGGTCCGGGGACAGTCTGTCCCCCGACCTCTTCTGAAGGCTGGGGGGGGGGGGGGCAAGGGCTTTTCTTCCCACCGCCAGCCTTCAGAAGGCTGTTCTGAAGGCTGGCGGTGGGAAGAAAAGCCCTTCTCCCCACCTCCCGCCCCGCAAGCTCCGGGGACAGGAGGGCTTTGCTGCCGACCGCCAGCATTTTAAGATCGCCTGGGACAGCGGAGAAGTCTCCGCTGTCCCGGGGGCTTTTAAAATGCTGGGGGTCGGCAGCGAAGGCTTCGCTGCCACCCGCCAGCATTTTAAGATCGCCCGGGACAGCGGAGAAGTCTCCGCTGTCCCGGGAAGGCAGGTGGGGGGGAGCAAAGACTTTCGCCCCCTGCCGGCCTTCAGAAGAGGTCCAGGACCTCTTCTGAAGGCCGGCGGTGGGCGAAAGTCTTTGCTCCCGACCGCCAGCATTTTAAAAGAGGTCCCCGGAGATTTCCCTATGGGCTTTCTTCTTGTGAAGCAAGCCCATAGGGAAATTCGTCTGGCGAAGCACCTCGAAAAACGGAAAACCCTTTCATCTTGCGAGTTTTCCGTCTTGCGAGGCATTCGTCTTGCGAGGTACCACTGTACTTACTATAATTATTTTAAGTTTTTGTCTATTTAGCTTGGCTATTTAGAAATGTTTTGTAATTTCTATACCCTGAAAATGGCTGTGCCAGAGAAACTATCCATTGTTCCTTTAAAAAAAAAAAATCAATAAAAAGCACTTCAGAGCAAATACATGAATAGACAACCTTTATTTTTCATTGCATAGATAATCTTATTTAGAGTACCAGATTATTTTGGAAAAACTGTATCATAAAGAGCAGCTTGCCTACTGTTAAAAGAATCCAGCTGTGTTCTGAGACATAGGGCCAAATAACTTTGGGTGTGTGTGTGTGTGTGTGTGTGTGTGTGTGTGTGTGTCTGTCTATCTATCTATCTATCTATCTATAGGCTGGGACACAGGTTTAAGATACCACAGTAGTTTATGGTATTCTAAAAACAACTTTCCGTAACTGCCCTTCATTTGAATGGCTGTCAAGGAACAGAGAGTACTTGCTTCGAGAAGAGCAGCTTGTACCAGAATGCTGCACATTCATAATAAACCATAGGTTATTTCAGACAATGGCTTACTGTTACATTCTAACAGGGCCAGTGGGTTCAATTTATGGCAATAAGACTCTTCTACTTTGTCCCAGTGTGGATGTAACTATTCTCTAGAACTAAGTTTAACTCTTCTTTGATGCAAATTCCCCCAACTGTCTCTTACCCATGGTATAGCATTACATAGGCACATGACTTACCAAGGTTAGCTTTAAACTTAAACAGGTTTTGCAAATCAGTTTTAAATCCTGATTTCAAAGTGGTTAAAAATCTAACCTTGGCATAGATGTAATGTTACACTACAGCCAGTTCGGACAATGGAGAGTAAAGGCATGCATGAGCCATGGGCCTACTTCCAATCACTCAACCATGGCTTAAGAGATATGCAGCCTTAAATCCATAACAGGCCTTTAAGTTGCGTTAGTATGTTTCTTAAAAGCTGTTTCTTTTTGAGTATTTTTATTTTAAAAATTATGTATTTCCTTCCTTTTGAAAACTGCAGGTGAATGGAGTGAGGCCCTTTACCCATTGCTGACAACACTCACAGACTGCGTAGCCATGATGAGTGACAAGGCAAAGAAAGCGATGGTCTTTCTCTTGATGCAAGATAGTGCCCCAACAATAGCTCTTTGCTTGAGCCTTCAGTACCGACGGGATGTTGTCTTTTGCCAAACTGTAAGCAAGAAAGTAGAATTCATACATTAGACTTTGGATACCTTTTTTAAAAAATGGAAGAGTAACTTTGAAAGCAGTAAGAATTACTACACATTTCTGAACCAATCCCCCACCCCCCACCGACTTCAGCAGCTTTGGCTGCAATCTCTCCTGGCCCTAGATCCTTTTAAACTAGAGAATGTTTTAATACAGGGGGGCAGGTAGCTGGATCTGACCTTCATTAGGACATTTAATCTCATTATACTTTTACAAGGGACAAGGGTGGTGTAAACCACAGAGCCTAGGACTTGCCGATCGGAAGGTCGGCAGTTTGAATCCCCGCGACAGGGTGAGCTCCCGTTGCTCAGTCCCTGCTCCTGTCAACCTAGCAGTTCGAAAGCATGTCAAAGTGCAAGTAGATAAATAGGTACCGCTCCGGCGGGAAAGTAAACGACGTTTCCGTGCGCTGCTCTGGTTCACCAGAAGTGGCTTAGTCATGCTGGCCACATGACCCGGAAGCTGTACGCCGGCTCCCTTGGCCAATAAAGTCAGATGAGTGCCGCAACCCCAGAGTCGTCCAAGACTGGACCTTATGGTCAGGGGTCCCTTTATACTTTTACAAAAGCCAAACACAATATGCAGCAATTGCTATCTGGACTGGTCATTAGTGGGGGTGGGAAAGCAAGGAAGGGAAACTGGTGCATTGTTTTGCATGTGCAAAATACACCAGTTTTTTTTTTAACCCTTAAGTCTTCTTCACAAAAGTTAAAATAGGAACAGTGCTTCACCTGGGGTGCATATTTTTTAAAAAAGGGGTGAGGTGCATTTAGGGCAGATGTGGCATGGCTGGTACATCCGGCATTAGTTCTCCCTGTCGCCAATGTGGTATAGCATTATTACATAACTCTATTAGTACTCTGCTAAAAAGCTAGAAACACATCTATTTATTTCAGCATCCTATGGGCATTTTGACCTGGGGAGGGGAAGAATTTTCTTGCCAAGCAGAGCTTCTGTTTCTAAATAAATATAGGACTCCTGAGGTGTCTATATTCCATCCTCAAAATTTCTTTTCTTTTCTTTTAACCATCTTCTCATTTAAAACACATTAAAAGGAGCCAATGAAGTTAGGTGTACAGATCATTCTTTAAAATTAGGGAGTGGGTCACTGGTGTCCCACCTCTGGCATGAGGGTTTTGGAAGGTCTCTTCATAAGTCTTCAGTTACTTCATTTCTCTATTCTCTTACACAGCTCACAGCCCTTATCTGTGGCTTCATTATCAAGCTGAGGAACTGCCTGCATGACAATGGATTTCTGAGGCAGCTCTACACCATTGGTCTGCTGGCACAGTTTGAAAGCCTTCTGAGCACTTATGGTAAAAACTGGCTGGGGCAAGCATGTCATATCCTTTTACGACTTACTGAACTTCATTCACTGCAGAGTGTTGGCAAGGTGCATGCAGAGGGTTAGAAATGTCTTCTTGATCTGCAACAAAAAGAAGTTTAGAACAAAACTATGTTGTAATGTGGTATCTGGTACATAAAATATTGTGTAACTGAAAATAGATGTGTGATGACCTTGGTCGAAATACAGAATACCGAGCAACCAGCTTTTGGTTTTTATGAAGCAACTATGTACAGTAGGTATCGATTATACCACATCAGAAATCAGTTTTGAAATGCTGGAAATTTTCAAAAAGGTTGCTTACTCTTCAAGTTTAAAAAGAAACACTGCTGGGCATGCTTATGATTGTGTCCTTCCTTAAAAGTACAACAAAGTTTTACTTGTTACCATCTTCCCTCTGCCCCCCCTTAAAAGGAGTTTAGACGTTAAGGTTGAAGAGTAAACCAGATTCACAAGGACACATTGAAAATAACTATTTGCAATACTTTGAACATAGAACTAAAGCAAAAAAAAACACACACACACACACACACACACACACACACACACACACACACACAAAAACATTTGGGGGGTGTTCTTGAGCAAATTGTCCAAACTATGTATATTTTTTGCAAAAATTCAAATGAGTATTCTCCCGAATTGCTTTTCTCTAGAATTCCCAAGTTAGAAAGGCTGTTGTTTATAGAGTTGTTAAATTTTATTTATTTTAAAAAATATAAGGGGGTTCATAACAAAAAAATCACTAAAAATACAGTAAAATAATAAATTCATTGACATCTACAAGTCCAGGTAAAACATGTTAAACTGTTATTGCAATAGTAGCCAGCAAAGGCTTCAGACAACTATTGAACTTATATTAGATGCCTAAATGAGATTACTGTTGCATCATATGGGAAGTCATTCCACAAATGGGCCCTGTGACTGGTAAAAAATAAGGTACAAAGTATGAAGTTCAATTGAAACCAATTAAGATTACTAGATTGAATAAAGGTGGCTAGTTTGTTAAAAGACCTTTTCAAAATAAAATTTCAAACTCAAAATTTATTTCACAAAATTGTAAAGCTTAAATTTCCCTGTTTTTTGTGTTTCTGCCAAAATTTCATGCTTAAAAACCATGTCTGCAAAATTATTATTTTGAAGAGCCACAATTTTGTGAGCTGAACATTTAAGTATATGGGCACAACTGTAAATGCATTGATTTCTGTCTTCAGCGAAACACATGCGGCAAATTTTCAACCTGTAATTAAAGTGTATTAATTTTTGCAACCCAGCTGAGGTCGAGAGGATTCAGGAGTGTAACAAGAGTAACAAGAGTCATTTCACGTGGGGTTGTGTAAAATCAGGAAATCACATATGTTACACAACACATTTTCTTTTTAATACTAGGGTGTCTGAATTCAAGTCAGTTGGCAATAGCTTTTTTATATATATTTAAAGTATGACTACTTATAATCCCATTCATCTTTTCTTTGTTTAGGTGAAGAGCTGGCAATGCTAGAGGATATGAGTGTTGGGATAATGGACTTGAGGAATGTAACGTTTAAAGTAACTCAGGCCACCTCAAATGCATCTGCTGACATGCTACCAGTCATTACAGGAAATCGGTAAAGAAAAAGGGCAGGGGAAAGGGGAAAGAGAAGTGAAAGCAAGTTTTGCTGCAGCTAGGACACTTGAATGGCACAGAGAAAAGTAAAGACCTGGGCAAATGCATAGTGATCCAATACAGAAATACTTTTTGAGCTGGTTTTATGGAATGGCCCTAAACCTTTAACCTTGACCTGCTTAACTAAATTAGGCTACCGTATTTTTCGCCCTATAGGACGCACCGGCCCATAGGACGCACCTAGATTTTTTTTTGGGGGGGGGGGAATAAAGCCAGAGTGGCTCCCGGAGCTTGCGGGGCTGGGGGTGGGGGAAGCCCGAGCTCCCCCCGCGCCCAGAGCAGGTCGGAGAGTGATGGCGAAGGTGAGCACACCTTCGCCATCGCTCTCGGAGCTTGCGAGGCTGCGGGCGGGGGAAGCCGAAGCTTCCCCCGCCCCCAGCGCAGGTCGGAGAGCGCTGGCGAAGGTGAGCGCACCTTCGCCATCGCTCCCGGAGCTTTTGGGGGGTGGGGGTGGGGGAAGCTCGAGCTTCCCCCGCCCCCAGAGCGGGTCGGAGAGCGATGGCGATGGTGCGCGCACCTTCGCCATCGCTCTCGGAGCTTGCGAGGCTGCGGGCGGGGGAAGCCGGAGCTTCCCCCAACCCCAGCCCCCAGAACAGGTCGGAGAGCGATGGCGAAGGTGCACGCATGTTCGTCATCGCTCTCGGAGCTTGCGAGGCTGCGGGCGGGGGATGCCGTAGCTTCCCATGACCCCAGCCCCCAGAACGGGTCCCAGAGCGATGGCGAAGCTGCGCGCAGCTTTGGCATCGCTCTGGAAGCTTGCTGGGCTGGGGGGATAGCTTCCTGAAGCCTGGAGAGCGAGAGGGGTTGGTGCGCACTGACGCCTCTCGCTCTCCAGGCTTCAGCGAAAGCCTGCATTCGCCCCATAGGACGCACACACATCTCCCCTTCATTTTTGGAGGGGAAAAAGTGCGTCCTATAGGGCGAAAAATACAGTATATTTCGATTATTTTAAAAAAAAATCTCAGAGATGATCTTTGGTGTGGTGTTTAACCCATATATTTGTTAACAAGATATACAAAGTGTGACACAAAACTGACCTGCTTAATATTATTTTGAGGAGAAAAGTCAAGTTCTTCAACATGGGCACAGAATGTTCATATTCATAAGAATATGAAGTGGCCATTTCATACTCCAGAATGCAATTATTTTGTTCTTGCCTTTGTGATTGGTCTTCTCTTTTCATTCAAAATACTGCAGATGTGGTCTAAAAAAATATCCTTTCTGTTCCATTCCCTGAAAGTGGAAGCTATTAGCCTTCTTTGGGTGACTAATCAATATAGAATAACCATGGGGAGAGGTGGGAGCAAGTCCCACTCTTGTTCTATGCATATACTTTTCTCTTTTTTTAAAGGTAAGCATAGAGGCCCTGTGTGTATAGCTATACATAACTTACCTTACAGGGTGGTTGTTAGGATTACAGCTGGATAATGCAGGTAAAGCGCTTTGAACATTTGAAAGTGCTATACAAAAGTCAACTATTATTATTGCCCTCTAAATCAGAGCTTTCCAGACATTTCATGTTGGTGACACACTTTTTAGACGTGCACAAATTGGCAACAAGGTAATTCAGTTTTAGTAGCAAACAGAGGTTAAACTAACTCACACGGCATACCTACACACTGAAGACACACAGTTTGGAAAGATCTGCTCTAAATACTATCAGAACCCCTGCTTTCAGGGTTCCTGATCACATGAAGAGAACCCAATGCACATATAGTTGTATGAGCAGGAACTCTATTCTGACCTTAAAATAAGAGCACACAGATCAGGAGAGCCTGTGTTTGTGATTCTGCTTCCTCATCCATCTATATTCAGGAAGTGTCCGGGTGGGAAATCTAGTTAGCTTTGCACCTAACTATTTGAATTCTGTCTTCAGTTCAGTACAGTTCACATCTATATAAAGATTTCCCTTCACTATTATGGCCTGATATGCAGACTTTACTCTTGGACTTGTAATTAAAGTTCAGAACCTGTCTAAAGGATGGTGCTTGTAGAGATTTAATATCAGCTGTGGCTTAGGGGTAGGCCAGAGCTCAGTGGTTGGAGCATTTGCTTTACATGCAGAATGTCCCAGGTTAAATCCTCATCATCACCAGCTAGGGATAGGAATGTTGCCTTAAGCATTGGAGAGCTGCCACCAATCAGCATAGACAATACTGAGCAATGGCCTGACGTCATATAAGACAACTTCCTATGCTCCAACCAATCTTCCTTTAGGGGAGTCCATGGGGGAGTACAGGAATCACAGCAGCCACAGAATAAGTTGAAGTTTTTCTTCTTTGAGCTAAATCCACTTATTCTAGAAACAGGACTGACGGAAGATGGATTTCACTGATGGTATAACAAGAGAACATTATGAGGAGACCAGCTGAGCCCATTTGAGTTTTACTCCTCGCCTACATGTTAAGAATCACCAGTCATAAATTCAGTTGTCACACAAAGTTGTACCAAGTGAGGCACCCTGAAAACCCGTTTACTTTCCCTGAGGTGCATTAATTCTTGAGTGCTGAAAGAAATAACAGCCTTTACAAAAAGCTGTTTGGCAGGGCAAGAAAAGACAATTTAAACATACAGTATATACAGAACTGCCCTGAGACCGCCAGGTATAGGGCAATATATAAATTCAATTAATAATAATAATAATAATAATAAAAAATTAATAATGATTTCTGCGTAGACTTGCAAGTTCTGGTGCAGCACTACATTCCTCAGCCTCAAAAGAATGTTATTTTTAAATGCTTTATGATTTGCATTGCTTGTTTAACTTCATTTTTTCTTGCCCTGATTTAGGGATGGGTTCAATGTGAGAATTCCGCTGCCAAGCACCTTGTTTGATGCACTGCCCCGTGAAATTCAGAGTGGCATGTTACTGAGAGTTCAGCCCGTTCTCTTCAATGTGGGGATAAATGAACAACAAACCTTAGCAGAGAAGTATATATATTCTATTTTTAAAACATAGCACACTTAGCCAAAGTTGGATTAAATCATCAGTCCTCCTGGGACTATATTAAGTTAATTTACTAGTAAAATCCAAATAAAGGCTCAGGAATAGGTTGGGCTACACCGAGTTTAAAACATTGGCATATTTCAGTTGCTCAGGTGGTTGTTCACTTTCATAGTAACAACAACAACAATTTTATTATTTATACCCCGCTCATCTGGCTCGGTTTCCCCAGCCACCCTGGGCAGCTTCCAGCACATATATAAAAACACAATACATGTTGTATTATGTTTTTATATATCATCTGCTGTATAATGTGTAAGGTCTTTTACTACCTTTTGACTTAATCAGAGTCCTGTTCTCATGGGTTACTTTGCTGCAATAGCACCCAATGCTTGTCATATTTAAATTGCCTTAACTATTGTGCCAATGCGGTTGCTTTGATCGCCCGTAGAATGTAAGAGTTTGGGATGGTTTAGTGTGATGTAAATGAGCCATAACAAGTCTCAAGTTTGCATGGTCCTCCCATCTTCACTTCTCCAGTGCAGCTGAAAGGAGTTTGAAAGCTTCCCTTAAGCACAGCATGCCAGAACTGGCACACTGTGGTTACTGTTAACTATGGTTTGCTTCAGACAAGCCTTGGTCTTTGGCTCTGTCCAGGGGTAGCCAAACTTTTTTCAAAGAGGGCCAGATTTGATGATCTGAACATGCGTGAGGGCCAAATTAGGCTGAATTAGGCCCCCGAAATGGACTTTGGACATGCTTGGTTTATGTGAAAGTAGCTGTAAGTTGTTAAGTTGATCAGCTGTACCCTTGATAATTTAGTCCTATCACCCCTCTTCATTAGTACCTAAATCTGAGTGATCATTTGTAGTTTACACACTGTCTGTCATACACTTAAGGAGAGTCTTACAATAACATTTTCAGCATTAAATCTTGAAGCTGTTCTCCTAGCTTTGTTTGTTTGGAAAGGATGTGTGTGAATGAGAGAGAGAAACCTTATTTGTGCTAAGGTGGCTTCTTTGATTTTTAAAGGTTTGGAGACACCTCTTTACAAGAAGTGATTAACATGGAAAGCTTAGTGCGGTTGAATTCCTACTTTGAGCAGTTCAAAGAAGTTTTGCCTGAAGACTGTAAGTGTGCCTAAGAAATATTCATATCTAATATGCTTAAATTTAAGTTATACAACAGCCACAGTCACTCACTGTAGTAGTAATCCATAAACCAATCATAGATAAAACGAAGCGTTGGGGCAGGAGATGATTTTAAGAGCAAAAGGAACATGTTGACAAGGAGTACAAACTCTCTCACACACCTGCCACCCGCTGCTTGCCTCTCAACAGCCTCTCCCCGGTGACTCACTGTGAATTTGTGGGGGGCAACACCTATTTCCCTACAAAAAAAAACCCAATACAGAGGTTTTGTGCAAAATAGCTATTTAGCTGTACTGAAATTTAGATAGAGATCTTGTGGAAAACATCCATATTATTATTATTATTAAAGAAGTCATGATGTACGTAGGTGTCTCCTAGGTGATCTGCTACACATATTGAGATGCTAGCTCTACCCAACTAGGTTGTTGAAATTCCTGCATGCCTTCAGCATGCAGTAATCAATGGAAACAGGCCTCCTGCCAGAACTGCCAGAAACAAAATAGGTCCAGCTGAGGAGCAAATGGGAGTAGGGGTGTGGCAACAGGGAGTACCCACTGATGCACGTTACAAATCACCCACCCAAAGAAAGTACGAACAAACTTTCACATGACCAGTGATAGTGAATGCGTAGTTGATATTTTTATTTAAGGGTTCTTCCACAGTAAGAGGAAATTATGATTAACTGTATAAAAATATGACAGACTGGCATTTTAATTATGATGATGTAATATGGACGGTGGGAAGAACTTGTGTGCACAAGTGGTATTGGTTCCACCATAAAGGTCCACCTGGGAGCACCTTAATAGAGAATAATAATATAGCTATGTCTTACAATGAAAGAGCAGATAAGAGTCAAATGAGATGGTTTTTCAATATATTCAAGTGAGGTCATGTCCCAAGAGCCAATTAAGAGAAGAAGGGCCAGCTGAGACAACTGAGGTTGAATTGTTGTTAGCAGGACCAAGTACAGGTATGTTTTCTAGATTCTACCGTTGAGTTAGTTATAGCAAAGGAATATAGTTGCTGTTTAAAATAGAACAAAGGGGTGTGGATCTATTTTTTTTTGGCCCAGAGGCCCCATTTCCTCTTGGCTACTCCTCCATAAGAAGAGGCTGCTGGATCCGGCCAGTGGCCCAGCTAGTCCAGCATCTTGTTCTCATGGTGGCCAACCAGATGCCTGTGGAAAACCCACACGGAGGACCTGAGCACAAGAGCACTCTTCCCTCCTGTCATTTCTGGCAATTGGTATTCAGCAGTATACTGCCTCTGACTGCAGAGCATAACCATCATAGCTACTAGCCACTGATAGTCTTATATCCTCCATGAATTTGTCTATTCTTTTTAAAAGCCATCCATATGGTCGTCTTAAGTTCAAGGAACCTGATTAATAGACCATTCCAAAGGGAGGAGGGCAGATGGACTGGGAAGTGTAAATTCCAGGAGGAGAAACTGCCAGATCCAAAGCCTTGCTGGTGTTTTTCTTCCTTGTCAGCTTGGTGTCTTTCCCCCCACCCCATCCCATTGAAACACAATGGAGAGACTTGCAAGGGCAGATGATCTTCTCTGCCTGTGACCCTCCCTCTTGACTCAAGGAGACAGATTTGCTCTATCCTGAGACTCTTCCAGGGTCTATAGGATTGCTTTCTAAGGAAATGGTGATCAGTTATCATATGAAGCTTAGTCTTTCAATATAAATTTGCATGTGGGTGAAACAATACTTCTGAACCAAGAGACATACTTACAACATGCATTGTGGCAGGCAACTTATAAAAGGTGCTTGCTGTTTGCAGCTTTCCTAAGTACTTGCATTAAAAATCTATTTTTGGGAAAAAAAATCTGCTAACTGATTAATTAGGGTGCTGTTTAGTCAATTCAACAGATTTTATAGTTGATCACATAGTGTAGCCCTAACCGAAACAAATGACAATTTTTAATATGTGACATGTGGACAGTTACTTGATCTAGTTTCCCAGATTAGTACACAGATTCTAAATTTCTGGGGTACAAAATGCCGTGTGACCACACTGTTCAGTGACAAATTTAGCTCAGGGTGCTCATTTCTACAAAATTTCTAAGGTACTGCACAAAAATAGGAGAAAGGAATAAAATGTATAGTTCAGCCTGAATAAATCTGCATGTGCTGATAAACCTTTCTCTCATGTCTGACCACAGAGAATGGGGAATGCTTACACTTTCTTTATTTCATTTAAGGTCTACCTCGATCTCGTAGTCAAACGTGCCTGCCTGAACTGTTACGGTTTCTTGGACAGAATGTACATGCAAGGAAAAATAAGAATGTTGATATTCTTTGGCAAGCTGCTGAGGTATTTATTATTCTTATTCTACAAACATTTGATGGATATGTGATGTTTGTGCAGGTCACCATGTTTACCTTTTTACTGCCCTGCCCTGCCAGAATAACACCACTGCCTCTGCCCACCCCTTATGAGCTTCTGCTGGCTTGGTGTGCAGCATGGAGTGAGGTGGGTGGCTTGTCCAGGAAGATGGGTCTGGTCTCCAAGGATGTTGAAGGGGAAAGGGAATTACTTGTTGCTCATTTGGAGGATGGGATGGTTTGTAACCTTACTAAGTCCATTGTCCTTGCAAAGGCTGATCGCTTTCCTTCCCAGGGTGCATGGCCATGAAAAAACCATGCCTACTGGCAGAATCTCCTGTGTACCACCATGTTTGCTATGTGATATTTATTTGTCAGTGTGCCATTGAAGTAGGATAAGAGGACAGAAACATCCAGGCAAAATGAACAGAGGTGGACAACCACCTCCAAAAGTTCATTTACAGCACTGAGATACTAGTAAATGCCACTTTGTTTTCTCTTCACCTGCTGGTACAGTATATAGCCCACCTAATGCTGAAATGGGGTATCTGTGATTCTCTCGAAGTTGCTGGACTAGTGTTTCTTCATTATTATTATTATTATTAAAATTTGTCTCAGGGCAATTGATAGGATAAAATCACAACATAAAAACACGAAATACACTATCAAAATAAAAACAACTTAATAATTCCACCAACACATTTTACAAGGGCATTGAATGTCAATCAGCCAAAGGCCTGATTAAAGAGGAACATTTTTGCCTGTCACCTAAAGGTGTGTAGTGAATTGGTCATCCTTGACCAATGCCCATGGTGGCTGGAGCTAATGGGAGTTTTATACTGACTGAGTTTAATAATAACTGAAGGGCCACATGGTCCCCTTCCCCATCTTAGGGCAACCTTTCCCAGCCTTGGGTCCCCTTATTGCTCCCAAATGTGGGGATATTACATTACACTGAAACATTACAATGAAGCTAATAGATAGTGTCGTTTTCTAGATTTGCCGCAGACTCAATGGTGTTCGGTTTACAAGCTGTAAAAGTGCCAAGGATAGGACTGCCATGTCAGTGACTCTAGAGCAGTGTCTAATATTGCAGCATGAACATGGAATGGCTCCACAGGTCTTCACACAAGCCCTGGAATGCATGAGAAGGTAAGGACCGTCTGCTCGCTGGCCTCTTGTTCCTAACCCTGGAGCCATGTAAACTGCAGATGGGTGGTTTTCAACCATCTTTGATGGGGATAGTTATATAACAAATATAACTATCAAGAAAGATAAATTGCACAGCCTACAGTTTCCTGAAGTACTTTGAACATCACTCAGTATTTTTTGATATAAAGAGACCTGTCATATTTGTATGTGTATTTTTTAAAAAATCTTCTAAAAGAGGAAAATACTTTGTATAGTTTTCAGCAGTTTATTGAATAATTGAGATGTAAAGAAAAGTACTGCACAGCATGCAAGTCTTTTCTGCTCTACCAATTTGAAAGCTTTGTAATTGTAGGATTGCCTCAGTTGTCGTCTTGCCATTTTTGCTTAGAGGTGATCTGTATGGTTTACCTGTTCTGTGAAGGATACACATCTGCAGGTTGCATTGTTTTGCTATGCTTATTCTTCAAGCAATACAGTTTGCTTCTTCAGCAAATTGTCATTTTGAATGTTTCATGATGCAGCAATCAGAACCCATCACAACCTGTCAGTGTTCTGTGGTCATATCAGTTTAACTCCTGTTTTCTGAAGCTGCAGACATACTTGAAAATTCTGTTGTTTTTAAAATGTAAGGAATCAGTTTACTGTTCAATACATTGTTTCAAGCACTACCCGAAAGCTCCAATTTTACATACCAAAAAAGAAAGGATAAGAAATCCAGTTTTAGTCTTTATTGGTGTTTTCAGCACTACCGTGGAGTCCTGTTCTCAACATTCACTTTCGCTGAATGTACTGTACTGTGTGTCTTCTCACCAAATTCTCAAAAGTGTTCAATTCTCTTATCCTTTCTGTATGTTTTTGCTATTTGATCCTTTCTAAATCTTCAATGGTCTACTTTTTAATATTACCTTTTTACTTCAGCAATATTGCTTTCTGAATTTGCCATGGAGTCTTTTATTCCATAAAGGGGAATCACCTTAAACCTGGGCTATGATTAAACCAGCATCCTGGTTAAGAAAACATTAACATATAGAAGAGAGAAAGAGACAGAAATATATATGCTCAAATGCATTCCCAGCCTCATTCATAATATTTAATTGGTGTCCTTCTGATAACACTAACTACATTTTTAATAGATATGGACATTTTTAATAAAAGTGGGTACAATATAGTCATTGTTCATTATTTTAAAGTCTCATTGAATGCACCTGATAGTTTACCCAATTCTGGTCTGGGAGAGAAAAGCCATGCCATTTATGTTAAGTGCATTTAACATTTAGGAAAACAACAACATTAGGGCTGGACCCAGAGAAATGCTGGGAGAAGGGTATAAAGTGGAAGGTTATCACCCCACTCCCATCCTTCCTTCAAGAGCCCCATGAAGAACTTCACATAAGGGTTGGTATGCTGTGGTGTAGGGGACTGAGGTGGAAGGAGGAATCCTCAGAAATTGGACAGAGGCAGTCAGGGGCTTTCCAGGGTGATTGTCCAGGGTGCTGCTTATGCCACCTTCCCTGAACCAGCCTTGCACCGGTGTTGTTCACTGGGTAGGAGGCCAATTTGCCTGGCTCATTATGGTTGATTTTTGTTTGTTTGATGACTTTTTAAAAATCATTTTTTAAACTAACCTACTTTGGACCTAAGTAATTTTTAACACCAGTACCTTTAATAGCTAGGTTATTGAACTAATATGGTACAACTCACATTGAAGAATTTTTGAAAGGGTCAAATGCTATAATGGTTATTCATGTTCAGTTTTGCTTTTCAGAGCTCCCTTCCTTTGCAGCATGTGGAAGCATGGCAGAGCAGCATGGAAACATTGCTTGGCCAAATGAGAAAATGAACATGGAAAACCATTCTTGTTCAACCTACATGTATTTATTTTCAGTAGATTACAGTATTCTTTCTTATTTTCTCTTTTTATTCTCTTTCTCTCTCCTTTATTCTGTAATTGTGCCTTTTATTATTATTATTATGATTTAAAATTGGCACACCTCCCTATTCTTTAACCTAACACGTTCTATTTTCTGTTGTGGCTTCTTTGATGTTTCTTTTTCTCCTCTCCTTGATTTGATTCTGTTTTATTTTGCCACTTTTATTTCCTTTTGGTACGACCATTGCATGTCTGTGTGTGTTTCTTTCTTTACTTTCCTTTCTCCCCGAACTTCTTCCTTTTCACAGTATTGGAACACGGGAGGTAGTCACGCAGAAGAACTTGTGTGGCCTGGTGCCCATCCGGGATTTCAGGCTAGACCCCAATCTTCTCTACTCTATTCCTTTACTAGCTCTAAGCCCCAATTTACTGATTGTGTGGCTATTTCTGAGCATTGCCTACTTGGTGGCTAAATTACGTTGCAAGTGAAGATGAGTTTTAAAGCAAACAGAAGCAAAAATTTCAATGAAGTGCCAGAATATTTATTGCCACCTGGTACCTATTTGTCAAAGAATGTCTCATAGCATCGTCTGCCAAGAATAATAATTATTATTATGCCTTACAATTTTGTGTTTCTATTGTACTAAACTTGTAAATACACATCAGATTATTTTATGAAAAGGAATTGTATCGAACGTTTAAACTGTTAACGCTTTCAGTGCTTGTAACATAGTCTGACAGCGGCCCTGTTACCTCGGTATTTTACCCAACCTGAAGATTAGTTTCTCTTACCAAATATTTTTCAGGCATCCAAATCCGGAGTCTCTTTACGTTCTCTCTCTGTAGATACACACAGTTTTGTTTCACATGTTCCATGTATTCCAGAGAAAGGAACTTATATTCCAGAGAAAAGAATTTGTATCTTTTTTGTATATTCTTAAAGTGTGTCAATCTTGCGTTTCATATTTATGTGATATGCGAAGAAACAAAGTGATGGTTTGTAACAGGTTTAGCTAAACAAATATGCTCAGCACCTTATTACTTTGATTTCTAGGCATAGCCTCTAAAGCAGCCTTTGCCAACTTAGTGCCCTCCAGATGTTTTAGACTACAGTTTCACCATCCCCTGCCAGCATGGTTGTGCTGGTTGGGAGCTGATGGAAGTTGTAGTCCAAAACATCTGGAGAGGGCATTAGCTTGGTGAAGGCTGCTCTAAATAATTATAGCGATCCATGCTTAGAATCATGTACTTGTTCCCCTCCCCCACAAAGTTAAATCTGTTGCAGCAAATTATACCAACTTTAAAAAAAGAACCAACTTGAACTGCAGTGTACTGCATGCAATATACCGTACTTTCAGTTTATTTCTATATCTACTTTTTTAATGTATCAAAAAGGGGAGAGTGGGTAGCAAAGAATAGCTTACAAATAATCTGTAATTCTATTTAAATCTTCGGGAAAATATTTTTATAGTGTATGTGAATGCGATCATATGTAAATTAATCCTGACATTAAATATTGCCATAAAAGATGCACTAAGATATTTCAGCTAATGGTTAACGTTTTAGTTAGAAGAGATGAAATAAACTTAAAATAGTTAAAAGATGCTAACATAATTGAGTAACTGTTCCCAGAAAATTACTCTAATACTTCAGTGGACAACAGAGAATTATGCTTAATTGCTACAGTTATGACATTTAATTGTTCAAATATGCACATATCAGCATTCAGAAAGCTTGTATAGCTATAATATTAAAGTTATAATTTTGTGGATTAATTTAATTAAAAGGCAACAGCCAACATTGCACAAATGGAATTCCCCTCCTCTTCCACTCCCCATTCCCTCCCCAATTCTGCTTCAGAAGGTCTATGAACCTCTAGAGCAGATTTGGGGGGTGCATGGGAACGTGAGGAAGATGAAACCCCACCGCCCTAGTGGCAGTCCGTTCCACAGGCATGTGACTGCCATTGTAAATTTGAGGTTTTAAAGGAGTTAAGCAGGCTTAGAGACAGATTCTAACTGCCATGTTCCATTGTGCTATGTCCCACTGGTACAAAGATGTTTCGATTGCATTTATTTTGACTACTAGTATAAGAAGCAGATGTAGCCTTGATTATGGACTGTTTGTATGTTACCAGAGTAGCACGAGAGCTACTGCTCCTGTAGCTCAATCCTGTCCTGCTCCAATAACATTTGTAGGAAGCAGTCATGTGACTTGGGGTAAACAGGCATCATTATTTCACACTACATCAAAATCACTTCTTATGTACTCAGAGTAGACCTATTGAAATTAGTGGACCTAAAGTAGACATATCTACTAATTTCAGTGGATCTGGTCTGAGGAGGATGAAAATTGGATGCAACCCAGTGATGTTGGTGTGGGAAATACTCCTGACGCATGAGACTGCTTTATACAGACATTACTGTAGAATGTTTCTACAGTTGCAGGTTTCATCTGCTCAGAAGCAGCAGCCACACTACTCAGGCAATATAACAACAGGTCTTGTGAGGAATGAATTGCAAGATAATTATCCGCCCCACCCCCCTGAAATGTAAGCATACCGCACGGCAGCATTAAAGCCTTTCTTGTCAGAGGAATGCTTCATACATTGTAACTTGTCATTGCATGCATTGAGTCTTGCCTCTCAAACAAGAAAAAGAAAAAAAACACGCATAGGGTCAAAAATGTCTATCTGGGTCATATGCGTTTCCCAGAAGCCATAATTTCAAAACACACACACACATTTCTTGGTAAGTAGCCAGTTGTTAGACTGACTACAACCAGGCAAGGAAGCAGTTTCACTTTTTTTTTCTTGTAGGTTGTCAGTGTGCCACAAAGGATTAACATAGGCAGCGGTGGGCTAGTCAATATTTGTAAGACTTAGCTATCCTGCCTTCTCCTTCTGCAGCACTGAAGATAATGGGGTAGCTCTTAAATATGCAGAGCTTTGTGAATCCACAAGAGCTCAGGATGGTACCAAATGAGATTCAGATAGTAAACACATCCTCAGTCAGTGTACACAGAGTAAGCTGGGTGCACAAAATCAGACTATCTATACATACCCTCCCTCTGCAAGACTGCTAAATCAAAATGTGTGCAAATTGTTGCCACAAATTTAACATCCTAGAATACTTTTGTGCTTTTAAATGAATCAAAGTGACACTCAAGTATAAATTAAAGTCACTACAGATAGTGTGACGCTGTGGGTTAAACCACAGAGCCTAGGGCTTGCCGATCGGAAAGTTGGCAGTTCAAATCCCGCGATGGGGTGAGCTCCAGTTGCTCGGTCCCTGCTCCTGCCAACCTAGCAGTTCGAAAGCACACAGTGCAAGTAGATAAATAGGTACCGCTCTGGCGGGAAGGTAAACGGCATCTCCGTGCGCTGCTCTGGTTTGCCAGAAGCAACTTAGTCATGCTGGCCACATGACCTGGAAGCTGTATGCCGGCTCCCTCGGCTAGTAAAGCGAGATGAGCGCCACAACCCCAGAGTTGTCCGCAACTGGACCTAATAGTCAGGGGTAGCTTTACCTTTACAGATAAAATAAGTACTTCAGAGTCCCAATGCATTGTTTTAGAGGAAGGACAATAAAATCATTTACTTGTGAAATTAAGCCATATAAAAATGTGTATTATACAATGACAATTGAGTTAATGAAATCAGTTAATCACAGTTTCATATCAAGGTGTGCACAATCCATAGAGTAGATTTCAGTATGAAAGTGAAACAGCTGTTAATATGCCCACTGAAATCAACAGAACTTCAAAAGAGCTTGTTTGTCTGGGTCTTGCCTTATGTTGATAGTGGAATAAATTATTATAATTCAAAATCTCACCACCTTGGAAACAATGCTGCTGTAGTTTAACAAGGGGCATATTAAATGTTGCTGTCCTTAATTGTTTAAAATATAATTATATATCAGTCCTATGTTTGTGTGCTTTGTTTAACACTTATGCTCTAGCATGAAACCATTTTCATTTTCCATTGTTATCTTCTATATTCAAAGGAACCAAAGAAAGTTCTCTTTTGATTGTCTAAGTTAATTCATGTGTACCAAAATGATGTGCTTCCTTACATAGCTGTTTTTCAGCACTTTCAGTTTCATGAAAAATAATGGCCTTTTAAATAGATTTCAGAAATATTGTATTGAAATGCAATAGAGTTCAAAACCAGAGTGTAAATGTTAAGATAGCCTATTGTAGCAATGACTATCACACCAAAAGAGGACTGTTCCCCAACAGCCCAGTATAGATTTTATTCTGCCACTTTAAACCATAGCTAAGGAGCAGGTCAGCAGAATTATTGACCCCATCGTCTCCTACAATTTCACATGCAAATCCCCACTTCTCCCTTTTACCATGGTTTGTTGTCATGTGCTAACCAGACTCCCATTATAACTACAGTTTGAAGCTGGTTTCCAATCCTAGGTAAGAAGAAATTTGGTTAGCACAAGTGCATACATAACATTAAATCATGGTGAAATGGAAGGGAATGCACAAGCCCACAGCCCACTATAGATTTCTTAGGTTAACCTGCAATAGGTAATTTCCTAGGTTAAACCTGCAGTAGGTAAATATGAGGGAAGGTTGCATTCCTAAATATTGATGGCTTTCTAGCATATGGTTGGTGGCTGTACATGAAATAGTATTTTTTCAGGCAATTAAACAGTACTAAACTTTTAAGGATTGTGATTGTACTAGTATTAGTTGGTTAAGTTCCTCTCCCCCAACCGCTCCTACTGTGCATAGCAAATTATCTAGTCATGGTAACCTTGAGCAAGGCCCTTGCTAAACTGATATGCAGGAAATAGTTGTTGTTGAAAAGCATTTATTACTGCACAGCATATGTGCCATGAAATACTTCGGAACATTGCAGAGATCAGTTGCATTGCAACTAGTTACACTATTGCTTATTAGAATTGCAAGTTTAGCAACTAGACACTGCATGTTTCTATTTCACGTGCCTCATAGCTGCACTGTTTAGTGATCCACTGCTTTTAAATTTGCAATGGCAAATTATTCAAGCACCTGTTCAAGTATTTCAATGCTATGAACTAACTAGTTCACCTCATTATTGTCTAAAATAATTGTTCATTTTGTTTTTGTTTTTACTGCTGTCATTTTTTGTGCTTGTCTCTCTTTCCCAGTGAGGGTTGTCGAAGAGAAAATACAATGAAGAATGTTGGATGTCGCAAGTATGCATTTAATTCCCTGCAGCTGAAGGCTTTCCCCAAGTATTACAGGCCTCCTGAAGGAACTTATGGAAAAGTTGAATCATAAGATTACTCTGTCCTGTAATTAGTTGTTCCGTTAAAAAGAAATGTGGATACACTCAATTTTAGTATATGAACTTTGACAACAATGTCAGAAACAATTTTTTGTACGTTTCACTAGTTAATACCAAGCATGTACTTTTATTAAATTGGATTCCATAGGACAAATATTATTTACTGACCCCTTATAACATGAAAATGTGATGACCGTCTGCTCATGTAACTAGCCATCAGTGTATGTAAGATGCCTGTTCCATTGATTTCTTACTTATATGCCTAAATAAGAAAGGTAACTCCTGGACTGTTGATGATTTTATGAATGAAGTTTAGGCAGCTGTTTCACACATCTTTTTATACTGATTTGATTTGAGATTAAGACTTTCATATAATACTTTTTTAAAAAACCTCAGACTTTGTAAATAGTAAATGAATTGGATGTGAGGCAGTTTGATAAGTTACAAGCAGCATTGTTATGCAGGGAAGCTAAAACTCAGTTTTTAAGACAGTGCAGCACAGTAATATAAATGCCAGGACCTTAAAATGTTTTCCTTTATGTAGGACACTATCATATAAGTGGTGTGTACTATACAGCATCAGGAATTGACACAAAGCCCAGATCAAAAACCTGGACTGGACCCATGATTCTTTCAGTTGTCTTTAGAAATTTTACAATTCTATAGCTTTGAAAAGTAGGCTCAAGGAAGAGAGAGTTGCACATGGCAAAATAGTTAACGTGACTAGTAGTGCTCTGGGCAGAGGACTCAAAAGACAAAGTACACATTCTTAACTGGCTGGCATTGTAAATTAGATACGAAAGTGCATTCTGGTTTGGACTTTGAAGTGCCAAGGAGGCTGAGTCCTCTGCATATCTGCATCATCAGAGGCATCCAACCTATTTCAGTTTGCACCTCTTTCTGTTTATATCCATCAGCTTACTGCACACAGCAATGCCATTCAGTGGAAGACAAATATTCAGAAGCGCGCTCTCTCTCCTTTTTCATGCACAAGATGATATTATACAACTTCACTTGTGGAAGCAGCTGTTCGATGTTTGCAAGCCTTTTGCCAAGTATGCTTGCTGGATTTACAGCCTGGCTCTAGGACTGAATTAGATGCACTTTAACCATTTGGAATTGGTGGTTCCTTACTTTCCTCTCTGTCTTCAGCGTTTCAAATATTTTTACTGTATTGCATTTAACTTTTACTAGGAGTAGAGCCATTGATATTAAAGGCCATGACTAACTTAGACCCACTAATTTCAGTGAGTCTACTCCCATTAATAGTTAAATACAGCCCATAGGTAATGAAAACTATGAAGTACATAAGGGATTCCTACTTTCAGATCATTGTTTTACACAAAAGCCAAATGTTTCTCATGAACCCATAATTCATTGATGATAAGGCTACGCATTGAACTGGTATGGGTGTAACACTAAACCATGGTTCAGTGTTATGTGAATGAGCTTTAGGCTCACACCTCCGTAATTACAACTTTGATGAGGAGTTGGGAACTTCTTTCTAAACCAGATGCAGTTTATTGTTATCAGGGGTGCCAACTTGAATAAAATATTGGGGGCCCAGGCAAGTCCTGCCCCACATAATTGATCACGTGACATGGCACATGCACACCATTTGAATGGCAATGCCCATCAACTTTGGGAGGGCCCAGCCCCCTCAAATATTTTATTTGGGGGGGGGGGACCTAGGAGTCGGCTCCTATGATTGTTATGCCTCAAAGGAACAAACAGTTAGTTTAAACTATGGTTCACTGAAACAAGTCTGGCCAAAATCATAGTTTATGATACAGTGGCACCTCAGGTTAAGTACTTAATTCGTTCCGGAGGTCCGTTCTTAACCTGAAACTGATCTTAACCTGAAGCACCACTTTAGCTAACGGGGCCTCCTGCTGCTACAGTGCCGCAGGAGCACGATTTCTGTTCTCATCCTGAAGCAAAGTTCTTAACCCGAGGTAATATTTCTGGGATAGCGGAGTCTGTAACCGGAAGCGTATGTAACCCGAGGTACCACTGTACTGGCTTGTCTCAACAAATCTTAGTTTAAGCTAACCATTTATCCCTTTCGGACAGAACAATAAACTGCTGCTTGTTAAAGGCAGGAAGTGGAAGTTTCCAAGCTACTCCTCAAACTTCTGTTTAAGGCAGGAAGTTGATGCATCTCTTCTCCTCCTTGGGCTACCCTGGAGGAGGAGCACTTGAAAGAGGAGATAGGAGTGTATCAGTTTGAGAGAGACTGCTGCTTGTTCACATAATGCTAAATTGTGGTTCAGAATTATGTCTGAACTAGACCATTGTCTTCCAATGGGAGATGTTCATATGAAAAGCCGCTATTAACAAAACTACCCTTTAGAAAGACACTCACGAATATTAATTGATTGCACCAGTACAAAAAGCAAATGTGTGAATAATGCTTAAGGTAGAATAATACAGTCTTCTGTTGATATGTGACCAGCAGCAAAACAAAAGTGAAATTAAGCACTGATTTTTTAAAATCATGTCATGCTTAATCTTCTGTAGAGTTGTTTAATCCAGTATATAATAGCCATTATAACATTTTCATACTAAGACTGTAACCCAGAACAAACATCTACACTTTTAAAGTCTACTGAAATTAGTGGTGTTTATGTATAATAACTATGTTTAGGATCATGGGCCCTGTAATGGAAATGGGAAATGTGGTTCAGTTAAGAAACCGGTATACATGGGACATTTTCCAATTTTGTGTTACTTCTCCCAGCTATTTATATTTGCACTTTAATTTCGCAAAGGTTTTCATTGTTTATTCTAGGCCTACAGACATTTGTTATACTATTTGCTTTTTGCAGTTTGATGGCTTAGCTGTGTTGTTACATGTGCTAGTCATGATTTTGCACTAATCATGATTTTGGTGAACTAGTCTTTTATTGCTGTTTCAGCCTTGTTTGCAGTTTCAGTGTTATGAATGCCATGTAACATGTTTAACCTCGGAACTCTGCACCAAGTGTAAACGTTTTTGGTCCATGTTGAAATTGTACTATTGGGAAAACTCATCCTGATATAGCATAAATGTGCATTATTTTGTATTTATTTTATGTTCACCGCTCAGTGTATTTTTTGTACATATTAATCATGTACTTAAACACTTAAGTTATTATTTTTCAGCTTTGGAGGAAGGGCTACTGAAAAGATTTCAGTAATTTAATGATTCTCTAAAACTGTGGCAAGCAATGTTTTTAGAAAACAACACACAGAATACTGTCAGCCATCTCTTGGAGCCATAGGGTGTATTTCCCCATTCTTTTAATGGGAAAGGGAAGCTGAAACTTTAGGCCAGATTGGCTAGTATAAATGTTCAGGATCAGATTTCTAGCTATTTTTAGCTATGCCCCCTCTAAATAACAGTGAGCCTTTATTTTACATGCCTACTTGAATTACACTACGGAAAATTGTTTGTTTTTACAATGCTTCATTCACTTTGGTGAGGCTCTGTGGATAGAAATGCATTATCTAGCATTGCAATACTTATATGAATAATTTCCTAACTCCTCATATGTGTCCTTTGAACCCCTCACTTTTTTTAAGATACCAAGCTATAGTACTGCATTAATTATAGGAAAGGGATTCAATATTCTGTTTATCCTTGGGTTGTTTGCAATATGTAGAACAACTTTGTCCATGTAATATTTTATAAAAACAATTTGACATATGCATAGATAGGATTCCATTGAGGACAAACTGAATAGAGCTTAATGAAAAATGGAAAACTCTGAAAACATAAATCCATATTAGGAAACTTCATTTAATTGTTTTATTTGAGTGGCAGATTGCACAGAAAAGGCATTCTTAAGGAATACTATAACATGAAGTTCTAACTAATTTTTTTTAGTACATTTTAGAAATGAAACCTACTAAAGGGGTATAAAAGAAACTGCTGCTAAGTCTGTTTGTCTCTGTTCTATTAAAACACCCACAGCACAGTTGCCTTTTGGGTTTCATTTATGTATGTAGAGCTATTGTAAAATAGAGCACTGTTTTTGTCTCAACACAGTTGTATTTGCCAAGCTTGGTGCATTGAAAAGTTTATTTTATTTATTTGTTTTGGGGCAGTATTAATATACCATAAACATATGATTACTGTTTTATATAGTCAATTCTTCCAATCCATGTATGCTGTAAATGTGCTAGTCTTTAGGGATAAAATAATAATAAAGAACTGACAAGAATGCTGAGATTAGTATTTTTGTTTCATTAAAAAAAAAGATAAAATACATTGCAACGTTCAAGGCTTTAGGACCTCTATTATATTATACTATCTAGGGTTTTCCTACTAGCAGGGGTGTCGGAATTTTCTGGGCCCAGTACACTGTATCTGGACTGGGACCTCTGACCACTTGCAAAAGAGGATGCAAACTTGCATGCAACTTGCATGTGCAAATCTATGTTCTCTTTTTGCAGATGGAGGGTCCCAAAATATAACTTCTAGGGGGTACAACCACCCTGGAAAGATGCATCCTGGTTGCTAGGAAAAAGCAACACATATTCCAAGGGCAGCGGGCCTGGATAGATCCGTTGGTTACGGCAAACCAACCAGATGGGCAGGGTATATATATTATAAATATTAATCCATGGGGGGTCCTAAAAGACTGCAGTTTTCCCCATCCCTTTTCCTATTTCTGTCGCCTGGTATCCAAACAACTCACTCATCAATCGCAGCTCTGACTTTGCCCAAAGGCTAAAAACATGGGTGGAAATTTCAGAGAAATTGCTTAGATGTGTACCTTTCTTTCATCCGTCCGTCCCCCTTTTTTCTTTTAATGAAAGTATGGTCACCTGCTAGTGTGGGTTCAGTACATCAGTATCCCTATACCTCTCTCTCAGTGTAACTGCCTTCAAGCGGTTGCATTTTGTTTTAAATTTTTATTTAAAGATTTGTTTTTATTGTTGATAAAGGTGGTCCTACTATTGTGCCTTTATTTATTAATAAGGACAAATAGACATTTTATTTTTTATCAGTATATATAGGGCCAAATCTTTGTGTGGCTTACAATGAATATAAGCTAAAGATGCTGTTTGGTACAATATATTGCAGAGATGGTATAGAATGATTTATAATTTAAGGGATTTGAGATTTAGGATATAAGGCTATACATCTTATGTTTATCAAACAGCAGCCTCCCCCACCCCCCACCAAAAAAAAAGCAAACCACTTCTGAAATTAAGGGAACTCGGTGTTAAATAGTATATGACAAGGGGTTGATGATCTAATAATCTAAGGGGGAGTAAAAAAAGTCCACTGGTATACCAAGTCTTTGGTCCTGCATAAAGTATTATTTATATAGCACTAGCAAGATGTATGGCTATGGCAGTGCTCATGGTCTTACAATCAAAAATTTGACATGGAACTCACTTTAACGCAAACCAGGAAAGAATGTGATTTTGGGTACACATACTTAAGACTTGATTACAGGCTTAGTTGTAATGTGGCATGGTAACCAGGGGGCTAAACCAAAGGCTTCGTATAAGTGGATTTTGAGGATGCAGGCCAGCAAAGGGGAAGGGGGTGGAATCTTCTGAAGGAGCAGAAAACCTCTGGATGGCTGAAGGGGTGACAATGGAGGACCGAAAGCCACAAACATGGACATATATGAGGGGCTATGTCTCTGTCCACTGCTCACCAACCCACTGCCATTCTACCCATATTAACCCCCTTCCCATGCAACTATTAAGCTCACTTTTCACTTTCCCAAACCACTTTCTAAAGTCACTTTCCTGTTCCACAGCCCTGCTTTGTACCCATTTTCACACACACATCCCTGGTAACTCCCTGCATCTTCCTCCTTCCACACATTGCAACTACTAAGCACCCTTTTCATTTTCTGCCCAGTTATGAAGCCATCATCCCCTTCTATTCTTCAGATGCTGTCATGATCATGGCTTTCATGTTCAGCCCCCATTCCTATGCCTTCTACTGCCCCCTTTTTTTGCAAGCCCCTTTGCACCCCCAATTTTCCCTTCACTCCTTTTCCCCTTCACCCTCCTCCTTACTTTTCTCAACTTACCTCTGCACACAGACCACCCCCATTTCCATCCTGATCCTCCTATACTGCAGTCCCCTTTGCGCACATACCCCAAGCTGATATATGTTACTGTATCTTTAAGATGAATAGAAGAGCAAGTCTGCCAGTTAGCTTATTCAGCTAGGGGCCCAGTTGTTAGATGTTGTACATATATGGATGTTTGCTTGTTAATTAAACATCCCTTCTAAATTACACACTGAATCTGGAAATTCATGTTGAAAACAACAAATGATATCAGAAGTGGGGGGGGGGAATACATTGCAGAAAGGTACTATGGTACATTTGAGGGCTTGACATTCTTTCTCTCTCACACATGAGGCAGCTGAGGAATGGAAGAGGGAGAAGTCTTAAGTACAATGAAGGGAGTGATGCTGAAAGAAAAACACTGCTTTAAACAATGGCAGACTTTGAATAAAGTGTTCCCATTCTTATTCAAAGTCACTATTGTCTTTTTCATGCAATTTGTCCATTAACTTTGCTAACTCTGCAATGGGAATAGGAACTCTTTGCAATATATTTGCAGAAACAACAGAAAGAAATGGTCTCGTTGGCAGGATTTAAATAAAGTGGGGGTGGGAAAATATTGAGAGGAAAATGGTACAGAACTTTGATGAGGCACTACAAATTCTCCAATGGGGACTGCACTATGAGGTTTTTACATTATTATTGCATAGATAAGAACGAAATGACCAAGCAACAAGAGATGTGAATGATCTTGGCAAGAGAGTGCTGGATGAGGAAACCAAGATGAGAGAATGGAAGGACAGCAATGAGAAAGTTACCGCAGTCTAGGCAACAGATGAACTGAGGGTTGGACTGCAAGTGTTAAACTCCCATTTGGGACCTAAAACATGTCAAAGCCTTTAAACAGCTCACAAAACAGCCGTCACTCAAAAGAAAGAAAAAGTCTCTACACGATAAACTGAAACACCAGATTATCTATGGGAACATATCTATATTCCATGGGAACAAATCTGAGAGAAAGCAGAGTTTATTTCTTAATGAACAAAATATAATCCTAATCCAAAAAAGAAACTGATGGTAAGATAAATATACCACACAACATGATAAATATTAACATTAGCAAGGCATTCAAGAAAAATTGATGTCAAAGTAGCTCACTAAACAATGCTCGAATCAGGCAATGAGCTGCTCAACAGGAATGCTGGCTAGCTATTTGGAAAATCCATTTTATACCCATTTCTGGACACAGAGAACTGTCTGACTTTGCTTGCATGTATGGCTTTTAATAAAAACATGAAAGATAAACATTATATTTCCAATGGCAGATATCCTGTGCAGGTGATACCAAAAGCCATAGGATTTTATGACAGCACACAGAGAAAGTGCATAAAGAAAGAACAGGTCCCTGAGGGATGCCAACTGAGACAGGGAAGGCAGAGGAAGTCTCCCTATGGTTATATTGAAGAATCAATTAGACAGGTAGCTCTTTTTTACCTAGCCAAGGTAAGTACCAGGATTCCATGCGTTTTCTGTTGCAGAATATCTAATGCCTCTACATATTTTTCTTTGCCCTTCTGAGTAATAAAATATAACTTTCTAGAAGGGTGTGGACAGTTGCCTATCTATTTTGACAGGGTTAAGTGCTAAAATGGAGCAAGCCTCCTTCTCATACTACCAAGCTTGGGCAACTAATAAAGTTGTACTAATAGACTTTGCCCTATTGATTGACTTCATATCAGATCCATTAACTAGTCATACCCTTAGTTCTTCTAAGTGTTTTGCTTCTTGGGTGCTGTAAGGAGTCCATGAGATCATATATTCCTGATTCCCCCCCCTTTTTTTTTTTGCTTTTAAACCCCATCTACACTATACATTTAAAGAAGTATTATGCTACTTTAAACAATCATGGTTTCCTGCAAATAACCCTGGGAACTGTAGTTTGTTACTAGGAGACCCCCTTCCCCTCAAAGATCTACAGTTTCCAGAGTCCCCTGGGAAGGAGGATTGCTTATTAAACAACTGGAAATACTACTCTCTCACACACTGATTTATAGTGCAAGGCTTTCAGTGCCAAATCAGGAAATCCAGTAATGGATATCCAATAGAGCATGTAGTTTGTCCCTAAGACTATTTATTAATTTTGAGTGATTTATATCATCACTTCTCTCCAATTGTTGAGGAGACCTAATATAACACTACTGTTTATTATGTGAGTGGTAAATATTAACTTACAAGCCCTTATAAAATGTGTTAGCTCAGGTCAAGTTCCACTGGGTTAGAAGGTAGCAATCAAACATCAGCCTGAAAAGAATTTCACCAATACCAGGTAAGAACACACATTTTAAGTTTAGCTTTCGGGAGGGGAAAAAAAGATAATGTGCTGAGCAGAGTGGGTGGGAAAGAGAAAAAACATTTGACTGTTACACAGTACCATATGTCATTATGTGGATCTGATGTCTGCTTTGTATCACCAAGTATATAATTTTCAGTTTAAGTGTGTTTGATAGAGCTCTGAGGCAAAAAAAATTTTAAAAAAATAATTCATGAAGGTAATGCAACAATAATAGTAATAATTCAACCATAATAAACTGTGGAGTATATCATTTCTGGGCTTTATAACCTCCCAGATTAATATTACATCCTAAAATATAGAGGTATTGTAATACTACTGTCAGCTATTAATAGGTCATGTTCTCCCTAAACAAAGAACTGTAATATGGGAAAGTAGTGAATGAACCAAGATATAATTTTGTGTGTGCTGCAGAATCAGCTTTGAAGGTGGGTTATTTATATCTCTAGGAAATCTCATTACACATACATTTAACCCAAGAAAATGAGTACCGGTAATACAGGAAACTTAGATGGCTTTAGAATACACTTTGTCAGCTATACCATCAAGACAAAAGCTCGGGCAGATTTCAGATGTGTTTATTTAAATATTTTATTAACTAGCTTTCATAAAAATATCCCAAGGCAATTCACAATAAAACAATAAAATAAATACAACAGCAACAAAGATAGGATAAACTCAATACGCAGGTATTAATAGCCAGCAAATCTAGAAAAGTATTTAGCAAGTGCTACACACCCCAAACATGAGGTATTTGCCTTATCTCTGAGAGGAGATCCTTCTATAGGCTGGGCACCACAACAAGAGGGACCTCTGCAGGTTGCAATGCAACCAGGAAGACCTCATTGGAAGATCTGAATGACCAGATATACTGTTATTTATATTGGGATCTTAAAGGCACTTGACGACAGTTTCTGACACCAGCCTATTTTAGCAGTTGCTTTTACCTTCAGGCCAAATTCCCTAAACCTCCACCCCAGCCAAATACACCCACAGCCCTGGAGAACCAATGGGTATAATCTGCCTCTGAAACCCTAAGCTCCTTTGGTTGTACTTCTGATTCCTTGGACAGCTTAGCCAATTTAAAAAAACCCACTTGTATCATGCTCTTCTGTTAAGATTTTTATATAGGGCAGCTTCTCAGACCAATTCATCCACCAGCTCCCTTCTCCTTATCTTCACCAGATGCGTATTAATAACAGAGTAATAATATTCAGGCCTTAGCTTTTCTCCTCACACTACCTTCCTCAACTCCTCTGTCAAAGTTCAACTGTCCTTAACCAACAGTTAATGTCCAACCATAAAACTGCTGGACAATTGGAGTCTGCTGCCACCCAGACCAATCAGAAAGAAGTTACCTGACCAAGGAGCTGCCCAATAAATTCTCCCAGAGATCATCTCTCCCCCCAGAACCTATCACCAAGCAGCTACTGTTTAATTTATTATTATTAATTATTATAATATTTGTATACAGTCTGTATACACACACACCTGTAGATCTCAATGCGGTTCACAACATCAAAATACAAGATGAAAACACAATAAAAACAACAACACAAACCACAAACCAATAACACCCCTCCCCCCACAAACATTTAAAAGGGTACAGGATGTTAATCAGCCCAAGGCCTGGTTGAAGAGGAACATTTTTGCCTGGTGCCTAAAGGTGTATAATAGGCTTGCAACACACACGATAACGACACAAACATCAAACTTCAACAATCACAGAGGTCACATAATATTTTTTGCTTTCAGCGCAAGCATGTCATTTTGCAAAGGGGCAGGGTAGCCATGGAGCTAATAAGGACTCGTAAGCTGCTTTGCTGTATTTCAGCACAAAAAAGGGAGTGTGGCAAAAGGAGGGACGCACTGACA
Source organism: Podarcis muralis (assembly GCF_964188315.1). Taxonomy (NCBI): domain Eukaryota; kingdom Metazoa; phylum Chordata; class Lepidosauria; order Squamata; family Lacertidae; genus Podarcis; species Podarcis muralis. Next base: position 74,713,675 of record NC_135658.1, on the reverse strand, counting down.
AACAAAGGTGCCCAGGTATTACTCACCTGCAGGAGTCTGGTGGCTGCTTTTACTTCTAGTAGCATTCTGGGGTGCCAGTGGTGGGTCAAAGATGGAATATGTTCTCTACAGCATCTAATTTAAAAGAAAAGAATCATTTCAGGAGTCTAGAGTCTGTTCTATGAACATAGCCCTAGAATTCGGAAATATGCCACCCATCTTCCAGCAATTCAAAAAAAAAGGCACACACCTTCAAGATAAGGCATGGCTGATACTTCCTTTCCATAGTGCATGCTTTCTGCGATCCCTTGTATGGGACAGCTGCATATATTCCTGCATTGCAGGGCGGCTGGACTAGATGACCCTCGGGGTCCCTTCCAACTCTCTCTAATTCTAACTTCGGGTTGGCACGCCCTGAAGAGGAGTGTGCTGCAGCAGCAACTCTGGAAAGGTGATGTGGAGGACTCAACATGGGCTGTGGCGGGGACGGAATGATCACGAATTAAAAAATGGAGAAAGTTCCTCACATTTCACAGATATAGCTTCTGGCTGAACAAGCTGCTCATTATTACTCACGAAGCTACAGGTGCTGCTTCCATTATTACATTTGCAACCTACCGCCCCCCCCCCCCCCAGCGCAAGGGGACAAAGATAACCACCTGCACCTTATTGACATTCTGCTTCAGGCCACGACCGTCGTCCCAATTAGCAACACACACAGGCATAATAATAATTATGGGCGGCTTCCACAAAGACCAAAAATACACTAAGATGTCACACATTAAAAACTTCCCTGAACAGGGAAGACCTCGACGGTCCCCCCCTCTCCTCCACCCCAGGCTATGCGTTTTCAGCCCCTATCCCTCCTCCCCACGGCGAAAAAGCCGTTACGCGTTGAGGCGAGCGCTTGCCTTCCGCAGCTTAGGCCGCGGCTGCCATAGCAACAGCGCCGACCACCCTCCCTCCCCTGTCCCTCTCACCTCGCGCGAACTCGTGGACGAAGCGGCTCCTGATTGGCCAGCTTGCCTCTCTGGGAGCAGCGGGAGGCCTTTCGGCGCGCGGCAACGAGAGTGAACCGCGGCCGCTCTCTCACTGCAGGTAGGAGGCGAGGGCGGGGGGCCGTGAAAGAGAGGAGCCCGCTATTCATTGGAGGGTCGGGGGAGAAAGAGCCCGCCCCCGACGGTGCTCCCTGCAGCCGGGTTGGAAGGAAGGTGGTCCTGGCCACGTGCTCGCTCGCTCACACCTGCAGGCTGTTTAATTTATTGGCACGCAGGCGGCCACGTTTTCCCCCTCTGGGACGTTTTGTCCAAATGTTTGTCCTGGCTTTTGCTTTTTAACCCACTCAGGTCTGCCCCCAACCCCAAAATAAAACCCCCATCATTTTACAGGAAAAGAGTTTTTTTTCTTCTGTAAAGCAATATTTGTAACCGAGTTTGCTAAAGTAGATCTTGTCAGAAATGAACGACGGATTTTTAAAAACCAGCTAAACGCAAAATACCGTATCTTTAAAGACCACAACCAACTTGTCTCAATTATATATTGCTTTATACTGCATCGTGGTCAATTTCCACGTTATCTCTGCCGTTGTTGCATTTTCCCCTGATGCCGTGCAACAGTTGCATAAGAGGCAGAAAATCCATTAAGTACAGTTACTCCCTGTAATCTTCGTCCTCGTCATCATTGTTACTACGGTACTTTAAGCTGTTTGCTTCTTTCTCAAGGAGATGTGCTCAAAGCAGCTTAGCAACACAGCAGTGCAACGACAGAAATGTGTTAACCCAGCGTCGTTATTATAATAACAGCAAAATATAGATAATGAAACAAATTGTTCATGACGTACGTTTTGCAGACTAGAGACCACCTCTTCAATTGCATAGAAGGTTTTCTCTAGTTGACAGGTGCACAAAGTTGTAGAGAGAATCTCAGTAAGCTCTGGACCTCATCTCCATTCTGTCTTGGGGTTATTTTTGTGTTCTTTCCTTTGTCTGTTGTATATATTGCTTCTCTCTTTTTTGCATAACTGAAAATCTAATTTGAAAAACTAAAAAAAGATCCAGTAATAGTCACCTATTCATTCATTCAGTTTAATTCAAAACAGAGCACGGTTATGGAGGCCGGTGATGGGGGAAAGGTGCACTCCTGGAATTCTACTGATTATGCATCTTCTAAAGCATAGAATCCTATTGGACAAAGTGTAAAACCTAATAATAATAATAATAATTTTTATTTGTATCCCGCCCTCCCCAGCCGAAGCCGGGCTCAGGGCGGCTAACAACAATCAAATAATCCAACATTATAAAAACATTTCATTATAAAAATTAATTAAAATCAAATTGATGCCAACCGTTAAGCAAAATTCTGTGCAGATTGCCATAGGAGGGAGTCAGGCTGTGCCTTGACCAAAGGCCTGGTGGAACAGCTCTGTCTTGCAGGCCCTGCGGAAAGATGTCAGGTCCTGCAGGGCCCTAGTCTCTTGTGACAGAGCGTTCCACCAGATTGGAGCCGCAGCCGAAAAAGCCCTGGCTCTAGTTGAGGCCAGCCTAACCTCTCTGTGGCCTGGGACCTCCAAGATGTTTTTTTTTTTTGAAGACCGTAAGTTCCTCTGTGAGACATACCAGGAGAGGCGGTCCCGTAGGTACGAGGGTCCTAGATACCTCTTGTGGTGACAGTGAATGAAGTCCAAGCATTTTTGCACTTGTGATAAGCTGACAACCACCATACATTTAGAGACAGCTGTCCAATATTTAGCTCTTTGCCAAGTGGACTAGTGTTGGTTGTGATCCTGTTGCTGCCATGGTTTAAGTGTGGAGTGAAGATGAAAGAGGCATTTGGTGTCTCACTTGTTTTCCCCATGCCCTTGAGTGTAATACACCCCAGAGGAGGGGTAGTAGATCTTCCTAAATATGTTTTGTGTGCATTAACATCCCTCTGTTACCACAGTTCCACTGGTCTGGTGGTCAATATGATACAAAGTTTGTCTATTTAAATTATTTGTTTTACTTTTTCATAGGCATTTCTAAAATGAAGAAACTTCTGCTGGTTGATGTTGATTGTGGTGTTGATGATGCTCAAGCTATTATGATGGCCCTGGCATCTCCCAATGTCGAAGTCCTGGGGATTACTTGCTGTTATGGAAACAGCATCTTGGAAAATATATGTAAAAATGTACTTCGTGTGTTACATATTTGTAACAAGCTTGAGGTAATCTGTTCCTGCTGAATAATCTTTCAAACAAATTTTGCATTATCGTGTCATGATGTGGTATTCATAAATGAGACACAGATAAGTTGATCTTATGCATACTGTACTTGCTTCCAAGTAGTGTCTATTTTTACACATAATGGCAATCACTGAGAACATTTGCTTGAGCCAACTGGCTTCAACCAGAAGCCACACGTTGAATTTTCCTGGTCCCATGGTGTAGAATACTCTTCCACCAGAGATTCAGTAAACATCAACTGCTAATTTTCAGGTATCTCTTGAAAACCTTTTTATGCTGGCAGGCCTCTTCAGGCGATTAAACTTTTTCAAGATGAATCAGTCAATTTATGATTCTTCTGCATTGTTTTATTATAGTATCTTGTGGTTGTTTTTTTGTTGCCATATAAATTGTTGCACACTGCCTTGATATTTTATATGAATGGGTGGTTTATCAGTATTATTATTCATAAATAAATAAATGTGGTCGCATCTGTGATCTTAAAGATTGCAGCTGCTTCTCTTAATGGTTTACTGCCTTCTATTAATAGTGATCCATGTGGCTATTACAAAAACATGCATGACTACCTGGATGTGGGTAGGTCTGTATTTCATTGTTTGCAGTGGACGTTATTACCAAGTAAATGTGATCAGGGTTTCAATGTAAGGAGGCATCCTTAATGTACTTACTTTGTTCCATCCCATTAAAATTAATGGAGCTTGTTTGCAACAGAATTTTAAGATTTTAAATGTGATTAGGATTGTGGTACAGAAAGTAAACAGAAGTGGCCATCATGAGCAGGGGAGTTCTGTGCATCAGTTCCCTAAACGTAAGACAGGAGACATATGTTCCTTTCCACAGATTACACTTGGATTCAAGATTAGCTCTTGTCATTCCTTCTGTTCTGATGTAAAGTGGGCTTCCAATATGAGAAGGATTAAAAAACAACAACAACCCCTTAGACACTTATTTCCCTACTCTGATATAAAGATAGATCTCAGTTGCGTAAAAAAGAAAAGAAAAAGTGCTTGTCAAAAGCATGTGGGTAAAGGCAAAGAATGAATGCTAATAATTGTGCATGACAGTAAGATCTAATTAAGCCTTGTCAAAGAAAATGCAAAAGGGTCTTATCATCATTTAGTTACTACTGATTTGTTTTTAAAAGCTATGGATGCTTGCATGAGATATCGTAGGAGATCAGACAGTCCCACAATATCCCAGAACTGGCATGCCAAGAGGGCCTCCCCACCCAGCAGCAAGGCAGAGAACTTAAAAGCTCTTTTTGCACATGGTCCACTTGGGTTACCGGTGTGAAAAGAGTTTTTTAAAGCTCTCTGCCTTGCTTGGGGGGGGGGGGCAAGGCCTGCTCAGCTTGTCAGCTCTGGAAGGCTAGGGATGCTCACACAGGAGCAGTTCCAAGATGACAGTTTGAGTACACGTGTTTTTGCTTATATGGAACCCCTCACATAATATGTGATCATATAGTGTGTGTGTGTGTGTGTGTGTGTGTGTGTGTGTGAGAGAGAGAGAGAGAGAGAGAGAGAGTGTGTGTGTGTAAAATTGACACCTGTAACTCTATAATTTGTAGTACAGCATTCACAGGCAGGACTGAAGCTGGTTTGGATAAGAACAGATAAAAGTTTAGTAATCCATAAGAAATGATGGGATAGATACAGGATAGATATGGATTGTGGCTGATGTCGTGTGTACACCACTTTCCAAACCCACAGTGGAGCATACTGGATGCAGAGTAAATGGGAGTGTGTACACAGACTTAGTCACAGTTTGGCCTAAACCCAACCCCTGCAGATTAACTAGGTAAAGGTAAAGGGACCCCTGACCATTAGGTCCAGTCGCGGATGACTCTGGGGTTGCGGCGCTCATCTCGCTTTACTGGCCAAGGGAGCCGGCGTACAGCTTCTGGGTCATGTGGCCAGCATGACTAAACCGCTTCTGGCAAACCAGAGCAGTGCACGGAAACACCATTTACCTTCCCGCCAGAGCTGTACCTATTTATCTAATTGCACTTTGACGTACTTTCGAACTGCTAGGTTGGCAGGAGCTGGGACTAGCAGATTAACTAGTTGGCAATAAAAGCTATTTGACATCTGTATTTCATTTTGGCGGCATCAATGGTTTTTGTCTTAAAATTAAAATCACATGGTTGTCATTATCTTGCATAGATTCCAGTTTATCCTGGTGCCTCATCTCCGATACTTGGTGGACCTGTGGAAGGGGCAGATTATCATGGAAAAGATGGACTGGGTGATGTTCCAGATCCCAACGCTCCAGGATTAGAGCTTCTGCAGGAAGAACATGCTGTGCTTGCAATGTTAAGAATAGTCAATGAACGACCGGGTCAGGTGAAATGATATAAAATTCATTCAACTTCTGCCTAGTGAATTTTACTATTCAAAGTAGACATGGATCCAAAAGCATGTGGAAAAATATAAAAAGTTAGCAAGAGCCTCTCCAGAGGGCAGTTGGCAGTAGATCACTCTGTGTGAGAGGTGATCATCTAGATAGAGCACACTCTGATATCTTTTAAATGTTTTTTCTCTGTCATATATCAGTGCTTTGGAGGTTTAGCTTCTCTAATGTTCCTTGGTCTTCATAACCCTTTCAAAAATAAAATTGCCCCTTACAGACTGAGTGAACTGCACTGTTTCCCATCACATTTCGTTTCTGCATGACACACTGGTTTCCTTAAATTCAATTAACTATATTTTAAATACTGTACTCTTATCCACTTCTCTTCTTTCATAGTTCCTGTATTTTGTAGGTGAATAATGAAGGTTTCTTTCCTGGTACAAATAGCAATGGGATGATCTTGGTCGGAATTACAGTGGGAGGGAAATGATTAAATACTCCCTTCCCACCTTCCTGCTGTCCTACTCAGGTCCCCTTGCCCCTTCCGTGGCTGATATTTACATTTTTAGAATATATATATGTTAGTGTATCTTAGTGACAGATCTAGTTCGGTTCTAAGAACCATCCCGGTGGGTGAAGATGGGCCAAGAGGAAATGGATTTTTTTCGGTAAGGAGAGGAAAGTAGTACAGGGGTGCAGGTATTGGTGATGTCGGTGGGTAAGAAATGGCTGGAGGAAAGAGACTACATGGCTCTGCAGGGAAAAGCATACACAATAAATTTAGCACAGGGGCTGTATAGTAGTGGACATGTGGACTTACTAAGAGGAGTTTCGATAGTATTTTGCTCCTTCTGTCACCAGTGCTTCTGCAGCGATGACGATTGTTTGTATAATTTGTGTACAGCTTAGTATTTCCTTAGAAATACAACCCTAACCCCTCCTTTGGAGCCCCAGCTGTGTTGTTATTGCTAGTGAAAATAATGCTGCTAATACTACTTAGCATACTGGGCTTTTTGAGCGTTCAGTGCATTTAGCAGGCATGAACTCATCTCCGGCTTCTGTGGCAGAAGAGGGTGGTGGCACCATCCTCATGTTGTGGAAGAGAGAGATTTCCTGTCCATGCCATAGCAGTGACACTTCATGGGAACTGTAGCTCCATACAGAGACCTGATCGTGCAGACTCCCTTCAAAACAGGGAAGAAGTATGCAAACAAGGTGCTCTGTGTCATCGGGCATTGACATGGGGTGCCTGATTCTCCTTACAATTTAGCCCTGGTCATAACAGCTTCCTATGTGCATATGAGATCATGGGTGTGCGCTGTTTGAACTGGGATTTCTCAACTCATAGTTCCTTATTTGGTGTTATTATTGTACAGTTGTCAGCTGCCCAGAAAAAGATATAGCCCTGACCAGGTCTTTTTCCTGGAGCTCAGCGGGGACCATTTAACTACAGAGGGGTTGTCAACACAAGACAGCACAACTATTAAATAAGTCACTTCAATGAATTGTTGTGTATGTTTTATAGGTTTCTCTAGTTGCTACTGGTCCCTTGACCAATTTAGCGCTGGCCGTGAAAATGGACCCAACATTTCCTAAGAAACTTAAAAATGTGTTCATCATGGGAGGAAATATCGAAGGTAAATGACTTCAAGAGGGCTTGTTAGGCATGTTTGTATGTAATTGTTTTCTCTCTTAATATTTCACAAGTGAGCTGCTTTTTAAAGAATATTATTGCCTGCAGAACACTGTGTTTCAGTGTTTTGCAACAAGAAGTTATGTTGAGTCATCATTCAAGTACTTACTTTGTCTTAGTCTTTGTCTTTGTCTTAGAACCTTGATGGTTCAGCAATTGAATTTGCAAGAAATCTGCCAGATGAAGACAGCATACTTTTCTTTTGTGTGGGAGTTTTGTTGCCTACTTTGGAGACATTTGAAACGACTATGCATTAGTCCATACTTCCAGTTTTTCCATGCCTAGAAAGCATGGGTCCAAGCTGTTTCCCACTTGTCCCTTGTTTTCTCCATGTGGGGTCTCAGTGGTTTTGCATTTGCCTTGCAGCTTCCCCATGGAAAACATGCTCCTTTTTAAAAATTGGGCATTGGAGACTCCTCCAAGTGTGATTGTGTTCCTTCCGGTATCTGAACACAGGAAATGTAGCTCCAAAGGAAATCGCTGGGTCTCCCTGCCTTGGGGTGTCAGTTTGTTTCCTGCCTTTGCTTGAAGCAGACCATTCCATCACATGAATTCCACATTCTTCCGGCCTCTTCTGTCTCTCTGACTGCGCCTTTTTAAGATTGGTGCAATTTATGTGTTTGTATGGGCTTTTTGTTCACATATGACAATGTACATGTTTGGTGGCAGGGGTGGAATTATCCTGCACCTGTGGCAAATAACAAAGAGCTGTTGTGTAGGAAGCAGCTGTTAGAAACTGAATGAATTGTCCCACAGAAAGCTAAACTAGCTCTTTTTTGTTTCTATTAGCCAGAGGAAATACTACAGTCTGTGGAGAATTCAATTTTGCAACAGACCCAGAAGCTGCTTACATTGTCTTAAATGAGTACACCTGCCCAACTTACATTGCATCATGGGAGTTCACATGTTCCTGCCCATTATCCTGGGTAAGGTATTAATTATCTGTTAATATTTAGGCAAGCGTTTCAAGCTTGATCAAGTGGCAGCAATCCTATATGTAGTTACCTGGAAGTAAGCCCCATTGAACTCAGTGGTTCTCATTTCTGAGTAGACAAGTATAGGAATGCATCTGGGTTGCATCCAGTATTAGAATAGACCCACTGAAATGAGTGACCATGAGTAACTTAGGTCCATCAATTTCAATGGGTCTGGCCTGAACGTGACTTAACTGGTAACTGATTTTTAAAAAAACTAAATTGAATATGACAAGTCTATTTTATATAAAGAAATCTATCATCCTCATGACTATATATCCATTGGGAGCTAAAATGATTAATTCTTGCCACTATGAATTCCCTGTGGAACATTACTGATGTCAAGGTCAATAATGTTTATTCTGGAGTTTTTACTTAACTTTTTATGCAGTTGAATAGTTCTCTTAATTTTTAAAAAGCCCAAACTGTTATTTACTTTGCAGGAATTCTACCATGAATGGGTTAACCAGAAAACTGAGAAAGCTATGTTCATGAAGAAAATATTTGCTCATTCTTTTGAATTCTCAAAAATCTTGGGGGAAAATCCAGGTGAAAAAGAATGGCGGTCAGGGTTTGTTCCATGTGATTCCTACGCTATGGCAGCTGCCATCGAAGAGAATTTTGTAACAGAATACACAGCAATTGGTGTAACTGTTGAGCTCCAAGGTTCACTAACAAGAGGAATGATGGTAGTGGACTGGAGTAACAAACTGAACAAGGAGAACAAAGCTTTCATAATGAAAAATTGTGATTTAGGGAAGTTCCAGTCACTTCTGCTAGCTGCTTTAAAATAATAATAATTTGTATTTTTATAAGGACTTACTGAAGTTCCTTCCTCAAGCATACATATAATGGGCATCCTGATGTCTGGTGTTGCTACCCAATCAGGTTTGTGTTGCAATACCTAAAATTAAAATTGAGGTTGTTGATTTTTTAATTTTTTAACAAAAACGCCAATCAAGTGGTATATTAATTATATGAAAACAAAAAACAAAAACAAAAAAACCCAGAAGCCACATCACAAAGGGGTTTTCTGCTTCCTATACTAGCACAGAACATATAGCTGGAAGAGGGTGAAAGATACCCATCCTCTGGGAGTCCCAAGATTTGGCTCTAAAATAGCTCATTTCATGACACTGGCCTCCATTTGAAGAGTGAGCTGATGGCATAATGCAGGGAGCATAGCCAACTGCATAGCCAGAGCAATATTAGGTTGGTAGGCATCAACACTGCTGCCATTTGTATTGACTCTATTGCTGAAAAAAATCTTGTGAAAGGTCGAAATTGAACTTGCACCATTGAGAGAGAATCTATAGGACTTAAGACATCTTGCGAGTTACCTCAGAACGTTAAAAACCCATGTTGTCTGGTAGACTGAAATAGATGCTTAGTTATTTAATATTGATTTATCTGCAAAGAACGGGCAAAAAATTTATTAGGGAGCAGTGAGATTAGTATACACATGTTGAGCACAATCTAGAGGAAAACAAGCATGGTTTTAGAATTACTTTCACGGAATAAATTTGCCATTAGATCCAATAATGTCTACGTTAACTTTCAGAAAGCACACACCAATTATTTTACACAAGATGTTTTTTGTGTAATAGCCACAACTAGAATAAACTATGTGAAGTACTGGAAAGTTTTGTTAAGTTAATTTAGAAGCACAAGGGGAAAATAAATTACATGAATATGCTACGTCAGCACTGACAGAAAGAAAGGACAGTCATACCTTGGGTTACAGAAGCTTCAGGTTGTGTTTTTTCAGGTTGGGGACCGCCGAAACCCGGAAGTACCGGAATTGCTCTTTGTGCATGCACAGATGCGCCGCTGCAGGTTGCACACACTGTGGGTTGCGAGCCTGCACCCCGCACGGATCACGTTCGCCACCCGAGCGTCCACTGTAATGCTGTAATCATTATGTTCATGTGTACAGAATTCTTTGAATCAGTTAAATTAATAAACCACATCTACAGATCTGATTAATAGAGTCAATTTATTGTAGAAAATATTGAACTAAGTCTGTATATGCATGCGTGCGCATGCACATACACACACACACATTTTAAAACATTTAATAAAATATTATTTAAAAAATTGAAAAGTGCACTCCACTTTCTCTAGATTGTACCTGTGCATCATAATAACTCTGCTAGCTTTTGTGCCATTTGCTCGGGGCAAGATGCAAGAACAACGACATAGTGGTGTGTGTACCAAGTAATTTGATAACTTGCTGTAGGTTCTTAGGAGTTCTGTTGGGTCAGACTGGAGTGGAAACAATGTGCACTAAGTTCTAGGAGGAATTGGATCCTGGAGCAGATGGTGTCTTTTCTAGTCATTCCTCAAAGGGATCTCTGCCTTTGGCCTAAACCCAATAGTTATCTACTGTACATGAGATTCATAGGAAAGTGATGGCACCCTCGCTGCCCCATCATCCCACTGTGATATGGCTAGAATCTTTAATATCAATTCATTTCTACACTCATGTAGTCCTATACATATTTCTCTTGAGTACTGAAGGATGCTGTTTACCATTCTGCAAACTTTTAAAGATATAATTATATAAATTAACATCATTACACTCCATTACTCCTTGTATGGCAAAGCAGCCTGTTTTTAAAACCACCACGGGGGAATTGGGGGAAAGTAGTGATGCTTTGCAGAAAACCCTTCCACCCTCCAAAATAGTCACCTATTAGTACAGTATGAGTGATTTTCTTACTAAATTTATATTTTCCCCAAAACCTTGTTTTAAAGACTTGCTAGTTCAAAGAAATTGGTTACAGACTACCTTGTATCTAACAATGAATAGCAGGACAAAATACAATTTGGCCAGAAGGTGGTGCTCGTGATCTACTACTGCAGCTTTGGAAAATGAACTGTAGCTTAGCAGCAGAGCGTTCCACGTTCAATACCTGGTATCTCCCAAGTAAATCTGGAAAAAGATTCTGGTCTGAAACAATGGAGAGTCACTGCCAGTCAGTGTAGAGAACACTCTGCTAGATTGACGGATGACCCGACTCTCAACAAGGCAGCTTCCTTAGTTCCCCAAAACCAGTCCCTTACGGCACAGAAAATTGAGTCTTATTTCTAAATCAGGAAAAAGGAGGGAAGAATGTTATGTTGCAGCATTTATTGTAAAACCTGCTGACCTTGCAATATTGTTTCCATTGCCAGCTCATTTTGGGTTGTTTTCCCTGCACAGAAAGGACACTGCAGGGGAGTTTATATGGTTCATTACGAAGTAGTTTCAAGACAGCACTTCAGCAGCAAAATATTGTCATTGTACATTTTAGTCTCACTGTTTTGCCACATTTCCGTAGGCAGTGAAAAGCTCTAGGGGCAGCACTATCCAGGGGCTGGCTTTACTTGGAGATCACCACGTTTTGTAATATTTGATGTATAAATAAAGGAAGCAGAGCATTCATACAAGCAGCAAATAAACTGTCCCATTTCAGACTTCCAGAGTGAGGCACCCAAGATGCTTCAGCAATTTGCCTTTTATCACCTGCATTTCTGTTTCTTTCCTTCCTTTTTCTCTCTCTTCCTCTCAGCCCTACCCATCAGAGCCACTCCCAGCAGGGAAAGGGAGAGAAAAAACGATGTTACTTCCCTAGTCCCATTGGTTCCTCCCGTTCAGAGCTCTCAAGGAAGATCTTCAGCTACCTTCTAGCCATTAGCTGAGGAAGAAATCATTAACCACCCACCTCAAATCATTAGCCTTCCTTCAACTTGTCTCAGGACTGTTAGGACAAACCAAATACGAAAGTAGTGGGCAAGCTTTCAAGTTTTCCTGAAAGCTGGATGGAGAGAGAGAGAAGAGAGGGAAAACAACAGGACCAACCAGGCTGTTCTTCTTCTTCTTCTTCTTCTTCTTCTTCTTCTTCTTCTTCTTCTTCTTCTTCTTCTTCTTCTTCTTCTTCTATAGCTGGGATAGCTCAGTCAATAGAGCATGACACTCTTAATCTCAAGTCCCAAGTTGGACAAAAGATTCCTGCATTGGACTAGATGATCCTCAGGGTCCCTTTCAACTTACAGTTCTATGAGTCTATACCACCCTTCATCCAAAGATCATGGATATATATATACAGTGGTACCTCGGGTTACATACGCTTCAGGTTACAGACTCCGCTAACCCAGAAATAGTACCTCGGGTTAAGAACTTTGCTTCAGGATAAGAACAGAAATTGTGCTCTGGCAGCACGGCGGCAGCAGGAGGCCCCATTAGCTAAAGTGGTGCTTCAGGTTAAGAACAGTTTCAGGTTAAGAACGGACCTCCGGAACGAATTAAGTACTTAACCCAAGGTACCACTGTATACCCAGAAAACATGTAACATTATAACAAATGAAAACAATATCCCGCCCCCGTTAGAAAACTATAGATTGTTTAATTAGCCAAAGGCCTGGGAGAAGAGGAATGTTTTTGCCGGGCGCCTAAAGATATGTAACAAAGGTGCCAGGCGAGCCTCCTTGGGAATTACAGGTAACAAAAAGAGAGAAAGAAAACCAAAACAAATTGTCGTGCTTTACCATCAGAACCACAACACGCCAGGTAATCTTTCTAACTGTGTAAACTTGACTTGCAGCAACCTGGACTAAGCAAGAAGCATGACAAAATGCCTCCTTGGACCAAGCTGCTAAATGAAATAATTGAGATAAATTCAGAAACATATTGCACATTTATGTGTGCTTTACTTGCCATTCCCAGCTGCAGTTGCTTTTCTCATACTTTTACCATCAGCTGCATACATGTCTCAAGAGCACAGTGTAACTGTAGGAACAACCTTAGAATTATTGTGCTTCCAAAGAGTTGACGCCAGCATGCCAAGTAATGGTCTTTCTGCAGCCTGACAAACTGCTTGCTTGTAACTAAGTGCCTCTGTCACTGGAATCCACTTTGGAGTCTGCATTTGGCTGCGCCGCCTTCTTCCAGGCATAAAGGCACTGTCATCATACTTGCTAATGCACTAATACTAAACTTATTAACACCTGCTGTTTTACTGCTGGCTGTATTAACACACCACCAGTTCTAAAATGTCTAACTGAGATGACTAAGTGCAGACACATACAGAAAGCAGGAAGGAGCAGCCCCTGCTTCTCGTGAGACAAGACGCATTGCATGCATATGGAGTCATGTTTTGCTATTGCAATTCCACAAGCAGAACAGCAGAATGAAAAATTGGTGGCTGTGTTCATTACTTGATGTCTGCTTTAAATGTACATGCTCCATACTGCAATGAACTAATGTTGCCATAGTGAGTACAGTTAATTCTCAGGCAGCAATTGGCTGAGTTCAAAGGGATGAGACAGGCAGGTGGAGGGGTAAAATAACAGACCGAGGAACACAGAAGATTCCAGGAAAAGGACATGACGCAGAAGAATGGCATGAAGAGAGAAAGTCAGGAGGAGAAGGTATAACAATGAGCAGAAATGAGATGTGAGGAAGCGAGGGAGCCTTAAACTGGCACATTGATATGCTATCAGCCAAAATGAAGGCCTCTGGTTTGCTTATAAAACTACACTTTGCTTAGTAAATATTATCCTTACATTCTTCAAGGCAGAAAAACAAGATAGCCCTAACCTTTAAAACCAGTGTTTAAAGGTTGGATCTCCATGTGTGTGCCATCAATGCAGGTACTTCCACCTGCCCCCTTCATCCTTCCTAAAAAGTAAGTTAATGAAAATTAGATACAATATGGATAATGAGATATTTTGTCCCGTACAAGTCATTCTTAATTATCAGGTCTCATATACATTATTCTATATGCCAGATTCATTGTAAATAAGTTCAATTACAAGGGTTCAACCCTGGAGAATTCCACACGCTTGTATTTGTAGCAAAAAGGTGTTCCAGTTCAGTTTTCAGATTACCTTAAAATGCTTCCAGCTGGGCAAGGCTCCTCGGGAAAATATTAAATTTGTACAGTGGACTCTCCAGATACGAACTTAATTCGTTCCGGGGGTCCTTACATACCCCGAAAAGTCTGCAACACGAGGCGCTGCTTCTGCGCATGCATGTGTGGCGAAACCCAGAAGAATACACTTCCAGGTTTGCCGCGTTCGCAACTCAAAAGTTATGTTACCCGAAGGTAATGTAACCCGAGGGTCCACTGTACTCCAAATGGCATAAAGAATGCTCCCAGAAACTTCATGTGTGAAAGTTTATTCTAGAAGATAAACTCTCTTCTCTTCTTCACTTAAATCAGTTCTTTATCCATCTATCGATATCTATACTGTCTCAGTTAGGACAGGATATCCAGAATTAAACCTGTGATCTTGCATGTGATTTTGATTGTGCTGTGATAGCTCAGTCAACAGAACATGGGACTCTCAATCTTCATGGTCATGGGTTCGAGCCCGTTGGCCAAAAAAATTCCTGCACTGCAGAGGGTTAGACTAGATGACTCTCGTGGTTCCTTACAATTCTACAGTTCTATGAGTCTACTCTGTGCAGAATGCATCACTTTGGAAGGACAAAGGATTGGACTGTGTGGTGTAAAAAGAGGATACATCCACAGTTTCTCTTTGGTGACTCAGCAGCAGACTAGATGTGCTGCAACAGCTGTCACCAAGCCTACTGCCAGCAATCACACTGTAGCTGCCATTTAGTTTGCATGGCATGGCTATTTTTATACAATGTTTTCCTGTGCAGCTGACGTTCACAGGGACTAGAGTTCACCATAGTCCAACTGTTTTTGTAACAAATGTGCTTAAGGTGGACTGTTGTTCCCACGAACAAAACTTCCAAAGCCTGTCCCCAGATGCCACTAATGATTAGCACCTATATTAAAACTTTTCCAGAAAGGCTGTCAAATCTTTGAAATTCAAACATTCCACAGAAGCACATACGGCAGAAATGAAAAAAAGCATTATTTTATTTTTCAAGTACAACTTGAAGTTGTATTGGTAAGAAAAGCACAAGGAATCTTTTTTTTTTTCATCCACAAGTATTGGCTATGCACATTTCAGTTCAACTTAAAAATGCATTCAGGTTTACAAATGTACAAACAGCACATAAAATGTATAGTTTGAACAGTATGCGCATACATTTGCTCCTAAGGTTTTTACATTCGTAGAGCCTTTAACAAAGAGAGCCTTATTTTTAAAAAAATACTCTGCATTTTTAGCACAAGGTGCTCTTAAAAATTATGTTTGAGAGCATAATACTGGGGGGAAATTAAAAACCAAGCACGGTAGTTAAAAATCACTGCATTTTGGAAATTGCCAAGTGTTTAAAAAACAGAATGGGCAGTTGGTAAAAAAAAAAGAAAAAAAAGACTATCGTCTTATTGGATTTTTTAACCCACATCCAAACTTTTCCAAGCTGATCAGTAATTTTATACTACCATAATCTCAAGACAGACTTTAAAGTGATGAATGTATGACTAGATTGTAACCATGTTGGGGTCTGAGTAGGAATGGCAGCAAACTGCAAATTATGTTCCAGGCATATTACAGAATTTACCATGATCCAATCTGGACAACAGTCCCTTTGTTCTTAATTTCCGTTTTCAGGTGGGTAATGCACATTAGGCCAAGGATCTGAGCTTCTTCTCCCGATTGCAGGGCTCCAAATTAGCCAAGGGTTATATGCTTGTCCCAAGTCTTCAGGATTGCTAACTATTGGGGCAGCAGCAGCTGGTGGAGGGGTGTTTTCACTCCCAAGATCAATACCTGGCAACGTGTTAGCTGGAGTGTTGAAAGGAAGGCTACTGTTCAAATTACTTGACCAAATGGAACTGCTGAACGGAGTGGTGGTGGTAGACCACAGGCCGCTTGGGTTCCCAAGGATAGACTATATTAATAAAAAACAAAATACGGACAAGAGCTATGACACACAAGTATTCAATACTACCAGGAAAAAGAGAGCACCACATGGAGTACTAGACATACATACATACATACATACATACATACATACATACATATTCATATACTTACTGAAGTGGTGTGAGTTGGGGATCCTGAACTTGTGGGCCAGGGAGGGATCAGATCTGTAGCTGAGGAGTCCCAGATGGATGAAGGAACATTACTAAGCTCAGTCCAGTTTCGTTGAACATCTGGACTATAAACAGACTGTGACAGCCCAAGCTTGCTGAAAACTTCTAAGTTGAGGGAATGGAGAATAAGACAAAACATCCATGTTACATTCTGTTTTGAGAAATCTATGCACAATACAAAATCAACAGCTTTATACCAACACATACACACACAAACATGGAAGCAGAAGACTGCATATCCTGCCCTTGTCAAGGCTAAGCCAACGTCTGGCTTAGTATGTTCTCAGAATGAAGGCTTATGAGCTCTTCAGACTAAGTGCAAGACTAATCGGGAGAGGGGCTTAAGGATGATCCCAGCTTTGGAAAACACGCAAAGCCAAACTTTGTGTTGGCTCAGCACAGTGTGGCAGCAAAAAGGACCAGGAAGAAGTAAGGCAGCTGCAAATTCATATTAGGGGTCCACATGTTCATGCATTCATGCTGAGCCAGCATTTGGCTTAGCCTGATTTGCAAGCCAGAACACAAGTGCTAAACAACACAACTGAGAAAGAGCTGCCCATACAGCAATCCAGTTGAATGATCCAATGTTTGCTCTGACCTTCTATGTGGACTGCCATTACTAGATCATTGTGATGCTGTGCCTTCTCTATTTCTTGCTCTGAGCAACCATATCTGAGGAATAATTCTTCTAATAGGAGAGCTTCCTTTGAACATTTTTAAACACTAGCTGCCCCAACAAAGCTTACTGATTCTAAGGTGTTTTGTTTTCATTTTGTTTTTGTTGTTCCGTGGGACCAGACTTTATAAACTCAAATATACAATTCTTGGGACAAACACTGAACTTTGACAGCTGTTACAAAAAAGTTATTATGTCCCCCTAACCATTTCATAAATCTCCATGCTTTATTTGCTGAGAGGTTTTATTTCCTACATCAATTTGGAGATTCTATATTGAGGCATAGTTTCCCACTGATCATGTTCCCCCTATTTTATCATTGCCCCACCTTTGATCTCTTTGATCTTTGATCATTGGACCTCCGATGTGGGTCCAATGTGAGTAAAGTCCTGCTCTTTTCTTCCCTTGGGGAAAGGACACCTACATCTCCCTCCATCATATTGAACTCTAAAGCAGTCTGATGCGCAGTCAACCCAGTGGGAAGATCCTCACCCGACTCTCCACTGTTTGCATGGTAACTGACAGGTAGCTCAATCAATAAAACTGAAATAAATTGGCATGCCACTAGAATCTGGCTTTTATTTATCTATCTATCTCAAACATAAACACACCCACCCACCCCTGGTATATTGAAGTGTGTGATTATTTATGTAATTAAGAAAAACAAGATCATTTTTCGTTAAAAGAAAAGGTATCTTTAATATTTTCTGTCATTCTTTATTTTCCAAGGCATAACACTGCCAAAAACATCTTCAAAGGAAGTGAGCCTTATTACAATAGGAAAGATTGGCCAGGGTAGCCAATTGAGAAATATGGCATATTGTTCTGTTCCTTTTTTTAACCACTGTAACATACCACTCACCTCCAGTTAAGTTAAAGGAGTTTCCAAATGCTGAGAAGGAATTGAGGGGTGTGAAATCCGGGCTGCTAGGATTGCTTATAGGACTCCACAAACCAGAACTAAGTGTAGCAGAGGAGAAGAGGTTTTCATTAATAAGGTCACTTCAGTGTGAAGACCACCATAACACAGCCAAATATCATGTGGACAACAAATAATGATTTTAACACACTGTCAATTTTGACAAAAAATGCCAAGGGTGAATTCCCGACACTTATTATTTACAGGTATGTGCCAGTGCGTTTTGTAGCTGAAAGTAGGCCTACAGTCACATCCTTAATTAACTAAGTTAACTAAATTGTCATTTATTTATTTTTAATGCCCACACAACTGAAAAGTGCACACTTGGTCCCCATCTTTCAGTATCTTATGAGAAGAGGAAATGTTGGACTTCGGTTTTGTTGTTTTATTGTCAAATTACAAACATGCTATGCTATGCTAAACAGCCAGCATCCAAATTTTAAAACAATTTTTTGAAAATAAAAAATAACATGAAACAGAAGATTATTATTTTTTGGATAGGCAAATTATGAAGTGAGGATTTTCTATGTGCAAAGTATAGGGTTTTTAATCGACATATTCTTCTAACTGGGGTGCAAGAGGGAAAGCAGCTTTTTACCATATCCACCATTGTTGAGCCTCTGTTTCCAAAGGATTAATTCAAGTTACCTGTCAGAGCCGTCACTGTCAACGGTTGTGTGTGAAACATTCATACAGCCAGATGCCTCGCTCTTCATTGGTGAAGGTTTTGCTAGGCCACTGCCACCTGTAACAATGGAGTTTAAATGAGCATATGAAGATAGCAGAACAATCACACCCTCAAATAGCCATAGCTTTTTGATTCCTGTGTTTTACCTGGGCTCTTGTCATAACCAGCAGCTACAGCAGCAAATGTAGGGTTTCCATTCCTGCCAGGGAGAGAAGCTGTCTTTGCCACCTTATGTTTGGCACCACTGAGCACCTTGCTTTTCGGTTCACTGAAAGAAAACAAGGAGGGGGAGGGATGTGGTGTTCTTTAGAGCTTACCTGAACTGGATTTTGCCATGAAGTTAATATGCTAGGGTTTGGATGTTTCAAGGCAGTGATCTAACATCACCGGTTGCCTTGTTTGAGATATTATTATTATTATTATTATTATTATTATTATTATTATTATCATTATTATTATCATTATCATTATCATTATCATTATTATCATCATTATTATTAACAACTAAATTTGTATACCGCCCTATACCCACAGGTCTCAGGGTGGTTACAACATAAAATCACAATATAAAAATACAAAATGCATAATAAAATTAAAAACAAAAATAACCCAATAAAGCCTCCCTACCCAACACATTTTTAAAAGGCATGTGGTGTCAATCAGCCAAAGGTTCAGTTAAAGAGGAACAAATCTGTGAATTATGGGCTTAGTACCAATCTGGTGATTTGGATACAGCCTAACTAAGGGCTGACACAGATATTGTGTCCTGAAACCTATTTTTCGAATAGGAAAACATCCACATTTTTTTATTCACCACTTCTGACACTAAGTTCTAGCCAAAACCATCCTGAGATGTGTATGCAGTGAGCTAGGATTGCTTCTACTGCCGAAGAGAGTATGTATCTCTCAGCATATCAAGAGAGTATAATTTGTTGCCTTTGCTCCTGTCTGCTGTTCAGGCCTAGGTTTGGATCTTGGTCCCCTACAGAAGTTATACAGAAAACTGGACCCTGGGCTCATCCCAATAGATTGTGTCATAAACTAGGAAGGAAAAAAGTTAACAACTCATTTTTGTTGAAAGTTGGAACTCAAAGTGGTAATGCAGCTAAATAAATAAAAAAATGACACAAGTTTCTTGCCTTCAGATGTTGAGCTTGGTTATGCAGTGATCACCTGAACTTACCTGCAGTTGTTCACAATACTGCTATAAGTGCTTCGGGGCACAAAGGCCAATGATGCAGGGGGTGGAGATGGCGAGGCAGGAGTTGGTGAGGTCTGTCGTTGTTTCAAGAAAGCATCCGCACTAAGGGTTTGTAGGGACAGCTTATATAGGTTGTCAGTAGCTGGGAACCAGAATAAGAGATGTCTTATTTTTATTACTTCATTGTACAAAGTCAGTCTTGAAACAGTTACTTGTGGTTGTATCCAGTGCTGTGCCAGGAGTTCTGCTGGTACAATGGGACTTCCATTTCCTCCCCCTACACACACACACACACACACACCCTGCTTTGGAGGGGGTCCCATCCTCTTCTGGAAATGATTTCGAGGGTGTGTGCAGCTGAAGGGGGCAGGAGAGGAGGATGGGGACGTTGCAGCACTGGATATGCCTCATGAACTTTTAAAATAAATAAATAAATCAGTCACAAATGAAACCTCCCACCAGGAGAGCAGATTTTAATAGTGTTAACTTATTCCAAGTCTGATAATGTTTCAGGCAACTACAAGTTTCAGTTTGGTGCCCAGTAAGTCAGATGTTCTGCACCACCTAAAGTGGCAAAGTTGAGGGTGTCAAGTTCTGCACTTCTAACCTTAAAAAGTGAACTAACTCTAGGGCTGCCATACATGCAGAATTCCCCGGACATAGCTGGGATTCGTCCATCAAAAATGGTGTCTGGGCGGAATTTTCAAAAATTCAGAAGGTTAAAAACTTATCCTTTTTTGGGGGGGGGGGGGAGAGATCAACAACCTTTGTGTCCGGATGTTCGCTTTTTGAAATAGGGCAACCCAGCTCTCACTCATGCACATTACTAAAACAGTGCTGAAGTGGGGACAGGAGGAGAAAATGCCTTTGACATATGCAGACATTTCCCCACTCCTTGCTTGTAAGAAGAGGTGAATACCCAAACTAGGAGGTTTTGTGATTTGGATACTCTTGGGACCTCCCATTACCCTGGTAAGAGTACAAGCCAAATCCCACTGCCAGTCTCTCTCTGGCCAAACATCTCCCTGAGTTGGGAAGGGAGTAGTAATGCCTAAACAGACTCTTACAGATCACTCAGTATAACTGATCTGCTGTAGATGCTGCAAAGGCAGAGTGGGTAAAAAGCCCCTGTACAGGGAAGGAGCACCCCACAAGGGGCATTTTCTCAGTGGAGAAGCCACCCAAGTAGTATAACATAAAGTACCTGGAAACAATCCTTTCCCCAATCTCTCTCTTGAGGAGTTTTATTATTATTTAGTGTGCTTATATACCACTTAATAAATCCATTTTGTTACAAATCACAGAACAAAAAGTTTATTATCAGCAATGAGTTCAGGGGACAGCAGTTGGACAGCAGAGGCATCTTATCCAAACAAGCCCTCCGTTATCCCTTTGTGCCAAGAATTCTGTGACAATCATATGCTGTTCTGATGTTAAGCACAAATAACTGCATTCAAATAGAAAAAGAAATCAAATCCTTTGTTACTGAACTGATTCACTGCCCATAAGCTTATTGCTAATGTTAAATTAATGCCCAGAGTACTTACAGCTGCCTGCCTTGTGAATTGGCACGGAGTCCCACTCTGGTGGTGGTGAATCTTTTTCTCCTTCGGAGCTGCTGGTATTGCCCAGCTCCTGACCAGAACCACTGGAGAAAAACTTTGCTAGTGAAGATGGCCTATTATCCATCAGCTTCATATTGATACCTGCAAACAAATATTATTATTGTTATTATTATTAATAATAGGAAGAAGAAGAAACAAAAAATAAACCTGTAGTTTGTAGGGCATACAGCACTTCAGCCCGCAAGTACAGCCAGTGAGGAACAGCTAAAACTAAAGTTTCAGAGGTAAATCTTAATTAATAGCTGAACATCCAAAGAATACCTTTTGTTTTCTGGAGGTTTCTTGGTTTGAACCCATTTGCGAACATATGCTGAGAAGACAACTTGGATGAAAAGCTTTTGTGCTGCTTATTTTCGAGAGACGAAGGACATGACATCTCAAAGGAACTGTAATAAAAGTATGATCCAAAAAAAAGTTATTATTTCTAACAGTTTGACCAACAAAGTAAGCTCTTGCATACATAAAAGCCAACTCCCTTTGTCTTAACTGTTAGGAAAAACAAATGGAGAAGTGTCTCTCCAAATCTATTTGTCCAACTTCTTGCTTACAAAAAAAAAGCAGGCTTCTTATTGTGCAGAGTTTCCCATAATTACAAGGTTTCCCCTTTCTGTTCAGTTTCTATTATCTATCATTCTTCTTGTGCCCAGGCACTACCACTTCCTTTTCTTCAGCCACGTTAACAGAGAAGAAATGGTAATTATTGCAGCGTGTGACACATTTCTCTCAGCTGACTGATGCAAAGTTCTGCTGCCAGGAACTTTATTTCCTCATGCCTACTTAGGAAAGCAGTTTGGATGGCATTAACATAGTTCTATGCGTACCTGGATTTCACATCTGTCGGGATTTCTTTCTTGATAAGCGATAGCTTTTTGCTTTTCTGTTTTACTTGGATTTCATTTTCCTGTTTTTCTGGTATTGGCTGTTTTCCCTTTTGCTTTTCTGGCTCCTACAAACAGCCAACCAAATCCCAACAAAAATATTAAGTAAACAATAATACATTAAAAGGAGAGGAAGACAACAATTCTAGGAACAATATGCATTACAGCTAAATCTCCCCATTTCTTTCACAAAACAGCTTTGATAATTATATTTAAAAATGTAAGCAGAGAGCTTTTCCTTTAAGTTACTTAACTGAAGCTACCAATTCATTTTGCTGTGCTACAAGAAACCTAGAGCACAGTAAATTCTACAAATTACTTAGGGATATCTAAAGGCCAGTTTAGACATGATGCTAAATGCATTATTACCAAGTAGATGTAGCAAGCAGAGTAAGAGGCAATATTCATCAGGACTGCACCAAGGGAGGCAAGGGGTAAACCTCCCCACATGTTACTGTCCCAATGAATTTTGTGCCCCCCTCACCTACCATTATTATTATGTTTTTTAAAAAACACACATTTGGTATCTCGTCTACTTTTGCTCTCAAATGTTCAATTTTAAAAATCAAATGATAGATGTGTAATTTCATGAAGTAATTCTACACCAGTCACAGTATCCTTCTAGACTATGTAGCAGGGATGGGCTGGGTACCACGTTGTGCTAGCTTTGGTTTTTTAATGCAGGGCAGGTGCTAGGAGGTTAGGTTGGAGGACAAATGTTCAACCTCTTGGGTTGTGCTCCCCTCAAAAACTAGTTTCATGGTTGGAGAAAGCATTTCTGGCCTTGTCCCTAGATTGCCAGAAATGCTTTGACACATTTTCAAGTCTGTGTGCGCCTTTCCTGGAGATGCAAATATGGCCATTGCCACACAGGCCCTGATTAAATCCAGATTGAATTACTGAAGTATGCTCTACACAAGGGTGCATTTGAAAAGTGACCAGAAAACTTAGCTGGTACAAAATGCTGCTGTTCTAATTTTGTTTAGTCTCATTGGCTCCCAGTTTGTTTCCAAGCCCAGTCTTAAAGTTTGATTACCATCATTGCTAAATGGTTTGGAGCTAGGTGTTTTGAGAAAGGCCATCCTCTCCCATGTGTTTCTGACCGTTCACTGAGGTTTTCTGGGAAGGTCCTGTTCTGTATCCTACTGCCTTCAGAGATGGTAGGGATGCATTACAGGACTTTTTCAACCCAACTGTGTACCTTCCTGCTCAAGGAGGTTTGCTTGGCCTTTTCTCTTGAATCAATGCTCAATAAATGCAGCATTGTTCCATTGCGCTTTTGGTTTTACAAATTAGGTGGCTATGTTTTCTAATATTCTGGAGTTTGATTAGGTACATTGTGGTGTCCCCCCCCTGCTGCTGCTTTTGAGTTGTTTCCATTAACAAGTTGTTAACAATTCTTGTGAGCAGCATTATGGGGGACACTTTGTGGGGAAGAAGTGGAATTTAAATCTCTTAATGAATAAATATAGTGGCAAGTTTAAAGTATGAAACCCCCAGACCCATCATCTTCTCTCATCTGACACCCCCTTTAAAAAAAATGTCTACCTCTTTCAGAAGTGCTTCTGTGTCGGGGTTAGAAGTTTCTGTGGTAGTTGAAGAACTATCATCATCTGCAAGAGAATCCTTCAGTTCATCTTCTTGTTGCTTTCCCTTTCCTCTTCTCTCCTTTTCTTCCCGCTTCTTCTGGGGTTTAGATTTGCGTTGAAACGGTTTTCCTTTCCCTGGGGTATTAAAGGCAGCTTCCAATTAGCAACAGCTGTGATCTGTGACAGCTGTAGAGAACAACACCCTTTCATCACCGTGATGTACCTGGGACAAAGTCCACTAGGAACATCATAAACTAGACCAGTACACTTCAGTGGAGGAAAATTCCTGGCACACCGTACTCCAGGTCAGCTGTACTACTTCATGCAGGATGCAATTCATTTCAGAGCCACTTTCTGATGCTGGTGGTATCAAATTTAAGAAGTCTAAGGGATTTCACACACCTTACTGTGTTTTACAGATACTGGCCACTGATAATATGCAGTTTCCCTTACTTTTCTGGCTACAATGTGCTAACAAAGGAACTACTGCACAATTGGTATGTTACTGGTAATCCCTATAAAATATAACTATGAAGAAAGCAAAATGCAGAGTATGTACCCCCACCCCAAACTAATACTAATATTACTTATACCCCACATTTTCCCTGATGGGACTGAAGGCAGCTTACAGATAAAAACAAGAACAACTAAAAATATATAAAAAGCAACCATTAAAATACAATTAAACATTGACAAAAATAGAATTAAAGCTATATACATATATAAAATCTGTTTAAACATACTAATAATTATTTCTGCTTAACACACACTGCTATACATTTTGCACAGGTTCTAGGTTTCAGCATCATATCTATTTCCTTCAGAAATCCTGTATTTTCTATTAGTGTTAGCAAGCAGGCTTTAGTCTTAAAGCATTCAGTACAGAACAGTGGTATTGGATGAGTTGGCTGCTACACAACCATTTCTTACAAGTTTCTACAGGCAGACTTCAACACTGTGTGAGCAAACATCCACTCTTGCAAGGCTGCACCTTCGTCTCCTCCCTTCTGTAGCCCCCCCCCCCCAACCCTCTGGAGAAGATTTTGAAGGTCTGGGAGGATGTTGCAGAGAGAGAAAGTGAAGCCTTGCTGTGCAACTGGAAACCTGCTCCTCTTCTGGATGGACAGAGTTGGATACAACCCTACGTATTTATCCATGTATTATTACTTTTAAAAAGTCATTCAAGCACAGGAATACTTCAAAATTCTACAGCATTAGTCTGATAAGTCAAGCACAACTCAGGGTGCTTCTTCAGGGTTTGTTTTTCAAACTTTTCTTCCCATTACCTCTGGGTTACATTACCTAAAAATGGATATTAAGAGTGTAATCCTCAGGAGTCAAAGTACATGAAAAGCGACACAAAACCACTTACTAGCTTTCTTGAACATTTCTTCCTCCTCTATCACTTCCCACACCCCAGCTGTATGTAGTACAAACAGCACCATGATCCCCTCTACCATATTACCTTGTTCACTCTCTGAAGTCATTGGGTCTCGTCCTTGGAGCCAAAAACACTCCCCACCCCCATATTAATCTTTTAACTTAGACTTGACAAACAATAGGAGCATTAGCATGAGGAAAGCACGTTCACCACCACTCTGCATATGAGCACAGCCTAGTAGAAATTCTCTGACACTTCTCCCCGCTTCTTTAAGTTGCTGGAACTCCTATTCAAATAACCACCGCTACTGGGGAACAGGGAAAGTGTGTGGTCGTTTCAAAAGCCTTTACTGAATCCGTTTTTTAAAAGGAGAATTATTTCACATAAGAAGTGCACAAAGGACAAGTTTCGATCAGAGAGGTGCATAAATGTCATAGAGGGGGAAACAGATGACAGAGACTCTTGTCTTGCCTCCCTTAGAGAGTTCTCTCACCCAGCACCTACACCTTTATATGTACACACTTTGTAAGATAGAGTTAATTGGGTGAAGTAGGAGTTTATTACCTTTGTTTTTTGCTACTGGAGATGGGGGCTGCTCTGTAAACACATCTGGGGAAGGGGATTCTGGATGATCAAAGTCTTTGTCCATGGTTTCTATAAGAGCAGCAATGTCGGAATCCTCTGAGCTGTGCCTCGTGTTGCTGGCACATTCTGAATGTGAAGGAGTAGGAAGTTGCGACTGTGGCAGGGAGTTTTCAGTCTGCTGCTCTTGTTGGTGAGGCACTGCTGGTGGCTGTGACGAATGTTGCTCTAGTAAGACTGGAGCGTGCTGCTGGTTTGAGTGCAGATTTTGTTTTCCACCCCTGGACTTCCTGCCTGCTGTGTGATTCTGAGTTGCAGAACTGGAGTCCAGGAAGAGGGAACCTGCTCTGTTTGTTGACTGTGCAGAACCTGCCTGCATAGAAGTCCTACTAGCAACATTTGAATTGTTTTTATACTTCATGTTTTCAACTTCGACTGAATTTCTATTGCTGTGCAGGTGTACGGATGAATTGCATTGCTTATTACTTCCTGCGTTGGATCGTGAAGAGGAACTTCCTGGTCCATAGATTCCTCTGGAAGAGCTGTGGTTCGAATCTGATCCAAGTGCATTCAAGCTGGAAGCAGATCAAATTTGTTTTTATTTCTCATAAATATTTAGTAAAATGTAGCTGCACCGTTCCCAACCTATTTAGCAAAGCATAATAGTAGCTCTTAATGTTTCTAGGTAGCATCTAAAAGGTTGATTCAACATAGCTTCTGGAAATATAAGTGCATAGTGCTAAACTGGGCCTCAAAACTTGATCAAGAGACAAGTAAGTTATTTCTAAAGCAGCATGTTAACAGGCCCTGCTATCAAAGAATAGCTTCTTGCTACAGAGACCAACAAAATTGATATACAATCCCTGTTTTTGAAAAACAGTAATTTATACATCATTCCACACAGGCATCTTCCTAGCTCCCATTTTCTTCCTCCTTTATCACAATTTCTTCACTCTTTTCTATTTATGCATTTTCTACGTAATTCTTACATTTAGGTAGTATTGCATAGCAGCTTCCATAGAAGTATGCAATTATCCAAGGACTGCTTTGATGCATTGCTTACTGTGTTATACTCAAGTGCACAATAGATGTGCACGATATCAACTGATGACATACTACTGCACAAATGATGGCTTTTGCAAGCAGAACCACATACTAGTGTTACATTAAGTAGTTAAGTTACCACTTAAACTGCTCCTGAATACAAAAACGTAAGACGCAATCCCTATATAGTATCAAGATATATCTACCAGTTTCTGAGAATGTTTTAAGATAACAACTATTCACTATTCAAGTATCCATCATGTCTTCTCCAAGCTAATAAAGTCTGAAAGACCATTCTGCATCAGTTGTTTTAAATTCCATAGATATTTTTGCTGCACCTGTGATCTGCTCAAGTTGTGAGGCTAGGAGCCTCGTTTACAAGAGTGACATATACTGGTGAGAAATGCTACTTTGCAAACATCCAATTCATAAGTAAGAGCTTACTTTCCATCAGATGAAATTCCAACTATTCTCCTGAGATCAAATGGCCTTCCCATATCAAAGGGAGGATTGGATGCCTCAAAGGACAAGCGTCGTCTGAATGGCTCCCAAATTCCTTGAGCTTCTAAATAGGCTGTTCCAATTACCAAAAGGAAGAGCACACTGCAACATACAAGTAAGTAAAGCATCAGTGTTTCTGCCATCATAGCATGGAAAAACTGAAGACACAAGGCGAGCCCATCTCTTGTTGGCAAATTAAGAGAAACAATATTTTACTCCCACCTACACAAATCGCAACCCCCCACCATGCTGGTACTGAAATGCCAAGTTCCAGTAACATTTACATACTATGTAATTAAGACCTCCATAAGCACCTATTATTGGAACAAGCGTAGACGCTGATCCTGAAAAAGCAAGACTAAATCTGGTAGGAAAAACAAAGGCAACTTGCAAATTATTAAGCTGAAAGTACTGGCAAGCTGCCCAAGAAGCTGAATTCCTAAGTGAGGGACTCCCAGCAGAGAAAGTGCTGTCGCTCAGCAAGTTATGCCCAAACTTAGGATCTGTTTCTCCCAGGAGTTTCCCAGCTTACTGTGTTTGCTGAAATGGGATATGCGGTAAGAAACTGACTCACACTCGTTTCAACTGCTTTTAGCTCATTTGTAAGAAGTTATTAAAATAATAAGACATCTGTCTGTTCAATCTATCTCTCTAAGATCAACTACTATGCGACTCCATGTTTTGCATATACCAACTCTCAACAGAACTGCTACTGGTATATCATGTGCTGTAACTGTCAACAAATTTCCATGTTCATGGGATTTGGAGAGGTTTTCCCACTAGTTATTACAATTAAATGCAGATGGTTATGCAACAGGAGCTAATGAGTTTATTCAGATAAAATGTGACTTTTGCTTTCTGCTGTCTGCATATTCTGGTTGTGAGCCCCACCGCAACACTGTTGACAACCAACATATATTGTTTAGGTAAGATTTCTTACATATGCATATTCAAAGCAAAACATTATGGCATTTTCTTAACATATTTATTAACATAGAAATACATGTATATTATAAAAAACTATTAAAAAAATATGTATAGTACCTCATTATTCCTGAGACTAATACGTACAGTGCCAGCTCCCAATTGGGCCTGGGCAGAGCTTCTGCACAAGTTGCTAACATATGATAGGGAAGGGATGCATTTAATATGAACATAAACTCAGAACCTCCTGTTGTGGTTAGTTTCAGTTCACGAATGACTCTGGAAGTTGTGAAATCTGGTGTAAACCTGTTGAGAGTAAAGGATTGTTAATGTTTATCTAGATTATATATATACACTTGATAGCAAATCCACACGTTCCAGTTACATTAGAGTCAATCTAGGATTCAACATCCCCATCTATAGCAGATCAAATAAGCCTCTAATAATAGTTACTGCTTGAATTTAGATTAAGGTCATGATGCAAAGATCTTGAAAGGAGAAGTGGGGACTCACATGTGAATTTTTGCACTTAAACACCCCCCAGTCCTAACAAAAACGGTTTGATCTAGGCCCAGACCCACTGATTTCAATGGGGTTGTTTAATTATGACTAAATCTAGATTCAAACTCTCTGCAGATTTTAATGCTGCAATTTAATTCTTATAATTTAATAAGTTCTGCACATGCCAATATTAACTGTGCACACAGAGTGCATCTTTATGGGGGTAAGTAGAAATAAAAATCATTTATGGAGATAAATGAAAATAGAAATGTGGTGCTTAGGAATATGAGTGAATTATCTCTTATTTTCTCTTATTTGTTAGCACTTGGCTGACAGAGAAAATCAGAGAGCGCCGGGAGAAAATGACCTGAATCGTCAGGCAGGAGAGAAAAAAACTGAAGGGGACTGTGCCCGCCTCCCAGAGTTCTTTGCTCTCTTGTCTCTGTCACGCAATGAGAGTCCTAACCCCATTCGGCTCTTCAGTAACTGTATCAAATATGATGGTGCGGTTAGTATTTCATGACAAATAAAGAAAATGTAATGGCCATTATCATAAAGGAAAAGGCTATATCTTTGAGAGTGATGTGTAGGCTCATGCAACTTCTGCTATACACCACTTGACACATACTTCATCTGACTCTAATATAAACTTTTGTTCAAGCATAATTGTTGCTAGGAGAGGGCAGGGAGGGGCCAGAGGAAGTAGGCTCCGTGGGTTGTCTCTGCCCCGTGGGCTGCTGGTTCCTTATCCCTCAGGCAGAGCCACTGTGTGCATCATTAAACCAAGATACACATGAGTGTATCTTATATCCACATGTAGCTCTTTTGCTCTTCCCTTCACACAAGTGGGGAGACAAGTAAGTGCATGAAATTCATTCGTATCTTAGCTTGTTGAGAGATATTTGTACATAGCACTGTTACAGCTTACATAAATTTATCTAAACTGAAGGGGTAAACGGCTTGACGGGTTTCATTTACGTAGAAGAAATCTATGTAAAGAAGGTGTTCAGTGTGCTCCAGGAACCTCTGGCAAACTATATAAAAAGAGCATTTTCTATATACAATGCTAGGTATAGAAACTCCAACCACCCGCTGCCCCATAAACTGAAAATGGTGCCAGTCTTCAACATAAGTTAACTTACAATACGACAATCTCTTTAGAGGCATTGGAACTTAGTGCAAATTCTTTACAGTTAACTACTTTAAATCCATATCCTTCACATGAATATCCACTGATTTCTATGGATTTTATGTTAACTTGAAGCTGCCCCGTATTCTCCACCTTGAACGTTCTTTTCAATGTGAAGTTTGGTTCCTTTAATTTCGTTTCTGAAATAAAGAGGAAAATGCAGTTAAAATTAGACTACTATTTAACAAGAAAATGGTGTCAGCATATGGCTCAACTGGTTTCACAAAGCTACTTCAGTTACTTTCACTTCTTTCATTCTTGCTTTTAAAATACGAGATTGTCTAGTTTCTTTCTCACGCACTCTTGCATGGGATTTGATGTTTGGCTTCACCACAGAAGACTTACTTTCAGTGCAGTCTTTTAATAATGCTTCTGTGATTTTAAAGCGTAAAGAACTGCCCGGCCCAGCTGGCTTGCCTGCAATCCTCATGCTCTCCGTTGTTCCTTGTCCTTTAACCATTATAGCTTCTATTACAGTCAAATTATTTCTGTAGGGGAGAAAAGCCAAATAAAGCATTATGAAATTATCAAGAACTCTACTGTTTCTAGCTATATTGGGGTTATTTGATGAGGAAAAGCCAGTAACGAGTTTTATAAAATCAATAAAACAAACTAATACATAGACATTGTCTTTCCCTACTCCACAAATTGATTTTAACTTACTGGGTTTGAAATAAAGCTACTGCTATGGATAAAAGCTATAATGCTAATTTTCTCAAGTTATTAATAAATAATATCATGCATTAACTAAGGAGATGGAGGCCAAGAGCCACTGCATGGCATTTCCCCCCATTAAGTTCCCTGAACAGTAGCAGCAGTGTAACACGTTCCTGGAAATTTATGTGTGTGATGCTGCTTTGGGGTCTGCTTTTCAAAGGAATCTGTCCTACTGGGTACCACAAGTCATTGGGCACATCTGAAGTAGCACTTTGTGTGCTATCCTAAAGGCTGCTGAACATCTTTTGCCATTTGAACCTTGCTAATTTTTGTGCAAGCCTCGTTTATTTCGTGCAGTTGGTGGTTCCTATACAATTGCCGCAGTGTACGGTCAGCTTGCAGGATTAAATTGAGATAAAACATTAAATGAACTAATGAACTTCTAAAAGGAGTGGACACATTCATCCATTCCCATTTGTGCCATCACAGTGGCTTAAAAAGAAGCTGTGACCATGCAAGTTAGTGGGGCCATGTGGTCAGTCAAAATGTGGGTGTGCCTATCCATACACTCCTAGGTGTCCCAAGCTGTTATCCTGCTTCTGGCTCAACATGATCATGGGGATGATTTTGCAGCTGAGCAAGCATGAGCAAAGTCTATGGTGCAGCATCAGCATCTCATAGAGACAGCCAGGTTGTATGAGCTGACCCTTAAGACTTATGTATGTTAAATTACATTGCGTTCAGTTGTATAGAACTTCTCACATATAACCAAACTACCACTATAGTTCATCTTGAAAGCAATCAATGTGTCCCGCAAATGGCTGGAAAAATGTAGCTCTAAATTTGAACATCCCTGTTAATTAAAGCAATTCCGAAGAGCTACCAATACCTGATAATGATTAGCGATGAAACTGTTTTATTAAGAACTGGAGTAAACTTCACTTTGACAGATTTTCTTTCCCCAGGCTTTAAAATTATGTTTAAAACTGACTGCCGAGAGAAGCCCTCTGTAAATCCTGTGGCGCTTTGCAACGCGTGACCCTTGAAAGAGGAAGACAAATCAAATTTAAAGGTTAGAAAGTTTGCATACTTTTAATCAGTGCCTAGCTTGTAGCTCTGTAAAACGCTGCATATTTTTAAACTCTCATTTTAAATATATGAAAAGCAAATATATGAACCTAATTCTTATCTATATAGCACAACCTGTGTACCTGACAGCTTTATAGACTAGCCAACAAAAAGCAGGTACCTATTACTAAAAGGAGCTTTCAAATCTAAATTTAAATAGGAAGGGAAGGGCTAAGGGAACAATCTAACAGAGAAATCGTAGCAGACTGAGAAAGCACATAAGTGTCTGGATCACTTGATTGTGATAAGCAGAGAGAAAGGCAAGGGTAACAAAAGGATTTGCTACTGTAGCCAATTATAAAAGCAAAGGTCATTTCAGGAAGATAAAGAGACTGAACCCCTAACCAACAGCTACAGGCTACAATCCAATGCACAGGAACCACTGGGATAAAGTGTAAACATTTACAAAGCTCTATTCTGCACCCGAGGTTGTTCACATGCAGTCAGGTGTTCAGTAAAAGCACTAGCAAAGCTATGGCTTTGTTTCGACCTAACATCCAATTATGGTTTGGCACTACAAGAACTAAGCATTGTGCCCATGCCCTTTTTCCTGCTGTGCATGCTCCAATTAAATTAATAGCATTTGAGTGCAAACCATAACTCAGTGGTCTGAATGTAATGGCAGCCTATGGCTTGTGACTATTTTGCAAACCATGCTTATGCTCGTAATAACTGTACTAACAGAAGCTCAGTATTAAGAACTGGGTAGAACAAATCTGGGTTTTAAAGGATTACTTACACAGTTTCGAGAGACTTGAAATTCTAGCGTCTTCAAATTGAAGTTTGCAGGCTTAGTCAAGTTAAACCTGAAATAAAAGCACATAGTTAGGTGCGGCCGAGTACTCTGGAAAAATATTTAAATTCACTTTAAGAAGAAATAAGGGGCACAAATAATTTTTGTTTCTGTTCTGCGGCAATGGCCTGTTGGGATTATATCTGATGGGGGAGAAATGCTGGTTTATGTTATCATACAATAAAACTATTATGAATACTAGTAATAACATCTTATATGACATACAATACATAATATATCTGATAACTGAAGTTGTATGAATTTAATAGAGTAGAACTGGTATTTAAATTGCAGGTCTGCCTCAATTCATGTAGAAAGTAGCATTCAAGGGGCTCTATTTTAAGAGCAAAGAAGGTAGGCAAGTGATGTACCCTAAACCCAGCCCTCAACATTATCTCCTTGCAAGCCCCACTTTTTACCACCACTTACCGGTCCATTAGCTTATCTATGAAGACTGATGGATTGGAATATAGTGCTATGGGAAGAAGCTGAACAAAAACAGGAACATCTGCTGGATTTTCTAGAAGAATTTCTTCCTCCTGGAGGAACAGGTTTAGATTCAGACTTATTGTCCCAAAGTAGCAAATATAGGAAATCATTTTCAATATTAACTTTTGTGTTCTTAGTACTACATTGACAATGCCAAGACTTACAGATGAACTGTTTGTGTTGGTAAGTGAAAAATCCAAATGGCGTAGTGAGCCAAGTAGAGACGGCCATGCCAATTCTGCTGTGATTTTGGAAGTCACAGCTTTCTGAAGATCTGTGTCCACTTCAAATACAGCACTTAATCTAGACCAGCAATGTAATTTAGCATTAAGAAAAAATTAATATCAAGCTTCAAAAATAAAACCATAATATTTCATGGAATTCACATGCATATAGACATAGTTTTATGATTCTACGTAAGAAGGGTTTTTTAAAAAACGATAACTGCAGTAAGCTAAGATAATTTCTTCAGTATTCTTGGAGTAGTCTTCAGTTCCATTACAAGTTTATTAGCTGCATTTGGAAGCTAATAAAGCATTGTTTACTGTTTCAACTATATTTCCAAACCATTTATTGACTACTGCAACACTTCTCAAACAATGTTGACAAGCAATTAAGATTCCCTGAATTTCAGTAACCAACCAGAAAGCCATTCCTTATTTTAAAACACTCACTGATTGCCTGAGTGATCTCTTATTCCAATCCATTCTCTGAACAGATTATCATGCAAATCCCAATCTGAATCCCATGCATCTTCTTGCATAGATGTACTGTGTTGTAATTTTGATTCAGCTAGAAAAGAGAAACATAAATTTCACCTTAAAATCTTCAATATCTAGAATGTTAAGTGTTTGAAAGATATTAAAATTACTTACCTTTACTCAGAAAAGGCAACCCCACATAACAGTGATTCCCACATTGTAAACCAGGGTCAAAGTAAACATTTGCTATCTGAAAAATATAAGCAGCAGCAACCAAGAATTAAAAAAGACACCTCTTAGGAATGCAAAACTGTGAAATATCTATATTTTTAAACATAGTTATGTAATTTTGAATAATATTCATAGTGCTCGAACCTTGGATTTTTTCCCTGGCTCCAGATCTTCTTTGTTACTTCGTAATCTCTTGTAATAAAACCGAACATCTTCTGATAGTGAACGGATCTGTTGTATTTTTACCTTCTGTGAGAAAGAGCTCATGATGCTCAAACTCTGATGAACAGTCTTACCCTAAGAAAGAAAGTATGTACAATTGTGTGTTTTTTTACACATCTTTGTGCCCATGATTGCAAAGTTTTTAGCACCCCTGGTAATATAGACTAAAGCTGCTCTGAGAGAGTTATTCCATCTACATTATTTTCCTATAACCTCCTCATTCAAACCTTTTCAATTTAGAGATACGATGCTGCACACATTCAGAAAAAATATCATGCAATGTTACAAGTCAACCAATTGTTTTTTTTTAAAAACAACACATTTTTGCAGAAATGCCAAAGGAAGGAAACAGACTTAAATAAGGGGACATGTTCTACAGATGAAGACCAGTCTGTGTTTCCTGTCCTGCATCACAAGTTGTCGATATAATATCATGAGCATTATCCACTTCCATTATCTGCTCCCACTGTACTCAAAAGTTCAAATAAAATCTTATTGCCAGGTTAATTCGTGTTCCTTCATTCAACACTCAACACTTGCCAGAAATCACCCCCATAAATTAGGAACAGGGGGAGGTAAATTCAGTTACTTAAAATTAGCGAGAGTGGATGCATAAAGGAAGAGCTAACATAGTAATATTTTGCAACTAGAACATTATACATTTCAGAGTAACTTACTTTAAACATCTCTATGAGGCTCAACTATTTATCTCACACTTTCTATCCCAGTTCTTAATAGAAAATAAAGCAGGAAGAATTAAACGAAACAGCAGGCTTTAGTCCCAGGAAATAATAAAACTTTTTTCCAGCTCCATGAAGCTACCTTGGACTGAAAATAGTGGTGCATTTTATAGCTACATTATGTGCTCAATGTAGAAAAAATGTCTCTTCCTCCTCTCTTTTACAATCTAATGGAGTGGTGTATTAAAAAAGAGACTATGAAAAATTTTCTTACCAGAATACAATAAAAACAGCCACCTCCATAAGGCACTCTCAAACAAAGTTCTCTTTCCTCTTTTCTCATTTTTGTGTTTAAAAGGGAATTATAAAGATACCACAAATGCAACTGCAAGATTTAAAATGCCACCGTACAAAAACCAGGAAAAGGATTATAGAGGGTAAGTAAAAGAGAAAGGGAAAGGACCCCTGGATGGTTAAGTCCAGTCAAAGGTGACTATGGAGTGCGGTGCTCATCTCACTTCAGGCCGAGGGAGAAGGCGTTCAGGCCGACAGCTTTCCGGGTCATGTGGCCAGCATGACTAAACCACTTCTGACACAACGGAATACTGTGACGAAAGCTAGAGCACACGAAAACACTGTTTACCTTTCCGCCGCAGCAGTACCTATTTTTCTACTTGCACTGGTGTGCTTTTGAACTGCTAGGTTGGCAGAAGCTGGGACAGAGGAATGGGAGCTCACCCCATCACACGGATCTGACCTTCTGATCAGCAAGCCCAAGAGCCTCAGTGGTTTAGACCACAGCGCCACCCGCTCCCACAGAAGATAAGTATTCAATTTTGGACTAGGCAGGAACTTGGAAATAGCACATTATTTTCAAAAAGTGACTGCCCATAATTGAATCCTGCCACGCAGATTTCCAATCCTCTAATAAAGATCTGGCAAAAGATATACTCCAAGGTAACTGCTACATGGTCTCAATTATTCTGAGAGGTTGTGCAAGGAGCAACTAAGGGTTTGATTTCTATGCTTCCCTGTGTTTAGGACTGTAGTGTATCAAAACAGCAGCCAACTTCCTTTGGAAAAAAACACGTCTCGTATTTCAGCAGCAGTTGTTCAAGATTTCAGACATATGGATTGATGGAGTTAACATATGCTAGTTCTTACCACTAAGACTGATTCAATTACCCTATAGCAATGAGAAACAAAGGCTGGGGACACATCCCAGGCTCTATGAAAAACAAGAGAATCTGAGGTTAAAATGCCTTCCCAGTGATGGAGTGGGAGATAAACTCCTGTAGCATGGCTAAAATCAGTTTGTTTCCTTTTCATAATGATGGTTAAATAGCAAGAAGAAACTGTTAGAAATTCTTCAAAATAGATTATCTTACTGGAAAAGAAGGTGGAAGAAGAATGTGTTTTGGGGAGCACATCAATGACCCTACAGCAATTACAGCCTTCACAGGAATGGTTAAAATCTGCAAAAAAAGAGAGAGAAAATAGTAGCTTAAACGCAACATTTATGTTAACTCTTATCAGTAAGTTTTAGACTATGGGTTTCATCCGAAAAGGTTTCCCTCCGCTGCATTAGCACAAAGCCATAACTGGACACAAGCCTACATTTCTGCTAGCATACTTGTGCAAAAATCTAAAATCTGTATTTATAAGAGGAGCACATAAGCCCAACAAAAATCTCAACTGCTCTCTTCTGAAAGTATCTGCAAGCTTATATGCTGAGAATCAGAAATAGGTTG
Source organism: Podarcis muralis (assembly GCF_964188315.1). Taxonomy (NCBI): domain Eukaryota; kingdom Metazoa; phylum Chordata; class Lepidosauria; order Squamata; family Lacertidae; genus Podarcis; species Podarcis muralis. The sequence goes on along the minus strand of NC_135658.1, from coordinate 74,677,110 downwards.
ACTGCCTTCTATACATCTTTATTAATCTTAAAGTAGTTTTGCATCCTTCTATAGATATGGTATAGGAGATACCAGATGATCATCATTTAGTTTTCAGAAAGCAAGCATGATGGGCATACCAAATGAAGAACAATTAAAACCATCTTCTGAAATTCCTGAAAGGTTACACACCTAAACTGTCACATACACTAGCCAGTGCCAAATATACTGCCAGAGAGGAAACCAACCAACTGCAGTTGCCATCACAACAGCTAAAAGTCAGGTCCCCCTCCCAATCCATTTCTTTTCTATTTCCATGCACATTACTTTTAGGATCAATATAAATGTAAGAGTACCTCATAATCAGTTGTGATTTGTATAGCCCCATCATGAATCCCTTCAAGTTCTTTTGGTAATAATCTTACTCTGAATACAGTGTATGAACCAGGCATCAATGTTACCTGTAGAACAGAATTATATAGTTGCTTCATTGCTTTAATCTCACATTCTTCCAACAGACAACAAAAAAACCCCGGTCACTGTAACAAAAATGCACACACACAGTTATCTGAAAGGGTTTCATGTTGAAATACAAAGAGTAATGTTTTGCTTACCACTTAAGTAAAACACTCTCCACTATTTATTTTCATCAGTTAATCTCTCACAGAGGCACCTCTCATTGTTCGCTTTTTTCCTCCAGATGTGGATATGTGTGGGGTGTTTGTCTACATATAAAAATAGCTAGCACCATGTCTATACATAGACATAAGGAGTGCTTTTTTTCTATAAAAAAATGTTTAGGGGTACTCTCATTTTGACTCAAGAAAACCACCATTTTATAGTTCAGATCGGGAAAAATAAATACAGTAAATGGACAAAAGTACAAAGATTCACAAACTGTTTAGGGGTATGCGTCTCCCTGCATCACCGTCCCCTCAAAAAAGCACTGGACATAAGCAGATGTGGTGACCCCCCCCCCCCCCGCTTCTTTTTACTTAGTGATAAGATTTGCATCTTTTGTCCATATGCCACACATGACTGTAATAAGTAAAATATGTGTTACTTACCGAAGTCTGATCCAATGCATTGGCCTTTTCCAAGTCTGGAAGACTTGCAATTACTGTAGTTCTGTTGCCTTTTTCAGCAGCAAGGAGTTCCATGGTCAAACCATCACCTATCACATGCCAGCTTTTTATAGCCAACTTTAAAAGGGCACAATAGTTTTAGTAATAAATTAAACAGATATGCCATTTAAGTAAAACAAACAAACAACAAATAAAAGAATGTCTCTTACCTGAATTGGATTGCTGTTCATGATTGCAAGCAGAATACTACTTGTTTCTGTGGCACTCAATATACCAAAATCTATTATCTGTTCTTCAGGTCTTGGGGGCAATACAAAATACTAGAAAAACGGAAGAGCATCAACTGCATTAGGTACATGCAGCTCATATATCTGTTACTGCAAGGGCTCAGAAGTACTACCACCAGTTCTAACATGTTGGTTCCTCCCCCCCCCCCCCCATTATTTTGGACAAGTAGCCCATAAGATCTGGGACTGAAGAATCTGTATTTGGTTTTCAGGTATACAATCTGCCAATTACACAGAAAGTGCTACAATTGCTGGGAAACACATCTACCTTTTATTCATTCTATTGGGCAACCAGATGCTGACCTATCATGAGATAAGGCAAGGCACTATTAAAGGTGACTGAGTGAAAGACAAAACAGGTCTAACAAACTCCTGAGTACAATCCACTGCTAATTCTCCTCTTCTGTAGAAATCCCGCTAAGATGGAAGAGTGATGCAAAAGGCACAACAGCATGGTTTTCTGAAGCTCCCTAGTCTTAAGGGGCCTATACAGGAGAGCATTTGAGTGGACTGTGCCCCATGTTAATTAGTGAAGGCAGCTGCCAATACGCTTTTGTTGGCAGTATGCGTAACTGAGAGCTAGAGAGTCAACACATTAAAATATGAGTTCAGTTCCAAGTTCAGTCATTTTGAACAGGCCTCAATGTACAGACATATTAATGTTTCTTTTTTTTTTAAAAAAAGTAATGTAATTCCTATAAATTCAATTTCAATCAAACAGCAAACCTACAAAAATAATATCTAACACATTAATATTACATCCCACAGAACTGCCACATGGCAAAAGAGCAGAATGGGTTCCATCCATAGGTCTATTCTAGCAGGCGTTAGACTGCTGAAATATAAACCAGCTACCAAATTTGTATTCAGTTTATGGTTCAAATTCAATACTACAGTTTGAATTTGGCTTCACTGCTGAGACATGTTATCCAGAAACACAAAGAAACCACATCCAATGTATTTCACTTTAAAAACAGAAAAGCTTTTTTAAAAAACTGATATACTTACATCTAAAAATCCAGTGTATGCTCTTACAGGTAGATGAAATTTAGAAGCATTTGTAATGAGCAAAATATTGTTATCAATGTGAAGAGATGACAAGGAAGCCACAAAATAAAGTGTGAAAATATATCTGGATTCATTTGGCGGAATTAAAACTGGTTTGCTGAAGTTGTGTACCTAGTATAATGAATAAATATGATCCAGGTTAGCAGTGAATCCAATTTATGTAACATTTAATAGCAACGAAATAGTTCAGCGCGTAATTGGGCTTACTTTAAATATTCCTTTGATTTCATCTGGTAGCATTACATCATGAATGAGGACTGCAAAATTGAATGTGTTTGTTAAGTAGATTGGTCTTTCCACAGAGTCTGCCGGACTGTCACGAATGTGAAATAATGTGGCTGCATGATCAAATCCTAAGTACCTATTTCAAAATATAAAAAAGCCCAAAAGTAGAGATTTGCACAATCCTCTATAAGAAAAACTCACAATAACCACCAGAAAATTGGTTAGGCACGGAGATGAGGAACCTGACTCTCCAAATTTCGTTGGACTCAAATTCCATCAGGTCTAGCAAATATGACTAAAGCTGAAGAACGATCAAAGTTGTAGTCCAATATCATCTGGAGGGCCACAGGTTTTCCATCCAACAGCAGCAGTTTAAGATCTCTTTTTGGCTTGTTACTCAACTTCAGAAACATCATATAATGCCTGAAGGACTGCCAATTGGCAGGCCACAGACCCATTCCTGATTTTACTTATCAGCAAGTTTAAATTCACCCAAAGGACCCAGATTCATTCCCCATGCCCTATCGTCATATCCTGCCGAAGCCAGGTGTGTAATTCAAATACATAAAACTTAAAAATCAATACTGAGAAATATAATGGTCTGAAGAATTTATACACTTGTTCCATTTAGCAGCAAAGAAGTCTGAAACCAAATACATTACCCAGCAAATAAAGAGTTATAGCCAGAACTTAAAACGTGAAAGAATTAGAATATACTAGCTTATAAATGTAGAAGTTAGAAACAGTAAAAAAGCAATTGCTCAAGCCTGTCCCTAACACTTGTAGCAATGGGCAAAATAAAGCTTTCTGAGTGCAAGCCAGCACTATTCGTGGCAATAGTCACATGCTTTGTTTAAACAGGGCTGTGTGATGGCCACTGCACACTGATCCTTTTGGCTCCGATTCAGTTTGTAGCTCTTTATCCAGGACGGAATACACAAAAATTCAGTGCAGTGTCCACACAATAACGCAGGCTTTAAACCCAGTGTCCCTATTATAAGAAAGACTCATTTGGAAGCATATTTATTTGCTACAGGAAGCCATGCAAGTGGTTAGTTACATGTGTACAGGAACGAGGTGTGAGTTAAATGTAAGACAACGGTATCCCATGCAATCTTACCCATCTAACACTTCTGCTTGATATGGAATTTCAAGTTTTGAGTAACTCTTCTCTTTTGCTTTTACTGTTATTTTTCCTGAAAACTGTGCAGGTCGTTTTGCTTTCGATGCTATATGGTACATACAAATAGATAAATAAAAGCAAACAGTGTTACTATTCTTGACTCATACACAAAATTGACACATATTTATTTTTACTCTGATAGTAAAACTGTCACTGTTGGGGCTTTGATTTACTACAAAGTATCATAAACCATTTTGATCACATTTGTAACTAAGCTACTCTTGTAATATATTAGGGTGCAGTTACTGTTTAGCTCTAAAATGTGAGTATTGTGCTACTTGCTGAATTCAAGTGGCTTCAAGGAGGGTGGGTGATACAGCAACATCCTTTCTTCAACTTTTAGCTGAGAGGTGGGGAAACCTATAAGCCTGCAAATGTTGCTTCCTGTTAATTCTAACCAAATGCCATGCTGGCCTAGGCTACTGGGAGCTGTCACCCGTCAACATCAGAAAGGCCACAGATTCCCCTTTTTAGCAAAAAAGATGAAGACTTCAGTAGACAGTCATCATTAAATGCTCTCCCCTCTTGGTCTCTGTGTATATACACTGAACAGCATGATTAAACACATGGGATGGGATTCAGAGGAAAGCTCAAAGAAGGCAGCTGGAGGAAGCAGACTTTCCCAGCCCCTCCTCTGCCCAGCAGCATCCTGAAAAGTCTCTCCTGAGAGTTTGGGGGTGGGGGTTGCAGGAAAACCAGAAAGAAACTTCTACAACTGCAGCAATATCCCTGGCAGTATTATGTAACTCATTCCAAGCAGTAACTGCGTTCAAAAGAAAAGCAAGTGTGGACCCCAAGCTAAGAAATATGTTCAGATACGCTGACAAAAGGCTTCCCATCCAGTGAATGAGAAACATACAACTTCCAGAACAGACTTTTACTTACCGTCAAAGCTAATACTTGCAACTTTGGTATATTTACTTTCAGAAGCTCGAAGTGTAATTGGCTTGAAATGCACTGTGATAGCTTCATTCTGTGGTGTGGGTCTAACACTCTGGAAAAGCATAAAAGAAGTGCTTACCAAACAACTACTGAAAAAGTCTGTATATAGCTGTTATCTTTTCCTTCAAAAGTTGAGAATCTGCTGACACTTATTCTAAGTTATAAAAATGTGGATACATGTCATTAGAACAACACGAGTCAGGAATGTTTCCAAATATATATACCTAATTTATAGCAGAAACAACTGTGAAACTCCAGCAGATTTACTAGGTTTGTTTCATTTTATTTCAACACATGCCTGTTTCACTAGAAAAGGAGGCAATTAACTAGGTTGGGGGCATTTTTTGGCTAAAATGTCTGTAGCCATCTAAAGAGAACTAGCCTTTCAGTGCAAGTGCACCAAAAGAATATCAGAGCCATCTATATGTGTTTTATTAATGAGAATGCACACATAAAACATAGCACTACACTTCCATCTTAAATTTTACAAGAGTTATACTTGAGGTTGTTCCTGTGCTCGTATACCTAGCGCAATTGTTTAGAGACCCTCCACAAGGCAGAACACTACACTCACATTATTTTAACTGTGTCTTCACTTCCAGTATCTCCACTTTAGAAAGCTAAACAGCTGAAGACACATGCTGGCAGCATTGCAGAGCAGCAGGGAATGCCAAACACAAACCAACAAATTATTTAAGTGTCTTAAAGACAGCCCTGTTTAGGGAACTTTTTAATGTTTGCTGTTTTAAAACCCAGCCAGATGGGTGGAGTATAAATATTGTTGTTGTTGTTTGCTGTTTTATTGTGTTTTTAATATTCTGTTGGGAACCGCCCAGAGTGGCTGGGGAAACCCAGCCAGATGGGTGGGGTATAAATGTTGTTGTTATTTCAAATGTGGCCTAATTCTGTGAAAGACCAACTATTTTGACAGAAATGCAAACTCCAGAGCTGCTAGAACATGAAGGCTAAAGATTAAGACTTTCAGGTCCAGAGGCTTTGAGGTGTGTAATATCAATATCAAGCAGCACATCAAAAAGCTCAGAGCGCAGATTTCCATTCAAGTTACTAGGCCTTCAAGGTAACACCATGTGACACGAAGGAAAGAACTCAAATAAGGATAAGAAAGATGAGAGAACATCAAGATAAGAATGTGTCAGAATAAAGTTGACAGATGACAACAACTCAGGACGCCCCTCCCTTTCGGAAAATAATATAGAAAGATACCAAGAAGATACCTCATTCCAAGAAAGAGAGAGGATGAGCATGCAAAATTCGTAATGATGGATGAATGTACAAGCCTTACAACCATAGAAGAGGGATTCTCATGTTTCAAGCAAGTTCAAACAAGTTTTGTAATTTACTGTTAATATGAAGTATGTCATATATACTATACGGTGCAGGGTCAGGAAGGGAGAGGGCCTTTCGGAAGGAATACTGCCTGAATGCAATCAGCTGTTAAGTACACAGTACTTAACCACCACCTAAATGTATTTTTGTTATTGTTCTAGTTGCCTGTTCTCAATGAAAAACTTTTAAAAGAAAAGAAATGGGTAAAAGCCTCAGCGCCTAGGGCTTGCCGATCGAAAGGTCGGCGGTTCAATCCCCGCGGCGGGGTGCGCTCCCGTCGCTCGGTCCCAGCGCCCGCCAACCTAGCAGTTCGAAAGCACCCTCGGGTGCAAGTAGATAAATAGGGACCGCTTACAAGCGGGAAGGTAAACGGCGTTTCCGTGTGCGGCTCTGGCTCGCCAGAGCTGCGATGTCACACTGGCCACGTGACCCGGAAGTGTCTCCGGACAGCGCTGGCCCCCGGCCTCTTGAGTGAGATGGGCGCACAACCCTAGAGTCTGTCAAGACTGGCCCGTACGGGCAGGGGTACCTTTACCTTAAATGTATTTTTGTTATTGTTCTAGTTGCCTGTTCTCAATGAAAAACTTTTAAAAGAAAAGAAATGTTAGAACTAGTTAATACAGCAATATACACATTTTACTTAAACTTCCATATAAACTTTAATACAGAACTATCATATATTGTGTTACCAAGCATAAATTTCAATTCTAATGGAAGGATAATGGCTATAGTTATGCAACTCAGCTGAATATTAAGCGCTGCTGACAAAACGGTAAATACACAGTCTTCTGGCTCAGAACCAGCAATGCTATAAATACGTACATGATATTTTTACATTAATTTAATATTATTTTTAATATTATAAATTGCCTTTCTTCTTTTAAAATTGTTCAGTTTCACAGACTTCAATATAAAGGGTCAGTAAAGGTAAAAACTTTTTATGACTATAGTAATTGGCAACAATACTCTTAAAGTGCCTCGAAGGAATTTAGTTCTATGAGTAACTAGCTTAAATTTCTGCTAAATATAGTCTTGGCCTTTTCCCATGACATTAGCATGAAGTTTGAAACCAGTTTCTTCCTCGCTTCCAAACTGTATCAGAACAAACTCCAAGAGACATATATCCCTGTCCTCCCCCCGCCCCATGTCTACATGGAAATATGAGCAAATAGTTTAGCCTTTAAGATATGCTTGATGGTATCTGACACTTCCCCAACCCACTTAACATCTAAGATGGTAGCAGAAATCTGAGCAGTGTCAAAACACTGGGACTGTATATTACGAGGCCATACAGTCAATATTTCTTCAGTCAAGAATGAGGGCAAAATATCAGAGAATGAGGTGTTAAAATAATATGATTCAGAAGCTTGGCTATATAATCCACTGCTCAGTAGTTTAACACTTATCACCTTTGCTATAAGATGTAAAAGAAAATTTAAGTAAAATTATGTACATTACTTCTGCTGCATCAATGATTCCTGTTTTTAACATCAGTGACTCCATATTTTTGCTCACTTACTGCAGGCAACCTTTCTGTCACTAACCCTGTGGTGTGGTGTGCAATTTGAAAAATCTAAGCTGACCATTCTGTATTTTTCTCTGCACTCTGTAAGTCAGAGGGAGGGAAACAGGCCAGACCTATGAGTTCACAAAGGGTTCATTAAGGCCTGGAGCTCTTTGTAGAACATCCTTATGTGAGGATATACACACAGGCCTTTCACTTTTTATAAGCCATTGTAGATTATTACCAAATATGAAACTAATGATGCCCCACATTTTGTGAGATATGCTTCTGTGCCTCTGAGTTTGAGCCCAGGAAAGATATGGACTATCTTTATAATGACAACAGCCTGTTAAACCACCGGTGCTGCTAGCAAGTTAGAGAGGGAAAAGACTCCAGAGGAGTTAGTCTTATACAAACTAAAAAGAACAGACATAGCCTCTGGTCTAAGAGATTATCCAGTAGTCATCATTTCCCCCATTTATACAGGAAGAGGTAAAACAAAGCTATGCTGCAAGAGATAAATATACATTTCAAAGACATGGAAACAAGCACAGTACTCTCTCGTCTCCCATGCTGGACAAACTAGAACAGTGGTTGAGAAAAGGGATTTAGACAACAACAAGAGACATTGCTTGGTGACAAAAGCGTTTCAGCACTGGCAGAACACACCAGCTCAAGCACCTTAGCCCAAAAGAGAATATTTGTGACTAACCAGATGTTTGAATCGTATTCTGGGTCTGGGACAGGCCTCTTTACCTTTGAGTCTCAAAACTGCCTCCTTTACAGTGGTTAAGACTAATCTCTATTGCAAGGCAATATTAACCACTTTTATATGCTGAAGTTTGTTGTGAAATACCGGCTACAAAAGAACCTTCAATTCTTGTTTGCATTTTTATTTTGTAATTGTCATACTGGTTATCTGTATGCTTTTCAAGGCATTTGCCCTGAATGATTTAGTCAGAAATAACTGGGAATTATTAAATGCATTTCCATGTACTTGCTGGAAATCCCATTGCTTTTTATTGTAATGTGACACCATAACAGCAATTATTTAAGATAGTTGTACAATTGTAAGCTATAAGTATTAATTTATGATGACACTGAAAAGTAAAGCCTGAATAACAAGCAACTAAACAAACCTTTAAATATGCCCCTGTAGTCTTAGTCTTTAGTAGAAAGTTGAAAGGAATGCAAAGTGGGGGAGCTTTAGTTCAGTTTAACTATGCAGTCACAACATGTGGTATGGGAAGGATACACTGCTGAAAGCTGTTAAGTGCATCAAAAGAGGCATTTTGTTGAGTCCATTTGGAAAAAGGGACTAAACTAACAGAACTTGAGCTTTGATATCTAGTGGATTCATGTTATCTTTTACGTCTAGAAAAATATATTGAGATAGTGAAATTAAAGAGGTAATACTTACTGTTATTGGTACATCCTTTGTTCCTGAATTTAACAAGTGTAGATTTAAGATTTTGGGCAGATCTGTTGAAAGCCAATAAAAAAAGCACTAAGGCTCGTTTGCATAAAAGGGAATTTATTTAAGTCAAGTCAGCTGTGTGACATTTATTCAAGTTATCCAATGTTGAAGTTTTACTTCTCCATTCCCTTCTCCCCCAGACATAAGGAGAGGATGTTTGATGCTTCTGCCTCTAATCTGCAGTAAGCAATAGTCTGCCATTTTATCCAACCGTAGCAAACTGTGGTTAGTGTGCAAATTAATTTGTTCTCCAGTCAGGATCCAGGCATGGTGGCAAAATATTGTTTAGGCAAACCATAATTTGTCACACTGGAGCAAACAGACAAACTATGGTTTGTTGCAAGGGAAGGGAGGGGGGATCATGCTCAACATTACTAAATCCTGATCTTCCAAACCAGCGTTCTCCACCCTGGTGCCTTCCACATGCTTTAGACTACAAGTCCCACCTGCCCTTTCCCAGTATGGTCAATGGTCAGAGATTATGGAATTGATGACCGAAACAGCTGAAGGGCAACAGGCTGGGGAAGACTGTTCCAAACTATGATTTGGAGACTTGTCTGAATACAGATGCACCTGTGTACAATCATTTGGCAGGTGTATAAATTAAGAGTGATGTTATCAAAAGTACTATTTATAATTGCGTTATTCAGTTATTTCATTTTACTTTATATAATATTTCTAAAGCTAGATATCCTAGGCATTTAAGTACAAATGAGGTGGATTCAGAAAGTTTCCCTCATGCAGAGTTCTGCTAGAAGAAGAAATTATTTTCACCAATTCCTCCTTTCCCTTGTAGTCCCCAAAGATCTGCTCTGGAGGGTTTGGGGACTCCATGAAACTCTATGAAAAGTAGCTGCAGAAATAATACCAAAAATACCTTCCTGCACCCCGTCTCTAGAAGAACCCTGGATTTTTATTTTTATTTATTTATGTAAATGGGGGGATCCTTTCCATTAGCAGCAGGACCTGTCTGGATGCAACCCAATACATATGAAGGCCTACATGCAAAGGCTAAGAAACAAAACACATGAAACTGATATTACGCAGCTCTTGCAAAATGAGGTGTGTCTACTCGCAATCTGAAATGGAGGTGTATTAAAATATAGGACTCACCTTGGGTTCTTAAAGTACCAAAATCTAGCATTTCTGTCGATGAATAAATTCCTGGGGCTTTAAGATAGGACAAAACAAAGTGAGTATCTTTCACTACTGCAGTAGGAAAATACATGAAGTTGATGAAACATTACATTTCTACAAACCTGTTGTGACTTCTACTTCTACTGGCAGAATAATAAACTCTGTGCTGTCTGAGGCATTTGTTTTTATTCGAATGAAGGCTGTGTAATTATCTGCTTCCCTTGAAGAGAAACTGGCTCTCATAACTCCTTTAGTTTCATAGGGGGGAATTTCCTATTGAAACAGACAATTGTGCAGAATATAAAAGTCAGTATAATAAAAAGGTCCACAATGCCAGCTATAATACAAGTGGAATATGGAATATACAGTTGGTGTTTTTAGGCAATGAACTAACTAAATAGTGATGGAAGTGTCAAACAGTTTCAAAAACAACCATCGCATAAAAGGCTCAGAATCATCACGTGTAGATTCTTCATGCTGACAAGTAACAGTTTGTTAAACCTGCCTTTTCCTAAGTGCGTAAGACTAGTTCTGTTGTAAGAAACCAGTACAAGAAATATATTTGGTGATGCTACCAATCTTTTAGAGAAACACTTAAAAGCCTATTTTGCATCAGTAGCACAAAAACGTGTAGATACTTCTGTCTGTGCCATCCAAGCCCACTCATTCCCCACTCCCACAACAGGCAAGCCATAATTTTCTTTCCTCCTGTGCATTCAAAATTTCTGGAAAGCCTACATTATAGCAAAGAGAACAGGACTTAATTTGTTATACGCTTCAAAAGTGGGAGATTCCAATCACTGCTACTCAGAAAGTGTAAAAATAAATGTATCCAGTTTAAGTTATACTCAGACTAGACACACTGAAATAAATGAAAATGACCAACTTAAGTCCATTTTCAATGGGTCTCAGTAGGACTTAAAAGGTAAAGGGACCCCTGACTATTAGGTCCAGTCGTGGCCGACTCTGGGGTTGCGAAGCTCATCTCGCTTTATTGGCCGAGGGAGCCGGCGTACAGCTTCCGGGTCATGTGGCCAGCATGACTAAGCCGCTTCTGGCAAACCAGAGCAGCGCACGGAAACGCCGTTTACCTTCCCGCTGAAGTGGTACCTATTTATCTACTTGCACTTTGACATGCTTTCGAACTGCTAGGTTGGCAGGAGCTGGGAGTGAGCAACGGGAGCTCACCCCGTCGCAGGGATTTGAACCACCGACCTTCTGATTGGCAAGTCCTAGGCCCTGTGGTTTAACCCACAGCGCCACCCGCGTCCCTTCAGTAGGACTTAGTTGGATACAAACCAAGGAGTCATCAGCAACCATCTCAAATTGCACGTAGGCACACTAGCAATTTTATACAAAAATATAATCTGTAATTTTATACAAAAATATAAACTGGAGGATTGTCCTGGAAAATCCTAGAAAAGTTCCCTAGTATTTATATGCTACATAAAAGGTAGTTTGTGTTATATCTTCAGTCAAAACTACAACTTTTGGAATATTCTGTGGCTAGAATATTAGATAAAAACCACACACGTGTCTAAAATCACTTGGTAAAAAGCTTATGTGCTATCAGACTTGCGATGAAATGAAACTGAAAGTGGCTAACTCACTATAGGACATAATTGTTAGGTATTTGTATACAATATTTATTTAAAAAAAAATTATTTGCTTTTGTAACAAAAACAAAACATGTACCATCATATACATATAAGTAACATAATTTATAGCATTGGTTTTACTGTAGAGCATTTGTTCTTCTCTTCTTATGAATGGAATTCTCATTTTAAAATTGTTTCTGCCTTTCACCTTTTGCGTCAGTCTCTCCCCCCCCCCTTCCGCAAAGCAATTGTCCACATTTTCTGGTGTATACAATATTAACGTTACTTTGAAAATTCATTACAAGTTCGTTCCCATTCTGCTTTGAACTTTTATACTTGTCACTGGACCCTGTTGATATTTGATGCTGCACAGTTATGGTTTACTCCCTTATCTTGAATTGCTGGGCCTCCTGGCCTCATTTCAAAACAACATCCACCCTCTTATCTGTATATGTGTGCGTGAGATTTCAGGATCAGCAGAGGAGAACACTATGCATCTGAGGAAGGGTGCTCTGGCCCACAACAAAAGTTTAAGCCACAACAAATATTAGTCTTTGCCAGAACTTATTAATACCTTAGTGTAAGTCAAGTAATATTTGTGCCACTCACCCATAATTTTCGTGTACCCCCTTGCTGACCAGTTGGAAGCTCTAGGTGGAGATCACCTCCACTTGAATACATTTCTACCACCTGTGAGGATAGCAAAAAATAATAATTGATCAAGTTAGAGCTCAAGTTCCAACTAGACACCCTCTCATGGTTGCCAGCTAAGGCGAAATTATTTATATTTTATTTTCTCTGTGGTAAAGACCACACATACAACATAGTCAATGAATTACTTCAAGTGTTCGAATATGTCATTTATCATTCCACCAAATAAAAAAAATATATCAAAGGATTTTATGCAAGTGAAGTTTCTGTATATGCCAAGTCAAACCTTACATGCAAACCTTTAGTTCCATGAACAAAGCTTCTCAAAACTACTACTAAGACAATTATTTTAACTTCATAACTTCACTTTACATATAACATTCCAAACTGAGGATAAAGGAACAGAATCAAAGTATACAAAGAGCACCTGAAATATATTAACATTATATTTTAACAGGTAATTGTAAATATGAACAGTGCTCCTACATACCTGCAAAGGCTCACTATGGGGGTTGTGTATATTTATAATAGGAGAAAAACTGCTGTTTACTGGAACTTTTGCTCCTATAAAAGGGCGAAGTCTGTAAGGGTTTGGTACTCCTACACCAAATACCTGTGTAAGAAAAAGAAAACAAACTTTTAGTATCCCAATGTGAGTAATTGTCTGTTTTCCACCTTTAAAACTCACACAATCATTGACAGCAAAGAAACACTACCTCTTTCCCAACTTGGAAGCTTACAGTTACAGTATTTTAAAGTGGTCTCATACAGTATCTAATTGTCTTAGGATACAAGAAAATATATATTTTTCTTCCTTTCAGGATCCACACAAGTGACAACTACAGACCAGCTTTTCTCTAAATATTTGTTTTGCAACCAGTTTTTGAACTTTTATATGAAATGCAGATTTTCTTTAAAAAACAACTGGGTTGTTTAACTTAAGATCACTGAGTTGGACTGAGTCAAAAACAACCCTCTGGATTTTTTTCTAGCTCCAAACCACAGTAACTTAGAGCACTACAAGTAGTAAATCATGATTATGTTCATGAATACAAAAAATGACATTCCCTCATTTTTTGTCATTCCTTTCAGTTTTCTAAAATATGTGATCTTGTTCCTGCAAAAGCTACTTTGCCATTTAAATGTCCTTCTCTTAATTTTTTAAAAATATTGTGGTGTGCTTAAATCAATCAACTGTTTTGGTCAAGTGTATTATCAACTTTCAAGTCAATCACTATTACTGTATCTCATAAATCAACAGAAGCCTGTTTTGCATTTTAATAGACAACTTGGAGGCTTTGCACCTTGCAAATAGCTTGTTCATTTCTAAGCTGTAGGAGGTGCATTAATACTGTAAGACTTTTTGTAATCTAAAGTGCACGGAATATGCATAGCACAGTGGCACTTATTGCAGGTGTCTCACAGCATCAAATAATATGTATATATTGCAGACAAATGACATCTTGCTACATGAGTAATTCCTATTTGAAAGCAGGAATGTCAATCAGAAAACCATGATACGTGGCTGTTGGTTTCAATTAAAAGCCTTGACTTTAGAGACATATGCTAAACTATGAAGCAGTCACACATTGCAGTACAGTGGTACCTTGGTTTAAGAACATCCCTGTTTACGAACTATTCAGTATACGAATTCCGCACATCCGGAAGTAGTGTTCCGGTTAGCAAACTTTACCTCGGTCTACGAATGGAAGCCGAAAAGTGGAAGGGCACTGGCGGCAGGAGGCCTCATTAGGGAAAGTGCGCCTCGGGTTAAGAATGGCTTTGGTCTAAGAACAGACTTCCGGAACGGATTAAGTTCGTAAACTGAGGTACCACTGTATATGCTGAGCACCAATCTTAATAATGTGCTTTAACTTCTGTTCTCAATCATTTAAGAAACGGTAACATGATGTTTTCTCTTACCTGGTAAGTAAATACCCCATGATTAGATGTATTAATAAATAAAGTATTTTCTACGTTCCCCACCATTCTTGCAAGAAAAACCACATCAAATGATGTGTTTCCCCCTGGAACGATTTTCTGAAAAATAAAACACCAGATATAACATGACATGTTGTTCATCTTAGAAGTGTAGTGCTTCAAATATGAGATCGGGCATTCAAACACAATTGATATGTAGAAGCTGTGTGTGAACACCCATGAGACAAGCAAGCCACATACTATAGCCCTTTCTTTGGAAAAATCAATTTAAGTACCTTACAAAAGTTACTTCCAATACACTCATTTTGATTTGGTTGATACTGCATCGAAACAAACAACTGTAAAGTACAACATGCAGGAAAAATTTCTTTTTTGAACATTATAGCAATATTACTAATGTGAAAGAACACTGAACTGCTTATTGTTTAGCTTACTAAGCACATTGCTCCAAGTGTCTCAGGTTCCACTCTAAATGCCAGATTGGAGTACATAACGTAGCTCCTACAAGTTGGTGCTCTGACTCATTCTTCTCAATTGGCCTTAAAACAGAAAAATTATCTGATGTGACTCCTCCCTGAGCAAAGTTATATAACACTTCGGGAATCTTCTATTTTCTTATAGACTGCCTTACAACACCCATAATTGCTTGAATCAATGAGAACAGAGCGATCATAAGTTTAGGAGGTACCCATAATCAAGACTTTACTATCTGAGGAAACTTTTTCAGTTTCAGAGCCACATTATAGCATTGGTAATCTTCCAGAGGTCACAAGCAAGGGTGGACATGGCTAAAACCAAAAGCAGGTAGGGTCAAAACCGCATACATACCCTATCCACACAAATCTATCCATTCACACATTCCACACCTCACACACTGTCACCTCCATTATGGAAGAGTTCTACATTGATAGATTTCATTAAATATGTTAATTGCTTTAGGGAAGATGTGTGATCAGTTAAGTCTTGTATTAGGATTAAGAAGGGAGTATGAATTTACAAGCTTTCCATAATCCCTCCCCCATTCTCCCCCCTCAAATATTAAACACTTGGATTTAAGCTCAAAAGATTATTTCAAGTGGCAGTAAAGAAATACACACCCTTGCTAATTAAACATGCTTCTGGAATAACAGGACAAAGAGAAGGACCAATGATCATTTCAGCTTTCACTTAATGCTGGTTGACACCCTGACAGTGGCGGAGAGACATGATCTTAATTGAAATACATGTTGTTGGTTATTTGCTTTCGCAAGTGCCTTGTAAAATACAGCCTTATTTGGAGCCTTTTTCATATATTTAAGGCACTTGGTTAGTAGGTTTTACAAAAACATGGTGAAGAAACAAAATAAAAAAATACTAGTTATCTTAGCAGCTCCTAGAAGCATGTATAAAAATGACAGAATCACTTCCATGATCACTTCACTTATGAGTGCATAAGCTCTAAGTAGCAACTCCTACTGAAAATGAATGTATCAGCGGTACTCTGCTCCAGGCTAAGTGTTATAACAAAAACGAAGTTGTTCTGATGAACTTGAAAACTCACATGTTACTTGGGGGATTTTGGTTGGTAATAGTAAAACTACTATCCTGGTATGGATCCCCCCCCCCCCCAATGGACTAAAATCAGATACTTCTGGTTAGAAACCATTTCTGAGCAGAGTTATCCATTTTCCATATTCTTGAGAACACCAAGGCTATGGGGCGGAGGTTCTCCACCACTGGCCTAGAATGACATTTACTTTTCATATAACCCCTCCACAGAGAATTGTACGTGGCATAATTTTGTTGAGCTTGCATTTAAAGAGAAGCTATTTTAGTTACTGTGATGCACTTTGAAGTAAAATCAGTTTTTGCTGAAGTGAAACCCAGCTTGCAGAATAACACCAACTTCGAAAAACAGAGCTAACTCACCCTGTTTTGAAAAAACGATGCATGAAAATGTGAGGTTGTTGCAGATATTGATACTAATATAATAGTTTCTTCTGCACTTGGATTGTGCAAGTAAACCTTTTCCATTTTTGGCATCCCAACTGGCCTGTATTAAAAGAGAGTAGAAAAAGCATTTAAATTGTTTCCTCAGTTGCCTACAACCACAAAATATTTATAGTTTTATGGTTGCAAGGAACAAACAGGTGCATTTTGTGAATGGCCACTGTCAATTGTTGTTATTATTAAAATTTATATACCGCCCTTCATCTGAGGATCACAGGGCAGTTTACAATATAAAAACACAATATAAACACCATAGTAACAAACAATAACCCCCCTCCCCACAATTTAAAAGGCCATAGATTGTTTAATTAGCCAGGAGAAGGGGAATGTTTTGCCTGGTGCATAAAAATATGCAACGAAGGTGCTGTGCATGACTCCCTGTGGAGAGCATTCAAAAAATAGGGAGCCACCACTGCAGAAAATGCCTGTTCTTGTGTTGTTACCCTCCAGACCTCTTGCAGAGGAGGCGTATGAAGAAGGACCTCAGATCATTATCACAGGGTCCTGGTCCTGTACTCTATCTTTGCATTTCCTTTCCTTCTGACCTTACCATTTACAATCCTCCTCCTCTACCCCACCCAAACCTGTATGTATGATATACCAGGCCAATGCAGAGGGGATGGGGAAAGCTGGGTAAACTAGTTCCAAGCCTCAGAGGGCTAAGCTGGCCAGGAAGGCCTGCCAGGGCCCAGCTTTGAGTTTATTCTAACAAGACACCTGCCCCAGGCCTCAGACAAGCTCTGCAAGACCTGTGATACATACACACACCCATTACTCAGGATAACACTTTATGCATTTGATGAATTAGACTATAATCCATGAAACCTTATGGTGCAATACACTTGTTAGCCTTTTAAGTTGCCACAACTTCTTGTTGTATTCCCTACAAGTGTTTCTGTCATTACTTTATTGCAAGCATATAATTATTCATGATGCAAAGTTATAATTGCTCCAATAAGCTGACAGGACTCATCAGGGCCTCAGGGATTGGAGGGTGTCAGGGTCTAGCCCTTCTCAGTAGGATACGATGTTCAGCTGTAGGTATTTTGGAGGCGAGACCCTAGTTAGGGTCTCGTCTGCCGGTTTTAGGCCTTGGTCTATAGTCTATAGTTTATCTGTGAGTCGAGGCAGCATATTGATGCACCCCCGTGCGGTGGCGTTTGCAGGGCCCGTTAAAGGGTTGATTGCGGGAGTCACTGGCCCTACAGCGGCGGCATATAGGTCAAACTCCCGGCTAGGTGAAGTGGGAGGGTATGCTGTGTAAGTTTACACTTTACAGTCCCCTCCCATAACACCTGATTGCCCTGTGTATCCTCAGCCCCTGTTGGGCATGAGCAGGATACCTTCCAAGGCCTAAGCCAAGGTTCCTACACCTGAAAATAAATAAAGTTGTGGCCTAATTTAAACCCATACATTCTTGTCATGTCTCATCTCTTGGGGGTGTGGTGGGCACCGGGGACAGGGTTTAGCATGTGGGCTCGCAATTACTCATGATGCAAAGCTATAATTGCTCCAATAAGCTGACAGGACTATTTTTATATTGACTGTTGTTGCTTAGTTTGGCATATATATTTTATGCTAATATTTTGTACCAAGATTATAAATAAATAAATTTTGCAAAGTTATTTTTATCCTGCCTTTCAACTGACTAATGGAGTGGGCTAAGGCTGCAACTAAACAATTCTGTCTTCTGGCCTTAATCCAGAGATGTGCAGCATGCATATGAAGCCACTGTAGCACTGCTGCATTAATAACTCCAGGGAAATGCTGCACTATGACTACTGCCGTTATGGCTGTATCTCCAGGCATTGAGAGACTAATGATGAGAAGAAAAGAGTGAGCGCTGTTCTGATGTTTAATTGATCAGCAGAGTAAATTAATATTCAAAAGCCAAAGTCATTCAACCTTGCACATTTTGACTATTTTATATTCTACTTTTCATATATCCACTGTTGACAGACAACATTCCCCCACCCCAATATGGAGTTCGACTCAGCTAACCAAGCTATGTTCCCATCAGGTCAGAAAAACGCTTGGTTCTATCCAAGCCCCTTTCAGTTCTGTCATACTACTAATGATGTAATCTGAAGAACAACTTGGTCCAACTCCCTCCACACAGTGCTCCTTATCTGGCTGCTGTGGCATGAAATAAGTTCCCCGTTGGTGCACATGAGTTGTATCTAGAGAAGGACTCACATGCCAGGGATCCTGAGAATTTAGTTTTTCCAGGGTCCCTGGAACCAGTACATTCAAGTGGTAAATAGATGGCACCAAAACTCTGCACGTACAACCTGTAGCCTAACGTGGTACAGTCCTCAAATAACTACTGTATAAACTAGTGCTGCACGGAAAGTATACACAAGGATTAACAACTTCATCCTTTGGTATTACTGGAAAATCATATTAGATTTTTGCAGTCGAAGGGCCCTTTCCTCAGTAAAGCAGACAGAAGCAGCAACAACAGATACTTCAATCTTTCCTCCAATTTAGACTTCATTTATTCCTCCTCTTCCACCTTCTCCCCATGTTTCTTTTCCCTCCAAATACGAAACCATGTGGTATGGCTGAAGTACAACAGGTGCAAATTTCTGCAAGTGTGAACCATCAATACTATTCATCCACTAAGGCCTGTTATATGACTTAGCCAACACACAGAGCCCCTTATACAGAAACTATGTGATTGATGCTGGGTAGATAAGGTTCTGGGCATCTCACATTAACATATTATCAGCTTTGCCTTTTTAATACATAGGTTTCTCAGACAGCTATTAACTTCCAGATGCCTTCTATTTAGAATGCTAGGCAAAGTGTTCCCAACTTACTGCTCATGGAAATCCAGCATTGGTGGTTCAAACCGAATCGGTCTGCAATTCCCTCGATACATAGATACACTGTTGGGGGAAAATGAGAAGAGAACAAATTAAGATGACATTCAGTTTTTAATTCACGTTCAGAATCTTCCAAATGAAGTTGCTAATTAAGTTGAATGACAATCCAGGCTTGCATCCAGCAAAGTAGTCCCATTAGCCCAAGGACTGCCACTTGCACAACTGAACTTTCCTTCATGTTGCATCCCACTCCCACCAAAAATCTATTCTAGTTTTTCTCAGCCCTCAGGATCAGTTCAGGGCAGTTCAGAAAAGGGTACCTAAACACCTATATATCACAATGGCTTTTTAGTATTAGCAATTGTAATGAGAATCTGCCTTAGATAGGCTGGAGAACTATTACAAATGTTCTTATTGTACATGAATGACTAACTGTGCAATCCTAACCATATCTATTCAGTGGTTAGGTCCCATTAAATTCTTTAGGCTTTACTCCCAGATTAAGTGGGAATAGGATTGTAAACCTTAGTTACATCTAAACTGAGAGAAAGCCTATGCTGAAATATAAGATAAATTAAAGCCGTCAGGTGTAGTGTATCTTACGTGGGTCCCCAGGGTGATTACTTTTTTTAAAGCAATGGGGAAAAATCACCCTCGATCCAGTGGATTTAAACTACAATCCAGTATCAATTATCTCATTCCTGGGCAAGGAGACAGAACAGGTGGTGGAATCTGAACTCCAGACAAACCTGAACAGCGATTATTTAGATCCATTTTAGTCTGGTTGCCAGCTTGGTGTTGGGGACAGAAACAGCCTTTGTTGCTCTGGTGGGTGAATGGTACTGGCAAGTAGATAAGGGAAGTGAAACTCTGTCAGTTCTTTCGGATCTCCCAAGCAACCACAGTATTACTCTGGGTCACCTTTCCAGAGATGCACTCTGTTATGTGCCTAGCATGTTTTCTGGGGGTCCCAAAATGTAGTGCTATGGGACTCCTGTTCCATCCATTGGACTTTTGCCTATGGGATGTTACAAGGTTCCATTTTGTGTCTCATGCTGTTTAACATTTTCTTGAAAACAGTGGGAAGGGTCATCTGGGAGTTTGTGCTGAAGTGTCATCAATATGCTGATGACATTCCCTCATATATTTCATTTTAAGTGTCTAATTCTAGAAAGGCGGTCTAAAATATTTTAAATGACCAGTATTTCGAACACCACAATATTTTTTTGGTTTCTCAAAAATCCAGGGCAGCAGCAGGCACCCCTGCTAGTATAGAATATAACCAAGTCTCCATTAATATATATTATTTATAAGCAGCAATGCTGAGATGGGAGATAAAATAGTAAGTTGAAATCTTTTTAAAAAATGAAATCCTTCCTTTCAAGCACTATCTGCAACGTAAATATGTTTACACAAACCAAAGGACATAAAGTTCTTTGAAATGTATTATTAGGTCACCAAATATCACTGAAACAACTGTGTATTAATGGAGTTGATAACCTCTAGACTCTAATCTAACTAAATTTGAGATGTGTTTGGTAGAAGCTGCTATCTTCAATTTAAAAAGATTATGAATATAGACTTCAATGGCTTTGTTAGCATTATATTAAGGTATTTTAAACCAGGATGCTTTTAAGGGAATCCTAATATAACTGAAATGTTAACCTTTTAAACTAAAAATATCATACTATTTTCACATCAATTTTACAGTGTTGTAAAAAAATCCATTTATGAAAGGTATATTTTCATAAAATTGATCTAGTGATGTAATGAATGGATATGATACCAGACAAATGTGTCCATTTTAAGGTTTTAATTAACTTTTGGTGTTAACTATACTTTGAAATTTCTATACCTCTAATAAATAAATATTATATATCTAAAAATAAATTTAGGCATACCACCCAATGCACAGATTCTTGGACATGCTAAAGTTTTCAGTGCTATTCCACCGACGCTCCTAAATTTTAAACAATGTAAGGGAAACTTACAATGCTTGAACTGACTATTCATTGTAAAAAAATTATAAGTCCTCCAATAAAAAATATTTCCATGTACCTTTATTTTGTTTGAATAAAACAAACCACATCACATATGCTTCATGAATTCCTCCCCTTGCCCCACAAAATATTTAAGTTCTAACATTTTAAGTTATTCAAAAGGCTTTGGCAACATGCTAAATTAACATGGCATACTCTTCAAAGTTTGCTTACTAAATAAGTCAAACAAGCAACCAAAAGCAAATCCTAATTAATTTAGGGCACTAGAAAATCTAACCAAAACCTGACAACACTCATTTTTATCTATCCTGCATTGTGCTAGAAAGTTTCATAACCAAGCAACAGATAGGGACCAACCCCAAAAGAGCTTTCAAGCAAAATATGTGAGACATGAGCAAGTTAAACTGTCTTCAGCTTTAAGTGTGAAAACTTGCTATTGCAAACTTGGAGCAATAAAGCGTACTAATAACTTTGAATAAAATAAAAACATACAGTATATTCCTCCCACTTTGGAAGTGGAAGATTAAGTCTTGATCAATGCTAACAGCATAACCACATTCCAACCATAATATACTTAAGAACCTACGCAACAAAAAACACAACACAAGGTCACAAACAAGCTCAACAGAATTATGCAACCCCTGAATTGGTAGGCACAAGGACATCATGGTAGCTTTCAGATTTATTCAACTTAAGGTTAGAATTCTGAAGACAATTTCAGGCTCTGCTAGAAAACACTCAAAGTAGTTTATGCTGCAAACCCTTCTTGAAAATTTCTAGACCCTTTCCATTTCAAAACCATAATTCATCATAGGCAACTGGAAGCAGCAACGATGTAAAAATACAAAATATCTGAGAGTAATTCTTTTCATCAGAAGCAGCTGAGGTTAACTTTTTGTCCTTAACTGGCAAACTCCTGCTGGTGCCCAAGTAAATGATCACACCTTCACTGATAAAATATTCACTCTTTTCCTGTTTCTGCTCTGCACAGAGAAGGATGTAGAGGTGTGTGGGTGTGGGTGTGTATTCAAGTTTAGAAACTAAGATTACATTATTGACATTTAAGGTTTAAAATGAACACAGAGTCTTGCTTAGTTACCAAAGAACTTATGTACTGCTTGTGTCTAGTCCTATCGGGCTGTTCATAATCATAATAAAAAATATTTACCAATATCTGAATTGCCTTTTCCATCATGATCTAAGCTATGGGGAGTTTCAAAGAAGTCTAGTACAGAAACAACAATCTTATTACACCACAGGAGAGACTGCAGGCTGACTAGCAGATGCCCTAAGCTATACAAATACTTTACTTTATTGTTAAATTTATTCTAGTAATTGTACTATTGTTTGGAGCTTAGTGGCTAATATGCAACTGGAACAACAAGTGGACCCTTTGATATTTGTTAGAAAAAAAGAAATATGATGAGAGAATCTCACATAGCAGATAATAGTTTTCTGCCTTACTTTCCATTTTTCAAGGTTTATGTCTATGAGTGTCTGCAACTTAGGCAAAGGCACAGTGTGTCTAGATCACGTACCTTAACTACAAACTTAAAAATCCACTCTTAACGAGCAGACATAGCACAGGTAATAACATTTGGATCAAACAGAAAAGGCCTATAAGCAGAAGTTTATGCAAGGTGCCGTCTTGTCCCAGACCTGCATATCATATCAGTAACATGCTGTAACTACTTGCAACACACACACACACAAATACTGCTTAATTACTGCATGTAGATTACTGGGAATTTTTACCCCCAAAATCAAATTATTACCACCTCCAGTCTTTAAGAAAATTATAGACTATTATAGGAGCAACTGTGTGTGTTAGGGGGGAGGAACTGCATTCCTTGTGCTGAACAAGTCTTTTAAAGCCATGTTAAGGCATCTGTTCAGTGCAAACTTACGGAAGTCCCCACCTAGCACTGACTCAGCATATGCCTGCAGCACTCAAAGGTGTATTCAAGCACCTTCAGTCATAACTTTTGTTTACCTGGCCTATTAACAACGAACAGATAGTTCCATGAATGAATGCTTCATTAAAGGTACAGTCAGCCTTCCCACCCTGAGCAAGGTTATCCAAGATCTGAACCTGGGAACTCTTCTACCTGAAGAGAGGATCATACCCTAGTCTAGGAGTGGAGAACTTTGTTTCCCCCCCCTGAGGGCCAGATCCCCTTGGACACTACATGCTTGCACTGGACAGGTTGCTGTGGAAGGGACAGGTTACTCTTACCAGAGGTCTGAACTGATTGCTTACAGAGGGTTCCCCTCTCTCCTCTCACCATTCCATGCATCTGACGATGGCTGCAGGTTGTGCATCTCTTCTCTACACTATCCAGCCAATGTAGAAACCCAGGCAACTTTATACCAAATCAGATCATTGGCTCATTTAGCTCAGTATTGCCTACTATACTGATTGGAACACCTATCCGGGGTTATGTATGTATGTATGTATGGGACGTGGGTGGCGCTGTGGGTTAAACCACAGAGCCTAGGACTTGTCGATCAGAAGGTCGGCGGTTCGAATCCCAGTGACGGGGTGAGCTCCCGTTGCTCGGTCCCTGCTGCTGCCAACCTAGCAGTTTGAAAGCACGTCAAAGTGCAAGTAGATAAATAGGTACCACTCCGTTGGGAAGGTAAACAGCGTTTCCGTGCGCTGCTCTGGTTCGCCAGAAGCGGCTTAGTCATGCTGGTCACATGACCCGGAAGCTGTATGCCGGCTCCCTCGGCCAATAAAGCGAGATGAGCGCCGCAACCGCAGAGTTGGTCACGATTGGACCTAATGGTCAGGGGTCCCTTTACCTTTACCTTTACGTATCTATATATGAAAATATATATGGGGCAAGACAAGTAAACTGATCACAAGCTGTTAAGGGCTTTGAATACTGATAATAAACTTGGAACTTGGCCCTGTAACAAACTGGCAGCCAATGCAGATATTTGAGCAGAGAAATAATAGGAACTTGCTCCTGACAATAATCATACTGCAGCATTCTGTACTAACTGCAGTTTCAGGACCAAGTGCAAGGAAAGTCCCACACTGCAGTAATCCAGCCTTTAAATTACCAAGTTCTGGACTACTGTGATCAAGCTATCAGGTCCAGTTGTTGTACTAGCTGAAAAAATAAAAAGTGCTCCAGGAAGACTTGCAGACTGCATACCTGTTCTTTAAGAGGGAGTGCAGCTCTGTCCAGGGCAAGCAGCTGGCTAATTTTTCAGATATGAGAACCACTCACCCACAGAGCCTCTGTCTTGCCAGGATTCAAGCTCAGCTTAATTTCCTGCATCCAGGCAATGTTCCAGAATCTGCATGATCTTTCTTGATTCAGATGTTATGGAGAAATAGTGCTGAATCTTGTCAGCGTACCAATGGCACCTTGCCCCAAATTTCCTAATCATGGTTCCCAATGACAGCATATGAATGTTAAAAACATTGGGGATAAAACATGGCCTGTGGTATTTCATAGCATAACTGTCAGGGGCTTGAAAACCGTACTCCCGTTGCTGCTTCCTGGGATCTGTTATTTACTGACTGACTATACACTACAGCAGTGTTTCCCAACCTTGGGCCTCCAGCTGTTTTTGGACTACAACTCCCATCATCCCTAGCTAGCAAGACCAGTGGTCAGGGATGATGGGAATTGTAGTTCAAAAACAGCTGGAGGCCCAAGGTTGGGAAACACTGCACTACAGTATATCTCACTAAAACAGGGCCCAGCATACTAGGGATCAACATAGCTGAACATGCATCTCCCAAATTGATTGTAGCTTTGTGATGACCAATTATAATTAGCAAATAAATTGGACTGTCTAACGCAGTAGTGGAGAATCTCTGGCAGCCAGGTTTTTCCATTTGGTCTGTGAGGCAGTTTTGGCCAACTGATGCCCACCTACATACACCTGATGTCAGATATGAGGCAGGTAAAGTCACAGCTGGGCCAAAAAGTACCATATTTTTCGCTCTTTAAGACGCACTTTTTCCCTCCTAAAAAGTAAGGGGAAATGTGTGTGCGTCTTATGGAGCGAATGCAGGCTGCGCAGCTATCCCAGAAGCCAGAAAAGCAAGAGGGAGAGCTGCGCAGCGCCTCTTGTTGTGATGCCTTAGCCTGATCCTCCCTCCTCCTTCCTCTTCAACAACATTTGATTCAGAATTTTTTCTTCTTGTTTTCCTCCTCTAAAAACTAGGTTCGTCTTATGGCCAGGTGCGTCTTATAGAGTGAAAAATACAGTAGTTTGAAGTCTCTGAAAATCAGCTGGTTGTCTGTTCTTACAGGGAGCCCTAAGTGGCACTTCAAAGTACTATCTTTTTTTTAAAAAAAAGTTTTTATTTTTTGTAATACACAAAGAAAAAGGGGGAAAAACCCATTACATCTATACCATACAAAACCAAATAGACTAAATACAAACCGACTCAAAGACACAAATGACTTTCCATCTACTCCTTAATTCAGATACACAAACTTGTTGCTGATACAAATTATTATCATAATTTAACTGCATCTTAATTTATCTTAGGTCTCACATCATTCTTAAAGCTACTACTGAAGTTAATCAAATGCTGCAACAGAGTTTAAGCTACTGTAATTATTTTTCAAATATATTTTGAAGCCGTCCCATTTAGATACAAATACCTGTTTTGGTTTGTTCTTTATTTTTTCAGACAAACTGTCTAGTTCCGCATATTCAATCAATCTTTGAATCCATTTCAAAGTACTACCAGGTGATTGTTGGGGCTTCCAAATGCCAAAAATTGCAAGGGTCATATATACCAATACCATTGTGATGTCCGATGACTGAGAGGTGATTGGCCATGCCCATCTGTCAGACTTGGCCACGCAGAGTAGGGGAGATAAAGTTCTGCCTCGCTGGTCACATCCATTTCCCCACCCTTGGCCTAATGAGTGACAGAAGGGATGAGGATTCCCCTCAATTAGACCTTTCATCATATCTGAGATAGTGGGTTCCTTACAACTCACAGTAGGCCTGGCCTTAGGGAAGCAGGAAGACAACAGCTGTGGTAATTGTTTATGATACTCCTGATGATGCAAATTTATCTCAACTCATCCATTATATATATTTTTAGGCACTGCAACTGTAAATTTATCATGCTATTTGTTCCTGGACCTGTAATTAACTTTTCTCTTGATGTTTCCAAAGACTCTTTCGGATGCCAAGGCAGTGGCATCCCAAATGTACAAACAGTAACTTCACAGGCAATTCTATATATGCCCACTCAAAAGTATGCCTCATTAAGTGCAATTGGACTTATACCTAGGTGAGTATAGGTTTGTTGTCTTAGGCTCTTAAAATATTGAATACCTTTAGATCAAGTACTCCATAGTGCCATTCCTTGCATTTTTAGTAACAATTACCGGTAGCTTCACAACAATTTGCATAAATTCAATGACCTGACAGTACTTCCTCTTTTACTGTTTAGCAAATATTCAACAGAAGTAACTGAAAATTTACTATTCTTAAAATAACATTTGATGCAAATGGAGAGGTTAAGATATCAAGTTAAGTGACTGAATGCTTCTGGTTTCTGTTTGGTTTTTGGAAATTAGTGTTCATATGTCTTCTTGTAAATTTAAATCTGGCATTTCAAAAGTAGAGTAGAGAGTGTAGCAGCTAAGCTAACATTTATATACCTATGTAAAAACCAAATGAATGTTCAAATGCATTAGCTAGCTGTTTCCTCTGGTGCCTTTAAATGACCTGACAGTTTCATCATGCTACTTCAAGCTTAGACAAAACAGCTAAAATGTTTTACAAATTTCCACTTTAATTTGAAGGATTCCAGCATGCTATGCATGCTCTCAGTGCCTAAAACAAAGATATCTATAAACCCATAAATAAGGTAAAAAAACAACTACAATCTTGCAACTGCAATCTTCCAACTACAATAGGAAGATTTTTTTTTATTCCATGCTTTGTGTCTTTGACTCTTCAACTCCTTATTGTAGTTTTTTAGACTTTTTTTATATATAGCAAATGGTCCCTAAGTTAACTAAATAAATAATAAGTACAGGAAGACTACTTGAAAGTAGCTTTACAACTACTGTAGACGCGCTAGTGATTAGCTAACAAAAAATACATGTGAGATGCAAACAGGAATTTCCAGTGCTAAGGAGGGAAGCATATATGAATTTCACCCAAAGAGAAAAGCATATATGAATTTCATCTCTGTTACTCTGCACACCTCTCCTCCAACAGCCTTTCAGTCATGAATTATCACTCTCCTGGGCATTATGATGCCATAGCTAATTGTTACTATCGTCTGGAACACACCAAAACTAGTGTCCATATAGCTGGCTGTATCACTTGCAACACACCAAAGCTGAAAACCACAGGCTTTTTCTAATATGAACTGATAGGAAGGAAAGTTTGGATATTGTGAATCATGTCATTTCATTGGACTAAATACTACTGAGGTCATTACCCTCCTAACGTACAATTTTAAGCCTTTACAAATGGCAAAATGGCAACACCATTGCTAAGCTAGTGTGTGATCCAGCTGCACCTACTGACAAGTGGCTCTTAATTGGGCACAGTGACATTTACATAACAAGCAGCTGTACTCAACACACATTACCCTTTTTGAAGAAAGATATGTAAATGTTTTTATTGTAATGTGGTGCTCTGTCTCTTTTTAGAACTGAACTGTCAGATAAGCAGCTTTCGTCTAACCCCTGTTTAGGTCCACTGAGGGGTGCCCCCTTTTCCTATTGGCTGTTTTAGCTTTTTAAAGAAAACTGGAGACTTAGGGGAGTTAAAGAAGAAAAAAAGATTTTACAGTATTTTACAACAAAATTGGTAAAATAGAAGATGTGTCAGGAGATAGTTACTGTTTCTTGAAAGAATTCTATCATCTATCTGTCTGTCTGTCTATAAACTTTGGTGGATGTTACAGGCTTCTCCGCAAGATGGTAAATGCACAGCGTATATTCAGTTCCTTAAGCTAAGCTAACCTCAGAGATGTTACAGTTTATGCTCCCAATTGAAGTGCAGAATGTTTGAGGACCGAACATTCGCAGGGAAACCAAAATGCTTGTTTACAAAGCTATTGTACTACTAACTTTACTGTATGCTTAAACACGGACCACTTATAAATCTCCAACTCCTCAAAATATTCCATCAACAGTGTCTCTGAAAAAATTTACACATCACTTGGGAAGACAGGCGAACTAATGCCAGTGTACTGGAAGAAGCAAAGATCACCAGTGTCGAAGCAATGATTCTTCAACATCAACTTTGTTGGATTGGTCATGTTGTTTGGATGCCTGATTATTATCTTCCAAAGCAACTACTCTATTCCCAGCTTAAGAATGGAAAGCAAAATACCAACAAAAGAGGTTTAAAGAGTGATCTCCAGCCCAGCACTGTGCAAGCTACACCACTCTGGTAGAATTTCACCACACTGCACCAACAGACTCTGGTCTACCTGAGCTGTCCATTACACCCACAGACATTTTACAGACATCCTGTCAAATAAAATGGCATCTACAAGGAGAAGCACAGTTCCAAATAACACTCCACCATCAGGTGAATATCCTTGTACTTTCTGCCTTGCTCATGGGAGAGATGACACCTCTGTTTTCTTCATTTTCCATGGAGGAAAGGAGAAGTGATTTCTCTCTCTTCCCTACAGGACTTTTGCAGAAGACAGAAGCAGTTAACATATCTTCTACAAGAGCCCAACTCTAGCCCAATTGCAAACATCCCCCCTTTCCAAAGTTTTCGGCATGATTCTGGACTTGTAGAAGGGAGAAATCCATGATAACACCCCCCCCCCCCAATACGGTTATCCAGAAATTGTGGCTAACTGGGCTGGAGAGATTTTAAATTATAGAAACCTATGTAATTATTTGATATTCCCATGATTGTCTGGATACCTTCATGGCTTTCAAGATTACCAAGGCCAGTTCATATGATCACATGAGGAGGTAGTTAAATGTCTTTAATATATAAGACTTGACAACCTTGCCTCTACCAACAAGGCACCATGTTCAGGAGATGAGAAAAGTATCATCAATAGCTACTCTGTAAATGCCATTTCATACGAACGATCACGTATCAATGTATACATATACTGATAATTGTGATTATCCTCTGAGCACTGAATTAAAAGGTGGAATAGCAATCCTCTAAATAAATAAAATAATTTCCTTGGATTAAGCAAACAATGTTAAGAGTTTGGTTCACCGAAACAGTCATTTTCAAATTATAAGATAATTTTAAGCATTGTTTGGAATTAAAGGAAACAATGGACTGTGGAAAATCTTACCTTTTCTGCTGATATGAACTGAGGCCAATCGTTGTCTCAGTCTGAAAAGAAAAGAATAGCAAATTTCAGCAACAAAGTATGTTCCTTGAAAATTTATTGATAAGCAATCAGAATACACAGTAGCTTGCGTAAATCTCAAATCCAACTCTTTAAGAGTGCAATCCTAACTGTGTTTCTCTTCAGAAATAAGTCCTATTGAATTCAATGGGGCTTACTCTCAAGTAACTGGAGGTAGGATTGCAGCCCAAAATATCAGCTTCCAATTATTCAAAACCTCTTAGCTCTTGTCAAGGAGTCTTATAAAGAAGCACTACTGCCCAGTTTATCATATGATAATTTACAGAACAGTTCTATGCATCTTTACACAGATGCAGTGCTTTTTCTGGGGGGATGCAGTCATACGCATACCCCTAAACATTTTGTGATCTTTGTACTTTTTACTGTATTTATTTTCCCCGACTTGAACTATAAAATGGTGATTTTCTTGAGGCAAAATGAGAGTACCCCTAAACATTTTTTAGGAAAAAAAAGCACTGCTCAGATGTACTATAGAAGTAAAACTTACTCCCAAGTGCATTACCGCTAATGTCAGGCCATTGGCCCATTCAAATTTTCCACTTCAAATAACAAGTTGAAACACCTACTTAAGAATTATTTCCTAAGTAAGTATAGTAGCATAACTTTTAAGAGACAAGCTAATGTGTGTTTGATTAATTTAATCTTTTATCCCTCATTGTGTCTCAGCTGCCCTGCATAGATATGTACACACAGGTCCCACTTTCCAAACACAATGCACTTCCAGGAAATCATTTGTTAGGTGACAGACTTCCATTATTTGTATGGGAGCATTTCTAATCCGTTATTTGTCTGATTTCCCTCCCTGTTTTCTGCCTGAAACTGCTGCAGCCAACTAGCAACTTGATGGTCAGGGGTGCCGCAGGCAACACTAACCTCTGTCCCTCTTTCCTTCCTTCCCTTCTCTGATGCCCTCTCGCATCTCTGCCTCCCAAAAGCTTGTGTGGCTGTTTGTTGCAGCAGTCCTGGCTAAAAGCTCCCCAGGCGAATGGTACCTCTGGCGCTGGCCAGGGGGTGCTGGTTGCCAGGAGCTGAGGCGGCCTTGCAGCAGGCAAGCAAGTGGATGAGGGAGCCAAGCCAGACAGTCCACCAGCCTTTGCTGTCGGGAATGGACAGACAAAATGGGAGGCCAGGCAGGTAGGTACCACACTGGCCTTTTTTGTGCTTGCTATGTGCAATGCCTGCCTGGGAGCTGAGTGCCCAACACCAAAGAGGAGCCTTTCCACCATGCAGGCCCAGCAGCTGCCACTGCTGCCTCCTAAGGTGAGTAAGGTGTTGGCCCCATATTCACCTTTGGCCAGTCTACTAAGGCTGGGGGCATCCTCTTCCCAGGCCCCTGCGGGGCAGTGTGAGGAGGCACTTCTCTTTGGGGTGGGGGGGGGGCAGCTCAGAAACCAGGGACAGTGGCAGTGGCCGCTCGGAGGGCTCCTAAGGTGAGGGGAGGTGAATGGGCTGAAGGAACACTCCACAAGGGAAGGTGGTTGAAAAGGGGTGATGGGTTGGCAGCTCTGCAGGCAAGGGGTAGCATAACTGAGCTTCTGATGCTTGAAGCCCATTTCCCCACAGGGGAGCCGGAGAAAGAGTGTAGCTGGTCAAGGAAGCTGTGGGCTCAAAAAGGTTGAAAACCTCTGCATTAAGTTATAGAAGGGTTTAAATTTAATCGCAGAACAGGGAACCATTTCTGTGAACAGTGCGCAAACTGTAAGCTGTGCTATGGGTCACACCAATGTTTTTGTTCTTCTATCATATACACAAAGCCCCTCCCAACCTCTATAAAACCACCCTGAGACCTCTGGGTATAGGACGGTATATAAGTTCAACAAATAAATAAAAAATAAGAAATATATAAACACCAGTTTATGCTGCTATCTGTAGGGCAACTCTAATGAGGTGCTAATGAGAATTTGAAGGTACTGGAATCATAAAGATGATGCTATATACTATACTATTTCACCAGGATCATCCACTCAAGTTCATATAAAAGATACTGAACTCATGTTTGTATGTATGTGTATGTATATCTATCTATCTATCTATCCTCCACCAAACTGCATAAGATTGCAGTCTCAGCTTTCAAGTAAATAATCTAGTTTAGCAACATTACACAATTGGATTCAGCCCAAAATAATTGAACACTGGAAATTTGCAAGGGGCCACATGGAAAAGATGAGTGAGTCAAGTTAGACTTGAAGTTCCAGCCATCAATTTTATTTCTTCATTAAGAGACTTCAAGAGAACACAGCAGACTAAAGAAATTTTACTACACACAACAGCAACACAGGACAGACCCATTTATTTTAATAAAAAATATTTACCTGTAATAAGCCTCCTTCATCAAAGCGTAGAACTTCTATTATGCTATCTGACTGGATGAAAGCTGTAAAGCAAGAGAAATACAAATTAAAACTTCATTCTGATCAAGTAATGCTGTCCATCTGGAGATAGCTGTGATTTGGTCCTCCAGTTACCCACCCCCTAAACATTTAAAATAAAAACAACTTAAAGTTTGTCAATAGTATAAAGGCCCTGCCAAGCCAAGGTTTCCATCTAGTCTTGTATCTTATTTCCAACAGTTGCTAGTCAGATGCTACCATAAAGCCTGCTAAGCAGGATCCTCATTGCTGTGACTCCCTACATTTGCTATTTAGCTGGTCCCCAAAACATAGGTGCTTTATCTAGTTATCATGGCTAATATTGCTTTTCATATGCAGTTTCATGCGAGACTGCGCTAACATTTTTTAAAAGGCATCTATACAGTGACCATTCTTTGGGTTTGGTCAGTCAACCAGCTACAAGTCCACCTAACAGTTATCTCATCCAGTCCACATTCTACCACCTTATCCACAATAATACCATTGGGGAATTTTGTTGAAAGTCTTACTAAAATCAAGATACATTACATCCACAATATTCCCCTGATCCACATCTGGCATGACTTGTTTTTGAGAAGCCCCTGCTAATCACAGTGTCCTATCCTAAGTGCTCACAGACCGACTGTTTAACTTAGCTGCTCTAGGAACTTTCCTAGCATCAACGTCAAGCTCACTTGTTGGTAGTTATCTGGGTGTTCTGCCTCCCGTTTTGAAGAGGGGACAACATGTGCACACCTGCAATCCACAGGGACCTCACCTGTTCTCCAAGAATTATCAGATATTTTAGACAGAAGCTCTGAGATTACACTTGCAAGTTCCTTTAGTATGCTAGTAAACCCTTCTCTGAGTATTTCTTACAATGGAAATTCACCCAGTAGTTCCTTAAGCTTTTTGAAATCAGCCTTCTTAAAGTCTAGATTGCATGTCCAACTACACTCAGCCTCCCCTTGCTTGTGTATAATGAAACCAAAGAGGACATTATCACTTCCTACCAAGGTTTCCTGTACTTTCACTTTGTCAATCAGTTCCTCCGTGTTGGTGAGGACCAAGTTGAGATGACCCCCTTGTTGCTTCCTCGGCCTTCTGGAAATGTGGGAAAGTGAAGCAATTGAGGAATTTGTTGAACCTTACATTCTTAGCAGAGTATGAGTTCCAAAAGATATTGGGGTAGTTGAAGTATTCCATGATTACTATTATCTCTCTTTTTGAATGTTTGGTGATCTGCTCTATGAAGGCATCATCCAAGTCCTCAGTCTGGCTTGGAGGTCTATAGCAGACACAGTAAGACCACTGTTGTTTCCCTCTCCTACAATTTTTACCCATATACTCTGATTATAAATCCAAATCCTTTGGCTTCATTATACATCCAAACCTAACTAGGCTCACTAACTTTGGGGCCAACAAACCAGGATTTCAAAGCATGCCTGAAGTTGTTTTGTGAATCTTGGCTTGCATTAAATGTGGTTTGACATTATGTCCAAGCTCAGTATTCTACTTTAATTCTATTTCTGTATCACTCTACCTTGTCTTACTACAGTAATGAGAGGGAAGAGCAGCTAAAAAACAAAAATGCTTACATGGCTGAAGGACACTCACTGGCACTTTCACAGACCTTTTCCTCCTTCCTCATTCTGTTTAGCAATAGACTTCTTTCCCCAACCACTTCCTTGCTGGTAAGCTCTCTACCCCAAAATTTAAATTTCCACAGGGATCTATTATGAGAGCTGTATGTTAGACACAATGAGAACTATATGTTAGACACAAACCTTTGCTCTCAGCACATTACATCAAAGTTCAACCAACATAAATGCAGTTTGGCCTGAAAGCCTCTCCTGACCACCATCACACATTTAATTCCTACTATACTTTTTCTGCAACAACCCATCCACCCTTTTTATATCTAAAAATCAAAGTTACTGCTAACACCATTACTTCTTCTTGCTCAGAAATTAAGATTTTGTATTAATAGAAAGTCTCTCTCTCGTGACTGCAGAAGAAATTATTATTTTTTGATAGGGTTACGAGTTCACAAAAAAAGGCTAACAACACTTCTCATGGAATGTGCCTAGAAATGGAGGAAGAAAGGGATACTTTAGGACTGTTTTTTGCTCATATGTCTTGGGAAGAGGAGAAGAATGTTTTGAAGCCAGACAAAAGTAGAAGAATTGACATTTCAGTGGTGTCTTGCTGGTCTTTGGGCAATGAAAAAGACTTTGGTATGTATACTAGCTGGGTGTTCAGAGGCACAACAAATCAACATAAGGCAAAACAGATTACATGCTATACGAATATATGAGAGTTGAATCCTTGCTTGTTAAAACAAACCACGGTTAAAAGAAGTATACAGTGCCTACTGGCCCATCCCTATATATGTATATGTGCCTTGACATTAAAAATGTCAACAATCAGGACTTGCCTTTATAGATGTCATGTTGCTTGCTTATTCTTCTATAATTTTAACTTAAATAATACCTTCTACCAATTGAGACATAAACTAGGAGGAAAGGCCTGTGATTTTTTGGCTCCCCATCCCTCATATTATTTTTATTTTATTTTAATGATGTTACATTGCCTACCTTCTAATCTTCCAAGAAAGATGACAATTTTAATGGCAGCAAACATTATTAAAGGCAGCAAATTCACATCTGAGTCAAAAATATTTAGGTAACTGACTGGTATGAATTAATTCTAGGATGTTATACTCTCATATCTATTTGACTTGACTCTGCAGATACATCAAAAAGTGGTTCAGAATGCAAATAATTTATGCAGCTTATCTGTGATTTCTTTATCAGTATTTCTCCCACAGCAATGTTGTCTTGCTGAGGTGTCACCATGTAGTGCTAAACTGTGGTTAGTTTTATATGCTAATGCTGCCAGTATCTGAATATACATTTACCAGACAGTAGCTATGTTTTGACTCAATGCTGACTATGAACCACAGTTAGTCGAATTAGGTGATGCATGTAGCTCAGCACTTCCTACTTCACTCCTTCCTCTCGTGAGTAGCGAAACACACCATGGGAGTGGTTGGCCTGGCACTATATCCAAACCAGCATTTGCAGTTTATTTAGCAACAAACTAACTATGATCCAATCACCTTATGGTTTCATTCCCCACATCTGACTAAAGGAGGGAACAAAGTGGGAGTGTTCCAGCTGTGTGAACTAGCACACAGCTCGTGTAATTCATCTAACTATAGTTTGTGGCTGCATGTGACATGCAAACAAGACCAATGCAAGGATAAGTGATCACACCCATTACCATAACATCTCTTTTTGGCTACCCTCCACACTCCCCATCCTATCTCTATCTCAAGATTCAATCAAAGAAACGCTAAGGTACTACTTTACTTTTTTAACCTCTTGTTTCTACCAGCAGTGATTGTGTGATTCGATTAGTTTCTCTTAATGTTCCTAATTTATTGCATTCAATGACCTATTTGACATAGAAAGCAATACCGGTGCAACCAATTTTCCAAGATTTATACCAAGGGATACATAATTGTATCCCATGGATTGCAGGTGAGGGTAGCCAATGGTCTCAAACCCTCTGTGAGTTAGGGACTTCCTCTGCCTGTTAAGGCAGGCTCTGGTGGATAGTGGGTCCAATGGTCAAGAAGGTGGTTTCTGCATGTGCTGTAGAGGGAGGTAAGGGGCAGGTAGGGTTCATTAACTGGGGAAGGTAGCCCACGTAGAAGGAAAACGCTTATCCTAAACCTCTGTTGCCTCTTCTCTGAGGAAAAGACAAGGTTAAGGAGTAAACCCTATACAAATCCAGAGTGGGGTCCCTAAGATGGCTGCATGGATGTCTTGTATGTCTCCTTCTGGCAACTCCTGCAGCCAAGCTGATGCCAAACGTGTTGTTCTGCTTTCCTTTGGACAGCTTCAGTGAGGCCGAGAGGGAGGTTTTGTTATTGAGGCAGGAACTCCATGCACACTGCCTAGGATGGCACGCTCTGGGGAGGTTAGCGGTGCTGCCAACACTGTGGTTTGACTTCACCCCTGGAGGCGCACTCCGTTGTCTCTTGAGACAGATGGATGCCAAGAATCCACTTCTCATAGGTCAGAAGAGTTACGCTTGGGTCACGTTTTGTGACTTTTCAGGATTCTTAACCCCTCCTTGCATTATTTAGAGGCATGTATGGAGGCTATCCCTACAAAGACGTTAAACATAAATGACTATGAATAATTACAGCAAAGCAAACTTAATTTGATAGCCAGTGTGGTGTACTGGTTGGTGCGCCAAAGGGTTTAAATTCCCACATAGCCAGGGAATTCAGTACAGTAGTTTACTTTGGGCCAGCCACTCTCTTGCAGTGCAATCTACATCACAGGTTTGTTGTGAGGACTCCACTGTCTCTCAACAACAATAGGTCTGACTCAGTATAAGGCTACTTCCTGTGTTTCCAGCTTCTGCATACAGTGTGTTACAGTAGTGTGGAGGAGACACAGCTGCCACACCAGTCACAACTGGAGAAAAGTACTTGGTGCCAAAGAGGCTGCAAGAGCATAGGAGCACAGCAAGGAACAATCTCTAGGAGGGAATCTGATGCTTTAGGGCAGGGTTGGCTGATCTGTTTTCTGCCTTACTTCTAGATAAAATGTGGCACTTCACCTAAGTACAGAATTTGGAGTCTGAAACAAGGTAGCACCATTTGCTTGGTTATTTCCCTGCTCAATACCACAGTGATTCTAGCAATATCTGTTTTTGTTTTTATTGTCAATGGAAGAAGTAAATCCATACATACAAACGAGTACTTGCTTAACTTCCTATATTACAACAAATAAAGAAATAATTTGCAGCTATGGAACTCCCATGACTAAACTGACTTAGCTGTGATTCCTGCATTGCAGGGGGTTGGACTAGATGATTCAGGGGATGTCTTCCAACCCTACAATTGTTATGAAATACTTCTCAGCTCCTGCTAGCTTTCCTCCACAAATGCTATGTGCTAGTGCTTAAAATAAAAAAGAGTCAATCAGGTTCTACTAGTATCAAATTAGAACCATCTCTTCCGTACAGATGAAGTTTCTACCAAATCATGACTGAATGTAAATTGTAAATCTAAACCTTTCATCCAACACCCACCTCTCATCCATGCACTGAGTCTCTACAGTTCTGCCTGGGTAGCTGGCCCTGCATATAAACAGATCGCACATCTGAAAGTACTATCTTAGGAGGTCCTGAACTGCCAACATCTCACCTACTAATACAGTATAATTTTCTTTTTCCAAGACTTCATCAGCAGTTCCAGGTGGCTATATTGTTATGTGTACCATAGCCACTATTAGTCTGCTGAGGCAGCATGTGATGCCTGCAACCTTCACACTTGGTCAGCCAAGGGAACAAATGTTCAACAAGCACAGACAGACCCACAACTGTTACTCAAATTTCATATACCAATAGGGCACACAGTGCTCAGCAATGGACAGTTCCCACACTCGAACAGACTTCTTCTATGGGTCTAAGCTCTACCTTTGTCTCCTCAACCAACGACAAAATAGATTATTTTTCTTTCTGACCATCAGATCTGGATTTCAAGACGCCAGTTACTGACATTATCATTGTCAATAACATCAACAATGCTAATCAGAAAATGCAATACAGTACTGGTTTATTGAAAAAACACAACACACACACACACACACACACACAAAGTCCATATTAGAGGAGGAGGAGGATTTCCTAAAGCATGTGTCTAAGGCATGAATCCCTCTGCAGCAGCAGCAGCCTTGTGTGGGTGTTGGCAGCACGATTCTGCCACCCGTGTGAGACCAGCAACATGAGTCATGTCCTATGGACAGGGATGATGCAAGCTGTACAACATCTGGAAAGTCACATGTTTCTCACCCCTGCTTTAGACTTATCTTCTGTTAGTAGGGTAGGGAAGCTGAAAATAATGCCAATATATTTCACATCAGGCAACCAATGCACTCCTTTGGTTTCAGATAGTACATGAGTAGGTGAGTCTAAAAAGCCCAGGACATGAAATTTCATGGCTAGTGTTCAAAATTAGCCAGGTGCCAGGCACATTTTGGACCTGGTGCGGGTCCAATTGTGACCATGCGGAGATCTCTGGATGCCAAGATGGCAACTGAGGAAAGCAAAAGGTGACTTAGAGAAGGATATGAAATATTTTCCTTGAAACTTGAATTAGTTTCATTCTGGATTGTTTTAGTTGATGTTTTAATGTGTTGTAAAATGCTTCTAGATTTGTTCTTTGAAATATAAAGCGGTATAGAAATAGAATGAAAAATAAAAGTCCCATGGAGGGGATGGAACAGTGCCTAGACATTCCTTTGTGGCAGCTGCAGGCTAGGTTTTAGGTGCCATTTGAAGATTGCATTATATATCTGAGTTTCTATCACTGTTCATGGCCCTCTAGACTCTAGAGGCTATGGTGGCTCATTTACCAGAAGTAATGTATTTAGCATTAACTCTGCAAGTATATACTAGATTCTGGCCAAACGAAGCCGCCTAGAGCAAAATATAAATCAAGAAGCTTAGTTTGGTCAGAATTGATTATACACTTCCAGAGTTAATGCTAAATACATTACTTCTGGTAAATGAGCCATCATAGCTGCTAGAGGGCCATGGAAATTTGTTTCCGAGGCTTTTTAGACTCCTCCTACCCATGTACTATCTGAAACCAAAGGAGCACATTGGTGGCCAGATATGAAATTGTTACTAGATCTCCTACCCCACGATATTCTTATTTACATATTGGAACATATTTGAGTCTTCTAGGTCCCATAAGAAAGATGATATCAGAAGCTCCCAGAGCATTTTTCTGTTTGGTTTTTCTTTTGGAGGCGGTGCCGGGGGGGGGGGGGGAGGGAGAACTAGCTCTCCTAGCTCTTATTATAACAGCCTTACCATGCCCGTACCAAAATAGCGCTACTCCTGCCCAGTCCGCCAAATTGTGTTACCTTGGTAACACTTGAATTACGGTGTAACGATTGCAGGACTTCCTTTACAGTGCAGTAAAAGATAGATTCTTTGTGGTCTGTTCATAAAGATAGGATTTCGTGGTGCCATCTGATTTTATTGGCCTCTGGAAAGAAGTATATCTAACAATAGGCAGAGCAGTGCCCTCATAGCATTGTAGTTTCAAGTACTTCTTAAACACGTGGTTGTCTCAAGTTGTTCTCTTGATAAAAAAAACACCATGTTATTCACTGAGCCAACCATCAGATTCAATTAATTCCCCTGTGATCTTCACTTTCTTACACTTTCGAACCCTAAAAAAGATATCAAAAAATCACGTAAATTCATCTACCCAGATTCTGTGCTTCACACTTTATTGTTTTCTCTAAGAAAGAGGTTGGTTCTGTGGCCTTTTGATGCTTGTCACAGCTCTATGTAATTTAATTTAAGAGTTTCATTACAAGGAAATTGCTATGAATTTCACTTCAATTAAAAGGGAAAGAGGAAAAATGAAATACTGCACGTATGTTACGCTATAGGTCAAGTGGCCCAACGTATTTTCAAAGTAATATAAAACAACAGCTATTTTATTGATACAGAAAGCTGAATTGCAGGTGTATACAAAGATAGCGCTGAAATTCAGAAGCTGCCTGAATTTCAAACTGTCTAAACTGACTGGCAGTGGTTTGCTGGGGCTTCAACAAGACCCTTTCCCAGACGAACCTGGAAATCGAACCTTGGATCCTCAACATGCAAAGCATGTGTTCTATTCACTGAGCTACCCCCACCCCCCAAATAAAATGATGTAAAAATAAACAGACACAAATAAATAACTGGGAAAGGGCTCCTTAGTAGAACATGATTTGCATACAAACAGTCGCAAGTTCAATTTCTGGTGCCTCTAGGTAGAGCTGGTTCTATGCTATTGGTTTTTTTTATAATAGTTTGCTGTTTTGTGGCCCCATTTTGGGTTGAAGTTTAGGAAAGAAATATTTCCCCCCAAAAAGCATTAGGAATCACTGTAGGCTCCAAATTCCATCTTCATATAGCTGTAAGCCTATGCTACAAACAGTCCTTATTAAAGAACATCTTTAAAAAACCAATTCTCACCCATTTTTAAAGATATGACTTAATTTAAGATTTAAGCCCAATTGCATATATTTAATATGCTCTTAGAAGTACAGAACAATTAGATGAAAATCAGTCTTTTGGAGAGAAAAAAATAGGACAGCACACAGCACAGGATTTTCACCCACAAGTTTCTGTAGATCATGTACAGTAGTACCTCTGGTTGCGAACGGGATCCATTCCGGAGGCCCGTTCGCAACATGAAAACAGCGGCGCGTCTGCGCATACGCGGGTTGCAATTTGCCGCTTCTGTGAATGCCCGTGACGTCATTTTGCACGTCTGTGCATGCGGCGAAACCTGGAAGAAACCCTTTCCGGTACTTCCGGGTCGCCACGGAACGTAGCCTGAAAGAACATAATATGAAGCGGACGTAACATGAGGTATGTCTGTATCTGCATTCACAGGAAAGTTCAGCATGTGTGAGCTTGTGCAGCACATTTAACAGAGAAACACTACAAGGCACACATACCAATGGGTGGGATTTCACCCTTCAGGGAGTGCTTGTATGTGTGAGAACTGCACATTTCTTAGCTGAGTCAAGACAACTTCCTGCCAGTATTCCTTGAGGGTCACATATGACTAATTGAAGTATAACTTTCAAAAAATAATTTAATCCCAACATATAAAACTGCATAGATGGAAGATCCCATCTACAGTAGGAGCGCCTATTCCCTGTCCCAGATCACATGATAATTACCGTATTTGGATTAAGCTTCTCAGCTTGTTCCCCTGCCCCACCCCCTGAATCCAATCCATCGCATATTAACTGAATAAGCACACTAAGACTTCACGGCCAAGGTCTGGTGGGTAAATGCAGGTGTCTCCAAACGCCAAATGATCCCACAGAAGGGCCACATCTGACAGTGCAGGGGAAAGGCATCTAACAGTGTAGGCTGCCCAAGAAGTATATATTAGTGGTTATCATTTTAACTTACTAGAAAGAGCAGAATTTCTCAGCACTAAATCCAGAAGATCCCATAACTTATAGTTTCATAGAATACAATGGTACCTCGAGTTACAAATGCCTCAGGTTACAAAAGCTTCAGGTTACAAACTCCGCTAACCTGGAAGAGTTACCTTGAGTTGAGAACTTGAGATGAGAATGGAAATTGTGTGCTGGCGGCGCAGCAGCAAGAAGAGGCCCCATTAGCGAAAGCACGCCTCTAGTTAAGAACAGTTTCAGGTTAAGAATGGACCTCTGGAACGAATTAAGTCCGTAACTAGAGGTACTACTGTAATAGAGTTGGAAGGGACCCTGAGGATCATCTAGCCCAACCTGAATATGCAGCTGTCCCATATGGGGATCGAACCTGTAACCATAGCATTATTAGCACCACGCTCTAATCAACTGAGCTATCCAAGTGTGTCACTGCAATCTCACAATGAGCTAACCAAAATGTAGATACAATGTAAAGGAGTTAGTCGCATACAACTACCCCTCTTCAGAGGTACCCCTGGCAAGAAGCTGTATTGCCCCCCCCCCACAATGTTTATGTGTCCCAAGTACACAAGCTTCCAGAATGGAGTGAGGGAGAGGCAAGGCGAGGAGTTGCACTCCAAAACATCTGGAAGGCACCAGGTTGGCAAAGGCTGGCTTAAGGCGTGTGTGCAGGAGGCATGGACACAGAAAAGCACAGGAGCTTTTCAATCCAATCTAATTTTCAAAGAACATCAGGTGTTTAGGATGGTGGTTTTAGGAAAGATCAGCTGTCCTTGAGGCTTTGAAAACAGAGTTATGTAGCCATCTGTTTCTGCCCTATTTCTTCCATCATTGATATAAAGCCCTCATCATTCTGACCATGTCTGCAAAAAAGGTTGGACACCAGTGCTCTCCAGACTATTTCAACTTTAGAGTAAACTAGCATAGATTGTTAAAATTACTATAATGTTCAATGACCATGAGCTGTATGTAAATTATTGATTCAATGGGAGTGGTGGAGTCCTGTGTTATATACAGAGATAGACAGTGAAATCCTATGTCAGTCTAGTCAGAAGTTTCTTTATGTCCAGGGGGTCTTACTCACTTGTAAGTCTGTCTAGGTTTGCACTGTTAGGTTGAAATCCTATACACACTTTCCTGGAAGTAAGCCCAATGAACTTAAAAGCATTTATTTATGTGCAGATGCGCAAATGATGGGGTTGTACTTAGTCTTTTGTAGTCTTACAAAACCAGGGAGTGGGTGGCGCTGTAGTCTAAATCACTGAGCCTCTTGGGCTTGCTGATCAGAAGGTTGGTGGTTCAAATCCATGTGATGGTGGGAGTTCTTGTTGTTCTGTCCCAGTTCCTGCCAACCTAGCAGTTCGAAAGCATACTAGTGCAAGTAAATAAATAGGTGCTGCTGCGGTGTGAAGGTAAATGGGATTTCTGTGCGCTCTGGCACTCATCAGAATGTCCCATTGAAATGGTTTAGTCATGCTGGCCACATGACCCAGAAAGATGTCTGTGGACAAACGCTGGCTCCCTCAGCCTGAAGCGAGATAAGCACCGCACCCTATAGTCCCCCTTGAATGGACTTAACCATCACGGGGTCGTTTACCTTTACCTTAGTCTTACAAAAACACAGAAGTCAGTGTTGGATTAGGACCTGGTAGACCAGAGTAGTAATCCCCACTTGGCCATGAAGCTCACTGGGAAACCTTGGGACAGTCACAGTCTCTCAGCCTAGTCTTCCTCACATGGTTTCTCTGAGCATAAAATGGGGTGGGGGTGGGGAGAGAACCATGTACACCTTCTTGGAGGAAAGGAGATGATATAAATTTAATATATATGCTAATTAAACATGCATATTAGGTATACTCCAATTAGCAGATGTGTGGATATAAGAACGCAAGGCCAAGAAAAATTACCTTGAAAATGGGAGTGAGAACTACAACATGGGATCAAAGTGACTTATAAAAGGGGTGTAAGTAAAAAGGGCAGATGAAAACTTAAATGAGTTTTTAATGTATTACGAAAAGAACACAAGACATGGGTGTCTTAATGCATTCAATGAAAACCTCAACGTGTCCTGGATTATAACACGATATGTAGATTTGTAGGAAGCTTGTAGAAACGCTTAACAGCACACAAAAATAAACTAGGAGTAGAAATGTATTTAATACTTTATTGGACCCTAAAAATTAAGTAAAGGAGGCTCACAGAAGGAAAAATTCTCATTCCCTTCCTCCTGCTGCAGCTGCCTGAGAGGTCTGAGGACCCTCCTGACCAATACAGAAAAACAAAATCTTTCCTTCCATGAATTTCCTTATCTTAGAAAGTTGGATTTTAGATTACTCCCTTCCAGCAGCCCCCAATGGTTCATCCCCCATTCTTTTTGTCTGGAGGGGGGTGTCCCTGACCCTCTAGAGCAGTGTTTCCCAACCTTTTTTGGGCAAAGGCACACTTGTTTCATGAAAAATATCTCGAGGCACACCACCATTACAGCCCCGTGACGTCAGCGCGCAGCGTCACGCCGGGAGGGACGCACGAAAGTGTAAGATTCAATTTTCCCCCCTCCCCCTTGCCTTCCTTCTGTGCCAACCGCCAAAAAGCCAAGAATCGCGGGACCGCCGGCGGAGGGGGGGAGGGCGAGCGGAGGCAGCGGCGAGCCCCGTTCCTCCCCATCCGCCCCATTCCGTGCAAGGAGCGCGAACAGGTGTGAGAAGGGGGTCAAACCTGCGGGTTGGCGCTGGGGAACCTCCAAGCTTTGGGGGTGGGGGGGAGGAGGCAGCAAAGCGAGGCAGGAAGGAGAGCGCGGCTTGGCGCAGTACTCGGCGGCGAAGGCCAGCAGGTCCGGCGGCCGGTGCCGCAGCACCTCCACCGTGTAGCCCTGCAGCAGCTCAGTCAGACCCGGCAGGATCTCGATGCTCATCTTGTAGCTGAGGCGCGCGGGAGACTCAACGGACGGGCCCGGGGGAGAGAGAGAGAGAGAGACACGACGGAGAGAGAGCGGGAGTCCCTGCTCGCCGTCGCCACCGCTACAACTACTGTGGCGGTTGGTCGTGGTCGCCGCCGCCGCCCACCTCTATCTATCTCTCCCCCTCAGCTTTCTACGCGGGCCTCGAGCCGGAGGTGGGGGGTGGCCGCCGCCGCTTTCTCCGCCTCCACGTCCTGCCTCCTCCTCCTCGAGCCCTCCGTCAGCCCTGAGGGAACCGCCGCGCTCGCGCCGCCGCTCTCTGACACGCGAGAAAGAGAAAGGAACGGAGCGGCGGGGTAGTCGGGGGAAGGAGGGGTCGGAATGGAAGCGCGAGGCGAGCTGCGCATGCCCAGCAGGAAGCGGCGGAGAACGCCACAGAGAGAGAGAGAGAGAAGCAAGGGAGGGCGGGGAGTGGGCGGGAACACGCTTCATGCGTCACAATAACGGACAAGAGGCGCTCGAGGGATAGATTAGGACCTAATTTGACTTTTACAAAAAAAAAAAAAAATCTTTCGGATTTTCCCCACGGCACACCAGGCAACATCTCGCGGCACACTAGTGTGCCGCGGAACAGTGGTTGGGAAACACTGCTCTAGAGAGGTTTTTTCCTCCAAAGGCACAAGTGACCATAGTAGGGAGGAAGGCATGGGGATCTTTCCTTCCATAAACTG
Source organism: Podarcis muralis (assembly GCF_964188315.1). NCBI lineage: Eukaryota > Metazoa > Chordata > Lepidosauria > Squamata > Lacertidae > Podarcis > Podarcis muralis. Next base: position 74,632,509 of record NC_135658.1, on the reverse strand, counting down.
CCTTAAGTTAACTTGTCACAGAATTCAAGTCTAAGATTTCATTCTTGTCAAATGGTTCAGTATATTTCAGAACTATAACACACTCTGTTGTGAGGTTTCTATTGAAAACAATGAGTTAAAAATTATGAGTTCCTGCTATCAAAACTAAAATGATCAAGACTAACCCAAAGATGTTGTTGCATCTGTATGTTAAGGTTGACTAGGTCCATGTTGTTTCAACAGACATTCCAGAGATGTCTTATACTGTATAATGAGTTGTAAACTAGCACCCACTTTCTAAACATATAATACATTAACATATGAAGGGTCAAACAAGGCTTAAGCATCCACTCTTTTCATAACTGTGACTTGGCATGTTCATTACATTCTCCTGTCACCAGACAGTGGAGTGATCTTTTGGTAAACACTACATCTTCTCTCAGTAAACACTTCGTCATCAATGTGAACCAAAGGAAAATTGGATTCATAGAACTGTAGAGTTGGAAGGGACTATTTAGTAGTACAACCCCCTGCAATGCAGGAATATGCAGCTGTTCCATTTGTGGATCAAACCTGCAACCTTGGCATTATCAGCACCACACTCAGTCTAAACAACTGAGCTATCCAGGATACCTGCTACCCCCCATTTCAGTCAGTTGCCTGACTCCTTTCTTCTCTCATATTGCACGTGCAGAAATGCAAGTTACTGTGCTATACATCCCTGGCCTTTCCAGTTTAACCTTTACTAGAAGTGCTACTTGTTCTTCCTCTCCCAGCTGCTAAACGCATCAGATTATGTTCTCACTCACACATTCTAGAAAAAGAGAAGAGAAAGTGGAGCCAGAGTACTCTGTCGCAATTCTCCAGCGTGGAAGGGGAAAACCAAGCAATGCTACAACAGCTACAAAGAGTGCCATGAGTAAATAGGCAGCAGAATGAGGGTTAAACGGGCTTCTGTCCTTGCCACTTGCCTGGTTGCCTGAGGACAAATGCTATTCTATGCAGACAACCAGTCAAGTGGCAAGCTACCTGTCTGGAACAGGAATAGGTATTTGCCTGCACACCCAACAAAAATGGTTAGTTGACAAGACACCACAGCCAGAATAGTGAGAACCTGCCTGTCAAAACCACAGCTACTGCTTTCATACAGTCTGCAAAAGTGAAAACTGTTTTGTTTTTAAAAAAAGACAATTAAGAAAATGATGTGATTTAAAGTAATGCATGTTTTAAATGTTTCAAAATATCCAGCATTTGAAAAAGACATAGTTTTTTGGGACCATGACCACAATTTAATACATGAAAGATACTGGCATAGCAGTAAATTTTTGTAGCTTTTCACAGTTGTTAAAGATATAAGGCAAGAAGGAAAAGTTCAAGTAAAAGCAGAAAGTAGAATATTTTTCTGCAAAGTTAAACCTTTTATTAATGTGCAACCTTCCTCTTGTGCTTATGAATGCAGCAGCAACATAATCAATGATGTTCACTCTTAAAATACTTCAAGACTAGAACAACTTTACTGTACTTATTTTAGGCTGCCTATCTGCATAAAAAAAGAAATCTAGGTTTGTGGCATTGCCTCTAAATAGGAAATTTTGAAACCAGAATCGTACTAATTTCTTAAAAGTTCACACTTGCAAACATTTAAAAACCTAAGTCCTATTGTAGGTAGCTCCTAAGTAGTCACCAACAACAGCAGTCTGGAAGGGATAAATCACTCAGCTATACGAATAGAGGTATTGTGAGTAAAACAGGCTACTAGTAAGAAGTTAAGATAGCAAAACACGGACATCGGTTAAGGAAGTTAATTGACACTATACAGTCAGCAAACTCCCACTGTGTTCAAATGAACACAATGGGAAAAACTAGTATAGCACACAGGTACAAGCTAGAAAACTCAACATCCCTGAAGCTCTGCGGCACAATGGGTCAGAACTAGAGGCGATACAAAGTAGGTGTATGTACACGGGCAGAAATTGCAAGATTCTTGTCAATTTGCCTAAGCGAAATAGTCCCTGGGGAGGCAGCACACAGATACTCAAATGTAGATAGAAATATTCGCTCTCATTGTCAGTCATGATAAACTGACAATACTATTCAGAACTGTTTCCCTTCTTTGAATATAGCAAAGTACCAAACAACCAAGCAGCAAGCCTGAGAACGACCACAGAATCAGAGCGATCTTCATGAATCATTAAAAAAGAAAATCTATGAATGACATTGCAAGACTAACTGCTGACACTGTAAGTCCTAGCTACAAATGAAGGCACATTTTTAAATAGAGTGAAGCAGCAAAATCTCAACACACACTGTACAACTCAACACACACACACATACACAAACCACTGAAAAGATAAGGGACATTTTCTTTGGGCTCCATATGATAAACAACCATATAAAAAGTTATGTACATTATGACATTTTAATGTTTAAGGTCACTGGTTAATATAATTTCAACTCAGCTTCATAAGGTTTGCATCAAACCAAAGTTAAGGATATGGATTTTCATAAAATCCACTTGGTTTCCAGTTTAAAGGTTCTAGTAACTTCACAAAGTTACTAAGCATTGCTATAAGCAAGATACTTCTAAGGAAGATGACTCACATCTGTTTTGCAGATTTATTTGATGTGTTTCTTCTTCAAGAATGTCTGTTATCTTTTCCTCCAGTGGCTAGACCCCCTGACTTAAAATCATTTGCTGCCCTTCACAGTGCTTCAAAGACCACTACCAGACATTTTATTAAGCCCTGAAGATGCTTCAGAATGGCAGGTGAAACTTCAAACTGGTACTGCATATATAAAATGAAATGCTTGACTTTTTTGATAAATGCTCTTCAGGGACTCTGTAAACGGACACCTATAAAACTATATTTTTTTACTGGTTGACAACATGGGTAACCAACATGGTGCCCTTCATGCACTCTTGGGTTTCAACTCCCACCTGTCCACTAGCCACGTTGACTGAGGCTGCTGGGAATTGGAGTCCAACAACCTTTGCTGGGCACTAGTTGTCTATCCATGGTTTACAGCGTCCCTGAAAACTATTTATCAAAACATGCCGGGCAATTTGCATGCTATCAATACATCTTTATTTCCAAGTACCAAAATGAGGCTGGAGTAGCATGTGCTACTCTTTGATGCTGCCCTCCTTTCCTTTTTGCTGCATCAGTAACCAAATCCAAAACCACTTCATGTATTTTCTCAGTATGCAGGATTCTCGGGAAATTTGTTTTTAAAAATGCCACACAGTTCAACCCTGCCTACACAGAACAAGCTTTAAAAGGAATCCCGAATTAATATTTTGGATTTTTCAAAAAATAAAATAAAAATGCAGTGATGTCCAGAAATCTCAAAAGACCTTTCTTTGTTCATTTGCTTGTTTTTGAAAGAAAGCACTTCTCTAGGTGCAAGGTGCAATCTGACAGCTGCGCAGGGTAGCCAAGGTAAATATTTTAAGAGATGAGCTTCTTAAAAGAAGCCAGGTCCAACTTTGGGCTGCAGATGGTGGTGCCTGCAGCCAGCCAGTCTTGCCTTGCCTTGTGCAGGCGGGATCCTCCAGCTCAGCAGGGGCAGGACTAGCGCTCCGTCCCCATCTCCCAACACAAAAAACAAAAGCGGGATTTAAAAAAACCCCAGCAACTTTACCTCGCTGACAAATGCATGCGCCGAGCTTCGGCATTTTACTACGGCCCGGGTCACAAAGCGAGGAGAGAGAGATGGAGGGAGAGGGAGAGAAAGAGAGCCAGGCCCAGAGGCGGCAGGTCCTCACAGCCGGGTGGAGCAGCCAACAGGGCCGGCCAGTGAGTTGGCAGCCCGGCTGGGAGGGGACGAGCCAGAGCACCGGGAGAGGAAAAGGGGGAAGGAGGAGAAATACGCACCCGGCGGGACCCCAAAAAGAAAGAGGGAATGAAGGAGGGTGGGCAGGGGAAGAGATACAGAAAGCCAAGTGACTCAGGGGATGCCAATTGTACCCAGAAACTTCAGCACTGATTTCCGACTGAGGCGCTTTGTGGGGCAGGAGGGGAACCGCTGACAACTTTGGGAAAGACTCACCGAAGGGTTAAGGGGTCGTCGTCCCCTCACCAAACAAACACCGAGGGGAAAGACCCCTTACCCCTCGCCCCAGGGGGAGGAGCAAGAGGGCGGCCCCGACCCAGGTGTGGGCACGTGAGAACCAAGCGAGCGGAGGGGCATTTAATGAAACATCTGGGGAAGAGGTGGGCAGAGGCGGCCCCACGGGGAGGGTCGCGGTGGGGAAGGCGCCGCGATCTCTCTGGTCGCCGTGAGGGAGGAGGCAGCGTTTCTCCTCTCCCGCCGCCGCCTCCCCGCCCGCCAGCCCTTTCCTTCCTTCCTTCCCTTCCCCTTACCTTCTTTCTCGGCCCGGGCCGCGTTCAGGAGCAGCGCCACCAGCAGCCGCAGCGTGACTCCGAGCCAGGGGGCCGCCGCTACCGACCGGCTCTCGGCCGCAGGGACCGAGGGGGACCCGGAGGAGGAGCGAGGACGGGGAGCCGCTTCCCGCTTCAACGCCGCCGCCATCGCCGTCGTGTTGCCGCCGTTGTTATTGTTTGCTTGTTTGTTATTGTTGTTGTCGCCTCAGCTCGCCGGGGATTCCGTCGCCGTCTGAGGGGGCCCTGCTTGGCCCGCGAGGCAGTTCTCGCCGCGACTGTGTGTGTGTGTGTCTTTCTCCCCTCCCTCTCTCGTTAGGGCGCGTGCGGGAGCCAGCCGCTGCACTGGGCGGGTGCGAGCGCTCGGCGCGCGCACATCACACGCGCTTCCTCCTCTCTCCTCCGTCTCTTTTCGCTCCTCCTCCCCTCCCCCCTCCGCCTCGCGCGTGAAGGGGCGTCGCTCCGCTACGCTCACACACCTCCTATAGGCAACCAATAATAATAATAATAATAAAATACTGAGATTCGGCCATCTTTAATAAGGGCACGGTCCTTCCGCTATGTGATTGTTGTTGTTTTTTTACAAGCTAGGTTAGGAGCCGCCATTTTTGATCAAGGCACGGAGTTCACAGTACGGTGAGCGACAGGGAGAGCGTGAGCTGCGTGGCGGAAAGCTCCGCTTTAGGCCTCTCCGAGATAGGCTGACAGAGCTGAAACCTCCCCCGCCATCTTTGGTAAGGGCAGAGGCAGTTCCATTTTAATACGGGGAGCCCCTTTGAGATTGGCTGAAGCAGTGCTCGGTGGAAATCTCACCATTTGCAGAAGATTTACGAGTCTGAATCACGGCTAGATTAGAGGAGCGCTGTTGACACAGATTGCGCTCTCTCTCTCACACACACACACAGAGGGTGACTGTCTAGGTCGTGTGTAATTTTACGGACTCCCTCGAAAGGAGGCGGATTCTACTTCCTCGGAGGTTTTTAAGCAGAGGTCGGGTTGTCATCTGTCATGGATGCTTCAACTGAGATTCCTGCATTGTATGGGGTTGGACTAGATGGTCCTTGGGGTCCCCCCAACTCTAGGATCCAATGGTGCTTGCAGGTCTCTGGACGCGCAATATCTCCTACTGCCCATCTCCAGCATTGCGCAAACAGTCTATCTCCTTAAATGAGATAAGAGACTAATTGCCTGTAAAATTCCATAGAATATGTGCAAGGGTAGCCTTGTACCTATGTGTACACTTAACTCCCATGTACAGAATCAGTCTGCTATTGCCAGCACAAAAAAAATTAAAATCCTGTGTATTAAACACCAATAGTGCAAGCCTATTCGTGTTTTTTAAAAGAAGTAAATCCTATTGAATTGTTACACTCCCATCAGTAACCAAAATAAATCAAATCATTTGTTCATATTGGATTGTTGCAGTGAGCCTATCATATTTCACCTTGGGGTACAAATTGAGACATTATGACCCTATTGGGTATACAGTACATGTTTTAGTTTTCAATTGTTGTCTAGCATTAATTTGAATGCACACTCCTGCTTTTTAAGCTTCCTCTCATCTTTCATGTTCATTCTTGCTCTTTCTGTTACTTGGGTTTTGTTATTAAGCACATTTGCACAAGTCTCTTAGGTTCTCCTTTGAACTCCAAACTACTCCACGTTGGATTGCATAATTAGCTGGCTCCCACAAGTTGATGCATCATCCTCACTTGGCCTTATTGCTCATACGCATTCTTTGCCCTGAGCATGTCCTGTCTGAAGGAAACCATAAAAGCTTTCCCAAGTACGCCTAGTAAGCATCTTTCTAAGGCCACCTACTTCTTTGAGATTCAAAACTTTCTCACATTTTTCTACAGCAGCTAACTCAATCAGCACAGGCTGACCTAAAAAAACCTACAGATGTGCAGAAGGTAGACTGCTATATTTTGATAGATCTCTGGGTGACTGTCAATAGATCACAAAATATATCCATCTCCCAATTATTGAACAGCCTCACCAACGTGACTTTTCTCACTTAAATAAGCTTCTCAAATGGAAAAAGCTAATCAGGATTAGATTTTGGGGGCAAAACAGTTCTGGTCACTGTACTGGGTGCTGTTCTGGGTACTGAAAATGATTTCCTAGGCTCCAGATGTGTGGCGAGTTCTGTTCTTTAAGTCTCAACTGTATCATTTGAGTCTGGTTAGTAGGAGGGCAGAAGAGCATCTCCTTTGCATGCAGAAAACCCAGATTCTGTTCTGGGCAATTCTAAGTAGCACTGGGAATGTCCCCAAATTATAACCACAGAGAGCTATGTGGACAGTACTGAGCTAGCTCAGCCAATAGTTTGACTTAGTGTAAAGCAGTTTCCTATATTCCTATGCTCTTAGATCTTGAAATTCTACTATAAAACAAGGTAGATCAACAAGCCTGATCACCCTAACCTAAAGGATGTAACTTTTAACAAGACGAAGCAAACAGTTGAATAGTCTCCTAGGCGGTTTCAAATAAAGGCAGAGGACCCTATGGAGTCTATACAATTTGTGCTCAGAATCTGTTGTCTACTCTTACCCCTTCCTTCAGTAGCTCTGGACTCCTTCAACCTTTCACACATCATTTCAGTCTATTAGTCACACAGCACTCCCTGTCTTTAGGATATTTACATATAAGCCAACCTGATATTTTATTTATTTCCAAGAAAACTGATGTGAACATTCTCTTGCCTATGCCTTCCCTCCTTGATCTGTTAGAGCATTAATGGGCATTCTTTGATACCACATCACCACAAACCAATTGCTGTCACCTGAGGCTTCATCACACTAATATCTTTGTTTACAAAGAAGAAAGGTAGCTATGTTGGCTCATGAGTAAGAAACCAATCCATAGGATAGCAATACCTTTTTTAGAATTAATGTTACCAAGCCGGATGTCACCAAACAGTGAACAGGTTTTTGAGTTCCGGTTTGTAACTGGATGCTAAGCAATTTATGCATGTGTATGTGTGTAACCTGGATTGATATTAAAGCCATAAAGTTTGCATTGGTCTTGATCTTACAATGGAATGTGTGAAGACATAGCAGGTTGAATACATTGGGCTCTCGTAGGCGCTATACTGGTTTCCTGTACATTGTGATATAGGGATGAAGAAACATAATGGCTGATTCCCCATTTTTCAAAACATAAAATCTAGAACCGTCTCCCACCTGAAGCAAAATACAGATCCCCTTTGGCAAAGAGCAGCAATAAATGTAGAAATGGCATTTTTAAAATATTGGCAAACCACAATATTATTTTTTAATGGACAGTCTCTTGTCACTTTCAGAACTGTCACTTTCAGGGGTTTAATTCTCACATAGCATAGGGGCCTATTGAATTCTTGGATCTCTGATAGTGAGTGGGGTGAGGGAAAAGCTATCTTTGAACTTATGTCCTGTGCTTAAACTTTTGCATGACTGGGCCTGGTAGTGGATGATCTGTACTATTTTCCAACCAGAAAAGTATTGTATTGCTTTGCAATTATACAAGTCTACATCAGATATATAGGATCAGCTGTCTGTAACCAAGACCAGCTCAGCAGCATTAGTTAGCTTCTAGCAATGTTTAAAAAATAAATCCAACCCAAACAGTTAAGTTGGGGAAAGGCAAAGATCAGGAATGCGGTGGTACCAGCGTTGGCGTATCAGAGCATTAAGAAGTTAGAAAGGTGCCATAATCAGTGTCAGTCCATTTGTCTGTCTGACTCAATGCCATCTGACTGACTCTTCAGGGTTTCAGACAGGAGACACTCCCAGCCCTAGATGCAGATGTCAGGGATTGACCTTCTGCATGCAAAACACATGTTCTGCTGCTGAGCTATAACAATATTTGGAAGGACTGGTAGAAAGCAGCCCAAAGCCCAGTGATAGTATTAAAAAAAGGTGTCCTGCGTTATATTGCGGTACTTTCTAAAACATGCCTTTTCAAGTGACTCAGAATTAAGGTTTTTCTCTGACAAAGGACTCAAGGCATCTTACAGATAAAAATAAGAACACTTGTTGTTTAGGACACAATGCCTTCTGGAAACATTTATTTACAGACACTTGGGAGCCCTCTGACCACAGTGAACATTACTTCTGCGTAAGGATGCATAGGGTTGCTCCGCACATACAGTAAATGATCATCATGCCTAGAAAATAGGGTGGCCTGATGTGAAAGAGGACAGTGTTTCTGTACCTTAGACAGTTGTGCCAAAGAAGAAATCTCAGCAGGTGGGCTTTGTAGGACAACTTAACCTTGCTGAAATCCACTCTTTTATACAACAGTTGAAGGTGCAAGAGTTACAAGCTGCAAAAGGTCCTATTCCCCTCACCAGCTACGCATATGTATTCTTGTTTGGAGGGAGGAGGCCGTGACATGTTTTTATGGATATGCCTTTGGGGTTGCATCCACATTTCTGTATGGTATGCATGTCTAAAATTCCCTGAAAATTATCTCCCAGATTGCATGTATGGTGTGGCACTCAAGCTAGCAGTCTGCCACATTTACCCATTCCTCACACTGAAATTGCCTCCCCTACCTGCCTTCATGGTGGTTTCATGGCAAGGTTGTTGTTTTTATTTAAGGTCACTTAAACATGAAAAAAGTGATAGCGATGGAGGATCCTTAGGTCACCCCTGAGTGAACTTGAGAAATCCCCACCTGTTAGCCACTCACTCACTCCCTGCAAAATTGACAGGGTGCTTAAAGCGGATTAGGGGTAATTTATAGTGAAGTGGTGTTGAACAAAAAACAATCTCTCAACCATGCAATGCTGTACATACCTACTCAGAAGCAACTCCCATGAAATTCAGCAGACCCCCCCCCCCGTAAAATAGGTTTGTTAACCTTTATTCCTTCCTTATCATGCTCACAGTTCTAGTTGCAGATCACTTAAAGGGTAATCCTGGTTTTGAAAAATTCATCCTGAACTAGGGTTGCTGTTCTTTGGGTAGAGCTGGGTGGGTCAGGTAGATGGAAGTTTGGAGTACTGACACCTTTGGGGGTGATCAGCCTCCCTTCAATTTCAAAACCAAACAAACCAGAATTGTCCCTATTCTAAAAATAAGCCTGTCTTCGCATGCAGGGGAAGTCGCTGCCTCTGTGCAAGGGAAATCAGGACACTCCATCTGAAGAAGGCTGAGATATGAAATCATATTGCTTGTAATTACAACCAAATCATCATTGCAGCTGCCAGCAGCTCTGCTGTATAAAGTATGTGAAAAGTGGGCCTGTAAACCAGATGTAAATCTCTTAGTAGGAACAAGTCCTATGAAGGGCCGAACCCATGTAGCTGTGGGCAAAAAAGATTTAATGGAAGAAGAATGCAGGGCGGGTGCAATCTCTTGTTCAGAACGCTGATGTGGCACCAGTCAATTCATTCATTTGTTCTGCTCATGCTTGTGTAGGAGATGTGATTCACTGCAAATAAACCTTTATGCCTCAGACAGCACAAGAGTATTTTTTTTTTTAATGACCACCACCTGTCTGTCATGCATACGTTTTCCTACTTCTCCTGTTTTCTCTACCATCTTTTTAGTCCTTGGTCCTTGGAATAGCAATATAATGGTTACACACACACACACACACACACACACACACACACACACACACACACAGCCCCATCATAGAGATTCCACTCCATTCAGTTTTTTCTTACCTCCAAGGTGACTTTGTTTAATTAACACTTGCTTTTGCACCACAAAGCTTCCATTTCTAAACTTGGGAGGACTGTCTTTCTTGACTGCAGATTTGAAACCTTAACCAGAGTAGTGAATGGCTTTGGGAAAGGCATGCATTATCCAACAAAGGCTAAGCACCACCAGTGGTGCAGCAGAGCAGCAATGTGGGGGAGTGCAGCTACAGAACCTCCCCCCCCCCGCAGTATAGGTGATGACATCATCTGGCAGAGCAGTATTTGCAAGTATTTTAACCCTGGGGAGTTGTAAAGCTGGTCTGGCCTGACACATTGCTCCTTAGGTAGGCTGGGCTCAGTCAGTAACTGTCTCAAAGGCATACAGTGAACCTGATGGTTGAGCAGGGATGTGAACCCAGGTCTTCCTAGCCAAAGTTCAAGTATTCACCGCTCTTTGCCAGCTTCCTAGGGACTCAGCTACATTAGTAAAGAAAAAGTGTTTTATATGCGTTACAGTGGTAGCTCGGGTTACATACGCTTCAGGTTAAATACACTTCAGGTTACAGACTCTGCTAACCCAGAAATATTACCTCGGGTTAAGAACTTTGCTTCAGGATGAGAACAGAAATCGTGCAGCGGCGGCACAGCGGCAGCAGCAGGAGGCCCCATTAGCTAAAGTGGTGCTTCAGGTTAAGAAGAGTTTCAGGTTAAGAACAGACCTCCGGAACGAATTAAGTACTTAAACTGAGGTAGCACTGTATAACACTGTGACATCAGATGGAGCTGTGGAGTTCTGTCTTTCGCCAACATGATTTCCCACTGTGAAGTTTACAATGCATTTTCCTGAAACACATTTTTGATATGTCTAGATCCAGCCCTAGTCTATGACCGTCAGCTGAGCCTAATAAATTGGGTGCTCCTTGGGGTGGATCAACAGAGCTGGCAGGGATGTAAGTCTCCCTTGGGGCCTATGACTGTGAGGGCTGGCAGTTGAGCTCCTGATATAATTCATCTCAGTCTTTGGGGCAGTCTAATCCAAGAGGCCAGGACTTCATCTTCCTATAACACTTCTTGCACTCTTTCGGTTTCTAACCCTTCCCATTGGTTTCACCATTTTGTTGGCTTCATAATGCTGACCAAGAGCATTCAGCTAAGACTTATTCATAATGAAACAGGACTCACACAGATATTGCTGAGTAATCCAAGACACACCCTCTGCCTGGGAGAGAAGCAATTCAATAACGCTGGCAATCGTACTGTGGACCAGGAAGTGACGGACCAGAGGCCAGATTCCAAGTCTGGAGAAACCACATCTAAATCAGTATGTATACAATGGCCAAAAAAAGAAGCGCAAGAGCTTGATCTTTTCCAGGATCCCTTAGGCTGTAAGTGGAACACGGAAATTATTTTTTTGCAGTTATAGACAGTGACTGAAACAAGAAGCCATTGCCTGATCTGCATGTGCTGTAGGTGGTAGCCATAGCACTGAAGTTGCTGTGGTAACAAAAATACTGTGGAGGCTTGCTAGGCCTTGCCTTTACCCAGGACGGCATCCAATTTACCTTTCCATGTAGAACTATGCTATTTTTAAATATGAGCCCATTGAAAGCACACGTGTGGCAGCAGTTGCTGCCACACACTATGGTGTCCCTCCTCCTCTGTCAGTCCGTCTGCCTGCCTTTCTTCCTCCCTCCACTTGCTTTCCCTTCTGCCTCCTTCCTTTTCGCTCTTCCTGCAACTCTCACTCACGCTCTCCATCTTTCTTCTCTCAGAGCCCTGCTGGGCACTCTGCTCATAGCACAGCCAGCTGATTGGGAAGATGCCCCCCAGGGCTGCTGTGAAAGCCCAGGCCAGCAACTGGATTCCTCCACGGAGGCACCCAGAGAAGCCTCACATGGCTGCCTAGAGCAGCGGAGTGGCCCAGGGAGCACATGGATGGGCAGGCATGTTCCTAGCCACTCCCAGAGTGGAGAGGTGTGATTTTCATGCCCCCCCCTGGGCTTGCGCCCTTAGCAGGGGCCAACCTAGCCAACCCCTAGGTATGCCCCCGAAGGCAGCTTCCTATGTCTCTATGGTTCCTCAATCCCTACTGCTCTCCAAGCATGCACTGCTTTCATCCTCTTGCAGTATTTATCCCTCTAGCTGATGCAGGTTTAAAACTGCAAACCAGAACATTTGACTCTTTGGGGGAACTCTCAGATATATAATTGACAGGTGGATAGTTGGAAGTCCCTTCTACTTATTCCATTCTTCTTATCTTTCTTTACCTTTCTATTCTGTTATTGTTTCCTTTAATATTCTTACCTTTTTGTTCTTTCCTTTTCCTTTCCTTTTTTTTTTTGCTTTGTTCCAGTCTTCTGTATTATTTGTGGTCCCCTATTCAGGGTTAGAGGGACCGGGTGGCGCTGTGGGTTAAACCACAGAGCCTAGGACTTGACGATCAGAAGGTCGGCAGTTCAAATCCCTGCGGCGGGGTGAGCTCCCGTTGCTCAGTCCCAGCTCCTGCCCACCTAGCAGTTCAAAAGCACGTCAAAGTGCAAGTAGATAAATAGGTACCGCTCTGGCGGGAAGGTAAACGGGGTTTCCGTGTGCTGCTCTGGTTCGCCAGAAGCGTCTTAGTCATGCTGGCCACATGACCCGGAAGCTCCCTTGGCCAATAAAACGAGATGAGTGCCGCAACCCCAGAGTCGGCCACGACTGGACCCAATGGTCAGGGATCCCTTTACCTTTATTCAGGGTTAAGGAAGGGCTAACATGCAGATGAAAGTGATGGACAGATGATGTAGGACCTTATGTGAGAAGAAAAGAAGGGAAGATCTCCCAGGGTGGGAGGTTAGGAGAAGAAAGGGAAGCTCCCAGGTGAGAGCTAGGAGGTTTCACATTTCTCTGTGTTGGTCAAGTTAAGATTTACCTGTGAAAGAGAACTTTATATGCCTTTTTACTTTTCATTTTTAAATTGTAGTGTATTAATAAAATCTTACAAACTAAAAAACAACAACCAACCACCTGCAAACCAGAGTAACCCCTTCTATAATTGTTTGATGGCAGTTTGCATGGCTGGAGAAGTGGTGTGAGCCCTTGGTAATAGTGTGAGCATCATTCTTGCCTAACAAAGGTTTGGGCTCGTGTCTTGATGCACATCCTTCTTGTCCCTGTTGCATCAGAGCAGGAGCCGATGTAGACACACTTCCGTGGCCCTGTGTGAAGACAGAACATTCCCCTTCTTTACACCAGGAATTGCAAGGGCGGGAAATTCATTAAAATGCATGATGCCTGGAAGCTCGTTTTCCACTGATACTTCCAAAATACACTCTGCTACCATCAGTGAGAGAATGAAACATGCAATGTCATTTCTGTACAGATGTGCACAGGCACATACAGCTGTAGGAAGAACTTGTAAGTTTCACTCTTTTTGCTTCCCTCTATGCAGGTTTAAAAAGGGATGCGGGTGGCACTGTGGGTTAAACCACAGACCCTAGGACTTGCTGATCAGAAGGTCGGTGGTTCGAATCCCCGCGACAGGGTGAGCTCCCTTTGTTCGGTCCCTGCTCCTGCCAACCTAGCAGTTCGAAAGCACGTCAAAGTGCAAGTAGATAAATAGGTACTGCTCTGGCGGGAAGGTAAACGGCGTTTCCGTGCGCTGCTCTGGTTTGCCAGAAGCGGCTTAGTTATGCTGGCCACATGACCCGGAAGATGTACACCGGCTCCCTCGGCCAATAAAGCAAGATGAGCGCCACAACCCCAGAGTTGGTCACGACTGGACCTAATGGTCAGGGGTCCCTTTACCTTTACGCAGGTTTTAAAAGGAAAAAAATACACGTGAGTACATAATAACAAGTGAAGATTATACAGTTTTGCCATATATACATACTGTATATACAGAAAAATAGGCACTTGCATAATGTTCACTTATTTATTTAAGAATATGTACCATGACTCACATTCCCGTAGCACCCTGAGAGTGGTGGGGTCTTTCTTGGCTAGGAAGCGGGGTATACATTTTATCCATCAAGTCAATCAATACAGAAAGAAAGTAGTAAGAATTTGTAAGAAGTTGACCTAAAGTGTAAATTTTATGATTTTAACAAGAGGTGATTATTTGCTTGCCTGCTCTTATACCGGGGAGCTTGTGAACTAATCTGTTTTAAGGCTGTATGCCAGAATTGCCTGAGTAGAATCAATCAGTGACTCACTTGACAGCCATCCACATTTTCGGCCTGCTCCGAGACACACGTTGCCGTTGAGAAAATTTGGTTACAGTCACCAAAGATATTATCACCGTATAATGTTCATTATAACTGCTAAGAAGAAGGCTGAGGCCTGTGAGACCAAATTTCTTGCTATTGTTCCTTGGAATTCTGACAACTGTACCGTTATTTCAGTCATTTATCACTTGAGGAGGAGGAGGCGGCTGCACTGGGGGGTGTTCAGGGGCATCTCCTCATGCCACACAGCCTGGAGCACCCCTAGGCCGTGCCGGGTGGTGCAGCACCTCCTGATGCAGAGGAGACCAGCAGACAAAGGTAGGAGTGGGGAGGGGGAGAGGTCATGGCTCAGAGATAGAAGAGGGGCAAAGCTGAGAAATTATGGGAGGAGTGGGGGAAAGCAGAGCTGGAGCAGCTGGCTGACACGTTATCACCAGAAAACATTCCAGACCCTCCTTCTCCCAGAACCCGGCAAGCAGTGAAAGTAGGAGAGCAAAGAGCTAAGAGGCAAATGGCCTTAAGCAGCCGCTGTAAGGGTGCTGCTGCTGTTGGCGACTGAGAAGGGAAGGGGATCGTGGAGATTACTTGGAGCAACACCACTGTTCCAAAACGCTACCTTTCTAAGTCTCTTTCTGTGAATATTGAATAAAAGTCTTTGGTTAGAGCTTTCCCTGTCTTTCTATCCCTGGCAGCTGGCTGTGGTGGTGGGGATCTGTTTTTCTGATGACTGATACAATGTCCATATTAGAAATGTTGTGAGGTATAACTATGTGGGAGACACTTTGCATTTAAAGTACATTATATACCCAGCTGATCACAGCACTCTGCAGGAGAAGGCTTCTTGCAGATACCATCTTAAAGGGAGGTCCATTCTATACGATTCTGGCCCTTGAGTGCAGTGGCTCCCTCCCACTGCATATCAGACAGGCCTTGTCTCTATTATCTTTTTGGCACACACGCAGAAGCGGCGAATCGCAATGCGCGCACGTGCAGACGCACCACTACGGTTTGCGCTTTTCATGTTGTGAACGGGCCTCCGGAACGGATCCCGTTCGCAACCAGAGGTATCACTGTAGATTAATCTTCAGTTTGCTACCGCCCCACTTTATCTCCAGCCACATTTCCTGTAAATCTATGCAATGCCTTGCGTTTCCATTGGAAAATGTCCCCATCCTTGCCTGCAAGCTCTGTGGGAGGTTTAAAATGCCACAAATTCTGCTGAGGGGTGTGATTCATTGAGCAAACAGTGCCCTGGAGTTGACTACTCACAAAGGAAGGTGCTACACAATTGGAGTTTCAACATTCAACTCTAAGGCATTCGCTGGAGCACGTGTTTTGGCAAGAGCCTCTCCAGTTTGCTTTAGAAGGAATGATGTAACCCAGGGTTATACATGAGGTGACCAGCATGAAGTCACATTGTGTTTACAAATGATGCAACAGTGATATGCTGGAAACATACTGTAAACTAATACTGATCTCCTGAGTCTTTAGGTGCTTAACCCCAAGTACTTACTATCTATCTATCTATCTATCTATCTATCTATCTATCTATCTATCTATCTATCTATCTTATATCATCATCTACCTACCTACTTACCATCTGAATAAAATCCAGAAGGGATCTGCAATTAATTAGGAACACCACATTTCCCCCTTGGTACCCACTCCTGAAAACAGTGCATTTTAGAGCTAGTTATTTGACCAAACTCTTGCCAGTTTCCGAAAGAAAATGCCTTTACTGAGCTGCATCTCCAAGTGATGCTCTCTGCTGTTTTGGTTGGCTGCTACAACAAGGTCCTGTACTTTGTATTTGTGGTCAACCTCAGGTGGAAGACATCACTTGTTACCTGTTAGCTTGCCCCTTATAGGTAAAGGTAAAGGGACCCCTAACCATTAGGTCCAGTCGTGACCGACTCTGGAGTTGCGGCGCTCATCTCGCTTTATTGGCCGAGGGAGCTGGCGTACAGCTTCCGGGTCATGTGGCCAGCATGACTAAGCCGCTTCTGGCGAACCAGAGCAGTGCACGGAAACACCGTTTACCTTCCCGCTGGAGCGGTACCGATTTATCTACTTGCACTCTGATGTGCTTTCGAATAGGGAGACCCAAAAGATCTGTTTCTGAAACCATTGTTCACACAAGAAAGCAGGTACATTCCAGCAGAAATTTTATTTATTCAGTTTATTTATTTATTCAGTTTATTTTGTATGATAATAATAGCTTCATAACACAAAGTGGCCCTTTCATAACACAAAGTGGCCCTTTATGCACCGGTTGCAAAAAATAAATAAGGAAAACTGAGTTTGATAACATTGCTATATAAGCTGTTTTGGAGATTCAGAGGTTTATTTTGAAATCAAGCTAGGTTTAAGCTTGTTGGTGTCTCTGGTATCTTCTATCTCTTACAACTTGGGTGTAGGCTCATATTACGGGTGTATGTTCTGTATTATTTTATTATTAATATTATGAATGTCATGGCTTTTGGCTAGAACAATAAACTGATTGATTGATTGATATATAAATGAAGACTGAGATTGTTCAGAGCCCATGGGATACTGACTGACTGTTGAGAGTTGGAGTGAGGAATGAAAAACAAGAGGGAGAGGGGAATAGATGGCGTGGCTGGAAACCTGAACCGGAGAAGCACCCTACGCTGCAATAATTTGTTGCAGGGCCACACTTATGATGACAAATGACTGGAGTTACAGACAGTTCCGTACAACCATTCCTTGGCATAGTAATTATTCTGCAGCTCATTTAACATGAACGAATGCACGGCCCTAATGCATGAACCGTTGACTGCAACATGATATAATTTCCCATCATTATAGAAGCTTAATTATTATAAAACAGCCACAGCAGGTTGTGATGAATGAGTTGCGAAGGTTGGAAAGAACAGGAGTCATTGCTAAGATAATTGGGCATATTTAATAGAATGATAATTATACAGGTCCCTTTTGTTCCCATTTGAGGATTGCAATGTGTGATCAGGACGTGCTCTCAGGCTTTAAATAAAACCAAAGACTTGCAGCGAAAGGGTAACTGTGGGAAATCATACAAAGTTGGAACACACACAGCATGGGCTCTGTTTACAGTTTCCTCCCCTTTTTGTTCCGGGGACCTCCATTATCAACATTGCTCATGATACGCTTTCAGGGGCGTATCATAGAGCATAGCTGAAGGTACTCCATGCTTCTGAAATTGTATTATACACATGCAAAACTCAGAATTAGACACGAAATCCCTTGATACCCCAGCTTTGAAATTTAAAAGCTACAAGGTTTTGACCCTGATGGCTGTGAAAATGAAATCAAAAGTGTAGGGGGGTGGGGATTGAGGGAATGATTAGGCAATGAATTGGCCTGCACAGTAATCACTTGACATGCCTCTAACACACCAGAGAACTCACATGGGCTGAATGGATATGAAGGACCAGGAGAAACAGAATGTCTGCAGAAAAGAGGAGGAATCAGCCAACAACCTGATGTTTCAGCTTTAAGTGAGAATATAATAAGTCATCAAAGTGAAAAAGAGGAGGACCTGTTTGCTCTTGTGTTGAATAAAGGTCCCAAGAAGTAAAAATACAAGCCACTGGACATGACACAGAGGAAGTAGCTATCTTATAATATTTATCAATGCCTGATTAGTAACACTGATGATCTTTACTGTGATCATGTTGGAGAAAGGACTACAGTGGTACCTCGCAAGACGAATGCCTCGCAAGACGGAAAACTCGCAAGACAAAAGGGTTTTTGGTTTTTTGAGTTGCTTAGCAAGACGATTTTCCCTATGGGCTTGCTTCGCAAGACGGAAACGTCTTGCAAGTTTGTTTCCTTTTTCTTAACACCGTTAATACAGTTGCGACTTAACTTCGAGGAGCAACTCATAGAATGCGGTGTGGTAGCCTTTTTTGAGGTTTTTAAAGACTTTGGTGATTTTTGAAGCTTTTCCAAAACTTTCCCGACACCGTGCTTCGCAAGACGAAAAAAATCGCAAGACGACAAAACTTGCGGAACGAATTAATTTCGTCTTGCGAGGCACCACTGTATAGAAGACAGGAACAATTATTTTTCTTTATTTCTTTTGGAAATTGTATTGGAATGTATTGCGTAGGGATATTAAAACATATATTTGGTTTATGAGGTATTCATATATGCAGTACAGTATTTATATTCAAGTATCAATTATAATGGATAGTGGCTCAGCTGGCATGGCACATTAAAGTTACTATAGTTAATGTAATTTATGGCTTAATGTGACTGTGTGACGTGCTCGTGCATACTGCTTCAATCTTTTCAATTTAATCCTCTCTCCGCTTGCTGCCACCTCACCAGAAAACAGGTCGTTATTCTAGTTTCTTGTGCTATCTGAACCTGGACTCAGGGTTTATTTTCCCCAAACAAACCTTAGTTTGTGCTTGTGGGGTTTTTTTTTGGAGAAAAACAAACTATGAGCTTCAATTCAAATGTGGTTGAGTTTGGATGGCTTGTTTCCTTTCTGGTGCAGCAGGAGTGGGAGATGAGCACATTACAAACTTTTGACCAGTGTGTACCAGTATGCTGCTTATTCACACTAGACCATAGTCTATTTTAGCTATGGTTTAATGTGGCATGTGAACCAGAGTTGTGTACATAACCTTGTCAGTGAGGTGCTATACTATATATAAAGAATCACTACAAATGCATGTGAATTGCAGAGAAAAAGCTATGCAAGTATTAATATCCCGAACTACACTATTATAAAAATCTTGTTCTACAGGGCATTGATTAGGACATTTCTTTCTAAGGTTTGATGCTAAAACAGTCATGATCTGACAATTTAACAGCAGCAAGACTATGTCAGCAAAACTGCCTGCACAGGAATCATCGTGCAGCAGGGTGGGAAATGCTACAAAATATTTGCATCTGTGAATGCTCTAAAAGTAGATTTCTCAGTAATTGTATGGAATTATTACAACTGTAACGTATAACATATGTTATGTACAAGTGAGTACGTGCAGTGAAAGAACCCCAATAGGAATGTGCTAGATACAAAATCTTAAGTGTTTGTTTGTTTTAATGGCACTTTTCTTGGCTTGAGGCCTGGAACACTTGGCATGAATTATTACTGCATTAAAATGCAGTTCTACTTTGGAAGAACATTGTAGGCATCCATATTTATCCTGTCTCAAGTAGTTCAGAGCCGAATTGACCCTGTTTTCGAAATATATTGAAAACTTTCAGTACCAGTCTAAAAAATCTAAAAACAAATAAAATTGATGGATAAAAGCTGCTGTTGCCGTCTCTTTTATTTGCTTAGCTTTCACAGATAGTGTGAGTTCTGCAATCTTCAATTAGCTGTTAAAGTTGGGTCCAAGTATTGCAGCCAGTGTAATATGCTAAAATGGTATACCTGCTGCTGTTGATCAGGGCTTTCTGTTGATATCTAAGGGCTAAACTGCGGGAGGACACTTTTGCAGTGAGCCCTTGGTAAATTACAGTGAACGGTGAACATTCCTGCTACAGTCAATGGAATCGGTCAGTGCGGTCAAATCTCTCCCCAGCCCAAGGCATTTCAGGACTGGAACAGAGGTCAATGTTTGCTCACAATGAGGCTGCAGTGCTAGCTAAATAGGCTTGTCTTTTTTGTCACATTAACACTACATCCACACCAGACATTTACAGCAATTGTATACCACTTTAAAAGTTAGATGGACCAAGAGACCGACTCAATATAATGCAGTCCCCTACGGTTCCTGTTCTGATTACTTCATCATCACTTTCTCGCCTCACCTCTGCTCATAGAATCATAAAATTGTATTTCCCTTGATCATGACACCACACCATACCCCCCAACTGCCCCGTTTTGACTGAGACATTTTGGATTTACAGAATGCTTACCCCAGGGAGGTTCGCCTGGTGACTTCATTATACCATATTTTTTGCTCTATAGGACGCACCCAACCATAGGACACACCTTGTTTTAGAGGGGGAGAACAAGAAAAAAAATTCTCCCCCTCTCTGCCCAGCGCCCCTTCAGCGAAGCGGCAGGAGAAACGGAGCCCCTTCCATTTCTCCTCCTGCTTAGCTGAAGGGGCACTGCGCCTTAGCTGAAGGGGCACCTACCCTTCAGTGAAAGGAACCTGAAGCCTCCGGAGCGTAGCGGGAGCTCCCGCTGCGCTCCGGAGGCTTCAGGTGGCTATCTCTGAAACCTGGAGAGCGAGAGGCGTCGGTGCACACCGACTCCTCTCCCTCTCCAGACAGCCTCGGGTTCCTTTCGCTTGTGGGGCTGTCAGTGGGGAAAGCCAAGCTTCGCTCACCGCCAGCCCCGGGGAGCAGCGGGAAGGCTGCGCGCAGCCTTTTTGCTGCTCCCCGCAGCTTGTGGGGCTGGCGGTGGGGAAAGCCCAGCTTCCCTCACCGCCAGCCCCGGGGAACAAGACTCTCCTGGCTTCAGCAAAAGGAACCTGAAGCCTCCGGAGAGCAGGGGGAACTCACGCCGCGCTCCGAAGGCTTCAGGCGGCTATCCCTGAAGCCTGGAGAGTGAGAGGGGTCGGTGCGCATCGACCCTTCTCGCTCTCTAGGCTTCGCGTTGCTATCGCTGAAGCCAAGGAGCCTGCATTCGCTCCACAGGATGCACACACATTTCCCCTTAATTTTTGGAGGGGAAAAAGTGCGTCCTATAGAGCAAAAAATACAGTATATTTTCTGGCGCCAGGCTAAAATGTTCCTTTTCAACCAGGCCTTGGGTTGATTAATCAAATCAAATCAAATCAAATCAAATATCTTTAATACGGTCAATGACCAGAAAGGGTTGATTAATATTCTACATGTGTCTATGGGAGGGGCTTATTGTTTTGCTGTTTTACTTATTTTCACGTTTTTATCCTGTATTTTACTCTGTGAACTGTCCTCAGATCTTATGATAAAGGGTGGTATATAAAATAATAATAATAATAAAATAATAAAATAAAGCCATTCCCAGCTTCTGATTGGGTCCAATAGCAACAAAGCCCAGATACTGAAGCCAGGTACTGTCTTGATAACAGCATCCGAAACTCCCATTGTTCTAGGCGCATTTTGCAACAGGGAATTAATTTCATTAGCGCGAGCAGTTTCTGAGCTCGGGGTGCAGGACTACGCCTAAGATTTCAGATTAAAACTGCAGAGTGGAAGGAAAGGAAGACCTTTTTCTGCCTCCCCACTTCCAGCTACTCCCTGAAGCCTGGAGAAGAGACCCCTTTAAGAATATTAGGGGTGTGGGACGGGGAAGGACTTGATCATGTGAAAAATGAACAAAGTATTTTAGATGCAGTTCATTCATTTTCAGCTTTGTATTCTTGATACAAAAAAGCGCACCTAGACATTCCGTTGTTGCGCCCATAATCTAGGTTTAAGGTGCTACTTAGCTCCTAGCTTTCATATCTCCGTTTCCAGCACTGCTTGATAATTCAGTTACAGCTTAAAATGCATGCAAAAGGAACCCAATAAGCATTCACGCTTACAGTAATTGGTAATAAAACAATCACATTAGCGTAGCTAAGTCCTCAGCATGAAAACGATGGAACTGCAACTAATAACAAAGTTTGATTCTATTTGTTTGGGCTTGAACGGAGGCTGTTATTTATTTATTTTTGGCCCCACTGGTTTGCTTAGCTGTGCTAAGATGACTCTGTTATATATTACACAGAGACATACTCTGGTACAGACTGGGTTGGAGGGGGAGGGATCTAAAAATGCAACAGCTTTGGGTGTCCCATTACCAAGCAGAGTCACCTTCATAGCTCCAAATGGCTTGTAATCTGGGTCATTAAAAGGCCATCTGCTCTTGCACAAACCTGCCCAGCTATTAAGAGCATCCTCAGAGGTCCATTCTCCTAGTATCAGCAGCGATAATTTGAGATAGGGCATTTTCTGTTCTTCTGGCATCCCATCTTTGAAACCCGGTGAAAACTTTTAAAATTTGAATAGGCCTGGCTGTGCTGGCAGCCGAATACAGACCACTGGTCCATCTAACTCTGTATGGTCAACACTGACTGCAGCGGCTCTCCAGGGCTTCAGATTGTGGGGAAATCAGCTTCATATAACCAACATTCTTAACTCTTGTTTAATGCATGAGGGGGTTAAGACCATAGAGTGAGCTGTTCTGCCAGGTTTAGCTAGGTCACGCCCCCATCAGCTTGGGAGGAAGTGTCATCAAACTTTGTTCTTCCTGTTCCACCATGTGAGCGCCAAGGAGTAAAGAGATCTGAGTTGGCTGCTGCAAGCTCAGACTGTATGGCGTAAGCAAGCCACACAGTCAAACCTCGGTTCTCGAAAGGTTCCATTTTTGAATGTTTCGACTCCCGAACGCCAAAAACCCAGAAGTAAATGCTCCGGTTTTCAAAAGTTTTTCAGAACTCGGACATCTGATGCAGCTTCCGCTTGAGTGCAAGAAGCTCTTGCAACCAATCGGAAGCTGCGCCTCGGTTGTCGAACGTTTCGGAAGTCAAACAGTTTTCCGGAATGGATTACGTTTGAAAACTGAGGTTTGACTGTGTTTGTGTTTCTATACAAATAATTTAGCAACGTTCACCACTAAGTTTTACTGCTTTTGTATTCTGACCAATGTATGGAAAAGAACATGAATCTGACCTTTAAAAGTTTGTAAGTAAACCATTTTTAATTACCCAAATGTGTGGTCTCTTTCTGTGCTAAGGGAAGAGGGGAACTTTGGAAGCAACTTAGAAAGGGTGTTTTAAAAGTCTAACACTTTACTTTGCTGTATATTTTGTGATTTTCAATCTCTGCTAGGGTTCTCTCACCAAAGAGTACTTGCCCCAACCCTGGATCTTAGGCATCCAGGGAATTCCCTTTATATTTACCTATTTTTCTTTAAACCAAATAAAACCAACATAGATAAGGAGTCTTTCTTAGCCCTGACTATAGATGCCGGGCTTTGAAACTGGGACCATCTGCATGCAAAGCAGATGACCTATCGCTGAACTACAGCCGTTCTCCCCAAGATTCCACTTACACTAGCCCTGGCCAGCATGGCAAATGGTCAGGGATGACAGGAATTGTAGTTGTGGAAGTCAAATATCTGCTCTGCCTTAGGGCAGGGACGACTAGCTCTGCCAAGGGCAGCAATGACACATTGTTGGGGATGTGTGCTTCATCATATCCCTGACACCTAGAGTCTACCTGTAGGTTTCCCAGCAAATTTTAAAAATAATTTTTTGACAGTAAATGACAAATACTTAGTAAAGCATTTTAATTCATCTTCTCGGAGAACTTTAACTTGCTTATAGTTTATGGTAGTTAACTTTCAAGACTATAAAAATGTCTGAAACAAATTTCCTTTTCTATTACAGGCTATGCTGCAGAGCTAATTTTACATCTACAGAACATTCAGTTCTTGCTTTTAAAAATGATATAATGGGAAAATATGTTATGGCTGAGAATTATATGCATTTTCTTCGCCTCTGGGGAACGTTTGTGTAATCAAGGAAGACTTTTCATGTCCAGGGTAATCTTTAAACACACTAGTCTAAAAAATATATGGGGAAAGAGAGTGATAAACATAGTTGCCAGCTAAAAACACCAAACATATTTGAACTATATAAGAAGATTTACTTTTGGCTATTTGATGAGCTGGCACTTCAACAGAAACCATGTGGCTGTTTCTCAGAAAAAGGTCCTATTCCCCGTGGATTTGTTATTCTCAATTAATTCAGTTAGTTTTGTCATGGTTTTGGAATCCATTATTTGGCCCTGCATTAAGCATTATACATTTTTGTTAGCTGTCAGGAACCATGCTGAGGAGGGCTGCACTGAGGAAGAATGGTGGGAGCCACGCCCTCCTCCTGATCCTGAATCTTCCCAGGAGCAGGAGGACAGTATAGATTTGGAACAGTGGTTTGCAGAGGGGCATAGTTCGGAAGGCAGAAGCTGGGAAATACTAGACGGGGAACAGCTAGAAGAAGAGACACTAGAAGAGAGAGAGTTAACAGATTCACAGTCCCTGGATAGTATCCACCCCCCTTCCCCAAAGTCTCGGAGAGCTCAGAAAGGGTCAGAACAAAAAGCACAGAGACTACAAACTCAGATTACAAAACGTAGGAGTGACATGGATTAATAGGGACGGGGGAAGGAGTGACCTTAATTGGGAGCACTGCCATTCTTGTTAGATGTGTTCTTTTGTCTTTCACTATGCTGTGGGTTAAACTACAGAGCCAAGGTCGGTGGTTCGAATCCCTGTGACGGGGTGAGCTCCCGTTGCTCGGTCCCTGCTCCTGCCAACCTAGCAGTTCGAAAGCATGTCAAAGTGCAAGTAGATAAATAGGTACCACTCCGGCGGGAAGGTAAACGGCGTTTCCGTGCGCTGCTCTGGTTCGCCAGAAGCAGATTAGTCATGCTGGCCACATGACCCGGAAGCTGTACGCCGGCTTCCTTGGCCAATAAAGCGAGATGAGCGCGCAACTCCCGAGTCATCTGCAACTGGACCTAATGGTCAGGGGTTCCTTTACCTTTTTATGTTTATTAAAGAAACTAACTGGTAAGAATTTCCTTTCGTTTGATCTGCTCATTTACGGCCAGGGGGGCGGAAGCCAATTCTCCGAAGCCTGACATTAACCGAGAATTAGATGTGATTCAAAATGTGCTTCTTAAAGTCGCTTTTAAGAAAACTCCCCCAGTGGTGGGAAGGACCAGGACCAGGACTGTGTATCACTAAGGATTGATACTGACAGTGGAAGCTTCCCTTCTGGGACTAACCGTTCATGGGACAGTTTAGTTCTCATGGAGCTCAAGCCTTTGAAT
Source organism: Podarcis muralis (assembly GCF_964188315.1). Taxonomy (NCBI): domain Eukaryota; kingdom Metazoa; phylum Chordata; class Lepidosauria; order Squamata; family Lacertidae; genus Podarcis; species Podarcis muralis. The sequence continues at coordinate 74,607,538 of NC_135658.1, read as the reverse complement.
ATGTGTTGAGACACATATTGCATTCAATTGGCCACACTCCTAACTACATCTGCATAGGATTCCGGGCTTAGTTTAGTCTTGCATTGATTTATTAAAGGAGGGAAATGATGTGGAAATCTCAAGGGAGTGCAGCGAAAGGTCAGTATAAGTAATGTCCTAAAACAGGACTCGCCAGCCACACAGCTTTACTTTTCTGCTATGCATTACATCATCCAGACTGTACAGAAGTGGAGTGAAAAAGGTCTTCATGTGAGATGTGCCTGGGGCTGAGCAAATGGTCTTTCATGCAGATAAGGCAAGCCAAATGGTACACAAGAAGGGGCAAAACTTCCTAGTCAATCAGGGGGAAATAACTCCCCTAATTAGAATGTCTTAAAATCTTTTTCTGTCTTTTTTGCATTCTGAGATCCTGGATGAAGCTCATTCATCTTAGGTTTCCTGAAAGTTAAATGGTTTTTTTGCACTTGGCTGATTCCATTTACAATGGAATAGAGCTATATTTTGCTCTGCTGTTTTTACTGTACCATAATTAACTGGTGGGCTGACAAGATGCTATCTATCTGTGCAATTTGCAATTTTTTTTTATTTTAAAAAAGCAGTTATTTAGAGTCTCCTTCTGTCCCCAGGGTTGTTTCTTATGGCACAGAGCAATGACATTGTTTATGAGTAGGTTCTTACTTAAAACAAACTGCGCTGATTATATAAGGTGCCTCCTACAGAAAAAAAAAGCCATTTTAGCAAGCTATTTATTAAGCGTGTGGATAGGACAAGTAATTTCACTGCTGATGGTATTTACTGAACTGTAAAAATTCAGTTGCAACAGAAAAAAAATAAAGATCTGCCTTGCTTTCTCTGGATCTTGCCTCCATCCATTCTTCTCTGACAGATAATAGATGTAGGGGGACACAGAGTTCCTTGATGGGGAGTTGGGCAGTAAAAGCCAACCCTGGTTTTTTTCTACAACACTGGTCTATTCCCTTTCCCTGCAAGCTTGCCTGCCACCATTGCCTTAGCTCAGGGCCCTAAGTTGTCAAAAGCCAATTTCACCCTCTAACACCTGCCATGAAGAATCAGAAAAAGGTTAGACTGTCAGGAGGAAGCCATTTTATTTTACAGCTATTTAAAAAATGCTGAGGTTACTGGAAAACCACTGTCAAAGTCCAAATTGTCAACCACCCCTACATTTTGTCACTGAACTGCTGTATATTATTTTCCACCTTTGTCCATTTTAAATTTGTCCACCCTGAAGTGTTGAGTTTATCAATAATGCAAGAAAGACAAAAATACAGCTACAAAGGGATTACGGTAACTTATTACGTACTTTGTGTTGTTTAAATTGCCATTTTATGTTGTGAAGTGCCCTGAGATCTACAGGTATGGGGCAGCTATACAAATTTAATAAATCATCATTATTACCATCATCTTTTATATGACCTCTCAGCTGTAAGTATCATTGAGTTTATGCTGGTTTAGTCCCAGGTGGTGTTCAAAACTCCCATTGTTCTAGGCGTGTTTTGTGACAAGGAATTTCATTAGCGTGAGCAGTTTCTGAGCTCTGGGTGCAGTAAGGTAAAGGTAAGGGTAAAAGAACATTGGACGGTTAAGTCCAGTCAAAGGTGACTATGGGGTGCGATGCTCATCTTGCTTTCAGGCCGAGGGAGCTGGCGTTTGTCCACAGACAGATTTCCGGGTCATGTGGCCAGCATGACTAAACTGTTTCTGGTGCAACGGAACACCGTGACGGAAACCAGAGTGCACGGAAACGCTGTTTACCTTCCCACCTCAGCGGTACTGCACCCAAGATTTCAAATTAAAACTGCAGAGTGGAAGGAAAGGAGGACCTTTTTCTGCCTCCCCCCTTCCAGTCACTCTATGAAGACCGGAGAAGAGACTCTTAAAAATATTAGGGGGGCAGGCAGGGGAAGCATGGCTTTGGTTTGGGGTTTTTTTTGCAGTCTTCAGATGAGGACTAGACGATGTGAAAAATGAATATTAGATTTTAGCTGCAGTTCATTCATTTCCAGCTTTGTATTATTATTTTTAAAGTGTGCTTAGACATTCCATTGTTGCGCCCATAATCTAGGTTTAAGATGCCATTTAGCTCCTAGCTTTCATTAGCTCAGTCTCTAACACTGCTCCCGGGTCAATAGATACATGAATTAAGCCTCAGCCCCCCTGTAGTTCAGCAACATCTGGCTGGCCAAAGGTTCCTCACATAGTAACTGTGCAGCTCAATGCAGAGCTCTGCATATCCACTTATTTTGAACTGAATGGCTTTTAATCATGCCTAACTTTGAGTAGGATCTAGCTGCATATTAGTAGCAGAGTAATATTCCAGTCGGATCCTTGCAGTCACGTGTTCTTCACCTCTGTGCTTTTCAAGAAGGTTGGGGAACCTTGTGATACTTTGGATATACTGTACACTATATGGGATCCACTGCATTTCACTTACAGTTCTGTGGTTAGTGGTTTTATGATCCTGTGATTCTAAGAAATATATATAGCATATATTCTATGATTTCCTATTGGTATCTGGGAAGGTCAGTAACTCAGCGGTGGAGCATCTTCCTTGCCTGTAGAGATATTTTAATATAATAAAAATAAAAAAATAAAACAAACAAATAAATTCTTTTTATTATTTGTACCCTGCCTATCTGACTGGGTTGCCCCAGCCACTCTGGGCGCCTTCCAGCATCTACAAATATATGCAGATATCAGACCCTCCACGTGCCCCTATTTTCCAGGGACAGTCCCGGATTTACAGAAGCCATCCCAATTTCTGATTTGATCTCAGAATGTCCCACTTTTCCTTAGGACGTCCCTATTTTCATCGGAGAAATGTTGGAGGGTATGGAGTTATCTGACCCCTGAGCCATCTGAAGACAGCCCTGTATAGGGAATGGGGTTTTTTTTTATGCTCAATGTTTTATTATGTTTTTCTTTATGTTGGAAGCAGCCCGGAGTGGCTGGGGCAACCCAGTCAGAAGGACGGGGTACGACTACTACTACTACTATTAGATAGGATAGCCCTATTTTCATTGGAGAAATGTTGGACGGTATGAGATTTTCGTTCACTGGGAAGCCGCAGCATATGACAAGCTTTAGTAAGGAGCACATGTAAATAAATAGGCACGAGCGCAAAGAAGGGCTCCCACCTGCTTGGAAAATCCCACACGCAGCTCCTTCTTTCAGGTGTAGATACGGAAATGCACTGTGCACGCGATCCGCGCCCACACGTTCACGCGGAGGGGGGATGAGGAGACTCTAGACTGAACTCACACGCCTCGAACCCAAAGTTGGCGCTTGTCCAGAGAAGCAAAGCGCACCGCCCTTTGAACTAGGCTCCATTTTTCCGCCCCTGCTTTGCCCCGCTGGACTCGGGAAGCTCCTCCTGGAAGGGGCGGCTCCGCGAAAGCCGGCCGCTCACGGGCCGGGGCTTAGCAACCGCGGCGTCTCCCGTGTCAACGAAAGAAAGAAGCGGGGCGGCGCCGCCACCGTGGAACTCCTCGCTGGCGCGTCACAATGGGATGGAAGCGACCGGGGGGCTCGAAGCAGGTGAGGCGGGGCGCCTGCAGGGGGCGCACGGGAGCAGCCCCCTCTCGGATGGGGGCTTCTTCCCACGGTCGGTTGAAGGCTTGCAGCTCTGGCTGGTTCGCCCCACGGGGCCCCTATCCTCCTGTCCCCCCCCCCCCATCGCCCTGAAGACAGATTTCCCTCTCTGCGCCTGTGCCAAGTTGGGGCGCTGGGCACTTGATTGATCCGAACGACACAAAATGAGTGAGGTCCTTATTCATTTTATAGAAACATAGAATTGTAAGGGATGCCCGAGGATCATCTAGTGTTTCCCAACCTTGGGCCTCCAGCTGTTTTTGAACTACAATTCCCATCATCCCTGACCACTGGTCTTGCTAGCTAGGGATGATGGGAGTTGTAGTCCAAAAACAGCTGGAGGCCCAAGGTTGGGAAACACTGATTACCGCTTGCAATACAAGAATCTTTTGCCCAGCGTGGGGATGAAGAGCCTCATGCTCTACTGGCTGAGCGCTCTTAAAGGCAACTGTTGTGATTTGTCACTGTTGTTGGTAAAAGGTAAAGGTAAAGGGACCCCTGACCATTAGGTCCAGTCGTGGCCGACTCTGGGGTTGCGGCGCTCATCTTGCTTTATTGTCCGAGGGAGCCGGCGTACAGCTTCCGGGTCATGTGGCCAGCATGACTAAGCCGCTTCTGGCAAACCAGAGCAGCGCACGGAAACGCTGTTTACCTTCCCGCCGGAGCGGTACCTATTCATCTACTTGCACTTTGACGTGCTTTCGAACTGCTAGGTTGGCAGGAGCAGGGACCGAGCAACGGCAGCTCACCCCGTCGTGGGGATTTGAACCGCCGACCTTCTGATCAGCAAGTCCTAGGCTCTGTGGTTTAACCCACAGCACCACCCGCGTCCCTACTGTTGGTAGTTTTACGTTAATTCTCCTTGTGCTTTGGGGTGTGTGGGTGTGTGTGTCGCGTATTCCACGCGGCGTTTTCAGCAAAGCATTAAGAGTTCCAGGTTTTTCAGTGCAGTCCTTTTTAATGTGAGTTATATACAGGCATTTACAAAAGAAACAGTCCATACAGAGTACTTACAAACGAATACTCTCCACCACAGCACCACCACACTACAGCACAACCACCACACCCACTGTTAAACAGGCTTTCCTTTTAAAACAGGTGATAGCCAATCACACTAATCACACTCCTGCTGAGTCACTCTGACCCAGCAGAGTATTGCATCATCCTGTCGAAGCCTGCAGACTTATCCAGTATCCTGCAAATCCCAACACTCCTCCTTAAGTCAAAGGCTTGAGACCTAATAATTCTCTTAAGTCTCGAAATTTAGGAGCATCCAAACATTTTGTATACAAATCTGCCACATTACATTTTGTGTTACAGTGCTGTACCTTTAACACATTTCTTTCCAAAGCATTTTTCACATTTCCGTATCTTATAGCAATATGTTTACTCTTGCTTTTAAAGTTCTGTTGGTTAGCAAGCTGTTGTGCAGCCATGTTGTCACTTAGCACAGTGATTGGCATTTCAGAAGGTATTCCAAGCTCTTTTGTTAGGCAAGCAAACCATTCTATTTGTGATACACATTCACTTATGGCTGAGTACTCTGCTTCACAAGTACTTGTGGCAACAAATGTTTGTTTCTGGGATTTCCACTGAACCAGGGCATTTCCAATATATATGGCATAGCCAGTGGTAGACTTTCCATTTTCTCTGTCCCCCCAGCTGGCATCAGCGTATGCATACACTTGCTGATCATATCCTGTATCCAGCACCAGTTTGTAATCTTTTGTGCCTTTCAGATACCTTAGGATTCTTTTAAGTGCTACCCAATCTCTCTGAGCCGGGTCTGCACTTCTTTGGCTTAACATGTGCACTGCCAATGTTATGTCGGGTCTTGTCCAACAACTTAAATATAACAGAGAACCCAACAGAGAATGAAACGCTGTTGCATTCTCACATTTTTGCCCTTCTGGTTCATTTTTGTACTGGGTAGTTATGGGAGTGTCAACCTCATTTGCCCTCTCCATTCCATATGTCTTCAGTAACTTTTCAATTTTTTCCTTCTGACTCAGAGAGTAGACACCCTTTTCATTTCTCTGAACCTCTACTCCTAAGTAATTCTGAATCTCTCCCAAATACTTTAGTTTATATTTGTTACCTAGGCTGTTTATAAACCAAGACACTTGCTTTTGTGCAGTTGTTATTAGACAGATATCATCAACATACAAAAGTAAATAACAAACACTTCCTTGCACCATTGCTGAATATAAACAGGAATCAGCCAGGCTTTGTTTGAATCCCATCTTTTTCAAAGTTGTGTCTATGCATTCATGCCATAGACGTGCACTTTGGTGTAAACCGTATAGTGCCCTTTGCAGTTTTAACACCATGCTGTCTTTTTCCAGCTCATAACCTGGTATTTGCTGTAAATACACCTCGGCGTCAATAGGAGCATTTAAATATGCTGAGGCAACATCAAAATGATTAACTTTTAACCCTCTCAGACTTGCCATTGCTAAAACTGATTTTACTGTTTCAGCCTTTGCTGTTGGGGCAAACACTTCATCATAATGTATCATTTTCCTTTGTGTAAAGCCCCTTGCAACCAACCTGGCTTTCCTCTGACAACTACCATCAGCCAGTTTTTTCACTTTAAAAACCCACTTACAGCTTATGGGCTTTTTACCTTTAGGCAATTCTGTAGGTACAAACACATTGTTGTTTAGCAGAGAGTTATACTCTGCCTGCATTGCCTTTAACCACGCCTCTTTCTCTAGAGTAGGTAACTCTTGCACTTCTTCAAAGTTTTCTGGCTCAGTTACACAAACCTGGTTTATGGTGGCTGGGAACCCATAACGGTCTGGAGGTTGACCTTTATTACTTCTTGCAGACCTCCTTGGTTCATTAATCTCACCCCCTGGGCTACCTTCAGGACTGCTTTTGGGGTGGATTGACTCTGGAGATTTACCTCCTCCTGTCCCTGTTGTACTTTCTTCTCTCCCCTGCTCCATGCTAGCAGCTGGAGAAAAATGCTCAGTCTTTACCTCCTCCCTTTCAGTTTCTCTGGGAGAGCTGCCAATTCTCAGCTTTGTTTCAACTGCCTTATCAGGTATGCTCGGCAGTAAAACTTTTCCTGGCAGCAGGTTTGCATGTATCTTGGGCCAATTTCTTTGCTCATTAAAGCTGGCTGATCGACTATAACTCAAAAGATTTTTATCATCTTCAAACCTATAGGCTTTCGTACCACTTTCATACCCAAGAAATAGCAACTGATGTGCCCTTTTCCCACCTTTTCTTCGGTTCTTTACAGGTATGTCAACCCATGCCTTTGTCCCAAAGATTCTCAAATGTTGCAAACTGGGACTTTTGTTATAGAGAATTTTATAGGGTATGTCATCTAGTACCCTTGACCACAAGCGATTCCCAATATAATTTGCGGTCTTAATACTCTCAGCCCAGTACTTAATTGGAAGATTTGCATCTGCTAACAATGCTTTCATTTGTGTCTGCAAGACACCTCCCCTACGCTCTGCTACTCCATTCTCCTGAGGCGTCGCCACATTGGTAAGCCTATGTTTAATCCCTTGGGAACGCAACCAGTTTCTTAGGGAGCTTGCCATAAACTCTCCTCCCCTGTCTGTCTGAATAGAGCACACCTTTTCGCCAAGTTGCCTTTCTACCCTTCTTACCCAGAACTTCAAAGTTTGGGCAACATCAGACTTTTGCTTTAATGGATAGACCCAGCCAAATCTAGAATAGTCATCCACTAGGATCAAACAGTACTTGTTATGGGAGACACTTGGTGGAAAAGGACCAGTTACATCCGCATGAATCAACTCCAGTGGTTTTTTGGTTTCTCTCTGGCTTGCTCTTGCTACTGGGCAAGTCCTGCTTTTAACCTCCTTGCAGATATTGCAGTCTAAGTAATTATCACAACTTTTTATGTTTTTCATCTCCCCACACAACTCCAATGTTTTGTTCAGCACCTTATAGCTTGCATGAGCCAGACGCCTGTGCAGGAGATGAATACACATATCATGGGTTGGGACATTTTGCACATTCGCAACCTTAGACTCACACTGCAGTACATACATATTAGCTCTAAGGTTAGCATTTGCCAACACTGCCCCATTTTGCTTTATCTGGCACTGATCTCCCACAAAGTTTACTTCAAAGCCTGCTTTTGCCAAGTCAGGAATGCTCAGGAGATTGTTTTGCAAACTAGGCACACACAACACATTCCTGAATGTGTGTCCCAGCTGTGGGAACACAACCTCCCCCTCACAAACAACATTAGCTTTCTGGCCCGTAGCAAGACTTACATGTTTTTTGTTTGAAGCCCTAGCATCAGTTAGCAGTCCTTTTCTTTTACAAAAGGTTTGAGAAGCTCCACTGTCCAGAACCCACAGCTCTTCATTTTCTTGACCATCTGCAGACACCCAAGCGGTAGACTCCCTCTGCTGCCTCTTGTGCTTCTGCTGTTTTTGTTGTTTTCTTGGGCAGTCCCGCAGCAGATGTCCACTGGACTTGCAGCAAAAACACCTTTTTACTTTGTTGACCACCGGCTGGTCTGCAGCAGCTCCTCCTGGCTGTTTCTCCGGTTCCCGAGACCTCTGCTCTTCCCGGCTGTTGTTCCCTCTGGGATGCTCCAACAGCTGGGCTGAGGTCATCTTTCGCTCTGCACGCCTGTCCTCCTCTGCATACAACCGTCCGGTAACGTATTCCAGAGTCAGCTTATCAGTCTCTACCGACTCGAGGGAGTTTACCAGCATATCATAGCTGTCATCAAGGGAACTCAGGACTATAAAGACTTTGTCCTCTTCCCCCACAGGCCTCCCTCTTAAGGCTAGCTCCTGGAAACAGCCTGTTAGGAATTTTAGGTGGTTTACCAGGGAGTCCCCCGGTTTCTTCCGACACCGGTACAGTCTCCTGGTCAGTGTTATCAGTGAGCCAGCTGTCTCTCGCACATGGACAGCCTTGAGCGCATTCCACGCCTCACTTGCCGTCACCTTATCAGCTACGTAGACTAGCTGGCTGTCGTCCACTCCAAGGATGATCGTAGCCAAAGCTTTCTCATCCTTTTCAAGCTGGGCCTCTGCTAGTGCCAGCTTTTCATCGTCGTCCTCATCCTCCTCAGGGGGCTGCGGTGGATCTTCCACCACCTTCCACAGGCCCTCACGCTTGAGGAAGTGTTGCATGCGGACTGACCAGGTGCTGTAGTTCGTGGCCGTCAGCTTCTCCAGCAACACGCCAGTTCTGGACTGCTCCATCCCTGCAGCTCACCTCCAGCACCCACGGCTAGATAACTGCCACCTGTACTCTTGCGCAGCGGAAGCGTGCTGGGCCCATAACCCTGTCGCGTATTCCACGCGGCGTTTTCAGCAAAGCATTAAGAGTTCCAGGTTTTTCAGTGCAGTCCTTTTTAATGTGAGTTATATACAGGCATTTACAAAAGAAACAGTCCATACAGAGTACTTACAAACGAATACTCTCCACCACAGCACCACCACACTACAGCACAACCACCACACCCACTGTTAAACAGGCTTTCCTTTTAAAACAGGTGATAGCCAATCACACTAATCACACTCCTGCTGAGTCACTCTGACCCAGCAGAGTATTGCATCATCCTGTCGAAGCCTGCAGACTTATCCAGTATCCTGCAAATCCCAACAGTGTGCTAGCAGTCTACCTGGAATCATAGAATGGTAGAGCTGGAAGGGACCCCAAGTGTCATCTAGTCCAACCCCCTGCAATGCAGGAATCTTTTGCCCAACGTGAGGCTCAAACCCACGACCCTGAGATTAAGAGCCTGATGCTGTACCGACTGAGCCACGTGTATACACATATACCTAAGGTTATTGTAGAATCAAAGCTTTAGAGCTTGATGTTTTTATTATGTTTTTAGATATGCTGTAAGCTGCCCAGAGTGGCTGCGCAAACTCAGCCAGATGGGCGGAGTATAAATAATAAAATTATTATTGTTGTTATTATTAGTGATATTATTATTAGCTCAGGAATTATTATTATTTATTGTTTACCTGCCTTTTACTCTAAGGTCGCAGGGTGTGTAACAACAAAATATTAGAAATGGTTTAAAACAACTTCTAGTCTCAAAAATAAGGGGTGTCCTAAAAATATACAGCTCAAGCATCAAAAGGCTGGGTGAAGAGGTAGATATAGTTTTGACAGGTCCAAGCCCTGAAGGTGGGCCTTGTACCTTTAATATGGTTGCATAAATATGGGGGCATTTGTGAAGTGCAGGTTTTCCCTGCACAGTTCTGCAGCAGGAGGACAAACTATGCTCTTGGGAAAGCTCCCTTTCACAGCTTTGACATCTTGAGTCTGCTCAGAAATAATTCTTGTTTGAATATAGGCTGCAGTCCTGACCATAGCTACTCAGAAGTCCAATTGAACTTAATGGGGTTTACTCCCAGGCATGCTTGTTTGATGTGAAGATTGGGGGGGGAGGGACTTAACATGGATAATTCTAAGCTAAAACCTGAAAGTGGGAGGTATAAAATTGCCAGAGCAGTTCAGGTAAAGAAACTTGAGCTTTTCACTCTTAATTCCTTAGAGGGAAAGAGCTGGAAGCCATATGGACCAAGCAAATAATGTGGATAAATGAGGAATCGTTTGTGAGCAGATTTCCAACCTTGTATATTTACATTTCAGTTAATAAATTGGGAAATCTAGTCACAGAACTCCCACACAAGATTTACTTCAGCCCTCAACCATGCTTTGCTGATAAGTGGGTAATGGTAGTAGCATGTAGTCAACTTTCTACTTCTAGGCCGCAATGTAGTTATTGAGATGTTTTCTCCCACAGAAATGGGCTTGGTGACAAATGTAAGCAGGAATTCAGTTCTATACATGTTCCCTCTTTGAATTCATGCCATACCCTCAATTCCACACCTCCAATTGGTATAACCTGAACATAGAATGTGAAATTGTTTAGAGTGGAATCATTTTCTCTGGGAAATGGAAATACAGTAGGTCTGTCTAAACCTGGAAAACTAAGCCAAACTGCTCTCCCCCCCCCCCCCCGCACTGCCAGGTTGGATTCAAAAAGCTATATGTGGGCAACCTCCCAAGTTTCACTGAATTTTGTGTGGACTCTTGCCAGTTTATTACTTTGCATTTTTACAGCTCCCTAAGCTTCCTGAGAAGTCCATGCATTTATTATAAGGTGTATCGTTTTCCTAGCATAGATGGCTGCGTCTGTAAAAATTTAAAAATCCATACTAAAGCTTGGATGCAAGAGATGTGCTTATATGTTCCCCCAAACTGAAGACCCTGAATGAGTGGGTAAAAACTCTTTCCAAACTTTCCCACTGAAACTTGGTTTAAAATGTTGGTCTTAAGATTATTAATATTTCTCTAATTAGCTGGGCCATCCCTCAATTTAAGTTGAGTTTTTATTTTTACAGATTCTTTTTCTATCAGAATCCCTGTATTTTCTTCTCCCATTTGCCACACAATTGCCTGAGCAGTTCAGGTGAAGAAACTTGAGCTAGCAAGGAATTAAACTCCAGAGTGAAAAAAGAGTGTGTGTTACATCCAAGCCTCTGAACAGCTATCAAAATAGCATGGCACCTGGATCTGGTAGCCGGGACTTTTGCACTCTATTGAATTACAGTGCTTATCGCAGGATTTCATTTGCCATGGAGTCACCAGCTCGGGTTTCCATGTTATATTAGAAGGACTGGATTGCAGTGATTCCTAGTAGATTCTCTTGTGAATGAATACTGTTAATCACAGCACCTTTTTGGTGCCAATGTGGTATAGCGCCTTGAGTGTTGGGCTAAGACCTGAGAGACTAGGGTTCAGACCTCCACTCAGCTCACTGGGTGACATCTGACCCGTCACTCACTCTCAACCTAACCTGCCTCACAGGATTGTTGTGTTTATAAGATGAGGAGGAAAACTGTGTATGCCACCTTGAGCTCCTTGGAGAAAAAGATGAGATATAAATGTAAAATAAATATATAACAATGCAAAGTGCTTTACAATTCATTCTTTTTTGCCACCTTGTAAGGCTGGTCCTTATTATTCCCATTTTACAAACTGGGCAATGGAGGATGATAGCTATTCCCCCCCCCCCCAACTTTTTAAAATTAATTTTCCAAGTTTATAACAAATACAACACGACACAAAAAACAAAACATATAAAAAGAAAAACAAACAAACATATAAAATTCCTTCCAATCAGAATCCAAATTAATTTCCATTATTAAATGACTTCCTCAAATCCTTCCTAACTGATTTTCATTAAATCTCATTTTAGCAATTATCCAATATTCACTTTCTGATATAATTAACTAGTTCAAATTACTAACTTCCTTTCTTTTCATCATAATCTCAATCCATAGATAGATAGATAAATTTATTGTCATTGTCCGTATATACACAGTATACACAACAACGAAAATCAAACACCCACCCAAAGACCGGGTTCACATACACATTTGCACGTATCTCCAACACTCTCATCCTATTCAGACATAATCTATAAAAACATAACATAATCCAGAATATAACATAACCTATTAAAGGCATAACATAACCTAAAACCTATCTCATTCCTTCCTGCTCCCTGCTTGCTATTTCTTGCAACTGGCCCTGAGATCATTATTTAGTGCAATCAGAGCTCTTGGATAGAAACTATTCAGAAGGCGTGTGGTTCGTGTTTTCATTGTCCTATATCTTCTGCCCGAAGGCAACAGTTCAAAGAAGTCAGCAATAAGTTCACAAATAAAAATAAAACACAAATCACTGAATACCGGTCTTCGGAGTGCCGAGCCGCTGCAAGTGCTTGCGCCGCCATCTTGTTCGCTCCATAGTATTATACAATTCAACATACTTAAATCCTAAACCAATTTAATACTTGCAAGTATTTCCACTTATGTTATATTTAGCTAGATATTCCTTAAATTTCTTCCAATCTTCTTGATATTTCTCCTCTTTCTGATCATGGATTCTATTGGCTTGTTCAATGTTACTCAGGGCTCCTTTCCAGGAAAAAAAAATTGATTTCCATGTAAGATAATTTTGATGTGGCAATTGAACATAGATAAACAAGCGAGACTGACTGCAGACTCAATCAGCATACATGCTGCAGTTAATGTTCATGCATGTGGGATCACCACAGATTATGATCCACAGAATAAAGTATCAGTACTTAGTATTTAAAGCATTTCACACACATTATCTCATATGGGATACATGTGGAATTCATGCAAATTGTTCTATGGAAGTGACCTTTGCATAGGGATTTTGCAACATGAAATCACGGCATCAAAGTACTTGAATTCAGGCCCTAATCCATCACACGGGTAAATAAATTGCGGTGATTCATATGTTTTATAGCTGACACTTAGAGACAAGAGTTCCGTCTCCCTGGAGGCAAAATGCACAACTTACCACTTGGTACCGCAGCCAAAGGGTAAATGTTTGCACAAACCCTCCTCTGTGCACATATAGGGCATTTTGAAGGGCTTCCTAGTTACGGCATCACTAGCCCTGTTGTTCTGGTCTTCTTGTTTAAAGTTGCCCAAGTGACTACAGTGGTATGTGGATCTGGAATACTGGAATAACATTTTGCCAGGTAACTGAAGAGGCCAGAGTGATTCACTTCTTTACTCTGGTCTTTGGCACCCAAAACATACATTTGTAGGGCCCACCCAATTATTGTGCCTGCAGTCTGTTTTAAACTATTTTCATCATTGCATTTTAAACCCCTGTAACTTTCCCAGGGCCTTTATGGGCGGATAATAAATCAAAATAGTAATTATAATTCAAATACACATTAGAATTTGGATCTTAAGACAACTTCAGGAATTTGACTGAAGGAAAGTTCCCTGTTTCCTCCCTACCAACCTCTCAGCCACCCAGTCAGCTTTAAAGTTGCTTCAGAGGGCCAACCAGGGCTTCAGAGTGAGACACCATCAGCATACTGATAACACTCAGCTTTGCTTTTCATTGGACGAGGGCCAGTTAACTGAAGCCCAATCCCAACAAGAGGGGAAAGCTGTGGGTAGATGGTTCTTATATTCTGGGAGTTTGCATTCTACTTGCTCTAGAATGGGTTGCACCCCACCCCGAAGGGTCAAGTTCACTTCTTGGTTCCCTGTTCCCATTGGATCCAGTTTTGTTCTCTAGAGCCTTGGTCCACAGCACCTCCTCCTTCCTACGTCACCAACCGCAGCCTCTGCTGGACAGGAATGCTCTGGGTCACAGTTAGCCACACCGTGATCACCTCCTGATTAGACTGCTATAGTGGTATTTTAGGTGTGACTTGAAAGATGACCAGGAAGCATCAGTTGGTGCAGAACACAGCTGCTGTGATTTGATAAGGATATCTGGATCCCATCTCCAACGCGGTTGGCAAAAGCTTCACTTGGGGGCCCAGGTAACTGAACGTGCTGCCTCTGTGCCTTCACCATTAGTTCACCAACCATAGCTTTTCTCTCCAATTTCTCTTCTCCAAACAAGATGACAATAGAATGACCTCACTAGAGATCCTTGCCTTGCACCAATACTTCTTTCTTTTTTTTAATGATATTTATTAAGTTTTCAAAAGAAAAAAAATTACATAAATAAAAAGAATAGAAGAAAGACAAAAATAGAAATAAAAATAATACAAAATACAGAAAAAAAGATAAAAAACATTTAAAAAGAAAACACACCAATCTTTCCATATCATATATTCATAACCTTGCTTCCCTGACCTCCTCACACCTCCCTTTTTTGTATTCCAATTCAGTTAGCTAATTCAGCAATTTCTTTCCTTCTTTATTTTTATCTTAATCCTTTAACTTAATATAATATAACTTTGCGTTCTCACCTGTTAATAATCCATTTTTCATACACCTTTATAACATTGCTGCTTAAACCACTTAACTTCATTCTGACATCATTCTAACATTCATTAATTTTGCAATATTTCTGTAAATAGTCTTTAAATTTCTTCCAATCTTCTTCCACCGACTCTTCTCCCTGGTCTCGGATTCTGCCAGTCATTTCCACCAACTCCATGTAGTCCATCACCTTCATCTGCCATTCTTCCAGGGTGGGTAGATCTTGCGTCTTCCAATACTTTGCAATAAGTATTCTTGCTGCTGTTGTGGCATACATAAAGAAAGTTCTATCCTTCTTTGGTACCATTTGGCCGACCATGCCCAGGAGAAAGGCCTCTGGTTTCTTCAAAAAAAGTATATTTAAATACCCTTTTCAGTTCATTATAAATCATCTCCCAGAAAGCCTTAATCCTTGGGCACTTCTTTCTTTCAGGCACCAGGTTGAATCTGGTGTACATAGAACATTCTGTATTTCCTCTGGTTTTAGGCATTTTTTATTGTTGCCCATGGTTTCACCTCCTAGTAAGTTCTTTTAATGTTTATTACTAATGCTGTGGTATTTTTAAAACATTCTTTTTATTTCATTTTCCATAAACGGGCAGGTTACCTTTTTGTAACCATTTTATCGCTGTGGTATGCTAGTGAGAAGTGGTATAGAAATATTTGAAATAAATAAGTAGACAGCACAATCTTAACCATGTCTGCTCAGAAGTAAGTCCTGTTGAATTCAGTGGGGCTTCCTCCTGGGTAAGTGGGAGGACTAGGTTTCTGGCTAATAAAAGCTGTTGGAGCTGGTGCTAACTTTAATTTAAATTTAAATTCAATTTATAGCATCGAGACCAGACCTGATTTACTGGTTGGATGGCATCAATAAAAAACAACCATGTGTTTTTATTCATGTTTTAAGGGGAACACAGAAGGAAGCAAAAAATCAGTGTGGTTGCAATGACTGGCGGCATAGGTAAACGGCTTGCATGGAGTGAACGTGAGTATTCTAAGGTTATGATATTTTATTAATAAAATTACACATGGAACTTCTGTTGGAGCTATGTTGTGTCTTTGACTGCATAAAGTGGTATTCACAGTGCTTTCAATGTATTGTGTGAATGTATCTAATGTCTCTGTGCAAACCTTGGTAACATAAAACCTCTTAAGTCTAATTCCAGACTCAGCTCTATGTATGGAATGTTTTTGTACATGTATCTTCTTGTACATAAAGAGAGAGAGAAAAAGAAGGGAGAGGCTTTTGTATTTCTTTAAATATTTCTCTTTTTGATAATGCTTTCTGTTTAAAAAAGGAGGAGTCATGGGAATACAGTAGAGTACCATGGAAATGAGGTGAGAGGGGGAGATGAGATAGTTGGCAGACGAAAGGATTGCAATAAGTAAACCTAGCTTGCACGTTTTCCCCTTTGCAGAAGTTACTTTTGGTGGGAAGCCTAAAAAAGATCCCGAAAAACCTAAGACGCTGGTTGCCTTTGAGAAGAACTTGGAGCGAAAAGAAAGGAGAGATTATGGCGTTCAGTGGGACTTGGATGTGCAACTTCTCATCTCTTCCCCTAAATGGCTTCAGCTGCATGGGCTCAAAAGGAACAAGTTGACCTTTTCTCAGATTTTATCCAAGATTGGATTTCAGCACAAAGAAGGTATGATGTGCAGCAAGTCTTTTCCCTTTGAACGATGCACAGCCTGATCTTTTGCGCACTTAGTTGGAGAAATAAGCCCTGTTGCATTCAACAGTAAGTAACAACTTGTGTATGGGATATCCTTTGGGGCTCACTTCTAAATAAACGGGCAAGGAATTGGTGCAAAAAAAATAAAAATGACCCTGCATGATGGAGACAGCACTTGCACAACTTCTTTTTATTCTAGACTATGTATCCATCCTGGGGAAACTTGTGGCTTCTCGATACGCAAATGGGTTGTATCGTCAATACATGACAGGAGAAGACGGCAAGCTGTATAACGTAAGTGGCGGATTCAGAGTGATAATATATATTTTGGGTAAGATAATATTATATATTGGCAGGATGAGGTGGTGGCTGGGTGTAGTAACAACCTGCCCTCTGGCTATAAAAAGTTTGCGTTTGATGCGCTTTAAATCTGGACTCTGCTTCCAGAGTTCTTGCTGACCTGTTGAAGTTGGGCTTGGGGAGAACTACCTCCAGAACACAAATTGGAAGTAATAACAATGAGCCTGGGGTCACTTAGCTTCAGAGAGGTGTTCGATAACCGATACTGGTTTGCTGATCCAGCACCTATATTATTCAACAACATTAAAACTACTGACATGGGTTATTTTCAGAATCAGGACTTCCTCTCTTGAATTTTTCCAAGGTCTAGTAGGATTTAATGAGCTAGAAGCTGGTATTGTTTGGACGTTCCATGAAACTGAATAATTTTTTTTTGCCACTTTTCATCCATTGTGAAATGCTGATTGGGTGGTAGATGTGTGTGAATCACAGCTCCAGAGATCCACAGCGCTGTTGCGAACAGCTGCCCCACTCAGCACCCTCCTGCTGCTGAGTACTTCTGTAGTACTGCTGCTCATTGGGATCAGGCGAGGCGGTCATAAGGTTGGGGGAGCTCTTGGTTGCTGGTGGTGGCCCAACATGCCCCTGTATGGCTTCTATGACCAAACTGGAGCTCCTCCCACCTCGCCATCACTTTGCTCTCTTAAGCTAGCAGTGGCACAACTGCTGGGAGCATGCCCCTGTCTCTCTCTCCACTCAAGGACTGCTGCTGTGCTCACCATTTTGGATGCTTGTTCAGTACTTTGATGGTAAACACTTGCTGAAAAACAATGGCTCCAGTTTGACCCTGTTCTGGATTTTGCATCAGAAGGCAAGGATAGGAGAGACCCGTCAAGTAGAGAAAATGTGATTCTGTGCACTCTTATGGTAGCCAAGAGACTGATGTTGATGAACTGGAGGAATAAAGATATGATCCACTTTAATAAATGGATCGACAATATGATAACACTCGCAGCTTACGAACATACTGCTTACAGACGTAGACTTTGTTTGGATAAATATGACAATATTTGGAACGAGTTTATAGAAAATGTAGTAGGTCATTCATCTTTACATATGTATTAGGATAATAATACCAAATTTATAAAAGAATGTATGGGTTAGGATGTTTTTCATATATATTCATATATATATTTTCTATACATTTTTGTTCCTTTTTTTTTCTTTTCTCATTCTCTTTTTCTTTGCATCACTTTATTTCTTTATAATCGAACCCTTTTCAATAAAATATTAATACCAAAATAGAGATCTATCAAGGAGGTTTGCCAGCTCTTAAAAAGTGTGTTTGCATTTGTAATTGCCTTGATGCACATCCTCTTCATTTTCCATCCCTACTATTCCCTGTCTTGATTTTGACATCTTCACTCTTTTTAAAATTTAAATGCAGCTGACAGCCAAAAAAGACCTCCTCTTTCATTTTGTGGATTGTCTTACTGGAGCTATCGAACTGTATAAACAAAGGATGGAATGGCTAACCACAGAAAGCCGGCAAATATTTGGAGTGATTCAGGAACAGAGCATCACCATTGTTCTGGATTTCGGTGTTGCTTCTAGAGCTGAGTTTGATCTGTGTCGAGAGGCGCTTTCTATGGTCTTCAAACAGCAAGTGGCCCAAATCTCCCGATTTAACATCATTCAGTAAGTTTCCTCTCAGCATTGATCAACACACATTTTCCTGCAAAGGCCAGCTAGATTTTATGTTAAAGGTAAAGGTACCCCTGCCCGTACGGGCCAGTCTTGACAGACTCTAGGGTTGTGCGCTCATCTCACTCTAGAGGCCGGGAGCCAGCGCTGTCCACAGACACTTCTGGTTCACATGGCCAGTGTGATGAAGCTGCTCTGGCGAGCCAGAGCCGCACACGGAAACGCCGTTTACCTTCCCGCTAGTAAGCGGTCCCTATTTATCTACTTGCACCCAGGGGTGCTTTCGAACTGCTAGGTTAGCAGGCACTGGGACCGAGCAACGGGAGCGCACCCCGCCGCGGGGATTCGAACCGCCGACCATGCGATTGGCAAGTCCTAGGCACTGAGGTTTTACCCACAGCGCCACCTGGGTCCCACAGATTTTATGTTAGAGACCAATAATTAAAAAAAAAACAACCCATAGTAAGTAGATATAATTGAGGTCAGATTTAGTACCTCCATAATATCCCCCCCCAAAACTTTATTCTCTATAGCTAATGCACCTATTGCTCCCTCAGACAAAGTATATGTTAACTTTTGAAAACATGTTTATTTATGCTAAGGGTCAGCAACTACAGGCCTGGGGAGCCAAATCTGGGATTTGAGGAGTCCTGCCTAGCGCTTGATTTGCACGGGGCCAAAGAGGCATTTTGGATAAGAGACTGGTTTTGGGGGTGGGGTTAGGGCAATCTACTCTGACTCTATTCTCCAGGAAGTCTAGGTGGTGGCCCCACTGTGACCATTATTTCAGGATGAGATTTTTAGCTCAAAGAGCGGGGATCAGTGCCGAATGCTCAGGCCCCTCTTCCCTTTCTCTTCGACCTCTGCCAGACTGAGAGAAGGAGCGGGACTTTTTCACTGAATGTCGATCGAAGTAATTCATCTGGGAAACTCCAAAGACATTTGACACTCAGATCATATGTCTGTCTAGACACTGGAAAAGGCCTTTCCCCTTCCACCCCCCCCCCCAATAATCTCCAAACAAAACCTTGACAGGGACAGATGCTCCTTGCTGCCCTTTTTAGTCTACCAGAGCTGTTATTGCAAGACAAGTTTAGCCATTTCTCTAGATATCTTAGCTATTCTCCTTTCCAGGGGGGCTCAAGATCTTGCAAAGTGGCAAGAGAAAACTGTTCCTGTGTCGGAGGCCTCTATAGAAGCGGCTGTCGAGTGGCTGTGGGCGATAGAGTACAGGCCAGCTGTTTGCCACTCGGGCCCCACGGAAGCGATCATGGAGGCCTTGTTTGATGACACGGTAATCTCTCTCACACATTTCTAGAAGTCTTCGGTTATGTCTAGGGATATATCCCCGTGAGAGTTTTGACTGCAAGTGCTAGAGACATGAATTATGGACGGGGATAATACATGCTAATAAAAGAACATTGGGGGCTATTTAGAAGAAATTTCTTTCAAGTTGATCTGCAGGCTGGTTCTTACCAATATCATATATGCATGACAGCGTTGCATTCTGAGAGCAGAATTTCCCACGGAGCAGGCAAGAGAGAAATGTTTCAATGACACTAAAGGGGCTTTGAAGCATAGGCCTAGTTTCGATGAACCTATCTGAAAGTTAAGCGATGCAAATACCTCTTTGGCACACTGCAACCTTTTTTAGGTGAGCCACAATTAAGCCAGGAAGTCTTCAATTAATCCCAGTTTCCCTAACACTTCCGGGCATGTGGGGCTCCTTGTGCAGCCCTTTGGGCTGAATTGCTGCTATTATAAGAGATGCCAGTGTGGTGTAGTGGTTAAGTGTGTTGGACTAGGATCTGGGAGATCAGGGTTCAAATCCCCACTTGGCCACAAAGCCATGGACTTGGGCTAGTCACCGTCCCTTAGTCTAACCTAGCTCACAAGGATGTTGTGAGGAGGGGGGGGGAACCATGTATGCCACCTTAGCTCCTTGGATGAATGGGGGGATAGAAATGAAAAGCGGGGGGGGGGGGGGGATGTTACAAATATGCTTCATGGTTCAAATGACTTTTCCATCACAGACCGAGGCCGTGTACTATTTCACTGTGGGCGATATGCCAGAATGCATGAGACATTTGCTCCTGCAGAAGATATTGAGGTGTCCGTGCCCAGTCCATACAGTGTCTTTTAATGCTCGAGAAGAAGAGACTATTGCTTTATTAAAGGAGCTGAGTCATCTGACCACTGGCAGGTATGAGGTAAATGAGTTCAGCACTATCAATCTATTTTGCAAATGGAGATATGGATCCGTGCAGATCGCATGCTTTCTCTTTGTGTTTTTTGCCCACTTTCCCCCTTCCTCTGTCTCTCTGAGAAGAAAATACAAGGTCTGGTGGAACAGGTTCAGCCCAAGATGTTTAGCTGCCCAATGCGGTGTACAGTGGTACCTCAGGTTACAAACGCTTCGGGTTACAAACACTTTGGGTTACAAACTCTGCTAACCCGGAAGTAGTACCTTGGGTTGAGAACTTTGCCCTAGGATGAGAACTGAAAACGCATGCCAGTGGCAGTGGGAGGCCACATTAGCAAAAGCACGCCTCAGGTTAAGAACTGTTTCGGGTTAAGAACGGACCTCTGGAACGAATTAAGTTCGTAGCCTGAGGTACCACTGTAGTTAAACGCCTCTCTCCCCTATTCAAGGTGCATAGTACTCAAACTTGACCAAGTTACTCCCTGGGAGTAAAAAACACAACAATGACAAGCATTTAGTGCCTTTCATGACATCCAAAATCAGCAGCCCAAGGCAGCTTTGCTTAACAGTAGAGCAAGCCGAAAAGAGTGAGGCCTCAATTGTGAGTTGCTATTAAACTGATAAATGCAAGTTATGCTACGCGAACCCCCAGTTTGTTATGGGCATCTGTGAGTTTTATGAAACTCTGGTGATAAAAGAGTACAAAGAGAACATCCTGATGGTGCTTGAGCCTGACAACCAGTGGAAATTACTACCGTATTTTTCTCTCTATTACACGCAGATTTTTTCTCCTAAAAAGGAAGGGGAAATGTCTGTGCGTGTTATGGAGCGAATGTGGGGGGGGGGGTCCCTGGAGCCGATTAGGGGAGCGCAGGAACAAAAATCAGCAAAAATCAAAGCGCGTTGTGTCGGAGAAGGGAAACCTGAAAAGAGGAAGTGGTTGCTTTCCTGCATTCTGCCTCAGGGTCTTACTGCCCACCCTCCTCTGTTTCGTTGCTGTGTTTGCTCAAACGGAACAAAGAGCAGGCAAATCCCCTCCCCTCCAGGCAAGCAGAGGGGAAAGCAGAGGTCTTTCCTTCTAATTCCTCTCCGTGCTCCTCGCAGGCAGCCAGAAAACATGCAGGAGGAGAGAGAAAGCTGGCTTCGGTTTGTGGAAACTTTTGCCTTTTTTTCCTACCTCCCGTTAAATCCCTCTCCTGCTTTCTTAGCCAGCTGCTTCTCTGCACACCGCTCTCTTGTCCCTTCTGTGTTTTTCCTTCACTCCCCACTTAAAATGTAGTTACAAAGCATGGATCCACATGGATCCTCAGGATCTTTGCATTGGGCCACCCCAAATTCACCATCAGATCACATAGCAGCCTGCCCCCCAAAAATCACACACCCACTGTTGCCTGGGGCTGCAATGGTGCAAAAACGTGGTTAAAAAGCATGGATCCACATGGATCCTCAGGATCTTTGCATTGGGCCACCCCAAATTCACCATCAGATCACATAGCAGCCTGCCCCCCAAAAATCACACACCCACTGTTGCCTGGGGCTGCAATGGTGCAAAAATGTGGTTAAAAAGCATGGATCCACATGGATCCTCAGGATTTTTGCATTGAGCTACCCCAAATTCACCATCAGATCACATGTCTGTGGCCACAGCATGAAGCACAAAAATGATACATCCACTGTTTCATTCAGAATTTTTTTCCTTGTTTTCCTCCTCTAAAAACGATGTGCGTGTTATGGTCAGGTGCGTGTTATAGAGCGAAAAATACGGTACGTTTATTTGTTGCAGTTATTTTCTCTTTAAGAAGTCAAAAGTGAAACGTGTTCTCTTCCCTCATATTTTTTAAAACAGCCATGTGAGGTAAGCTAGGCTGAGAGAGGCTGACTGCCCCCAAATCACTCAGTAGACCGTAGCTGAGGTGTGACTTAAACTTCGGTCTGCCCGGTCTGACATTCTAGCCACTGCTCCATACCAGCTCTCTTGAAGCCTGTTTATAACCTTTGCATACAGATTGAAACACTTTATCCCTTCAGGTTCCATGCATTTGCTGAGAGAGAGGACTACATGGACATGATAGAAACCTCAATAAGCGACGAGGATGAGAAAGCCTTACTTACCCAGAATTCGAGGAAACTGAAAGGGAACCTGCCTCTAGGTAAAACAAAAGAATGTTGATTGTTATGCCCCAAATGCCTTCCTCCCTTCAGTCCAGAATCTCCCTGGACCATAGCTCTCACCAGCCTCGCTCCTGGAGCAGTGCACATTTTTCTGCTCAGGCTGCCACTTCTTCTTCTATTTTATTTTATTTTATTTATTTATTTTATATACGTCCAAAATCTGCAAGCGTCAGGAAAGTTACAGCATAAAACCACAATATAAAACCACTAGTACTTCAATTGTTTTCATTGTGTACACACACACACACACACACACACACACACACACACACACACAACAACAACAACGTTTATTTGAAACATTTCTATACTACCTCTTTTCTTTTTTTTATAATAAAAGGTAAAGGTAAAGGTACCCCTGCCCGTACGGGCCAGTCTTGCCAGACTCTGGGGTTGTGCGCCCATCTCACTTAAGAGGCCGGGGGCCAGCGCTGTCCGCAGACACTTCCGGGTCACGTGGCCAGCGTGACATCGCTGCTCTGGCGAGCCAGAGCCGCACACGGAAACGCCGTTTACCTTCCCACTAGAAAGCGGTCCCTATTTATCTACTTGCACCGGGGGTGCTTTCGAACTGCTAGGTTGGCAGGCGCTGGGACCGAACGACGGGAGCGCACCCCGCTGCGGGGATTCGAACTGCCGACCTTTCGATCGGCAAGCCCTAGGCGCTGAGGCTTTTACCCACAGCGCCACCCGCGTCCTTTTTTTTTTTTATAATAATTTTTATTAATTTACAACAAAACAAAACATACATACTAATTTCACATCCAATTTTTCACAAATTGTTTCTTTTCTGGACTTCCTTCAGCTTTTACGTAAATCATCCATAGTCATTATTTTAATTACGCATTCCCTAGTTTGTATTGTCATTGTTTATACCCTTCATTTCTTTTCCCTTTAGACAATACTTCTCAGTTTTTCACAGTGCTTTTTTAAACCCCTCTAGCGTTATCTGTCCTTCACTTATGCTTTCCAGATATTCTGCAAATTTCCCCCAGTCCTCTTTTCATTCAGAAATTTCCAGGACAGTTTACAATTACTCAATAAGCACAGTAAAAGATCAATACAATGACTCACAATGGTAGAACAGTGCTAAAAACAACCATATTTTGTGTGTGTGTGTGAAAGAGAGATACACTGGAGTTTAAAAGTCTGGGGAAATCAAAAGGTCTCCTGTCTAGCACATAAGAGACTAGGCATGCCTCCATGGTGAGAGAATTCTGCAAATGAAGTGTTGCAGCCAAAAAGGCCTTTCCCCCCGTATCCACCTGCCTCACTTCAGATGGTGCGGGTGCACATTCAAAACAGTGGCAAACAACGCGCGTACCAGTTCTGAAATTAATTCCACAAGTTTCCTAAGCTAAACTGGAAGGCGCACAGAGTAGAAGACATCACTGGGACAGCCCATAGAACAATATGGTAATGGGGAACAGTTTTACAACGGCACATGACATTGAGAAGTTCATTGTGCTGTGTGGGAGGGGGAAAGGCCATTTTCTTTCTGAAACCATTCATAGCTAATGGAGCTGGACATCCCCTATTTCCTGTATTTTAGAGAAGAGTGTTTGATATTTAGCGAAAGTGAAGAGGAAGGGTGAAAAACATTCCCTTTCAGAAAGGTGGCAAGTTTACATGTTCCAGCAGACCTGTTTTGAATAAATGCAAAAGCCCCCAAGGGGTTTGGTAGCTTCCAAATAATTGTGTATCAAATTACGTGTGTTAATAGGAAAGAAGGAATCGCTAACAGCCAGGAGAAAACAGAGAAACATTAGTCCCTGTTGTGACTGAGTACACACAATTTTCAAATGCTGATTGCCCAGGAACAAGGCAGACTATATGCATACATAAATCAATACAAGTTCTTTCTTCCCTTTTTGTCACTGAGCTTCATATGTGTTGTGTGTGTGTGTGTGTGTGTGTGTGTGTGTGTGTGTGTGTGTGTGTTGTATCACTAACAAGTCATCACATCTTGATTCAATTACTTTTCAGATATTTTCTAGAATGTGCAAGATTTTAAACAGGACACATGCTGAGATTCCACATTACAGTCGTACCTCGGAAGCGGAACAGAATCCATTCCGGGAGTCTGTTCGACTTCCAAAACGTTTGGAAACGAAGGTGCAGCTTCTGATTGGCTGCAGGAAGCTCCTGCAGCCAATCGGAAGCCGTGTAAGCCACGTTGGACATTCGGGTTCCAAAGAACGTTTGCAAACTGGAACACTCACTTCTGGGTTTGCGGCGTTTGGGAGCCAAAACGCTTGACTCACAAGGCGTTCAGGATCCAAGGTACGACTGTATAAGTAAATGCACCAGGGTGGTGGGGAATTAGCCAGCATTTATTTGACTTTAATATGTTAAAAAAAAAACCTGTATGGCAAAATGACCCCCAGGAACCACCTGCTCCTACATGAGCCTTTTCACCAGTTAAGATCGGTGTCAGAGACTCTGCTGTTAGTTCCACCTTTCTTTGAGGTTACATGGACAGGTATACAAGTCCCTGGGCCTTTTGGGGCTCTGAGACTGGAATACCCTCCATGTGTAGGTCTTCCAGGTCTCTTCCACTTTCCAGACATCTTTTAAAGACTTAGTTTTTCAACATTCTTTTTATCTGCTACTTTGTTGTATCCTGCTATTAATTTTTCAGCTGTTTTAATTTGCCCGCCTTTACTGCAGTTTTTTAGGATGGCTTTTCTTTTGCTTGTCTGTTCATTTATCTTGTATAAGGCTGGAGTAAACACTGACTTGGGATTAAGTCTCATTAGACTCAGTAGAGCTTACTTTCTGGGTACACACATAGAGGGTTGGGCTGCATGCTATATATGTGCATGTTGCAAAGGTGGAGGGCCTTTTTGGCTCCACAGGCCAGACCCTAATTAGGATCGGCCTTGTCAATAGCATGATGCCATTGTGATGCCACATGATTGGCAAGCAGATGGGGATGCCCGCCTGTCAAATCCGCCTGTCAAAAACCCGAGAAACCTTCAAAAAGCATTCTTTCCCTCTTAAGAAATCTGGGCAGTGTAGTTTACCCCTTGCAAAGTTCCAATTCCCAGCAACCCTCGGCAAACAACAGTGTTCATAATTCTTTGAGGGAAAGAATATGCTTTTAAGGTAGGTTGCGTACGTCGCCTAATTCTCCAAGCCATGTAGGGTTCAAGCCAGCACATGGTGTTGACACCCTTGCCCCCCCCCCCCCAGGCTGCAAAACAAAGAGCAGATCCTGGAACATAAAGAATAGAATAAGTGTAATTGCGTAAAATGCGGCCAGAAAAAGAATGCCCTCTTTTCTTGGAAGCACTGCTTGTCCTTTTATTTAAAGGTCACTTGGGACTGTGATATTTCTAAGAGGGACGACTTTCTAATTCCTCTGTATTTTAATTTTAATTCAGCAGCTGTTTAATGATGGCTTGCAACTAACAGAGCCTCTCTGCTGGGTTCCATTGTGAGGAAGAAGCATTCCTGCTCCCTCTCGTTTATATTTCAATAGATGCGTTGAAAGCTGCTGCGGCTCTTAAAATTATGCCCCCGCACTTTCCCTTTTCTTAATGGCTAAATTGCAGAATGGTTTTAATCCGCCCGCAAGTGCAGTAATCTACTAGAAACGCTTTGTAGGCCTTGTATTTATTGCTTTTACAGAATAGAATTTACACGTTAAAAGGGAACACAATTAGTCTTGGGCATTTACCTAGTATTATAGCTGTGGTTATGACATCATGCCTAGCCAATTGGAAAACTCTGGGTACGTCCAAGACTCCCTCTGCCTCTCTGTCTCTCTCTGCCTTCTACAGCAGAAAAGACCCTGAAGCGATATATTTGTCCTGCATGTTTTGGGGTCTGTTTATAGAGTGCTTCCTAGAAAGGATGTCCTGAGAAACAATGAAGATATAATATGAAAATAAAGATTGCATTCTGACATGCTGGTGTGTGAAATGGGACTAAATGATACCCAAATCAGAGAGAGAGAGAGAGAGAGAGAGAGAGAGGAAACCTAGGAAGTTTAGTGCTTTCTTGTTAAAGGTTCAGAGATACTTTGAGTGGGCTCCCCAGACTACTTAAATTGTTAGAGGAACATGGCTGGTGTCCTCAGTCAGCTACCCAGCAGAGCCTTTCTCTAGTATTAAGCAGGCTACTTAACCATAGGACCCCGGTGTGAAGTTCAGGCAACTAGCCCATCAGTGTTTCATATTTTCATGAATTAGTCCTACAGAACTTGTGACTCAGTAGCAGGTTGATATACCTTCTGTGCTGGTTGGCTATTTGGTGGATAGAGTTTGGTGTCATTGAGTGCAGGCCCAAGACACTTTGCTGCCTGAGGCGAAGGACAAGATGGTGCCCTCCCCTCCTACAACCTACGGAAGCCCACTGGGCTGGCCGTTCAGTCTTACGCCAATGCTGGTGATAGGACAAAGACCTCCAGTCTTGCCTGAAGGCAGCAAGTTAATGCAGGAGATGCAGGGCAGTCTGTGTAATGCAAACACAGCTCTGCCCCACCCAGCATCTCACTGGCATTTGCTGCCCCATAGCATATGCTGCTTGAGACAACTGCCTCACTCTGCCCAATGGTAGGGCCGAGTGCTCAAAGCCGTAGTGAGAAAGGGCTCTTAGATCAATAAGCATGAAGGAAGTACCAGGTGCAGTCCTTGGCATCTCCAGGTAGGACTGGTCTGAAACCTTGGAGAGCCACTGGCAGGTGGTGTAGCTGACAGTAACCTTCATGGACCTGTGAAGGCACCTTCCTAGGGCCATACATACATTTTAAGAAGCAAAGCTGCTGATGAGTGCTTCTTTTTATCTCAGTCTGCTACTGCCTCCATGTGTCGCTTCAGAAGGGCTCGCTAGTGTCTACCTTTCCTTTTCATGTCTCTGTGCCAGAGCAACCTGATCCTAACATACCAAGCATATGCAACAAAATGCAGGTCTGGAACTGCATGCAACTTGTTCCCGCGTTCTGTGGCGGTGCAGTTTATTGAGCAGGCGATAAACAGATTAAACATTCACGGTCAGTGGTGTGTGCAGAACAGAGCCATTGTTTTATTTGTTTATTGCCCAGTTGCAGATGCCCAGAGGAAATCAGTTAGCAGCTCTTTCTTTCTCTTCTGGGCCGATTTGTGACCCAGTTCAAATAAAACTTTTGAGCCTGTTTCTTTTCTTAAGCACCTGGGTTTTCAAGGTATGCTGAGTCTGATATGCAGGTTATATTTTGCTATTATTATTATTATTATTATTATTAGGCAAAGGCCGTCAGGAGGTCTTAACCCATTGTGAATTGTGGTGGGATTCATGCAGCGGTAGAATAATAATAATAATAATAATAATAATAATAATAATAATAATAATTTATTATTTATACCCCGCCCATCTGGCTGGGTTTCCCCAGCCACTCTGGGCGGCTTCCAACAGAATATTAAAATACAATAGTCTATTAAACATTAAAAGAAACATGAGAGAATAAACAAATACTCTCAGAGTGGAAAACCATGAAGTGTAGTATTTTCAGAAGTTCATGTTGCTCAATATTATGATCATCACATGGTGAGCCTAAATAACTAAAAAAATTAAAGTGCCTATGCTTCCTTATAGTTCCAAGCAAGTATAAAAGTGGCTTGCACAAAATAAGCATTGGGAATAACTTTAAATGCCCAAATCATAGTGAATGTGGTTCATTTTAGACAGACCGTAATCTGATGGTCCTGGTTTGTACAGCTTTATGTGGTCCCCCCACCAAATGGTGGTGATGATAATAATCCACTGCTTGTTTTTAAGCAATAAAATTTATTTCTGGCTAATAAATGAGAACAGCAAATCCTATTGGATTCTTTTAAGAACTGTGTGCTACTAACCTTTCCTTCATTCTCCTAGGCTGATTTCCCCCTCTAATATGAAAGTAGAAATATAGGAGAGTCCCAGGAGATGGCAGTATACAATAGCACATTTAAAGCTGTGCAATGCTAGAAGAAAAAGGAGTGAGAGGAGCCTTGCTGTTTCTGTTAGAGCTGCACTTGTGCATATGCAAGAACATACATACTTTATTTCAGCTGAGCAATAATTGTAGATTTATTGGATCCTCAAATATTAGCTTCTTCAAAGTTTTATGATAGCTGAAGCATGTTGCTGTCAGATCTGCGGCTTATGGCCCCCTCTCAAGATTTTGCTGTGCCAGGAAATAAACTCCTTAAAAAGTAGTTCGCACCAACTGCGGTGCCACTGCAGCATCATAAACCATGACATTATCTTGGCACAGAAGAGGGTTAAGCTGATACTGCAGGCAAATAAAGCTGGTGCTGGTATTTAATGATGGGAAGTCAATCTGTGACTGCTTTGCAGGCGCAGAGAACTAGCACGTTTGCAGGTATATTTGATTTAAAATACAGCTCCAGAGAAGCTTTCTGGAATATAGGAAACGAAGCACACATTTGTTCTTGTGATATTTTTGTGTCTGTGTGTGATTCCCTATCTTATCTGCATCCATGCTGAGATTTTTTTATAGCATTTAATCGCGGTGTGGCTCTACTAGCAAAATGCCCACCATTGTGATAAGTAGGGTTTGCGGTGAGGAGAAGATTTGTGGCACCTTAACGATTCCACATATTTATCAAGGCTTAAACATTTGTGGACTACATCAAATGCACATTTTATATTGCAAGCATCTGTGGAGAGTGCTGCATTTCTGCATGCTCTGTATGTGGAGATGCAGTACACTTCTCTGCAGAATTTTTTCTTGGTAGGCTGGAACACACAGCTTTGACTCACTATAGCAATGGGTTCTTCCAGGTGGGGACAAGATCTCACAAATGGGCCATTTACACGTGATTTTTCTCTGTGGGTGATGGGCACATGAGGTTCCAATTCACACGGTTTAATGCTTTCCATAGCTATGCTTTTTATTTCACATCCATACCAGTGGGCGATCCTTGATGTGATATTTCTGTGCTGTGTGCTTTGGTCCCTCCGCTCAGTAACTGTTCCTTTCCTCTTCACTACCTTTTCCCATTTGGGGCATGCATGCAAGTATTTCCTGAAGGAGCGTCTCCACCCCCATCGTCCAGCCTGGACACTGAGGTCCAGCTCCAAGGGCCTTCTGGCGGTTCCCTCACTATAAGAAGCAAAGTTACAGGGAACCAGGCAGAGAGGGCCTTCTCAGTAGTGGCCCCCGCCCTGTGGAATGCCCTCCCATCAGATGTCAAGGAAATTAACAACTATATGACTTTTAGAGGACATCTGAAGGCAGTCCTGTTTAGGGAAATTTTTAATGTTTGATATTTTATTGCATTTTAATTTTTTTAATATTTTGTTTGAAGCCACCCAGAGTGGCTGGGGAAACCCAGCCAGATGGGCGGGGTATAAATAATAAATAATAAATGATGATGGTGTACCTATGAGCTTGCACTTTTAAAATATATAATAAGTGGGACAACAAGCTTCAGCAATTAAATTTGATTATGGTGGAAACTAAGTTACGACTGTGAAATGACTAAAGTTTAGAGTAACGTTTTTATTCTTAGGATCGATGGAAAAGTGAGTTAATAACAAGTACCCTAAATCTAAAATATAATTAGATGAAAGTACAAAAACGCATGAAACAAGGTATCAATTTGCTGTTATTTTTCTTTATTGTAAAGGATGCAGGGGGTGGAGGATGTGGGGAAGTCCAGTGGATCATGAAAAATTGTTTGTAAAATGTGAATTTTTTCCTTTTATAATCTTCTTTTTTTCTTTTTTGTAAAGTCGCTTTTGTTGAATTATTGACGATGTATCTGACCTTGGAAAAAAGCAATAAAAAATATTATTAAAAAAATAAAAATAAAATATATAATAAGTGTATAAGAGTTCAGAAGCAAAAATTACCAGTCCTTAGTGATCATGTTAAAACACGTATGTTCGCATAGCTGTTCACACAGGGGTGATCCAGCTGAGGTATTAACCTGATTTGTTATATTTGGCTTATTTTTGTTTATTCACTTTAAAATCATGATTAACACTGTCCACTGCCTTGATAGTTTTTTGGTTTGGCAGCACAGAGATATTTGCAGATGCATGAATAAATAAATGTTTCATAATGGGTTCTTTAAAAAAAAAAAGAACAATGTGAGCTGTTCTTTTAATCAATATAATTTTTATTTTTTTGCAAAAAACCAAACCAAACCCGTGGGTCTAGATGCAGTCCAAAGAAAGCAATCCACAGGTCTTTAGGTTTACTGTCAGACACTATAAAACCAGCTCAGATTTGCTTCCCCCATCTGCATTAGTCATTCCCATGTACTCGGAATGCGTTTTTTCCTGGATATATTATTGAAAGGTGTGCAGTGATTGCCCATGACTCCTCTATGATTATCAAAAGTAAAGGCATTCAGAGGGCATGAAAGGCCAGAGAAACTCAGTAGGTAACTAAATTAGCTTCTATTTCTGTGCATCTTGCATTACTCTTGCACTAGAATAATTGGGTGCACTCTTCCCACCTTAGATCAAATCTATGCTGCCAGGGGCCATAAGAAAGCGGCAGAGATAGCGCAGGATAGTACGCACCCCGGAAATTATCTCTTTCAGCTTCTGCCTTCTGGAAGAAGGTATAGGGTTATAAAGGCCAGGACTAGCCGCCTGAGAAACAGTTTCTACGCAAATGCAATTCTGGTTCTAAACGCAGCATAAGGGGTCTCTATAGTATAGTGTATTTTAAAATGGGGTTTCAGAGTTTTTAGGGGTTTTAGAATGTTTTGTGTAGTTTTATGTAGTTTTATGTAGTTTTTATGTAGTTTTATGTAGTTTTTCAATTTCATTGTTCTGCATGGGACAATGACAATAAAGATATCGTATATCGTATATGTATACTCCAAAATTCAGGAACAGGGGTCAGAGAAGATGTGTACCTGATCTGGAAGGAGATGGAAGAAGCCAGGAATGCACTGATACAAGTTCAGAGAATTCTGATAGAGCTTGAGCAGTCTGAACTACCTTCAGGTATGTTATGAACACACACACATTTATTTTTTAAAAATATTCTGACTGCATTGCAGCATTGATGATTATGCTCTCGATTCCATTATGGACAATTGTAAGTCAGTGTCACTCAAAAGGATAAGGTTGCTCTGCATGTTGCAGGAAGTTTGCCTAATAGAGTGGCTGCAATCTTTCTTGCAAGTGTGGATTGTGAGTGTGCCACTCTAGCATGCTTGAAGCCATGGCTCATTGGTAGAATACATGTTATGCATGCAGACACTACCTGAAATCTTGGAAGACTGCTGCTAGTCAGTTTATTTAATGCTGAGCTAGATGGACCCAATGGTCTTATCTTGATATAAGGCCAATACCTATGTCTCTGGTGTCGTGTGTGCTTTTGCCTCTGAACTGCTGTTTTCTAAACTGCAGAGTAAACAGCAGAGCAGCACTGGGGAGGCAAGGAATGGCCAGGCCTACCAGCCCTCATGTCCTAAACTTCTCTTGCCTGTCGGTCTGTACTGTACATCATCCACCCAATTTTTTTTAAATACCATCAGCTGCAAACTTCATCTTTCCTTGCTCAAATAGAGTACCGGTAGTTTACCCAGGATATCTAGGTTCAAGTGCAAGCTTAGTCTTCGCCGGGAGTTTAAAATGGATGCATTATCTCAAAATCCTTTCAGACTCGAAGGACCATATCTTATCAATTTACAGGTCATCTTAAAGCTATATCTCTCACAGTGCACATTAAGGCACTTTGTAGTCTTACAGGGCAAAAAGCTGATCAACAACTCGTTTTGATTTCAGAGGGCGATTATTACATTTCCAAATTCTGGATTTGGAAATCCCAATTTAGGCATTACGTTTTTAAAGCATTGTGCTTTGCTTTTTCATATGCAAAGTCTTCCTATCTTAGGTCATTTTAACAAAGCAGTATTGCTTTGTAAAAGGGAGGAAAGCATGTATTTTTATAAATGAGAGTGCTTGAGTTGATTATATTAGGTCAGTCTAGTGTCAGCAAATGCACATTCCATTCATACCTTTTTACGCCATCAGCCCAAACTGACGGTATAGTAAATGATTCAAGAGCAGAAGATTATGTGAATTCCAAGGAGTGGCTTCAGAAGAATGGCTTGAAAGCGCAGAAGCTGACCATAACAAAAGCATTTGGCGATCTCAGTTTTCGTCATGCAAAGGGGATTGTCAACATAAGAACCAAGCCACAGGATGAATCGGTGCAAACTGATGCTGTAGGTAATCCACTAGTTTTGGTACATTTTCTTGACTGCAGTTTTGTCACATAGGTTTACAGCTGTGCTAGTTTATGACAGGGATGAATCCACACTGTCGGTATCTCTCTGGAGGGATTAAAGAACATGCCAGAACTTTTGGGTTTGTGGTTCCAGCAAAGGAAGATTGGCAACTGAAACTGATGGAAAATGCAGAAATGGTGGAACTCACTGGATGAATAAGAAACCAGGAAGAGAGACTTAAAAAAAATAGAATGGGGAAAATTTATTAACTGTTTGAAGATACAATTAAAAACAAAACAAAACAAAACATTATTGGGACTGATATAAACACTGGCAGCAAGATATAATTAAGGGGAAGATAAGGGAAAATTGGGGACGCGGGTGGCGCTGTGGGTAAAAGCCTCAGCATCTAGGACTTGCCGATCGAAAGGTCGGCGGTTCGAATCCCCGCGGTGGGGTGCGCTCCCGCTGCTCGGTCCCAGCGCCTGCCAACCTAGCAGTTCGAAAGCACCCCCGGGTGCAAGTAGGTAAATAGGGACTGCTTACTAGCAGGAAGGTAAACGGCGTTCCGTGTGCTGCGCTGGCTCGCCAGATGCAGCTTGTCACGCTGGCCACGTGACCCGAAAGTGTCTGCGGACAGCGCTGGATCCCGGCCTATAGAGTGAGATGAGCGCACAACCCTAGAGTCTGTCAAGACTGGCCCGTACGGGCAGGGGTACCTTTACCTTTTTAAGGGAAAATTAGTAAATATATTTGAATTGAATATGCAGTAATAAAAAAGATATAAAATAACTGCAGAAAGGGGAGGGAAGTTGAGAGGAAGGTAAATTAGACTGGTTTGGTCACACTGACCACAGAGCTTCTGGCGTGCTGCAGCAGGCGCCACATCCTCTTTCATCTAAGCAGAAGAGAATGTTAAAGATGTATGCTGTCATGAGGGAGGCATGGAGGAAGAGGAAGTGAGTTCAAGTCAGCATCTTGTCAGGGTGGATCTACACTATACAGTTAAAGTGCATTTAAAACACTTGACTTACGCCCCGCCCCAAAGAATCCTGGGAACTGTAGTTTTCCACTCACAGAGTTACAGTTCCTTAGCAAACTGCAGTTCCTAGAATTATTTGGGGGACTTAAATCTGCTTTCCCCAGTGGTGACCCCCTCTATCCTACCCAGTGGCGGAGCTTCATGCTCTGTTACTGGGGGGTGGGGTGGAGAGCAGGTGGGGGCAGGGCTGGCGTGCGTCCCGGTGGTGGGGGGCGTCACCTGCAGGGATGGGACGCTCAGCGCGGGCGGTGGACAGCTGCGATGGTACCCTACCAGGATTGCACTGCCGGGGGCAGTGCACTCCCCACACACTCCTCTTCCTCCGCCAGTGATCCTACCCCATGTTGCAATTAGGCTGCGGAAAAGTCTTCTATTAGCTACAATAGTTTCCCCCCACAAGCCCATGCAGGGGAAGGGGCGATGCTGTTTTGGTTGGACAGGGAGGCCTAAGAGAGCTTGAGTGTGTGTGTGTTTGCCATGTCTTCATAAAAATGCAGCGTTAAAATGTTCTAACCAATGCTTTGTGTAGATCATGTCTCCACTTTCTCCCCCGAACGTCTTGCCCGTATAGGAGTCTAACAAGAAGTTAATCGATGCAAAATACTGCGACAAGTTTTTGCATACAGACTTGGAAGATGGGCCCACGCTGCATATGCATTTGACTGGGGAAAGGTGCAAACAGTATGAAGATAAAATGAAGACTGTTCTCGATCAAATGGAACTAAGGTTCAATTGCTTTCTAATGCAATATTTTCAAAAGCAGCGTCCCATAATGGGAAAGCTATCCAATGCATAACTTTTGTCTGCTTTAAAAATGATTGTGCGATATTTGGGCACTGTTATAAACTTTTGTCAGGTCTTAAAACTTTCACAAGGCCTTAAAAAAACTTTTGGATTAGCATATGAAAAAAAGTCACACAAAGATTAGTTGATAAAGCATTTAGAGTGACCTTATTGAGAGAGATATTACAGAACATGTTTGTACCATCAATTCAATCTTCTTACATGGCTTCTCAAGTTATGGTGCAATTCAACTGTGGGTTTGAGATCATACCTGAACCTAAATGCAACATTTTCATGCCTAACCTGTAACGCTCTGTATTCTGCATGACAGGGATGGGGAACCTGTGATCCCCTTCTCAGAAGATGGACTATATCGTTTGTTAAGCAGGCCTCCGCATAGTTTGTGGGAACGTTGAGGACAGTAGGAGAGGATATATTGATTAATGTTATCCTTCCTCACTCACGCTAGTGAGCTTGTAGCGGAACATATTCCCATGTACAGTGGTACCTCGGGTTAAGTACTTAAATCGTTCCGGAGGTCCGTTCTTAACCTGAAACTGTTCTTAACCTGAAGCACCACTTTAGCTAATGGGGCCTCTTGCTGCCGCTGCGCCGCCGGAGCACAATTTCTGTTCTCATCCTGAAGCAAAGTTCTTAACCTGAGGTACTATTTCTGGGTTAGCAGAGTCTGTAACCTGAAGCGTATGTATCCTGAAGCGTATGTAACCTGAGGTACCACTGTACATAGCAGGAAGCTAGTTGATTGGATTTGTGAGAATCACTTGAGTTAAGCGATCCAGTCTGGCTTGTCCAGATTGGCTTTGTTCCTGGTTAATCCCCTTTTGTTCCCTCTTAAAACAGTAATGACACAGTGAAATCTTCTTTTAAAGTAGTGATAAGGTTTACACACATTCAGTCCACAGTGTGATCCTGAAGGCAGGCTTTAGCTTGTAGTTACAGAAAAGTGTGGGTTCATCCTCTTGTGAGGAATGAGCCCATGTGCTGCTGGCTGAGAGACAGCACACTGCAAAAACATCAAGATAATACAAGAGGACGAGCATCAAGAGAAAAGGGGAAGATGGCTGCATGACCAGCTCTTTTATGGGGTCTCCCAGGGTCTCCCAGGGTCAAGCCCATCTACAGACCTCACCTGGAGTACTGTGTCCAGTTCTGGGCACCACAGTTCAAGAAGGACACTGACAAACTGGAACGTGTCCAGAGGAGGGCAACCAAAATGGTCAAAGGCCTGGAAACGATGCCTTATGACGAACGGCTAAGGGAGCTGGGCATGTTTAGCCTGGAGAAGAGGAGGTTAAGGGGTGATATGATAGCCATGTTCAAATATATAAAAGGATGTCATATAAAGGAGGGAGAAAGGTTGTTTTCTGCTGCTCCAGAGAAGCGGACACGGAGCAATGGATCCAAACTACAAGAAAGAAGATTCCACCTAAACATTAGGAAGAACTTCCTGACAGTAAGAGCTGTTCGACAGTGGAATTTGCTGCCAAGGAGTGTGGTGGAGTCTCCTCCTTTGGAGGTCTTTAAGCAGAGGCTTGACAACCATATGTCAGGAGTGCTCTGATGGTGTTTCCTGCTTGGCAGGGGGTTGGACTCGATGGCCCTTGTGGTCTATTTCAACTCTATGATTCTATGATACAGGGGGAGGATGCTCAAGACCAGGTGTGACAGGAAGTCCTCCTGGATGGAGCAACATTCCCCTGTGTGTCCACTCTGGGCAAACAGGAAATGTTTTATTTGACTGCTTTTGTGATGTTACATCCCACATAGTTCTCTGAATTATAGCCTTTCCTGGTTTGATGTTCTCCAGATGTTTTGGTCTACAACTCCCATCTTTGCTGACAATTGGCCATGCTGCATGGAGCAGATGGGAGTTGGGAGTCCTACAATATCTGGATGGTTATCGGTTCCATACCCTTGCTCTAAATAATCGCCAGTAAAGTGGTTGGTTAAGTGTTGTTTTGAAACACGCAGCCCACACATTGATGTAGGTGTATTAATGTGAGAGTACAGTTTAAAAGGCCATGGGTGGGAAAAGGTTAAGCTAAGGGACAGGAGGTAATGAACCTAACATGGTAAGCAGCCTTCTCTGACACTATGGCTTCTCTAGGTTGCCATGTCAACTATTCAGGTATTTATTTTTATGCAGTACATTTTGAGATGAAGGGGAAATGGTAATGAGTACATTATCAGGAATTTATGAAGCAACACAATAATTATATAGTAAACAATAATACATTTATACTGTAATTGAATAAATATTTTTTTAAAAAAATTGATGTTGATGATGTTACCATTAATAATATACTTCAGGGGCCTCAAAGCAGAATACATAGTCCCCCAACCTCATTTTACCCTTTCAATTTGAGATAGGTCAAGCGGAGAGGTGGTAATTGGCCCAGTGTCCTCTGGTGAACTTTGTGGCCTACAAATTAAAGACCTTGTCTTCTCAGTCCTGGTCCAACACTCAAACTACCACACCATACTGATACCCCTTAAAATGCAGAGGAGTTCTAGACTCTAGATCCCATTCTTGTATGATTTTAAGCTTTCATAGATTTTCACGTTTAAAGGGTATTGTATATATAATGAGGGACGTGGGTGGCGCTGTGGGTTAAAGCCTCAGCGCCTAGGACTTGCCGATCGAAAGGTCGGAGGTTCAAATCCCCGCGGCGGGGTGCGCTCCCGTTGCTCGGTCCCAGCGCCTGCCAACCTAGCAGTTTGAAAGCACCTTCAGGTGCAAGTAGATAAATAGGGACCGCTTACCAGCGGGAAGGTAAACGGCGTTCCGTGTGCTGCGCTGGCTCGCCAGATGCAGCTTGTCACGCTGGCCATGTGACCCGGAAGTGTCTGTGGACAGCGCTGGCTCCCGGCCTATAGAGTGAGATGAGCGCACAACCCTAGAGTCTGGCAAGACTGGCCCGTACGGGCGGTGGTACCTTTTCCTTTACCTATATATAATGACTTTAGTTTTCTTTAAAAATAATATTTGACTGGGTTTTTCTATTTGATCTCTATTATCAGATAAGTTTTTACAAGCATAGGATAGTTAAGGAAAGACAAAGGGAGCGTTTTACACAGTTTAGTCTGTGCCTCTCATTTCACATTGAACGTGTTTTCCTGTAGACTTCAGGAGCTGAAAAAAGGGAGCAGAGCACTCTTTGGAGACGTAACTGAAGATAACATCTATTTTCTCATTGATACATCCCACTCTATGAAAGACAAACTGCCCGTGGTGAAGCAGAAAATATTTCAGCTCATGCGGGTGAGTGACAACTATGTTCCCCAAGGCAAGGATTGTAAAACAAAATGCGTGCAAAGACATATTCTATATTTCTCCAGTCATGCAGAGGGATATAGAAAGCTATACCAAGTCAGATGA
Source organism: Podarcis muralis (assembly GCF_964188315.1). Classification (NCBI taxonomy): domain Eukaryota; kingdom Metazoa; phylum Chordata; class Lepidosauria; order Squamata; family Lacertidae; genus Podarcis; species Podarcis muralis. The sequence goes on along the minus strand of NC_135658.1, from coordinate 74,569,669 downwards.
TTGATTAGTCCACCTAACTGGTCTACTCCCAGTGCTTCAGACAGGATTCTTTCCAATCCTGCCTAGAGATCCAAGGACAAAACTTGGGACCTTATCGAGTGCAAACTATGTGCTCTGCCAATAGGAGAGTGGAAATGGGAGTGGAAATTGCTGATGTTTGTTTATACAGTGGTACCTTGGTTCTCAAACTCTGTTCCAAAACCAAAGCACGCTTTCCCATAGAAAATAATGCAAACGGATTAATCTGTTCCAGACTTTTAAAAACAACCCCTAAAACAGCAATTTAACATGAATTCTACTATCTAATGAGAACATTGATCCATAAAATGAAAGCAATAATGTACTGTACCATAAAATAAATAAGACATTATTGTGGATGATAAAAATTAAAATTACTTTTTTCCCTTACCTGCACTGATGATAGTCAATGTTTGAATGGGGGTCTTTTATCCATTTCCACAGTCACATAATCAGTCAATCAATCAGTAGCTGAACTGGGTTCCACACAGTCACAAAAACAAATAAACCAAAAAAGCCTCAAAAACAAAAATGCAAAATAAATAGCAAAAACAAAAGCGCCAAATCCAGTGGTACCATGGTTCTCGAACTTAATCTGTTCTGGAAGTCCATTTGACTTTTGAAATGTTCGAAAACCAAGGCGTGGCACTTCTGATTGGTGCAGGCACCCTGGAAACAATAGCCAATAGTCGCATCGGACGTTCGGCTTCTGAAAAACGTTTGAAAACCGGAACACTTATTTCCGGGATTTTTGGCGTTTGAGAACCAAGGTACCACTGTACATCCCTATGTCCAGAATGAAAATCAATTTGATCCACAATATGATCCACATTTGCTGCTATTGGTTTTGGTTCATGAATGATATTTCACTGATTATGTGTGTGTCCCCCCATTTTTTGTGTGTTTCCTTTGCATTGAAATGAATGGGGTTGGAATAACATAGTGACAATGGCATTTACATAATTCATTATGTAAGTTATGTAATTTCACCACATCAGATAGCGAGAATAATAAAGCTGTCTTTGGTAGAAGGCAAACAGCAGCGGAAATGGAAACAGCGCTGCATGCGATGATTACAGAGCGGAATGGGAAACGATGCCTAACATCCCTAACTACCACTCAGTGACAATTCCCCCCCTCTATCTAATGAAAACATAGATACTGTATTTTTCGCTCTATAAGACGCACTTTTCCCCTCCTAAAAAGTAAGGGGAAATGTGTGTGCGTCTTATGGAGCGAATGCAGGCTGCGCAGCTGCTCTCCTGACTTCAGGGACAGCTGCCCAAAGCCTCCTGAGGGCAGCGGGAGCGCTCCCGCTGTGCTCAGGAGGCTTCCCATTGCTTTCGCTGAAGCCAGGAGAGCAAGAGGGATCGATCCCTCTGGCTCTCCTGGCTTCGCTTCGCTAGAGAGGCGCTGCGCAGCTTTCCCTCTCTGCGCAGTGCCCCTTCAGTGAAGCGGGAGGAGAAATGGCAGGGGCTCCGTTTCTCCTGCCGCTTTGCTGAAGGGGCGCTGCACCAAGAGAAAACATTTTTTTTCTTGTTCTCCTCTAAAACTAGGTGCATCTTATGGTTGGGTGCGTCTTATAGAGCAAAAGATACGGTACTTTCTCCAGTTTGAGGTGTGTGGGTAGATTCAGTACGTTCAAAACACTGTGAGGTATAATTACAATCTCCAAAAATAAATAATTGTTATCACTTCTAGAAGAATGAAATGTACTCCTGTAGTCATTTGCTTTTCAAATACAGCAAAAAGTGTGAGATTTCTTCTATGAAGGAGAATTCAATGGAGCATTTCTTACAGGAACAACTGAGAGACAAAACCAAAGTTAACTTTGTTAGATTTGACACTGAGGCAGTGGCTTGGAAGGAGAAACTTGCTAGAGTTAATGAAGAAAGTTTGGAAGAAGCTCTACTATGGGTAAACAATCTGGAGGTAAATATAGGAACAAAAAGCACTTTAAGAAAATGTGAGTAACCCAAGTTTTTGCTGTGCACCTCAATTAATTTTTGGTTACTATGAAGCTGGCTTGAAAGGCACAATTTTATTTGCAAGAGTAACACCTTCTCCCACTCCCCTTCTGCATTTAAGACATTCTTGGTGCAGCCAACACATTCCTGATCTAACAAGCTATGGGAATGTGCTGCATGTGTCTGTGTGCTCTTTTCTATGTTCCCTCGTGTGCATAGCTTAAATATAAGAGTTCCTGCATTGTTCTTAAGCACATTTTAAACCCACAGTTTCTCCAAAGAAGTCATGATTGTATACCTCTTCCATTTTATGCTCTTAGCAGCTGGGGCAACCTCCAGTTTATTCACAGCAATACTGTAAAGTTGATTAGACTGAAATATAGTGATTGCACAAGGTCACCTTCATAGCTGAAGGAGGATTTGAATCTAAGGTCTAAGCACCATTATAATTCATATGGGTAGCCATATGATTCTATTTTGCTTTTAATTTAATTTAAGCTGTATTTTCATCGATTGTTTGACTTAATGTTTTAGTGTATTATATATTTTGATGTTAGCTGCCCTGAGCCCTGCCTCGCCGGAGAGGGCGGGATATAAATAAATTATTATTATTATTATTATTATTATTATTATTATTATTATTATTATTATTACTCCCCTTTCCTCCTCATGTTCCTGACAATACAAGACTTCCTAGTTTGTGACGCCACAGTACACTGAACTTTGAGTGTTCCCTACAAACCAGAAATTGATTCTGGTTTGTAGGAACACTCAACCCACAGTTTCTGGTTTGAACGGCACAGCAAACTGTAGTCTTGACAAACCAGGAAGTCTTGTATTAAGCCCAATCCAAAAGGGGAACAGAAAATGGGAGGAGCAAGAAGAGAGCACATAGGTGTACAGTACATTCCTGATTGAACAAAACCATGATTTGTTGGACCAGGGATGTGATGTTTGAAGTGGGCCATTGGGTCTCAAAAGAGCATTTAGCATCAGTGTGAAAACACCTTTGGTTGTATCACTGTATTCGAAGCACAGAAATCTATCTTGGGAAGAGTTCCTGCAGAAAGATTTCATACATTCATCATAAAAGTATGCTACTGGAAGGAATCTATTTTGACTGTTGCCCACCAGGTGATTTAGACTACTTCCGGGACTGAGTTAAGTCTTTCCTTTGGACAAATTGTGAGGTTCCTCTCACTAGCACACCTGACAAAGAGATGTGACAATCCATTTCACAAGTTTTGCGCTGTTAATGTTTCCATCTCCTCCTGATTTTTCCCCCTCTGTTGACTGCTTAGATTGGAAGTTCTACAAATACCCTGAAAGCACTTCAGATTGCCTATTCTGATAGTGACACTCAAGCCATTTATCTTCTCACTGATGGGAGACCTGACCAGGTATCTATGGTAGAAGTAAGACATGTCAGGGCAGTATGATGATGTAACACTGGCTATATGACAAAGCAGAGCATTGATGTAGAGCAGGGCTGGCCAAACTGAGACAAGTCTGAGTCAGTTCAAGGAAGATACATATCTTTGTGTCCTCACCATCTTTTGTTCCAGACAGACATTGGGACCATGAGAGTCTGGGAAGAGGACATGGTGAAGGACGCATAATAACAGAGGAAGCATGATCTTCCAGCGCCCAGAGTAGGAGGGTCCAAAAGCTGAGGTTTTTGGGTAGATGGGAAAGGAGGTTCTTGAGAAAACTGGGGCAGGCAGCTTGGGGGAGGGGGGTTGTAGGGAGAGAAAAACAGTTGTAGGTACTGGGTAGAGAAAGCAGCATTGATTATGGTCTTGGAAGACAGTTGGAATGGGAGAAACAATGACATATATGAGTGGAGGGTTGATAAGGAAGGAGAAATGGCTCAAGGAGCTTAGGGAGGACCAGCTGGGGGAGTGGAGCTGCAGTGGTGGGGGGAAGGTATTGGTTATGGGAAAGCATAGCTTTATCAAGCACAGCAAACATTAAGGAGACAGTGTGGTGGCAGGAGCTGCAGTCTCAGGCTGGAGACTCAGTGTGGTGGCAGGAGCTGCAATCCATGTCCTGGAGATAGAGGGACACTTTTTTACCTGGGAAGATGTCATACCCAGTTTGGGAAACTAGCTGGGCATACTGCACAATCAATGCTGGTTCTGCCAGCCTTGTGGACCCCACAGGAGCAAGATCAACCTGAAGATTCCTTCAGTGTTTGGATTGTTGGGTGAAGATGCTGAAATAGCAAATTAGAGCCTTCTGAATGAGAACTTTGATCCCCAGGATGCCACACTCAGCCAGTGGAATTAAGCTTCCTTTTTGTTTTGATGATTGCCTGTAGTTCAATCACTGTCTGTTATGGTATAAATCACAGAAGGTGTTAATGCTTCCTCAAGAAGATATAATCTGAAGCCAGTTGATTTGTTCTGCAGTGTGTATTGGTTAATATCTCTGTGTCAATACATTTAATTTCTCTCTCTCTCTCTTTTAGCCCCCCGATAGAATTCTAGACCAGCTCCAGCTTCACCGGAACATTCCAATTCACACTATTTCCTTTAACTGTGATGATACCGGAGCGAATAAATTTTTAAATGAATTGGCCAGTGAGACAGGTGGACGGTTTCATTACTATCATATTATTTTGAGAGACCCTGATGCTCCAAAACCTTCTGAGGCAAGTCTTTAGTAAAAGTTAAGATGAAGACTTTAAGGTGTTTCTTTTTCATACCAAGGAGGCTGTACAATAACTTTTGATGAAATTGGTTAGTGCACAAAGTTCTTAATCGGGTCTGCATAAAACGGAAGGTTCAAAAGCATTTTTGAGAAGCAAAATGGATATACCAGAACCCAGGCCTCATCAGGAGGATTAGCTGACAGCTTATCTCTGCCAAATCTTAGCCTTTGTGGGAGAGTCCCCCGAGCCCTAATTTTCAAGGGCACTTGTGAATACTGGTGTTTGGTGCCAGATGTTGAGGGACCCTAGAGTAAGATATGTGAATGTCAGGGGGCTGTCAGGCAAGCCCAGGTCATCCACAGGGCAGGAAAGAACTTGAGTCACGAAATGCAATTAGCTATTTTTCACATAATGTAACAACGCAGCAGAGTTCCTTTGGATCCTCTCATTTAGCTGTAGATGTTGCTGAAACTGACCACTGGCCCCGCCTTTCCCCTCTAGCCTCTCACTCTGGATTCCTCCCAAGCAGATGGAGACTGAGGCATTGGGGTGGGCTCCTTCTCTGGGCCTGTCTGGTCCATTGCTCAGTAACATGCAGGACTCTCCGTGAGCGGGGTGCCGGGAGGGGGAGCAGGCAGGACTGGGACTGTCCTGCTTCTGGGTAGCGGGGGTAACCTCTGACTTCCCTCCATCTAAGTCTGTGCTCACACTGAGATCCTCAGCCTCCTGCCCTGGAAGGGCCTCTTTCTCCTGATCCCCCTTGATTGCTCATACCTCCTGCTTATAGCACCTCCCAGCTCGTTCCTTCCTCAGTCTGCTCCCCAGTGTCCCACCACCACCATCCTGGGTCTAAGCCTGCTTCTTCTATGTCCTCCCTGGAGGGTTCTTCGGTGGGCGGTGCCCAGCACTCTTCCTCATCCAGCCAGTCCCAGTCTCTTTGCCATGATCACCACTCGCGATCTCCTTTTGGGCCCAGTCTGCACACCCCTTGCCCAGGAGGAGAGATCAAAGCAAGCGGAGGCCTCTGCTGCCTTTCTCATTGTTCTTGTCATTGCTTGAAGAAAGCAGATGAACAGGAAGCAACAGCAAGGAGGATGAGTGCCCAAGGGTTTTGGGGTTAAGACTTGGCAGATGTGTCTCTGTTTCTTACTGGGAGGCAGAGAGCTGAGGTGGCGGGAAGGTCAGTGCAGTGCAAATGCACTGGCAGAACCAATATGGTTTCTTACCCCTCTCCCCACTTGCTGGGTCTCCTACCTGATGAGCTGTTAGCAGTGATCTCTTTGCTGGGGTGTGGGCTTTGACAGGTGTCTGATGATGCTCATGCTTGCTGTTAACTCTGTGTAATATCCTGCGCAGATGTACTGAATGAAAGGAGAAGTAGCCTTGTCACTGGAAGGATAAATAGCCTGGCTGAAGGGCGTGTGCATGTGTTGATTTTAATAAGCTCTAGTACATCTACAAAGAACAAACTTGTATATATGCTAAAATTGGCTGCTGTCTAAGTCGGGTGTTTTCTTACATTCACTTGGCAGTGAGCACAGCTTAAACTCTCAAGGCAAGTCTTTTTTTTTTTTTTTTTTGCTGTAGGGGCTTTGAAACAGGGATGTGGATTTCCACCCTTTGTTTTATGGCTATTTCCATTTCATACCCCTCCACGCTGGTAAGAGGAGGAAGGTTGCTGGAATGACAGGTTTATGTTTTTACTTCACCTTTGGGAAGTGCATTAGTTATGAAATGGGAAAAAAATAAGAAATGGATGTGTTATCAGAGTGTGGGGGAATTATATATCAGAAAGATGAATGACAAATAATTCAATAATAATTCTTAGGGTGCAGTAATGGGATTTTAGATTTGCAGCAGAATGTATCTCCATGATCATCCATCATAGTTACGTTATTACATCAGTAGCTATAGTAAAGGATGAAGCTGAATTAACTTTCAAGCGTGAGGTTTTTTTCCTGCAGGATATATATTTTTATGTATAATCTTAACTGGATTAGAAAATTGGCTGGTTTTCCACCTCTACCCTTAACCAGAGGAAGTAGCCTTTCCCTTAGTGTCTCATTCTCTGGTTGTATCCTGGCTAGATTACTGTAATGCATTATGTGGGGGCTGCCTTTTAAAAATGGTTCAGAAACTCCAGTTAGTACAGAATGCAGAGGCAAGAATGGTTTGTAGGAGACCAACAATCAAAGCGTATTACACCTGTTCTGCACGGCTTATAGTGGCTGCCTATTTGTTTCTGGCATAGTTTATAAAGTGCTGGCTTTGTCCTTTAACCCCTCAGTGGTTTGGAACCATGTTACCTGAAGGACTGCCTTAGGAAGCTGTCTGAATTCTGCTCTCTTACCTGCCATTAAGAGAGACTAGGCTGAGTGATTCAGAGATGGGGCCTTTTCTGTACTGGCCCCGTATCAATTAAAGATGCTTGCCCATGATGTGCCTGTAACCCTCCTCCCCCATGACTGCTAAAAGGACCCTCAATATGTTTTTATTTTCATCTGTGTTTCATTATTCTTATCAATTAATGTGGCTTTCTGTGGTTTTAGTGCTAATTTTAAAGAGGTTTATTTGTAGGCTTAAATTGCTATTTTAAATTACTGTTTCATATGTTTTATCATGGGTTTTGCAAACCACCTTGTCCTGAAAGATGGGATATGGCTCTATTAATAAATAAAACTCCCCCCCCTTGGTATTATTGTGTAGGTTTGGTATCTGGTTTAGAACTGGTTCGTAATTAATTTCAGTCACTGTTTTATCATTTTGGCAGTGTGAGGATATATATCTACTAAAGAAAGAGATTGAAAGAGGAGAAAAAGAACTGAAGACAATACATACCTTTTACACTGACAGCATATTGATGGATTTGTTTAATGGAGCAAAAGACCGTCAGGATAAGTATGTCTATATCGGGAGGGAAATATGAACAGGAAAATAAAGTGCTCATCTTCACAACACTGAGGTGGGGATGGGGAACCTGTGACCCTCCAAATATTCTTGGACTCTAGCTCCCATCAGCCGCAGCCTGCCTGGCCAACATTCAGGGACAATGGGAATTGTTGTCTAACAATATCTGGAGGGCCACCATTTCCTCATCGTTACATTAAGAAATCCATTTCAGTAGGTAATATAATGTGTTCCCCTCTATATGTTGGTAAATTTCATTCCTCTCATCGCAAGGATGATTCTCTGCCAAAGGATTAACCCAAAAGCTGCTGCTCCTTTTGTGTCTGTGAGCCACCACAGCTGTGCTAAATGTGGCTTCAGTGGTGGTACGCAAATGCCAGATCTTGTTGAACCAATCAGAGGGGTCCATGTTGCCACAAGTGGAGAACCCAAGGCCAAAGAATACAAATGTGATGATTCCCTGCATCATCCTTTACTTTGTCGTGGAGAAGTGTTTCATCCACATACAAAAGCTTGTTGTTGTTTTTTTGAACACTAGTAAGGTTTCATGCAGATTGATCCAAGACTGATTGCGCATGGAGAAACAGATCTTGGAAAGAATGCTCTAAGGAGCTCATAGCAGAGTCAGGTTCCTTGGATTCCAAATGGAAATATGTGTGGTTGCTGATCTTATGCTTACTCTTAAGCTTTTCTTTAGGTGCAGCTCGGTTGTCCAAGACCTAGAATTCTATGCCAGTTTTTGAGCATCAAGTGCTGGTTCATATGAGGCACACCAAGATGTAGAAACACAGTGTGGTATTCAATGCTAGTCCTACTCAGAGTAAGCCTTTTGAAGTTAAGAGACACGACTAACAGATTCATTGATTTCAACAGGTATACTCTGACTAGGACCTGGTTCAGAGTTCCCCAAAGTTGGGTCTCCAGCTGTCTTTGGACTACAGTTCCCATCATCCCTGACCACTGGTCCTGCTAGCTAGGGATGATGGGAGTTGTAGTCCGAAAACAGCTGGAGACCCAAGTTTGGGGAAACCCCAACCTAGTTGAATACAATATGTGTGTTTATTTCAGGCTTCTCAAAGCGGTTTCTCCCAAATATGTGGGTGTGTGTATGTGTGTGCTTGCTTCGGCGCAGGTAGTGACTTGCCTGTTTCTTAAACAGACATCGCAGGCAGCCTTTTGCTGCATCCGCAGCAACCACACACGGGGAGGGACTGAATCCCCCATCTCCAGATAGGCCATATTGGGCCTCTGAAGAGCCTGCAACGGCTTCGCCAGAACCTGGTACAGATGGACGTCAGGGTCGCTCTGAAAGTCCAACCAGAAGGAAGAAAGCCTTATACGCAGGTAAAACAGATTGTGGAGATTCCTCAGTGAAACATGTCCCGTCTCTGACATCTTGAATATGAAACCTCCTCTTCCACATGGTTTAACACCAGATTAAGTGTTAGGTGCTGCACAGACCATGGAAATGCAGTCCTCTCAAAACTACATTCAAAAGACAAGACTAGCATGGAGAAAGTTCCAACTAAAGTCTAAAATGGATCTCTCTCTCTCTCTCTCTCTCTCTCTCTCTCTCTCTCTCTCTGTGTGTGTGTGTGTGTGTGCGCGCGCGCGCACGCATGTGTGTCTCTTATTATTTGTTTTCCAGTCTGCCTCATTATTGTGGTCCCTTCACCAAAAATAAATATAATTGTGTTTTTAAAATGACACTAAAATATATATATTGAGGTGGTTTGCTGTTTTCTGTATCAGATTGCAGTGGGAAATCTGCAGATTTGTGAACAGCTATGAGGATATAGCAGTGCCACTGCTATTTTTCTGGAAAAAGAGGTGCCAGAACTCACCATGAACACCCCTCTCATTCTCTTAGAATAGCAATGGCGCCTACCTGAGAGGTGACGAAACTGGGTTCTGTCAAGTTTCGGTTGGAAAAAAAAATCCTGAGCAGTGGGATCTGTCCCCATTGATCCTTCCAATGATTCTTTTGCCAACCCTCCCTTTATTAACCTGCTGTGGGGCAAAAAGAGAATCCTGCTTCTAGTTGCTTCTAGTTGCGTGTACTGTGTTGCATGTCCTGTTGGTTTGAAGCGGAAAGGAATTCCCTTCGGCCTGCGAAGAGCTGACCTCAGTTCTCCAGTGTAGAAAGGGGTTCTGTGGATGTCAATGGGATGAGAGTCTGGAAAGTTCCCTGTAAGTTTATGGCATGGAGACATGAAAATCTGAAGGTACAATGCAATTTTATAATGCTCAACAGCATCCTGATTTCTGATTATCTGAAACATCTAAAACTGGACAAAATCAGGGTTTTGAATGAATTAGCAGTGCTATTCCGATTCGCAAGGAAACACAGTGCCTTTTCTTAAGTGGGAAATTCATGTAATTTTTTGGGATAACACCATGAATGGAGTCTTCCTGAACAGCACAATCCTATTCATGTATACTGTACTCAGTAGTGAGTTTCCTTAAGTATTGTGGGACTTACTCTCAGGTAAGTTAACGTAGGATTGCACTCTATATCTGAACCTTTCGCATTTTGAACACATCATTAAAAAGTAGAAACTCTGGGAGAAAAACTCATTTGACCTGTTATCTTTTTGAAAATGGCTGTATGGCCCTGTTCCCTAAAAGCTAGATTTGCCTCCTTTTCTTGGCATGCAAAATCAAAATGTCAAAATTCCAGCATATAGATTTTAAAGTGCATATTCGAAGCTTATGAGTGTGGTCCCAACTCTGCCCAGAAGCAGCTATATCTTCAACTGAGTCACATAGTGAATGGGAATGTGTAGAGAATTAATTATGGAGGCTGTGCATTTTGTCTGTGGGGAGGTTTCCAGGGCAGTTCTTGCCTAAAGGGCTGAAGGCACTAAAAAGTTCTTTTTGCTTTTCAGAATCTAAGCAGACTTCTGGTTTGTTATTAAGTTGCTTGTGTGTGTTTGTGAACATCTTTCTGCAGAACAAACAAGGAGCAGCATGCTTAGGACGCAACGCTATACAGGAAAGCCTTCTGAACAAAGTCCAAATGAAAGAGGATCTCCCGAAAGAAAAAGTAAGCTATGGCCCTTTTTATTAATGCTTAGGCCGCCATTTGTTTCTGCACGCCTTAGCCCTGTCCATGGAATATCCAGTTAACTGAATATTGAACTGCACTCTCTGCTCCTGAGAGAACGAAACCCTCTCCTCCATCACCTAGTGGGTCCTGAGGCAGTTATGCAGGGGGAAGCTGTGCAGAAGCCATGTTTCATTCCTCTGAGCCAGCGGTGGGGAACGTTTATGGCCTGCTGGGCCAGATCTTTATCTCCACTCCTGCCCCCTGTAGACCAACTTGGACAGGTTGGTGGGATCGCCCCCTGTCAAATCATCCAATATCCCATGAAAACCACCCTTATGGGGGAAAGCTCCCTTTGGTGCCCATGGAAGGTTTCTAAGAGCAGGTGGGTAAGATGTCATTTTAATTGCCTATGGGGGAGGGAAGGATTAAAGCTTAAATATTGAACCCTCTCTCTCCGTGTACAGTGGTTTTTGTTAAAACAGGGTCCTCCTGTGCTCAGTATTAACTTCTGTTTTCTTTTAAAGCTAGCAGTGCTGCTGCCTGCTGTGCATTTAATGTAACGTTAAATGCAGTGGCGGGCGTGCTTTCATGCTGTCAGGGGGGGAAACAAGGACTAGAATGTTGTTGGGCGTTTCTTTGGTGTGTGCTCCTGATCTGCGTTTGGCTGCCCCTCCCTGGTGAGCCAGTCATGGCTGCAGAGAGAAGGCTGCAAGTGTCGTGCTACCCTCCCAAATTCCAGAATAGCCTAACCCATTCCATCAGCTCACTGGGCCCTGGGCCTGTCACCTGGGCAGAGCAGCCCGGTTTCCCATCTATTCTTTGGTGTGCCTGTGCCTCGCCCTTGCCCTTCTAACTTTGGTCTTGGTTCGTTTGGGACTTTGGCCCCTTTTGCACTGTACATTTAAGGCAGCATCATGCCACTTTAAATTGTAGCTCCATGAGGGAAATAGGGGGTCTTCTAATGACTCTCAGCACCCTTGACCAACTACAGTTCCCAGGATCCTTTGGGGGAAGCCACAGCTATTTAAAGTGGTATGATACTGCATTAAATGCATAGTGCAGACGGGACCTTATACTCTAGGCCAGTGTTTCCCAACCTTGGGCCTCCAGCTGTTTTTGAACTACAATTCCCATCATCCCTGACCACTGGTCTTGCTAGCTAGGGATGATGGGAGTTGTAGTCCAAAAACAGCTGGAGGCCCAAGGTTGGGAAACACTGCTCTAGGCAACCCTGTGTTTCTGACTGTTTGTTTCCCAGTACTGGTGCATGTGAAATGACTCAATAATCTTGTTTTTAAGTGCCCGCTGCAGAGAAGACACAAGATAAAAAGATAGATAAAGAGTAAGTAGATTTGATGAACTTGTTTTTGGAGGGGGGAGGGGTATTTTTGAATGGGTTTCAGTGTCTCATTTATTTTTCCCTTCTGTCTTTTAAAAAGCCCTTTAGATATCCCTTCCGCTAAGTGGCTGAAGACTCATGGTTTGGTTGCTAGGCGACTCACCATAATGGATGCTTTGGCCCCGACAGCTGTTCCTCGCACAACCAAATACATTCCGATTCTAGACAAACATGTTGTTTCAAGAGTATTTGATGATGTAAGTCTCTTAGTTGTTTCTGGGGAAACTCCATATTAACAGTGTGACTCTGAATCAAGCAAGGATTCAGGTTGTGTTGAGTATGTTCCCATTTTGATATCTGGGACTGTTGAAGGGGATAAGAGAGCATCCAGAAATATTTCACTGCAAACCCTTAAATGGCAAGGATATTCTCCTTTCCTTCGCAATCCTATATTTCTTGCCATCCTTATCTCTTTTGTGCTGTTCCTCCTTTCTGGATCAGGTCACATGTGTGATCCCAGCCAATTGAGAATCATCTAGTCAATTTCATGATGTCAAGATGCTATGCAGCCAATCAGATGTGACTGCCTGGGGGCATATGAAGTCAGTTAGGAGAGAAGACGAACTTTTTAAGGCATTGCTGACAGTCTTATTGGGTGCTTTAGCTGAGATTCCTACATTGCAGGGAGTTGAGCTAGATAACCCTTGGGTCCCTTCCAATTATGATTCAGTGATTTGTCTAATCCTCTTTTAAAGCCATCAAATTGAATTGAATTTTATTATTACGGTCACAGACCAGTTTCGGCTCACTTACAATATCAGGAAAATAATAAAACACAACAGGAATACATTGTTTAAAGCCATCCTGATACCGTGTGAGTTTTCAGTGTACATACCTGAAATAAACAACAGTTTTAGGAAAGGGATTACTGTATTTTTCGCCCTATAGGACGCACCTAGTTTTTTTTTTGGGGGGGGGGGGAATAAAGAAAAAAAAAATACCCCCCCCCAGCCGCAGCTTCAGCGCGCCCTGCGCTCCGGGCAGCAGGCTGCTATCTGCAGCCTAGGGAGCCCTGCGGGAACTCCCGTGGGCTCCCCAGGCTTGCTGATATCTGCCCGAAGCGCAGGGCGCTCTGGTTCAGTGCGCCCCGCGCTCTGGGCAGCAGGCTGCTATCCGCAGCCTAGGGAGCCCTGCGGGAACTCCCGCGGGCTCCCCAGGCTTGCTGATAGCTTCCTGAAGCCTGGAGAGCGAGAGGGGTCGGTGCGCACCGACCCCTCTCGCTCTCCAAGCTTCAGCGAAAGCCTGCATTTGCCCCATAGGACGCACACAGATTTCCCCTTCATTTTTGGAGGGGAAAAAGTGCGTCCTATAGGGCGAAAAATACGGTAGTTGCTGAGAAAAGTTTACATTCATTTCTGCTTTGGATTAATGCTGTTTCTGATGCAGTGCCAGTCTCCTGCAAAGTTTCACAGCCCCATTTTGAGGGCAAGGGCATGGGAGTGAAATGAATCAATGCTTCAGCTCGCATGTCTGACATCTCTGTGCCGATGGCCATCATTCTCTCCCCCCCTTTCCCGAAATTTCAAGGGGCATAAATACAGACGGTCATTTACCCTCGCTAGATTCAACGTGCTGCCATCTGCCTTATTGCAGGGCAGATTCGAGGGTAAACCATATGTGGAACGAGTCTGCCCCTGCAGCTTGATGGAGGTAGAAACAGTCTCTCATGCCTTGTTACGCTGCCGTTTCTACGGGAATATACGCTCGGTATTTATCACCCCTTCTATGCAAAAATCTCCAAATGAATCCGAACTTCAATGTCTAAAATTCCTGGTAGAGGACAAGGATCCTGAGACCACGTTAAGGGTAGCCAAATTCTGTGCATTTGCCATAAAACTTAGGGAACAAGCTGTGCTATCATAATAATTAAGGCCTTAAATGATAATTTTAGGTTATATGTTAGTGACTAAGTTTTAATTTATATATTTTTTAACTGTTGCTATACCTGTAGTGTCCCTGTTATACCTAATTGCAAATTCATATGTATCTCTATTGTGTTTTATGACTTCCTTGATATTGTATGTGGGCTGGAACTGGTCTGTGACCAAAATAATAAATTCAAGGGGCATTCTGTGGGGGGAATGGTTGCCCCCAGGCTACTAGATATAGGCTGGGGGGAGCGCTAGTGAGTTTTGCAGCTCCACCAGTGAAGTTCACCTCTGCCCTCACAATTCTACAGTTTCTCACACACCTTTTTGTAGTCAGCACCCCCTCTCCTGTTGTTGTTGTTGTTGTTGTTGTTGTTGTTGTTGTTCTGCCCTTTTCCCAGTCCAGGATTCATTTCATTGCATTTCCTCCTTTTTTACCAATAGGTGGCAGTGTACTAACACCTTATGTTCAAACACTGACTCTGGGTCACTTAGGTTGCATGCGCAGCCACAGGCACGCCAACATTTTGCACTTGGTGAGCCAGCCTGGAAAAGAGACTGAGCTCTGTGGGATCCCTGAATTCTTGAGGCTTCAGTGTGGTTTCTAAAGTGCTTTAAAGAACAACCACCTTAACAGCGCTTAGCTTATTTCTTTAGTTGCTATTTAGCTAAAGTTGTTAATGTTGTTTTATTGATTATAAATGCCGTATTGATTTTACTGTAATTGTGATGTTCAGCTTGTTTTTTAGTTCCTGTTTTGTTATTAGTGTTTTATAGATTATAATAGTTTTTTACTGATTATTGGTTAATTGAGTTGTGCGATTTATGCTGCATTTGTGACGTTCTATTAGGTTTGTTGTTGTTGTTTAGTCGTTTAGTCGTGTCCAACTCTTCGTGACCCCATGGACCAGAGCACGCCAGGCACTCCTGTCTTCCACTGCCTCCTGCAGTTTAGTCAAACTCATGCTGGTAGCTTTGAGAACACTGTCCAACCATCTCATCCTCTGTCGTCCCCTTCTCCTTGTGCTCTCCATCTTTCCCAACATCAGGGTCTTTTCCAGGGAGTCTTCTCTCTGTGCAAATGGTTAAACGGCAGGGACTTAAGTGCCTTCCATTTGGTTAGCTTTATTCTTTATTTGGGCACCACATTCATCTAGCGGCGTTTTGCCATTTACAGAAATCTAGTAGATATGGCACAAAGGGAATGTGGAGGGAAGAAGAAAAATAAGCACCCAGAGACACCGGTTGAGACATAATAGTTACAATGAGCTTGTAGAGTGAACTCCTGCTTTAATTTTGCAGTGGTATGTTAATGTGGGGTGGTAATAAACCCAGCAGTACACAGACGTTAGGTAAAGTAAAGGGACCCCTGACCATTAGGTCCAGTTGTGGCCGACTCTGGGGTTGCGGCGCTCATCTCACTTTATTGGCCGAGGGAGCCGGCATACAGCTTCCGGGTCATGTGGCCAGCATGACTAAGCCACTCCTGGCGAACCAGAGCAGCGCACGGAAACGCCGTTTACCTTCCCTCCGGAGCGGTACCTATTTATCTACTTGTACTTTGACGTGCTTTCGAACTGCTAGGTGGGCAACGGGAGCTCACCCCGTCACGGGGATTCGAACCGCCGACCTTCTGATCGGCAAGCCCTAGGCTCTGTGGTTTAACCCACAGCGCCACCCGCGTCCCTACACAGAAGTTAGCCCATTGTTATTGTATGAATCACAGAGACACCTGGCAGCATTTTGGTAGTATTTTATATTTCCCATGAGGTCTTCAGTAAATGGCCTCCTCTGGGTGCCCTCACCATCTGAATGTGAGGGGAGTCAAATGCTGTCCCCAGAGAGAATCACAGAGTTGTAGAGTTGGAAGGAATCCTGAGAATCATCTAGTCCAACCTTCTGCAGTGCAGGAATATGCAGCTGTCCTATATGGGGATCAAACTTGCAGCCTTGGCGTTATCAGCACCATGCTCTAACCAGCTGAGCTAGCCAGGCTGAGGACTGCTTGGTGTCTACTTTGTTTTCATGTCAGCCCTTGCGAAAGGCTTCTTTACTGTTTAAAGCTGCTTGGATTTTACTGTTTTATTTCTTGTTGGCTTAGGGTTATTTTTAGCTAAATTGTAATTTGTTAACTGCCTTTTTCTATTGTAATCCCCCGGCCTGCCCCCTGGAAGCGTACCTATAATTGCTAGGTAAACAATCACATGTGCTGGGGATTTGTGGGCTAGCCACATTCAAAGCTTTGTTTTTGTTCCCTGCTTAGCCTAGTTAGACTCAATACATTCTATGGCTGTGCATGCTTCAGAATTTAACAGTGACAAGTTTTAAAGGCCTGATCCTGTGTTTCTGCGGCAGGTTCTCCCCTTTGCCCATGTGAGCAACAATAAGAAATATGTCACGCTGATCAATCCTCAAGCAGTGGATCTTGATGCTTATAAGAAGAAGTTGCAAGAAGCAATCAAAGTGTATGAAAGGCAAGTCTACTCTTGCACACACAGAGTATTTTTATTAATTGACATTTTCAAGACCAGGACATAAATAAATGCAATATGCAAGATACATTTGGCCATTAATATTTATTAATACTCCATTAGTTATTCATAGAGTTGATTTTAGGCACTTGGAAATAATGCATTTATCTTCCTCAAAGTTTTTAACTTGCTGTTCAAGATAGAAATGTGTTTTCTGCTCCACTCTGGGATTGGTTGGCATTTTTGGGGAAGACAACTGTACGATTTGAATTCCTTCAGCTGTAAAATAGCATTATATATTTGAAACAGTTACTGTTTTCCCTATGGGACTTCTCCAAGCTGGAATATCAAGAGGACAAATTTCAATATGGAGCTGTTTGCAAATGACCGAGCAATAACTCTAAATGTCTCTCACAGCAGCTGTTCAGGCTTGTCTATTACGCCACGAATGGTACACTATATTTCTGCAAATTGAATTTGCAGGGGTTGAAGCGCAAGTTTCTGAATCGCGATAGGTCAAAGTTTTATTTGATGCCTGCCAAATTGCCCAATTTGTCTTTGCACAGAAAAGCTTTAATGAAGAAGGACGCATGACATTAACTCGTCCTCCTCGATAAATAACCCAGGCGCTATTAGCATGATATTTAGTTGAAGCAAAAACTGGCAGTAACAATAATGCCATACCTTCCAGGAAGAAGGAGAATATTTTCTGCTGGGCAGTGAATGACACCCCACCCCACCCCCGAAACAAAGAGATCTTAAAGCTACAGTGAATTATTGTTTGGAATAATCACAGGCATAAGAAAAGGAGCAGGTGGCTAACAGACAGCAACATGTTCCCTTCAGAAATAAATATCCCGGCGCTGTCAGATTTTATGCCTGTGAATAAATTAGGGAATCTGAGTATGTGACACAAAAATTATCCTGGAATGCTTCATTATACCCTGGAATGCACAAATGCCCTTGGCATGCTGTCGTAGCTCTGGCCCCTGACTGCCAAATGGACGCATCTGTGGTTCAGAGAGAGACGGGGTTAGTTCAGGATTGCTGCCAAATTCCTTCCGGGGAAGCTGTGCTGCACCTGAGGGCTCTTCACCAAACCCATTTCATGGGAACAGACCTCCCAGAAACTGCCATTCTGCAGGCTGCGGTCCTCTTGGTATCTCTTTTTTTACCACAGGGATGGAGAACATCTGCGGCCTTCCAGATGTTATTGGACTCCACTCCCATCAGCCAACAGCCAGGAATTGTGGGAGTTTTAGTTCAGCAGCGTATGGAGGGGCCACAGGTTCCGCATCCCGTTGAATGATTTGATTTGTTGGTTTACCTACAAGGTGGCACTTAATTGTTTCAGCAGGCCTTCAGTAGAAAACCACCACATATCCTGTTAGTGGAGTAGCAGCTTGCTACCAGACTGATAAAATCGAAAGGAAAAGCCATGACTCAGTAGGAGAGCATATGCAAGTTCAGTTCCTGGTATGTCCAGTTAAATGGCCAAGTAGGAGAAGATGGGAAAGACCACTGTCTGAGACCCTGGAAAGCCACCCACCCCAGCTTCAGCTCCTTGAGGGTCAATTGTCCCACTAGAACGATGTGCAATGCAGATTCCAGCCCCCTCCACCCCATGCATGAGTAGAAGCACCTTCAGATTACATAGGGCATCTGTAGACCGAGCCATTGTGTGTTATATGTGAAGCCGGCATCATTCCTAACTGAATAATGTTTTATCAGCTGTGTGGCTTGTTTATATTACTCTGTGCTGGACGGAACTCCCAATGGAACAGCATTGTGCAGGCTACAATGGGAATTCACCTGCATTCTTCCACGTTCCTGGTTGTGTCACATTGTTATTGTGAAAAGCAATGTTTTCCTGATGCCTTTGCTTTCAGAGGATAATTTTGAATTTCATAGTTGGCCGATGAGGACAGTTTGACACTTCTTTTTTAAGGCCTCTCAGAGTACAAATTTGCCACAGGTCTCCCTCCCCTATTTTAAAAAGAATGGAGCGTTCCGTTTTATTTAATCTCGTTAAGTGCACTTACTGCGCTCTGAGAAACTGTTGCGTTTTCATTAACAGGCGACTTGATCAGCTTATTTGGAGAGCGTTACCCCAGGAGGAAAAAGACAAGTAAGATGCTGCCTTCTTGCTTTCCAGCTCAAGAATTTATTATTATTATTTTTTTAAAAGTATAGTTGGAATGGGAGCCACTGTGTCATGTCCCCGTTGGAAGTGCACCTTGCGTTTTAGGGATTTTATTTCATGCTTTTTAAAATCATCTCTATAGTGCAGGGGGGAGGCTTTTCTGTTGAGGGCCACAGTCCCTTAGGCAAAGTCTGTCAGGGGCCATATGCCATTGATGGGTGGGGCTGGAGGTAAAAGTGGGTGGGGCACCCTCTTTTCTTTCTGTTTGACCTTTCTCTCTCTCTCTCTCTCTCTCTCTCTCTCTCTCTCTCTCTGTTTTCTGTCATCTCCTTTTGACTTATCTCCCCTCCTTGCTATCTTCATGAAACTTCACTGAGGGTCACAGGTTGCCCCCCCCCCCACGCTCGGACTCTAGTGGCTCCAAGATCCATAAGAGGTTGCCAGACCCTCCAAGTGCCCCTATTTTCAAGGGAATGTCCTAGATTTACAGAAGCCATCCCTCTTTCTGATTCGATCCTGGAAAGTCCTGCTTTTCCTTGGGACATCCCTCTTTTCATCAGAGAAATGATGGAGAAATGAAAGCAGCCCTGTATAGGGAAGGTTTTTTATATAAAAAAAATGTTTAATGTTTTGTTATGTTTCTATGTATGTTGGAAGCCACCCGGTCAGATGGGTGGGGTGGTATTCTTATGGAATAAAGGTAAAGGGACCCCTGACCATTAGGTCCATTCATGGCCGACTCTGGGGTTGCGGCGCTCATCTCGCTTTATTGACCGAGGGAGCCGGCGTACAGCTTCCGGTAACTAAGCTCCTTCTGACGAACCAGAGAGGTGCACGGAAACGCCGTTTTGGAATAGGATGTCCCTATTCTCACTGGAGAAGTGTTGGAGGGTATTGGTTGTGGCTAATAGGAAATGATACGGAAGCCATGTCATATTTTTCATGTATGCAAAGCATCACTTGATGTTGCATCTTCTTGTGGGTCAGGATGCCTCTCTCATGACTGGGCACATAAGAAGTGTATCCAGCCTGTACCAATAGCCTAATATGTTTAATTTTGCAAAGTTCTAGGCTAATTTGCATGAATTAATTAACACAGGGAGGCCCAGGAGCTGTTTAGTCCGTGCTTATGTAATGAATTCTGTCAGGAGCCCATTCATAGTTGATTTGTTGGAGCAAGTGGAACCCTATTGGGCTCTTCTGTCACCTGACCCTTGCTGAGTTGGTAGCTGTGGTAGTTCCTTTTCTTGCAGTGTATTGAGAGCAGGTCTGCCACTCCTTCCTTCAACAACTGCTGTGATAACGCTCTAGCTGCTATTTGAGAACCCTGGAGCCATTACAGGCAGGCTGATATACACTGGAGGTGTTTTGCTCCCCAGTGCAACCTAGCTACAGCCCCTGCACCAAGCTAAAGGGTACCCCACATAGACTGCATGACAGTAATCCAAAACTTGAGGATATCAATGCATGGACAACTGTGCTCACACTATTCTGGTCCAGGAATGGCTGTAGCTATCTTACCAGCCAAAGTTGGTAAAAGGAACTCCTAGCCACTGAGGACACCTTAGCCTCTGGTGACAGAGCTGAATCATGGAGCAGTCCCAGACTACGCTCCTGTTCCTTCAAGGAGAGTTCGACCCCATCCAGGGCAGCCAACTTACCTACTTCCCAGACCCACTCACCCACAGAGCCCTGTGTTGCCAGAAGTCAGTCTCAGTTTATTAGTCCTTGTCCAACCCACCGATGTATGGTTTTCTCATAGTACCACAGTATGATCAAAATGAAGATAAGTCCCACCTTAAGGTTAAAGTAAAGGGACCCCTGATCATTAGGTCCAGTCGTGGCCGACTCTGGGGTTGCAGCGCTCATCTCACTATATTGGCTGAGGGAGCCGGCGTACCGCTTTCAGGTCATGTGGCCAGCATGACTAAGCCGCTTCTGGCGAACCAGAGCAGCGCACGGAAATGCTGTTTACCTTCCCACCAGAGTGGTACCTATTTATCTACTTGCACTTTGACGTGCTTTCGAACTGCTAGGTTGGCAGGAGCAGGGACCGAGCAATGGGAGCTCACCCTGTCACGGGGATTTGAACCACCGACCTTCTGATCAGCAAGTCCTAGGCTCTGTGGTTTAACCCACAGTGGCACCCGCGTCCCACCTTACTTGATTGGAAAAGAAGGTCTGCTTAGTCCAGCATTCTGCTTCATGAAGCAGTCACCCTTATTATTCTGGCAGTTTGCAAACAGGACATGAAGGGAAGTGCCTTTCTTTGTCCCCAGCAGCTGGAATGCAAATGTATACTGTGCTTGTGTAGGTACTGTTATTTTTGCTTACATCATGGAACCCAAGGCAGTTCTCAAGCGACCTCCCATCCAAGCACTGACCAGGCCCAGACCTGTTTAGCTTCAGCAGGGTAGTAGTCTTAAGTGCCTTCAGATTGTACCCTGGGAGGTTCCATTTACCTGTCATAGCTAAGAGCCCCTTGTTGACCTCTATGAATTTGCCATCATTTTTCGTCGCGGGGGCTCCATGCTTTTAACAACAGCATAAAACAGCCAAGTTCAATAGTTGCAACTTTCCCCATCACCATACTTCCGAAGCCGGGAAGCCTCCAGAAGTCAAAGCGAAGTTGTCTAGAGGAGGCTGCTGCTTGTTCTTCCTTAGTGGCATAGGAGAGCCAGGGGAAAAAATTGCACCTGGCAACCAATGTACCCCTTTGGTTTCAGATAGTACATGGGTAGACAAGTCTATAAACCCTGGGTCGCAAATTTTCACGCCCCTGTAGTGGCTACGGTGGCTCATTGACCAGAAGTAATGTATTTTGCATTAACTCAGGAAGTGTATACTCGATTCTGACCAAACTTAAGCCTTCTGATGTCTATTGTAAACTCTTCAACTGGTTGATCATGACACCCACAACATATGTAGATGTCAGGGATTGGACTAAGGAGGAATGGTGGGGACCACCCCCCTCTCTCCCTGAACTTACCCAGAAGAGGAGGACAGTATAGATTTAGAACAGTGGTTTGCAGAAGGTCATAGTTCAGAGGCTGCAGAGGGGAGAAGCTGGGACATATTGGGAGAGCAGCAGGAAGAAGAAGCACCAGGGGAGAGACAGATGACAGACTCAGTGTCTTTAGAAAGCATTCATGACCCCTCCTCTCCCAGGACCAGGCGTGCCTTGAGAGTAGTAGAACAGAAAGCTCAGAGGCAGAAAGCACTGGTCAGCTGGCACAGGGACTAAGGGGGTGGGACTTTACTTGGAGCGACACCATTATCTAAGCGAGACCACATTCCCTTATCTCTCTCTGTGAATATTGAATAAACCACTTGGTAAGAACTCTTCTTGTTTACCTGCTTCTTGGTTGACACAGTGGGAGGGATAGGTTTCCCTAAAGCTTGACAGTATCTCTTGTTATGTAGCCTCAGAGTGCAAGTGCCGTTTTCGCTTTTAGGTTTGAACAGAACAAGCCGGTCTCGTATATAGAACGTAAGGAATCTTTGCTCCAGGCCTTAGAAAATGCGAAGTGGCCCATCTCCTACGAAGAGGTGATGTTGTTGGAAGATGAGATTCTGACAGGATTAACGTATGAACAGCAGGCCATTGAACTTAAAGAAGCTTCCAAAGAGGAACCCCAGAGAATCTGTCCCCTTCAGATCTGCCCTGCTAAACAGGTAGGTGGTATTTCATTACTTATTTATTTGCGGGGTTGTGGGTTGTTGTTTTTTTACAATAAATGCACAAGGCAGCTTGCAAATAAATAAATAAAAAATCTGTGAAATGCAATCTTAGGGATGAACTGAAAAGCCAAAGTGAAGTGCATTTTAAAAGAGCAGTAGAGTACACACTTCATTGGCAATGCCACCAGCATAGTTTTCAAGCATAACCAACATATTGAAAATACTGGAAATAAAAGATGGAAAGGAAATGATATAGCACGACTTTGTCCTGAAGAGAAAAAAATAGATCTCTTTTCTTGAAAAGAAACCCTTAAAATGTAATCAGCTTTGGGCTTCACTGGGTATTTGAACCCAGGTTTCCTCAAGCGCAACATTACATCGAGCAGCAACAGCAGATGGGCACTGGGTCGCCACTTTGTGCCCTATCATAGAATCCTAGAGTTGGAAGGGACCTTGAAGGTCGTGTTGCTCAGTGCAGGATCTACAGTGCAGGATGCAGTTTGAACCACCCCTGACAGATGTCCACCCAGCCATTGTTTAAATACCTTCTGGGAAGGAAAGTCCACCACTTCCTTCTATTTGAATTCGCTGGCTTAATAAGCCAGCTTCGTAACCCATGGTTATGAAACTAACCATGGTTGGCTTCTTATATAGATGACCAGAGCTTGTTTTCAATCAAGTGATTCAGTAAACCTGAAGTAGGCAGAGGTTCTCCGCTCAGCCACGTGGGAGGAGGTGAGGAAATGCAAGCCCAATACTTGGTTTGGGCTTGTTGCAGCTCATCCCTTTAGCGCCAAACCATGGTTTACTCTTGTGAGTGAACGCAGCATCTGTACGTTACTGTGATACTCCCTCTGAGAAAGACCAGACAAGAAATGTGAACTGTGAAACTTCCCGATGTATGCCAGTCACATGCAGCATTATTCCTTTTCTGCACTTAAAAAATGTTAACTAATTGAAATGTTGAGGACTGCGACCTTAGTTGCAAAGGTGGTTGCTTGCTTCCCCTGAAGTGAGGGATTTTTAGAGCCAACCTGAGTGCTGTGTTACATGTTGAGGAGTGAGATACTACTTTATAAAATATATAAATGGAAACATATGTGGGTGATGGTTCGTCTCCTACAAGGGTGCATTGTATTGGGCTTAGACAAATATGCATGACTGTAACTACAATATACTCGGAGTCCTGTAGTGATTTCATGCTCTTTATTGCAGCTTGTAAAACAGTGATTAAATTGCCCCCCAAACCTCAGGCTTTTATATACATTATTTACACAATGAGTCCCGTCTATTGGCTGATTCTGCTTCCCTCCTAGAGCCTGATTGGCCCTTTCCTGCAGGCCAATCAGTTGTTGCATTCTACAATCCTACCAGCCTAATAGGCTGATTAACTTCCTCCTGGAGCCTGATTGGTCTTTTCCTGCAGTCCAATCAGTTGTTGCATTCTAGGATCCTACTTGCCTATTGTTCTAGGATCCATGCTTAGTACATAACAGTAACCTTTTGATAAAATGAAAATGTTGTTTTTCTTTGTGCGCATAATGGGGATGGAGCAGCTTTCACTGGCACTTTCTAAACATACCAGGGATGTGAGTTTCCCTAAACCTCTTGTGCAGGGAACCGGCGGCACATTTAGCAGCCAGTTTGGCTTTAAATATCACTCATTTGTATGAAATAGGCACCTGCTACTTGGAGAGGAAATGATGCCCTACGCTTTGATTGACTGATGTAATCTGTAATTTGAAATGGACAGTTGATAAACGAAAACTTTCGCCCAGCAGGATTATGCTAAATCAACCATTCAGTCAGAGAAACAAAAAAATTATTGAGAAAAGTGTTATTAAAATGCTAATAAAGCTTCTTCCTTATTTCTTTTTAAAAGAGCTCTTTGGCAAGCATTACAGAGGGAGCTTATCTTTTGAGAAAAGGCCAGACCTCTGGCAGATTTCCAATTGTGTATTTCTTTCAATCTTAACAAAGTGAAAAGCTCTCATTTTGCTACCAGTTAAACAAGAGATGGCTTATGTTCAAATGAAGAGTGCTTTAGAAAAATGCCCTTATCTTACCTACAAATGCTTACTCAGAAGACCTCCAGTTCAGTGGAATTTGTTCTCCAGTAAGCATGCATAGGATTGCGGTTTTGATCACATAAACCAGAGCCTTCCAACTGTGTGTCGCGACACATTAGTGTGTCTGCTGCAGTGTGTAGGTGTGCCTTGCGAACGCTCCCCGCACTCCTCCTGGGGCTGGAAAGGGGTTTGTTTAACCTCCAGTTTGCTGGCGAAATTGAATTACCATGTCGCGAAATGATGCATGTCTAAAAAGTGTGTCACCAACATGAAAAGTTTAAAAAGCTGTGACCTAAACGACCAACGCTTCTACAGCATAGTGTGCCACATGAAGTAGAAATAAGATACCGTCGTACCTCAGAAGTCGAACGGAATCTGTTCCGGAAGTTTGTTTGAAAGCTGCGGAACCTGCGTTAGATGTTTGGGTTCCAAAAGAACGTTCGCAAACTGGAACACTCACTTCTGGGTTTGTGGTGTTCGAGAGCCAAAACGTTTGTATCGCAAGGCATTCAACTTCCGCAGTATGACTGTACTGACTCTTAAGAGCTCAGAGAGGGCATTTTGGGGCACAGCCCTGTCCTTCAAGGAAAAATGGTATACAATTAATAAATGAGAGGTGTCAGACCGAGAAAAGGACCTAGAGGGATACTAGGGACCATCACAAACATCAGACAAGCTGTAGAGACCACCCAGAGTCAGCTCTGTAGCCAGTCACTGCCCTGTGGCTTCCTTTTTGGGTTTTGGTCCCTCGACACAGCCACCTGAATTTCGCAAAGCATGACTGCAAGACGTCTCCTCCCTGTAAGGACACAGCAACACAGCAGCATCTTGCTCACCTCACAGCCCCTCTGTCCTTGATCCTCTCTGGCGTGTATCATGCCTTACCAGTCTTCTGACATGTGGGTCAGTTCCCTACAGGCACCCTCCTCCCTGTCAGCCTCTGCATAACAAATATCCACATGATGCCTTGGAATGACTGTGTGTCCTGCCCCACAGGCAGAGGAGATCCTTTCTAATTCTGCATCTCAACTCTGCCACTGAGAAGTTGTTTCATGCTAGTATGGCTCACCGTGAATGGCGCTTGTAAAAAGGGCTGGCTTAATAATAATGATTGAAGATAATATCCGGTGCCCTTGAACCTCTAAAATCTTTGCTATATCCTAATAAAAATAGGAAGCGTCCATTAAGTGAGTACAGTGGCTGTTGATAATCTTCCTCTAACCCACCAGTTCATTCCTCCGCTCTGCAGGAGCAGAAACTTTTCTGCACTTTACCGGTTCCTTCTGGTGTGTTTCCCTCCTGCTGTCCTGACATGCCAACATATGCTACTGGCTGCGATGTGATTAACACCGTGCAATCACTTATCCTGAGACAACCTGCATTAGCAGCCTAATCAGAGCCCCATCTTCAGTAATTGCTAATCTGCAGCTGCAAAGCTTCAGGACTGAGTGGTTAGAAATGCAGGTGTCATTCATGGTGTTGAGCTCAGGATAGAAATGAAACGTTTCAAACAATGGCTAGTCCCCCCCTTTTTTTATTTGTCTTGCCTAAATGTATACCTATTTTGCACACACACCCTGAACATGAGCTATACTCAACATGACTTGATGTTAGAAAAAGATGTTTGGCAAGGTACATTTCCCTTGTATATTAGTTAATTAGTGAATGCCATGCTGTTTTCCTAGAATTTAAATCTTTGGACAAATCTGATTTTTTAAAAAGTACTGATGACATGGCCTTATTAATGCTGAAAGAGAAATAGTAACCTTATATGCCTGACCTTAGTTGACTATCTGTTCAGACCTACTGCTGAATTAATGTAAGCTATAAAAAAAAAGCTGGAAAGTTGGTATTGTTCAGCTTGTGGATAGAGTTGCACCATTGCTGTTGTTTGTACAGATGGCTAAAAGATCTTTGTTGTTTAGTCGTTTAGTCGTGTCCGACTCTTCGTGACCCCATGGACCAGAGCACGCCAGGCACTCCTGTCTTCCACTGCCTCCCGCAGTTTGGTCAAACTCACGTTGGTAGCTTCGAGAACACTGTCCAACCATCCCATCCTCTGTCGTCCCCTTCTCCTTGTGCCCTCCATCTTTTCCAACATCAGGGTCTTTTCCAGGGAGTCTTCTCTTCTCATGAGGTGGCCAAAGTATTGGAGCCTCAGCTTCACGATCTGTCCTTCTAGTGAGCACTCAGGGCTGATTTCCTTAAGAATGGATAGGTTTGATCTTCTTGCAGTCCATGGGACTCTCAAGAGTCTCTTCCAGCACCATAATTCAAAAGCATCAATTCTTCCGGGATTAGCCTTCTTTATGGTCCAGCTCTCACTTCCATAGCTTTAACTATACGGACCTATGTCAACAAGGTGATGTCTCTGCTTATTAAGATGCTGTCTAAAAGATCTACTGAGCCTCAAAACAGAGTTATGGAGGCACTGACGACTTCTTCTAGAAGGCAGAAATGTGCAGAGCAGATTTTTTTGGTCTGAAACAGATTCCATAAAAGTCAGAACACATAAGTTTAGACTAGGTTGCCTTAGATCAGAAAATGAAGTGTTATTGTAATTGCAAAAGCATAAAGGAGGAAGAAGACTTAGCATGTAATAGAGCACCTTTCAAGTGTTAGCGCATTTTGCACATCCATGGCACTGAAGAAGAGGGTTGTAGCCCTGTTACAGAAAATGAGTATCCAAAGCTAGTAGCTTTTAAGAGGGATTGGGAACATGTTCTGCTTCCCTTGAAAGATTAGATTCTTTGAGCTAGATTTACTTGTTCCCTCAGCATGGATCCCAATAATTTGGTTGAGAGGATGCTCAGAGGTTGGGTGGGTTCTTCCACTAATAGAGGAATAAAGGTAAAGGTAAGGGGACCCCTGACCATTAGGTCCAGTCCCGGACTACTCTGGGGTTGCGGCGCTCATCTAGCTTTATTGGCCGAGGGAGCCGGTGTACAGCTTCCGGGTCATGTGGCCAGCATGACTAAGCCGCTTCTGACGAACCAGAGCAGCGCACGGAAACGCCGTTTACCTTCCCACCGGAGTGGTACCTATTGATCTACTTGCACTTTGACATGCTTTCGAATCGCTAGGTTGGCAGGAGCAGGGACCAAGCAATGGGAGCTCATCCCGTCGCGGGGATTCGAACCGCCGACCTTCTGATCGGCAAGTCCTAGGCTCTGTGGTTTATCCCACAGCGCCACCCGCATCCCAATAGAGGAATAGGAGCAGCTATTTCCCTGATCGACCCTCTTTCCCCTGCTGCTCCCCAAAACCACCTTTCAGAGGTTCCCTCAAACCTTTGGAACAAATTGGGTGTGGGTATTAGGGGCTGCAGTGGGAATGGTGAACGAAAATGCCCTTTCTGCCCCTCAGAAGCTTTCACTGGATCAAAAGCCAATATGTGGGTGGAACAGCAGCACTCAAAGTTTCTCCTCCTGAGATACCTGCTTTTCATGCTCCAAGGCATCTGCAGCATTTATTATCTCTCCAATGTCACATAGCCTTTTCTTGTCTAGCGTAGATTATTCCCCCCCCCCCCATCTGCTGGTGATATATTTTATTCTCCACCCCATTTTCCCCCTGGAGCAGCTGTTTGTTTCCAAAGGCATGATTAGGGCAAAATGTTTTGCTGTTCATGAGGTTGATGGGGTCTTGACCAGAAGGAACCCCATTGTGGTTTTATTCTACAAAAGAAGATTTGAAACTGTAGGAACATAGAATCATAGAGTTGGAAGTGACCACAAGGATCATCTGGTCCAACTCCCTGCAATGCAGGGATCTTTTGTCCAACGTGGGGCTCGAACCCACAACCTTGAGATTAAGAGTCTCATGCTCTGCTGAGACATGAAGCTGATTTATTTTGAATCAGACCATTGGTTCCTTCAGTCATATTTCCCAACCTGATTAGCAATGGCTGTAGAGAACTTCCCTAGCCCTGTAATGATATATTTGCCACTGGAAGTCCTGGGGATTGAATCTGGTATCATCTATATGCAAAGCATCTGCCCTACCACTGATCTACAGCCCCTCATTTGACCAATAAATCATTCTGAACACTAGGTAAAGGTAAAGGGACCCCTGACCATTAGGTTCAGTCGTGGCTGACTCTGGGGTTGCAGAGCTCATCTCGCTTTATTGGCCGAGAGAGCCAGCGTACAGCTTCCGGGTCATGTGGCCAGCATGACTAAGCCGCTTCTGGCGAACCAGAGCAGCACACGGAAACGCCGTTTACCTTCCCACCGGAGCAGTACCTATTTATCTACTTGCACTTTGATGTGCTTTCGAACTGCTAGGTTGGCAGGAGCAGGGACTGAGCAACGGGAGCTCACCCCGTCGCAGGGATTCGAACCGCTGAACCTTCTGATCGGCAAGTCCTAGGCTCTGTGGTTTAACCCATAGCACATTGAAAAGTGCTAAGCGCTTACTACTAAAGTTGCAAAAGTTTTGTTTTATGCATATTACCCCACTGTATGCCCTTTTTTCTGTTGTTGTTGTCCAGTTATTATGTACATCTCAAGAACTGGGGGTGGGCGAATCTCTCTCTTTCTCATTTATATGCAACACAGAAATTTTCATCAAAGCTACAGGAAAAGAAGCCGCAGAAAGGGAAAAGGGTTGATGCTCTCAAGGGCCACAAGGTCATTGCAAGATCAGAAAGCACGGGATTTTACTACCCAGGTAATTACATTATAAATAGTAGTTTGTTTGGCTTGGAATTCTACCCTAAAACCGGTATCAAGACCTGGCGTGTGGATAGGAGTCCTTTGGAGCAGGAGGTGATAACTAATCAGCCAGGACAGTTACCAAATGTAATATTTAGCTCACAATGCAGAGATATTACATAGTTGGCAATGCTGGTTCAAATGTTTAGGATCTATACATATTTTGAGGAATGGGCATTAGTGCCTATGTGGGGGTATATGCTTACGTGTGTGTGCAGAATTTTAAAATCTTGGCAGTGTGCAGTGGGGAAGAAAGGAAGGACGCACATGGGACTGTCAGGGGCACCTGGTACCATAGAACTGTCGGAACTTGCGTTCGACAGAGCTACTCCTCCAGTCGAGCCTTCGGAATCTCCTCCAACGATGATTAACAACCTGAGCCTTTGATAAGGCTGCAGGCATCTTCTCCATTCATCGGAGTATCAAACACAGCAGAAGAGACGAGAGGTTTGAGCTACATTGCTAGGTTTTATTTCTAACTACGCAGACAGAAAAGAAATATACATGCTCTCTCTGTGAAATCAGAGAGCAACCGCAAAACAAAGGAACAGGAAACCAGTAACATCACATCCATCTCCTGTCTTCCGTGAGACTTCCAACAGCCTGGAATCTCTGGAATGCAAAACAGAGTCTTGTGACTCCAAGCACTGCACAGTGGCATAAACAGAAACTAACATTCTCCCCCTTTCTGTGAACACCACTGGGCAGTGTGTCAGTACAATCTCAGTACAAACCCAGTTTCTGTACATAGGTACAGTGTTGATCCCTTGGAACAACCTTGGACAATAAATCAGCAGGAATTTCATTACCTGGCATATAGGACACCGTTACGAGTCCTTTCTGGACACATTCTCTAGCATGTTGCAGCTTCAATTGCAAGTGCTTTGTGCTTTGCTTACAACCTTCAAAAGTCAGCAAAGCCAAACATGCTTTGTTGTCCTGATAAACCTGGATTGGACACTTTACAGGAATTCTCATGTCTTTACACAATTGTAACAACCATTCACAATCCACAAGTGAATAAGATAGTGCATTCAGTTCAGCTTCACAAGAACTTAAGCTTATTGTTGTTTGCTTCTTGCACGACCAATCAAATAGACCCTGGTTGTACATGGAATCTCTGGAATGCGAAACAGAGTCTTGTGACTCTAAGCACTGCACAGTGCCATAAACAGAAACTAACAAGAACTGGAAGCAACCTCAAAAGTTACCCATAGTGCAACCCCCTCCCAATGCAGGCAATCTACTATTACAGACTTAACACAAATGTTGTATGTGAGACTTGGAAACTTCTATCGAATGCTGAAGTTCTTCCCTCTTACCCTCTTATGTATCCACTGTTGGCTGTGCATTCAGTGGGTTTGAGAATGCGTGTGCATAAGAGCCATTGCAAAGGAGGAAGGATCCTTGCTTCGAGCAGCTCTGTGCACACACATTGGTACATATTCAAGTTCCCTTTCTGCACCTTCTAAACACACGACTGAGGGTGGATCTAAACACAGGGAAAAGAACACGCTACGAGTAAGTCAGAACCAGTGCTTTTTTCTGGGGGGGGGGACGCAGGGGTGTGCATACCCCTAAACATTTTGTGAATCTAAGTTTGGCCTCACTGAGGGGCAGTATTTCAATATGAGTAGGGAAATGAGAGTACCCCTAAACATTTTTTAAAGAAAAAAAAAGCACTGGTTTTAACAAAAGGAAAAAAAATCTATGGAAAACCTCATTTTAAAAATTTCCTGCTCTCTGGCACCATCTGGTGTCGCATGTTTATAGCGCATTCACATCGCTGTTTCTTTACTAATGTAGCCGAGTCCTGAATGTAAGAACATTCTAATGGACCTGGATAATGTCCCATCTAGTCCAGCGTTCTGTTCTCACAGTGGCCAACCAGATGCCAATGGAGGGCCTGAGCCCAAATGTGATTTTCGGCAATTGGCATTTAGTAGTATACTGCCTTGACAGTGGAGGTAGAGCATAGCCATTGTGGCTGGTTGCTGTTGAGAGGGCGGTACATGCTGCCTTTTAACATGTGAAAGCTGAATACCCCTCAGGTTGCAACCAGTGGTGGGGCCGGAATTAGGAACACATTTTCTTATCCATTGGTCCATGTCACCCAGGACTGTCTGCTTAAGCTAACGTCAGTTTTCCAATAGTTTCCACAACCCCAAGGAAAGGGATCTTTCCCAGTTCCATTAGTCTGTAAATGGATCTGCCAGCAGTTGAGCTGCCTCATCTGTAGTCAGTGCATATGCTCTGCACTGAGCTTTGAAAACCAGTTTTTAAAAAAAGCTGTTTCCATTTATTTCGCACGCTGCAAAGCACAGCATGTAATCTGAAACGTGGATTGCTTTCTCTCTCCTGGTCTTTGTTTTAGGGACGGTAATACGAACCATCACTCCTTTTTACGCACTTGTTGATTTCAATTGTGGGCACACGGAGATCGTCCCCTTGAAGTTCATTATACCTGTGGGGGGTGCAATGCCTTGTCCATCCTTGCAGGTAGGCGATTTACCATTTCTGAAGTGCATGCATGTTCTCCTCTACATAGTGCTTTCTTAAAGGAATGCGCCCCCTTCCTTTTAGCTCATCCAAGGTGCACGGTCTTTTTTACTGGGTGCAAATGGGACCAGAGCAGGCGAACTTACCTGTCTGAGGTTGATATTGGGCTTTCTTATTGAAATATACTCGGAGTCGAGTGTGGATTTCATGCTCTTTATTCAGCTTATAGTGGTGAGGAGGAATGGAAGTTCCCCCAGAATATCTGCTTTATATACATTATTTACACAATAGGCCCAACGTGATTGGCTAATTCTGGGATTCACCTGTAGGCCAATCAGGTTGCGGATTCACTTCCACCTGGAGCTGGATTGGGTGGCTCCTGTGGACCAATCAGACTGCTGCATTCTGAATCCTATTGTTCTAGGACCAATCAGACTGCTCCCTTTTGGATCCTATTCAACTCAGTACATTACACTTATCTAAGGATGCACGTGAATGGTGATGAACCCATGTAGTGGCCAGCCATAAGGTGCAACTCTGGTGAATAAAATTTCTGAAACACTTAAAAAAGGTAAAGGGACCCCTGACCATTAGGTCCAGTCGTGGCCGACTCTGGGGTTGCAGCGCTCATCTCGCTTTATTGGCCAAGGGAGCCGGCGTACAGCTTCCAGGTAATGTGGCCAGCATGACTAAGCCGCTTCTGGCGAACCAGAGCAGCGCACGGAAACGCCATTTACCTTCCCACCGGAGCGGTACCTATTTATCTACTTGCACTTTGACGTGCTTTTGAACTGCTAGGTTGGCAGGAGCAGGGACCGAGCAACGGGAGCTCACCCTGTTGTGGGGATTCGAACTGCTAATCTTCTGATCGGCAAGTCCTAGGCTCTGTGGTTTAACCCACAGTGCCAAACACTTACAGGAAAACTTAAAAGAAAAAGAGGTAAAGGTGTCTGGGCATATGCAGGAATCCTGCCATCTCCCCACCAAAAGGAACCATTTCCCCTTGATTCTCTGTATATAAAAGCAGGGTGTAGTTGCTCAGTGGAGTCAGAGTTACTTATTACTTATTCTATAATACTCTTTCATAACTACAGTCATACCTTGGTTTTCGAACAACTTAGTTCTGAACGTTTTGGCTCCAAAGCCCTGCAAACCTGCAAGTGACTGTTCCAGTTTGCAAACTATTTTTGGAAGCCGAACGTCCGACGGGGCTTCCGTGGCCTCTGATTGGTTTCGGAAGCCGCGCTTTGGTTTCCGAACGTTTTGGAAGTCGAGCGGACTTCTGAGACGGATTCCATTTGACTCCCAAGGTATGACTGTATTTCTATAAAGAAGGGACACAGTCACAGAGGGAAGGACATGTTGCTAGGGCCGGCCCACCTGTTAGACATGGTGAGGCAGTCACCTCAGGTGGTAGGCAGACTGGGGACAGCTGCGAAGGGTGGCAGATCCAGGCCTCTGAACAGTTCGCTACCTCCTGTACTTGTCGCCTGCGGCCACTGTGTAAAAAAAGCAGAACTGCTGCTGCTGGCAGCTGCTCCTCTCAGGCCTCCTTTTTTCTTCCCCCATTGCCCTCAGTGTGCTGGTGCATCCCTGGACTGCCTCCAGTCGCCTCAGACGGCAGCAGTGAATGAGGCAGTGGTGGTAGACAGCAGTGGTGGAAGAGGTGGTGGCAGTGTGGGAGAGCGCCATTTTCTGCTTTGCCACTCAGGCAGCAAAAACGTCTTGGAGACCCAAAACAGTATGATACATGAGATTAGTGAGAGTACATTTCATTCAGCTGTTTGTTTTTAAATGTAAATGCCAGCTATGCGGTGGTATCATAACTTGTGGCACATGATGAATGCATGCTGACACATTTTTAAGGACATTTCTAAGTTGCCAACAATGCGCTTTGCCCTACTCCATTGCTACACAAGGAATAGTATGGCCATAATATTTCACTTCCTGATTCGCAGGTGAGTAAAGTTTGGGTTTAAGCCACTTGGATTCTTTGGGGAGGAGAACTTTAGCTGCAGAATAAAGGCATTGGTTGAGTTTTTTGTTTTTGTTTTTTTAGTTGAAACTGTAAGCTCACAAGGTATACAGTCGTACCTTGGAAGTCAAATGGAATCCATTAAGAAAGACTGTTCAACTTCCAAAACGTTCGAAAACCAAATCACGGCTTCTGATTGGCTGCAGGAAGCTCCTGTATCCAATCAGAAGCCACAGAAGCCCTGTCGGACGTCAGGGTTCCAAAAGAACATTTGCAAACTGGAACAAAAATTTGCGGTGCCAAAACGTCCAAGTTCCAGGGCATTCAAGATCCAAGGTATGACTGTACAGTTGTACCTCAGTTTTTTAACGTCTCAGAAGTTGAACATTTCAGTTTTCAAATGCCGAAAACCCGGAAGTAAATGCTTCCATTTTCGAATGCGCCTTGGAAGTTGAATGGCTTCCTCTGAGTGTTTCTCAATTTCCTCAATTAAATTCCTTTGTGCCTCTGTTTTCAAACGTTTTGGAAATTGAATGGTCTTCCGGAATGGATTACGTTCAAAAACTGAGGTACCACTGTAATTGCATTCTTGTCTCTGTTAATGGTTAAGAAGATAGGACCTTTGGACCATTATAATTTAAAACTGATGTACTCAACTTAACTCTTCTTCTGGTTCTACAGGTTGGAGACTATGTATTTGTAAGAGTTAGGAAACAATTGGGAGACGAGTATTATGTACCTGGTACTGTCATAGCAACCCCACTAAAATCTGATTTAGATGATAAAGTCTACACCATTTTGAAATACAACAACAAAAAGGTAAGACGGCAGGCGGACAGACCTTGAAAACTGCAGTGCTTTTTATTCTTGACACTAATAGCGTCTTTTCCTTTGGTGGAACCATAGAGCTTGGCTTGCACGCTTTCTTCCTGTCGACTCTAGCTGACAGGAAAAATGAGCAATTAACATAAGAAATATATCTGATTAATAAGGACTCTCTTCATTCAGTTCCGCTTTATTTTAATGTCGTTCTTACTGCTCTGAAACTTCATCCTTAAAACAACCTATTAATCTACTCTTCACTTGGCACCAATAACTGTTTTTCCATATGTTCTGCTGTGTTTCAAATTATTCTAGTAAGTTATCCTTTTATCCATTGTGTCTAATTTATTTCCCCCTTTTAAAAAAATAAATAAACCATTGCATTTTGGAAACTTGACTCTTTTTACTTCCATGTACAAGTTTCTTCATCTGAATGGTTGGTTTGACAAGATAAAAGCCACTGAGTTTAAAGATGTGGTGATTTTGTTGCTGCAGGCATTCTGTGTACGAAATGGGCTTATTAAAATCAGCCATAGAAGGTATTCCTGTTCCTGCTGCTACATAAATATGACCCGAATGATGGATTATCTTGTGTGAGTATACTTGAATCCCATTTTCCCCTCCATTTCATAAATATGTATAGATGTACACATTTGTGTGAGATGAGGTAAATATCAAGCAATGCTACCGATACAAATCCTGGAATGATGACAGTAATAATGTTGATTCTGCAAAGCAAGAACAGCAGTCCCAACCAAAATACCCCAGAGATATTAAATGACCTAGAGACAGATGGGCTGTGCGGTAGGAAGGGGTGTAGAGAGATAATAGGGCAACACCATTGTAACAAGAACTGGTGTGTGTGTGTGTGTGTTGATGTATGAATGGAGATGTAAAAAAGTATAAGTGGTTTAGAATTATTTATTACATTTCTATGCCTCTCTTTGCCTAA
Source organism: Podarcis muralis (assembly GCF_964188315.1). NCBI lineage: Eukaryota > Metazoa > Chordata > Lepidosauria > Squamata > Lacertidae > Podarcis > Podarcis muralis. The sequence continues at coordinate 74,534,481 of NC_135658.1, read as the reverse complement.
GGATCACGGGGCGGTTTACAGTATAAAAACACAAAAATACATACCATAATAACAAACAAATAAAGTGGTACCTCGGGTTACATACACTTCAGGTTACGTACGCTTCAAGTTACAGACTCCGCTAACCCAGAAACAGTACCTCAGGTTAAGAACTTTGCTTCAGGATGAGAACAGAAATTGTGTTCCGACGGCAGCGGGCGGCCCCATTAGCTAAAGTGGTGCTTCAGGTTAAGAACAGTTTCAGGTTAAGAACGGACCTCTGGAACGAATTAAGTACTTAACCCGAGGTACCACTGTACAGCTAAAAGGTCATAGATTGTGTAATTAGCCAAAGCTTGGGTGAAGAGGCAAGTTTTTGCCTGCTGCATAAAGATAAGTAATGAAGGGGCCAGGTGAGCCTCCCTGGGGAGAGCATTCCACAAACAGGGAGCCACTGCAGAAAAGGCCCGTTCTCGTGTTGCCGCCCTCTGGACTTCTTGGGGGGTGGGAGCACACAAAGAAGGGACTCAGATGATGATTGTGGGGTTCGGGTTGGTTCATATGGGGAGAAGTATTCTTCGAGCTATTGCGGTCCTGTGCCATTTAAGGCTTCAAAGGTCAAAACCAATGCTTTGAATTGGGCCTGGAAACTAACTGAAAGCCAGTGTAGTTGGGTCAGGGTTGGTGTTATATGCTCAAGCAGTCTTGCCCCAGTGAGCCACCTGGCCAATGAATTCGGCACCAGCTAAAGTTTCTGAACCATCTTCAGACGCAGCTGCACATATAACGCATTGCAGTAATCTAACCTAGAGGTTACCAGGTCATAGAGAGTCTGCACAAACCGAGTATGTGAAGAATGGGAAATGGGTACAGGGCAGAATTGCGATCAGATAACGCCTGGGAACTTTCACAAGTTTCTGCTTGTCATCTCAGTTGGAGGAAAAAAACACACCGGTTGCTGAAATCCTGTCTGCCTCCATTTAGCTAATCTGCTGCTTTGAATTAATCTAGACCAAACATAAAAGTTGTGAAGCATTTCCATAGAGCGGCTGAAGAGGCAGAGACTAAATGCATCTCTGCTGGAGGCGAATGGAAGAAGAAGGACAACAGAAAAGGAAGAGCAAAGAGCAGGAAGGATCTCTGCAAAGCATGGCCCTCTGATGAGCAGCTGGCTGCCCCCAGAAGGACAGTGAAAATAAGAGAAAGTAGTTTGTCGCCACCCTCCCATATCAAAGATGGATGTGCAGGTACAACAAGTGAACTAGAGCAGGAGTCCAGTGATGTTGTGAAGTCAGATATATCTAAAATGGAAAGCTTGCATTAGGTCTATTTACTCCATATTTACTATAACTTTGCCTAGCGATTAGGATTCTGTACTTTGGTTGTTTCACAGCCCAAGGGTTCTTTTTAATCCTTGCTTTCTGTATCACGTTCCTAATCGAGATCTTCTCAGTTGGCCTAACAAGAGACACTTGTCCCTGATCTTCCAGCATATTGTAGGAATGATACTTTCTCCAGGGATACAGTGCTTTGGAGTTTGGGTTTCCATTCCTTGGCAAATACCCAAGTGACTACTACCTCCCTTGATATGCCATATTGGTCTCCAGGAAAACTGCCACCATTTTGTTCTGTTGAGCCACGTTAAGAACTTCCTTGTTCTCTCTTTAAAAAAACCAAACCAAAAACATTTTATTGAAGGTTTTCAACATATTGTGCACAAAAATCCCAACACATTTATAACAAGATAATAAAAAGCAACATATCTAGTAGTAATAATAATAATAATAATAATAATAATAATGGTGATTAAAAAGAAAATATAAAATTGAATACTCATTATCCTTAACAAACACAATTGTATAAAAAAGAGAAAGAAGAAAAGAACGGAGAAGAAATAACTGAAAAAACCCATTATCACATTATAGATATAATATGTGATAAAGGTTCCCCCCCCCCAGTTATTTCTTCTCCATATGTGTGTGTGGGTGAGAGAGAGAGAGAGAGAGTGAGTGAGTGAGTGAGTGAGTGAGAAGAGAAGAGACTAAAAAGAGAAACTTCTGCTTTCCTGACAATTATGCACTCCAGAATTGCTTTTACCCCTCTGCAGGGTGTAACTTTACCCAGATTTCCCTCCCAAGCCTAACCTTTAACTTTTAGTCACCCAGACAGTGCAGTATGACCCTTCTTATGTCTTTCTAGTAATCCAAATCAACATTTCTCCAGTTTGTATGTAAAATTTCTTATAAAGTCCTTTTAGCCTGTTCTAGCAATTTGTTGTTCTCAGTGAATTGCCTTTAAAACTTCTTTTTTTATTTTTATTTTTTACTCAGTAAAAAGCAATAGTTATGTTGCACAACTCCCCAAGTCCGGGAAGGTTCCTGTCTCAGAAGATAGGCATTTGTATCCCTCCTTCTTTGTGTTTTTATTGTGTTGCTGTAATATGGTGTTACTACAGACTTACCCTCCTATGTCTGATTCATACATGCACATGAATGGCACAGTGGGTTGAATCTAGTGCTACTGCTTCTCAGAGGAGACCCATTCACATTGATAGACACAACTAACTTAAGTCCACTAATTTCAGTGGGTCTACTCTTGAGTAGAATTTCGTGGGATGCAACCCAGTGTCCCATTGTGCAGCTTGCAACTGAGCATGGGGAAAAGCCCAATAAATTATCTGATGTTTGAAAAGTCTGAAGCAATGATGCGATGAAAAATGAGAGTTTTGTCAGATGTTTGGTGTTTGTCGGCTCTTTTACACATGCTAGTCATCAAGGGACGAACCTGGAATGTGTATTTCTGCCCCCTTTCTGAGAATGTGCTTCAGATATCAAGGTGAATGTACTGACCCACATGCAAATTCGGTATATATATTGTATGTTGAATATCTCTTGCAAATCATGGTTTACTGTCAATACAGTACAATTTACATACGAAGGCTCCAATCCCACACATGCTTACCTGGGAGTAAGTCACGTGAAACTAGTGGGGCTTACTTTTGAGTAGACCTCTGTAGGCTTGCAGTGTAAATCCCTTATACGTTGTTTCCCAAACTTGTCTCCAGCTGTTTTTGGACTACAATTCCCATCATTCCTGATCCTGCTAGTTAGCGATGATGGGTGTTGTAGCGCAAAAAACAGCAAGTTTGGGAAACATTGCCTTATAATAGTTCTCTGATAATGTGTCCTATGGTAGCAGACCCTTTTCAACTCCCTCAATACTTTGGAAACGAAACAAGAAAAAGAAAAGTCAACACATGATGTCTCCTGGTTTTGTTTGATCAATGTGTTAAATAATCTGCATTGCTGGATGACAAAGTGACTATGCCTTCGTATTATCCAAGGCTGATCTCCCACATTCATGCAGTGGCTCAGGTTGCACATAATGCTAGGCCAAACTATGGCTTAGCACAAACTTGCAGGATCCTGGAGAGGAGAGCGCGGCTGATTTCCGTCTGCTGTGAGCGAAGTCATGGTAGCATGTCGTCTGAATCCACAGGACAGCAAAAGGACTGAGTAAGAAGCAAAGTGGCCTCAGCCTCCTCTCTCAGAACCCGCACGCTAAGCCATAATTTGGTTTAGCATTATGTATGACGATCAGCAAATAATTGACAGTGCCTGCACAGTCTTCATCTCTTTAGTAGCAAGCCAGAGTTTCCATGCTGAATGGTGATGGTGCCTTTCTTAAAGATAAGCACTGACTGCTAGTTTTGAATTTTCTGTGAAAGTGTTGAATGAAATAGAATTTTAAATCCTAAGTCCGCAGACCAAATGGACTCTTATCTAAAGTAGACCTTGATTAAATGTGTGCAGCTTCCATTTATTTGAATAAGTACTCATCTCCTGTCTAGAAAATAATGTCTAGCATGGTTATTGTTAGAATTGTCTCATATTGTATTGTCCACCTTGTTTCGGGATAGCTAGACCTCTTCCATACTTAAATCTTTGTTAGCATAAATCACTGTTACCTTCATTAGTGTATGGTGTATGTTGTAAATCTTAAAACGTGACTTTAATAAAACATGATTTCCTTGTGCATCCATTGGCATGGTTACTTTCTAACAGATTTTATGTGCAGCTGTTTTTATGGATTTCGTTTTTTTCAGATTCCAGATACCTTTGTTTCCCTTTCCTCCAGTTTTCCTTTAAAAAGCACACATAAGATCCGTTTTTCAAAGTCTGGTTTGCCAAACTCATGTTGCCCTCTGACCACAGGGGAAAGATCCTGCCTTCTGCAGAAACATGGTTATTTCCATAAGGTGGTTGCAGAGGAAAATCTCTTGTGCTGAAATGAAAATGGTTGAATTAAGGGAGCAAATGTCGTGACCTCCAAATGTTGATCCACTTCAATTCAGAGAAGCTGTATTTTGGGGGAAGCTGGCGCTTTTAAATGCCGCTCATGTTTTCTTCACAAGCTTTTCCAACAGAAAAAGGATATTTTGACTAAAACCCAACTTTCCAAATTTATTTTATTAAAATAAACAAGCAGATACATTGGGGGGAAACACGAGAGCAACAGAACTCATCACCAGCAATAAAGCAAAACGTAAAAAGTAGCCCCTATTTAAACCAATGGTGTTTACGTGAGTCATTTTTAAAATTGCAACCATTCACATAACTACAAATGAAAATGAAGCTCCACACATGCACACCTTTGCTTGCGTGACGAAACTCCGTACTCCATCAGTCTCTTATGGCAGATCAGGCAGCTTTGCGGCCATTAATGTTGTCTCCTTCCCTCATATCTATTCACTGCTGGACAGTCCAGATGCCTTTTATGTTTTCCTGTGCAGTTTGTAATGAGTTCTGTTGCTCTTACATCTCCTCTAACAGGCTGGGGTGTGTGTGTTGTTTTGTTTAATCTCACCGATCTTCGCCTTTTCTTCCACCCCTTTCCCCCCCCTGCCAGCACCTACTTATCGTGGCTTACCACGTCCTCATTCTTCACGAGGTAGAAAGCCGTGGCTGCCTTCAAATGCTTCAGAGTTTAGGATAACTGAGGCCCTCCGGAGCTCTGGTTCTCCTTTGCGCCAGCAGAGCACCCCTCAACTTGTTAGGACGGCTGCCACCAGTAGCAGCAGCGAGACCAGCATTTCGAGCATCGAGAAGGTGGAAGAGCTGGCGAGACGGCTTCAGCAGTACCACATCACGCAAAGGAAAAACAGCCTTGCCATTTAGTTGTAAATAAAGACTGCAAGTTGTGAACAGGGGAGCAGGGAGGGGAAGGGTCTAGTTGCCAGTTATGAAACCGTATTATATCAACCCCAAATAAACCATTTAATTTGATATTAAACTTTTTTAATATTAAAATTGTGCAGCACCACAAGATCTTTGTAAGGAGATCTTTGAAAATCTGGCTGTGCGGTTAAAAAACGACGAGGAGGCAGACGAAAAGAACCACCTTGGCATGTGCCTAAACTTGGTAAGGAGAACAGATGCCCTGTTGTCTGCCTGGCTAGAGCGTGGTGCTAGAGCGTGGTGCTGATCATCCCAAGTTGGCTAGAGCGTGGTGCTGATCATCCCAAGGTTGCAGGTTTGATCCCCATTTAGGACAGCTGCATATTCCTGCATTGCAGGGGGTTGGGCTAGATGATTCTCAGGGTGCCTTCCAACTCGGATTCTATGAATATGATGTGAAGTTGTAGATAGGATGCACTTTATGGATGATTCCAGGTGTATGTCAGTGTCGTGTCAGAGCCTGGATTCTGATGAACCATCCCATGATGATGTTTGTCTTGTGTATCCTCCTTCCCTGAAGGAATCTGAAGTCAGGGTGGTGGTGCAGAGAGAATGCATGAAGAAAGGAATAAGGAAGGATCAAAATCGCCTTTTCAGTGCCCTATTTGTGCAGTTCTGCGGATGACTTCTGCTTGAGGTGGCCCCTGCTAACAGGGACCGTCATCGGGCTAGCACAGGTAGACATCCTTTAGGTTTCTAGATGTATGATGGAAGAGTTATGGTTGTTGTAAAGGACAGGTTCTTAATCTTAGAATAATGGAGTATTAATATTTCCCCCCAGGCTCTTCAGAATTATGAATCTGCTAGTTGCCCCATTCTTCTTAAAGGACTGGGAAGATATTGGAACATAGGTCATTACATCCTCTAAGAATGTGACACTTCCTCTGTTGCTTAAGTTTGAAATACCTGTTCGTTTATACTGACACTTATATTCCCCCTTTCCTCCAAAAACCTTAAGGTGGTGTGCGCAGTTCTTCACCCCTCTCATTTTTATTTAACTCTGTGAGGAAGGTTAGGTTGAGAGACTGTGACTGACTCCAGGTCACCCAGTGAGATTTATGGCTGAGTGGGAATTTGATCCCTGGTCTCCCAGTTACCTACTCTTAACACTCTAACCACCACACTGGTTCTGTTGCATATCTTGTCCATTCAGAATTGCATTCAGCAATTACTTTGAAGTGAGAATCTGCCCCATGTGCCCCTTGTGGGTGATATTGATCTCCAGTCAGCACAACCTAACTACAGCAGGATCATGTGTATTTCCTAAAACACCAGCATGCCAGTTATATCAGGGCAGGATTGGGGAGAGTCCCAATGATATTTTCATAGATCATCTGGGGTAGGTAAAGGACCCCTGGAAGGTTAAGTCCAGTCAAAGGCGACTATGGGGTTGCGGCGCTCATCTTGCTTTCAGGCCGAGGGAGCCGGCGCTTGTCCACAGACAGCTTTCCAGGTCATGTGGCCAGCATGACTAAACTGCTTCTGGCGCAACAGGACACCGTGATGGAAACCAGAGTGCACAGAAACACTGTTTACCTTCCTGCCGCAGCGGTACCTATTTATCTCCTTGCATTGGCATGCTTTCAAACTGCTAGGTTGGTCGGAGCTGGGACAGAGCAACGGGAGCTCACACTGTCGCGGGGATTGAACTGCCAACCTTCAAATTGGCAAGCCCAAGAGGCTCAGTAGTTTAGACCACAGCTCCACCCGCGTCCCTGTCATCTGGGGTACCAGAATCTATTGATGAAATTAATAAATGGCAGCATTTAGATAATATTTGGGATATGATGAAAAAATACAAATGGCAGAACTGTGCCAGAGAAGAAATTCCTAGGTTAGCTTATGCAAACCAGCCTGGCTGGGCTAGCCTGAGTGCAGAGCTGTTGAGAAACAATGGGGAACCAAGGTACTAGGACACTGAAGGCCATTGGCAATACAAAAAAGCTATCCTTCCTCCCCGCACCCTCCAAGGTGTGGACAAAGAAAAGAGATTTGGAAGGTTGCCAAGGCGATTGAGGGGGATGTGGTGTCGCAGGAAAATGTGTCCCTTTTGAAAGGTTAAAGGTGTTCTGGGAACAAGAAGGAGGAAGTAGGCAGAACCATCTTGACTCTAACTGGAGGAGGCTGCAGCAAGAGAGTGAGAGCCATGATTGCGGCTTTGAACCTGCTAAAGCTCTGCCAGGGATGATGAGAGACACCGTTAGGGTATAATGTCCTGCACCGTCTCCATTGAAGACTTTAGGTGTAAAGTAAAACCTACAGTGGTGCCCCGCAAGACGAATGCCTCGCAAGACGAAAAACTCGCAAGACGAAAGAGTTTTCCGTTTTTTGAGTCGTTCCGCAAGACGAATTTCCCTATGGGCTTGCTTCGCAAGACGAAACGTCTTGCAAGTTCTTGCGAGTTTGTTTCCTTTTTCTTAAAGCCGCTAAGCCGTTAATAGCCGCTAAGCCGCTAATAGCCGTGCTTCGCAAGACGAAAAAAACGCAAGACGAAGAGACTCGCGGAATGGATTAATTTTGTCTTGCGAGGCACCACTGTATTTCTTAACGACACTAGCCTTGACTGTTCCTCAATTTTCCCAACGGAAACACAACCCTTGGTGAGTGCCTGGAACCCCCAGGAATCTTGCTACTGCTCAGCAGAGATTGGGGGTGGCACGCAACCTCCAAAAAAATATTATGCCCTTGACACAAAGTTATATATTGTCATATGTCAGGGGAAGACCACAGCACAGGGTTTTTGGTGACAGCCACTCCCTGTGTAACACTGTGCTCCACTCTGGGAAAACAACCAGATCCTGAGCAGCTTTGACCAGTTTGAAATGTAAAATTGTTAAGTACCTGAGACCTAACAAGTTTCATGTTTGTGTCCATCGTGAACTCAAGAGTGTTGTCCAAGCCAGGCATGGACAACTCAGTTTCATCATAATGTACAGGTACCCGTAAGTACCAACTTTAATCTCGAAATGTTTTAGTGATGCTGCTGGTCTCCTTTCTGTGTGCCGTGAAGAAATACAGTAGGGATTAACTGATCTCCATGAGATAATCTGGGTCAAGTTTTGTGCTCTGATTTCCCTGTTCTCAATATCACAGTTACTGCTTCCAAGCTTCGCTATGCAGGTTTCAGATTTTTTGACTGTCAAAAGGCCTGTTTCCTATAGATGGTAATTGTGTAAAATACAGACAGCGCTAGAGGCTGTGAAGTCTCTCTCTCTCTTTAGTGGAAGCTGTACTGCCACCTCTCATTTGACTTTCCAAAAGGCATCAGACAGATTAGTAGCAATCTCATGGCAGGCTGCTAATCTTAAAACAGGAGAGGGAGGGAGGGAGGGTGAGGCTTAAGCAAGCCATGCACTGCCTGAATAAAAGTGAGGAAAACAGGGATAAAATTGACGCCCAAAGTTGGAAGAGACAAAGGAAGTCTCCAAACTGCCATTGCATTGTCTAAAATGTGGCAGTGCTAAAGAGAAGCACTGGACTTTGAATCTGTGCAGGTTTGGCCCAGCTAATTGGGTTGGCCTATTGGCTTCAATGGGGCTCCTCAGCTGTATTGCTATTTAGCATATATATATATAATGGGGTGGCCCTCTATATTTTTGGACTCCAACTCCCATCATCCCTGATCATTGACCATGCTGACTAGGGCTGATGGGAACTGTAGTCCAACAGCATCTGGAGGACCATAGATTCCCCACCTCTGACCTAAGTGGTGGTGCAACCCATCCTAAATGATTAGGATTGGGTCGCCACATCTGTTAGATCTTCTATAATTTTAGTATTGACTGGGTTGTCAAAATTGGTTTGAATTTTGGAGAGATTCAGTTTAAAATGAAGAAAAGTCCTCCTGTATTAGACAAACGGCCTGCCTAGTTAAATTTCACAGGATGGCTGTGCTTGCATTCATGTAGGGTTCCAAAATCAATGTGTGATTTTGGTAGGTTTGCCTTTAAATGCAAACTGAATTTAATCCCCTCACTCTGTTCTACTCGGCCCTTAGTTTCTGGCCCCTTTGTGGTGGGGGTCTACAACAACCCTTATCAGAAGTCTACAAATCTGAAAATAAGTTCTCTTGTTCATTCACACACCTTGATTGAATAATGTCTGGTTACATTTTGCCTGGCACAGTGCAGGCAGAAAAATAATAATTGGTTGAAATTTCAGATGCTCTTCCACATGAGAGGCATATTGACTCTCTTCACTGCATCCTTAGGTGAACTACTGAAACACACAGGTGAGAGGCTAATCCACATGCCATCACTCTGAAGCAAGTCCCATGGAGTTCACAGGGAGGGATGAGCCACTGAGATATTTCATTGCTGAAATGAATGGGAGGGTTGTGTTATTGTGCAACTGCTGCTATTCATGTCAATGGGCTTAATTTCTGGAGGACTGTGAATAGTTTTTTCTGTGTTATGGCATTTCCAAAGAAATGATTCATTTAATTAGGAGTCATTTCCCTTTCTGTCCACACAAACCATGTTTGCTATTACATTTTGTTTTAATCTTTTCACGATACTTTCTGTTTGTCCCAGCCGGTCTTATCTGGAAGCCACCTGATGCCTAATTCTATAGTCCTTCACAAAGGGCTCGAGGAGTTCAGCAATTATAGCTTTTCATTTCTTTCCAGAGCGAGAACTAAGTGCAAAGTGTGCCTCTCAATTAACTTTCCTTAATGTCACGCAGAGCTCCTCATGGTGTGCTCCTTCCGTGGCAAATTGCAGTTCTTTGTCCTGCATGTTACTGCTCTGGCAAATGTCTTTGAGGAAGTAATTGCATGCACTTGGCAAAGCAATCCTAAACACTGGCTATGCCAAAGGGAAGACAGTTTGCTGAGTTATAAGAATAAATGTCACTCACTTGGTCAAGGGTGTGTGTGTGTAAAAGTTATGAACCCCTCGTGCCTCTGAGACTCTCCTACTTTCCCCACTATATGTGCCTTTACCTTGTTGTTGTTTAGTCATGTCCGACTCTTCGTGACCCCATGGACCAGAGCACGCCAGGCACCTCTGTCCTCCACTACTTCCCGCAGTTTGGTCAAACTCATGCTGGTAACCTCGAAAACACTATCCAACCATCTCGTCCTCTGTCGTCCCCTTCTCCTTGTGCCCTCCATCTTTCCCAACATCAGGGTCTTTTCCAGGGAGTCTTCTCTTCTCATGAGGTGGCCAAAGTATTGGAGCCTCAGCTTCAGGATCTGTCCTTTCAGTGAGCACTCAGGGCTGATTTCCTTAAGAATGGAGAGGTTTGAACTTCTTGCAGTCCATGGGACTCTCAAGAGTCTCCTCCAGCACCATAATTCAAAAGCATCAATTCTTCGGCGATCAGCCTTCTTTATGGTCAAGCTTTCACTTCCATACATCCCTACTGGGAAAACCAGTAGCCTTTACCTTATGATTATACATAAATGACTTCTGTATATCTACGTATGTTTCCCTAATAAATATACAATCCATGCCTCTCATAAAATGTACCGTATGTAAAATGTATCCTTCTGTATCTCTATATCCTCAATGTTTCCTTAAGTCATATATCTTTAAAGCAAGTTTGGCTACGTGTTGCAATGCTGTTTCCCTTCAAATATTTACATAAACTCATCTGTCTCAGACAAAAGGGTTTTATTAGGATAAATAAAGGCTCACGAGTCAAGTCACTGATATACATGCAAACGCAGCCCCCCCCCCCAAATCCTGTCAAATATATTCCTCGAGGAAATCCTGTCAGATGACTTCTTCACTTAGCCCTCTCAGGGCAGTTCCGTGGTGCCTGGAGATAAAGGAAAAACACCATCATTAGCGGAACAATCAAGAACAGGAACCAGCCCCAAACCCTTTATGTACACCTAAGCACAACAATGACATACGTTATCACAACCTTCCCCCTCCCTTCCGATACCCTGCTTATCTGCTGTAATCTCTCCGCAAACGTATGGCAATGTCTGTTCTATTGACCTGTATTGTAACCGAAATGTATAAATGTCCAGAGATTCTTTTGTTCGGGGTTCTCTCTCTGTTGCCTGCCATGCGAGTGGGAATCCTGTTGCCAACAGTCCTGTAGTCAATAAAGATCAGGCTTATAGCCGATTTGCTTTCGTACATCCTGGTCTGGTCTCTGTTTATTTCCCGACTGGTTTGAGCCTTTCTGAAGGTCCAGCCTTCCCTAAGAAGCTGAACCCCTTGAAGGGACTCCATTTTTATTCTTATTTCATCTGCTATATCAGCAGAACAGCTGCTATACCCTATAGAAAGATGCACAGCCTGGGAGGCAGTGGAGGCTGGTCCATTAGAGCAAATGCCCAAGCAGCCTCATCTGCCTGCCATATTGCATACAAAGGGCAAGGAGGTGGCTTTTCCTATCAATGGCTTTGGCTGCACCTATTGCTAGTCTCCCTGCCTTCTCTCCTACAGTTCCCAATGGGCACCAGCCACTGCTGCTGGGAGAGGGCAAGGAACACAGAACCTCCAAAATACAGACCCAGTGTAAAAATGGCAGCCACATCTTCGCTTCCTTGGAACTCTGCCCACCAACTGGGATGGATTTCTGCTTGTTGTAAACTGCTTCGAAGCCTATTTTGGCATTAATAATAATGCTGATAATTAATAATTAAAGTTGCACATCATCATAATGTGGAACCAAGATGCATCTGAAGTAGCCAGTAGCAGGCACTCTTCTCAGTGCAACATGTTCTAGTATGGCATTAGCAGACACGGCTGTTGGGGCAGCAGCTGTCTCTTGGACGCGTAGGTAATGCCAACTTCTTGACAGCCCTGCAGTCATTAACGATCCCATGACACTCATGATGTGGTGGGATTAACCTCAGTGCCCTGGCCGAATGCCAGTTCAGGTATTAAGGTCCTGCTGTTTCAATTAGATCCACCGTTCTATCCAATTTTCTCTACCAAATTGTTACATTGTTGTGATTCTTTTCCAATGCTTAGTAGCTCCATTCAGTCTATAGGAGACCACCTTTTGTGGTTTTGGGAGATGTTCCATCTCTGTTGCATCTTTTAAAATTGCTCCAGTTGCACAAGGCTCTTCTGCAGCATTGCTCTGCCAATGGTGTCTAATTAATGTTTGCTGAGCATGGTTACATCACTGGCAGAGCGATGCTGCAGAAGAGCCTTCTGCAACTGGAGCAATTATAAAAGATGCAATGGAGATAGAAGCCATTTATTGGGGTCCCCTGTTAAGTTAAGAACTTTTCGGAGAGAGGACCTTTGGTCAGTGGCAGAGCATATGCCCAAGGTCTTCAGGATCAGGAAGCAATTGATGTGAAAGTTCTCTGCCTGAGACCCTGGAGAGCCCAAAGTAGAGAATATTAGGCTAGAAAGAGAAAAATACTTAGACCAGGCATTTTCCTAGGATGCTGTGGGACCTTCCAGGTAGTATCTTCCAAGCGGTCTAGTATTTATGGAATTTCTACCCCCTGCAAACTTGTCCCAGTCTTGCTCCACCCCCCTTAATGAACAAGGCAGCCCTAAAGATCAACAAGGAAGCATTTGTTGGAATGTGAAAGCTAATCCAAGTGCAGGTGAGCAGCTCTGTGTTTTTGTTTGTGAGAGACAGGTTTGAGCCTTGAGTCAAGAGACTTAAGTCTGCAGCCAAGGAGTCTGGTGAGGTGTGTGCATGATGGTAAATGCTAAAATAAATGCAAAAAATAGGGAGCATATACAGTGGTACCTCGGGTTAAGTACTTAATTCATTCTGGAGGTCTGTTCTTAACCTGAAACTGTTCTTAACCTGAAGCACCACTTTAGCTAATTGGGCCTCCTGCTGCTGCTGCGCCACCAGAGCATGATTTCTGTTCATATCCTGAAGCAAAGTTCTTAACCCGAGGTAATATTTCTGGGTTAGTGGAGTCTGTAACCTGAAGTGTATTTAACCTGTAACCTGAAGTGTATTTAACCTGTAACCCAAGGTACCACTGTAGAAACTTAGCAGAGTGCAGTTGCAAAATGTCTTTTTTTCTTTTTGCTAAGCAGTTTCCAGCGACTGCTGTTGCTATAACTAAAATTTCAAAGAATAACACTTGGAATTAAAAGATAGGAGAGACACATCATAACAGAGAATGTTGCTGTTGTTGTTGTTTAGTCATTTAGTCGTGTCCGACTCTTTGTGACCCCATGGACCAGAGCACGCCAGGCACCTCTGTCCTCCACTACCTCCCGCAGTTTGGTCAAACTCATGCTGGTAACCTCGAAAACACTATCCAACCATCTCGTCCTCTGTCGCCCCCTTCTCCTTGTGCCCTCCATCTTTCCCAGCATCAGTGTCTTCTCCAGGGAGTCTTCTCTTCTCATGAGGTGGCCAAAGTATTGGAGCCTCAGCTTCACGATCTGTCCTTCCAGTGAGCACTCAGGGCTGATTTCCTTAAGAATGGATGCGTTTGATCTTCTTGCAGTCCATGGGACTCTCAAGAGTCTTCTCCAGCACCATAATTCAAAAGCATCAATTCTTCGGCGATCAGCCTAGCAGAGAATACCTCACCAAAATGAGGATGAACCATTCTGTGCTCCCCAAGAAATTAGAATTGCAGCAGCAGCAGAAAGATCCACCAAAAACTGACCAGTAGTGCTATACCGGGGAAGTAGCCAATGAAAAGTCACTCATCTTCATCCAGGGACTATTACGATGGGCTGATCCAGGGACTGCATACAATGTGCAGCTTTGATTCCTCCCTGCTCATTCAAAGACTGCGTGTGTGGAACACACACACACACACACACACACACACACACACACACACACACCACCTGCCAGGAGCATCGTTGCAGCTTACCTGGAAGGGCCTGAGAATTACATGGAATTCTGGGTTGCAAATAAAGGTTCTCAAACCAATATGTGAATACATTATTGAGTAAGAAATATAGGAAAGGAACCATGAATCACTGGAGAGTGCTTTTTGTTATTAATAACAAAGTCAAATGTTTCTCTGCCCATAGAGCATTTCTCCCAGAATTTCATGGGTGGCGTACTTCCCTTGAAAGGTAATCGATACAACAGATTACCAGCATATTTATTCTGCGGCAAGGAGCATTTGTCATTATTCCTCCAGCCCCTACAAGTTATAACAATCTGTTTTATAATCACTTGGGGCTGTGCTGTGTAATTATATGCTTAAACTGAATCCAACTACATCAGCTCAGATGTATTGGATCTGATGATCTATTCAAGTAATATATTTATGTTAATCTACTTAGCTGCATTCATCAGCCTACAAGCCACTTTCTTTTTATCTTTAACTATGCACCCATTTATCAAGTAGGTGCCCTGTCCTCCTACATTATGGAGGGAGGATTGCTCTAAGTTAGATAGTTAACTCAAGCCATTGCAATCAACATATTTTTATGCCTATTTCCTCTGCTGCCGCCTTGCATTTATATCAATGGCCCACGCTTTATTATAAGCATGGTACAAAATTTACCTTTGGTGTATGTCTATTCATTAAACATTAACAGCTTTGTAGAGCAATGGTGCATAGCCGCTTAGAGGTCCTTCCACAAACTGTATATGAAATGGTTTGCACCTTTTGCTGTTGCAGTTGTTCATTCAGTAGACAGGAGCGGGAGTCAGGAGAAAGTTGGCAATAAATCACATGCAGTCAGTGAAGCTAACTCTTTATTCCAGGAAATGCAGCAAACTCTAGTGAGCACAGCAACATGTCCTGGTGGATCTTGCCGGCTGCAATTTGGTGCACGGTACAAGGAGACATCCAGTCATGTGAGAAAGAGCTGGTGTCATGGACTGTCTGGATGCAGAGGGGTAGTGGGAGGTACCAGCTGGGAAGCCCCCAAGGGAAGAAGGCTCAGAGTTAGGGTGGTGGGACAGAGATGAGTGGTCAGAGGGAGAAGAGGGAGCAGACTGGGAGGAGGAAGTGTTGGAAGCTGAAGCGGTAACAGGGCTTAGTGAGCAGGAAGGGGCTGTGGTGGAGAGCAGTCCAGACTCAGAGGCAGAAGTGGAGGCTGGAGAGAAGGGGCACCAAGAGGTAGAGAGGTTGAAGAAGCCAGTGAGTCTTCCCCTCCTGGGGTGCCCAGTTCCACTCCCCTGTGGTCTCCCTGAAGACAAAGAGGTATAAAGAGGGAAGAGCAAAGACAGACCAGATTGCTTGGGAAGGACCAGGAGGAGGAGGAGGAGGAGGAGGAGGAGGAGGAGGAGGAGGAGGAGGAGAAGAAGAAGAAGAAGAAGAAGAAGAAGAAGAAGAAGAAGAAGAAGAAGAAGAAGAAGAAGACGAGGAGGAGGAGGAGGAGTTTGGATTTGATATCCCACTTTATCTCTACCCAAAGGAGTCTCAAAGCGGCTAATATTCTCCTTTCCCTTCATCCCCCACAAGAAAAAATAAGTGAGGTGAGTGGGGCTGAGAGACTTCAAAGAAGTGTAACTAGCCCAAGGTCACCCAGCAGCTGCATGTGGAGGAGCAGAGACGCGAACCCAGTTCACCAGATTACAAGTCTACTGCTCTTAACCACTACACCACACTGGCTCTCTAAGGAGGTGGCTTAGGAAACTGTGGGAAGGTGGGGACCTTCAGTCTTCACAACTGCCTCATTGGGGCAAGATCTACTGGGAGGAGTAGCTGGGCTCACTAGGTCTCCTTAGCTGTTTGTTTCTTTGAATAAAGAGTTGACTTTGCTGGGGCCATGTGAGTTAGTACTGACCTGCCCCTGACACCTTCCTCTAGCATAAGTTCGTCTTTAAAATTGAACTGAATTTTAAAGAAGGCTCAGAGTTAGGGTGGTGGGACAGAGATGAGTGGTCAGAGGGAGAAGAGGGAGCAGACTGGGAGGAGGAAGTGTTGGAAGCTGAAGCGGTAACAGGGCTTAGTGAGCAGGAAGGGGCTGTGGTGGAGAGCAGTCCAGACTCAGAGGCAGAAGTGGAGGCTGGAGAGAAGGGGCACCAAGAGGTAGAGAGGTTGAAGAAGCCAGTGAGTCTTCCCCTCCTGGGGTGCCCAGTTCCACTCCCCTGTGGTCTCCCTGAAGACAAAGAGGTATAAAGAGGGAAGAGCAAAGACAGACCAGATTGCTTGGGAAGGACCTGGAGGAGGAGGAGGAGGAGGAGGAGGAGGAGGAGGAGGAGGAGGAGAAGAAGAAGAAGAAGAAGAAGAAGAAGAAGAAGAAGAAGAGGAGGAGGAGGAGGAGTTTGGATTTGATATCCCACTTTATCTCTACCCAAAGGAGTCTCAAAGCGGCTAATATTCTCCTTTCCCTTCATCCCCCACAACAAAAAATATGTGAGGTGAGTGGGGCTGAGAGACTTCAAAGAAGTGTAACTAGCCCAAGGTCACCCAGCAGCTGCATGTGGAGGAGCAGAGACGCGAACCCAGTTCACCAGATTACAAGTCTACTGCTCTTAACCACTACACCACACTGGCTCTCTAAGGAGGTGGCTTAGGAAACTGTGGGAAGGTGGGGACCTTCAGTCTTCACAACTGCCTCATTGGGGCAAGATCTACTGGGAGGAGTAGCTGGGCTCACTAGGTCTCCTTAGCTGTTTGTTTCTTTGAATAAAGAGTTGACTTTGCTGGGGCCATGTGAGTTAGTACTGACCTGCCCCTGACACCTTCCTCTAGCATAAGTTCGTCTTTAAAATTGAACTGAATTTAATTTATCCACCATCCCTAGGTGGACAAGGATTAACCAAGATTGTGGGGGTTGTGTTTATGTATGTCATCAAGAAGACCCTTACTTTGGATACTCATGGTATCCAGGGCATTCTTACTGTAATAGCAGCTTGATACAAAAGCTATTCAAAAAAATCCAGGGACAGAAGGAATCATTTATTCAGCTTGTGATCATTTGCCCTTTTCTCATCTCTAGCTATGACCAACCTCCTTGATCTATGCAGTCAAGAAAGTGCCTTATAGCTCCTTCTAATGGTAAATTGAATTTCTCACTTCATACAGTTAAAACTGTTACGGTCTATTTTGACTCGGACAGGGATGCCCTTCACGGCTTCAGAAGGAATCGAATCATTGAGTTTTATTGATTGTTACATGGATATTATCTTTCAAGGTTCTAGTAGTATTGACAAACAGAGGGCAGATTTACGTAGTCCCAAGTGGAACTTGGTAAATCCAATCAAATTTAATTTAGATGGTCCAAGTACACAGTTTGCTGTACAATCCAATATATGTTTACTGAAAATCAAGTCCCATTCTGTTCTGTGGGGCTTACTCCCTAGTAAATGCATCCAGGAGTGAAGGCTATGTGTTAAAAATTCCAGTCAGCCAACCAGACAAGAAGACAATCTACCCAAGCCATGTTGAGAAGTTTTGTTTTGTTTTGTCTTTCTACAACCAAGAGGTATTTATGTAATTAAAAAGCAAAACAATCAATTTAGGGGATAAGGAATTATCACCAATTATGGCTTTGATTAACCTAAGAAAACAGATACAAGATCATTTATGTATCATTAGTCTAATGGACTGGGCTGGGGAAAGGATTGGAAGAGGCATTTTCTAAAACTAACGGACTTAGAGAAACTGAGTTTTGGAGCACTTGAGTTCAGAACCAGGAGTGCAATAAAGAAATGATAGCTAATTTTAAAACATTTCAAATATTCTCTGCATTAGTGGAGAAGATAGTATTGCAATCAGGAGAGTCCCTTTCTCTAGACACTTCAGTAGGAAAAGTGGCCTGCTTTTGCATTTTTTAAATAAAAGAAATACTGTTTAATTCAATTTTTCAGAAATTGTTTTAAAAACCTGGTAGTGGTGGTTTATCAGATGCCAGAATGCCGCATCACTTTATAATATGGAGCAAATGTTAAATTGGCTATCAAACTATATAATATCATTTTTCAGACACTCATATGCTATGGTAATTTTATTCAGTCTTGAGCATTAATTAGAATGAGTTTGAATATAAAGGCATGAATCATCTATTGGAAACAGAAATAGCCCTTCCAGATTTGATTTTCAAGTGGTGACCATCACAGATTGGAGCGGGGTCAACGAATCAGGCACAGATTGTCTGGCTAAGGTCTAGCTAAACATCGCTGAGCCTTAAGGCTACTTTCCCCTTGATTTCTACTTCCTCAGTAACACTGCAATTTCTTCATAATATAATGTCCAAAGTACTGGTGGATCTCATACATATTTTCATCTGCAACCTATACAGAAAGTACAGAGCAGACAACTCTGAGGAATGCTTTGCACAATTCTACTCTATGATATGTGAGGTGGTTGTATATGGTGTCTGGAAACCAAGCCTTATGAGGAGCGGTTGAAGGAGCTGGGTATGTTCAGCTTGGAAAAGAGAAGACTGAGAGGAGATATGATAGCCATCTTCAAATATCTCAAGGGCTGCCACATGGAAGAGAGGGACAAGCTTGTTTTCTCCTGCTCTGGAGGGTAGGACACGAACCAATGGCTTCAAGTTACAAGAAAGGAGATTCCGACTAAACATCAAGAAGAACTTTCTGACAGTAAGAGCTGTTTGACAGTGGAATGGACTCTTTTGGAAAGTTGTGGACTCTCCTTCCTTGGAGGTTTTTAAGCAGAGGTTGGGTGGCCACCTGTCTTGGATGCTTTAGTTGAGATTCCTGCATTGCAGGGGGTTGGACTAGATTACACTCGGGGTCCCTTCCAATTCTACAATTCTATTATTTTACATGGGAGGTATTTTTGCACAAAGTACACAGCAGAAACACACTGCAGGAAGCCATAACCATACATGATCCCCCAATGTGCATTTCCTAAGTATGTGATTGATTACAGGCTAAGAAACAGCTGTGGGCTAAATACTGAACTGTATACATGTTGAATTGAAGCAACTCTAACTGAAGGTGAGGGCAATGACAGAATCAGTCTTTCTGTTATGCTGTTGAGGGTTCAGAACTTAGATACATCTGAGACAGGGATGGAGTATCTCTGATCAGCAGATTTTGGAGGACCACAACTCCCATATTCACTGCCCATTGGCCATGCTGGCCGGGACTGATGGGACTTGGAACCCACCAACATCTAAGCAGGTGAGTGTTACCATAAATGTTAATGTTTGCCCAATGCGTCAACAGTGAAGCCAGAAGAATCTGTACTTGGATCTTCCAGGACATGTGAGAGGGATAGCTCAATTGGGAGAGCGTGAGGCTTTTAATATGAGGGTCAGGGGTTGAAGCCTCACATTGGACAAAAGGTTCCTGTATTGCTGGGGTTGGACTAGATGACCCTGGTGGTCCCTTCCAGTTCTATGATTCAAACCCATTACTTTAGCTGCTAGATTGTGCTGACTTTGCCAGTCAATTTGTATTGCATTACTGGCTTTCTAGCGGTCCTGGGAACTATAATGCAGAACCCAAATATCCTTGATTCTTCGCACTTGTCTTTATTTGTCAGGAAAGGAAGTTAAGATGGCTGAATCTCATGGTATTTTCTTGGTTTTGTGTTGGAAGCTGACTCGAGGCTAAAGTGCTAAGTTGGGATATGGGTAGCTGTTTAGAAAAGCAAACTGAAAGCCGCACAAAACAGAGATGGATATGGCTTAATTCACAGAAAGACGGACACTTCTTGATGGCTTAAGCGTGGAGCACAGGAAAGATCTGGAAATACTTGTATTCCATCGTGCCTTTAAAAACAATGGTGTAAGAGGAAGAGATGGCTGGTAAATTCTGCATCCGATTGCTGAACTCCAGGAACATCCCTGGTTTGTCACACGCATTGCTACTGCAGATTGCATCCTCCATGGCAGCACAATATTATACCCTTTTAAAAGGTAAAGGGACCCCTGACCATTAGGTCCAGTTGCGGATGACTCTGGGGTTGTGACGCTCATCTCGCTTTATTGGCCGAGGAAGCCGGTGTACAGCTTCTGGGTCATGTGGCCAGCATGACTAAGCCGCTTCTGGAGAACCAGAGCAGCGCACAGAGACGCCGTTTACCTTTCCGCTGGAGAGGTACCTATTTATCTACTTGCACTTTGACGTGCTTTCGAACTGCTAGGTTGGCAGGAGCAGGGACTGAGCAACGGGAGCTCACCCCGTTGCGGGGATTCGAACTGCCGACCTTCTGATCAGCAAGCCCTAGGCTCTGTGGTTTAACCCACAGCTCCACCCACACCCCATATTATACCCTTTGCAGGTATATCTTTACAGGTATGATACCCTTTTAAATACCTGTAAATATCCAGCAGCAGTTCTGTGCCCCAGCTGCAGGAGAATGAACACTAAAGGCATGACACAGATCATGCTGGGATTTAGAACAACAACTGCTGTCGTTCCTGGCCAGAAATATCTTACCAGTACGGTGTCTTTACCTCTGATGCCTTTCTAGCTCCCCCTCCTTTTTAATTTGAAGAGGGAGGAACTGATGTCACTAATGGGTTATTGCCTAGCCTGCAATCACTAGAGTTTGTGTACCTGTGGAGAGAAGTAAAGGTACCCTCAAATAGTAAGTAAACCCCCTGAAAGGTGAGGCTGCAATTCCAGCGTACAAAGAGGTTAAGGAGTTTGGGCTTATTATATGTTCTGGCAGCAAGTAATATGTTGTGGGGTTTTTTGTTGTTGTTGAATTGTGACTCACTCTCCACAGAGCAACAGCTGAGCTGGATCCAATGAAGCTGAGTGTTGGAAGATTCAGACCAGGGAAAAATAAAAAATAAAGTACTTATTCACACAGCACAAGGAAAACCAAGAAATTTGCTCGCACAAGATATAGTTACATCCGCCAACTTGGATGGTTTTAAAAGAGGATTAGACAAATTCGTGGAGGATAAGGCTACCATCTCTGATGGCTACATTTTATCTCCACTGTGGGAGGCAGTGAGGTTTAAAGACTGTCTCAAGGCAAATTTTAAAAAAATGTAGTATAAACACCAAAAATTGCGTGGACAGGCGGAGTCCCCAGATCCCGAGTGGTCCCCCCCATTGCCTGCGAGCACTCCAATTGGAGAACAGCCTTTACCAAAGGTGTCATGGGCTTTGAAGACACTTAAACTCAGGACGAAAGGGAGAAACATGCTAAGAGGAAGGCACGCTTGGCAAATCCACACCGTGATCAACTTCCACCCGGAAACCAATGTCCCCACTGTGCAAGGACGTGTGGATCCAGAATTGGCCTCCACAGTCACTTACGGACTCACCGTTAAAACCGTGTTTATCTTACTCTGCTACGAATGATAACCAAAGAAGTATCTGAATGCCTGTTGCTGGGAAGTATAAGTGAGGAGAGCACTCTTGTGCTCAGGTTTTGCTGCTGGGCTTCCTGTTAGCATCTGGTTGAACTACTGTGAGAACAGGATGCTAAACTAGATGGACTTTTGCCTTCCCATAAATATAACAATGTTAGTGGCAATATTAAATCCATATCTGGTAGAGAATTTTCCTTCTTCTCTTCTTTCACTCTGAAAAAGAAGTCGCCTACTTCAGTTGCCACATGGTAGTTACAGGGTGATGCATGGGCCAGAGGAAAGTTCTTAAGTACCCTCACCATGATAATCCTTCCCCAATGAAAGACCAGCATGAGTATACTAGAATCATAGAATCGTAGAATTGGAAGGGACCCCAAGGGTCATCTAGCCCAACCCCCTGCAATGCAGGAATCTCAGCTAAAGCATCCATGACAGAGAATCTTTAAAGGCCTAGTAGGAGTCTTTACAGGCCTAACTTGGTACAAGAAGTAAAACAATTGTTCCTGGGAGCACTGAAAAGAATGGCATAAATACAAAAATCTTGAACACATGTCCCTCCCTTTTTGAAACTGGCCTTTTTTTATTGTGTTCCAAGAAATGGTGGCTACAATGTCTCTCACTCCTAGAACCCCTTCAGATAAGTTGAAACCATACAGGCACCAGAGTAAGGTCATTTCACACGTCACTTTCCTCAGGTGCGCACTAAAGATAAAGGTAAAGGGACCCCTGACCATTAGGTCTAGTCGTGGATGACTCTGGGGTTGCGGCGCTCATCTCTCTTTATTGGCCGAGAGAGCTGGCGTAGAGCTTCTGGGTCATGTGGCCAGCATGACAAAGCTGCTTCTGGTGAACCAGAGTAGCGCACAGAAACGCCGTTTACCTTCCCGCCGGAGTGGTACCTATTTATCTACTTGCACTTTGACGTGCTTTCAAACTGCTAGGTTGGCAGGAGCTGGGACCGACCAACGGGAGCTCACCCCGTCGTGGGGATTCGAACAGCCGACCTTCTGATCGGCAAGTCCTAGGCTCTGTGGTTTAACCCACAGCACCACCTGGGTCCCTCAGGTGCGCACTAAGATGTTCTAAAGATCCCTTTCCTAACCTCATGCCCTCTGAATATTTTGGAACACAACTCCCATCATTTTGGGCATTGGCCTTGCTGGCTGGGCTGGGTCTGGTGGGAATTGGAATGTGAAACAGCTGGAGGTCACCAGGTCAGGAGCAGCAGTTTTAAAGTGTATCCCTAAAAATGCATGAACACTGTGCAAGCAAAAAGCCCCGAACAAAACAAGTTTGCAAATCTAGCATCATGATAGGGAACCAGGACTCCTTGCAACTCCCTGTTGAGAGTATTTTCAGTGGCAAAAGTTTTGCTCCTCCATATTCTTCAAAGCGACCAGCAGTAAACTGGTGGTGGGAACAGACTAGGTAGATTTCTTTTTGCAGGGGCAAAATTTCAGAAGCTGGTTTAATGAAGCCATTGGTTAAAAACAGACGCTGCGAATTCCCCCCTTACCCAAATATCACCGAAAGCTTCATCTCCGCCCTCCAAAAGCTTGGGGAGAGATGGAGTTTTGCTGTCTGAAGGAGGAAGGCGTCCTCGGACTCAATGAGCGCTGAAGGTCTGGGCGGGCTCGTTGGCCGGCGTGCTGCCCTGCTGGGGCAGATTAAGGCGCAAAGGGAGAGAGGGAGGAAGCGCGCTTGGTGGCAGGAAGGAGAGCGCAGACTGACGAGACTGTTGCGCCCGCTGCCGCCGCCGCTGCCACAACAAAGCAAAACGCACGCGCAACGCGTCGGTTCCCTGCCTCCCGCTTGGAGCTGTCCAACGCTGCTGGTGCTGAAACAGCGCGCGGACCCAACCCCTGCGCCCAGTGACCAGAGATAAAGAGGGAAGCCGGTCCGAATCGCCACTGTTCCGGGCAACGGGCGCCAGCAAGGCTGTGAGTTTCCAGAGAAGCGAAGAGAAGCGTTCCTGTTTAAAAAAGACTCCCGTCGCAGAAAAGGACTCGGAGCTGCCTTCATAGGACCAGCGTGGGAAAGCGCCCCTCGGGATGGATCTGACCGGACGCGCTCCCTTAGGGAGAGCTTGAAAGCTGCCCTTGGATATTTTTAATATTATTATTATTATTAATCTCGCGGTTTCCCCACTTTGGTTTTGTTTCTCCTCTTCCTTCCTCGTTCCGAAGAGGCCATGTCCCCGCAGTCTGCGCACACCAAGAAAGAGCAGGTAGGAAACTTGGTAACTTTTCTGCAAAGTAGCCGCGAGGGTGCATGAGCGTAAGGGAAACGGAACTTCCTTGCTTGCTGGTGGAAGGCGTTAAATTGAGGGGCTCCGCTGTATTGCAAAAAGCGGTGTGTGTGTGTCGGAAATCCCAAGAGCGACAGGGTAGTAGACTGGGGGCATCAAAGACGCTCCTGTGCTTTTTTTGATCTCAAAGAGAGGAGCACCATCTAGTTCACAGCATAACTATTATTATACAAACAGAGAAGGATATAGAACGCCCCTGAATCCTTATTTATTTTCAGTGCTAGAGGTCAGATTTGAGACATCTGGAAGAAAACGGTGTCGTTGAACACGTGCAAAGGGCTGGCATAGCGTAGAAGGGCTTCTGTGGCTCCGTGGTGCTTTTTTAAAATTTTAGAAAGTAAACATTGGGGGCAAGTCTCTCCAACTATACCGAGTCCTTTTCCAGGCAAGGAGAGCATCTAAGCCCATACCTTGAAGGTGGCCAGAACAAGCCAATTGCCTGACATTTTGATCCCTGTAAAGACCTTAACAGGATAGCAAAAGCCTAGAGCTGCTTTTCCTTTTAGCCGGTCTTACTCTTAGTCTCTCTCTGTAATCTTAATGCGCCAGGCACTGGGCTTGTCATGCAGAGCCCCGCTCTTCCTCGGCCTCCTATGTTGCTCCGGGAAGCGGGTCGCTCCATCGCCACCCCTCCCTTCTCTCAGAGCTTAGCCTGGAATGGGGCTTGCTTCTAGCCTCCCATTTGCTTTGGAGAACATTCCAGGCTAAACAGATTCTCTTGCTAATTGTGCATGTGCCGCTGAAACGGATTTTTCCTCTGAGGATGCCTCTCTCCTGTTACTTTTGGTTGACACTGGTTCCCTTTTGCATAAAGATTCACTGTAAAGTTTTGCTGAGAACAGAATTCAGGCAGAGGCAGTTCTGATGGGAAGGCTGCAGTGAATGGAGTTGGAAGGGTTAACCCTTCCTTCTTTAGCTGGGACCCCAACTCCACAACCAAAATCCTCCCAATGCACGACAGTTAGGCTTTTAAAATGCCCGATTGACTCTAATTGAAACTTAACCAAGAAAAAAACCTCCCAAAAACAAACCAAATTATTTCCTGGGAAGGGGAAGACAAGATGAGAAGACTATCTGGGTCAAATGGGGAGCTATTGAGGATTGCTGGTCAGATTGCTCTACCGGCATTAAGGCAGGTAAAATGAATGGCAGGAGAATTTAGTCTTCTTAAGAAACAAGTGTGGCACAAAGAATATTGTGGAGTTTGCAAAACTGCTTGGAGTGTGTGTGTTTTTTCTTCTGTAGCTGTCCATGTTGACTTCCCCCAAAATGCACGTCTTCCTGCAATGTTTTCGCCCACTACCTTACAGATAGCTATTTTAGAAGTGCACGGAAAAGTAAAATGATGGTTTTTCAGGAATGGGGATTTCATTTCCCCCCTGGATGCAGAATGTAATGCAGAGATGGGGAACTTGTGGTCTTCCAGATGTTGCTGGACTTATGTCAGTCCCAGCCAGCATGGCCAATGCCCATGTCTGTGAGTTCTGTTACATTCTGTCATTGTACAGTGGTACCTCAGGTTACATACGCTTCATGTTACAGACTCTGCTAACCCAGAAATAGTACCTCTGTTCAGGATGAGAACAGAAATCATGCACTGGTGGTGTGGCGGCAGCGGGAGGCCCCATTAGCTAAAGTGGTGCTTCAGGTTAAGAACAGTTTCAGGTTAAGAACGGCCCTCTGGAATGAATTAAGTACTTAACCTGAGGTACCACTGTATAAGAAATTAAAGCCAGGGCAATGCTATTCCAATGAAGGAGCAGTGCATCGCAAAATAAGGGCTAATCCCATTCGCCCTGGTTTCCATTGAGTTCTGTGGAACAAAAAAGCAGCAGGGACATAATGGAAGAGAAGCAAAGCATTGTCCCAGGCAGTCTTGCCAGCAATATACTGGCCCTTTCTACAGTTGTCCCACCTGTTGACAGGCCAAACCTTTCAATATGTATATATCTAAAGGTCCCTTGTTTTTGAACTAGGAGTGAGGCTGTGGAAAGTGTCTGTGGCAGCCTTGAGAGGGCATTACTCTCACCCATCATTGATGCCCATGTCTTAGGAAGATGGCGGTGGCTTGGGTGAGGGTTGTGAGATGAGGAGACAGAGAAATGGCTCTGGACTCCATCCTAGGTATCACAATTGTCATATTGACCATGTTTGGTTGAGGAAAGACACTTTTCACCTGTCTTTCTGACATGAATAGTGGCAATAGCAGTTCCACCAATTCACTTCATTGCCATTCACTGAAGATACTGCCCACATCAGCAGTTGTGCTACTCATCCTGTTTCTGGGGGAACAGAGTTGGTTGCTGCCAACGCAGCTCTGAGGTGGGAGCTGAAAGCCAGCTTGCTTTGAACTGAGTAGGAGGTGGGCAGATTTTCCTTCTTGCTTCCTCCCTCTCCCCATCCCCTTGGGCTTGACCTGGAGTGAAGGTGGGTTGAAGGTGGGTTGTCATGACCAGCCTGACTCCACAGTATGCAGAATGCCAGAGAAGACAGAGAATGAATGTCTCTGGCTGATGTGCCTTTGTCACCCTTTGGGAATTCTCACATTACACACTTAAGGTTTAGGAAATACAACTAAAGATTTAGGGGGAGGGCATGCCTTTATTCAAAAAGCAGATGATGTGACTATAAATAGCCTTCCCTCTTCCTGACGAGACGGTGGGAGGCAACAAAAATGCACAAGTGTGCTTAGAACAGGCTTCCAAAAGTGCCCAATAATAGTTTTTGTACATGTAATAAAAAACCCTACTCTTTTGCAATGCTCTCTCTTTGACTAGAGAGAGGATAGCTGCATAAAAGAAATGAAAGGGCACACCAGAGTTGGGGAACTTGTGGTCTTCCAGATATTTTCAGACCCTCAGCTCCCATCAGCATAGCCAGGGGTCAGGAATGATGGGAGTTGTAGTCAAGCGACACCTGGGGGACCAAAGCAGGGGCAGACTTCGGCCTCTCAAATTCCAGCAGTGCCCTGTGTAAGGGCAAAATTGGGCACCTCCACCTCTCGCCTTCCGTTCTGCTCAATTCACTATGTCATGGTTCCGATGCCCTGCAGTGCCCCTAGGCTCAGCGCCCAGTGTGGCAGAACCAGTCGCGCTGCCCTAAATCTGCCTCTGACCAAAGCTTCCACACTCTGCTTCCCCACGCAATGGGCAACCATAGTCCCAGGTAATCTTCAATTCTTTCGTATACTATGATCTGTCTCCAGCCGATGTTGCTAATTTGAGCCACTTTGTCAATATGTGAAAAAAGACAACTCTCTTCATTTTTGTCTGACGTTGAGATGCTTTATGGTGTCATTTCCTTAGTGTTACTGATGCTTGGAGATTCAGGGACAGTTCCCATGCTCTTTGTGCACATTCTTTTTCAGCGTAGGCTCTTAGCCACAGTTTGGGAGTAGTTGGCAACAAATACAGGCTTGGGTTCGAGATTGCCATCACGTTGTTGATGGGAAATAGTGGTCTCTGCTGATGGAAAACGAGTCACATCACTGGTTCACATTCCACGCTTTGCATCCAGGCAGAAAAAAAAGGTTCTTCCATGCATGTGAGAAGCATATGAACTTAGAAAGCTCACAGATCTATTACAGCCTTTCCAATATCTAATTTCTGTAATGAGAGCTTCCCAAACTCATAACACTAGCCTAAAAGTCATAGGGTTGTAAGTGACTACTGGTAAATCTTCTCAGAGCAGAAATGTTGAAACCAGTGGACTTGAATTTGTTGTGACGAACATTAAGTCCATTGATTTTGGTGGACACCTGAGTATAATTTAGTGGACATAACCCATGCCATGTGAACTCAATGCCCTTACTTCAGATTCTGATGGCTAGTTGTGGATATTCAGTGTGAAGAAAAGACAGTCCATGCGTGCTTGAAATCACTCTCTTCTTTATTATTGCTCCATAGGAATTAGCATACACCTTGGAATTAAAGCTAGGTTAAATCAAAGACACATACATATTGTATCATTCTGAACAGTGTTGGTAATTGTGGAACTGAATTTGTACTAGTGCCAGTGAGAAATGAATCCCACTTAGGCCCTTGTGGTCTGCAATTAAAAGCAAAATATGTTCTACCTTTTTTCATCCCATGATAGACAAAACTGCCAAGGGAGTTTTCACATTTAAGGCTGCAATCCTATATCTACTCTTCTGGGAGTAAACACCACTGAACTCCATGGAACTTACTTCTGAGTAGAAATGTATAGGAGTGTCCTAGCATCAGTATGGCAGTATTCTACTGATCCATAACACCTTGCCGATAGTGTGCCGGATAATATTTCACACCTGTGCAAATGGCACACTCCTCTTTCTGTAGTGTGGAAGAGGCCACACTCCTAAGGGAAAAGAACCATACATTTTGCTTCACTATAGTAAAACTAAAAGATGATCAGCAGGCTATCTTTAAGCTTTTGATAAGATTCCAAGGAACCCTAAGTTTCTCTGGGAAATGGCTGGTGCAGAAGGTTAGCACAAACCCGTGCTAACTTGCTGACTTTTAAGTTCTGCTGCACAGAAAAAAGCTCCTCATGATTTCCCTATTCCTCTTCACAAGCCAGTGGGAAAAATGCTTTTTTTCTCTGTGTGATCCTGGGATTCTCGGTGTGATCCATGAGACATGGGAACTATGACAACCTTGTAGTAAACAGGCTGCAAAAAGGGAGCTCATTATTTCTAGAAATTGCTCGCGGCCAGACACATCTGCTGTGACTGAAAACCCACAATCTATCATTTCTTATTGGTAGAAGTCTTTGCCCTGTCCTATCCTGTCCTAGTTTTTCCAGAGAGATTGTGAGTCCAATCCACCTGAGGAAGATCATCCTTTCCTATATATGAGGATCGCAACATTTAAACTGCAGCCCCATAGCACCTTATCGACAGCAAGTCCCTTTGAAAACAGTGGGGCTTATTTTTGAGCAGGCACAATTGGTTTGCACTTTTCCAGTGGGTTTTTTTTTTAAAAAAAACAAAAACCTTTTTGATTAAATAAAAGGGTGCTTCCAATTAACTGGACAGCACCACACACACACACACACACACACTTAGTTTCTCCTCATTTCTTCATCTCTCTCTCTTTTCCTGTTGTTTCCCATGTGCTAAAGTTTAGTTTGCATGCTCTGCAGGGCTGGGACCCAGTTTCTTGCACTCTGTAAAGTGCTGTGCACACTGATGGTGCAATAGCAAAACCAGTGAATAACCAGGACCACCTTAAAAAGTGGCATTTTTCTTTCTTTCACATACAGGAGAAATGCCTCTTCTAAGGTGCTGTCTGATATGATGTGTTTGCACCATCCAAAACTAAAGAAAGTATTGCTTCAGAAATATTGGTTTCCCTGATATGCAAATATGATTTATAAGTGAATCAACTAGATGTCATGTGATGAATTGATCGGTCGTTCTTTAATCAGATTGCATTAAAGTCTGTGTGCCAAGGCTTGTTCCATATTCCCTCTTTTTCTATTGCCGTTTTAGCCATGCCCTGATACAATAGAGCTTCCTTGGTCTTCGATCTTGAATTTATGCAAGATCTTGGATCTTGAATTTATGAATTTACACCACTGCCTGGCTACTCCTTTGTCTTCATTTTGTCATTAGCTGAGGACATTTTTGTTCTCCGTGGCATTGTCTGGCTATTTGTTCCTCTACTGTTCTTCACTTCCACACCATACATTGAAAGCACTCTTATTCCCTTTTAACAGGCATGGCTTCCCCCCAAAGAATCCTGGGAACTACACACAGCTAAAGTTCTCTGTGCCCTTAACAAACTAAGATTCCCAGGATTCTCTGGGGGAATCATTGTCTGTTAAGTGGTATAGAAGTGCTTTCAGTGTGTGGTGTGACCATTCCATGCATAGTTTCCTCGGGCTACTGCTTTTTGTTGTTGTTTCATTGATTTTAGCCAGCTTGCCTCTTCACCCCAACTTTGTAGCTCTCTCCTCTTGCTCTCTCCATGCAGCACACATTAACTCCTGACTCCATTTCCCGCCCATTTCCTCATGCTTCATATTCACCTACCCTTCTTGCAGGTTCATCTTCCTCAGTACACTGTTCTGCACTCTTCCTTCAGTCTTCTTTCCCCTGGGCTCTTTATTCCTCAGCTTCCCAACCTCCTAGTATTTCTTTCCATTTCCACAGCCTGTGTGAGATATTGGCTCCAGTCAAGCTGACATTTTTTCCTCCCCTCACAGAATTTGGACTGCAAACGGTTTTGCTTTCCCGTGTAACTGAATGTTCCATGCCAGTCAGTGTCAGAAGCGTCTCTGATACAATCACTACACAATGTAGATTTTTTAAAAAACATTTTGTCTCCTCTCTATTTTCCCCCAGTCTCTTTGAATAGAAAACACAATACACAAAACTGCAACCACAGAATGTGAGGGAGGGAGGGACTACTTATCTCATATGAAAATGTGTATCTTGACCTCTGAAGCTGATAAGACACGATAATATTGGAAGAGAAAGTTATTCTGAAATGAAAGGGATTGAGATTTTAGTCGAATAGGCATGGGCTGGAGAAGGATATTGACATAATGGGGTCAAGGCACCCCACATGGGTTCTCCGCAGTAGCATGTATGGATGAGATGTTCTTCCTCTTATTCTCAAACCTTTCCATTTTATCCTGTGAGGGGGAATTTCAACGGAATTGTGACACTTGCCTTTTTCTAGCTTGTGCGCAATAATCGTTCTATTGAAGCAGGTTTTGCATGCATTCAGAACATGCTGGCATCAACACCTGGCATCTGTGGACAGCTGTTGGAGCTGCATCACTCTGACAGGGTTCACTACGAACCTTTCACTGCCTTTATTCATTTTTTGGTCCAGTGCTCTAAGACAGGGGCGAGGAACCTGTAGCCCTTGGGATGCTGTTAAGACTCCAGCTCCCATCAGCCCCAACCAGCCTTGCTAATGGTCAGAGAAGATGGGAGTTGTGGTCCAACAGTGTCTAGAGGAAGGCCAGAAGTTCTGCACTTCTGCTCTAAGGCATCATGTGAGATTAAAGCGGTGACCCTCAGGCACATGCCACAGCTGCAGTGTAAGCCTGTGAGGGCTCACCATCAGAGCTGAGGGAAGGTCCACCAGAATGTGCTTTGGCCAGAGCCTCTTCAACCAGGAGCTGCCCTTGGGATATATAGATCAAGGATGGGCTGGAGAAAGCAGGCACATTTTCACCCAGATGTGTTCCCAGCCTAACTCACCTAGCTGGACCTCAAGGTCTCCCTCCCTCTTTCAAGCCTTCAGTACCACGTATAACTTAACCAATTAACAGTGTGTACCTATTGGAGTTCACTTCGTTTAGTGGTCTGCCTGCAAATACACTAGCTTGAGCAATGTGAACCAATTGTACTAAAGATCCCTGTGTTGGGCCCAAAGGGAAACCTTCACAATGGGGGGAGGGAAGGCATCTCTAAATAAGTTCCTTTATCCTAAAAAGCCCTTTATCTGCCATCTTCACGAAGGATAAAATTATCACTGCTTCCTAGCCATGATGGCTATGTTCTGTCTCCATGGTCAGAGGCAGTAATGCTTCTGAACAGCAGCTGCTGGAAACCACAGGAGGGGCAGAGGGGCAGAAGGAGGGTGCTCTAGTGCTCAGGTCCTGCTTGCGGATTCTCAGACTGCCCTTTCCTCCAGGCCCATACAACACAGAGTTGCTCATTCTGCTGTGTTTCCCTTTATCCACGAGTCCATTAAGGATCCACTGCCATTTGATGAGCCAGTGGTCAGAGATGAAAATGGGGAGGCTCTGAAAGAAACACAGGAATTTGGGCAAAACCATCATTTATCTCAGTGAAGACCTTACTTGGAAAATAAATACAACCCAGGTGGTTAAGAAAGCCCAGCAGAGACTCCATCTCCTCAGAGTATTGCGGAAGAACGATGTCAATCAACATTTGATGATCTTCTTCTACCGGTCAACAATAAAAAGTGTTCTTTCATACTGCATCATGGTGTGGTACGCTATCATCTGATAGGAAGTGCCTACAGAGTGTGGTGAATACAGCACAAGATATTACAGGCTGTCCCGTGAATCTGATGGATGAAATAGCAGAAGAACGTTGCCTCAGGAGAGTGAGGAAAATTCTCAGGGATGATTCACATCTTGGCCGGCACTTTCTTGATCTCCTGCCCTCAGGCAGAAGATATAGAAGCATGATTAGTCGCACCAACAGGGTAAAGAACAGCTTCTATCCGTGGGCTGTTAGGCTGTTGAATGAAAAGATAACAACAGGGCAACTGACTTTCGGGTTTGTTGTGCGTGCGTCAGTAAACGAGGGGAATTAAGACTAAGAGAGCTGAGTGGGGGGTGCTTGTGTAATCTAACTGTATACAAGCTGCACAAGTGACAATAAAGTATTTCAATTCAATTTCAATTTCGATTTCAACAGCTGTGATGAGACGCAGCCAATTTAAATGCAAACAGGCCAAAGTTACATCGTCCTTCATGATGATCACTCCCAGGAACTGACCCCCCCCCCACCTGTGGCAGGACAAGAAGTCAGTGTTGGAAAGCAACCAGTTCTGCCCTCCAGCAGGGAGATTCAGTGTGGCACAAAAACTAATGTCGAGAAGTTTGCTTCAAACCCTGCCATAATGTGGAACTGCTTCAGAGGAGCTACGGCCTCCCTTAGTTCACTCAGCATCAGCAGACGTCAAATCAGTGGCGTAGCGTGGGGGGTGCAGGGGGGGCCGGCCGCACCGGGCGCAACATCTGGGGTTAGGGCAAATCCACAGGTCAGGGGGCGCAAATCCACGGGTTAGGGGGCGGAAATTACTTGCCTTGCCCCGGGTGCTGACAACCCACGCTACGCCACTGCGTCAAATCAGATGGTTTAATATCTTTGCTTTGGAACCTAAAGGATTCTTGGCAACTTAAAGGTACTGAAAATTGGGGAGGGGTTGGATTTTGCCAGGTGGAAACCTTGAGAGATTTCTAAAAATGCCCTTGAGGGGGAACAGAAGGGTGACAACCAGTGCCACACACTGGACTGGTTGTAAGTAGGAAAGGGGGCAGCTGGGGGCTGACGGAGAGCAGAATGAGATAGGTGGGGCAGCACCCCATTTGCCCCAATGGACCAACCTTTGCTGTCTCAGGGTAATTCATACTGAGCACCAAAGGACTTATTTCTCAGCAGAAATGTATAGGATTCGACTGTGTGAATGAAGATATGAAATAGAAGTTACAGTGGCTCTTCTAAAACATTAATTATGGTTACCAGATTTTTTCAATGAATCTGGGGACACTTTTTTTAAAAAAGCTGAATAGCAACAGGGAGTCAGTAGTGAGGATGGTGAGGCAAAAGACCCTGGGCCCAAGCACACATGCATATTGTATAAAGGTGCAATGCCCTTATTTCACACCCTGTGAAACATAAATGTGCAGAGTTTTTAAAAAACAGCAATGGTGCGCTGCCCACCCATGACTTCCCCCGATCTCCTTCCCCCATCCCTCTTTGTTTTGACTGATTGGGGGAGGCTTGGGAGTCATGGGCGGCCGGCCGTTGCCCAGTTTTTAAAAAACTCTGCGCATTTATGTTTCACAGGGTGTGAAAGAAGGGCTTTGCACCTTGCCTGGCAGAGAAACTGCGTGCCTTGCACCCCTCCTGGGCAACGGCCACCCACTCGCGACTCCCTAGCCTCCCCTGATCTGTCAAAACAAAGGGGGAAGGGAGCAGGAGATCTGTACAGTCAGATGTCTCCAGTTCCCCTTCGGCAGTGGCGATGGCAGCAAGCAGTGAGCAGCTCCTGAAGCCAGCCAGAGCCAACTATGCTACCAGACTGGCTCCAGGCTGCTGAGACTGCCGCTGCCATGTTTCCTGGGAACAGATTGCAAATCCGGGGACTGTCCCAGGAACTGGGGACTTCTGGTAACCCTAAATGAAGCTGCAATCTTTATCCAAAGTGGGGTCCCTTTGATTTAAAATTTGGCGCCCCCTTGTCTCGTCTTCTGCTGAATTCATTACGTCATAGTTACAATGTCCCGTGGCGCCTCCTAGGGTCAGCACCCAGAACTAGTCTTGCTGCCCTAAACCCACCTCTGCTTTGGGTTCCTTCCCTTTTCCATTAGCCATTCTGTTTTTATCCTCTATGGTTTTATTCCATGAGCTGTAGCTTGTAAGGTCAAAAAGGGTATGGAAGACGAAAGAGGTGTGTAGTGGAGCACTCTGTTAATTTTCTTCATTTGAGGCCATATGCTCTGATACTCCCTCCATGATAAATATAAATGAATAAATATAAATAAATTAAAAAGAGGATCAGAGATCAGAAAGGACGTTTGATTTGAACATCTTTGTTTATGCTACAATACAAATAAGGAGAAGAATTCACATGGAAGCATCACTTCCATATAGCAATGCACATTAGATCACCAGAAGACAATAGCATTAAAAAAAGGTAGATTAAATTACTATTTACTTTTTTTAAAAAGAGCTTTTCTGGCCCTTTTTTAAATGAAATTTTTCAAATCACAGCATGAAAATTAATTGTTCTGGCAATCTTTGATTCAATATTTAGCCTGGCCAAATCCGCAAGACATTCCTGAGGCATTGTAGAGCTTAAATAATTCTTAATTAGCTTAAGTTTGCTAAATGACCTCTCTCCAGAAGCCGCTGTTGCTGACATGGTTAATAGTATTCTTAAGCAAAACACAAACATTTTGGAAACAGGCCACCAGGTTTGTACTCTGCTAACAAGTTCAACAGATCTAAAGGCTTTAACTGAATTTACAATATTTGATTTATGTATTGAGGATAAATGTCGCATTTCTTTTCCAAAATCATCACCATTAAGGTCAGCAGGATATTGCTCTAATAAAGCAAAAGCTTTTCTCTCCACATCCCTTTCAGACGTGGTGATATATTTCCACAAGAAATCAACTTTTTCCCCCTGCTAACTGCTTAACAGCAAATGTAATAAAATGCATTTTCTGAAGTAGACTCCTTCTGGAGCACCACCTGTATCAATTCATTTCTTCCAAGTTAGCATCAGGTGTCGTCATCCAGCAGCCTTGCCTTCTTGCACCAAACTCCATCACATTTACAGGAGAGTTTTCTTGCTATATTTAGGTTGTTTGGTGCCACCAATTCGGCTTCATTCCACACGTGTTTCCTGTTGTTTTGAAGTTTTGTCAGCTCTGTGAGGAGAGCTTCTACAGTGGCTGCTTCAACATCCAGTGTTGCCTTTCTAGCCTGGATGGCCTTGTTGCAAATATCTATGCCAGCTAATATTTTGTACCACACAGATGACATTAACACACTGGCAAAAGATGTCAAGCATAATAAAAACTCTGTGGACTTCGTTTCTTGTTTTGGCCGTCAAATTTAGCTCTAGGAGATTTTCCAGTACTAATTCAATGCCAGGCAAGTGAGCTGCAAAAAGACTTGCACGTTCATTTAGTAGTAGAAGAAGTGGTAAAGACTAGTAGTAATATTTCCGTACTTTAGTAATCAAAAGTGTACCAAGTGTGGTACTTTAGTACCAAATGTGGCAACTCTGTGTTAGATTCTATCATACACAATAGTGCAGAAGTGGTTGCCATGGTGACATAGAAAAATGGACCAGTGGTGGGGTAAATATGACCCCACTTATCCATTTAAAGGTTATGATGCAGTGATGCTATGATAAAAGAAAATAATACTATTCATTATACCTCCGCATTTCCCAATATTATGGATCGTAATTTCTGTGAATTACAATACATAAAACCACGTAGGCTCACACAAAATGAGCGCACTAGTATTTAAGACCTGCAATCAAAATCAACACTTTTTGACAGAAAGAGTCCAAATTAAAATTAAAGGAGATTACCCAGTCTTCTATTCAAGGTATTAATAAAGCAGAGCACTGTTAAATATCGTAGGTGGTAGTGGTGAGTTGGTTGAGTGGGTTATTTTGCGTTTGCTTCTATTACACCTTTGGAAATACAATTTGAACTGATGCAAATATTAACTGCCTCCTGATTCTTAGGAGGGTTGTTTGGAAAAGGTAATTTTACCAGGTGTAGACAGTTCTTCATCCATTCATGACGATAATGGTGGCAATGAGCTACTTCGCCCGGCACTGTTAGCGCCAACACTCACTGCCCTTCCCGCACTCCTCTTCCTCTGCCACTGTGCACACCCAAGCCAAACAGTGTCCCCACCTGTTGTATTCTTGGAATCACATATAATATCAGTTGTGGGGACTGGTGCGCATGGAAAACAGCTTAAAGAGCCAAATGGAGTTAGGTGGGCCAAATGTGGCCCACAGGCCAGAAGTTCACTGCCCCTGTGGTTGAGCATTACAGTGGTACCTCGGGATAAGAACTTAATTCGATCTGGAGGTCCGTTCTTAACCTGAAACTGTTCTTAACCTGAAGCACCACTTTAGCTAATGGGGCCTCCTGCTGCTGCGCTGCCACCGCGCGATTTCTGTTCTCATTCTGAAGCAAAGTTCTTAACCCGAGGTACTATTTCTGGGTTAGCGGAGTCTGGCAAAGCAGAGCAGCGCACGGAAACGCTGTTTACCTTCCCGCCGGAGCGGTACCTATTTATCTACATGCACTTTGACGTGCTTTCGAACTGCTAGGTTGGCAGGCGCTGGGACCGAGCAACGGGAGCTCACCCTGTCATGGGGATTCAAACCGCCGACCTTCTGATCGGCAAGTCCTAGGCTCTGTGGTTTAACCCACAGCACCACCCGGGTCCCTCCTTGAGTATGGCCTGTCCCTAAAACCCCAGAGAGCTGCTGTCAGTGGGTATAGATAATAGTGCACCAGATGTAAAAAGCCACATCCCACATTCCTAAGTGATCAGCATGCAAATCTGGATCTCAGCTGCAAGCGGCATCTGTTTATTTATTCTGCGGTGAAATAAATGACTGCGACCTCAGGTGCCAAAAAAAGCACTCTACTCCTTTCAGTAAGTATCTTCCCTAGGGCTGTGGATAAACAAGGCCAGGATAAATTGGCGAGTGGCTTGTGAGCTGTAAGACAGCTTCCTCTGACATACACAGGACTCTCAGTTGAATGCAAAGCTAGGAAGCATTCAACTCAGCTCCCTCACTCAAGAAACAATATCAATGGTCAGCAATGAAAGGCATGGGTTGCCTCAGGCCCATGGCCAATGTGCGGCTGTTAACTTGCAGGACCGGTTATGTTTTGGCTTGAGGGTGGAAGTGAAGAGAAAGCTTCAATGAGACATACAGTGGTAGCTCGGGATAAGAACTTAATTCGTTCTGGAGGTCTGTTCTTAACCTGAAACTGTTCTTAACCTGAGGTACCACTTTAGCTAATGGGGCCTCCCACTGCTGCCGCACCGCTGGAGCACGATTTCTGTTCTCATCCTGAAGCAAAGTTCTTAACCCGAGTTACTATTTCTGGGTTAACGGAGTCTGTAACCTGAAGCGTCTGTAACCCAAGGTACCACTGTACTCCTGTGTGATGGAGTATGTCCTACCCTCCAACATTTCTCCGATGAAAATAGGGAAGTCCTAAATAATAGTAATAGTAATAATAATAATATACCCCAGCCATTCTGGGTGGTTTCCAACATATATAATGACATAATAAAACATTAAACATTTGGAAACGTCCTTATACAAGGCTGCCTTCAGGCTGTATAGTTACTTATCTCCTTGGGTTGCGGGGTCACATAACTCCATACCTTCCAACATTTCTCTGATGAAAATGGGGACATCCTAAGGAAAAGCGGTGCATTC
This sequence comes from Podarcis muralis, assembly GCF_964188315.1. NCBI lineage: Eukaryota > Metazoa > Chordata > Lepidosauria > Squamata > Lacertidae > Podarcis > Podarcis muralis. The sequence continues at coordinate 74,497,145 of NC_135658.1, read as the reverse complement.
CGGGATCAAATCAGAAACCTGGCTGGCTTCTGTAAATCCGGGACTGTCTCTGGAAAACAGGGACAGTTGAAAGTATGTGGTCTGAGCTGCAGTCCAAGGGATCTTTGGTCGAAAAGCTGGGAAACCTTTCACTGCCTCTTGAAGCCATTCTTGTGTTGACATTCTATAAATTACATGGGATTTGTATTATGAGACACAGCACATTATTTTCTGAAAGGTGAGCAGCAGGTTTTACAAAGCAAGCCTTTCATTTTCAGCAAGGCCAGTGATGCTACCTAATTTCCTTACAGGTATTTGGGCTTGTGCCTAGCCTTTCTTCCAATTCAATGGATGTTACAGAAAATAGAAGTGCTTTATGCAATTGATCTGCAGAGATTAGGGGGGGTGATGTGCTGATTTGCCTTGATATGCTTAGTCACTGTCTGTTGATGCCACCATGGAGTCTTTGAATAGTTTCCTTTTTCTTTAGCCTACATGACTAACTGCAGTTAAAGATGGGAGAGGATTTCATTCAATCGGCATTTTTAAACACGCTGATTTAATTCACACCTCTTGGTCTAAGACACAGATTGGAAAGTAATTATCCTTCAGAGTACGCACTTCTGCAGAACTTTACAGTACAGTTCTCTGCTCAGGAAGAGAATGTGCAATTTTATTTTATTCATTGCATATTTTAGGATAAAATACATTTAGAAAGGCATACGTTGAGATAAAATATGCATTGAAATGGTATTTTGAAATAAAGCATTTAAATGTTCATAGGGATTTTAAAATTATTATTATCGCAGTTAAATGTGGAGACACGGGATGGGATTGATTTATGACTGAATATGTGAGAAACAGATCGAGACTGGAAACTGATTTTTCCATCTGTATTTAGAGGCAGTCCTAAATGTGTGTCTTTATAATAATGGCATACCTTCCATTGTAAACTGTGCACAGTACTTCAATGGAGCAAAATTTAGTGATCCAGCTTATTCAAGCTGAATAATTTAAGGCAATGAAAGACTAATGCAGATGTTGAACTTCTTGAATGGAAAGTTTGCACAAGAATTGATATTTGTGCGGGCCGCTTTAAATGTAAACATTGCTCGCTGGTCAGGAGGCCCTAATCCAGGCTTCCTCAACCTCAGCCCTCCAGATGTTTTGAGACTACAATTCCCATCATCCCTGACCATTTGTCCTGCTAGCTAGGGATCATGGGAGTTGTCGGCCAAAAACATCTGGAGGGCCGAGGTTGAGGAAGCCTGCCCTAAGCTACTGAAGATAATGGGGCACTTTATATGTCCAGCTGTCCTTTGTCAACAACAAATTGTCACTGTTTTTTGTGTTGAATATATGCTATATGGTAATTTATGCACCTAACAGGTATCTAAAGCCATTTACACATAACAAAATATGTATTACTTACAATCATCATAAGAGCCTACACAACACAAAACACTGTTGCTGTATGTAGTTTTTATTTTATTTGTTATTTTATTTTATCTTATATTTTGGAAATGTACATCCAGTTTTCCCCCCTTTAAATTTTTTTGGGGCTCCCAAGAGAGTGGGGCCCTAAGCTATAGCTTGTTTAGCTTATACGTAAATCCAGCACTGTTCCTGGTCAGCTGGTCATGTGGAGGCAATATCATGCATAGGCTTCTGCTTCAGCGTGTCATAAAAAGCTCAGTTGTTTACGTTATGCAGCAGGAGAACCTATGACCCTCCATCAGCCCCGGCCAGCGCGGTAAATACAAGGGATGATGGGAGTTGTAGTTCAATAACATATGGAGGGTCACGGGTTTCCCGCCCTTGTTCTATAGACCATGGGATTGCTGATTCAGCACTGGATTCCATGATGGCGATAAAATAATTTTATTAAAGATTTTATTGGTTTACGAAAGTATGTGCATTGTCTCTTTTTCAGGTTGCAAAGTCTTTTCTGCAGTTCTGTTACATTTGATAGGAGATATTAGTATTGTACCCCTTTTTATAGAAAACACGCAGATATGAAAACAGAGACAACAAACGAAGCTTAGCTAGAGGCAGCAATGCTTCTGAATATCAGTTGCTGGAAGCAGCAGGAGAGGAGAGAACATTTTTTTTGTGCTTGGGTCGCGCTTGCAGATTTCCCACTGAGGCATCTGGTTGGCCAGCATGAGAATGGGATGATGGACTCGATGAGCTCCTCTTATCTTCTTATGTCTGGCTTTATACGGCGGCCTTATTTTAAGGGTATCAGTGCAGCAAAGATCGGCAAAGATACATATCACAATATCACAAAATACGTAAGTCAAGTTTGGAGCTGGGTGTTTGGAAGGTAGTACATCGTCAGCCTGTTTTGTTCCAGCAATAATGTCTTTAAATATGCTTCTGTCTGTAAACTGGAGTAGAAATCTGGATCCAGCTAGATGGGATCCTCGAGTCCCCCAGACCACTTTGACAGGTAGCTAGGACCTCTCAAACTGCCAATCACCCAGCAACATCATGACATCTGATTATAGAATATCAAGGGAAGGAATTGGCAGCTTGCTCTAAATGTGCTCCCAATTCTTTATATGCACAGCCTTTTTCTGTTGCTCTGCATTGCTTAATTTTGAAAAATGTTGGCCTTTGGCTGCAAAGGAAATACCAGGGTATGCTTCTGATTCTTCTTGCTTTTGGCCACAGTTTTAAGGGTTAAGCTATCAATGACGTCATATATATGATGTCCAGCAGAAGGCAGAGAACCAGGAGTGAATGTCTCAAATGTACGGTGCAGATTTTACCCTATAAGTCCATCACTCTTTAGTCCAATTCGAACCAATGAGACTTGTGTCACATGAAGAATTTGGTGGTGGACCAAACTGCAAGGTGGTGGACCAAACTGCAAGGTCCAGTGGGACCAGATAGGCCCAAAGGCTGGAGGTTCCCCACCACTGGTCTAAGTCAAGGTATTTTTAAAAATGCTTTGAAGCCATGCATGGCTTGGGACCTTCATACCTTCCTGACTGCCTCTCCACTTCTGGATCACTGTTGCCATCTTTGTGATGGGTTTGGATAGATGAATAGATGATGGCCATAAAACGAGGGTTTTCTCGATATTGACCCATGTTTGTGGAATTTTCTTTCTGCAGAGGTGTGGGAAGATACTCTTCTGATGGTTTCTGGGAGGAGCATAAGCCTCTTCCAACAGGGTTTTGGTTGGCAAAATTGCTCTTTCCTTCATTTCTTGTGGCTGTTTCTCTGTTGTTACTGAGTAACGTTAATATTACATTGCTGGTTTAGAATTGTATTTTGTGTTCTTCTAAGTCATTATTTATTTTCTTCAGAGATGTGGAACATAACATTTTAAATAAATAAAACACATTAATTTGCGCAGATCAAAGGCTCTTGCTTCGGTCCCATAGAAATAAATGGGACAAATTCTTCATGTGACACAAGTTTCATTGGTTCAAATTGGACTAAAGAATGATGGACTTATAGGGTAAAATCTGCACCGTACATTTGAGACATTCGCTCCTGGTTCTCTGCCTTCTGCCTGTTTTCTTAATCTCAGTCTTCTTGCTTGGGAGCCAGGTGCAAAAGTGGCCAGGGCTCTTGCCTCTTTAACAACGGATGAAATTCCCTCTTCTATACAACTATTAAAAGTCTAGGAGCCCTACCTTCTTTCGCACCTGGCCACCCAAATTTTTGTTGTTGCTACTATTAAATGGTTGGAAGTAATGTCTTGCGAATCACTCAGAGATCTACTTTCTGTCCTCCTTGATGCCACCTTTATTCACTTGTGTTGACCCCCAGATGTGGATTACAGATGTGGATTATAGCTCCCATCATCCCTGATTGTTGGCTGGGGCCGTGGTCCAGCAACACCAGGAGATGCAGTCCAACAACATCTGGAGGACCCCAGGTCGTTTGCCTGTGTTCTGTGTGATAGGCCTATTGAACAGCCTATAACTAGCTGAATGATAAAAAGAAACATGCATGGATATGTGATGGTATGATTAATGTCACCTCTAGTTTGCTGAGACTGCTGTCCTAAATGTTAGGGAGCAAAGTCCCTTTGAACTTTGGGAATGACTTCTGAGCAAAACAATGCCACAATTTCTCTGCATAAGTTCCCCGTCTCCTTTTGTTCTTTTTATTCTGTTGATTTTTTTAAAAAAGAACTTTAAAGTCTCTTCTCTGTAACGCAGAATTCACAATGCATTCTTTGTGTATTTCAGGTACGGTTTGGAGGCTGATATGTAAAGCAAAATGGCTAAAGTTGATACCTATCACTCCTGTCCTGCGATCCATAGGCTGTCTCTGAAGACTATCAACGATGACCCTGATGATAAGCTTGAAAATGGATTTACCAGGTAAACTAGGTTCTGTATCTTTCAACATAGCCTGACTCCCAAATAAAGCACAACCTAAAACCCAAACATTATGGGAATATAGTTTACAAGGGTTGCCAACATGGTGCCTATGGGCACAACAATGCCCTTGAGGCCATTGCCTGCTGCTCCGAAAAACTCTGAGTCCCCTCCCCCACTCACTGCCCACTTGGTCATGAGAAGATGTCTCCTGGTATTCATTTGCCCACCACAACCTCTCTGTGCCTGGGCCCAGAAATGGCTACGTCAGATCATAAATACAAATGCCAGCCCACTAATTTACCTCGTCATGCACTCCTATGCAGGTCTACCCAGAAATAAGCCCCATTTAAATCCATAGGATGCCTTCTACCCCACCTAAGTAAGTGTCGAACTGTAGCCTTAACAGTGCAATCCTAACCATGGCTGATCAGAAGTATTGGATTCAATGGGACTGACTCCCAAATAAGTGGGTTCAGATTTGCATTCTGAACCATATAACGGATTTCCTCCTCTCCCCCGCCTCAGAATGGATTTTAGTATCTGTTGATTTTTTTTAGCATGTGGGCTTTGATTCTGACAGGATTTCTACAGTCCCCCCACCCCCACCCCCGGCTCACCTATTGTTTTCTGCCTTGACCATCTAGGATGGGTCTGGCAGAAAATCTAATAGATGCGAAGACAATGCATCTGTCAGTAAGTTCCGTCTGGCAAAATTCTTGTGGACATCAAGCGATGCGGAACTGAGGCGGAAGATTATTAATGTGCTGCGTTTTTCATAACGTCACCCATGACAGTAATAGCACTTGTGACTTCGGAAGGAATGCATGTTCCTCCACGGTTGTTGCCTAATTGGGAGAGCTGGAGGAATAGCAAGTGCACGTCAAATGGGGGCTAAATGTGTTGTTCTTTCGGGTTTTACTCTTTGATTCTCAAGGACCCGCTCGCTGTGTGAGGAGGACACGTCTCCCGAATTGCACAGAGTCATTTCCATGGAGACGGGCGGCCTGCCTGAATCTCGAAGAAGCTCGTTCTCAGGCAGCGGAGCGATGGCTAGGTAAGCTACGTTTGGGAGATGGCATGGCAGTGACCTTGCAAGAGGTTAATGGGGTCTTGCACTGGAAGCAAAGGGGCAGGGCGGGACTGGCCAGTGAAAATGCCTAAGAAACAAATTTTCGTTCATATCAAACTATTAGAGAAGAAATGGACGAAAAATTGATCACCATCTGAACTATTAGGATCATAGGAGCCAACTCCTAGGGGCCAATGGGTCTTTGCCCCCCCATAAAATATTTGAGTGGTCCAGGCCACCCCAAAGTTGAAGGGTATTGCCATTCAAATGGTGTGTGTGCACTGCGTCATATGACTGACTATGCTTAGTTTTCCCTCCCAATATTTTATTCAAGTTGGCACCCCTGGTTAGTATTGGGGGCGTGCTGCATTGGGCGATTAAGGTGGTATTCAAAGCATGTTCTTTTTAGTTCCTTGAGAGAATGTAAAATTGAGAGTGAAATCTTGGTGAAACCTTTTTCAGTTTTCTATCAGAGGTCACATTTTGTATCTGGCATAACTCCCAGTTTTCATGGGAGGTGGTGGGGAGCCACAATCTTCTGAAAGGTCTCAAAGCCACCATAGGGCTTATCTCAGCACCAGCTAAAATGAGGCTGTGTGGAGCAGCACTAAGGCCTTGCAAAATGTTATGTTCTCTTCAATGTTTTGTTGATTGTGCATCTGACGTGTGGGAAAGCATCCAACTTTGCAAATATTGGCACAAAAATGCTGGATCCGTTCCCTTTAATCACCACAGGGGGTTTCTTTCTCCAGAATATAATTTGGACGAAAGCAAAATGTTCACCGTACAACTTTGACAAAGAATTGTTACTTATCATGTAAGCGGTTTTAGATTATGTGAAGGAGAGTGTTTTGTTATTGTTGTTGGAGAAACCCATGTTAGCAAAAATAGTCTCTGCATTAGTTGTGGGGAGAACACAGAGTGTGAAAGCTTTTCATTGGCTTCCTTTGGACTTAATCTGTCCTATGAATACTTCAATAGTGCAAGTTTCCGCCACACGTTTACATTATGGGACCAGCCCTACTTTTAGCCAGAGTGGGGAGGCCACCTTGGGCAGATGTTTTGGGGTGTCATGAAATGGTAGCAAATGCTATTTATTATCTTTGTTGCCTAGGAAAAGGAGAAATCATGTAGGATTTTCTGGCTGCAGTGCCATAATAACTTGAATAGCCCTGGTTAGATGTGACAAATTATGCATATATCCCCCTGTGTAATATTTACTTCAGATGTTGAAATGTAAAGATGTTTTATATTGAAGTGTAGACATCCACCTCATCAAATGGAAATACATCAAAATGGAAGGAGTGAGGTGTTGGTGCTGACCTTGAAAGCCCTAAACGGCCTTGGCCCAGTATACCTGAAAGAGTGTCTCCACTCCCATCTCTCAGCCTGGACACTGAGGTCCTCCTCTGAAGGTCTTCTGCTGGTTCCCTCACTGCAAGAAGAGAACTTACAGGGAATCAGGCAGAGGGCCTTCCCTGTTTTGGGAAGTTTTCAATGTTTGATTTTTTATTATGTTTTAATATACGCTGCAAGCTTCCCAGAGTGGCTAGGGAAACTCAGCCAGATGGGAGGGGAATAATAATAATAATAATAATAATAATAATAATAATAATAATAATAAGGGGTTCTGCACACACCATGTGTTTAGTTTGTGAAAGTTTCAAACAGACCTTCAATCACACAATTACAAGGGAATGCTAAGCTTAGGAAACCTTCTGAAGTATACAGTTGTTCACTTTCTCTTGGTCAGTTCGTACTGCCTAGCTGTTCCCTCCATCCTTTCAGGTTATCGTGGTTCATCTTATCACTGCGATCCTGGGCCAGGAGGAACTTGCATCATGAAGACCAAAGGCCAGATTCCTTTCTTGAGCGAATCCGAGGGCCAGAACTCAAAGACATTCCCAGTAGAGACAGCAACACCCAGCTGAACTACGATGAAGCAGATGGACTGAAAAAGTAAGAGGATACAGCTTCTGTGGGAAGATATTTGCTTGGAACGTTGTGTTTACAGAGGGATACTTAGTGCAAGTGCTTTTCTCCTTGGAAAAAGGGTGTCAGTACTCACCATGCTAGGGATGATTCTCAGACTCTACCAGAGCATTGTGCCTTCTTTCCTAAGCTGGGAAGGAGCTTCCTGGACTTTGGGAAGGAGCTACGAGGCTCTGATTTTTTTAAAAAAGCATTGTTTAGTGCAGTACTGATAGGTACTGAATACTGCATGGGGAAACTTTGGTCCTCCAAACTTTTTTAGGTTCCAACTCTCATCATCCCTGACCACCGGCCATGCTGGCTGGGGCTGATGGGAGTTGGAGTTCAGCATCCTCTGGAGGACCAGAGCTTCCTCGGCCCTGCTGTAGACAATCCTAAAAATTAATTGGAAGTCTCGCCATTAGCTTTAATGCGATGTGACTTGCACCTGTCATGTATAAGGGCTACAAGTCTATATCAATAGTTTTTGGTGAATGTACCCATTCAGTCATACTCCTGATCATGTAGATTTATGGCTGGATCCTTTCTATGACTTCCGCTCCAGGCTTCCAGACTGAACTTGGTTGCCCATTTTGAAATATGGATGGTCTGCAATGCATGGCAAACAGAGCTGTTTACTCAATCTTCCATATGAAACCAAACTTCTTTCCATATGAAACCAAACCATGCCAAATGAAACCAAACTTCTGCAGTGAGAATAACAATGCAGATGAAATAAATTTGCAGAGATGAATCAATTTTGCCTTTTCGGCAAAAATGACCATACGCCCAAGATTCATTTCTCCTTCCCACCCAAAAAAAAGCTCACACTGTTGGGCAGGAAACAATGTGTGGAAAGTGAGAAAGGAAGGGCATAGAGGCTGGGATCTGACCATTGGTAGAATTGAGGGAGGAGAGAATGGAAGCTGGTGGGGAGAAAATGAGGACAGGAAACAGCACAGGAAGCTGCATTGTCCCAAGTCAGACCATTGGTTCATCTTGTTGGTATTGTCTGCACTGACTGACAGCAGCTCTTCAGAGTTTCCCAACCCTACCAGGAGATGACAGCAATTGAACCTGAGATTTTCTGGGTGCATATAATGTGCACTACCAACCCATGCAAACCATCCTTCTCCAGCAGCCTTGTCCATTGACATTGGAACCTTGCCTGGGTGTCTCAGCTTTCCCCCAATATTGCTTATTTAGGTTTTCAACTTTTTCTCGCCCCTTGGACTACCCAATCAGAAGCGAGTCCTTAGAATGCTGGATTGTGTGGCACAGAAATGCAGAGTCTGTGACCCTCCCCATGCTATTGGCTTCCATCTCCCGTCAGCCCCAGCTAGTATGGTCCATTGTGAGGAATGATGGGAGTTGTAGTCCAACAGCATCTGGAAGGTCACATTCCTGGTGCAGTAGATACCACAGAATGTGCTCGGGGTTGGCTGTTTGTCAGGTCCCTGAGCTTGTAGAATGTCTACACCTTATTCAGTCAAGGAGATATTTCTAAACGTTTGCTCTGTGTGTTGACAGTATTTAACCATTTTAAGTAGTAGCCCCTGGACGATTAAAAGAGGGCATAGAATCTTAGAACTGTAGAGTTGGAAGGGACCATGAGGGCCGTCCAGTCAAGCCCCCTGCAATGCAGGAATCTTTTGCCCAGCATGGGGCTCAAACTCAAAACCCTGAGATTAAGAGTCTCGTGCTCTACCAACCAAGGTGTGATACTCCAGTAATCTGTGTTCTGTATATCTAGCACTGTCTGCTGTTGATTACAAGGTTTCAGAGACCAATCTCGGTGCTCCTTAACTGCAGGCTTCATATATTCACTTCAGTTTAGAATTGTGAGTCTCCACCTATCACAGGGAATCAAAAGCGGGCATCACTGATGCTACTGCGATGTCCCTCCCTCCCACAAATGATAAGCGTTGAACCTGGGCTCTCCAATAGATAGCATTCCCCTTCCTTCGAAGTTCCAGATTTGCAGCGTTCCAGCCATGTCTCTGCTCTGCCGCGGTGTTTGCAGCAGCAGTAAATATGCCTGTTTTCTGCCAAGCCTGTCTTGGCACTGCTGCCGCGAGGATGACTGGAACGGCTTGAGGAACACTTAAGAGTCGCAGCCAAATGGGTGCTATAAATAGCTGGATCCTACACTGTCGAGCATTAGGACGCCTGAGACCAGGCTAAAGTGCTTCAGGCACCGGGCATGGCCACAAACGTGTGTGAGCTGCACGTGAACATGGGTGCCCGGTGCCCTGGATAGTTACGCAAAGGAGCTTAGTGCTGCGGTCAAAGTTGACCTCCTTAATCTTGTCAGAATCTGGGAAGGCCTAACAGTGCAGTGAATGATGGAGGTAAGGATAGTTGCACACAGTGACCAATGTATTAAATGCTGCTTTCTGCGTTGCTCTTTTATTCACCCATGCATTTACTTGTTAATTTTAACTCACTAGTCAATGGGCTCTGGCCAGATTTAACATCAACTATTCCAACAACACCAATGAAGAGTAAGTACGTAGATGATCTGTGGCTTGCCTAGTCCCTCCCCACTGCTGCAAAACATGCTCCTCAATTGTCCCCCCCCCCTTTTTAAACCCTATGTCAGCTGCCATGCTTTTGTGGAAAATCTCTTCCTTGTAGATGATAATCTATCCCTTTCCTTCTGGTTAGTGATGCTGCTAGTTGGGAATTTACACACCGTAGTATTTAGGGGGGGAACCCCATGCCCTTGTATTTATAGCCTTACTTTGAATTGTAGCCTCCTGGCTGGTTTTGTCGAGCTTTTCCAATGTAAATTCATAGATAAAATCTATCAGTTCTTTTAAGTGGGCTGTGTTTTGACATAACTCTGGACTCACACCACATTTAAGCAAACTGGCTGACGTGTGAGCTGTGTGGTGTCACACTCCTATTTCACTCATTTCTTAGTTGTGTGGGAAAACAAGCCACTTGGCTTGGTATTATATCCAAACCCGGGCTCGTAGTTTGTTTCTCTCCAAACAAACCATGATCTGGAGCCAAGTTTTCACCCTTCGCTTCTCGATCATGGATTGTTTGGGAGAAGCAAACCATAATACTGGTTTGGATATAATGGACACCAAGTCAGCTGCTCTGTAGTTTGTTTCACCAGACAACTTAGAGGAGGAACAAAGTGGGAGTGCATTAGCTGTGTGTATCAGTGTGCAACTCATGCTCAGGCTAACTTGCTTAACTATGGTTCAATCAGGAATGTGGCTCCTCTCTGCTGTGTGGGTCTCTGAGCAGCTTCCCCCCTCTCACATAGCACCTGCATTGCTCAAACAAACCATAGTGCTGTTTGTCATGTTTCAAACAAAAAGCGCAAGAGACAAGCCAGAAAAACATCCAGGACAAACCATAGTTTATTTATGGCTTACCGCTCAAGCATTGTTTGAAACCAACAATAGCCTTGGTTTGGACAACATGACAAGCAATCCTGTGTCTTGGTTGAGCTGCATGGGGCAGACAATGAACCCACCTGGCAGTGGGAAGGTACTTTCATGGGTAAGCCTGTTTTAAAACTGTGGCTTATTGTGATGTTTGTGCCAGGCCTAAGCCTCTCTCTCAACATCTCTCTCATGTTTAATATTGTGTCTTTTAGTTTGAGTAATCCAGGTTGCTTTAAGGCAGACTGGATTTTCCTGGTATTTCTCCTCAATCACAAACAAAATAGTCTTGTAAAATGTAAAAGTAACATTTACTCGCTCAGAATACATGTTGCAGAATAACAGATGGTATATCAGTTACGAAGTCTAGCGTAAAAGGGAGTCTGATCATGGAGCTCGGATTTAGCAGATGTCACCGAAGAGAGGAAGAGAATGTGCCCAGGCAGGGAGGAGAATATATTACTACACCTTGCCCCTGTCAGGTGGGTCTCTCACAGAGTCCTCCCTAGCAAACTTACAGGAAGACTCTGTGAGCTTTTGCTCCTATCATGTGCCTATCTAGTGAAACATGAAATGTTGGTTTGACTGCATGTTAAATATCCCACATATGGCTTCATAATTGTCAGAGAAATAGATTGGGCAGGGAACAATCTTCAGGCACTATTCATTTCATCTGGGCTGGCATTCTTGGTTTAATGATACGAGTCTTACAGCCTCTCTGAAGAAAGAAACAGCACCACGTACTATCTAGGTAATGGTGCAGAAGAAGAGAAGAAGAAGAGTTTGGATTTGATATCCCGCCTTTCACTCCCTTTAAGGAGTCTCAAAGCGGCTAACATTCTCCTTTCCCTTCCTCCCCCACAACAAACACTCTGTGAGGTGAGTGGGGCTGAGAGACTTCAAAGAAGTGTGACTGGCTCAAGGTCACCCAGCAGCTGCATGTGGAGGAGCGGAGACGCGAACCCGGTTCCCCAGATAACGAGACTACCGCTCTTAACCACTACACCATACTGGGACAACTTGACACAAACTTTCTATATAGATTTCTTATACTTCATCAGACTTTATTTCCCTACCCTACCCCAAAGAAAAGTGTCAGAATGATTCCTTAGCACACCAGGCCAAATAGATAAATTCTGGGCTGTTGTGTGAAAGATTTATTGCTGGCAACTGTATAAAGTGTGTACTAAGCTCTTTCAAAATCAGCCACATATTGTGTGTGTGTGTGTGTGTGTGTGTGTGTGTGTGTGTGTGTGTGGTGTTGCGTTCCTGATATTCACCAACTATTGTGATGTGCACAATGTTTTGTATTAAACCACGCAAGTAGCCATTCGGGTAAACTTTAGACTGGCCTCCTCTAGTCTTCCTGAACCTGCTCCCTGCTTGCTAGCTCTCCAGCTCCTGATGAGCCAACCACGTTTTGCTAAGTCCGTTGCACACTGTGTTATGCAGAAAGAAGGAAGAAAAGAAAGATGTTAAGGAGGAGAAAAAGGAGGAAAAGAAAGAGGAGAAAAAGGAGGAAAAGAAAGAGGAGAAAAAGGATGACAAAAAAGATGATAAAAAGGACGATAAAAAGAAGGAAGAAGAGTAAGTATAAATTAGGAGGACTGCATCTTTACAACACACTTCCTGCTCTGTAGAGAATTGAATGGTATAATCAACTAACTGCTCCTGAGTCGTTTAGCTCTTGAGTGATTGTCGTGTCGAAACCTACAATTGGCTTTGGCTCTGGAATATTCAAACAGCGCATTCTAGAATGCTGCAACCAGTCAGGGACCTTCCGCAACTTACTGAGAATTAGGGCCACCTCTCCCAGAACGTTGCGCAAACATGGGATAACTCTGGCACCTATGCAGAAACATTGCAGCCATTATTTGGTGCTGAGAGCTCCTTTTACAGGTGACAGCAGCATGATGTGAGCTGGTCCCCTGTGCATTTTCCACACCATGTTGCCTTCCTGTATAAAGGCTTGCAGCTCTGAGTGTTAGGGCAAAACTCCTGTGACTGACCCCATCCACATGGCCACAGACCTTTTTAAACAGAAAGTAACAGCACTGCTGTAAGATGAATTCACAAAAATATGTAAACATATGTAAACATATAAAGGATATGCAAGTCAGGCTTGGCAAAGCCTGTGTTTTCTGGTTGTCCCCTTAGAGCAGTTTAAGAACGTGTTGACCCCACTTTCCCTCCTCTCCCCACTTGCTGGTTCCTTGGCACATTGGCCAGTTAGGGCAGCAAAACAAGCTGTGCGGATGAGAGAGGAATAAATTGCAGCAGTCTTTGGTAGGCTGCTGCACTCCAAATGAATTGGACTACAACTTCCATCCTCCCCTGCCGGGAGGGTACCAAATTGGCAAAGGTTGTACTACAGGAAGGAAGCTCCTGCTAACCCCACCCTTTGAATTTCTTGCACACAACTGGCCATTGATATAGCCGCTAAACCTATGTGCACTTCTATGAAGCGCAAGGCTGTGCATGCATTCTTGGAGATAAATGGATCCCACTGACTTCAACAAGACTGCCTTGGAAGGAAGTGTGCCTAGCATGGCAGCCTTGCAGATCAATCCTACACAGCTTTACTCAGACATGGCCATGGAATTTGCGCTTTGGGTCACTACCTAAGCTTGTGCCCCCCGATGAGGATCAACTTCCTTGCAACACCATGTCGAGGAAGGTTGGAAAGAAATAGAACGCTCAAAAGGCAAAGTAGGTAATTGATTCCATGAAGTGTGTTGCAAAGATTGCATCTCAACTACACTACTGATGTGAGAAAACAAAGCAACAATAGTGGTAGTTATGTACTTTGCGTGCTGTAAACTTGTAGTAATAGTACCTGCTGCTGTACTGTGATAGTAGTGATTGTGCAGGTAGTGAAAGCTGGTTAAAAACAAGACGTCTCGCTTCGGCCCTATTCAGCATTTACTGGCAAGGTTGTAAATGTAATGCTGATAGTTTGGTGAGCAAAGTCTTTCACATCCGTATGGGCCATCTGTTCGATACCCTGTCCAGTTCAAGCCTTAAGATGCTGTGAATGAAGCATCCTCAATTGAAGCACAGGATGAGACCACTTTAGCTGATGACAAGCACTGACTGATGGTCGGATCAGTTATACACCTGAGAATTCTCAGACATGTCCTCTTTTGGGGGTCCTACCCAGGCGAAATTTTACATTTTAAAGCAAATGTCCTGGATTTGGGGTTAAATTTTTTAAAAAATTGTGCATGGGCGGTTCTGGTTCTGGCTCTGGCAGGGGTGGTCCAGGATATGGCATGGGAGACTCAGGCTCAGCGGCGGTGCTATCAGGCAATTACCCTGAAAAAAACTCAACAACTTTGTGTGTCCGGATTTTGTACCTCTTGAAATATGGCGACCCTAAGATAAACTTGCTGATTCTAATTTATGAATATATACGTGGGTGCCATGTTCGGCCATACCAGATGGGTCAATGCTGGCTATAATGTATTTCTTTACGAAATTGCAGCCTTCAGCGTACTGGAAGTGGGATCTCTCTGGGACATGAGATGCGCCTGTGATCAATGGAATTTCATGTGCTCACATCTGCATATTCTTATTGCTATTATTTTATTTATTAGATTATATACCACCCCCTCATCGCAAGACCTCAGGGCGGTTCACAGATAAAATACAAGTTAGAACAACAACAAGTAAAGCATTAAAACAAAAACAACAAAACAATAACCCCCCCGCTTTCCCCTTCTTTTCAGGAAGAAGAAAGAGGTCTTTGTGATGGACCCTTCAAGCGATCTGTACTATAGGTGGTTGACCATCATTGCAACACCCGTATTCTATAACTGGTGTTTGATAGTGTGTAGGTGAGGATTCTTCGTTGGTGGGTACTTCTGTTGTCATTGCCTGTTTCGGTCCTTTGTCTTTACTACTGCGCACGTTAGATCTTTTTTAAAAACACAGCAAATATTTGTATCCGAATGCAACGTTGGTTGATTTTCCTTTTTATTACTCTTGTCCTGGTGTTTGGTTTTTTTCCCCATTATCATTTTTAAAGTGCTTATTTGTTTATTTATTTATTTATTGGCGTTCTTTCTTCTGAGACAGTTGCGCAGATCGAAATGGTAGCAGTTTTCAAATCTGCTATATAAATAATACACATGAAACTGCTGACTGTATATGAAATCATATGCCTGCCTAGCTTGCTTTGAATGTCACTGTAGCTCATTTCTGCCTCTTTTCCTCTCAATTTAACGCAAGATGCTACCACCTTGTTTTGCTTAATATAACCTTTCAGGCTAATTTTAAATATATTCATGTTTTATTAATATTTTCCCTCTTTTTTTGCGGGCCATTCACTTTCAACTCGCTCTGAAATCTGGAATGCCAGCCTAGCATTCTATCTCTTACTCATTAGATCAAGCTGTCTGCCTGTCTATCAGCAAGTCTATTCAAGTGGTTTATATTAGCCCTACAATTCTATACTTTCATCTATACGCAGCTCTTTCTGAAGCAGGAACTACCGCCCTCCCCACACCACCCTCATCTCATTTGCAGCAATCTCTTGCCACTTGTAACAACCTGTCATCGCCATCTGGTGGGCTGAGTAGACCTGCAGTTCACAGATCATGAATTATATTTTGAACAGGCTGCGCCCTTGCACAGCATTTCTTGGATTATTTGCTCAGTTCAGTTCCACTAAATTGATTTCTGCTCTCCACTTTCCTTACCAGTATCAGGAAGATAAGCACAGGGAGAATTACAACCTCATAGGATATATAGGAGATGAAAGCAGGCGGTGTTTTAACGTAAAGTTGAACGTGTGGTTTGCTCTCCTCCAGTGCAACCTGCCTTGAACCGGTTGTTAGCTCTAAGCAAATCTTCCATTCCTTTCTGTTTGTTTAGAGCCTGTTTCGATGAGCTTCAACTGGAACACATTACACTTTGGCTGATCTTGGACTATTCCTCTGATGTCATCTATGTCCTGGACACATTTGTCAGGTACAGAACAGGTGAGATGTTTGAGCAGTTTCCAACCATGGAATCACACCATGAATGGCAGCAGATTCTGTCTGTCTGCATGAATCTGGACTCAGTTAAATTAGGGGGGTGGGATTCATGTTGGCTTCGCTTCAGTTATGTTCCCAGATCTGCTTCTTGTTTATTTTTGTCATCTTGGGCCAATCAAGAACCCTTGCTTTGCTTTTACTGCCAAAATGAAGCCTAGGTGTGAGCAGAAAGGACTTGAGCATCCTGCTGCAGCCCCCTGAGCACTCTCAAAACTTGCTCTGTACAGCTGAGGGACCCTTCAGATTTTGGGGGTGCAAAGGAAGGCAGGGGGTAGGAGAGAAAGGTGAAGTTCTGTTGGGTGAGCAGAAATCTGCTCCTGCAATGTGGGATTCTGCCCGCTGATGTTAAGATGAGCACTATATAAGATGAGTAATGTCATGTCTGGGATGCGGGTGGCGCTGTGGGTTAAACCACAGAGCTAGGGCTTGCTGATCAGAAGGTCGGCGGTTCGAATCCCCGTGCCGGGGTGATCTCCCGTTGCTCGGTCCCTGCTCCTGCCAATCTAGCAGTTCGAAAGCACGTCAAAGTGCAAGTAGATAAATAGGTACCGCTCCAGCGGGAAGGTAAACGGCGTTTCCGTGCGCTGCTCTGGTTCGCCAGAAGCGGCTTAGTCATGCTGGCCACATGACCCGGAAACTGTTCACCGGCTCCCTTGACCAGTAAAGCGACATGAGCGCCGCAACCCCAGAGTCGGCCACGACTGGACCTAATGGTCAGGGGTCCCTTTACCTTACCTATATATGATGAGTAATGCCATGTCTTACCATTTTTGTGTTTACCACCCTGGGCTCTTTGGGGAAGGAGAGCAGGATAGAAATTTAATAAATGAAATGAATGTGGCAATGCCTGGTCGTACCTCAGAAGTTGAACAGAATCTGTTCCGGAAGTCTGTTCGACTTCCAAAACGTTCGACTTCCAAAGCGGGCTTCTGATTGGCTGCAGGAAGCTCCTGCAGCCAATCGGATGCCACGGAAGCCCCGCTGGACATTCTGCTTCCAAAAGAACATTAAAAACCGGAACATTCACTTCCGGTTTTCGATTGTTCGGGAGCTGGAATGTTTGACTCCCAAGGCGTTCAGGAGCCGAGGTACAACTGTATTTTATTTATTTCAATAAATATTGATGGCAAAACAATATTTTGCTATAGATGGTCACAAAACAGTTAAAATAATGAAAATAAATATATTTGAAAACCCATGAGCAGCTTTCCGGGGTAGACAGTTCTGCTTAAGCAATCTCTTGCCTTCTCTGTCCTTTTGCTTTTTCAGGTTTCCTGGAACAAGGACTACTAGTTCGCGATGAAAAAAAGTTAAGACTGAATTATCAATCTACTACGCAGTTCAAGCTGGACTTGCTCTCTCTTATCCCAACAGACCTGGGCTATTTTAAATTTGGGATTAACTATCCTGAGCTGCGCTTTAATCGGCTGCTGAGAATTGCTAGGCTATTTGAGTTTTTTGACCGTACAGAAACGAGAACAAACTACCCAAACATGTTTCGAATTGGGAACCTTGTCTTGTACATTCTTATCATTATCCACTGGAACGCATGCATATTTTTTGCTATTTCGAAGCAGATTGGATTTGGAACAGACACCTGGGTCTATCCCAATATATCCCATCCAGAACATGGACGTCTGTCCAGGAAATACATTTACAGTTTATATTGGTCAACATTGACATTGACAACCATTGGCGAGACTCCACCTCCTGTGAAAGATGTAGAGTATCTGTTTGTGGTCATGGACTTCCTGGTTGGTGTGCTCATCTTTGCTACCATTGTCGGTAACGTAGGCTCTATGATCTCTAACATGAATGCCTCTAGGGCAGAGTTCCAGGCGAAGGTTGATTCTATCAAACAGTACTTGCAGTTCCGAAAAGTCACCAAAGACTTGGAAAACAGGGTTATTAAATGGTTTGATTACCTGTGGACCAACAAGAAAACGGTGGAAGAGAAAGAAGTTCTGAAGTACCTCCCTGATAAACTGAAGGCTGAAATTGCCATCAATGTCCACTTAGACACACTAAGGAAGGTACGCATCTTCCAAGACTGTGAAGCTGGACTTCTTATTGAGCTGGTGTTGAAGCTAAGACCCACAGTCTTCAGTCCTGGAGATTATATCTGCAAGAAAGGAGATATCGGAAGGGACATGTATATTATTAAAGAAGGGAAGCTGGCTGTCGTGGCTGATGATGGTGTGACCCAGTTTGTGGTCCTAAGTGATGGCAGCTACTTTGGAGAAATCAGCATCTTAAATATCAAAGGCAGCAAATCTGGCAATAGGAGGACAGCCAACATCAGAAGCATAGGCTATTCTGACCTGTTCTGCTTATCTAAAGATGACCTGATGGAAGCTCTCACTGAGTACCCTGATGCCAAAAAGGCACTAGAAGAAAAAGGACGGCAGATTTTGATGAAGGACAATTTGATTGATGAGGAAGCAGCTAAAGCAGGAGCAGATCCCAAAGACCTGGAGGAGAAAATAGAAAAGCTGGAAGCTGCCCTAGACATTCTCCAGACCAGGTTTGCTAGACTCCACGGAGAGTACACTGCGTCTCAAGCCAAAGTCAAGCAGAGACTTGTAAAAGTGGAGACAAAAGTGAAGAAGTTTGGAAGTGGTACGCTGTCAGGTGACGAGGGTGAAAAACCACAGGAAGAGAAAAAGAATTAAGGGGGCACTTTGATCATCTTCATTCAGCTCAGAATATTGCATCAGAGAAGAGATATGCACATGAAAATATGTAAACAAGGCTATTTTTATATGGACCCAAATCAATGGCATTTGTAGCATTTTTAACTGAAGCAATTGTCATGTAAATAGGAAATTCTTATGTTTTATGATATTTTTAGAAACAGTTCTTCACTTCCTTTTTGTTGTTGTTCATTTTGTATTGGTTACGGGTTTCTTATGAGTCATGATCAGACCTCCTTGATGGCAGAGTGTGTGCATGTCTGACTGAATTTGTGATTGATACCTTTCACTATGTATTTGGCACCAAGGAGGTCTTCTGTAAACTAATAACTTAGTGGACTGATCAAACAGATGCATACATATAAATAAGAAAGCTACTTGCACCATTTCTGCTTTGAAATCATAGCAGCCTCCCAGTGAATATAATTTATCCACTTTCACATAAATTTATTCTACTCATTTTGAAGACACTAGATACTATATAGAACCATCTATATAGTACTTGCTGAATGTGGCATGTGTGAATGAGCTACTTGTATACTTCTTTATCACAAATCTCCATATAGTTCTACTTATGATATTATTTGGTTGTTGGAAGGGCCTGAGGGAGGACTATCTGTCCCTCAGAGAATTACAGATAGGCAAAATTGGAGCAGTAAGTAGGGTTGCTGTGGAAGTGCCCTCTGGACTTTTGTTCAGACGTATAATATTCATTCCAGAAGTGAGCTGAAAAGAAACCAGTTTCTCAGTTTTGCAGCAGAAACTGGTTGTGCACAGTGCTGATTGGCTGGTTCCTGTAACATCATGAATCCATAACCCCCCTCCCCCTGTGGTTGTTTTTTGTTTGGTTTAAAAAGGCAGTGAATGAAATTTTGATTGCACAAAGTGACCCTTTGAATAATAAGGCAGATAGATAGTCTTGAAGCATGGGGAAAGGGGACAAGACTGCACCACCAACGACCACCACTTTCTTGGAATGTATAGAAATGAGAACAACCATGCTGCGTTATTCTGATGCTCATCCCATATCCCTGGTACTCTTTCTCTGTTCATTGCCCCTAAATTTATTATTCACTTTGGTTTTTAACAAAATGCAGGATTTTTTTTAGCTTTTCTGCACCGCTGACAGTCCTCTGTAGTTTCCTTGTTGTTTTTCTACTGTGCAGCAGAAGTCAGCAAGTCATACAATATTTGCAAGCCTTTACTGACAGGCAGCACTATAAGACAACTCAGCCATGTGAAATTAAGTTCCCCCACATTCCCCTTTTTCTCTCTCTCTTCTCCATATTGATGCCATTCCTTACACCCCTTTCTATGCTAATACATAACAATGAAGCTGTTAAGCAGAGGAATGGTGATTTCCTCTCGTCTTGCCCTATTGCCTGTCAATTTCACAGCCATTGCATAAAAGCGTGTTCATTTTCTTCAGGCATGTCCTTTTACTGCTTCTAGGGGAAAGTTCTGTTTCCAGTAACCTGTAACAGGCTGTGAACTGTAAAAAAGAAAAGAAAGGAAGTTAGAATGTGATGTAATTTATAAATTCATTCCTCATAATTAAAAGTGCAGCATGCATATTTAGTCAGAAGTATGTTCCAGTGGGTGGTATTCAACTAAGTTTTCCTCAGAGTAGACCTACTGGAATTAATGCAGCAAAAATTTTATTCAGAGTAGAGCCATTGAAATTAATGGCTGAATCTACTCTGAATAAATTTTTTGCTTGATACTGCGCCCCCCCCCCTGTGAGTTGGAGCCAATCTAAGTTAGTCACACACAGTGCTATTTTTCTAGAAAAAGAGCTGCCAGAACTCACCATGAATACTGCCCTTGTTCTCTTATAATGGCAATGGCACCCACCTGAGAAGGGCTGGAACTGACTTCCAGTGAGTGCTAGCTGGAAGAAAAAAAGCCGTGGTTGCACATAGTTGAACTCAATGTGAAAACTTAAACATGACTACAGTGGTACCTCGGGTTAAGTACTTAATTCGTTCTGGAGGTCCGTTCTTAACCTGAAATTGTTCTTAACCTGAAGCACCACTTTAGCTAATGGGGCCTCCAGCTGCCGCCATGCCGCCGGAGCACAATTTCTGTTCTTATCCTGAAGCAAAGTTCTTAACCCAAGGTACTATTTCTGGGTTAGCAGAGTCATACCTGAAGCGTATGTAACCTGAAGCGTATGTAACCCGAGGTACCACTGTAATTTAATTGCCATTGATTCAGTGCGACCCAACTGCAGTGAATCCAGGACTAGAACCCAACTCTCAGTGTCTAACATTACGTCTTCCTTAATACAGTTGTTTAGAACTGCAGCCTGAGTTTGTTTGGTGGTCTGAGATGGAACAAATGTAACTGTTACAATTGTACCTCAAAGTTATGCATGGTATTGCCTCATGACAACAATGTGGAAAACATCAGAAGGAATGCTGGGTTGCTTTGATGATGATGCCTTGGCAGCCTCTAAGCACTACTGAGGTGAAACATAACGCAATCACGAGGAGCTGAGGTGACTTAAGGCAAAGGAATCACTCGCTTTAGTTGCCCACCTATGACAGAGGCAAGGAATCTGTGTCTTGCCAGGTGTTGTTGGACCTCAGCCCCAGCCAGAATATGTAAACAATAATACAAAATATGAAGTTATTAAAATGCATAAAATGTATGACTCATCCAAGCAGCCAACAATTAAATTCAAACCATGATTCTTAAGATGCTATCCAACTAAGGCATACTCAGAAAGGATCTGCTGATTTCAGCTGGTCTACTCCGAGTAGGGCTTAATGCTGCCTGTCACCCTTGTCATTTAGTGTATGTATGCTTGAATTTGCTGACAGAGCTGCATAGATGCTGTAGAAATTTTGAATTCAAACATGTCTATGATCCATACTCAATACAGGGCAACCACCACATGGAGGGGGCTTGAAATAACACCTGTGTGATGACCCCCCCCCCATCCTGATTTTAAAAATGTATAACCACCTTCTTTATTTGCAATGCCTACTCTGGCAGATTCCCCACAGGGAAATTGAGACATGCAGTACAATCCTATACATGTGTCCACTGAGTTCTGTGGGATTTACACCCAGGTGAATGACAATAGTATTGCAGTCACAGTATGTGATGATTTAAGTGTGAAACCTCTCCATATGTTACAGCCACTGTGTGGAACACTTATTCATATATGGGCAAAGTCATTGGTAACACATATGGCTGGTCCAAAGAGGTCATCAGTGAAGAATGTTGTGGAAGGCCTCTGTCCCCTCATTGTATTACCAGCTGTCCATCTTTAATCCTTCCTTTTCATGATCCAAGCTCTTTAAACCATCTGCAGTTTGAAGAAAATTGGACATTCCCACCACCTCCCGGTTTTGGTGCATCAGATTGGCTTTTCTTCCAAAATCCCTTGACAGTTTTTTCTTAAATGTATGACATTAACAAATAAACCATCAGTTCAGAACCCAGCAGCTCTGGTTCCCTTATTTGGCTTTTTAGAACCAACATATAACGAGCAGAAAAATCAGATTCTTAAAGCTTCCGAGAAAGAGAGCTAAGGCATAATCTGGAGAATATTCACTGTAGATCCTCATGAATCCCAATGGGACTCTCAATAATTCAGGACAACTCAGAATCCTGCGTCCGTTTATGAACTCAGAAAGAATGGCTCAGGAACACGCAGGCTAAGAAGTCTTTTGGATATTACACTGAACCCTGAAGCTAAATGGCAACTCAAGAAAAAATGCTACATAGGGGAGAAAATGAGGAGGCAGGATACGGCGGCCGCTCTCAAATCATTCACATTTCCCCTTTCAAAACCAAGACTGAATCTGCCAGCTATGCTCGATTAGTTTGCCTTGCCTCTTGGCAATTCTCTTTGTGGTCCATTAGGCTGGAATATAGGATTCTACTTAGCAGGCTTTCAGCTACTGAGACCACATCAGCCAGCTTTTCCGATCTTGTTAGGAATCCAAATAGACACAGTGCAACGCTGTGAACAGCCTCTCCTACTTGTACTAGCAAGTCTACATTGGCATAGTCCAAAGCAGTGCAGCCATTTGCTTCTTCTACCTAGCCTATCAGATGTTTTTGACACTGACAATGAGAGGCAGATGGCAAGGCTTCTGAAATAAAACTCGCCCCCTTTAATATCCCTGTGCTGCTGAAACACTGGATGCATCATGGCAGTTTCCCAAACTTGGGTCTTCGGCTGTTTTGGGACTACAACTTCCATCATCCCTAGCTAGCAGGACCAGTGGTCAGGGATGATGGGAATTGTGGTCCAAAAACAGGGAAAGTTTGGGAAACACTGGTGCAGATGGAATGTAGTGCATATGTGTCATTTGTCAGGGCACAAGGGTCATTGCTGAGTTTCCATCATCTGCACAGGGACTATGCTGCAGGAGTATTAGAATATATAAGCAGGTGACCCAGCACTCATGTGCATAGCTGTCAACTTTCAGATTTGAAAATAAGGGATCAGCAGCCTCGAAAATAAGGGATCAGTAGCCTCACCTGTCCTGGGGACAGTCTACGGGATATCTAACAATCTGGGATAACAGTGGGAAACGGCGCTGGAATAAGGGAATTTCCCACAAAAAAGGGAAGGTTGACAGCTATGCTCATGTGGGGGTTACGTTCTGGGCCCCTGCACGCATAAGCGAAAAGGGCATAACTGGGGAGCACCCTCTAAACCCCTCTCTGCTCTCTCACCAATCCAGTTCAGAAATACTATAAAAAACCCACAACTAAAATGGAAGCTCTGGGGCTGGTGGGAGAGTGGAGGATGTGCAGGGAAGCAGCTGCTGTGCTACGCTGTGGCTGAGCAGGCTCAACAAGCCCTGTCTCTTTCGACATCCTCTTTGGACTCCGGGGAGGGTCTCCTCCATGAGCCACGAGGACTCTGCAGCTCTCTCCTGTGATTTCCAGCTTGGAATGATTTATTTATTTCCCAGCGCTGTGCATATATGCAGTCACGCATAAGTGGGGGACGCATACACACACACACACACACACACACACACACACACACACACAAAATCAAATTGCAGCATTAAATTAAATCTTGGACATGTTCAATACTGAATAACAAAAACTGTGTGAGTTGTACCATCTCATGTAAAACTACCTCTCTCTCTCTTCCCCTTGCAACTGCCGCAGACAGGCTCCAAAGCACCCTGTTGGATGCAAACCAGCATCTTTGCATCGTGGTTCCTTATTATTGCCTAATTCTCTTATCATACATAACTTCTTATCTGCCCTGAGCAAGTGCAATAGAAACAGCTACATGTCACTTACCTGTTTCCTCTGACACTCCTTCCTCCATGGTGAATATTAGACTGGAAGCTACTCAGGAAAAGGGACCTCTCTGGAAAATGCTTTGCATGCTGATGGTGCCATATACAATTAATAAACTAACAGCATAATACAATAATAGCAACGATAATGTGGACGCCATTCTACAGTTGTTTAAATGATGCGTAATGACTCTTTGTATTTTAAAAATCATTTTATTATTCTGCCTTTAGCACTCTGTTGTTCTTTGTTTTCCTGTATCACTAGCTGCCTTGAGCTCAGTTGCCCTTGCAGAAGGATCACACGACTCGGACCATTTACACAACTGCCCCCGAGTGCCCTCTCCCATTTTGTAGAGTCTGCTTGGCTCCCTGGTGTACCCTGGACCTCAGGGCAATGAATCAACGTTCTTGAATGCAAGCGGAGAAAAACTTCAGAGGAAGTTGGTGCATGCTCATAACAAAGGCTACTCAGTGGCAGCGAAGGTGAAAAAGGAGGCATCATCTGCTGCCGTCATTGCATCCCCATTGGTATCTAAAGCACCACCATATGCAGCGTGGTGATAGTGGAAAAAATTAGGGGAAATACTGTAGGTGCTTCAACTTTATATCCATTGTTTGACTTCATGGGTTGCCAGTGTGGTGCCATTGGGCCTGCAGAAGTCTTCATATCTACAGGGTCCTCTCCCTCTGCTGAAAGAAGTGATCTGTGATAGCCAATAGCAGGTATTGGGAACCTTTTCGCCTGAGGGAGGCATTTCCTTCTAGGGCCAAACGCCAGCAGTCGGTGTGAGCGGAGGCAAAAGTGGGCGGAGCAATGCATGCAAATGTTACGTTTGTCCAGTAGGCTAGTTTCTACACGTATGAACACGTCCATGTCTAGCTTCCACCTGGATCAGTAAAAGGCATGATCAGAGTTCAAGGACACATCCCACAAGGGTGCAAAGTGGGGCAAATGAGAGTTGTGGTGTGGGGAGATAAAGTTAAAGAGGTCTTTAGGTCTGAGGTTCCCAGCCTCTGGCCAACAGATAGGTTTGTCATATTTCAAGCAGCGAAAATCTGGACACAAACAAATTGTTGACCTTTTTTCTTTTTGAAATTTGCTTTTCTGTTTAATCATATCATCAATGCATACTGTGTTACGGTCAAACACAAGGTAATCAGAAAAAACAACTTAAATATAACACATAAGTAAAAGAGTAATATAACTTATTCCTCCACTCGTATACACCTTAACTTTAACTCCCCTTCCACTCTTTCCCTGGTTTCCTATCTGATATCTTTTCAAACTGCGTTTTCCTACTAAATTATTTTCATTACCATATCCTGAGTTTTTTCAGTTTCTCTCACTTATTTTCTTGTTATATTTTTTCCATATAATCTATATATAATGTCCAGTCTTCTCTTAGTTTCTTATCATCTTTATTTTTTAATCTGTTTGTCATGCTGGCGAGTTCTATATAATCTAATATTTTAAGGTGCCATTCTTCTTGTGATGGTACTGCATCTGTTCTCTACTTTTGTGTTACCAGAGTTTGGGCCGCTGTAGTCACATCCATCCATAATGTAGAGTGATTTTTTGAGATTTCTGTTATTATTCCCAGGAGGAAAATCTTCTGGGTTTTTAGGAAATGTTCTTTTAAACATTTTCTTAAGTTCATTATAAATTCTTTTATTATTCTGCAAGACCACCATGAATGATAAAATAAACATTTTGGAGTAAATGTTATTGTTGACCTTTTAAAAGAAAATTCCCAAAGTTGCAGAGATTATTATTATTATTATTATTATTATTATTGAAAAATGGCAAAGTTTTTCAAAATGTGTTTTTGGGTATGTTGACAAAAATCCAGGACGAACGGTCACTTTTCAGAAATTCCTCCCCAGACATCACTTCCACCATTGAAATCCAGGTAATGTCCGGGAAAATCATGATTTATGGCAACCCTACCATAGAGCAGGTTGTGTGTGATGCCCAGTTTCTCTGGTTTGCAAATGTGCCCATAGGTCTAAAAAGGTTGGCACTCTGTTTGACATGGTCTGACTGTTCTAACGTCAACAAAATGGTTTCTGTTCACAAGGCATTTGACTTCCCTCCTCTGAGTGAAAAGACTCTAGTGTTTATAGAAACTGTAGCATTGTCCTGCAATAAATATTTACTCAGCTTCAGGTGTCCATTCGTGGGAAGAACCAAACTAATAAAGCTACCATCCACGCTGATTCCCATCTTTGAAAAGAAGGCTTTCGTTTTTTGCTTCCTTAACAACGCAGATTAGGAACTCGATCTCATCAACAAACCCTTGATTGTTGGCGTCGCACTTCAATACGTCTTGAGATTTAAGAACACCCTTGGAGTAAATTCAAAGGCTTCTTCCACACTCCCGGCAATAGAAGACCGCGAAAGGCTAAATATGATCTGCTGTGGAAAGGAGAAAAAGCAGCCAGAAAAGAATTAAATCCAAGCACTTGTCTGGTTTCATATATACAATTTCAACCTTCTCTTCCACAATGGTTGAAAGGCGTGAGTTCAAAGATGGAGAGAAATTGCAGCTGGCTTTGTTTAGCAATGCCAAGGAGGAGATCCTGTTAAACAGGAAGCTTAGGATCTTGGAGTCCATGAAGAAGCAGGCAGAAACCTCCTTCACTCTTGATCAAAGAATCTTGTACAACAGATTCAGCCTCAAGCTCAGGAGGTCAGAAGCGGCTCATGCCAAGATGCACGGCAACAGAGACCTTGCCAAACAGCTTTCCCAGAGCCTCTTTCCAAATCTGCATACGGTTGTGACGGATGGAAGCAAAAAGGCGGTGAGAGTTATATTGCAGAATGAGGAAGCCTCCCGGACTGTTTCAGCTCCATGCAGAATCCAGACTCATCTGGCTCCAGTCTCAGATGCCAAGAATCAGAGCTGCCAAGACTTGCAAGGTAAGGAAGCAGAGATTAAGGATCCACAGAGCTACCTTGGAGCTATTAAGGAAATGGATGCACAAAGAGGATATCGCAGGAAGGATGTATCAGCTGCTATAAAGGTTTCCATTTGCAAAAGGCAAACTGACTTAAGTGAGCCTATTGGTGTTCTTGGATACAAAAGACCCTTCACTGCCTATCATCAGAAACACGACAGGCTGTCTGATGTGAATTACAGATATGAAGGGATTTCGGAGAGAACTTATTCACAGCTACAGCATCCACAAGCTGAGGCTACAGATCCTAACATGTCTGTGTGCCCTGAAGGACTTGTAAATACAGGACTGAAGGAAGGCTTTCTGGAGCAAAAAAAAAGTAGCAAGGGGGAAAGAAATAAAAAATGGAGACCTAACTCTAGAAATCTTTTCTTGGGATTAGAAAACACACCACAGGGAAGATACTCCAGCACGGGAAATCACGTGATGGTAAACAATCATGGCAGTTTAAACAACAAAGTCAAGCTTTTTGTCCAGAAGATCGCAGCTTTAAAAAAGGAGGAAGACTCTACTTTACAAGATTATTATTCTGAGCGACTGGTAGAAAATTTAGGGAGTCAGGTAAAACAGGATTTTCTATGGGATACTCAGCAGGAGCAGGCAAAATGGAATCCAGTAGGTCCGGAAACCAATCACCGAAGCATTACAATAAAGAATTTGGACAGGGATTTTATGAGAAAGGAAAGCCCTTTAGAAATTCTGATATGGGAATATTATAATGAGATTATTACTAGAGAGAACCTCATTGAAAGAAAGTGGTTGAACAATAATCCTTATCAACTGATCGTAAACTAAGGTTTGGAGTTTCCAAGCAACTCATCTTTCACACACACCCTACAGTATTTAGCCCATATGATTTCAAGAGAAAACATGCGCTGGTAACTGTTGCTTAAAACCAGTAAGAGCCTTACCTGAAGGGATAGGATTTACTTAATATTTCTAATTATTTGCACTCCCAATACTTGCATTAAGTGCTCAGTGATCTACAGTTACTCTGTTAGGCCCAATGTATCTTTTGACAGTTAGTCAAGGGGAGATAAATTTCAATCCCAGTGTAGATTGAAAAAAACGAGCAAACATATGCATATGAAGATCTGCTTAAGTAGGGTAATTTAATGTAATTGAAGAAAATACTTCAGTTGGGACTGGAGACCTACAAGCAACTTACAAATGGACAAATATGTCATGTCCTGATAATAAAATTCTTCCTAATAATTATCAAGATGTTTACAGCCTGAGTGGTTTATTAAATGTATTAGGGTAAAGGCGATAGGTGGCATCAGATTTGCTTGTGCATCAGGATTTCCTTTCTTTCCTTCCCTTGATAGACCCCCAAGCTTCACTCAAGAGTTGGCAGACCATATGGAACAGGTATCTGCAAGGGACAGAGGGAGCGGAAGTCCTGTTGTACAAGTAGAACTCCACTCATCCAATACTGGATATGACCCAGTTCTTCCACCAAAGGAGAGAGGAACTTTGGCACATAGGCCAGAATTTCTCTTGCAACGTGCCACTTTACTAACCTTATACCGACGTGAAACTGTGCCTTCTTCCAGATTCCCTTCTGCCTCTTTTCCATAAAACCAAACTTAGTGTCTGTTGTCTTCTTTCCAAACTCAGCTAGATTACATTGTGGAGGGATGATGTGGCTCAACTTGTCACCTTTCAGAATCCACCTGGCAGAATCCAGGGCTCTTTTCCTGCTGCCACTAAGGTTGTTGTTATTTGTTGTAATAACACTTGTGTCAGCTGCCATTAATGCAGCAGTATCAGGGAGAATGATAAGTCTTCCTTCTGGCCTTTACTTACACAGGTGGAAGCATCAAGGACTCCAATCCCAATTAATCCTTGTATTGGTTGTCTTCAGCCTAGTTTATGCTACAGCAATGTGCTAAAATGTGTAACAGTCCTCTCCTGAGCCACCTGAGTGGAAATTGCTCCCTCTTAAAAGGACAGGTTCTTGGGTATGGGAGTTAAACAGACCAAAATCCTTGATATGTATAGGTACTAACTCTAAGAAAGAAAATCTAATAGAATTGGCTGCCCTAGATCCATCCTTTTATCGAGTCACAATGTTGTCTAGAGAAATTGGATTTGCAATTGGATTTCCCCACAGAAGGGAATCTCTCTGCCCCACTGTAAGTGTTCATGTGAAGTTGCCTTACAACCAGCGATGGAGAACCTGCACCCCATCAGCCAAAAGTGGCCTGCCAGGCCTTTTTGGGACATGCCATGGACTTCATTTGTGAACTCAAGGTGGGAAGCCTTGCCTAACTTGTCAAATCTAATCCTTGGAGCCAAAATGGTTCTGCACCCCTGCCTTACATCAGATCAGGATACAGTACAAGACACAGCATGAGTCATAGAATTGTAGAGTTGGGACACCAAGAGTCATCTAGTCTAGCCCTTCCCCCCAGTTTCAACTATCTTATAATTGGCACAGTTAGCAAGGCCACCGCTGGGTAATATCTGGCTGGTGCTGATTTGGAACAGAGTCTCCTCAGTAGCAGCTCCCTTCTTACGGAATGCTCTCCCTGATGAGCTACTTTTATCTCCCTCATTAGTTACACCCGGACAGAACTTTACAAAATCCATGTCTTCCCAGGTGTCTGATGGCTAAAATATATTGTTCAAGAATGCCAGGGACTTGTTTAGCTGTGAGAATACAGGATTGTTTTAAAACTGTTTTTTAAAATTTCCTTTCTCTTTGCTACTTTGCTGCCCTGGACTCCGTTGGCGAAAGGCCAGGACAGAAATTTAACGAATAGAAAGTAACATTTATATATAGCATTACAAATGACCATTTACTGTACACAGTCCTAGATAAAAAGCACAGTCCGCTATCTCTCATCAGTGCTACTAATACACAGTATTGTATTCTTTAAAAAGGAGACACAGAAGTACAGTGGTACCTTGGTAGTTGAATGGCTTGGCTCCCGAACAAATCGGCTTCTGAACGCCGCAAACCCAGAAGTGAGTGTTCCGGTTTGTGAACGTTTTTCGGAAGCTGAACGTCCGACGTGGCTTCCAATTGTGTTCAGGAAGCTTCTGCAGCCAACTGGAAGCTGTGCCTTGGTTTTCGAACAATTTCGAGAGTCAAACAGACTCCTGGAACGGATTAAGTCCGAGAACCAAGGTACCACTGTACAGGTAAAGAGACTAGGTGCTCATGTTACAGAAACTATTACTATACAAAAGAGACCCACAACAAAATGTTGCAGTGTATCCTCCCTCCTAACAGGAGTGCTGCTCTCCAGAGCTTTGTGGTATTGGAAGGAGGCCTAGTGTAAGAACTTAAAGGTAAAGGTACCCCTGCCCGTACGGGCCAATCGTGACCGACTCTGGGGTTGCGAGCTCATCTCGCTCTAGAGGCTGTGAGCCGGCGCCATCCGAAGACACTTCCGGGTCACGTGGCCAGCGTGACGAAGCTGCAGCTGGCGAGCCAGCACCAGCGCAGCACACGGAAACGCCGTTTACCTTTCCGCTATAAAGCGGTCCCTATTTATCTACTTGCACCCGGGGGTGCTTTTGAACTGCTAGGTGGGCAGGAGCTGGGACCGAACAACGGGAGCTCACCCCGCCGCGGGGATTCGAACCGCCGACCTGACGATCGGCAAGTCCTAGGCACTGAGGTTTTACCCACAGCGCCACCCGTGTAAGAACTTAAAAACCAATAAATGTAGGAGGTGACTTCAACTACAACCCTCAACACGCATAATTACAACACAACGTTAGTCATGCTGAACAAATGGGGCTCACTTCTGAGTTGGCCTGCATAACAGCACTGTTAAGAGGAAACAGATCAATACAACATCTAGTGTCTTCTTAGGAACCCCCGGAAAAGCTCATCATTTATCTATTAACATAGGAAATTGTTTCAGCCATCAGAATTTCATCCCTTCAGGTGCCTATTTTAAAACTGCCCGTTAATTGAGGCATATACAAATAACCACAGAAATTATATGCTTAGCTCCTCCCACTCCCTGCTCTCATCTATGAGATGAGTAAAAAGCCCCACTAATGTCAAGACACATTTGAGAGTGGTAAAGGCCGTCAGTTTCAAGTGAATTGTTAAGGACAGCTTTATACCAAAGGGAGTCAATAAACATGGCAGTTTAAATCCAAGTCACTCCAACGATACCAGGGTTAACCTACAAAACTAAGAAAATCACTTTTCTTCTTTGTCACTGGACCATGGTGGAAAACATCACTGTTTTATTTAGCATTATTGGTACATAACAGTTGCCTGTATCTATTACTAAAAAAAATTAATAAAATAATCCTGAAAGACACATTTTTCTCTCTCCCTCAAATGAAATAATACCAATTCTGCACAAATCAAGCTGATTTGTTGTGTGTAGTAGTCAGGCATAGCAATCACCAAGGCACAAGCTCAGATCTGCACATCAGTTGTCACTTGCAGTTAAGACGAGGTATGCCAATTACATTGTCTTGGTTAAAAATGTACAGTCCCTTTATTTTATATTGTTACAGCGGCGATCACCAGCGTGCAGGGAAAATCTGTAGAAAGGTAAGGGCTCCGTCCCTCTGATGTAGGATGCAGACTTAAAACACTCCAAACCTATGGCATGTTATGTAAGAGATGGAAGTGAGCTTAGGGTTTATTTCCGAGACATACAATGAATAATTGGGAGTATTACAATGCAAACTTGCCCTTAAGATGTTTAATTACTCCCCCACCACTGCTAAACTGGGGTGGGGGTGGGGAGGTCAAGAATCCCTTGGCTGCACCACTGATCATACGACTTGAAAAAGGAACAACAATTCATTAAAATAACTTGCAGGGAAGACTGGATTGTCTATTTAAAATGTCAACATAATAGGCAATTAAAATTTTGTTTTAAGTGCACTTCACATGCTTTTGATTATAGACCCAACGTTCTGATTTCTCCAACAACACATTTCATCCTACTCTAATGCAGTTTGGCTGAAAATGCACTTTTCCCAGTAAACAACTTTTTTTTTTTAAAAAAAGAAAAGACAAAACCCAACCTAACTATGTTTACGCTTTCATACAGCTAGAAACCTTGCTAATTAAAAACACTGTATGCTACAAGACAAGACATGTGAAAGACAACATATATATTGAAATGAGATTATTATTTTTTAATCGTTGTGCTGTGACTAAAGTAAAAGTTCTCAAAGGCTGCAGTTAAACATTCCAAAGTTCTCCCTTCCATTTTTATTGAGTCTAAAGATTTTTCCACACATTTCTTTGGGGGCTAGAACAGCAGTCATTGCATCACACCATTTCGCTTTCCAAGACTTCAAGTTTCAAAAGCAAAACTGTCCAAAAAAGTACAGTTCTTGATTTCTGATTTGATTAAACTGGGACAAAAAATGTAGCACATACTTAAAAAGGTTACACAATCTACAAATGATGGCAATATTTTTCCTCGGGAGAGTACAGTTTCGTTTTCTTGTAAATACTCAAAAAAGAAAAAAAAAAAGAAAAAGGCTCAACTTCAAGCAGTAATAAACACAAGCAAAAGTGATTTAACCCTTTAAAATAAATATTCAGGAAAACCTCTCTGTACATACAAGTGAAAGAATATGTAACACTTTCACGCTAAAAGAAAAATAATTTGTTCAAAGAAGCAGCTGAAATCTGCTGTTCCAGCCCAGTGTCCCCAAGTGTAGAAGGGGGCACAGACACGAGTGACTACTGTAGCTCTCTATATCTTATGGCCTTTTTGTGGGGGTAGGGTGGGGTGGGGGTTATTTTATTTATTTATTTTGGACAGGGACACCATCACCACAAAATCTTTTTAATCCCTTTTGTTATTTTATTTATTTTCGTTACAGCATGCCAAATCCTTTGGCATATGTGATGGCCTTCAACAATCTCTCTTTAAGTTTTTCTTTGCTGGAGTACTCCGGAAGCAGAAGGACATTAAAGCATGTGTGAGACGTCGGTAACCTACGGAGAAAGGGAAGAGGAAAAAACGATCAGGTCACGGGAGAGCGGAACACAAAACGCACAAGCCATTACTGTCGCTTTTCTCAAATCCACAACTAGTACAGTCGTACCTCGGAAGTCGAACGGAATCCGTGCCGGAAGTCCGTTCGACTTCCAAAACATTCGGAAACCAAGGCGTGGATTCCAATTGGCTGGAGGAAGCTCCTGCAGCCAATCGGAAGCAGCACCGGACATTCGGGTTCCAAAGAACCTTCACAAACCGGAACACTCACTTCCGGGTTTGCGGCGTCTGGGAGCCAAAATGTTCGACTCGCAAGGCATTTGACTTCCAAGGTATGACTGTAGTAGGGACTGAGGGAGAACTCACTCAGAAAGAGGCTTAAAATGTATTTTTTTACACTTGCAGCATAATACACTTACATTTCTGAATTTTAAAGTAAGATTTATGTCAAACGAGTTTACCTTTCTGTGTCGGGGCCATTTTTGGCTATAATCATCTTTAGTTTTCCGAGTCCTCCTACTGGGGCTCTGTCTGTGCCTGTTGTAAACTGGAGGAATAGTCTTTTTTGCTCGTCTGTAAATGAATGGACTATTTCCCAAAATTCTCTGTTGAAGCAAAAATGAAAATAAATATTCTGGGCAGAGCAAAACGTCTTATGCTGCTTATATCTTGCCCTTATAACCTTAGAAGTAGCAAATGCAAGCGTACTGTATCAATATACAGTGGTATCTCTGGTTACGTACTTAAATTCGTTCTGGAGGTCCGTTCTTAACCTGAAACTGTTTTTAACCTGAAGCACCACTTTAGCTAATGGGGCCTCCCGCTGCTGCCGCCGCCACGCGATTTCTGTTCTCATCCTGAAGCAAAGTTCTTAACCCAAGGTACTATTTCTGGGTTAGCGGAGTCTGTAACCTGAAGTGTATGTAACCCAAGGTACTACTGTATTGTTTAAGGGTGTTTTCAAATGCAAAAATACTATATAAAGAGGCACACATATATCTCAATCCAGGTAGGGGAATATGGTGCTTCTGAATGTGTATTCCTACCTAACTGAAGAACTGCATTCACATTTCCTCAAACACCTACAGACTTCTACCCAGCTGCAGTGGTCTGTTTTAGGGCTTTGGATGGGGATGAGGACAGTGGATGGCAGTCTACCTTCTCATTTCCCACACTGCCTAAGTTACCTAACGCTCCCCCTTTCTCATTACTATCCTTAGCTGTTGAGAGCGCTAGCATGCACATACTAGCACGTGACGCAAAATTTGAGAATGGGTCCTCCACTGTTTTTGGCAAGTACAAAACTTTTCCAAATAGCCACGTTGATTACAAAACAGAAGTTGCTACTATATGACCAGGCGAGGCTCTAGTCTAGGAAAAGCTATGTGGGGGAGCCCAGAAAGTTCAAAGACCATTATTAGGCGAACAAGGATCTAATCCATGCAACATAGGGCCTGAAAACTGGGAGGGGACAATAAATATTTGGGGCGGGAGCATCCCCTCCTCTTTGCTACTCTTGAAGTCATCCTTCTACATGCGATTTTTTGACCTATGTCTAAGACATAAGATCTTCTGGTTTAACCACAGAATGGACAAGAAAAAAAGACCTAGTATATTTTAAAACTGGAAGCCTTAAACACATCTCTTATTTGTTTTTTAAACTGTGCATTATCTGGTACATTTGTGTCGTAATTTAGCTATTCACACCACTTGCTAACAGGCAGAGTCTTCTCCATTCACCCACAGAAAAACTTAAACCTCCTACCTAATAATTAGAGAGTCTCTGGTATAGCCGCCATCATACTCCGTAGTTTCTTCTAGAGCTTGAAAGTCTAGATTCTATAAATACAAGACATCGTATCACCACCTCAGACTTTAGATATTCAGCAGAGAGCAAGTTATTGTCTTTTGCACGTTTCAAGTGCCTTACCCTACTTCCGCAAATGAGCAATTCAATCTCTTCGGGTCTAAATAAATATTTTAGGGGAGATTCGTTGGTTACCATGTGGAATCCTCTTCGAAAGGCCTTAAACTGCTTCTCTACTGATTTGTTGAGAATGTAGTCAGAATACAGATTCACAAATTCCTGTTTAATAAAAAGACAAATAATGAAAGGTTTCCTCAGTGGTCAAGTGCGAATCTTTGCTTCAACTAACAAGTGGCTACAGGTGAGAAATAGGAAGAACTGCTGCCGAAAATCAGAACAGACTTCCCCCTATTTAATAACTTATATTTAAATCATTTGGGCTGCTAATAATTTTGAGCTTTCCCCAAATAAATCCCATTTCTTTTCACCCCACCCACAAAATCAAGTGGTTTACAAAACAAGCCACAGAGAATGCTTCACATCATCATCTACTTCTAATAAAGGTATTTAAAAATCTAATAAATAACAACAACAAAAACAATTATTTATACCCCATCTATCTTGCTGCATTTTCCTAGCCACTTTGGGCAGCTTCCAGCAGAATATAAAAACATAATAAAAAGTTAAAAACTTCTGAATACAGGGCTGCCTTCAGAGGTCTTCTAAAAATTGTGTAGTTCTTTATCTCCTTGACATCTGATGGGAGGGTATTCCACAGGGAGGGCAATACCGCAAGAATTTCTCTCAAAATCACATTTTATCAGAATCCCCTTCTCAGTGGTTCATCCTATACTCCCTTCTCTCATTATCTTTTGCTAGCAGGCAGAGATGCTTTCATTCATATAGTCTTTTGGCCTTACAAGTTGACATGTTACGGCAATTGTAAATCTGCTGAAATTAGTTGAACTGGTGGCATTTCTTTCAGTTTTGTTGATATGTTTCACTCAATTTATTTTCACACTTTTGATTTATTTTGCTTTGTATTTTATTGCTGTTAGTCACCTTGAGCACTATTTGTTGTCATACACATTTAGCAAATGAGAAAATACAACTTTCTGACAGCCTCAGCAGAGATCATGCAAATTTATATAAACACATACAAGGTGTGTTTCTATCTGTTCTCCTGGAATACTGATCAAGTAATCACTCCGCAATTGGTGGCACTACCCATTCAAATTACCTTTCTGTTTTCATTTGTAATAGGGATTTTATCTCCATTTTCCTTTAAATCGTGCATCATTGGATTACCAAAGAGATCCGTATGAGATATCTGGAAGGTTATCATCATATCATCTTCCACGCTTCCCTCATATTGCAACAAGTCTCTTAAGCTTTGATAGAGAACCTAAAATAGAACAAGACATATTTCATAAGGCTTTAAAGCCCCAGCGACAGACCTGGTAATTATGCAGTATGCATGAACGTTATGGGTCAAACTGTATGTTTTTACTTACACCCATGTCAGTTTCCAGATTTAAATGAAAAGCAGCTATAGGATACTGTGAATCAGATCACAGCAACTGTGGAGGAGGAGAGCGCTCTTTAATCCTTTATCCAAAGGCTGTTTTTCCTATCCAAATCACCTTCATGGGCTGTTTTTCCACAGGCAGGGAAGAGATCCCCACATCCCGGTAGGTGGAAAAGAAGCATGGGGAGGACAATTTTGAATGGAAAAAGATCTTTACAACCCCTTGCCTACTATTCTGATCAAGGTTGTGGCCTCCCAGAGCTGCCTTTCATTTAAAAAAAAAAATGCACACACAGTAAGGTACTGTTTCAGGCAAGTGTGTGTCATTTTTTTTTTTGTGTGTGGTAACCAAAGCTTAACAATGGCTATAAGTGGAGTCTGATAAAGAGCGGGGGAGGCGGGCGGGCGGACACACCTCCTTTTGCATTTGGAGAAGAAGTTGTCCTATTTTTACCATCCATAATTTCCAATAGATTTTCAGCTAAAGGAAACTTTGGAACAGATGCAAGTTTCTGTTTTGAAATGAAATAACACTGAGAACATCACTGGCATCATTTGCTTTCACAACTACATTGTGAAGTTTCAGAAAGCTAGTTTCGAAACTGTTGTGATCGTCCATATAACTCAGCTGCCAATATGGCTTGCCGCCACGCTATACATTTAAGATCTCAGCTGCTTAGATAAGACAAACAGGTTAAGTGACCTGGTCACCCTCCCTTCCACACACACGCTCCCCTCTTCTCCAGTACTGGCAAAGCATATTTGTGTTGACAGTACAGGTCTCTTGACACTGCACATTGCGTAGCCTTTTCCTTGAGCACCTGACATCATGTTCTGTATATTTAACAGGTGACTAGAAGTGTTGCTAAATGCTGACTTTTCTCAAATGCCCATTAAGCAAACTTCCGCAGGACTAAGAGCTGGTGTGGATATGTGTAGTGAAGCGGCAAACAGTGGGAGCTCTGAAGTCACCAGTTTAAACACTGCATCTGTCATGAACTACTAAGCAAGCAACACTCTCAACTTTGGTCCCTATTATGCAATTTTGAGACAATGGCCACTGACGTTTCATGCAAGAGAACACTCAGAGTGTGTCACAATGCCGCCGCCAACAACACCAACAACTCAGAATGTAAGTACAGATTTCCAAACGTAATTATCAACTTACAGGGTGAGAGTCTGCCAGGTCACGGAAAGTTCCTTTTTTGCCCATTAGTTTCCTGTAGACAACCATTGGGAAATGGACGTCCAGAATGCAGTTATTGTAAATGGCCAGACCCAGCACAATTCCAATCAGTGTAAACTGCCCCTCAGTTTCAAAAGACGATGGGTTAAACCAAAACAATTTTGTAGACTCATCGTAAGTGAACATTCCTATAAAAAAGCATGTCAAAATTAATACTGGTGAATTGAATAGCAAGACTTTTTTTAAAAAAGAAAAAAACACGAAAGCTTAATTTTTATTATTATCGTTACTTAATAAATTTATATCCGAAGATTGCAGGGCGGTTCACAACATAACAATATAAAAAACACAAAAAATGCATAATAAAAATAAGAGCACACCAATCAATAATTTCCCCTCCCAGAACACATTTAAAAGGGCATCGGATGTCAGTAAGTGAAAGGCCTGGTGGGAGAAGAATATTTTCACCTGGCGCCTAAAGATGTACTGTATTTTTTGCTCTATAAGACTCACTTTTCCCCTCCTAAAAAGTAAGGGCAAATGTGTGTGCATCTTATGGAGCGAATACAGGCTGCGCAGCTATCCCAGAAGCCAGAACAGCAAGAGGGATCGCTGCTTTCGCTGCGCAACGATCCCTCTTGCTGTTCTGGCTTCTGGGATTCAGAATATCCTTTTTTGTTTTCATCCTCCAAAAACTAGGCGTGTCTTATGGTCTGGTGCGTCTTATAGGAAAAAAATATGGTATAAACCCGGAGGGAGAGCATTCCACAAATGGGGAGCCATTGTAGAAAAGGCCTGTATAAATGTTGTCACCTTCTGGGCCTCTTGTGGAGGAGACACATGAAGAAATCCACCTGTTATTTAGTCACAGCTTAGTTCACAGCATCATCCGGACTTCATTCAAAAGTCCCCATGTATAATAAAGCTACCATAATATTCCAAAATCCACTGAAACTGTGTGTGTGTTGTAAATGGATGCTTGAACATTCCATGACATACACACTACCTGCACAAGAAGAGCTAACATTTTAGGGAGAAGGCAGCTAGCTACAGCTGGCTTCCGGTGGGCAGGTGAGCACTCAAAACCAAGGCACACTTGCATGTGAAAATGGTGTACCATCCCCTAGAAGGGCTGTCACGTGATTTTGCTGACTTGTCACAAGATGGTGTCTAAGGCTGGGGTACACAAGCTACAAGTAAAAACAAAAAAAACCTAGAAAGATGGGTTTTCATATGGCTCAGGAAAGAGTAGATAACTGTTAAGAAGACGAGACACAAGTCATTTTGCATATTCAATAAATACGAAGTTAATTACGTACCAATATCTGGGTTGAAGATTTCCTCTACAACTAGCTGGAAAAACTCTTTGGAAACTCCTCCTTCATCAACCCCTTGTTCTCCTTCAAATTCCACATACAATTGCTTTTTCAAATCTGCTGGATTTTCCATTGCAATCATTTCTAACTATTGAATAAAAAACAAAATGTTCCTTTAGTACATCCTATATTATAGGTCACCATGCTGTGGATATACTAAACAGCCCCACCTCCCTCTGCTGCTTCACTACAACATGCACAAGCAAAAATGAAAGCTGTTGTTTTATCTTAGAAATACATTTTAACGGACGTAAGGAATAGCAAGACTCAGAAAACGAAGCAGTTTGTTACAAGTGATTCAGGGTAACGGTCACAATAAATACTTGCCATAGAAAATATTTATAGTCTGTTATACAGAACAGCAGGGGACATAATGAGGTTCACAGTGAGGGGGGTGGACAATGTGACCCACTTTGGGCTCATCCCATTGTGGTGTCTAAGAAAAAAAAAGGAGGGGATGAAGTTGACTGGGAAGGCCTGTGAGCACTGTGCACAATCCTGGAGAATGTTTTGGATGGCTCTGCTAGACCGTGATGGAGGAATATAATAATAACACCACCACCACTCTGGGTGACTTCCAACAAAAGATTAAAAGTACATTTAAACACCAGCCATTAAATACTTTCCTAAACAGGGAAAGGTAAGGAAAAGAGGAAAAAGGGTTCCCAAAGTGCTCTTGGAACCATCCCCAAGAGTAGGAACCACACCGTCCTCCCTCTAGTTGCTGCTTCAGAATTTGACCTTTTGGCTCCAAGTTCGAGGGGATTACTGTCATCTCCAGCGACTAGTACCATTCCCGCAGCAATAGCTGAGGATGACTCCTATTGTCTCAAAGCCCTGCACAAATCCTACAGAGATCTCTCCTCCCCTCCCCAATTCTTTCCTTTAGGTTTTAACTTTTAGATTCAAACTTAAAAATAGCCCACAGGATCTTAGAGTACATCTTACAAGTTCATATTCTGCATAAGCCTTAAAAGGAGCCTTGAAGATAGGCATGGCAGTATCCACGAAGGATCAGAAGCCACGATCTACACAGTGGCTTGAATCCTTAGACAAAGAACTTCACAGAATAGATGCTTCTCCTCCCCCTCCCCCCGCTGCTTATCGCAAAATCTTCTGGAGCCCTCCCCACACATCCCTCTAGAGAGGCATTTTGGGGTGCATAAGTGCCCATAGGGGAAGAAAAATGTTCCTTCTCCAAGATTCCTTAATTTCTATCCTAGAATTGTAGAGTTGGAAGGGACCATGAGGGCTATCTAGTCCAACCCCCTGCAATAAAGGAATCTTTTCCCAAGTGGGACTCAAACCCACAACCTGGAGATGAATAGTCTCATGTGCTACCGAAGGTGAGTTAACCAGTACCGTATTTTTCCGTGTATAAGACTATGTTTTCCCCTTAAAAATGTCAAAAATTAGGGGGTGCCTTATACTCTGGGCCACCTTCCCCCATTTTCTTAAATCTGAGTCTTATACATGGGGGCGTCTTATAGACGGAAAAATACGGTAAATATTTAAAATCCAATCCAGCTGTAAAAGGAAGGAGTAGACCAGTTGCTGGTTTGTTAGACAGCTGCTGCTCCATGTGCCATTGATTAAGCTGAGCCTTGTGTGCAGGTGAGAGTGAACAAACACAAACTGCTTCAGGTCTGAATTGGCATCTCTGTTGAGCACAGGAAGGCAACACACGAGGCTCAAGGTGGCTTCTTCATGTGGCACTAAACTATGGTTTAGCATGTGTGAGCAAAATTCTGTAGAGTTGGGGCACATTTAATACAACTCATGCCCATATTTTTGCATTTATCCCAGTTTCTTGAAATTTTTCTTCTGCACCACTAGATTGGATATCTATATGTAGCCTTCCAAGTAGAAGGCTTAAAATATCTATTTATACAATAGATACTGAATCCAAGCTGACACCGTTAACACTTCAATATTATTAAGAAAACTGACACCTGGTTCAAACCGAAGTGAAACATGCTGCTGCTTGCGACAGATGATGGGGGAAAGTCACCAGCTAATCTAGCCAGGAGCAAGTTTGATGCCAAAGCACTCCATCACCCACCGTACTGCAGACATAATAAAAAACCACTAAGATTATCAAGGGAAAGTTCTCTCTCTATTGCACAACACTTTGTACTGCCCAGTTTCTCACTGCTAAGTTTTCTGAAGCCTTGCAGGGGAAAGAACTGTAGAGAATGATCTTCTGACCCTCACGGGACGCAATGCCATTACAGGGTTAACACAAACTTTCTTGACTCCTCTAAGAAGGAAGCGTAACACATAAAATGTGTACCATCATTGAAATTGGGGCAACGTTTTACTTTTGTACTATGGAAAGGTATCTCATTTAATCCAGCCACTTGGAACAAGGTCATTAGAATATGATTGGAGCAATTAAATATAAAAAAGGTGATAAAGAACTTTGCTTTACGAGTAGACATTTTTACTGACACGAGAAGAGTTTTATGGAGTGAAGCTGTATGCAAATCAATCAGTTAGGCAAAATGTTTCAACTGACAAGGGCTTTGTTCTCACATCCCAGCAAACCATAGTTAATGGTTTATGGCAGCGGTTTTCAACCTTTTTGAGTCCTCGGCTCCCTTGACCAACCACATTCTTTTTGCAGCACCCTTGAGGGGCTCAGGAGCCCAGTTATTGTCTGCAGAGCTGGCAGCCTCTCCCCATTTTTCGAACACCCTCCCATGTGGAGTGTTCCTTCAGCCTCCTCTTCTCTCCTCTGGAGTCCTCCGGGCAGTTGCTGCAGCCGCCCCTGGTCTCTGAGCTGCCCCCTCCCTGCCCCAAAGAGAGGTGCCTCCCAGAGACACCATTCGTCTGGGGAGCTGCAACAAACAGCTGTGCACGTCTTTGGGAGGCAGGGAC
Source organism: Podarcis muralis (assembly GCF_964188315.1). Classification (NCBI taxonomy): domain Eukaryota; kingdom Metazoa; phylum Chordata; class Lepidosauria; order Squamata; family Lacertidae; genus Podarcis; species Podarcis muralis. The sequence continues at coordinate 74,455,688 of NC_135658.1, read as the reverse complement.
TCGAGAAGGCATCAGAGGGAGGGAGGGAGGGAAAGAGGGACAGAGGCCAGTGTTGCCCGTGGCACCCCTGACCATCATTTAAGGCACCCCAAGGTGCCATGGCACAGTGGTAGAAAACCACTGGTTTATTGTGAACACACTGATCTTGGCCACATTGCTTCTCTGCAGCTTATGCTGGGAGGAAACAAAACTGAACTACCTTAGTGTTACATTTAAAGCAGGGATTGTAGTTTGTTTCACTCCCCAACCAGGATGTGTAGCCAAGGTTTGTTTTTGTCTTGCTTGTTGGGAGCAAAACAGTCCGTGTCTCCTGGTTTTGACATAATGCGAAGTCACGAATCCTGGTTTATATCCCCTGTGTGCCAGCAGGCGAGAGTCATATTGTCCAGATAGGCACATTCATACCAAACTATTACCTAGTTTCCAAAGACATGTGAATTGGGCTAATATATTCTACGTCAGGGAGGAGGAACCTTCAGATCATGGGCAAAACAAGGCCCACAAGGCAATTTCCCCACCTGCCCCACACCTTACATCATATGACATCAGGTGAAGGGCAGGTAAAGTCACAGCTACACAAAAGGAACCGGGAATCTTAGAATGCACCCCCAATTCGTCTTCTGCAAATGGGGCTTGCATCCAGAGGCTTTTAAATTTGGTACCAAATGCAAGCACTTGCAAGCTCCCGATCAGAGCTCCTGAATGGAGCCAATCCCTGTTGAATGCAAGCCACACTTCCAGCAGGAGTCTTTGCAGCCTTGGCTTGAATTTAAGCCAGAACTGCAGAGAAACAACTGGGAGAGCACTTAGAAGTGTCAAATTACTTGACATCAGGTGTTTAGTGGAGAACCTGGCAGTTCCCACTGCCTTGAGCTACAAGTTTTAAGTCAATCTTCACTAACCTGGTGCCATCCACCTGAAAGGCACCAGGTTGCCAAAGGCTGCTTTAATTGAACATCTGTTTTGAATCTATAGTTTAGAGAAAGGTTCCTCTGTGGTTACAAGGCCTTGCAGAACAGAAGCAAACCAGTTATTTCTTAAATATATGTGAAACCGAATTTTCAAATAGATATTAGATCGAGTCTGACCATGAATGCAGAAGAATTAAAAGTTTATAAGGGCACTTTGTCAGCAGCAGAGTAGGAAGGTAGTTGCCCGGTAATTAGGAAAGTTTATTGTTTCAGGATGCATCTTGGGTGTAGTAAGGTACATGATACATACTTGACAATTTAACGGTGGTACTCAAGTCCCAATGTAAACGTGTTGTACATAAAAAGGAAAGGCTAACAAAAGGCAGCCAATATCCAAGGCCGAGGAAAAAATTACTTGCAGAACAGGAATAGGATTTCTGATACTATAAATCCAACTGCACTGCTGAGCAAATGAAAAACAGAAAGACATCCAGCTTAGAATAGAGCTGAGTCAAACTAGATAAACACACACATTAAATATAGCAGCCTTAAACTAGGTTTTATAGAACACAATGTTCCATTTTATTTGCAGGATCAATGTAAACAGGTTCTGGCGAGAATTCTGTCCTAAGAGTTTGGAAACTTACTAAGTGAATTATAGATTTGCAAGAGCTGAATGTGAGCTGTAATGCAGCTTTCTCCTGCAGCTACACTGGATCAGGGCATGTGGACCCCCACCATTGTGGAACAGAATGCCGGAATCAAAACAAGTTGTGACCAAGGTTATCCCTTCTGCCACTGGCAATCATTTAGATACTCAAAGCGCAATTGCAGGATTGTTGCCATGGCAAATAAAAGTTTTACTGCAATTCCAAATTCTGTGACTGCTGGTAAAGAAACTTAGTTCTGGGATGTGTGTACAGATACAGTGTGCATGTGTGTGGAGTGGCCACAACCACTGCAGGCATGGAGGATTGGCCAAGGATCAACACATCCCTTGGACAGAAAAAGGCTTGCCATTCCTACCAATACTTCTGGTATTCAACCACCAAAGAGGGATCAAATTATCTCACTCACAGGGGCACATGAAGGAGCCTTTTCCCTCTTAATGAAATAGCACATGCAACAAATTTTAAATCTCAAACTTTCAGACCAGTGCAAAGCTGCAGATTCATGTTTCCCCCTCACATGCATGAAAAATTATCTGAGCTAAACAGCAGCTGGCTTCCTCAGCTTCATTCAGGATTCTCCTGACAACACCAAGGTCTTCAGACCAACCCAAAGCTTTGCACTATTTATGCCTTGATCAAGTTAGCAGGTCTAAATAAGGAGACTCTTATCACCGCTGCATAAAATGTTAACGTTTTTGATGTTTGCTGAAAATGTTTTCTCCCAAGCCTTTTCAAATTAGTCTATTTCTGCAGTTTTGATTCGTGATGCTTTTATGATTTAATACTGTTTTATTATCTATATTATGTTTTATGTTCTATTACTATGCAGCAAAATAAATATAACCTAGTTTAAATAAAGTCAAGTCAAATGAATGTAATTAGAAGGCAGTGGGTTGCATCCAGTGTGAGTGGAAGACCACTTGCACAATGCAACTTCCTCTCCCCTGCATACCCTTCAAAATCTTCCCTATGGGGTCTACCAGTGGGGGGCTGCGTAGAGAAGAGAGAAGGGGAAAGCTCTGTTTCACAAGTGGAATAGGACCACTTGATACCACTCAATGTTAATGCAACTGCACATTATTCTTACACGCTAGATGCTAGCACCAGCACCAGAATTGCAGTTAAACTCTTTAACCTAAGTGACACAGGTCTCGGGAGACTTGATTCACGGCTCATTCCCCTATCAGGGACTGCTCATCTTTCCTATCACAAACTGAAGAACCTGCATTCTAGGAAAAAACCACGAACCATATTTTCTATTCCTCTAACCAAACTCAAGATGTCACTGCTGGAAAGCTCCTGTGAAACTGATGCAAAGTTCAGTAAAGTACTCCATGAAGCTTTTGTTCCCCAGATGTCAGGCTGTTAACCCAAGACATGTGTTCAGACAATGACAAATTTGCTTACTAACACCTCTTGGTGCTATGTAGACCACTGGTTTGAAGACTAGCTTTATTAAGACTGGATGGGAGATTTTTGAATGGTTCCAGTTACGGCTTTGTGAGGGGAAGGTTGAGCTTCAAACAGTTATGATGAACCACAGAAAGGCTTGCAATGAAGGGGCTAGAGGTTTATACCACCAGTTCCATGGGGCAAATTGCCTCTTCTCTACAAGAAAGGGAATTCTGACTGAACATCAGGAAGAACTTTCTGACAGTTAAGAGCTCTTCGACAGTGGAACCGTCTCCCTGGGTTGTGGACTCTCCTTCACTGGTGGTTTTTAAGCAGAGGCTGGATGCCCATCTGTCATGGATGCTTTAGCTGAGATTCCTACATTGTAGGGGGTTGGATTGGATGATCGCTAGGGTCCCTTTCAACTCTACGATTCTATGATTCTACATGCGTCTGCATGTCGTGGAGGCGGGAGATGTCTTTGGGAAGGAACAACAACAATCAGTTCACACACAGGGAGGGAAAGGCTTTAATAAGTTTTACAGAAGGTGGTGTTTTCATTTTTATCTTCTTTCTTTTTAAATTGTGGGGGACGGGGACGAGGGACAGTTTCCAGCTGGCAGGCTGGATGCCTAGGTCCCCATAGCTCTGTGTGACATTCTGAAAGGCGGGATGGGTGAAGTGCTTTATTTTGCTTGTGTTGTTTGAAATCAAACTGCACAGGTCAAGGCACAGTGCTTTGTAGGTGTGGATGCCTCCACTGATCGCCAGTGCTTGTGAAGCCCTGTGCCTTACCTGCAACAGGGGTGTAGAAGGTAGGTGTGGCTTGGTCAAAATGGCTTCACAGGACAAAGAGGGAGGCCTACTGGGCTTATTCGGCTCACACGCTGGAGTACCTGACTGCTGCTTTATATCACAAACTGTTTCACGTGACGATTGCCCATGAATGTGGCCAGATTATGGGGAAACTGATAGTTAAACGGGTATTGCCAACTGATACACCCCATCAAATGCACACATGAAATAAAGCAGTGTAATCTCCCCCCACCGCTGTCACAACATGCAATGTACCATTATCCATCAATGAACTTCCAAGAACTCAAGACTCTTTCTGAATAGTCATCTGTGGATAAAAGCCACAGTGTGCCAAATCAAAATATTCCAGGAACATTTGTGCAGAGATTAAAATTCTAACATGATGGCTTTTTGGTTTTAGCAAAAGAAAAGCCATACATGTTTTACATAGGTTCAAATGTTTTTCCAGGAGTAATTCTGGGAACGATACGAAACAAACCTGTGTACATGGCAGGCCGCCCCTCCACACATCAGTCCCCCAAAGCAGCAGTAACCTCAACTAGTGCTTATAATACTTCAGACACCAGGAAACCTGAGTCGATAACATAATAACAATCTGGCTTCTAGCTATTTTATTTTCAAACATGGACAGTCAAACACCTTTTTACACCAATACGCCACTTACCCGGACAAGAGCATCATCTATGATGTGATCCCGTCTCACTTTGAGTCGCAAATACGGATTTAACTGCTGTCCTTGAACTAAACTGTAGAGTACGGTGATGCGCCGTTCACTGTACATACGGATTCTGTTGTCATAATACAATCCCAGGTTTTTCGTAACAGCATTCAATATAAAGGGGCACGTCATAAAGGAGAATTTGTTTTCCGTTTCTACCTTGAAGAAGGTGTAATCTTTGTCCATTTCTAGAACGTCATTCAGTGGCTCATTGATAAACTCTTCAAAGGGGATAAGTGGTTTTCGGCAATCTATAGTTTTTACACCAAGTTCCGTTTCCAGTGGGTCTACTCGGGGTCCTTTTTTATTTCTTCTCTCCTCGCCCAGCAGTTCCTGAAGCGTTAGCTCGCTGGATTCTGGGATTGGCTCTTCGTCTTCCTCCTCGTTGTGATCCGTGTCCACATCCCCTCCCACTACATTTGCATAGTAAACCATTTTTAAGCACTTTGAAGCAGCGACAATGGCATCGTCATCATTCACTAAGTTGCGACTGTTGAACTCGTTGCTTATGACCTTGTAGGTTATAAGTTGTTGAAACGTTTCCATCATCCGTCGGATCTGGTCTGCGCTATACTTTGACCACAATCTGACCAGCTTCGCTTGAGCTGCCAGGGGCAGCTTACTCATTGCTTTGCAAAACAATGGCAGTGCCATTTCCAGGTACTCAGGACTGTGAAGATTACCATTTTCCATAACGATAATAAACAAGTTGAGATAGTTAGGATCTCGAGAGTACACATTATGGTAAGTCAAGTCACATTCCACATTGGGCGACAAGTACACAAGTGCATTTAAAAAGGCAGATTCTATTTTTTCGTTAGAAAGCAATCTATTGTAGACCCGTCTGACTGCATCAATGTCTACAGACACTTCTTCTGGGCCTAATTTTTGTAGGTTGTTATCCCCCTGCGCGGCATCGCCTGTTCTGGATGATGAAGATGATGGTGCAACCGAATCTTCTTCCATGGCAGAAGAACAGGCAGCTTTTTCCTTTTCATCTTCATCCTTATCTTCATCCTTTCCTTGAAGAGATTTCAGTTCTTCCTTAGTATGCTGCTTGGCTTTTCGAAAGCTCTGTACCAAAGCTTCAGCGCTAGAAAATACTCTCCCGATGACACGGATTAAAGGTGAATAGTCCTCTTTTTCTCTACATAGCTCAAGGATTTCATAGACTTTTTCTTCTGTTAAGAATGTCACATCTACAATGTTAAACACAAAGCAGAAAACCTCTGTTGAACTTAGGTTAAACTTAGGTTAAACTGTTGAACTTAGGTTAAAATCTATGTATTAAGCAAAGTATGTATTAAGCAGAGACCCACTATTTACCAACTTCAGCAGGCATACAACAACTTTGGCACTTTATTATGACAAAGGAAGATTGAATTAGAAACTAGGGCTGTGTTCAGCGTCACGATAAACCATTCCCCTGGTCTCACAACTCTCCACTGTGCTCTGGCACAGCTGTAAAGGGGGTGCTGCAAAGTTTCCACTTTTGATTTCAATTAACCAGGTTAACACCATGTCAGAATTCAAAATGGTGGTTAATCTTAACCATGGTTTGTTGAAACAAGCCGCCTTATTGTATTTTATTTATTCAAATATTTATAGCCTGCCCTATACTGCTTGATCTCAGGGCAGTGTAAGTAATTCATTTAAAACAAGGATTCATCAAATAAAAATAAGGTACGTAAAATAAACCAACAGCACTCATCTTAAAACACAAAATGGAACACAGTATAAAGCAACAGATATGCCCGACTGAATAATCAGTTTTTTATCAGACAACAAAGCAAGGTGCCTGTTTCTGAAGGGAGGGTTTTCCATCACTGGGCAGCAGCAAAGAAATGACCGTCTTCCCCATCTCCACGTAATGTACAGCCTCTAGAACTGGGAGGCAAAGGAAAGCCTCACTGGCTACTCTCAATGCACCGACAGGTTAGTATAGAGAGATGCTCCTTCAAGTGCCTAGGTCTCCACTTGTTTAAGACTTACCGCTAACACCTTGAAACTGGACCTGAAGCAGATTGGCAGCCAGTGTTAAAGGTAATGCCTTACCTTTAAAGTCATCTCTTGGGCCTTGCATTTCTTTTTTGTTCATTTTTCTGTCAGTGCAGGAGTTGTTGTGGGCACCTTTGGAATTGTTTTCTAGGTAAGCTGAGCTTGTTCCTTTCTTGGAGGGATGAGGATCACAGAGTTTTGCATTAATCTTATAAAGCTCGAGGGCTTTAATGGCTGCTGCATTGTTATCCATACGGAGGAAAGTTGGACAGGAAGCACAAAATTCATTCGTGCAGGCTTCATTTCCACAGCCCTCAGTTAACTGATGGTAGTAGCGTTCTATTAGATGCTTTGCAGCTGCTCGCTTCCTGTACCAAACATCCAAACAGTAAGCACAAGGATTAGTATGGCTTTCATATACAAGCTCATTCAGATGGTCGGCAAAGCACAGATTAGTGAGGCTCTGAAGTAATCTCTCTCAATTTAAGAGATATTGCACATCAAGAGATCCTGAAATGCAAGATGCACCTGCTAAATAATAATAATAATAATAATAATAATAATAATAATAATAATAAAAGGTCTGATGCACAGTATAGTTTGTGAATGTGTAAACTAGTCTGCTGTTTCTTTAAAAATGTAGATTATCAAAGTCTGGGGCAAAGACCCTCCCCAAACTCAGCATTTCAATGTGATTACTTTCAACTGGAAAGATTTAAGTAACAGAACTTTCAAAAGTACTTAATTAGGACAGGGTTATGGTCAATACTTGTCAGAGTTTGGTTCCAACAAATCATTCAGTTACAAGAATTACTAAGCTCCTCATATATATATATATATATGCACTCCTTCTCATTACAGTGGATGCTTGGGTTGTGAATGTGATCCGTGTGGGAAGCTCGTCTGCAACCCGCAGCACCCGCAACCTGCAGCGCCGCATCTGCGCACGGCCGGGTTGCGATTCGGTGCTTCTGCACATGCGCAAAGCGCGATTTAGCACTTCTGCGCATGCGCCGAAACCTGGAAGTAACCAGTTCCGGTACTTCCGGGTTCGGCGTGGTGCACAACCTGAAATCGTGCAACCCAAAACGTCTCTAACCCGAAATATGACTGTATATTGAAATTCACAATAATGTAGAAATTTAGTACAGTAAGTGTATGACTATAACCTGGCTTCTCCAAATGATATGGACTATGAGTCTCATCATCTCTCATTAGTCTGCATTGTAATTCCATGCTGCCATACTATACTAAAACATTTCCCCCCTTAGTTGTCAGTTTTTAATAGGGATATTTAATTGTCAAGCCAAGTTCAAATCAAGGTTTAAGATCCTGGCTTGCTCTTAAGCTGGTGACCATAGTTTCCTGCTTTGGATGAAACAGGGAACAATGGTTAATTAGAGACTCAATGATGAGAACTGATGATTAAAGAACTCAATGATGAGTTTCCAATAGCTGATCTCTTAATGCTTCAGTTTTGCTGGGTAGTACACGGAGCAGAAATGTTCAATATTTCTGCTAGTCTGAGCAAAAACCTGAAGTTATATCTCAAATAAAATTGTTAAAATATTATTGGGATCATTTCAATTCACCATCGAAGTCAAGACTACAGGAGTTGTAAATCTCTTACATAGAACACGTCTGAATAAATTATTTCATGAAAACTTATGTCTCAAAATATAGTGCTAGGCGAAGAATGGGATGCGGGTGGCGCTGTGATCTAAACCACAGAGCCTAGGACTTGCTGATCAGAAGGTTGGCAGTTCGAATCCCCGTTGCTCGGTCCCTGCTCCTGCCAACCTAGCAGTTCGAAAGCACATCAAAGTACAAGTAGATAAATAGGTACTGCTCCGGCGGGAAGGTAAATGGCGTTTTTGTGCGCTGCTCCGGTTCGCCAGAAGCGGCTTAGTCATGCTGGCCACATGACCCGGAAGCTGTACGCCGGCTCCCTCAGCCAATAAAGCGAGATGAGCGCTGCAACCCCAGAGTCGGCCATGACTGGACCTAATGGTCAGGGGTCCCTTTACCTTTACGTAGGCTAAGAATATATAAGGGAACTCCAAAACACAAACTCTCCATTTTATTTGGAATTATTTTAATGCCAAATAAAACCTTCCAGAACTACTCCATGCAGAACTTTATGATATGGACCTAATAACAAGACTTTGCATGCAAAGGACATTCCAAGGAGAGAATATTATTTGATATTAGCCATGCTGTAAGTATTTGCAGTTTAAAACAAATAAAAAACAAAATAAAAAACAACCTTTAAGTGTATGAATCCTCACAAAATTCATGAAGTAATTTTTTGCTAGAGGAATTGGGGGTTTGTGTTCTAAGAAATACTAGCTTAAGCCCTCTGTTTCAAACGATGGCTGCTATACAGATTTATTTTAACAATTTCATACAAACAAGGAAATAAACTAAGTGAAATAGAATGTGTAATTACGTACAGATATTCTTGAGATGATTTATATCCCACATATCTATTGCAACTGGAATACTCAGGACAATTATCATTACTGCACAATTACCTTATGGCTGTTTGCTTCTGAGTAGTTTTCACTGGGACAGTTATGATCTTGAAAACCCTAAGGGGCCTGGGACTAATTATCTGAAAGACTGCCCAATCTTGTTTGAATCTACCTATATATTGAGCTATTCTACTGAGTGTTCCCATCATGAGAGCAGGTGGTTAATTGTGGATAGGGCCTCTTCCACTGTGGCCCACAACTTTTGGAATACCACTCCATGGTATACCAATGAGGCGCTGAGTTGTAACTTTTTAGGTGCCAAGCAAAACAAAAATTTTGTCTCCAGCTTTTGGTGGCACATGACGGAAACTTATTTTGTGGTTTTGTTTGTGGTTGCTGGGTCTGCTTCTTGGGTTTTTTAAAATATCTTGTTTTAATGTAAAAGGAACAGACACTACTCTATATACTGGAAGAACAGTTTTCGGAAGACAGCAAAGGAAACAAATACGTTGCCAAATTTTATGGGAAAGCACACACTGGCAATTAAATACAATATACTATGGGCCTGACAATTCTTTTACTAACATTAGTATTCTTAGGTTTGGCAAGTATTTTATTATCATTCTTCAAATGCATAAATTGGGAATTACTGAAATCTAACTAATCCACCAGTGTTAGACAGCTAAGTGTCACAATCATCATGAGTTTACTTACATATTAATACTAAACCATGGTTTAGTGCTGTGTCAAGGAGCCCAAAGCAAAGCCTTGGACTCATACACATCTCATGAAGTCAGGAGAATGACTTTGCCAGCACTTTTTTCCCATTTCCCCAATCCTACCTTGTTGTTATGTGAGAATCAGAGATTGTGGTTTAAATGAACTTTGGTCAGTTATAGAGCAAGTCAGCTTCAAATCATGGATTATGAAACTGGCTTGTCTAACTGATTAGAGTTATAAACCTGGATCTCTAGTTCATACACAAGCCGGAATTCGAAGTAACAAAGTAACCACTAGTGAAGTCCTTCTGGCTGTGAGGGAGGAGAGTGGAGTATGCAAACTTGTAGCCTCACTTGGGATCTTTCCTGCTTCTGTACATACATTACCATGGTTTAGTGTTACATGCAAACCAGCTTTGGTACTCACTCTAGCTCTGAACACCACAGTTATCAAAAAAACAAAGTAAGGTTCTCAGGGGAAGCTGGTTAAAAATGCCTGATATTTTGACTCATTTCCCCCTTGGTCCTCTTTCTAACCAAGTTACACATCAACAATATTTGTCATCAGTTGTTTCCACCCTATCAAATCTGTTAGAGCAGGAAGAGCGTTAATTGCTTTCTTCTTTTAAGTATTATCTAGACTAATGAATGGATTTTGCCCACTTACAAACAGTTTAACTCCATATTAGCAGTTAGTTGAGCAGTTGGCAAATAAAAGAATCTGAGTTAAATTATTTTGATCTAATAAATAAGATGGAATTAAATTGCAGCTGTAGCTTCAAAAATTAGATTATTTCAAGTTATAATAATATGAAAAGCACAAGTATAATGAAGCAAATTATTTACAGTTATTAATACTAGTATGACAATGTATAGCCTGCCTTTCAACCCAAAGATTTCCAATGTGGTCCACTACAAAACATAAAATATATAAATCACCACAAAAAAGCCACACAGAATATAAACCAGGTATCATAAACCAGAAACACTGAAATAACAAGAAGCAGAAATTACAAAGTCTGGTAGTTAGACCAGTACCTTTTCTACTCATGAGCCTGACCTAGTATTTTCTGTATCACTAAACAATTGGACACTGCTTAATTTTAGTTGTATATAATAAAAGTTGAAGAAGCCTCTGCTTGTGATCCAGAGCAGTCATTTATATTCCCATACAGAATGAGCACATGGTGGGTGATGTGACATTTTTCACTGGCACAGTTTACCTGCCAAGGCAGCGAGCTGTAATTCACCTTTAGGAGCAGCTTGCGTTATTGGCTCTAGGAACTGTCATAGCAAAAACATCAAAGAGATCTATGGATTGGATCCTTGCCAAGTTAGCTGCACTTAGATTCCACTGAAATAAGTAGCAAAAGTCAAGTCATGACTAACGTGATTTCCCATTGATTTCAACATACCTAATCTAGGCAAATGATCGTGTTCTCAATGTACCTAATCTGGGCAAACCATCATGTTGAAGAAGTGAACAATGAATAATTTTTCTCAAGTACAACTTAAAGGTAGCTGTTGAAGAATGGAGGTAATGCAACTCTGATGTTGCATCTGGGTTTCACACAAAATATACCAAATGCACTCTTTTGATATGCTCGTTATACTTACATTCGGCTAGCTTCAATATTTTCAGAGTGAGGTTCTCCTGGTGATCTGTAAAGGTTTAAATAAAAACGTGAGCATTTCGTATGCAGCTAAGAGGAAAAGTGATACAACTAGCATATTATGTGATTCATTAATACCAATAACATACCGTATTTTTCGCTCTATAACACGCACCTGACCATAACATGCACATAGTTTTTAGAGGAGGAAAACAAGAAAAAAATATTCTAAACGAAACAGTGGATGTATGATTTTTGTGGTTCATGCTGTGGCCACAGATGTGATCTGACGGTGAGTTTGGGGTAGCCCAATGCAAAAATCCCGAGGATCCATGTGGATCCATGCTTTGTAACCTCGTTTTTGCGCCATTGCAGCCCCATGAAACAGTGGGTGCGTGTGTGGTTTTTGGTGCAGGCTGTAGCCATGGATATGCTATGTGATCTGATGGTGAACTTGGGGTGACCCAGTGCAAAAATCCTGAGGATCCATGTGGATCCGTGCTTTGTAACCACGTTTTAAGTGGGGAGGGAAGGAAAAGCATTCAAGGGAAGAAGGAACACGTGTGGGGTGTGTGGAGAAGGATGCGGCTAATAATGCAGGCGAGGGGTCTAAGGGGAGAAGGAACACGAGTGGGGTGTGTGGAGAAGGATGCGGCTAATAATGCAGGAGAGGGGTTTAAGGGGAGAAGGAACACGCGTGGGGTGTGTGGAGAAGGATGCGGCTAATAATGCAGGAGAGGGGTCTAAGGGGAGAAGGAACACGCGTGGGGTGTGTGGAGAAGGATGCGGCTAATAATGCAGGCGAGGGGTCTAAGGGGAGAAGGAACACGCGTGGGGTGTGTGGAGAAGGATGCGGCTAATAATGCAGGCGAGGGGTCTAAGGGGAGAAGGAACACGAGTGGGGTGTGTGGAGAAGGATGCGGCTAATAATGCAGGCGAGGGGTCTAAGGGGAGAAGGAACACGCGTGGGGTGTGTGGAGAAGGATGCGGCTAATAATGCAGGCGAGGGGTCTAAGGGGAGAAGGAACACGAGTGGGGTGTGTGGAGAAGGATGCGGCTAATAATGCAGGCGAGGGGTCTAAGGGGAGAAGGAACACGCATGGGGTGTGTAGAGAAGGATGCAGCTAATAATGCAGGAGAGGGGTCTAAGGGGAGAAGGAACACGCATGGGGTGTGTAGAGAAGGATGCGGCTAATAATGCAGGAGAGGGGTTTAAGGGGAGAAGGAACACGCATGGGGTGTGTAGAGAAGGTAAAGTTAAAGGTACCCCTGCCCGTACGGGCCAGTCTTGACAAACTCTAGGGTTGTGCGCCCATCTCACTCAAGAGGCTGGAGGCCAGCGCTGTCCGCAGACACTTCCGGGTCACGTGGCCAGCGTGACAAGCTGCATCTGGCGAGCCAGAGCCGCACACGGGAATGCCGTTTACCTTCCCGCTAGTAAGCGGTCCCTATTTATCTACTTGCACCCGGGGGTGCTTTCGAACTGCTAGGTTGGCAGGCGCTGGGACCGAACAACGGGAGCGCACCCCGCCGTGGGGATTCGAACCGCCGACCTTTCGATCGGCAAGCCCTAGGCGCTGAGGCTTTTACCCACAGCGCCACCCGCGTCCCGAGCGCCACCCGCGTCCGTGTAGAGAAGGATGCGGGTAATAATGCAAGAGAGGGGTTTAAGGGGAGAAGGAACACGCGTGGGGTGTGTGAAGGATGCAGCTAATAATGAAGGAGAGGGGTTTAAGGGGAGAAGGAACACGCATGGGGTATGTGGAGAAGGATGCTACTAATGATGCAGGAGAGGGGTTTAAGGGGAGAAGGAGCTCGCGTGGGTGTGTGGAAAAGGAGCTTTTCGGTGAGCTGAGTGGGGAGGGGGGAGGGAAAGAGCACTGTTGCTTTAAAGGAGCCAACCGGACAGCAGCCACTTACAGCAGTGTGTAAGCAGCTCCTTTCCTCTCCCGCTTTGCTCCTTCTCTCCCTCTTTGCTGCTTTACGCAGCTAATGGCGAATCCCCTGCAACCCAAGTCCTGCTCAGCGGATCAGCTGAGACGCTGGGAGAATCGTAATTTCCCCCTCTCCCTCATCCCATGCCCTCCTGTCCCCAGCAGCCTTTTTAAAAACTTTTTTACTGGTTTTCACTGCGCTCGTGGCTCAGAGCCCTCCTGTGCCCTGCCGTCCCTCTGCAGCCTCATTGCTCCGTTTAGAGAGCGCACGGACCTTTGCTAGCTGAGGCTGCAGCAGCTGTTGCTGGCTACGCGGCGCTTTTTCCGGCTCGCTATGGCTCCCGTCTGTCCCTCTTCCCGTGTAAGCGGCTGCTGCCCGCTTTGCTGCCATGGCTCTCCTTCCCTCCCTCCTCCTCGGCTCCTCCCCCTCCTCCTGGCTGTAAAGCAATCAAAGCTAGAGCCGTGCAAAGCCCTGCAAGCGGCTCCCGCTTTGCTTGACTGATGGCAGCCATGGCTCCGGTCAAGTGCATTCGCTCCGTAACACGCACAGGCATTTTCCCTTACTTTCTAGGAGCAAAAAAGTGCGTGTTTTGGAGCGAAAATTACGGTATTCTCTTAGAAGTCAGTCCTACTGATTTCAAATCAAAGTTGTCGTATTTTTTGCACCATAACTCTCACTTTTTTCCTCCTAGAAAGTAAGGGGAAATGTCTGTGCGTGTTATGGAGGAAATGCCTACGGGTGGCATGCCTACGGATTTTCCTCCTCTAAAAACTACGTGCGTGTTATGGTTGGGTGCGTGTTATAGAGCGAAAAATACGGTACCTATAGGTTAAGGCTGCTTACAACGATACAAGAACAGATATAAGCTGCTCATCATATACTCACAGTTGTCTACTTTTGCAATTATCAACTTTTACATATTGTACCCCTCTTTTATATAGTACTTTCTATTCTCACATCAAATGCTTCATAAAAACCATTGTTTACAATACTTCCGCATTTTTAGCTGTCCCAATAATTTGTCACTTTCTTATCATCATTATTTTGCCAGTACCAGCTCAGCTGAGCTATATTAATCCTTGTGCTATATTAAAAAGTGGCCTTGGTATGTTTCGAGATTCCAACAAGCCTATGTTTCTAAGATTTCCAGAAGCTCAGCTGACAGTGTTGTATTATTAGTAAGTATAAAGCAGCTTTTTAGGTTGTTCAGGTATCCAAAGTTCTGTGCTTGTTAAAACTTTATTCTACAACAGTGCTGGTTTTCTACAAGGACACAGCCCTTTCTGTGATGATTTTGCATTTGTAGAATACCCTCCCCAGGAAAATATTTTTACCTCTTCTTTATTCTAGCCAGCATTTGAAAAAAACCATTGCACTGTTTTTTAAGAATTGTTTTATCTGCTATCTTTTAAATGTCATTTTATTGCTTTTCAATATATATATATATATATAATGGAATTTCAGTGTATCAGCGTTGTTACATGATGCTGAAAACTGCCTTGTAGAGGACAAATTCTCTGAAAGGTAGGTTAGCAGCCATTAAATAAATACAGTGTAGAATGTATTTATTTGAACAAAAACGTTTTAAAATTAAATATAACATGCTTAAGAAGCTTAGAAAACATCAAAGTTATCACCCCTGCCAAAACCAAAAGGTTTGCTTTTGTTTAATAAATTTAGTTACAAGTGCTTAGTTTTCAGCCCCGAATAGCACTGCAGAAAGCATGATCGCAACACACACACCCACTAATCTGAACACTGCAGCATGAGCTAGCAATTTTATATGGTGGCTCAATTCCAATGCCACTCAAAGGAACTTCTCCATTCTGCAAGAAGTTGCCTCCATTGTAACACCTAGGATAGAAAAAGCAAAGGCATGCAAGTCTGCTGCACTTGGCAATTTCACCAAGTTTCTGGAACAAAATCATTGTTTTAGCCAAATTGAGCACCCATTGTCAGCAAGATACCATGAAGATCTCTTCTAAGGTCGGACTGTGGTGGACTGCTTCTGGCAATTACTGAACCAGAGACAGTCTCCCCTATAATAACAACTCAGGGGGACAACAACATTTTATAGAATATTAACACTGATATTCAGAGCAATATAAAGAAGGGATAGACACTTCAAAAGTATTTGCCTCAATGGTGTCCTCCTAAAGACTACTTGCTAATTAAGCTGTTATGGAAGCATAAAAAGCATTATTTGCATTTGAAACACCATTAAAAAAAAAAGTTCATGACATTTACCTTTTACAAGCTGTGGCCATTCGGTGACATTGGGGTGATCACAATTTTGTGTTGTTGATTAAAAACAGGTTGTCGCTGGTCCTCTTGTGCTGGGCCAAGCATAGGCTTAATAGTGCTAAATGAATAAAGTTATGCTTAGTTAAACATCCTCAAGTTCATGTTTCAAAATAGGCAATTAAACGAACAATTGTGATCATTAGCCAACACACACTCTGTGTTGCAAGAAATCTTAACACAAATATATATAATAATTCTGCTGTCAAAACTAAGTTCCAGCCTTTACAAAGCAACTTTTGAATTTGTCTAGATTCAATGCAAGACATTTCCCAGAGCCCAGTCGTAGTTGGGCAGTTCATTAAAGCCAGGCTGTTGAAACGAAATCCATGAAAGACAGAAATGATGATGGCCGGAAAACCTTGTGGAATGGCTGGAGCTATGCATTGCAACTGTGCCTTGAAGAGCTTTCTACCAATTCCACTATCCTGCATTACTTTAGAAAGAACCATCCTTAATGATGGCTCAAAATATTAAGCTGGTTTAAGGTTAATTCCGAAAACTGCTTTCTGATGTAGGTCATAAGAAAACATGTTACAATAAAGATCTAGAGATTGCATTTGTTCCCTATTGACCTCCAGGATCAATTCAAGGTGTGGTTCATGATAAAAAAAGATCTACAATAGGATATGCCCCAATATACCCAGAGGCCATCTCCAGCCTTGTGCATTACTATGAAATTTTAAGAGTGTCCTCTTTCATTATTCATGTGTCAACTTAGGAATGTAAGGAAGTATACAGAGGTGGCTAACCTGTAATTACAGGTTACAGGTTTGCCCTTGAGACTCACTAAGACAAATCCATACATTTCCTAGAAGTGCATATTATCTTTTATATAGGTTGGCCTTTGATGGCCCAGGATAGAATGGCCAGAAGGTCTATTTTAATATTGGTAAAGGCTGTATTTCTGGCATCACCCACTTCAGCCTATGAGATGAGGCCACTATACAACACATTTCTTTGTAAAACTTAGTACGGACACCAGTCACAATTTTATTACAATTAATTAGTAATTCCACCACAAGGTACTTCACCACTAGATTCAGCTTTAGTGGCCACCAAAAATTCAAAGAAAAAAATACAGCCTATTACATCAGTATGCGGATGATACCCAGCTCTACCTCTCTTTTAAATCAGAACCAGTGAAGGCGGTGAAGGTCCTGTGTGAGTGTCTGGAGGCGGTTGGAGGATGGATGGCGGCTAACAGATTGAGGTTGAATCCTGACAAGACAGAAGTACTGTTTTTGGGGGACAGGAGGCGGGCAGGTGTGGAGGATTCCCTGGTCCTAAATGGGGTAACTGTGCCCCTGAAGGACCAGGTGCGCAGCCTGGGAGTCATTTTGGACTCACAGCTGTCCATGGAGGCACAGGTCAAATCCGTGTCCAGGGCAGCTGTTTACCAGCTCCATCTGGTACGTAGGCTGAGACCCTATCTGCCTGCGGACTGTCTCGCCAGAGTGGTACATGCTCTGGTTATCTCCCGCTTGGACTACTGCAATGCACTCTACGTGGGGCTACCTTTGAAGGTGACTCGGAAACTACAACTAATCCAGAATGCGGCAGCTAGACTGGTGACTGGGAGCGGCCGCCGAGACCACATAACACCGGTCTTGAAAGACTTGCATTGGCTCCCAGTACGTTTCCGAGCACAATTCAAAGTGTTGGTGCTGACCTTTAAAGCCCTAAACGGCCTCGGTCCAGTATACCTGAAGGAGCGTCTCCACCCCCATCATTCTGCCCGGACGCTGAGGTCCAGCGCCGAGGGCCTTCTGGCGGTTCCCTCATTGCGAGAAGCAAAGCTACAGGGAACCAGGCAGAGGGCCTTCTCGGTAGTGGCGCCCACCCTGTGGAACGCCCTTCCAGCAGATGTCAAAGTGATAAATAACTACCTGACATTCAAGAGACATCTTAAGGCAGCCCTGTTCAGGGAAGTTTTTAACATGTGATATTTTATTGTATTTTTGGTTTTTATGGAAGCCGCCCAGAGTGGCTGGGGAGGCCCAGCCAGATGGGCGGGGTATAAATAATAAATTATTATTATTATTATTATTATCCATGGCTCTTTATATACAAGAACCTCTCATCCCTTCTCAGAACTGTTTTTGCAGACATCACGAGGCAGCTAGTGGGTAGAATGCTGACCCACTCCTTTCTAATTACAGCAAGAACAGCTGTATGGACCCTGTCCCCCCATGACATGGGATGATTAATGAGTAACTGCCTATTTTTTAGAATGCACTTTTGAATCCCAGTAGTCCTCTCACAGGAAACACCTATCACACCAATGTCCTAGTCTCTCAGGACCACTTCAGACATCACATTTTTAAGTGTATATGTCAAGCATCTTATATTTATACCTAAAAAAATGTGAAGTGTGAGCGCAACAAACATGTGCTTGCAAATGTATGTATCAAAAGACCTGAGACTGGCTGAACTTTCCTGCTGAGTGTTTACTTGGTGGAAACGTGGGGTTTAATTCCATGAGATTTGCAGTGGCCTTCGGACGGCTTCTGTTGACCTTGACAAGGTTTAACAGCTACTGTTCTAAAAATTTCCCACAATGCAAACTAATGAAAAACACAGGATGAAAATAATGCAGTTTACAATGGTTGGACTCTTCTTTTCAGCAACCCATTGGTAGTGGAGATTTCCATTTCAAAATTTTACCTGTCAACTGTCTCCTGTGATCTGGCTTCTCTGGTATAAGATGTAAGGCTGATCTTCTACTCTGTCATGTCGCTGTCAGCCAGTGATTATTCAGCAACACTCGTACCCACAGCACCCCGAGGCCACCCACTGGCTTTTTGCTCTCCAGCTGAAGACTTCCATTGCTGAAACGGAACCAATTAATGTCTTACCTAATTCTATAAGCTGATCTTATCTGTTCTTACGTACAAAATTTTAAACCCTTAACCTGAAAAAAAAATATCACTAAATTTTCTCAACTCACTCTTTCCAAATCTGACTATAAAGCAATTGGCAAATAAGAATATTCTGAAGTATGAGTGATATCCAAATGTGGTGTCCCGCTTGCACAACAGACATCTTCTTGTGTAAACTGGACTTCTTGTGTAAACTCCCTTTCTTTTCCCCTGCAGTCCCCCATTTGCTTTACCGGAAGGGGGGGGGGGCAGGAATGGGGAGGAGAGGAATAGGAAGTTCTGTTGCATCTACTGGTGCAGCACTAGCTATCTCCCTATAAACATTTTTTGCAGAAATCTGAAACACTGTCTGCACCCAGGTTTAGGATAGCCATGCACATCAGAACCCCGTTTACAGAGCGGAGCAGATGGATAGAGAGCAGTGTTTCCCTAGGTAGCAAGACCAGTGGTCAAGGGTGATGGGAACTGTAGTCCGAAAACAGCTGGAGACCCAAGTTTGGGAGACACTGTCTTAGAGGTAGTTTAAAATGGAGGATAGACAAAACACTTACAATTGCCATCCAATTCCCAGCTCGGGGGAAGCTGGCAATGTCCCGTGGCTGAAACCCTAGAAAGCTGCTGCCAGTCAGTGAAGACAGTACTAAGCTAGATGGGCCAAGGGTGTGACTCAATATAAGGCAGCTATAAAGCAATACCGTCCCTGTTATGGAAGACAATTTGCCATAGGGTACTTTTGGTTGTAGTCCAAAAACAGCTGGAGACCCAAGTTTGGGAAACCCTGTGCTAGTGTTTGGCTGAGCTGACCTAGTCCCGGAGCATATTTATTCTTTGCCTATAGTATCCTAGAATAGCAACACTTCTGTTTATTTCTTCATAGCTATTACCAATTTGCAATCCCTGTAACTGACTGCTCTCTATGTATAAAATGGGATGCCTTTGGGGCCCAATGAAATATACTAATGAAACTTAAAACTGCCAGAATCCCTTGGCCAAAGGCCAAATTTCATCATCTCTTATTTTATTCTACGGATGAACACATTTTCCAAGAGGTGAATTTATGCTTGAGAACATGGTGCTCACATGAGCCTTGTGCCCTATGTTCTATCATCTGGATAGAGCTGGCCCTATTGTTATACGAATTTCCGATCTCCAATTACATAACACAAAAAGTCAACCAGGGACCTAAAATAAGAGGCATGCAACGCACACCTCCAAATCTCAAGCTGAGTGTTTAGAATGAAATTGTGCAAGGAATGAATGCATGGTCAATAGTGATCAACCTTGCCCATATTATTAAAGTTGGGAGCAACTTTCTGGACAGCAAAGCAGGTGGGCTGACCCAGAGATGCTGTGAGTGCAAGTGCAGCTGAGCAGTCACTGGCTGCCACCCGAGGTTCCAATCTCAGAAATCATCCAAGAACTGACAGATTATGCATGTGAAAGCAGCATAACAGACAAAGAACAGTTCAAAAGTAAATTCAGCTAGAAGTCAGCTTTCATAATCAGCGTCATTCCAACATAATTTTCCTTTCACATAATAGCTGATATTGGGTGCAAAGTACAATTTTCACAGTTAAGACCACCAGTAATTTACTGTCTGCAAACAGCATTCGCTTGCAAAGGCTGCCTATTCATTTCGGTTGGGAGTGGGCTGGAAGGGGCACCTACAAACAGGCTTTCAATATGGAGAATGCAACCCTGTAAAGGAGATATAGCTGTCTTGCTCTCTACTTAGGTGTCTTATCTTATTTCTCTTGTTCACAAACTAGTGCACAAAGGAAATAATTTGGTAAGACTTCACGATTCCTACTATACCAAATTAAAAGCTGCTGTTGTACTGGATATTTTAAAACCCCACCAACAGCAAGCAGCATGTCTGAATTTCAGCATGTATTTCATCATGCAACAATAAAATCAGAGTGCAGTTAAAACTAGATTGCTTTGTGGTTTTTCTGTGCTCCTTCTCCACCTGAAACCAGACTAAAACTGGTTACTTAATATAAGATGTTAAAATAAAGTGAATTAGGACTGTTTCCAGGAACGTGGTAGCAACATGAGATTTTTGACATTTAGCCAATTGACAAAAAGGTGATACTGGAACAGAATAATGCCAGATGAGCTGTCAAAAGTGTTCACACTTACAAAAGGTATGCCATTCATTATGCATACTAAAAGTTCATTCAGCAGTTAAGGTAAGACAAAAGCTGATCCAATTTATATTCTGTCCACAAGCAACTAGCATACAGTAGACAAGTTATTCTTGGTTTGTGGAGCAACTTGCAGGCTACATCATTCATATGGTTAGCCTGCTAATTAATGGAAACTGCAAATTTTCAAAAGACCATAGCACATGATATGGCAATCAAGTACTCAAATATTCAGCGCTTTATAATACCTTCATAAATATTGTTTTCTTTCATAAATTTGTTCTCTGTAAGGCAGTTTTATTAAGAGAAATTATTTCTGCTGATAAAAACACAATATCTAAGATACAACTATTCTACATACCATGTTCTTCCAGTACTTCAGCAGGTTGCTCTTGCACGTTGCCAAACGGTCTTCAGTTGGCTGCGGACCTAGAATACAATATCTTACTTCAGTTTTTTTAATCAGTTATATAAAGATTAAGATCATCTAATGCATAAAATCTACATGATGCTCTTTTAGAAGTTCATTTGTGCTGTACTATTTACTGCACTCAGGATGAATAAAAATGATTGTAAAAAAACCCACACATCTAAAAAAATGAATTGGATTTTTACTCTTGTAAATGGTTTTTAAGTACTGAAAGTTTCTTATTTTCTAAAAACAGCCTGCTTAAAATTAAATGTAGAACCAAGAATGTTACGCCGGTGTTTATAATTTCTTAAAACAAGAAAAATGGTCACTTGTCATGAACACTGGCCTGGTTCACATGTCACATTAAAACAGAGACAAAATGGCCTGGTTTCCTGTGAAGAACCGGCATGCTTCTGCTCATGGTTTGTTTGAACAGAAACAAACCATGAGCTTAGATTCGGATGATACAACAAGTCAGACCATGCTTTGTTTCCTGACAGTAGCAGGAGTGGGAGAGAATCAAACTGCCTGCAATTTCAGCAGCTTCTACCAGCATGCTGCTTGTTCACATTAAACCGTAGCTTAAAGTAACTACAACAAAGGGTTATAGCTCAGTGGTTGCAAGCACATGCTTTGCATTCAAAAGATTCCAGGTTCAATCCCCAGTATCTCTGGGTATGGCCGCAAGAGATCCCTCTCTGAAACCTAGCAGAGTCACTGCCAGGAGACTATACTAAGTCAGATGGACCAATGATCTGACTCTAATTCATAGCAAAGTTCTTTGTACGAAATAAAGGTGAACAATGTTTTATAAAACTTGTCTGATTTTGAGGTTGAGTTTTCTTTTTGATTATATGTTTGTTATGCAAATGACAAATGAGCCCTTGTTAAAAGAGAGAGAAAATACTATCTTCTTCCTCACTAGATCATCATGAAGTACAGTGGTACCTTGGGTTATAGACGCTTCAGGTTACAGACTCCGCTAACTCAGAAATAGTACCTCGGGTTAAGAACTTTGCTTCAGGATGAGAACAGAAATTGTGCGGCAGCGGTGTGAGACCCCATTAGCTAAAGTGGTACCTCAGGTTAAGAACAGTTTCAGGTTAAGAACAGACCTCTGAAACAAATTAAGATCTTAATCAGAGGTACCACTGTATACCTGAGTGCACTTGCATTTTCCTATTTTTAAAGCTCTGTATCTGAGAACAGTGATTTCGCTCAGATCTCATTATGAACATTTATAAACAAGTACACAATACCGGCTAGGGCATCTCTGTGGCCTACCTGGAGGGAGGTTGGAGCTGTACAGATGCATGAGCAGGAATGCTGGATTGGCTCTGCTGGTGCATCTGTGCAGCCCCAGGCACACCAATGCCTTGCTCAGTCCAGCCTAGATGTTGGGAGAGGGGCTGCGCCATACCACACTGGTCACTGCTAGAAGTACACTTCCAGCTTCTGGGAAATTTGGAGGGCTTAGCTTTTTAAACAAAGGCCACATTCTCATGTCACACTAAACTAAGGCTCGCCACAATATGCATGAATCGGAATAACCCTGTGCATGTTTCACATCATGTGGTTCTCCCACGCTCCCCTGTGTAACCAGAACAACAACTTCAGAGGCATTTACTTTCAGTTTCCATTAAACTCAACTTGTCATTCTGGTTGAACCCAGAATTGTGGTTTAACACCAACTATGGTCAGTTTCAAAGTAAGCCAATTTCAAACCATCAGTTATTAAGTCAGCTTATACAGAAAATGACCACAGTTAGTGATAAAAGATGATCCCAGGTTCAGACAAAATGACAAGCACAGCTTAAGGGGAAATGAAAGTAAAAGCTTCTCCTTCCAAATGCATGAGAGGACAAGACACAGGCATCTAAGGATTGATTGGGCTTGCTTTACTTTTTGCATTTCGTGGTTTAGCCTGATGTGCAAATGTGGCCAAAGACATATGGGCCAAAATGTCCATATTTATTTAGAAAATGTATATCACAGGATTCATCACAAGACCCCAGGGAAAATTACAATTCTAAAAAGAGTGAGCACAAGTTTGGGGTTGTTCGCTGCTTTATGTTTCTGGGGTTCACAAGGCAATAGAGTTAGGCAATATAGAGAAGGAGTGGAAGTAAAACAGAAAGAAGCAACCTGGATACAAAGTCTAACCCTCCATATAGTGCTCTATTCATTTACAGCAAATATGACTAAGCAACTACATTAGCCAATTAGTATACAGCACAGTTTAGGAAAAATATTGTCAATGAGGGATTAGATTTAACTCTTCAATTATCCCACTGCAACGCTGAAGTATTATACCTGAAAGCTACCTGGAAGAATAAGTTGCAGTTTTACAAACTTTAGAAATAAAGCGTAAGAGTAATGAAATTCACACAGGAGGAAACCCAGCAAGTTGATCACTCAGGAACAAAAAACCCTAAAATGCCCGGGCAAATAGGCATGTTTTGACTTGTTATTGGCACCAGTCACATATCTAAGTGAAGGACATCCCACAAACAGGGTACTACCGTGTCACCTCCTAGGAAATTTCTCCTGGTGGTAAGCAGAAGAGAAGGGAGAGTAATAGGTGAATTGTTCATTTTAGAATTAAATTGATTATAGACATCTGAGGACAGGCCAGAGAGATTTTGGATCTTGTCCGTTTTCACACACTAACAACACATCCTTGTAGAATTCTATCCATGACATTTTATCTGCACAATCAGAACGAATTTCAGGAACCAAAAAGTCGTATTGAAAAATACAACTTTTGAGTTGGCCGGCCCCCAAAATGGCAACTACACATACTGTTTTGGCAAGTGTAACCCTGATTTAAGGAGCCATTTGGCTTATACAGATGCTTCAGGTTGTTCATTTTCGAGTTACAGACGCACTGAAACCCAGAAGTACTGGAACGGGTTACTTCTGGGTTTTGGCGCATGCGCAGAAATGCTAAATAGCGCTTCGCGCAGAAGCGCCAAATCGCAACCCGCGTGTGCGCAGACACGGTGCTGTGGGTGGCGAACGTGCCTCCCGCATGGATTACGTTGGCATGGATTATGTTCCTATTAGCAGAACATTCATTCTAGTGGGTAACTGCCTAATGGCGTTTCTCTAGAACACTCAAACATCAGCAAATGAAGCAGACAGCACATTTGTGGGCAAAACTGCACATAGATACACAAAACACCAGAAGGAGACTGAAGAACTTAATTTACAACAGAAATATTATTTGCATTATTCTGCATATTTACTCTAAACTGCTTTGCGTCTAAGATAAAACCAGATAAACTTTTCTAAATAAAAATGGCATACTGGATACCTTACCCCTGAAAATAAAGTTAAAATCCAACTATGTTTTTTTAAAAAAAACCCAGCAGAGAAAACAATTAAACCCTTTGTCACACAAACTTATTAAGGAAACACAGGAGTTCAGAAATTGTCTAACATTTTGTACCAATCTCAATTTTTCTATACATAAAACAAAACCAAGCCTTTATGTTTCTGCAGCTTCCAGTAACAGCCTAGTTAGCACATAATGCTACACCATTGTTTGTTTACTCTAACTGTGGTTTTGTTTTAATATGTGAAACCAGCCCAGCAAACTATGGCTTGTTTTAACTATGGTTTGTCATCCTCTCAAAGCCCAACAGAGTTGCTTAACCATTAATTGTTTGGCTGTCGTAACTAGCTGCTTGCCAAGCTACAAAGGCACAAGGCAAGAGCAGCTGGAAAACAAACCAAGTTATGGAGAAAGAAGCCATGGCTTGTTCGCTCATCTGCTAGAAAATTTGTGGCCTGTTTTAGTGTTATGTGCGATCACAGCCACAGTCAGGAAAGTTTAACAGAATTTGACTGTGATAAGCCCTTTTCGGGTGTTTTGATTGCCTAATATGTAAATAACACACACAAGAAGGGGTTGTGTACATCGTTTGTAAACAGTTTGGGACCCTACATGTGTGACAGCATGATGATCTAAAGCAGCAAGTATCCTCTACTCACAGTGGCTTCCCACTTCAGATCACTGATCATCTCATGCTCATGTATGGCTCTATCTTATATATCAAGAGTCGGGAACATTTAGCTCTCAAGTTGTTGCTTAACTTAAGCTCCCATCAGCTCCAGCAAGCCAGGGATGATGAGCCAACAATAAAAAGGAGGGGAGAGATATGATGGGAATGGAGAAAAGCCTTACAACAAAGGCATCTGAAAAGACGTTTAGGGCTCTTTCACAGCAAAGGAACTAATTGCACTAGATTTTTTTTCTAACATGTGGATATCAGACTATAGAACCATTTCCTTTATAGTTGCTGTGCTTAGAATAACACCCACAAATATAATATATATTGCCTTAAGTATTTTGAAGCGTGAAAATAATATTATATACCCAATCCAGCTCTAGTTGCTTGTGTCACATGTAGTAGTGACCCCCCTGAATCAGAATACATATCCCATGCATTTTATACTTTCAACAAGTACTTGCATCCACTTACGCACACATATCTCCTTTGCCTGAGAAAACTGCTCTCACTTTAGCAAGTGTTCTCTGCTTTAAGGTCCCACTTGGGTATTACTATTTTGAAGTCTGCCAGAATCAGGGCAATACATACAAGATGAAAACTGGTCACCAAATGGACTAAGGACCAGGCTTATTTTTAACTCCCTCCTACTTCAGAACCCCTCCTGATCATACAGTTAATCTTTTTTGCTACAATGGAGGGGTCATCCAAGCTAAATTACAACATCCAATAATGGTAGTGGAGATTCTATCCTTAGTGAAGAATACAGTAGATGCTCAGGTTGCAAACATGATCCGTGTGGGATGCACGTTCGCAACCTGCAGCAGCGCATCTGCGCATGCGCGATTTGGCGCTTCTGTGCATGCGCAAAGCGCAATTTAGCGCTTCTGCGCATGCACAACCACCAAAACCCGGAAGCAACCTGTTCTGGTACTTCCGGGTTTTGGCGGGTCCGTAACCCGGAAAAACGTAACCTGAGGCGTCTGTAACCTGAGGTATGACTGTACTAGGGACGGATGCAAGCCACCCGTTCCCTCCCAGAGCTATTCAACAAAGAGTGCACATTCGTCACCCTCAACCTCCCAAGAATATCTCAATAGTTGAGATTGGCGTGCCTACACCGAAACAGCTGAAGGAAAAGAAGTGGCATAGATCTGGCTGTAAGAATTTCCGTCCCTTAATCAAAAACCATGGACTATGTCTAGGGGTTGCAGTCATCAGATTCAGTAAACACTGCCACTAAAATCGACACCTGTGACACATTCATGGTATAATAACTGTGAGCAGAAAATTTCTTTAGCTTTAAATTAACTACAATATCTTACATACATCATTAGCACCAGCTTGGTGCATTTTTTCCACTCCCTTCAGTCAAATAAATATCTAGTATGGGTTTATTTCCCTGTCAGACTTGTTCCTCAACCTAACTTGTAGAGTTTTACTAAGTGCATTTGGACTTTAAAAAAACTACCACAGGGGCATACAACTGGATCAGACAGCTGGATGCATACATATCCAGCCCTTCATGAGCCACTTTGACAAGTGGGCGGGACTGCCCACCTGTCAGTCAGCTGTCATACGGTGTCAAGTGATTGTACCTTCAATCCACAGCAGCAAAGGACAAAATGGTGCACACTCTTGTGCTCCCAATTCTTCCTGCATCAGACTGAATTCAAGCTGAAGCTGCAAAGGAAGAAGTAGCTGTGGCAAGAACTGCAAAGAAAGAATCTATAAGTCAGACATGGGAAAGGTGGATGTGGCTCACCAAAAATAGCTTGGTGGGCCAACATTTTGAGGCTCAGTGGGGCTATCAGATTGACGGACTGGAGGCTCCCAGCCACTCGTCTAGCACACAGCAGCAAAGTGGTGCTGGAGTTAACCTGAGGTTGATTTTGCAATGCTTGAACGTGCTCTAAAATTGTGTTCACATTTTCCACATGTTTAGAAGAGATGTATTTTAAAAGTCAGTCATCGTTTTTACAGAACATGGAAAATAAGTCCCTTTACTGACCATTTATACTACCTTGCACAGAGGTTACCTGAGATAAGGTCCTGCTTTCTAGCTGGGAAATTTTCAGAAGTAACAGAACTGCCACTGCAGAAGCCCAAATCTGAATCCAAACAAATCTGCCCAGAGTTTGCAATTTCTTTAAAGAACATAGTTAAATGTAAACATTTGTTATGGAATATTTGTTTATAATGCTACATGAGGAACAGCTACGTTTTACGCCAATTTCAGTTTAGGCACCCGAAGAGGCGAAACGGATAGCATCAATTATCCGATTAAACTAGGGACGGAAATGTGGCTTCTAGTCACCCAATTTAAAAAAACGAAACAAAACCTTGTGGGGAAAGTGTGCAAATTTCTGATTTCTAATTCTACTCGGAAACCGTCAAGCTACACAACAGCCGCCACAAAATTCAGTTCGATGGCAACTACACACAACCAGAAGAGCCAACAGACATGCTACCCACGTGGACCGGGAGTCCCGCTCCTAACTCTTAGGGATAAATGTTGCATGCAAACGTTTGACGGAAGCCTGCTCGCAGGAGGATGAACAAAGGAAAAAGCAGGTTAGATCAGGCCAGCAGCAGCAACGGAATAACACACATCCCACCTATATAATATCATATCTTAATATATGTATGTAATATAAAACAATAGCAGAGTCCACTGCTGGGAAAACAAGGCTGCGGGCTTATCAGACCTTTGGCCCCACTCGAGGAGGCAACTTTCCCGTCTTAAAGGCCTCGATAAGCGTGTTTTGTCTGGGGCGGGCGAGCGGCGGCGGCACTTACGATGCGCAGCCAGGCCCGGCTCCCGATACGCGCGTCCGGGGGCTGCAGACACGGAGCACCCGGCACTTTTGCGCTCCCCCCCCCCAAACAAACCCGCTGCCTCCCCTCACAATGTTGCAGAAAAACACACCTGGGCAAAAAATTAAAACAGAGAGAAGCTGTGATCGGCGCTTCCCCGGCCGCCTCTCCTCCCTCGCTTCCCCGCACAAGGGCGAAAAGTGCGGCCGGGGAAGGGAAGGGGCGGCCTCCTCAATCCCACGACCCCCTCCCACACCCAGGGGGCTGCGAAGGGGAACCAAGTGCCCGGGGCGGGGAGAGGCCGCCCTTCCTCCCCCAGATACTCACCTGGCGCTGCCGCTTCCCGCCTTGGGCCCAGCAGGCGCCGCTTGCAAGCAGGCCGGGCTGCCCCCTGACAGCGCCGCCCCTCCTCTTCCGCGTCGCCTTCTGGCCTCCGCCGCCGCCTAGCCTAGGCCGCTGTGCCGGAGCGCGCAGGGTGGTGGTTGTAGCAGCCGCCGCTGAGGGCTGTGAAGGAAGGGGAAGGCGCTAGGCCCGGCCCGGCCCGGCTAGGCCTGCCTGAGAGCTGAGTGGGAAAAGGGGAAGGCCGCCTAGGCGCTCTAGGCGTGCGCGCGGCTGTCGAGATGGTCGGCGATGGCTGAGCAGGGGCCTCCGCGCTGCGCCTCCGCCCTCTCCCCCCGCTCGGGGTCACCCGGAGCCCAGCACCACCATGTTGGGAGGGAGGGAATTACGAGAGAGAGAGAGAAAGAGAGAGAGCGGCCGGGCGGGGGCAGGGAGGAGGAGTGGGGAGAGAAGAAGGGGGGGAAAGAAAAGACCAGAGGCACGGGTGTCAAGCGCGGCGCAGCTTCGGAGGACTGGCGGGGAGGGAGGGGTGGCCCAGCATGCACCGCGCGCGGGGCAGCGCGGCGCGGCGCTCTGTCTCTCTGTGTCTCTGTTTCTTTGGCGTGTTCGGCCGCTCTGCAAGGACCCCGGATCATAGAAAGAGGGAGGCAGGGGAGAGGCCTTCCCCGCCAGCAGACATGTCACGAGAGGCATCGGCTTCGCCAGCGCGTGGCCTTGTCCTTGCCATGCCCAGGTTTCTCGTCTGGCTTTGAGCGGCAGGGCAGCTCCGTGCCGCGGGGCGGAGGCAGGCGAGGGGTCTGGCAGTGGGGAGCCAGCGAGGGGAAGAAATGGAATTCCTCGGATCAATAAAATCACCCCGGACGTTCAGAAATGTTGACATTCATACAAGGGTGTGGCCACCGTTATTTGTACTCCCTCTCCTCATGGTGCAGCCGTGCTCAAAGCGGCTCAAAACAACATGCAGAATACAATAAAATAATCTCCAAGAAGTGTGCATATATTAATGCACAGCATGCAGAATGCAATAAGATAATCTCCAAGAAGTGTGCATATATTAATCTATCACTCTCCTTCCCAAGTTTTAGACATGCAGGTCAGTGAATACTGACAATTATGTTCGAGGTCTTTGTGTCCCAGTGGTGCTCTTGGGGGCTGGTAGATTCCAAGGCAGGGAGACCCAACGCTGTCAATGAAAGGCTGAGCTAGGGCAGGGCTAAGGCGGCTGGCATAGTGCCCCATTTGCCCTATGGGTCAGCCTCCACCAGCTTTCAAAAATTGCCAGGCGCATTTTGCACCTGGCTTGTGACAAAGTGAAGATGCACGGGCACTAAGATGGTGCCTGACATCTCCACCATCTAGAGGGGCATGCCTAGGGATCCTTGAATCTTGACTGTTTTCACACACTAGCAGTACAATCTGTAGAACTCCATCCGTTATATTTTTTCTGCACAATCAGAACAAATTTCAGGAACTGAAAAGTTGTATTGAAAAATATGACTTTCGAGCCATGTGGTCCCCAAATGGCAACTAGGCATTCAATTTTTGCCACAGTAATCCTGGTTCAAGGAGCCATTTGGTGTCTAGCTTATATATCTGAGTTTCTAGCTGTGTCAACACTGCTCAGGGCAGCTTTACCTTTTGGCCGTTCACAAAATTTACCTCAGACAACTAACTTGTCACATGAATGTGGACTTTCATTCAACACGTTTTGGGTTCTGACCAACACTTAATATAGCGATGTCTCTTACCCATTTATTTCTGGAAGAAATAAAGTGGCTCATGCTGTTTCAAGCTTTGGTGGAGCACTGCATTATAGTTTGAAATCGGCATCATATAGATTATTGTGGCAGAGGAGGACAGCACATCTGGAAGTTACAGGGCTTTTGCAGAAAGAAGGAAATACATTATTTCTAGGAAGACATTATGTGAGGCTCTTCATATGGTGTCACCCTGAGATGCACGCAGAGGGGAGCTTAGCAAGGGGCTTTCTGGAAAGCTTAACTTATATATAAAACTTATCACAGAACGTGGGCAGGTTCCTGACACGCAGTAGATGGTGGCTAGAATAATCTTATTATTATGGTTTGAATGCTAATAATAATATTATGCATGTTAAAAATATAAATGGAGAAAGATAGACCGATGTTGATATTTAAGCATTCATTTTTATCCCCCAAGTTTATTTACTACTGAGCTTGTAGTTTATCTCTTGCTGACAGTTCTGTCCTATTGTTACTTAGAAGCATATCCCATGGAGCTCCACAGGTCTTCCTCCCAAGTAGATGTGGGTAGAATTGCAGCCGTGGGTTAGCTGGCAATCATCATCTTGTCACATTCTGTCAGGTTAAATATGGGTTTTAGTGCCAGCAAGAATGTATAGTGAAAGGAATGGCCTGTGTAAGGTCACCTTTGAAAACAAGCCAGAGGAAAATCCATAGGCTTGTGTCCTCATATGACCTGGTGGATGACTTGCAGTACCTAAACTTTACAAGGCATTCAGAGAGCTGTTATTTATTGAAGCCGTTAAATGGAGAAAGGGAACTCCAGGATGGCATTTGTATTAGCTGGTTGTGAGTTGTTCCTGCTGAATTTAGCAGGAATAGTCATTTAAAAGTTATCTTAGGTAAAAAAGGTAAAGGGCCCCTGGACGGTTAAGTCCAGTCAAAGGCGACTATGGGGTTGTGGCCCTCATCTCACTTTCAGGCCAAGAGAGCTGGTGTTTGTCCACAGACAGATTTCTGGATCGTGTGACCAGCATGACTTAACTGCTTCTGGCACAACAGGACACCATGATGGAAGCCAGAGTGCATGGAAAAGCCGTTTACCTTCCTGCCATAGCAGTACCTATTTATTTACATGCACTGGCATGCTTTCAAACTGCTAGGTTGGCAGGAGCTGGGACAGAGCAACGGGAGCTCACCACCATCAAGTGGTTTTGAACTGCTGACCTTCCAATTGGCAATCCCAAGAGGCTCAGTGGTTTAGGCCACAGCCCCACCCATGTCCCTAACATTACCTCTAGCGCTGATGACAGTTTTGCCCCAAATGTAAGCTGAAGGGATTCTAAAACAATAGGTGTTCTTTTGTGACTGGGGACAGCAATTATGCCTTGGGAGCTATACAACCCTTTCAGTTGCAGGGGCTCACCCCCTTAGAGTCAGGGCTGGATTTAGATGAAGAGAGGCCCTAGGCTACTCCGCTTGTGAGACCCATTCCCCACCCTCACAACTAGAAGAAAATGGAAGACTGTTATAAACAAAATTGAGTGAAGCCAAGGATGGTGACGGGTATTTGAAATTCTGAAATTCACAGTTTCTCCTCTAAAGGACATAAGATATTATTGTTAAATACCTTGGTGATTTTAAAAAATGCATAAAATTAACACTGATATACATTTTTATTTTATTTTATTGCAATAACTTTGAACTTTGTAAACCTGGGCAGGCCAGGTCTTCCTGTTATATACCTGCTGGGATTGACAAGGCATCTGACCCTCACCTGAATCTCATATCTCTCCTGACGAGTGCTTTGGTCTGCAGCCACAGTGTGGAAATAAAGGATGAGATTGCCCACCAGATACCAGGCACTTTACCATTCAAATTAGGCCCCAGTGTTTTTGTTACAATCCCCTTCTCAATTAAGTAATCAATTTTAATCTAGAATTTAAATTCTCAAAACTTTCTTATTTGTTAATTCGAGCAAGTAAACTACTGCTCTCACTTCATTACAAACAGTATTTCTACCTGCAACACACTTGCAATTAACTAACTAGAAGGATTACTGTTAATAGCACCAGTTTTCCTATAACTTGACATTGCTGGATAGTTTTGATGATCTGCAAAAGTATTTTTAGTTTGCTTTCTGTTGCCACCCTGGAACTTTTCTTTATTAGTGCCACTTTGTTTTGTACAATTCCTTGCAAATGAAGGAAAACAACTTTTCTGCTTGTATATATTGATAATATAATTTTGGTTACTGAGGACAGACAAGATTGTACAAAAACAAGACTGGGTGCAGGCATGGCCAGGACTGTGACAAAGGGGACCTGTGTGCTTGCTTGCTTGATTAACAGCTGTTGGAAACGTCAATGTCCCTGCTCTCCCTTCTTATGGTCTTTGTACTGGACATGGAGAATCCAATAGAGAGCATTCCAGGTCAAGAAGGAGGGCAAGTGGGCACCCTATCTAATGACACGGCAGGAGCTACATGGAGCAGGGCCTTTTCAGTGGTGGTGCCCATTGTATGCATTGCTCTTCGCAGACCTGCTTTCTTTTGGCCTGTATTTTGGAGCTTTATAATTTAGGAAGACTTTGGAAGAACTGGTTGACAAGTCTTATCAGTCGCTGACATATGAGCAGATTTTATTTGCTGCTATTCTGAGCTTCTGGTGCACCAGGGTTTACACCAGTGTAATAGAGTTGGCCAGGATGCCAGAAGGGATACAATTTATGAGCTTTCTCCATTATCTGCACAGCAGGGGGTATTCAGTCAACAGTGCAAAGGCTGAGCTGAAGCATTCCCTGCTGGTTACCTGCTTTCAGCAATAGGGGTCGCTATTTGGTAGTACCCAATTGGTTAGCTGTCAGATTCTAGAGCTCCCTATTGGTGGCTCTTAGGTAATTCACAAAATACAAAGTCCATTAATAAAACACAGTGTTCATTCATAAAGCAGTAACATAAATCTCCATTGCTACATATTGGGCGTATATTTCAGTGGTTGAATGTACAGGTTTATGGCCATGCAGTAGCGTAGTGCTTATGCGACTGTGAACAAAAGCTGGCTGGGCTCATTGTCTCAGGGTTTGGGGGGGGGGGGGAAGAGGTGACAAACTGATTTCCAATAAGTGCCCTCCTTTATTTCCATAACAAATCCTTGAGACTGTACTCTGAATGGTGACACCAGGGACCTAGAAGGTGCAGGGTTGTCAGTCCAACCCCTGCACAGTCTCATCAGGGCTGACCTTAAGGCAATTGGAGCAATTTGGCCACTTTGGGCCCTGCAGGCCACTCCTAAGGGCACACACCAGGGCACTCTAGATGGATTTTATTTATATCTCTAAGATTTTGCAGACTTTGGCTGTGAACTGGGGCCCTACAAAAAAAATTCAAGTTGCACCCCACTGCTTCAAATTGGGCCCCACTAGCTAGCCCTGAGTCTCATAGTTGCTGGGCCTGAGTTGCCCTGCCCTTGCATGAAGTCTTGGGTTTGCAATTTTGGGAGAGGGGAGACTGCGGCACTGGGGAGTCTTGGGTTTGCAATTTTGGGATAGGGGAGACTGCCTGCTGGGGAGCAGGCAGGCTGGCGAGGCCCCCTAGATGTAGAGGCCCTAGGCTTCAGCCTATTTAGCCTATACATAAATCCGTGACTGCTTAGAGTAGAGGTAGGCAATGTGCTACATGGGGACCTCATTTAAGGTTGGTCCTAGTGTCTTCTGAAGTTGCCCCATTCTTGCATCTCATCTCATGTAGAACATTTCCGTCTCTGGCTCTGCCCCCATCATCAACTCTGTCCCCACCCACCACTGGCATGCAGCCCTTCACAAATTAATCCTGAGAAATGCAGCGTTCAATGCCAAATTAAAACTTTTAAAGTCCAATTCTCCTTCTTCCGCTCTACTCACGGATAGTTCTTTGAAGTCAAATTGTCCACAGGAAAAAGTCAGTGCTCTCCGGCAACAGCTATGCGGCTTCACTCCGTGAAAGAAGCAGTCGATTCGAAGCACCGCGCCGCTCACCCCACTTCGCTCCGGATCCCCGAAACCGGGTTTCCCCGCGAGTAGGGGAGGCGCAAGAGGTGCCCGCCGAATCCCACGCTCACAGGCTTCTCCCACCTGTGATTTTTTGTGGGTCTCCGCCTTCACCGTGGCAGCCAGACCCAATTCCCACGGGGCAAATTCCTCCCGTTCAGAGAAATTCCGCCATTATCCAGAGGCACCTACCCGCTGCCTATGTACCACCGCACAATCGAATCCCATGCAGAAAGTTGAAAATGAAACTTCAGGGGTTCCTTTCCCAACATTTCCCTTCCTTAGATTCTCACACAGGTGGAGAACGTTCCTTTGTTATGCCAAC
Organism: Podarcis muralis; assembly: GCF_964188315.1. Classification (NCBI taxonomy): domain Eukaryota; kingdom Metazoa; phylum Chordata; class Lepidosauria; order Squamata; family Lacertidae; genus Podarcis; species Podarcis muralis. The sequence goes on along the minus strand of NC_135658.1, from coordinate 74,421,458 downwards.
TCAGTTAGAATAACTTTCCAGGATTCCTTCCTCTGTTGGTGGGTGGTCTGTTCCTCAAAATAATCTTTAACTGTGCAACCTGAATTTGCCAACATGTGTCTGAATCCTACCCCAAAATAGAAACAGTCTGGAAATGCCCTTATAGATTAAACAAGCATTTCCAGAGGAAAACTTAACAGTTATCTGGGCGATTCTTCGCCAGCCAGTGCTGTTTCCTGGATACAACCACTTTTTCTGTTGGTTAGTGCCTTGGTAACCACTCAGTCAGAAAGCTCCCACTATTATAATTATATCTTTAGAAACAAACCGGCTATTAGACCAATCTTCTTGAACTGGAAGTAATTTTCTCCTCCAGTAATTCTTTGTAATGCACTCTCCCCAGCTCTTCATCACCATCTGTCAAGCAGGAGCTAAATTTCAGCTGGGTTGCAACCCTGCTCCAAGCAGACAACTCTCACCCAAGGCTTTCCAGGCTGTGCCTAGGAATGCAGCACAAAAGGATGAGAACAATATCAGGGTGCTTCTATGCTCTCAATACTGTTGGCAACTGCAAAGGTTTTGGGGCAGACACACTGCTGCATTTCCAATCAGTGCATGCCGTATAACTCCTGCTGAAATCCTTCTTGTAACATAAACCTTCCAGTTTACTTTTTGCTAGTTTTTCATTGCACTGTAGTATAAGATTGTCCCTCCAGATGCATATTAATAACTCAATAATATTGGGGAAGCATCGCAGAACAGCAAATAAAGCAGAATGCTGTGTGCAATATGTAAAGGTAAAGGGACCCCTGACCATTAGGTCCAGTCGTGGCTGACTCTGGGGTTGCAGCACTCATCTCGCTTAATTGGCTGAGGGAGCCGGCGTACAGCTTCCGGGTCATGTGGCCAGCATGACTAAGCCGCTTCTGGCGAACCAGAGCAACACATGGAAACACCGTTTACCTTCCTATTTATCTACTTGCACTTTGCCGTGCTTTCAAACTGCTAGGTGGGCAGGAGCAGGGACCAAGCAACAGGAGCTCACCCCGTCGCGGGGATTCGAACTGCCGACCTTCTGATCGGCAAGTCCTAGGCTCTGTGGTTTAACCCACAGCGCCACCCGCATCCCTTTTGTGTGCAATATGAATTCACCACTAATACACTATTATTGCATCAGTGGCATGCTGCAGAATACCCATGCAGAAAAAAAGAACAACCCATGAGTCTGGAGGGGCCCACAGAGTGGGAGAAGTGTTATAAATACTTCTTCCCCACCTACCACTCCTCTACAAATCACACCATCTTTCTGTTGCTTTTCAGATGTCTGGGAATCGGGAGAGACTGGAGTCTTCCGCCAAACGTAGTTTGTCAACAAGATTCCAGCTGGTGCCAAATGCAGGTGAAAATTCTGCCTCACTGCTGTGCATCTGCTGCCTTTATAATAGTGGCCGCAGGCTGGCCTTGAATGATACAGCTGACCTCATGAAAGCCGTTTTGGATGTGGTTAAGAGAATAAACATGGCAACGATGCAAATTGTGGCCCCAGGTCAGTTTTTTTTGCTCAGTGAACAGTTGTACAGTTGCCTGAGAGCCTTGCAATTATAGACAGAATCGCTGAGCTTGCAATAATATGAGTCAGGGTAAAAGTGAAGCTGTGCCACTGGGATTATATTATACCGTAACTCAGAAAGGTTGCGCTGACATTGTGCAAAGGGTGTCAGCAAGACAACCGCCTGCGACTCTGTACGAAACGGCTGAGGGTTTAGCAAATGATTCTGATCTTAAAGCTTCTTTTCTTTTTAGCAAAAGGACAAGGTGCCTTTTTATGTACAAATCACTCCGTATAAGTTACAGCTGTGATGAAAAGGTTATAACCCAGAAATATACTTCTTAAGGTAACATTTTTTAAAAAAAATATTTGTTAATAATATACTTTTTCTGAATTTTAAAAATTGGACATCAGCAAAGAAAGGTTCAGGAAATAACATTGTATACAAAAGATTCTGCAATTGTATTTAAGAGAGGAGGTAGTGCAGTGATTGAGCTTCTTGCTAAGGATAAGGAGGACATAACTTTTAAAAATCAATTCATTCACACTATTTCTCAAAAGGATGGCTGTCAAAGGTAGTGTTATCTCTGTGTGCTCCATCCTCTACTCACTTTCTGTTGCTCTTGAATCAGCTTTAGAGAAATGGCTTAGAGAAAACAGTCATTTATGGGCTGCCCCATTGGCATTGATCCGTGACAGGGCCTTTTCAGTGGTGGTTCCCTAGTTGTGGAAGGTCCTCCCTAGTGAGGTACACCCCTGTCTCTGCCATTATTCACTTTCAGAGGGAATTTGAAAACCTTGTTTATTCGGGCATTTGGTGGCTGGATAACACTGTTCCTGGCAGTTGCAAGATCGCTGGATGGAAGAATGTTTCTAAAACTATAACTCGGGCATCCCCAACCTGCGGCCCTCCAGATGTTTTGGCCTACAACTCCCATGATCCCTAGCTAAGAGGACCAGTGGTCAGGGATGATGGGAATTGTAGTCCAAAACATCTGGAGGGCCGGAGGTTGGGGATGCCTGCTATAACTGCTTTTGGATATTTTAAACTGTAATTGCTCTTGGAATGTTTTAACTGTTTTAGATGTTTCTGTTTTTAAATTGTGGATCAGTTCGCTCTCCTGGGCTTCCTTGAAAAGGTGGTCTATTCAACAAATAAACAATAAACAACAGCAAATAAATAAATAGCATTTAATAGTATCAATAAGTTGCAATTTTGCATTCATAAAAAATGTATCAAAATGCAAAAATATGGTGCTGTCCAGTGGTTCACACAAACCATTGAATGGGATTGCTGGGTGTGCTTTGACAGGACAGTTCCCCCTGCCCAGTAACTTTTGTGCAACAGATTGCATCCAATTGGTGTCACTTTGCTGATGGAAAGTGATCATCTTTGGCAGCTCATCACTCGTCCTGCAGCCCCCACCCCGCCACTCTGCTCCAGAGGGTTGCCCAAACTTTCAGGCACCAATTCGAATGCCAGTCCTTGAATGGGTACCAGTTGACTAGTACACTTTCCAGCTGGGGTTTGTGGCGGGTGTTGGGTGAATGGAGCTGACGAATGCTAGCGAGAGTCAAAGGAGATGATGCAGACATTTACTGATGCGACATCCGTACAACACTTTCAAATATCATTTGAACAGAATGTAACTCAGAATGGCTTTGGGTGACCATCTCTTGTGCTTTCTTACGGACCCTGCGCCATAAAGCATTGCCACGGGCAACAAGAACTCCTTTTTCTGCCCCTCCTTTTTGGGTTTGCACTGACACCAAGAACCCACCTCCCTAAGACAGAGCATAAGGAAGGAAAAGTATAACTCATTCCTACCTCCACCCTCTCTCCTCCCCCAAATGCTGAAGCATCTCTACACGTAGCTCACTGCACCACCCTCCCAGCCCTAGATCTATGGTCCCCGATGTGGGAAGCACCCTCAGACATCACCTGCACACCAGCCTTGACTCCCTGCCTCTACCATTTAAAAATTATTATTTTTAAAGTGAGGACTTTCGGAGGGGAGGGTTGTTTGGTTGGTGGGGTTGGCTGCTTTTTTCATCTGTGTTTTATTTGTTCTGCAATGCATGTAAAAGTTTTGTATGGGCTTTTTTTTCCCAAAGGAGGAGCTCTGAGCACCACCAGTTTTTCATCTGTGAAATGGGCACCCATCATTCTGGTGACTTATTTGTTCGGTGGCTATGGCAATAGGATAAAGAGATGCATATGAAAAGCGCCCTCACAGCAGTAGCCATTAACAATAATTTCACTAACATGACTCGTGCGTGTTCCTTTCCAGTAGTCATACATGTCGGTGTGTTGTTATTAGACACAAGGCAAAAGGCCAGTTGCTTTTGGCTAGGTTAGTGGGCTCTGTTGAACAAGCCCAGCCATGTCCTTGTCGGAGGGATACAGCAATCAAAACAGAACAGTTTAAAAGGCTTAAGATCTCTAAGGGAGTCATTTATAGGAGCAGATGAAACCAAGAGGTTCCTACTTTTGGTGTCATGCTTTATATTTGTTATGGAACATAACTGAGAGGGCAAAGCGAGGTCTTTGGTTTAACCTGACAGTTTTAAACTCTGTTGGCATTCTCTGTGCATGTTTGCAGCATTTGCATTTGCAGAGCTCTCCGGGGCGCAAGCCTGGGCAGAGTGTATGGAGGTCCTGGGCTGCCCAGCCCAGATGACAGGACCCCCATCTTGGCCTTTCTGATGTGGTCCAAAGGAAAGGACAACAATACATTTGGCACCAGCTTGGCTGCAGGAGTTGCTGGAAGGGGGCATACAAGATACCATCCAACCACCTTAGGGACTCTACTAGGGATTTGTGTAGGGTTTCAGGTTTGAGTCCAGTTCAACTCTTGTGCCTATTTTCCAGGCAGCTAGGAATGATTGAAGCTCATTGGAATGCAATAGCTGCCTTGAGCCTTAAAAATCTCCAAGGGAAATTGGTTTGTAAAGTTTGTGAACTCCAGCTTGAACTCCCCAGCTGTTTTCAATCTGGCTCTTTGTTGTGAAGCGGGGCCTCTCAAACACTGCACTTTATTAGTTTAACAGGGGAGCATAATTTCATACTAAAAGCAATTTCAGCCTATAAACCTGGCCATGCTGATCTGCCCTTGCACAGCCCAGTGAGAGGCATCGTACATAAGGAAAGAAAACAAACTCTCGGCGGGAGATGAATGCAGAGCCTTCCATGGTAGAGGACACACATTTGCTCAAGCAAATTCTCACTTGGAGTTGAGCACCTGATTTGGGTAAGGGCTGGTCTCCGAGACCTCGGTTTCGCACTGTAAGCTGCTAGGTCGAGTTAATTCATTGCTCTCAGCGCTCGCAAAGTGCTTCCTAGATGGATGGCTGAAGCTTCATAGCACGTACCGTACATGGCTTGCACAGGTCAACTGGGTCAACTGGGATTTCTGGGTGGTGGGGCGGATATAGTGCAGGTATGGAAGAGTGCCAAGTACATTGGCAGGCGGGAATGTCAATTCCAATGCCTTGTAAACAAGTTGTCTGCAGTTCAACCGTGAACAATGCAATTATGCTGATTATGTGCATGTTCCTCCCTGTGAGCACAAGTGGCAGGTCAGGTTACTCAGAAACTTCTGCGCTGCGAAGTACAGAGTATTCAGCCGATTAGGCTAGGCTCGGACTTAGATCAGGATCTGGCTCCAGCCAATGACATGCCCGCCAACATTCTCCGATGAAAATAGGGATATCCCATTCCATAATGATAATTTTACTATTTATACCCCACATACCTTACTGGGTTGCCCCAGCCACGCTCGGCAGCTTCCAAACATATAGAAAAACATAATAAAACATTAAACATTTTTTTTAAAAAATCCTCATACAGGATTGCTTTCCGACAGCTTGGGGGGGTCAGATAAGTGCAAGTAGATAAATAGGTACTGCTCTGGCAGGAAGGTAAATGGCGTTTCCGTGCGCTGCTCTGGTTCACCAGAAGCGGCTTAGTCATGCTGGCCACATGACCCGGAAGCTGTACGCCGGCTCCCTTGGCCAATAAAGCGAGATGAGCACCGCAACCCTAGAGTCGGTCACGACTGGACCTAATGGTCAGGGGTCCCTTTACCTTTACCTTTGAGGAAAATTGGGACATTCTGGGATCAGATCAGAAACTGGAATGGCTTCTCCAAATCAGAGACGTCCATGGAAAAGAGGGATATTTTGAGGGTCTCCAATGAGGTGCCTTAAATATAAGCCTTTTCAGTTCTATTCTTCATGCCAGTGTTGACTCACAGGGCATACAGGGAGAACGCTTTCTTCTCCACAGATTAGTTTCACAGAGCCCTTTTATTCTTCAGTAGGCCACTCACACATTTAGTTCCTCACCTTCACGCTGAGGAGATCCTTCAGTACAGTGGTACCTCGGGTTAAGAACTTAATTCGTTCTGGAGGTCCGTTCTTAACCTGAAACTGTTCTTAACCTGAGGTACTACTTTAGCTAATGGGGCCTCCCAAAGCAGCCATGCTGCCACCACGCAATTTGTGTTCTCATTCTGAAGCAAAGTTCTTAACCTGAGGTACTATTTCTGGGTTAGCGGAGTCTGTAACCTGAAACGTCTGTAACCTGAAGCATCTGTAACCCCAGGTACCACTGTAATTTCAATGTGCTGATCACGTATTCCCGAAAGAGGGGCATTTCCACACGATGCTCAAAGCAGCTCTTGCAAAAATCATTTGGAGATACACAGATATAAAGCGCACATCACATGCATTGCAAGTTCATCTCCTTTGTGTTAACCTTGGGTTTAGATGTTCACAGTAAGCAGAGCAAAAGAAACACAAGGGCAGATTTAAGCCTTATTTGTTGGCATGGTTTCAGGCTGCAAGCCTATGTGCAGTTACCTGGGAGTAGGCCTCACTGAAATGAATTAGGCTGACTTCTAAGTAGACGTGCATAGACTGAAAGCAGGGCCTTGATAACGCCATCTGTCAAGCTGTTTACTCGGAGCCCTTTCCCTTTTCTGCCCCACCTCCACAGTCCTTCCTTTCTCATGCGATGTTGGCAAACATAGCGTACAGAGAGCCTTGCATGTCATTCGCTGAACCAAAGCGAAGCAGCACCAATTCATATTTTTTTCTCCCACACTCCAGCCGTTCTCTTGGAAGAGAGGTTTTAGTTTGTCAACAGCACTGGCAAGGGGAACAGAGGTTTAGTTTTCACCACAAGGGCACGAGGCACCACTGAGCTCAAAAGACAAGCAAACTGCTCGCATTCAACAGACCACTAATGTCGTGAGCTAAATATATTGGACTTGGCTCGTTTCATGCAAGTGTTGCATCCAAACCACTCCCTCCTAGATTTGAAGGGGGAAACACGACTCAGGTAGGCTCAGGGCAGAGGAAACTTGGATCCTTTCCAGGCACGTTTATACTACAGCATGACTGAACCCAGCACCTGGAATATGATATCTTAGCCCCAGGGTTAAGAGGAGAGCAGGAGGTGAAGGGAAATCATGCTGCAGGCAACTTATGGATCTGTGCCTGCAGAGACACCGTACATTTAAAGCACACCGACACTAGAATTCTGGGAAATGCAGTTTATGCTTCACAGAGATACATTTCCTAGCACCCTTGACAAGTTACAGTTCCCAGGACTGTTTGGGGAGAAAATGCGCTTTAAATATGTGGTGTGCACATAGCTACCAGTCAGGTGACAACTGGGTCAAACTGGGAGCTATGTGGATGTGGTCCTAGCTTCTTATGTCACCAGGGCTACTGGGAGTCAGAGAAGGCAAAACTACAGGTAGTTTTAAGCATACCCTCCAACCATAGCTGACAACTTTTCCCTCTTTTAAAGGGAAATTCCCTTATTCCGGATAGGATTCCTTGCAAGAAAAGGGCAAAGTTGACAGCTATGCCTCCAACATTTCTCCAATGAAAATAGGGACGTCCTAAATAATAATAATAATAATAATAATAATAATAATAATAATAATACCCTCCCCATCTGACTAGGTTGCCCCAGCTACTCTGTGCAGCTTCCAACATATATAAAACCATAACCAAACATTAAACATTTTAAAACTTCCCTGTACGGGGCTGCCTTCAGATGTCTTCTAAAGGCTGTATAGTTACTTATCTCCTCGGGTCAGGGAGCTGCATAACTCCACACCATCCTACATGTCTCTGATGAAAACAGGGACATCCTAAGGAAAAGCTGGACATTCTGGGATCAAATCAGAAACCAGGACAGCTTCTATAAATTAGGGGCTGTCCCTGCAAAAAAGGAACACTTGAAGGGTCTGCAAATTGCACCCATGGATCTGAACTGCTCATGTGCAGGCCATTTGTTGAATGACTGCTGTACTGATGTTGCAAATTTCCTTACGATTGGGCAAGGGTAGATAGCCGATGACAGGTGCATCCTCTGAGCCCAGCGCCCCCAAACCCAGTAATGTCAGGCAGTTGCTTGGGTCGCCTGCCCCTAAATCCAGCCTTGGGTAGTTTCAGATGAGATGATGAGCAAAAATACTCCTGCTTCCTCTTACTACACCTCTGGGTCTTGTCCAAATTTGTGAGATACACACATCTCTGAGCTGCAGGTGGGAGTTTGGAAGCATGAGTCATTCATGCTTCCCCTCCCCATCCAAAATCACCCACTGTAATCCATTTACAGTAAATACTCTAAGATTGAGCCTGTGTGGCGATAACCGTACAAGCAATTGTAATCATTTCACAGGGTCTTAAGGCTATACCTCCTCAGACAAATGTAACACAATAGTCAAGTTAATCCAATTACTGCTATGTGGCGCTTCTTACTGTGCAACTACACTTTCTCACTACAGATCACATAGTGTCAAGTTTAATATAGCATGACTTTTCGTGAGCCAAAAAGTTAATGAAATACATGGGGAAAGAACTTGGCTCCGTGCCCCAATTATGCTTTTCACGTCCAAAGCCATTTAAAAATATATATTAAAAAATCCGAAAGGCGTAAGAGGCAGCAGACCTGTGACACAAAAAGCATTTGCACTTCATTTCTGATTTACAGCACAGTGCAAAATTGCAAAGCAGCTGGTTGCTCAATCATCCCTAGCAATCTCTGGATGCTCAGGAAGCAACATGCCAACTGTAAATTGTTTTTCACTCTTATTGTTTCCAGTTGGGAATATGTCCTGTGCTTAACAAAAGGGGGTAACATCATTTACATCCTTGGCCACATTAGGCTTTGATGAAGGTGAGCAGGCGATGATGTTTCCTACAGATCAGGATCTGTAGTTGCACTCTGGCTGTGAAGCGGGGGGATATCACTACTTAGATTTAGCCATGGTTTATGGATGAGAGGCCCCAAGCAAAACAGGAATAAAGGAATCCTGTAGTCTATATATTGCCTAGCTTATAGTTCTGGCTTACATGCTTTCACAGAGCCAGGCATCATACAGCTTTGTAACACATGCAGTCTATGAGAAAGGGGGAGAGGAGATTGGCACAGTGCAAACACACCAACAGGATTGGCTCTGCCCGTGTGTTTGCACCATCCAGACCTCCCACCATCTCACCCCTCTTCCGCCTTGTAAGTGACAACCTAGCTGCTGGGAAACTGGCAGAGCAGTTCTGCCCCACTCTGTGAGACACTTCAGGTCCCACATGAGGGAAGTATAAAACACAGCATCATGGGAAATAAAACATGGCACCGATCAGATATAGTACAAGACCAAGGCTAACACATTCGCCACCAGCAATGCCAAAGGGGTGGCAGGAAAGGCCCAGGCAAACATCAAACCCAATGGGCCCTGACTGTGTATACCAACTTTTGACCCCACACCTGCTTGTGTGCCTGCCCCAGCTGAATTCCAGGCCCTCTAAGTGTCCCTGTTTTACCGGATTTACAGAAACCGTCTTGGTTTCTGATTTGATTCCTGAATGTCCCGCTTTTCCTTAAAGGTAAAGGTAAAGGGACCCCTGACCATTAGGTCCAGTTGTGGCCGACTCTGGGGTTGCGGCGCTCATCTCGCTTTATTGGCCAAGGGAGCCAGCGTACAGCTTCCGGGTCATGTGGCCAGCATGACTAAGCCGCTTCTGGCGAACCAGAGCAGCGCACAGAAACACCATTTACCCTCCCACTGGAGCGGTACCTATTTATCTACTTGCACTTTGACGTGCTTTCGAACTGCTAGGTTGGTAGGAGCAGGGACCGAGCAATGGGAGCTCACCCCGTCGCGGGGATTCGAACCGCGACCTTCTCCTAGGCTCTGTGGTTTAACTCACAGCACCACCCGCGTCCCTAGGACGCCCCTATTTTCATTGGAGAAATTTTGGAGGGTATTGAGTTATGAGATCCCCTGAGCCAAGGAGATAGATAACCGTACAACCTTTAGAAGACATCTGAAGGCAGCCCTGTATAGGAAGGTTTTTTCTGTTTAATGTTTCATTATGTTTATATATGTTGTAAGCTGCACAGAGTGGCTGGGACAACGTAGTCAGATGGGCTAGGTAATAATAATAATAATAATAATAATAATAATAATGATGATGATGATGATGTCCCTATTCTCACCAGAGAAATGCTGGAGGGTATGTGGTTGGGCAGCGCACACACACACACACACACACACACACACACGGAGAGCAGGAGTGAGAGTGAGAGCGAGAGAGACAGGATAAGCAGCCTCTGTGCTCTGCTGTCTGAACTTTTGGCTCTGACAGGTGAACAGAGCTGAAGCCTGGCCTGTACATGTTTGGGCTGGGCATCCTTGGCAGGCCCATAGCCTGCCCACACCCCAGAATGAAGCAAGGTTTTTTTAGCCTGGATAGGAATGAGATAAGGAAAAAGGAATGTGACCTTGCAGCTTCCACCCTGTCCTTGTGAAGTACCTAAGTACTGGCTAACCTTGGCATACAAAATAATCTGTTGCCATATCTACTGCATACCCACCTACGCACGTGTTTCAAATTAATCCTTTACCTGGCAGCAGAGCTTCAGTCAGAGGCAGGAAACGCAGCCCCAACTTCCCTGTTGGAAGCACTTGTCCCTGGAAGGAGAAGGGTGGGGGGAATGCAACTGAGCCGGCATCTGAGCATGTGCAGAGTTTCTTCTTTGTATCAAATAACTGGAGCCAGCTCTCCGGAATTAGGGGCAGAACTGGTAAATCCTGAAAACAAGCCTTATTTATCCTCTGCTTTGAGTAAGGGGCATGCAGCAGCTAAAAGATTCAACTTGTATCTGTGCTCTGATGTTGTTGGGCTGCAGCCAATGGTCAGGGATGATGAGAGACGTAGTCCTACAACATCTGGAGGGCCACAGGTTCCCCATCCCTGATCTAATTCAAGACTGCAGTGTAGGTACGACTAATGTGCACCAGGCATAGGACAGGTACTCTCCCTACCAAAAAGAAGACGCCGTGTTACTTTGGGAATGACGGAGCTCCACTTTCTAGCTTTGTGAAAATTTGGTGTCAGCTGAGCCCTAATGCAATTAATAAGAGCTTCCTTCCTTCTCAAGAGCCAACCTCCTGAGTGCTCATTAGCCGTGCCACAACTTTGAAACCACAACTTAAAAGGCACTGTTATGATCACAGCAGATACATTTTCATTAACAGTGCTCTCAGGAGCCAAGCGGGCAAAAAGAAGAATAGAAAGTAGAATGCTGATGGAAAAATAGGAAAGAAAGCAAAATAAGAAACATACTTATCATTGTATTCTACCAATAACTTGTGTGTGTGTGTGTGTGTGTGTATCTTTCCTGATAAACGCATAGCAGTAAGTGGGAACATTCATTCTAAGTTGTGATGGAGAGAAGAGACTCATTTGATATTTCTATATGTCAGGTGGGGGCATAGCTGTCAACTGTCCCTTATTTGGCGGGAAACTCCCTTATCCCAGCGCCGTGTCCCGCTGCTGTCCCTTATTGATGATGTCCCTTAATTTCCCCGGGTTTCATGCTCGCCCGGCTCAGGAGGGAAGCAGCGGCTCGGGGTCCTCCTCCGCGTGAGAGCGCTCGCGCACGAGCTGCTGCGTCTCCGTCTCTCCCTTTTCCCCCTCAGGGGCGCATCGGGAGGAGCTGGGTAAGCAAAATCCCTTATTTGGGCTGCTGATCCCTTATTTTCGAGGCTGCTGGTCCCTTATTTTCAAATCTGTAAGTTGACAGCTATGGGTGGGGGCTTGGTTTATGGTAGGACATTCAGATGGTTGAGCAAGTGGAAGCTTCAGGAGGAGAGCAGAGTGGCCTCTTCTCTGTGACCTTCAGATCTCCTTTTCACCTTCTCCTTGGGTGCCAGAACAGGATGGACCATGTTCCCTTTCCCTTCTTCAAGACTGCTGGAGCTATCAGATTATATATGACACCCCCACTCCCACCCATCCTCTCCATGTTTTCCCAAAGCTTCTCATCTGGACAGGCATCTCAACTCCTGGACCTTCAAGGACCCTTGGCATTCCCAACACCAGTGGTCTGGACATCAGTGCACCTCAACTACCCAGTTATCATGATGGAGCCCCTATCATATGGATAACGCACAAAGCGGGGCATGCTATGGATAATTCCCTCACTTCTCCTGATTCATTGCCAGAGAAATAACTTCAGCTGCGCATTCCAATTTCTTTAAAAATGCCTCTCCCTCTCTGGCTGAAGAGAGAAACAAGTTAATTACTTGATCATCATTATGGCGGCTGATTATTAAGGACTCCACTTCTCTGTGGATGATGCAGTAATTGCTCTCTCGGGCATGAAAGGAACTTTTCATTTCATCCGAAGAAACAGACGCTTCTAAAATGTGTAGCCTTTGATTTGGATCACTAACTACACCGTAAGGATTAAAATATTGATATACATTGATACACCAAAAAATGAAGGGAATTTGCCTTCATTACACCCATGCTGGCATCTTGTACTTCATTATCCTATGTGTATTGATTAAATAAGAATAAGGGAGGGAGCTAAGCTGTGGTGGGATAGGATTCAGGGGTGAAAAAACAGAAAAAACAGTGGAGATTTCATGAGTGTGGACAGAAGTCATATGGGTTTGAGCTAAACCTGGAACCACTTTGCCTAATGATTACAAACTAGGTCAGCTTTGGTTTCAGTCAAAGACCCCTCCAGACTGGTGTTTTACTGTGGGTGTATTCTGCAACATGTTCCTTACAAAGCAATTTTACCACAGTGGTGGATTTAGTCTGCTTCAGTTTGTTCTGCAGTGCTTCCTCACTACGACCACATTGCTAACACATTTTTGCTGTTCTAAGGGGCTCTAGAGCATCTAACAAAAAGCAATATATATATATAAAACTAATCTTATAATAATGTTATAGTAATATTTTCCTCTTGTAATAAATTAACAATCTCACACACGTTTCAGATGTCAATCACATTTTTTCTCTTGTACAGTCATACCTTGGAAATCGAACAGCTTAGTTCCCAAATGTTTTGGCTCCTGAATGTCGCAAAGTGACTGTTCCTGTTTGCAAACTATTTTTGGAAGCCAAATGTCCAACGGGGTTTCCTGCAGCCAATCAGAAGCCGTGCTTAGTTTTTTGAACATATTGGAAGTCGAATGGACTCCCGGAACGGATTCCATTTGATTTCCAAGGTATGACTGTATTTTCCATTCACTGCTGCATTTTCTTGAACTAAATAACACAAAGTAGTCCACTGCAACACCTGCAGTATCCACTTCTCTTTTTACACAAGAGGTAAATTAATAGACTCCTAGAATCGTAGGGTTGAAAGAGACCCCAAGGGTCATCAAGTCCAACCCCCTGCTTTTCAGGAATCTCATTTAAAGCACCCCTGACATGGGCCATCCAGCCTCTGCTTTCAAACACCCAAGGAAGGAGACTCCACAACCTCCCGAACAGCTCTTTTGGCCAGAACTTTCTTCCTGATGTTTAGTCAGAATCTCCTTTCTTGTAACTTTGCAAATTGACACAATTTATTTAATATTATTTATTTAAAAACAAAAGAAGAAGAGAAGAAGAGTTTGGATTTGATATCCCGCTTTATCACTACCCTAAGGAGTCTCAAAGCAGCTAACATTCTCCTTTCCCTTCCTCCCCGACAAGAAACACTCTGTGAGGTGAGTGGGGCTGAGAGACTTCAGAGAAGTGTGACTAGCCCAAGGTCACCCAGCAGCTGTATGTGGAGGAGCAGAGAATCAAACCCGGTTCACCAGATTACGAGTCTATCGCTCCTAACCACTACACCACACTGGGTGGGACAATAAATTAACCAGAACATTCATGTTGTAAAAAGTTACGGTATTTCAGCAGGAAGTTACAGGATATGCACTGATTGGAAATGAAGCAATGTGACTGCCCCAATATCACCACGGGCACAAATCCTGAATGTGCAATAAAGAGGATGTCTGGGGAGGCCCTAAATCACACAACATATATTGATCCTTGCCAGATATAAAAAGGGAAGAATTAAGTTCTAGCACAAATATTTCATCCCCCAAAGTAACATGGCCCAGGGCATGGTCTGAAGGCATAGAATTAAATTGCAGTGGGTCTGATCAGTAACTGTCTAGGATTCCCACATACACTGCCTTGAAATCTTTGGAGGAATGGACATTTTCAACCTCAGTGATGTTTCCAGTGAGCAAGCATATTATTGGTTCTATCAGTACAGCTGGCAAGTAAGCTTTCCTGTTAGGTTCAGAATTAGACCACATCAAATAATACAAGTCCGATAACAAGTTAATGTGCTTTGAGAGGCTCCCCCCCTTTAACAGAGGAATAAGCAAAACATCCTGCTATGTTATTTGCTTTGGACTACAGTATTTCTAGCTATATCAGGGTGAATTTGTGGCTAGACCTTTGAGCAGCCCTGATCACAACCATGTTCGGAAGCCTGTGAAGATGTTGTCTTCCATGAGAATGGGGTAACCTTTTCCTTTGTTTATTTCCGTTAAATACCTTTGCTTGCAGTGCAACCTAGCCAGTGCTTAGGATGACAGAGGAGAGCTGGATCTCTGACCTCTTGTGACGGACCCCTTACCCCTGCTCCCTTTTAGGAGGCTGAGGGATGGGGGACACAATTTGACTATAATCTGTCCATCACCAGCATCAGGTGTGGCTGGAGCCTGACTTAAAAAGTAATCAGAGCAGGACGATTGATGAGAAATAGAATAAGAATAAGAATAAGAATTTATTATTTATACCCTGCCCATCTGGCTGGGTTTCCCCAGCCACTTTTGACGGCTTCCAGCAAAATATTAAAATACAATAATTCATCAAATATTAAAAGCTTGCCTGAACAGGGCTGCCTTCAGATGTCTTCCAAAAATCAGATACAGTCATACCTTGAGTTGAATGTGCTTCGGGTTGAGCACATTTGAGTTGCGCTCTCTGGCAACCTGGAAGTAACGGAGCGCGTTACTTCCGGGTTTTGCTGCTCGCGCATGCGCAGACGCTCAAAATGATGTTACACAAATGCATGGAAGCGGTGAAACGCGACCCGCGCAGACGCGCCATCACGTCTTACGTTCCATTCGGGGCTCTGGAACAGACCCTGTTCACATCCCGAGGTACCACTGTAGTTGTTTTTCCCTTTGACATTTGGTGGGAGGGCCTTCCACAGGGCGGGTGCCACTACCAAGAAGGCCCTCTGCCTGGTTCCCTGTAACCTCACTTCTCGCAGGGAGGGAACTGCTAGAAGGCCCTCAGAGCTGGACCTCAATGTCTGGGCTGAACGATGGGGGTGGAGACACTCCTTCAGGTATACTGGGGCTGAGGCTGTTTAGGGCTTTAAAGGTCAAGACAAACACTTTGAATTGTGCCTGGAAACATACTGGGAGCCAATGCAGGTCTTTCAGGACTGGTGTTATGTGGTCTTGGGAACTGCCAAACCAGCAAAGACGCAGGGGAGACAGAGGGACTTGGATAGTCACTGATTCCACTGGTAACTCTGCTGGTTCAGACAACGACAGGCAAGTGGACAAGGAGGCAGCACAATCAGAAGCACAGGGTAACAATGATGGTGGTGGTAAATTTGTGTGAGACAAGCCTCTGTTCTCCCTTTCCCTTCCAGTTTAAATAGCCCAAGCAAAATCTACCCAGGGGCCTTTCCCCCCAACAGCATTTTCTCCAAGGCTTTTTCACTGTCAGTTCTATACTGCTTAAGAATATAGTTTTTGTAGCCAAGCCTAATCTTTTTTTAAAAAAAACATTGTGCCACTTCTAGATATCTTACAAACTCGCCCCACCCAACACTCTCTGGGTGGAAATGATGTTTGCCATGGTGCCCATGGCAGGTGAAAAGTAAGTTAATTATTCAATGAAATCTCACGATGCTGGCAAAACAAAAGCAATTTTCTTTTACTGGTGGAAAATGAAGTATTACCGAGTCGTTTCTAAACTTTTACCAGCAGATGTCACTGTCTGCATAATAAATAAAAACCTGACATTGGTTTCCAAGGAAATTAGATCCACTTGAATTTATTCTTCCCAACCATATGCTCTGAATTCTATGAGAGCTTTTGTTGCCAGTGATGGGCATCCGTCTCAATCATGTTGAAGTATGTATAAAGTGAAGTGGACGTGGAAGATTGCTAAACGCATGGACTTCCCTTCTAAACCTTTATACTTGGACCTGCCCTATACTAGCAGATCAGAACCCTGGGTTACGGTCAGGCTGACCTCATGCAACAAGTGAGCAGGAGGGAAAAGGGTAAGCTGCAGGCAGCACAATGGGTCAGTGTGTCTGGCTCTTCACTAGAAGGTTGGTGACTTGAGTCCACCCAGAGCAGGATTCCTGCATTGCAGAGGGCTGGACTAGATGGCCTTCGGGGTACCTTCCAACTCTACAATTCTATGATTCTACTCTGTAAGGATGGTCCTCTCAATGAACAGGAGATGCTCAGGAAGGGAGAAGCCAAAGCTAGATCTGAATCAGAGGTAGGGACATGGGCTACAGTACCAAGGACAGCTCCCAAGGAGCAGACTACAGTGGTACCTCAGGTTAAGTACTTAATTTGTTCCGGAGGCCCGTACTTAACCTGAAACTGTTCTTAATCTGAAGCACCACTTTAGCTAATGGGGCCTCCTGCTGCCGCTGTGCCGCCGGAGCCCGATTTCTGTTCTTATCCTGAAGCAAAGTTCTTAACCTGAAGCACTATTTCTGGCTTAGTGGAGTGTGTAACCTGAAGCGTATGTAACCCGAGGTGCCACTGTATTGGCACCAACAAGTATGACTGAGCCCTTGTATCTCCATGTCCTCTCTGAGGAGTGGGAATCTTGAAGAGGTAGAGGGCAAGCCTAACTGAAGTCTGCACTTGATTGTGATTTAGTAGTTTCCTGATACAACTTTGGCAAAACGGAGTGGAATATCAAGAAGATTACGGTATGTATTTGGCGTGGCAGTTACGCAGGGAGTGGTAGTTCAGTACTGGGTCCTCCCCCTCCTATCCCTATAGCAGTGGGATGTTCCAAAGATAGTTTGCTGCTAATAGATTCAAGCAAGAAGCATTTTTAATCCTTGATCACTACTGTGCTTCCATGCCTTTGTGGCTTGAAACCAATAGGCTTGAATGGGTCATCGGGTCTTGCAACAACTGACAGCCCTTTAAAGGGAAACTTAGGTAAATATTGCCCAAATGTGCTAGGGATGAAAGCTGTCGTAGGAACTGCTATAACAATATGCAGTTGGGGTTTCAGGCGACTTTTGGTCTGGCTGTCAGTTAATCTGGCAATGTGAATCTAAGTACTATTCATCACTTTCTCTAAGGCCTGCTTAGCATGTCCATGTATATAACATGACACCTTTAACTTGATGATTGTACATTTAGTGGGCTGAATCCAGACTAATTTAGCTGAACTGAAGTTCCTTTGAAATAAATGAGTTCCCATTGGTCAGTGGGCCTTAAGCACAATGAACACAGTTTGGTCCAATCCAATGGCTGGCAGCTGAATTTGTGAATGAACACCATTGAAAAAAACACCATGGTGTTTAGGGAAATAAGAGCATTCTCTGTGTTGTATCTGTGGTGGCCCATTCAGATATGAGTCTCATTAGTCAATGACCTGCATGTGTGTCTGATCTGATCCTTAGATATAGCATGGATACATTTCTATCTGGAAGATTCTTGTGGAGTATGGTGGTTGGCCAATCTTCTAATTTCACACTACAGTAATGTAATTATCACAGCGTTGTGTTAAATTCACTTAGATCAGGAATGGGGAATCTGTGGCCTCTAGATGTTGTTGGACTTCATCTCCCATCACCTCTGATCATTGGTTGTAGCAGCTGCAGCTGATGGAATCTGGAGTCCAATAATACCTGGAGAGTCATAGAGTCCCTACCCCTGATTTAGATCCCACTGAGAATGTGATCATTATAATTAACAAAGGAGATCAGAAGCAGTTCTCTTTATCCTGCATGTTTTCTGGCAATGAGCTTTTGATCCACAGCGAAGGTTCTATGTACACTGCACTGGGCATTCAGAAAGCCGGCTGGCTTTGTGATGAGCTGAGTGTTTTCACTTTGGGGGATACAGGGTTGTTTCCACACACACACACACACCCCATATGCGCTGTAATGCATTTTCTTTCTGAATTAACACAGTTTTGTGTTTGATATTAACAAGTTAATATACAGCTAATGCATCACACCATTTCCATTGCTTCAAAGATCCTCTCACAAAATAATGAATGTGGCTTTCGTGTCCCTTGAGGAAGGCTCCCTACTTGATATATGTTCACCACTCTCAGCTTCTCTGAAGGTCATTAGGAAGTGCCTTCCACTCTTTGCAAAATGCATGTCTGATGCACTCAAAGGCACATTTCTGCTCTAAGGATTGAACTGTAATTAGAATATACCACAGTGAATAAATTAAACTCAAGGGAGACTGTAGCGTGAGATATGAATTTGTCTATGTTTAGGAGGGTAAATTAGGCCAGATTCAGACCTGGAAAAGACAGAAATATTACATCTAATCTATTTAGGCTGCAATCCTATGCATACTTACTGAAAAGAAATTCTGATTGACTGAAGACAGTGGGAATTACTGTGGAGTGAACATGCAAGATATGAGACAGTGTGGATGAATGAAAATAACAAATACTTAGTCGGGGCAAAACTATTCCCCCCCCCCAAAATATTAACAGGCCAATCAAATCACATTAATTCCAAATCACATTAGTTCCAAATTACTCAGCCAAATTTTAAAATTTTTGTTGGGGGTACCCATACTTCGAGCTCCGAAAGGGATCCAAACATCTCTCTTGCTGCTGCTTTAATTACACAGTTCTGTCCAGATAGTCTCTTTGTTATTTTCCTCATCTTCTTGTTGTTATCATATATTCCTTTCTTTGTGATTTCTGATCCACAAGCGGGTTGAAAACAAACGTTGTTATATCCTGTGTGGATTTCACGCTTCTCCAAGAGCCATATCAAAAAAAGACAGAGGCCATTTCCACTCCTCCGTACAAAACATTCCCACAGTCTGTCCGTTGATTTCCACAGGCCTGGCAGTCTGTCATCAATTTTCTCAGGGGGTCCTGCCAGGTCAAACTCACATTCTCTCACATTCCGATATAATAACCAACCATGGTCCTTCACCCCCTCGTCCTCCTGTGGGCAGGTCTGCCGTAACAAGTCTCTATTTATAACTGCGTCACAAAGCTTTCATTCCTT
Source organism: Podarcis muralis (assembly GCF_964188315.1). Taxonomy (NCBI): domain Eukaryota; kingdom Metazoa; phylum Chordata; class Lepidosauria; order Squamata; family Lacertidae; genus Podarcis; species Podarcis muralis. The sequence goes on along the minus strand of NC_135658.1, from coordinate 74,402,340 downwards.
TCCCTATGTTCCCACAAGCCATATCTTAGATTAGTAATTTATTTCCACACAGTTCTTAATCTCCTGCTTGTGATCAGTAATTGCAACGATTCTTTCTCTAGTCGGGGCAAAACTAGATTGATATTAAATTCACCTTTGCATTTATCACCACATTTTAATTTTTTTTTTTGTAAGGATCAGTTATATGGCGGGGGGAATTATCGGAATTGTAGCAGGTGGAGAGGGACAATTTAACTCTTTCATCCTTTGCTGTGGTCCCAACAAAAATATCCAAAGCTGCTGTTTGCATTGGAAGGAAATTCCTCATTGGCACCATTGACTGAAAATAGCAGCTTCAGAGGAGAGATTTTCATCAGGACAGCAGCAGCAGAGAAAAATGCTAAGCTATGGGTAGCTAAGTTCTGGTCCTCTTGATGTTGCTGGACTACAAATCCCATCATTCCATGCTGCCAACGCCAGTTAGAGTCCAGATATAGAGTCCTCCAGATATTGTTGGACCACAGCTTAGCTACCCCTGGGTTAAAAATCTTTCTCCTGCAACCTTGATAATTATCAGCCCTCCCACTGACTGTTTTCATTTATTTTTATTTTTAAAAAATATGCTCTCTGAATACAAAGACCAATTTAACTTCACATCAATTTGGCCCTCAGTTTACAAGCTCATAGTAAACTCTGCATTCTGATCACTGCAGGTAGCTTGATTCCTCAATAATTTAGGAATTTTTCATGTCACCTATTTGTCTCCTGGCCTTTAACTTCCATACCAGCCAATGCAGAATTTAAAAAAAGGATTCTCTTACAATTGATTAGCATATCCAAATGCCCATTGACTCTCTCTTTTTCTTCGGGGAGTGGTGTCAACAGAATTGTTAAGTCCTCCAGCTTCCCATTTTCCACACCACACAGTGATTGCAAAAAACCAACTAACTAAATGAACAAAAGGCAAAGTAAAGGGAGCCCTGACCATTAGGTCCAGTCGTGGCTGACTCTGGGGTTGCGGCGCTCATCTCGCTTTATTGGCCGAGGGAGCTGGCGTACAGCTTCCGGGTCATGTGACCAGCATGACAAAGCCGCTTCTGGCGAACCAGAGCAGCGCATGGAAACGCCGTTTACCTTCCCGCCGGAGCGGTACCTATTTATCTACTTGCACTTTTGCTGTGCTTTCGAACTGCTAGGTGGGCAGGAGCTGGGACCGACCAACGGGAGCTCACCCCGTTGCGGGGATTCGAACTGCCAACCTTCTGATCAGCAAGTCCTAGGCTCTGTGGTTTAACCCACAGCGCCACCCACGTCCCCTAACAAACAAAAACCCGATACTAACAATGTTGCCAGGCCCAATAAATATGGAGCTGAAGCAATAATGTATCTTTATCAGATAAAATGATGTTCCAGATCAGCTAGGACCAGGGCCAAATCTGACATTAGATTTTCAAGGAGTGTGTATGTGTGTGTGCAGTCCAGTCAGAAGTCCTGTTTTCAATGCATAGGAGTGCCCTAGACACTGAAACGAAGCTGAGAAGGTCCATATTCCACTTGCCTCAATACACAGATAGCTCAGATGCACCATTTACAGGGGCTTCCATACAGCCTTTTCTCCTCCTTGTTTGGATGAAATCATTTACCGCCAGCCCAGTTTATAGAAATGAATGCAAAGTATGAAGAGGTAGGGATGGAAAGGCTAATGCAGCCCACTACATCAAGAGGGGCACAGGTGTTCATAAGCAGGTAGATACAACAGATGAATGTACAGAGCAGAAATCTTTTTAAAAAGAGGATCCAGTGATTTGGTTTCGAGAGTTGGGTTGTGATTTCGCACCCAGTCATGAGGGCTACAGCTGATTGGCCTTAGTAGAACTAAGCATGTCTGCCTTCCTGGGCACAAGATTAAATCCCGAGTTCCTAAATTATTAATGTTAGCATCACTATTTTATTTTGTTTTAAAAAACCCGTTGGTGTGAAAGCGTTATCCAGGATTTTGCACCTGCAGCTAGAAGCAGCTGCTTCCCAGCAGCAGAATGGTAATTATGTAAACAAAATTCTAATGGAGCAGATGTATTTAAAACTCTCATCCACCCCCAGATTGAGTTTTGGAAGGAAAAACGTATTTGAAAATTAGCAAACATTGGCACCATCTTTCAAGTGGGAACTGTTTCAGGTACGGCTCCACTGCCCCTTTTGAACAATGGCCATCACTCATGGCAAAAACAAAACAAAACAAAACAAAGCAAAACAAAACAAAACCTTACTCAAGAACTCAGGAAAACATATAGAATAGGCAGGAAAACATATAGAATAGATATATAATATAGAAGTCAACCATACTACTCTTGAATGATTAAGCAAGTCTAGCCACTGACCAAATTAATAGTGTAATCCTACCTTCAATTTATATTGGCTGGGTGAGAACAGGATACCAGCTAAGGCTGGTATCCTAACTTCACTTACCTGGGAGTAAGTCCCATTGAATTCAGTGGGATCGACTTCTGAGTAGGCATAGTTAGGCTTGCAGCTAAAGTCCCCTTGTACCAGCAGAACCTGAGGTTGCACCATTGTGGGATCTGCACAAGAAACATAGAGAATCATAGTGACATTATTCAGAATCTGCCACAGATGTTTAATCTGCCCAAAGCATTTTTGGATCACTTCGATAAAGAAGAACTAAGGGACAGGATACATGAAAAGCAAGCTAGAAGACAAAGGTTGCCACAAGAATCTAAATCTTCCCATTGACATTTTCTCTCTCAAAAGGACCATCAAAGATCTAGATATTTAGAAGAACTGACTACTGTCCTCCCACAGGGGGCTTTTTAAGAATTATGCCTACATTTTCCCAGGTAGATATGGAGTCTTGTCTCCCAAGAGATTTGCACCTGTAATTAGAAATAGGTGAAGAATGTAATCTATTATACAGTGGTACCTCGAGTTAAGAATTTAGTAATTCATTCTGGTGGTCTGTTCTTAACCTGAAACTGTTCTTAACCTGAGGTACCACTTTAGCTAATGGGGCCTCCCGCTGCTGCTGTGCTGCCAGAGCATGATTTCTGTTCTCATCCTGAAGCAAAGTTCTTAACCTGAGGTACTGTTTCTGGGTTAGCGGAGTCTGTAACCTGAAGCGTCTGTAACCTGAAGTGTTTGTAATCTGAGGTACCGCTGTATATTGAAACTTCTTTTATATGATGTTCCAAGGGAAACATTCTTCAGAATTGTTTTTACCTAGTTTAACAACTTGCTCTGATCAAGAAATGTTCTCTTGCAAGACATTTATCCATTTGTGATGTATAGAACATCATTATATGCTATACAGTAGTTGCACAGTTATTATAGGAGACGCTTGAGGGTTTTAGTTCAAACTATTCCCCCCCCCATTGGGTAAAAGGTTTTAGTATAATTATACCCCATATTAGCATCACTTTAATTCTTAGTTTATCTATTGGAAACCATAAATTGGAGCCTTTATTTAGAAAAATATTTATAGGCTGTCCCCTCATAAAATGTCAAGGCAGCATACAAGGAAACATCCATTTCAAGAAAACATAAAATGCCATGAAAACAAAATACAACAACAGCAAAAAGAGTTGTCAAGGTCAATGGCTAGCAAATACATGTGATCATACCACTTTAAACAGTTACTACAAAGAATTCTGGAAACTGAAGATTGCTAAGAGTGCTGAGAATTGTTAGGAGACCCCTATTCCCTTCACAGGACCACAATTTTCAGAGTTTCCTGGGAAGAGGGAACCACCCTTGGAACTGGAGGTCTTTTATAATCATCTTCTAGATGAACCACAAGGCACAGTGTTTTGGGTGACATGACGGTTCCATCTATCCTGATTGCTCTGCGGTGTGTGTAACCACTTGGTGCAGCAGTCATGAAGTGGCTGAATATTGCAAGTGTGAACATGTGAGGAGTGTCTTAACTGGAGGAAGGTTTTCACCAGCCATTGCTCAGCAGCGCAAGATATGAGCGGCCACGCACTCCATTCGCCTCAGCCTTCAGCTAATCCACCCGGCACCCAAACATAATTTTGCCACATCTTCCATTGTAAGCAATTACCCTGCTCATTAACAGAACAGCACTAATAAAAGGAGCGAAGCATAAACAACGTTTCCAAAATATGACTACATAAAGTCGTGCTTTGTCCTGGCGTATTTGGGATTTGTCAGCTATTATCAGGCAGCGAACAAGCATTTAATCAGCTTAAAAAAACATACCCCAGATAAATGATTAAGGAGTCTAATTATCAGCTGCCACTCTGTGAATGGCAGGCAGCTTATAAGGCGTTTGTTTAGCATGGCGCTTTTGCAGCTGCTGGCTGTTCTGTCTGTCCATCTAAATGTTTACTTTCTTTACAGCTTACTGAGAGTATGGAGCTCATCAGTCCCCTTCTATCAGTGATGAAAAGTAGCTGAAACTGGTGAACTCTGGGTGCCCATTTGCAGATACTGGGGGGGCGGGGGGCGGGGCGGATGAAATGATCCAGAAACTGGGTGCAAAGAGGAACAGTGAAAAAGAGGGAGTTGGGTGCACAGTGTGTGAGGACTGAGCTACACTCAGTCAGTTTATATTGCTGCAACGCCATTGTGAAGATTCGAAACCAGATGGCGCTGTAGAGCACAAAATTTGTCTATGTGATTTTACATAGGGTTTTCCCCCTTTTGCTATAACGATCAGAGTAGTTTTTAATGGTTGATGTTTTATTGTGTTTTTAATATTTTGTTGGGAGCCGCCCAGAGCGGCTGGGGCAACCCAGTCAGATGGTTGGAATATAAATAAATTGAATAGGGTGTGTGGTTGTCTTCTTGCTACCTCTTGCTCCCTGCACCATTGGGGACTATCAGCTGGAAGAAAGAACAGGGAGTTAGATCTGGTTATGCTGTTACCACAGTCCAGAAGCTTCCTGGTCCTGGAATTCAGGAGACAGAAGAAAGCAAATCCTTTGCTGCTTTGGTTCATTTTGATCCGTACTGTTTACCTGGAGTGACAGTGGCTCTCCAGGGTTTCAGACAGGGGGCATTCCCAGCCCTAACTGGGATGGAATGAGAGGACTTCTGCATGGAATTCAGATGGTTTCCCACTTTGCACAACCGCTTTTCCTCAAGGCCTGATGTAAAACTCCCATACCTTTTGCCTTGTAAGGTAATAAAAGCTCTCTGGGAGATGATATACAATGAAATGAAAAAAAATGCTTAAAATATCCTTTGTTAAGAAACCAGAAGCTTTTCTATTAGGAATTACAGGTACTGATATCCCAAAAGAACAGAAAAGACTTTTTATGTATGGAACAACAGCCGCCCGGATGCTACTAGCCCAGAGATGGAAAGAAGACAACGTCCCTACCAGAGAGGAGTGGTAAACCGAGCTGATGGGCTATGCTGAAATGGCGAAACTGACTGGAAAACTCAGAAACCAAGAGGACAAAAACTTTATAAAAGAATGGGAAAAATTATGAGTTACTTAGGAGACCACTGTAAATAGATGGAAACATTAGCAGGATTTTGATTCACTTGTAGTGTAACAATTACCATGGATAATATGGTTTGATATAAAAACTGGAGTATGGAAGAATATGTAGTAATAAATGTTTAAAATGGGACCCCATGGAAGGGATGGAGGGGATGTCTGGGGACTAGGAGGAATCAAGTTATATGGATACTTTTTTCGTTCGTTGTTTATAATTTTGTATTTGTAAAACCAATTGCAGAAAAAACAAATTTCAAATTTGTAAATTTGTAAAACCAAATTTCAAAACAACCCCAAAAAACTCCCAGATCTGGCACGTCTCACCAGCCTGGTCAAGTTGTTGCTGACCAGAAGCACCAGGAATTCCTCTGTGTGGCCAAATGATCTGCCCGTCACCTGGACGTGAACAGCAAAATTATTGTTATTTGGATAAAAAGCTCTCTGTTGATAATGTGAAACGCGGAGGAAATGGTCTGTCCCCAATAAATGTTATGGATGGTGGTGAATTAAGTGGTTGAGCTGAACGCGAGCTGCCCACTCGACATCACTGAGAGAATGGAGAGACTGAGTAGAAGTGCCAGCTGAGGACAGCTGAGGACTGTTGGGAAGTGAGTGGTCTGAAAAACAAATACAGCTGAAAATACCCTGCTCGAATTTACGAGAGAACACAGAGGCGCATGCTGAACCGCAGAACAATTTCTGAGACTGATGGCGAAGATATGACAAAGGCCTAGGAGACAGGTAATAGTTCTTACATAACAACGAAAAATCATAAAACGATGGAGCAATGTATCTCAAGGGATGAAAGCTAAAGCATTATAAATATAAGGAAAGCAGAAAGCAATGCCATTAGAAAACTATACACACATTGCCCGGGTTTAGAGCGCGTTTCTATCTAATGTTAGGGGGGGAAACTGTGGAAAACTTCGGGGGGAAATGAATATGGATGCAGAAAATAGAAATTTGATGAGGGAGAAGGATGTTGACAGCAGCGCCTACGTTGAAGAAAAGAAATAGCTAACAATTTGGAAAGTTAGTAGCACAAACTTGGTAAGAACTGCATAAAAAGCACTGAGTGGTGTTGGGTATCCCTTGGGGATATGGGGGTATTTTCACACATATGGGGGAAATAATGTTCAGTTTAAGTTTGTATACAGTGCACAATAAAGTCTCATATAAACATGTCAGTTGGGGAGATCTATGGGATAAAAACTCATGAATGTTCCTAAAATAAAAGGCTCCCCCATGCTTTGTATTGGAGGGGGGGGGGGTCTTGTGTATCCTGCAACATGTCAATAGCGCATTAGTGGTGGATTTAAATTGCACTGTCCACACATGATTCCACTTTATTTGTCACTCTGCGTTGATTCCTCAGTGCGCTATTGCACAATTGCCACCTGCAAGGACACTCTCGCACTACAGCGCAATAGAAGCAGGGCAAACGATCTGTGCTATCTGTGGCTTAGAAAAGTGACAGGATTTCAAGCAGGGGATTACAGGACATGCGCTGATTGAAAGCAAAACGTTATCTCCGTCCCAAAATGTTTGCAAGTGCAAACGGTATTGAGAGTTGGACCACCCCCAACGCCATCATGAGCAAAAATTGTCCCGAATGCACACTGGAAAGCAATGCCTGGAGGGGCCCAAAGATATATTTTAAAAACTTTATTCTCAAAGAAAGAGAGAGGGGGGAAAACCGCCACCAAAGATCAACAACAAAGGGCAGCCAATGTAGTCTCTTCCAGATGATATTGACTACAGCCCCTTTCAGAATATGACTTTCCTGATTATATATATTATGTGCGTGTAAGCACTAGAATCAAGAGACTTGGCAGGCGTTTGCGTGGAGTATAGACCTTGGCAGAGATAGCACAAAGTAGGTTTTCCAAGGTAAAAAAAAAAGTGCATGGTTTTAATCATCCTGGGAAACATGAGTCAGTCCCAGTTTATGTCACTTTCTATTTTTAAAACTGCTTCATTAGTGCAAGCTGCATTATGCCTAATTACGTTTAGTTGCATATTCAGATTCTGGTTGCATAAGGCAAAGTGGGATTGTCCAAACAGAAAGGGAAACAGTGGCTGTCTTGAGACCAATGCACGTCATTCTGCTGCAGAACATCTGAATGTGTATACACATTTTGGTAGGGTATTTTCCTTAAGGGATTGTACGCAGATGTTCCCTCCAAACATGTAATTTTCATTGCTGAACTAAAGAATGTGGACGCCAAAAACGGGGAGGGGAATGACATATAGAGATTTGGGTCCCCCCCAATATTTTATTCCTATAATTCACAAGGACACATTGCTGCAAGCCTATGATTAAACTACAAAACATGTTCCAGTTATTTCATTACTACTTCATATTATATATGGGCCTGATACCGCCGACTTAAACACTGAAGTCCAGTTGATTTGGATGAGAGAATTAGATTCCAGTAAAGTTCTTTAAAATGCCTGACTGCCTTGATCATGCTCTTTATTCCCAAACCACTTTTCTAGTGTTTATTTTTCTCCCCCCCCTTTTCTGTATGCATATCTCACATTGAGGCCGAAGCCGCAAGACAGTTAAAAACAGTAAATATAAATCAGAAGCCAAATGCTCCTTTAAAAGTCATTAAACAGAGCAGATAAAAGCAACAAATCATGTGCCCACTCAAGAGTAAGCCCCAGCGAATTCAGTGGAACTTACTTGCTTGCACAGATGCATAATGGCTGTGGCAGGTGGAAGGAGGGCCACAATAATGACACAGGAGACTAGTGTTGGGTTGAACTAGGCCACAACTTTACTGAATACAGGAAAGAGTAGGTTTGGCTAAGGAATTCAGCATCCGACAGCCTGCCTGCTACCTGATAAGATCCTGGTGGGTTCAAGCTTTTGCTAGGGAGTCGCCCCCAACATGGATTAGATGCCACAACCCTGCACATTGGGAGAGATGTATTGGCCCACTGGTCCCTAGTCACAACCCCCCCCCGGACCCTTCTAACATGGTACCCCTGTGACTAACGATCCAGCCCAATGCCTTATCCACCAAACTAGTGACGGTTGCTATGAGGGAGGCAAAAACCTGGCCAATTTGCTTGCAGGAGAAAATTTCTCTCTGGTTCTGAATACGACGACCAAATAAACCATAGCAAGGTTCATAGGCAACATTCGTGGCCCTCCCACCCCACCCTGGGTGGGCCCCTAAAGGCTGGGTGGGTTGGTGGAAAAATCCCATTACAATCGGCCAAGAAGGCAGCTGACACAGCCTCCCCCTTAAATGGGCTAGGGGCAGGCTGGTCACAGCCCTCAAGCCCCTTCCTCAGATTGGCTGCCTGCCCTTACCTGAGGGTCCGATGCAGCTGGACGTGGGTGTAATGATCTCAGGCAGGCAAGCAAGCCTCAGTAAGAATTAATGACTCTCTGGCAGTTTTATGGTACGTTTATTTATAAATTACACCCAGAGCGTTGCTCCCAGCTTGCTGCTCTTGAAATGAGTTGATCAGTCTGAGTCTCTGCCCTCGTCACAGCAGGAAGGACACCAAATTCCAGCCTTTCCCCTTTTGCACTTCTGTTGCATTCTGACCTTCTCAGCACTCTAGGAATGGAGAGGAGGGTGGAATCCCCCCCACTCTCAAAAGATGAACGCTCTGTCCACTGTCTCTCTGCTGGTTGCCTAGCAACCCCCCACTACTGTCTATCTCTCCCCCTCCCCTTTATTGTGAGCTGTCTGTGTCTGCTCTGAGTCAGGGAACTCTTGATGAAGTGGGGTTGAGCCCCCTTCCTCCTGCTCTGTCTGCGATCTTTCGTCTCCAGAGTCAGACTCTGTCTCTCTTTGTACTAGCTATCTCTCATCTCCTGAGTCTGACTCTTCCCCATCATTCAATTCAGCCATGTCCCTGACAGTGGGCAGCACCCGGTATCGCATCGCCCAGCCATGCCAGAAGATGGCAGCCTCCCTGGACCCACCACAGCCATGCCATGCAGCAATGGCCACCCACCGGGAGTCCCAGGTGAGCAGATGTTGTGATAGACATAGTGGGACTCACTTCTATTAGGGATGGGCAAGTCTGTCAGTTTGAGTTTCTCTCAGTTTCTCATTCTCTCTCATTCATACATGCATAGGCAGGTCATCTGAGTCAAGGGCTTGCTGGGGACAGCAGGTAATTGGATCTGCACCCTTTCCCATCTGGTACCAGTTGGCAGACCTCAAGTAAAATTCAAAGTAGTTCCTGCAAATCTGAAGTTTGGCCCCACCTGCTTTAGAGGAGATGGCTGCTTCCTTTGTAGGAAGCAACTCTTTAGGGCAGTTGCTTGCATTGTAAGGAAGCAACTGTAGGTTCATATAATTCAGTAGACATTTGTAAGGAATTATGGAACAAACATGGCTGAGAAGAACTCTTTGGCAATGCGACCGAGGAGAACTCTTTGATACTCCGTGCAGGAAGCAACCCTGCTGTGAACCCAACCAATGCTTCTCCCCCCATTAGTTCTCACTACATAGGTACAAAAACAAGAATGAAATGTTGTTAGGCTAGGGTGCTCTGGGGCATGCTGAGAATCTTAGCTTTTCATCAGAACTAAATAATGCCATTTCTTTAAACTCGGGGCTGATCTCAAGGTTAGCATTGATTCATATCTCTGCCAGATGTTTACTGAGCATCTCCAAAACAGCCATGCATCGCTACGCGTGTTATAGCCTTGCTTCCTTCACATCTGATTGAGTCTGGGATTGATTGCTCAAGCTCCCATAGTGTCCTAGAAAGGCATGAATGGTTGGGTCCTATATTTCCTCTGTGAACAAGATGCCTGCCTCAGCATTAAGGCTCACTTTTTCCAGGTGATGTCATGCCCTTTTGTCATGCCGTTTATGGAACAACAGTGGGAAGGCTGAATGTGAAGAAAGCTTTTCTCCCACTTGTGATTCACAACTTATTTTCCTGCTAGGGGCTAGGAGGAATTTTGATTCCTTTGTCCTATACAAATATAAACACAGGTAGAGATAGGATCTTAAGGAAATCAGCCCTGAGTGCTTACTGGAAGGACAGATTGTGAAGCTGAGGCTCCAATACTTTGGCCACCTCATGAGAAGAGAAGACTCCCTGGAAAAGACCCTGATGTTGGGAAAGATGTAGGGCACAAGGAGAAGGGGACGACAGAGGACGAGATGGTTGGATAGTGTTCTCGAAGCTACCAGCATGAGTTTGACCAAACTGCGGGAGGCAGTGGAAGACAGGAGTGCCTGGCATGCTCTGGTCCATGGGGTCATGAAGAGTCGGACACGACTAAATGACTAAACAACAACAACAACAACAACAACAACAACAACAGAGATAGGTAGATAGAGTCAGTATTGGGCTGGGAGCTGGAAGTCAGGAACCAAGCCAGCAGGGAGGATCAAAGAGCAAGTCAGGCTCAAAGGAGAAGCCATGAGGCAGAATCATGGAGCAAGCCAGAAGTTAGGACCAAAGACACAGGAACATGCCAGAGCTAAGGAAAGCCGGTTAGCTGAACATCTCTTCTGGGAAAACTGGCAGAAAGCATTGCTCAAGAAACAATTATCAAGTACATAGAAGAACAAGCCTTGTTGAAGAAAAACCAGCAGGGCTAGAAAGACAACCATCCAGTTCCATGGGAGCTTCAGGTTTGCAGGGGAACCAGGCAGTGTCCAGAGAAAGGGCTCATGCAGACTCCTGCTTGTCCAGCCACTTTTCCCTAGGAAAACCCAGTCTTTAACATTGACTCAGAGCTCAGATTCTGTGCTAAAGAACTGGTATCTCCAGGGAAAGTGGTGGCGTGAACAGAAAACCACTCAGACACATGGCAAAGGACAAGCAGAATTGTGGGCAAGCCCTAAGACAAGAAACGGACAACTACAGGACCTTGGACAGCTCCGAGGAGCTCTTGCTGGCCAAAGCATTTTCTTTCAAAGGCAATGTATTGTTTTTGCAAGTGTGTGGTAAGGTCCATCTCCTAATGCTGCCGTTTTTTGACTTTTGGGAGGCTGCGGAGACAGGAGTACTGCAGGGAACTCATCCTTCAAGTCAGAAGATGGTAGCAGAGCTGTCTCCTCCAGCTGAGAGGGCTCCCAAATAAAATGTTGACAGTTCTCACCCCAAGGAAGCATCCCAAATCTTTCTTCACCAGAGTCTTCTGCCTCACACTGCAACATCTCTGGGTTGTCTGGTGCAGGCATGTATCTACTTGTCTCGAACAAAAGAGTCATTATTAGATCTGAGCCAAAATCTCTCCAAAAATCTCTCCACAGTCATGATAAGCACAATGTTCTTCTTAGCCTTTCCATCCACACATAGGGCAGGGGGTTTTGGGGTTTTTTTCTGAGTACAAATGTGGATCCAGCCCAGGATATTTTAATATTGTTAATTGTGCTCAGTCCATAGTCCAACATTTAAGTGAGCCAGCTTTCTCAGCAGAGAATTTTTGAGAAATCCTCTAAGATTGTTCTTTCTTTCTGGCTCCTACCCAACTGTCGAAGAATTTCAACTCCTTCAAAAAATGATTCTGTGAAATCCCCCCACCCTGTCCATCATTTCACCACCTCCTAAATAGCATGGAGAATTTTAGGAGATCATTTTTGCTCATCTGTTCATTGTCCAAGGCCCCTAATGGACTTGAAGGATGTGTTTGCTGCTACCAATAGACACATTAACCCTCCAGGGCTCCTTGTCACTTCTGATATTATTCTTATTCTTCTTACATTTATATACCACTTAACATCATAGTGTTTAAGCAGTGTACACTGAGGTTACAAGAGAAATTAAGCAGAGACAGAATTAGTTAAAATCAACCATAAAATCAGAAAAGCTTCATTGACTTCTTGATGAAACAATTGCTTTTGAAAGTCTTCACTGAGGGTCTGAAATTTGGCAAGGAAGGGGAACCATTTGATCTCAGTTGAGAGGCAGTTTCACAGAATGGAGCCCACAATATTGAACCTATGGTGGATGCATCTGAACCATGGGTGACCACTAAGACTGATACCCACAGAGGGATTAGATATTGAGCAGGGACTGGGACGGGAACAGGTCAGGGTCAATGCCAATAGTCTATGGTTTATAGTCAGGTGTGGATTTAAAATATTTAAGAGTAACTGCTTAGCTATTCTGAGTGCCACAATTAATTTTTTATATTTTTTTAGTCCATCAAAATAAAAATACTGTTACGTAAGCCTACCACAGCCAGATATCCCACCAATCCTTTTAAAAGAGGCTGTTCTCCAATGCCAATTAATTTCCTTGCAATTTAGCCAGCAGAAAATTACATGTCTTCTGGCATGGATTTATGGAAATTGAAAAAGAACCTTTAATAGGAGACAGGGCAATGTCTCTTCCTGGCTCAGGCAGCGCCTTCAGAAATGAGGCATATTGTTAGGCCTGCCATCTTCTCATACATTGACAATTATGAGCTGCTGATGCATTTATTTTATGAGGATTGCCCAGATGAAGTAATGAAACCAGAAAGCATTAAATGCCACAAATAATCAAATGATCAAACACTTGACCCATCAATGCATATGGCTTCAGAATGAATGCTATAGCAGTCCAGTGAGGGACTGGGCTCCTGTATTCCAAGGTAAGAGGAATCGGTTGATCTTGATTTCAGTAAGGGTTTTGACAAAGTCCTCCATGGTATTCTTGCAGATAAGCTGGTAAAATGTGGGCTGGGTGAGGTAACTGTTGGTGGATTTGTAGCTTGTAGAGTGACCAAACCCAAAGAGGGCTCACTAATGGTTCCTCACCATCCTGGAAGAAAATGACCGCAGGGTTCTGTCCTGAGCCCATTGTTGTTCAATGTCTTGGATGATGGAATTGAGGGGATGCTCATCAAATTTGCCGGTGAAATCAAACTGGGATGGGGAGCTCCTGCTGCAGAATATGGAATCGGGATTCAAAATGACCGTAACAGTTTGGAGAACTAGGCCAAAACTAACAAAACACCTTTCAATAGGGACAAATGTAAGGTTCTGCACCTAGGCATGAAGGAAGAATCAGCTTGGGGACACTTGCCTTGCCAGTAAATAAATAAATAATACATAATTTATTATTTATACCCCGCCCATCTGGCTGGGCTTCCCCAGCCACTCTGGGCGGCTTCCAACAAAATATTAAAATACAGTAGTCTGTTAAACATTAAAAGCTTCCCTAAACAGGGCTGCCTTCAGATGTCTTCTAAAAGTCTGGTAGTTGTTGTTCTCTTTGAAATCTGGTGGGAGGGCGTTCCACAGGGCGGGTGCCACTACCGAGAAGGCCCTCTGCCTGGTTCCCTGTAACTTGGCTTCTCACAGTGAGGGAACCGCCAGAAGGCCCTCAGCGCTGGACCTCAGTGTCCGGGTAGAATGATGGGGGTGGAGACGCTCCTTCAGTAGTACATGTGAAAAGGATCTAGGGGTCTTAGTAGACCACAAACCTAACTTGAATCAATAGTGTGATGCAACAGCCCCCCAAAAAGCAAATGCTGATCTAGGCTGCATCAACAGAAGTATAATCTTCCAATAAAGGGAAGACATGTCCTGCTTTGTTCTGCCTTGGTCAAACCCCACCTGGAGTACTGTGTCTAGTTCTGGGTTGAAAGGCTGCTTCTATTTTAAAAAATCCAGTTGTGCCTTGTATGTTGGTCTTTGAAATCCCTCGCTGTCAATAATATTTCCCTGAGTGATAGAAATGTAGGAGGAAGATGGTAGGGAACCTGCGACACCCCCCCCCCCCCGATATTGCTGAATCACAACTTACAGCATCCTCGATGATTGGCAGGCTGATGGGGCTAAGGGGAGCTGGAGTCAAACAATGTGTCCTTCGTGTGCTTACTCCTCAAAAGGTCCAGAGGGTGGCAACACGAGAAGAGCCCTTTTTTGCAGGGGTTACCCATCTGTGGAATGCTCTCCCTAGGGAAGTTCACCTGGTGCCTTCATTATACAGCTTTAGGTGACAGGCAAAAATATTCCTTTATAATCAGGCCTTTGGTTGACCTGATTGACATCCTATACTCTTGTGGGGGGGGGGAGCGTTATTGGGTTATTGTTTTTATTTTGTTTTTATATATTGTGATCTTTTCTGTGAACCGCCCTGAGACCTCTGGGTATAGGGCAGGACAGTGGTACCTCGGGTTAAGAACTTAATTCATTCTGGAGGTCTGTTCTTAACCTGAAACTGTTCTTAACCTGAGGTACCACTTTAGCTTTTGGGGCCTCCCGCTGCCGCTGCGCCGCTGGACCACAATTTCTGTTCTCATCCTGAAGCAAAGTTCTTAACCCGAGGTACTATTTCTGGGTTAGCGGAGTCTGTAACCTGAAGCGTCTGTAACCTGAAGCGTCTGTAACCTGAGGTACCACTGTATATAAATTCAATAAATAATAATAATAAGTAACAATAATGTATGCAGGGCCACAGGTTCCCCACCTCAGATGTGACCCAATATTCTCTACTCTGATTGGCAGAAAGTCACCAAAATCTCAGTGGTGTTTAGAAAACAAGATATATAAGAGCAGAAAATGGATAGGTTGAAATTAGTGAAAATGAAATTGAATGAGGTATAGTAACTAAATGGCATCCCGTGGAATGACATTTTACATGTGACACAGGATGCTTCTGAAAAAATGGCACAAAAACATTTGACTTTGCTTTGTTGAACCTGTAAGAAGTGCAGCAGCAAGAATCATTTAGTTTATAATTTAAGGTTCACTTCAATGATCAGTAAGTTAGCTAACCAAGTTGGGGGAGGGAGGAGGAGGAAGTGAAGGAGGTGTGGCTTAGCAACCAGGCCGATGTTTGTTGATGTAGCATGCATCCTGATTGGCTGTGCAGTTCTGAGGGAGTTATTCTTCTGTATATTTGGTTGACTGTCTCCCTGCTATGTATAAGGCCTGAAGTCAGAAAAACAAACCTCTGTTTCTTTATCCTAAAATTATACCTTATTTATGTTCAGCTTCTTCAGGAAAGTGTTGTCAGGATTTCTTTTATCTCTGGGCTCCATCTGCGTTATCTGCCTTCGCTAACACAAGTATTGTCATGCCTCCCTCTTTACCTCAGTAGCACAAACTGACAGTGGGATTAGAGAATGAGCTAGTCATCCTTCCAAATCCTTTGTGAAGCTATTCTCTTCGCAGAGGTATTATTAACCTGATGCTTATTTTACCAAATGCTATTATGTAACCTTCTTATTCGGGTTATTAATGATCGTTTCATTTTTATATTGCAATCACTTCCATAGCAACCAATTATACTGCCTCTCATGGGGAGAAGATTATGAACTCCAATGGGAAATAAGCAGAAAGAGCGGTCCTTTTTTTTTTACAAAAAACCCAAACAAACAGATCCCATCTTCATTAAAATGACTACAGTAATAAATTAAAAAAGTGAGATGTATGTGTGCAATGAAATAGAGTATTTCCATTGAGACCGTTTCCCATAGATTGCCTTAGAAACAGTAAGATCACATGTTTAACTTAATTGATTGCCCAAACATGATAGGCTCATTGCCTCCTCATAGCTTTGTTTCCACAGTCGCATAATTGCTTGTGTACTCTGTGGTAAGTTTCACACTCCCCTTATCAAGGGATAGCTGCAATCATCATGTGTATAATGTGTAATGTCGTCCATCTGAACTCCCACAAATGTTTCTTTTTAATGCACAGATGCCATCTAATAAACATGACATGCATGTCAGTTTCTCAGAGACTTTGCATATCAGGCCAGTATCCTGGAAGATGGGCTTTGTATGCAGAAGGTCTCAGATTCAATCCCTGGAATCTCCTTAAAAAGGAAGAAAGAAAGATCTCATTTATCAGGACTAGGAAAGACTTTAGCTTGAAAACCTGGAAAACTGCAGTCAGTCAGTGAGTGCTGACAGCAGTAGAATCAGACGGGCCAAGAACCTGACTGATATTCATTAAGATATCTCACTCTTTCCTCTGTGCCTAGTTCCAAAGGAAATGCAATACTGTACTCATTAAAGATATTGCGTTATCGGTCTTCCCCTGCATTACGAAAACCAGGCCGACATTTTAACACAGCAATCTTACACATATTTTGAGTTCAGACGGGCTTATTCCTAGGTAAGTGAGTTACAGCATTGCAGTCGAAGTCTGCCTGTATCAGGTCAGCGATGTTCTTTTAGATCTACCAGAAGACACTGTGACAGAGGGAAGAACAAAGCGCTGAGCCTTTGAAAGTCTTCTGTTATTGTCGCGGCATTTTAGTTTGCCCATATTTTCAAACCTAATGTTTTAGTGGTGAAGGCACGATGAGATGAACTGCGCTCATCTCTCCTAATATTTACTTTTCCTGGTGTTACTTTTTAATAGCCCACCGGAGTCCTTTCAGAAAGGAAAATAATATTAGATTGTTCCTCCAAGGGACCAGGGTCAACTAGAACTTGCTGTCATTTCTGACATGGTGTGTGTTTTTGTGTTGATATTAGGGACAATACCAATGATCCCCAGGCATAGATACTGTGCAGGCCCAACACACACATTGTCAGCTTGTACCCAAGGACGAAATGGTAGCAAAAAATGAAAATTCTGGGAGCTTTTCCTTTGAGAAGTTTATTGCTACTAGGCTCTTGCATTTTAGCAGATTTCTTTTGGGTTCTGTGCACACATAAGCACACTTAAGTCTTCCTGACCTCCTAAAACAATTAACTTTCATTTGGGACTTGTCGACTAGCTGCTTATTGGTAAGTTGCTCTCTCTCTGACCAAAGGCACCTGGGTGATGTGTAAGTGTTAAAAGTCAACAGCAAGAGCAACAATAAAATAATATTCGCCTACTCATTTTTGTTCATTATGTTTCTAAATTTGACCTTGATCCCAGGGTGGTGAACTGCAAGCAAATAAATGCAGTATCACAGACCAATCCTATAATTAAGAAATCAGGACAAATACAAAGAATTCAGCTCACCCAGCCCTCCCCAAATGCCTGACAGAGATACCTTTTCCTGGTGACATCCAACTGCCAACACTTCAATCAAATGTTTACCCGCCACTGGCAGAATGACATCAAGGATGTAGCCAGATGGATCTGCTTTGGGAGGGCATTCCGCAGTAGAGTAGCAGCAGTAGGAAAAGCTGTGGTTCTTGTCCCCACTGATCTCATGTTTTTATCCACTGTACAGTGTGCATAACTGTGGGAACTTCAACACAATTTGATACAGTGAGGAACATAGGAAGCTGCCTTGTAGTGAATCACACCATTGGTCCATCTAGTTCATTATTTTCTACACCAAGAATCCAAACCATGCCATATTCCCAATCTAAAACAACTCCATCTGGCTATTTGCCCCATTTCAAAGAACATACATGTATGGCTGCTCTGTTTCCCTTTGGGGAGAGACTGTGGTTCAAATAATGTTGGGAATTAAATATACCTTTTGTCTTACAATTGGTACGTTTGCCGTTTCCCCCACAATTCATCCACAGAGTGAACTGGGCAGGCCTCTCAGAGAAATGTAACCTTTCTAGCCAAGACATATTATCTGCAGAGGTTGGCAAGAACCCAGGTGGACATATGACCATCATCTATCGAGCCATCTCAACACCACATCCATAGGCTGTTCCTATCTACACAGCAATGCCTCTTGTTTTGCTCTCCCCACTCTCCATACCCATGATTTATTAGTGTCACAACATCCCATACATTTATAATAATACTAGTGCATCGCTGCAGCTGCACGGCTATTTCACACTAATAGTTGACACCTCACCATCAGAGAAGCCTTCCTTGCTGAATACCAACTGCTTTGGCCTTTTGCTGCAAAACACATTTCTGCCATCGGGCCAAATTTCCTCTGGGATTCCCTTCCAACTGATCCAGTACTAAATCCTGGTTTAAAATCCTAGGAGTATACCTGTGCATGTTTGGGATCAGTAGCGGCAGGAACTGGAAAGGAAACTGCAACAAATTCTGGACACACATTGCTTTGGGATCATGATGATAACGCCCACCACCTCTGTGTAACTGAAAGAAGTGATAAACACTTGTCTGTGTCTGTGTGGGTGAGCTGGAGCCTTTGAGATCAGATAAGTAGCCTGGTGGCTTCATTCCAGCCTGAAAGCTTTCTGTGCTGCAGTTTCAGGTTGATTCTGGAAGCAATTAGAGTTAATCCTATTAGACATGCTACATGGAAGATTTGGGAGTGAACAAGGAGATTGCTTGGTGCTCGCTCTAAATTATCTATTCCCTCTTGCAGCTTAGAATATCACTTATCTGCTTTTAAACCTTAATGACATTTTCACTCGTCTATTGAGGCATTAAAAGAGAGAGAGAGAGAAAGCAATGCAGGTTTTATTGACACCAATATCTTCATTTCCCCTTCCCTCAGTATTTCAATATTGCTCAGAAATATTGAAATGAAAACAGCAGTCACATTTCTAAGACCCAGACACAGGATGTGTAGCAAATCTAGCTTCATTTTTTAAAAAAGGCTGTATTTTTAACTCCCGCCTTCCTTTGAGCAATTTCCTCCACTCTTGAATGCATTGATCATAGAGTGACCCAGTGCGAGAGAAGGCAGAGCTCCTATTCCTGCAGATTTTCAGCAGGGACTTCCTGCTACCCCCGCAAGCCCATCACAAGACAAATTGCGTGACTGCACATTCCGTCATTGAAACTGATCATTATTTCATCGCTGCTAACTATTTGAACTTTAGCACTTCTCTTGCCTTAGTAAAGTTTTAATGTTTAAACGAATAAACACACCAATTTCCTGGTGGTTAGGTTTGGGGAAATTTGGGTGGGGGGAAGGTAGCAGTTGAAAAGACTCAGATAAACTACAGTATAGGCATATCTGGATTTATTTGTATAGAATATCATAATTCCTCCCTTTTACTATATTAAACCTGCTCCAATTCATACTTAACAAGAACCAGTGTGGTGTAGTGGTTAGAGTGATGGACTAGGACCTGGGAGAACAGGGTTCAAATCTCCACTTGGCCATGAAACTCATTGGGTGACCTTGGGCCAGTCACTACCTCTCAGTCTAACCTACCTTATAGGGTTGTTTTGGGGAATTGCATGAGGAGGAGGAGAACCATGTATGCAGCCTTGAACTGCTTGGAGAGCAACGTAGGATATAAATGAAACAAACATCACCGAGATGAGAGCCTCCAACCCATTACTTCTTTCGCAACTCCAATATTGCATTTATGCTGGCAGGACCAGTGAAAGGCTTCTTTCCCCCATGGACATCCTTCATGCGCATAATCCTGGAATGATGGGCAAGGAAGCCCCTGAGAAGCAGTTCCAACATCACAGCCAGTAAATATACCACTTGCTCCCCTATCCTTCTGTTGCTCTGTTGACATTGCACATAATGACGTTGGCTCCAAGTGTTTTTAGGTTGGGGCATGACACATGGATTCAAGTAACTGCAGGGCGATGAAGAGAGGTTGCATATTAAGTGGGGAGGGCATTGTTTGAACACACACTTGCTGCTTTCTCAAGTGCTTGGTTGTAAGACAGAGAATACAGTGGTACCTTGGGTTACTGATGCTTCAGGTTACAGACACTTCAGGTTACAGACTCCGCTAGCCCATAAATAGTACCTTGGGTTAAGAACTTTGCTTCAGGATGAGAACAAAAATCACATGGTGGCAGTGGGAGGCCCCATTAGCTAAAGTGGTACCTCAGGTTAAGAACAGTTTCAGCTTAAGAACGGATCTCCAGAACGAATTAAGTTCTTAGCCTGAGGTATCACTGTAGTCTGCTTCAGGCAATTCTCCTCACATGCAATTACCCTCACAACTGCAGGGAGAAGAGAGGGAGAACTTCCTGGATCTACCGCAACCGTGGCCAATAAAAAAATACTGGGAACAGCCGCCCCCTTTTACCATAGTAATATAGGATCCAAAAATGAGATGTAATGTCTAGAGTGAATGGTATCATTTCAGAGCTTTAGATAGATCTCGAAAAACTCTCAAAGCAAATGCGCTCCTTCACAAAACAAACATCAAGGAAATCTGTAGCTCGACAGATCGTTTTGATAGGAAAGCCTCCTGCTTTCAATCACAGCTTCATATTTTGTTGCGAGAAGGCTATTGTATGGCTGCAGCTTTCAGCAAACAGAGTAACAATCTGTTTCTCCCTTCATCGTTTTGCTGAGTGCTGTGAAAAGAGGTTATTCCTCAACGGAGGTTAGAAAAATGCTGCTGTTTTGAACATGCAGGTCAAACGATGGCTACCTTACAGATCTTTTTATTTGTACAAGCAGCCAAGGCGCAAAGAAGACTGGAAGTGGTGCACATGAAACAACACTGAGGCAAACAATTAGCCAAAATCCCAGCACCTGTTGTGCTGTCCATTCTTCCTTCATGAAAATATCTTGAAGATAATAATAAATTCCATCTATACTAGGTGACTAATAGCCCACACTTTTTAAAAAAAATAAATGTTGCATTTATATTGGATCTTTCCTTCAAGGAGCTCAAAGGTTCTGGCTTCCTCATTTTATCCTCAGAACAACCCTGTGAAGTAGGTTAGGCTAAGACACTGTGACTGGCTTGGGGTCACTTCCTAGTTGAGTGGGGGTTTCCTAGTTGAGTGGGAATTTGAGTCTCCCAGATCCAGCACTCTAACCACGAGAATACATTGCTTCCAATCTTTAATTGGCAACCACCACATGTAAATAAGATCATAATGGAGTAGACTTGTGAATGGGGAGGTCTCCTTCTGGATAGCTCAGCTTGCTAGAGTATGGTGCTGATAAGGCCAAGGTTGTAGGTTCAATCCCTGTATGGGACAACTGCATATTCTGTATGGGACAACTGCATATCCCAAGGTTGCAGGTTTGATCCCTATTTGGGGCAACTTTGCAGGGGGTTGGACTTGATGACCCTCAGGGTCCCTTCCAACTCTATAGTTCTATGATTCTATGCTTCCTGTGTGCTGCTTGAAATGGACCAGCTAGTTATTGTTTGGGGAGAGCTCCATTTGCAGCTCACAGGCTTTTCAGGCGTGAACGGGACACATGGAAAAAGTAGGTACAGAATGTTCTAGAAGGAGGAAGGGTTCCTCCTGCTGGAAAAGAACTGCCTGGTTTGCAGAAGCTTTTTTATTAGGAAGTGTAGGTACCGAGATCCCAAAGGAGCAGAAAAGACTTTTTATGTATGCAACAACAGCTGCACGGATGTTACTAGCCCAGAGATGGAAAGAAGACAAAGTCCCTACCAGAGAAGAATGACAATCTAAGCTGTTGAACTATGCCGAAATGGCAAAACTGACTGGAAAGCTCAGGAACAAAGAAGACCGAAAGTTCAATAAAGGAAGGGGGGGGGGGAATTATAATTTACTTGAGAGACCACTGTAAGCAGATGAACACATCAGCAGGATTACAGTAACACTTGTAATGTAGAAGATATTATGGACAAAATGGAGAGACATAAAATTTGGATAATGAAATAATATGCCGTTGAAAAGGTTTATAATAGGGCCCATGTGGGGGAGGGAGGTGGGAAGTCTAGAGATTCAGAGAAATTTCTAAATGTGGATACGCATTTTGTATTGTTGTAACTCTACACTTGTAAAATCAAATAAAATTATTATTATTATTATTATTATTATTATTATTATTATTATTATTATTATTAAAAACTGCCTGGTTTGACCTCACTTTTTCAGCACAATCCTAGAGGCATGCCCTATTGACTACATTGCGACTTACTCTCAGGTAAGTGGAGTTAGGAATGCAGCCTCAATGCAGGGCTACATTGGGGTGTTCCCAGATGAGTATGATGTAGCAGCACCCAGTCAGGGGCGTTTGAAGGTGGGGGCGGTCTGCCCCGGATGCCATCTTGAAGGGGGGTGACATTTGTTGCGCCCCCCCTCGCAACTCGAGTCCCAAGCTTATAGCAAGCGGCAAAGCGGCGGCAAAGCTGCTCGCTGTAGGCTTGGGACTCAAGTTGTGGGTGGGGTGGGGGCGCTGAATGTCACCCCCCCTTCAGAATGACACTCGGGGCACATAGAAATGCAACAACAAAATGAAACGATGCCCTGTGTCCTGGTGGCAGCGAAGCCTCCGGCCGTCCTAGCACTTGCCCTTCTCAATCATGGCCGCCTGGGAGAGGAAGTGCTGAGAGGCCTGAAAGGCAGCGGGGGGGGGGGGTAGAGAGGTAGAGAGTTATGTGAGGGGAGACAAGATGGCTGCCTTCCCCTAGTATGCTAAGGACGGAGGACGGGATCCCTGCAAAGGGAGCTTCCCACTTTAATTCCCTTTTGTCTTGCAAGGCTTTGCTGACATGTTTGGGGCGGGATGGGTTCTTTTTGTGAGGCTTCTCGTATTTATTATTATCTTTAATGGGAGGGCAGGCGGATATGGCACACCAGGCTCTAACAGGCTATGTGATGCTTAGCTGGTTAAGTTTTATTCTATCTTTTAAAGTTATTACAGATGGCACATTTCCAGCTTGCTGCCTTTCAGCAACCGCCTTGCTGTGACCCCTGTGAATCTCACTGGGTAACCTTAGGCCATTCATTGTCTTTCAGCCTAGCCTACCTCACAGGGTTCTTGTGAAATTAAAATGTGGATTGGGCAGAACCCATGCATGCCGCATTGAGCTCCTTGAAGGAAATGTGAGATGTAAATGTAGTAACAAATAAAATACCAGGTGCCATTCTGGAACTCCTTAGCCGTGGTGAGACAGGCAGAAATCCAACGGGTGTGTCTCTTGGGAATTGTAGGTGTGACGAGTCATGTGTTTGATGAAATACCGTAAGCAGTGTTTAAAGCACAAAGAGGCTTTAACAACAAAGTGGCTCTTGGTATAGTAAAGCAAATCAACATTTATTGCAGTATATATTTCCTTGGTCTATAGCCCATTTCATTGGCTGCCTGTTGCAGTGGTTACCGTAGTTAGTGTTTTGGACTAAGGCTGAGGAAAACCCAGTTTCAAATCCTCAGCCTAATCCATTATTTGTGAGGATAAAATGTCCTGATAAAAATGCCATTAAAAAAAGAGAAAATCCAAAATAGGACCCAGTGGTAATGAAATACAAAAACGTACAGTTTTGGCCTCTTCATTCAATGGTGGGATCTGCATGCCGAAGATCCCAGGTTTGGGCCCTGGTATCTCCAGATTACAAGGATCTGGTGTTAGATGATGGGAAATATTTCTGCCTAAAATCCAGTCAAAATACTGGACTAGATCAGGGTTGGGGAACCTGTAGCTCTCCAGAAGATGTTCATGTCCTGTTCCCATCAACTTCAGCCAGCATAGACAGGGAGTGGTCAATTATGATGGGATTTGTAGTTCAATAAAATCTGGTAAGCCACAGGCTCCCATCCCTGGGTTAGATGGTCAGTTCCCACTAGTTATATAAGAGTCTTCCCATTCAAAAATGTATTTTTCATGTAGATAGTGTTGAAATAAATAAAATTCCACTTTCTCTGAATATACAGTCAGTCTTGGTAAAGGAGAAAATGGAGTTCCCTGAAAGTTCCAGTTGCCAGATGTTCCGAATGACCAGTACCCTGGAGTTATGATTTGTGTTGTTCTGAGCGTTCAACGCAAGCTGCATTCTAACTGCCTCAGAACTCCAAGGGGCAGTTGCTTCAGTGACCAGCTCAGACCAGCTTCAGTCTTCTCAGGTCTTCTCTGAGGTCAGACACACGTAAGAAAGACCTGGAAAAAGTCCTTGCGTTCCAGAGTGTGGTTGAAGAACCAATATCATGTAGGTACATATATTCAGTGGTCCACCAACATAGCAGTGCTTCATTAGATAAGAACGAGTTGACTTTAATTTCCTTTTGTCCTGTCTGAATAATGGAGAGGGAAGGGAAAATAAGATGCAGAGGAGGAGAGGATTAGACAAAACCCCCCTTACCTGCATGAAGGGGGTCTGCGCAACAAAAAGGTTGTGAAGTTGTGCAGTTTTTTTCTGCCTCAGCTGTCTGAGCAAAGTGTCTACATCTACATCTATATCTACCTCTAGGCAGAAAGGGCTTTGGCCCCACACTAGTCCATGTGCATAAGCTTCACTGAAAAACTGAGGAAGTGTGATTCCTGGCACCTGTGATTGCAGATGCAGCAGACTTTCCCCTTCCTACGTCTCAAGGTGGGAAATGTAGAATTTGCCCTAGAATGATGGCATTGTTTTGGCTGCGCATCACTATTTGCTCAGACTTTAGGGGATGTCCATAAGACATTGTACCTGAGTATCTAACTGTTGTCTTTTGTCTTTGTTTTTCTTCAGCATGCCTTCAGTTGCCTGCCTTGCCAGTATTCAAGCGAAAGCACCGCCCCAGGCAGATTATGGCTCCCTTCCTATACGGTGGCTGTGCAGGGCATCTTGCTTCCAGGTAGGTGCCTTTGTCTTGGCTCTTTTTGGCTGCGTTATGTGCATCTGCTCCACAGCCGGTGTCCAGTGGAGAATGTGGCATGTTGACAACATCATGGGCGGCAGCAGACCTGGCCTTGCAGGGATTGGGCTCTGGGTTGCTTGTTCTGCTCATAGAGTTTCTATTAAGAAGATAAATGTTTTGTGCACAGCATTAGCTGATGATGAGTCCCTTCCCTCTGAAATAGTTATTGCTCAGGACTTCATGCCATTAGCCTCCATTGTGAATGCGGTGACCGTGTTTTGAATGGCCTTTCCATTATATAACGTTTCCAAGCCTGGAAAACATGGAGATTTACCTTTTGTCCATTGGAATCATTCTGGACTTAGCTGCAGGAACATTTGTGCTCATTTCTGTTTCCTGGAATATGTATTCCATCCTAGCGAAGGAAGGAATGAAGCTCCCTGACGTTTTGGGATTGCTTCTCGTTCCAAAAGAGCAATGTGTTGGAGCTGCTATTTATGTGGGGTTCATTGCTGCAGGTTCACAGCTCTTAAGTGGAATGCTTGTTCTTGGTGGAAAATATTTCTGGAGATTCAGGGAAAGAGTCACTTCCAAGGAAGAAATTGTTACTGATCCTGAAATTGTGGAAAGCGAGAGCCCAGCTCTGAGG
Organism: Podarcis muralis; assembly: GCF_964188315.1. Classification (NCBI taxonomy): domain Eukaryota; kingdom Metazoa; phylum Chordata; class Lepidosauria; order Squamata; family Lacertidae; genus Podarcis; species Podarcis muralis. The sequence goes on along the minus strand of NC_135658.1, from coordinate 74,376,943 downwards.
CTAAAGTATAGGTAGGATGCCTCTGCTATGAAACTTAAGTGTGAAGATCAACCCACTACTTGGGGGAGATATAGAAGGCATATGAAAATAGAATCTATGCCAGGCTCATTAGGGATGTGGCTAATGGCTCTAATCCTTGAACTAGCTTTTTAAAAATGTTGGCATGTGGCATTGTATAGATTTATTATCTAATTTGTTGGTTTTATCTGTTCTTGTGCATATTCTGTTTGAATTTTTGTTTTACACTGAATGCTGTTGTATTCCCACCCTGGGATGATTGCAACATAGGATGAACTATAAATAGGGGAAATAAATGAAAAGTACCAAATTGCTGTATCTGGATATTGATTTTCATTCCAAGTTAGATTCTGAGACCCTTCTTCTTCCCCTTTGGCAATCACTTGTAGCCGAGTAAGATTGTCTTCCATGAACACAGTTTTAACAGTGAGTCCATAAGTGACTGTGGAGGCCAATTCTGGATCCACACATCCTTCCACAGTGGGGACATAGGCGGCAGTTGATCACAGCGAGGGTTTGCCAAGCATATCTTCCTCTTAGCACATTTCTTCTGTTCGTCCTGAGTTCAAGTGTCTTTAAAGCCCATGACACCTTTGGTAAAGGCTATTCTCCTCGCAGGCCTGTGTTTCCCAGTTATTGGTGTTTATACTACTTTTTTTTTTTTTTTTACATTTTAACACATCCTTAGCAGTTCATTGTTGCTTCCCAGGACCAAAAACAGAGGTGTGTGTGTGTGTGTGTGTGTGTGTGTGTGTGTGTGTGAGAGAGAGAGAGAGAGAGAGAGAGAGAGCGAGCACACACTAAGCCCTAGCTCAGAATAGGATCGCTACAAAATGAACTCTCAAGCTTCCTTCCCAATGCCGCTGCCTTGGCCCCTATCTGCTGGCCAGGGAAAATCAGGGCACCCCAGGATCAAGAAGATCCTGGGGTGCCTTTATGGAAATCATGGCTGCCCCGGACAAAATGGGCTGTTGCAGGTTATGAGTTGGGGGGAATGGCTTGACTGTCTCACTTCAATGTCAGCTGTATGGAATGTTTCTGTTATAAATACAGCTATCAGATTGTGGGAGTCAGTTTGGCATTTTCCTTTTAAATCATGTTTGAGAAAGAATAGTGACTTTTCTTCATTTTGCTTCTCTCCTGCCATGCCCTATCATGTAACCTATCTGGAATCTAAGCCTTGTTGGAGCTGCACAGCTTTGATAAATTTCCCCCCCATCTTCTCTACTGCATCTCATAAGTCTCTTTGGACTGATGTCAGTCTTATCCCACATCAAGAAAAAGAAACTGTTGTTGTTCCTAACCAAAAGTCTGATAAGCTACTGCAGAGTCCTCAAACTGAGAGAGGAACTGGCAACCACACCCGGCATTGTAGTCTATGCACTGACATGATGGCTTGTAGAAACTTCTGCCTTGCTTTCTGCTGTGTTTAGGTGTTGCCTTCCTGGGCGAGAGTCATGAACTACATCTCACAGGACTACTAAATCAGCCCTTCCAAGTGTCCTTATTTTTCAGGGATAGTCCCAGATTTACAGAAGCCATCCTGGTATCTGACTTGATCCCAGAATGTCCTGCTTTTCCTTAGGATATTCTATTTTTATCAGCGAAATATTGGAAGGTATGGAATAGGATGTTCATATTTGCATCAGAGAAATGATGGAAGATATGAAATGGGTAGCCCCATTTGGCCTGTACTCTGAATTTTGCATACGAAGATGGGTTGAAAAGACGTGTAACCCTTTGCTTGGCCGCACCCTTGTCTGTGAGTCATCTCTCTCACAACAAAAGAGAAGCCCTGCACTGTGGCCACAGCATCACAGCAAGGAAATAAAACTAAAATGATTGCCAGGCTTGGCCATAATTTCACTCATAGGGAACTTGATGCCACCACATTGAGAAATATAGATCTGGCGGACATTGGACTAAACAAATGTTTAAGCAAACACCCCGTTATGTATCTTCCAACATTTCTCTGATGAAAACAGGGATGTCCTATTCCATCATCATCATCATCATCTTATTATTATTATTATTATTATCATCATCATCATCATCATCATCATCATCTCACTCATCTGACTGGGTTGCCCCAGCCACTCTGGGTAGCTTCTAAAAACTTCCCTATACAGGGCTGCCTTCAGATTTCTTCTAAAGGCTGTATAGTTATCTCTTTGGCTGGCTGGGGTGGGGTGGGGGGGTCACATAACTCCATAACTTCAGACCCTCCAACATTTCTCCGATGAAAACAGAAGCATCCTAAGGAAAAGTGGGACATTCTGGGATCAAATAAAAAACCAAGACGGCTTCTGGTAAATCCGGGACCGTCCCTGGAACTTAGGGACACTTGGAGGGTCTCCCATGATGCATCATTACCCTCCTTTGGGGCAAGGTGGAACAATTCAGGCAAATGTCAATAAGACATAAACGTTCAGGCCTTTTGGTCTTTCAGTTCACCACCAGATGGCAGAAACTTCCTCTAGTTTAGCTAGATCTCACACCACATTTCATTATCATTAAAGCAACAGCCAAGCGTTTTTCACAGTTGTCACTCTGATATGATCTGTGCATGATAGAAGTGGCAGGATCTAACAGAAAGTTCAGATGAACCAGAGCAGGAGATATTGATTGAAACCAAGCCTGTTAGCCTGATGGGGAAGACTGCTGCATCAGCACATACAGGCCTGGAGTGGGTTGGATTGGCAAGCGCACTAGTTTGATATCATAAAAGAAGGATGGATGCTTGTGACCTTCTGCCAGACCTGACTTACAAAGCAACTTCAGCCATCTCTCCCTGCGCCCTCCCCACCCCCAGCAGCCCTACCAGATCAACAGTGCTGTCCACTTGAAAGGAAGGGGAAATTCTTTTCAAATTATTATCTACAATACAGCACAATCACCTATTTAGAGCTTCCTTGTTTATGGCAAAATATTTACAGTGGTACCTCGGGTTACATACGCTTCAGGTTACATACGCTTCAGGTTACAGACTCCACTAACCCAGAAATAGTACCTCGGGTTAAGAACTTTGCTTCAGGATGAGAACAGAAATCATGCTCCGGCGGCGCGGCAGCAGGAGGAGGCCCCATTAGCTAAAGTGGTGCTTCAGGTTAAGAACAGTTTCAGGTTAAGTACGGACCTCCGGAATGAATTATGTACTTAACCTGAGGTACCACTGTACTTCTAGCTCTCGGAACATAGGTTGTGTTCACACCATGCATTTAAAGCATATTTCAGGTTGAATATTTCTGCTTGGCTATCTAAAAGATGCTATTCTTGATAGAAAACTATCAAGAAATAGTGTTCAGCCTTATAACTGCTGCTAAGGTTATAATAGCTAAAAAGGGGTGGGAAAGCATCTCTCCTATAGCTGAATGGATCAAGAAAATTTGGTCCATAGTAATTATGATCAATCTAACATTATATAGGTAAAGGTAAAGGGACCCCTGACCATTAGGTCCAGTTGTGGCTGACTCTGGGGTTGCGGCGCTCATCTCGCTTTATTGGCCGAGGGAGCCAGCGTACAGCTTCCAGGTCATGTGGCCAGCATGACTAAGCCACTTCTGGCAAACCAGAGCAGCGCACGGAAACGCTGTTTACCTTCCTGCTAGAGCGGTACCTATTTATCTACTTGCACTTTGACGTGCTTTCGAACTGCTAGGTTGGCAGGAGGAAGGACCGAGCAACGGGAGCTCACCCCGTCGCGGGGATTCGAACTGCCGACCTTCTGATCGGCAAGCCCTAGGCTCTGTGGTTTAACCCACTGCACCACCCGCACCCCAACATTATATAAGAATACATATAAAGCAGCCTAACAGGTTTATGGGGGGAAGTGGGTATTTTTTGTAATGTTTCGGAACAAGTTCAATGACAATGTCTGTCCTTATGCTTCTTTCAGTCTGCTGCAACAGTATTTCTTTATGCTCTTTATCTTCGGTTTACTTTATTAATAAAATAAAATTTATTTCAAAATGGGAAGGGTAGCCTGCTCATACACAGAACGGGAGAAGCTTGTTAGCTACACAGGCCAGATCTTTATCAGGATCTGCCTTGACAGACCTGGCAATCGCTGGACAGCTGCTGAAAGAAAGGGCGGGGGGAAAATCTGGACCAAAAAAATGAGGGAGAGCAAAGAATTCTGGGAACTGTGGTTTGTTTCTCACAAAGGTACTGTTCAAAGCACTTTTGACAAGGTATGGTTCCTGGGATTCTTTGGGGGAAGTTATATGCTTTCAAGTTGCCTAAACTGTGTGGTACATAGTATGGACCCTGCCCCAAAGCAAAACAGGATTTGGACTAAATGTCCCTTTGGTCCTTTCCAACACTATGACTCACCATGAATGCCTCCCTTGTTCTCTGAGAATGGCAATGGTGCTCACCCAAAGGTGCTGGAACCCACCTGAGAGGTGCTGGAACTGAGTTCTGGCCCCCCTAGATGGCACTCCTGCCTTTGGAACTGAGACACGTTCCTTAAATGGGATGAACTTGATCTTGTCCAAGTCTGGATAATGCTAACCAAGGGTCGGTATCAGTGTGCAAATACAGAGATCTGGCCAAGATAGATATCTTTATGTCCATGATAGCATGTCCCTGGAGACAAGTTTCATGGTGGGATTCAGCCACAGTCCTAGAACTGTACCAAATTGTACCACGACCCTAAGTTCTTCAATATTCTTGAGGTCATAGTTGAAAACTGCACCACTCAGCTATTCAGGTTTCTGCTTTTGAAGCTTTCGTTTATTTTCTGCTGTTATCAGCTGCATGAATATGTTTGGAAGACAAACTTTCCCCTCCTCACCATTGTTATTCTGCTTACTCGGACAGTTTTGCGGAGACACTTACGAAATTGTCCCAGAAAAATTCCAGTAACCTTGCTTTTTTAATGCAGTTAAAGGATTACAAATATGCACTGATACGAACAAGCTGCAGAATTCATTTTTCAAGATGAACCCGTCAGAGTGTGCAGTTCACCGCTTTTAGCTTGAGCTCATCCCTACTTTTCAACAAATAGAGCTGGCTCAAAACATTGCAGTGATCTGGGCAGAAGCTTCTTTCCTCAATCTTCTGCTCCCTTCTGAGTCCTCGACTCAGATCCACCCAGACTCAAACCTACCATCTCCATTTATACCACTTGACATTGACCTCCAGACAATTGAGGAGAGCATCTTGCGGTTCTAGGCTAGGGAAATTGCTAAGCGTCTGATATAAGGGTTAAACCTAAGCTTGATTTGAAGCACCTGGTGGCTATTTCTTCAGAACCTTCTGCAGAGTCACTGCTAGGGATAAATGTCCAATTTAAACAATGAAGGGGCAGGATCTGTAAAATGTATACCTATTTCGCGAGTTTTTTGAGGTCATGAGCCCAACAGTTCCTACAGTGGGGTAGCCCCACGCACATAAGAATATTAGGTGTTGTTATATGGAGTTAGACCATTGGTCTGACTGATCCACTGGCTTTGCTCAGTCTTCGGATATGAGATTCTTTAGCAGAAGATTCCACATACCACATGCCAACTTGAATAAAATATTCGGGGAGGGGGCAGATAAGCCCTGCCCCGCGTAATCAGTCACATGACGCAGTGCACGAACACCACTTGAATTGCAATGCCCATCAACTTTGGGGGTCCTGGCCCCCTAAAACACTTTATTGGGGGCAAAAGACCCCTCAGCCCCCAGGGGTTGGCTTCTATGCCACACCCTGAACATCAGCCCCATACCCTCCAACATTTCTCCAATGAAAATAGGGTTGTCCTAAATAACAACAACAACAACAACATCATCATCATCATCATTCTGGGCAGCTTCCAACTCACATAAAAACATTTAACATTAAAAAAACTTCCCTATACAGGGCTGCCTTCAGATGGCTAGGGGGTGGGATAACTCCATACCCTCCAGCATTTCTCTGATGAGAATAGAGATGTCCTACAGAAAAGGGGGACATTCTGGGATCGAATCAAAAACCAGGATGGCTTCTGTAAATCGGGGACTGTCCCTGGAAAATAGGGGCACTTGGAGAGTCTGCAGAACTTTTTTGTGCAAAACATGTGTTCTGCTACCACACGATTGCCTTTGATTTTATGTTGTCCAGTGGGGTCAACCTGAGGTTTGCACACACTAAATATGGGTTATTGTAATCCACAGATACATCTGAGCCCACTAAGCAACTTTCAAAAGTCTTGGTTGAAACACTGAAACACTGAAAAACGAAGTCCATGCAATTAGTAGCATCCTCAGAGAGGGTGTTCTAGTCACACATCCCAGCTAGCTTTGGAGTGCCTTCTTGAATATCTGGTGGGGTAAAGAGCAGCTGCTGATCTCCAGCAAACATCAGACAGCCCTGGATTAAAATGACTGGTGAGAAAGTCAATTACCAATTAGAAGATGAGATGATTGCGATAGCAGGAGTGAGTTTTCCCCTGGGCAATTTACAGTTGCTGAAGAGGCCTTTACTTGGTGTGAATAACATTCCTTGAGGGATTTGTATTGTATTTGCCGAAGAGCAATTGAAAATGGTTCTTTAGAAGCGTTCCTGGGGACGTGGGGGGCAGCATTTCGATAAAATGGGATAGCAGCAGCTTCTTTGTCACAGCAACATGGAGCCTCAGGCATCTCTCTGGTCACAAGTTAACCATTTGCTCTGTCTCTGTCTACAGTCTGCCTGCTGTTGTCTTCTGCAATTGCAGTGGACACCAGCCATCACTGCCAAGAACTTGTGCCCACCCTGCAGGAGAACACCCAGGGACGGGGAAGTGAAAACACGAGAGTCTGAGGACAAGGACATACTATACCTTTAAATCACATCCAAAGCACATTCTTTCCCCTCAGAGAATTCTGGGCACTGTAGTTTGTTAAGGGTTTCTGGGAATTGAAGCTCTGTGAGGCGTAAACCACGGTGGCCAGAATTCTCTGAGGGGGGGAAATGTGCTTTGGAAGCGCTTTAAATGTAGAGTATGTACACAGCCTGAATCTGAAGTCTCCTGAGACTTTTTATCATGTGAATGTGTGGGTGATATGACACTGGCAGGGCTATCTGTGGAGATAGCTAATGGGGAAGGAGAGGTATCTGAAAGTCCTCTTGGTGTGGCTGAAAGCTCCTAGGGACCAGTCAAGTGACCTTTGTCCTCTCTCCTCCTCCCCTCTGAAGCAATGTTCTGGCTTTCTTTGGGGGAGCTGCTAAGACAGTGTGTGGCTTGATATCCTCACAAAACAGAAATTGAAAGTTTGAGGAAGGGCCATAGCTCAGTGGCAAAGCATCAATGTTGCATGTAAGAAGCTCCTGGGTTCAGTCCTCAGCATCTTCTGGTAGGACTGGAGAGAACCCCACCTCTCTAAACCCTGAGAACCAGTGTGGTGTAGCAGTTAGAGTGATGGACTAGGACCTGGGAGACCACAGTTCAAATCCCCATTCAGCTATGAAGCTCACTGGGCGATCTTGGGGCCAGCCACTGCCTCTCAGCCCATCTTACCTCGTAGGGTTGTTTTGGGAATTAAATGAGGAAGGGGAGAACCATGTAGGCCACTTTGAGCACCTTGTAAAAAAACAAGTGCAATAGAAATGCAATCAGTCCTTTTTAAACAGGCCTTTGGTTGATCTGATTGACATCTTATGCCCTTTTTATAATACAGTGGTACCTCGGGTTAAGAACTTAATTAGTTCTGGAGGTCTGTTCTTAACCTGAAACTGTTCTTAACCTGAAGTACCACTTTAGCTAATGAGGCCTCCTGCTGCTGCCGCGCCGCCGGAGCACGATTTCTGTTCTCATCCTCAAGCAAAGTTCTTAACCCGAGGTAATATTTCTGGGTTAGTGGAGTCTGTAACCTGAAGCGTATGTAACCCAAGGCACCACTGTATGTTTCTTTTTTGGGAGTATGTGTTATTGGGTTGTTGTTTTTATTTTGATTACAGTGGCACCTTGGTTCTCAAACTTAATCCTTTCTGGGAGTCCATTCGACTCCCGAAACCATTCGAAAACCAAGACACGTCTGATGATTGGCTGCAGGAGCTTCCTGCACTCAGTCCAAAGCCGCGGAAGCTGCGTCAGACACCCAGCTTTCGAAAAACGTTCACAAACCGGAACACTCACTTCTGGGTTTGCGGCGTTTGGGAGCCTATTTGTTTGATAGCTAAGCCGTTCGGGAACCAAGGTATCACTGTATATATTGTAGTTTTTATGTTTATCTTTTCTATGAATCGCCCTGAGACCTCCGGGTATAGGGTGGTATATGAATTCAATAAATGAATAATAAAATGAATAATCAATCAATCAATCAATCAATCAATCAATCAGTCAGTCAATCAGTCAGTCATTCCTGGAGAGCCATTGCCATTCCATGTAAACACTACTGAGCTAGATGGACCAATGGTCTAACTCAGTACAAGGCAGCCTTCTATGTCGCTTTGTGTTGTTGTTTTTTTTAAAAATGAGATGATGCTCTTCAACCTACTTTGCTTTTGCTTCTCTTAGCCATTCCACACACACACACACACCCAGCCTTCACTGCAAAAACCTTCCATTCCCCACCCTTCTCACTGCAGCATTAAACAGTGTGAGGCATTCATCTGCCCTGGGCCCTGGCCAAGAAAATCCGTGACGACAGACAGAACCGCCAGCCTCTTGAGGATGCAATGAATTCTGGAGGCCGCTTGCCTGCCTGCCAACCACATCAAGAGCTGCCACCGAGATCACATTCCCTCTTTAATTATGAGCAGCCGTGTGAAAACTCTTTGGGGACTTCTTCCAAATCTGATTACATCTTGAAATGAACCTGGCATCGCGGGGATGTTGGAGGGTGGGGGATATCTCAGCCACTGGCTTCTTCTCAGCTCCCTCCGTTTCATCCTAGATAGCCATTATTGAAAAAGATGATAAACTAATATTGGGTAAAATAATTTCCCCAAAGTTTAAGTGGGTAGCTAAATGCCCCCCAGGCAGTGGCAGAGTTAGATAACAGTAATAGAGCCAGCAGTCAAGAAATCTCAGAGAGTATAGCAAAGTGATCCTTATTTTAAAAAATCCCAGCAGTGAACTAAGCAAATACCTCAAGGTGGGAAGGCCTTCTGTTGCTGTGATAATACTAGAGGATTCTGCAAAGTAGATTGTTTGTCCTGAAGTATGTATTCCTGTGCTGGTTTTCTTTTCTTTTCTAGTCAATAAATTCAGCTCCCAAGAGGGTAAACGATGACGTCAAGCATTACATGTTCTGCTTTTCCATTGCAACTGGACTGAATTATGTGTTGAATTATAATAAACACTGCCATGATGAACTTTAAGTATTAGGAACGCGTGCCATTGAATCTAGCTGAGAGGCTGATGCTCCTTTACTAATTGGCAAGTACTTAGAAAAGTCTGCACAGGGGGCATGAGGAACTCCTGGCTCATTCTGAAGACTTGGTGTGGTAGTGTCCAAGGATGTTATCATGCGACACCAGTCCTCCACAGACATTGCTGTGGTGTCACGGGAGGGACATGTGACCGCCAATGTACGAAAGAATCTACAGGAAGTTTGAGGAGGAAAATGGACTCAAGCCAACTGAGCCAATAGGATTTTTGGGTTGTTTTTTTTACTATGGTACTGAGTACCAGAAATTGTTCTTTGGAACTTAAGGTAAATTCCAACCTCTGATTTGGAAAGTCAGTCAGCAGGAGCCTAACCTTGGGAAAACAGGTCATCCATTTTACAGATAGAAAACTGGGACTCACAGAAAATTGGTTTCCTTTTATGTCATAACTCCTCAGGTCACCAGCAAGTAATTTGATTATATAGCACCTTTTAGATACAGATTTCCTTGTGTTTTTGGTACGAAAACACATACCCTGTTTTTTCAGATTTGGTTTTAAAATATTTAATGCCATAATTCAGCGCATAATTATGAGTATTATTACTGAGTCAAAATTATTACCTAATGGTCCTTGCTATTTCCTCCTTTTAAAAAATCAGGGTGCTCCAATCCCAGAGGCATTGGAATATGCACATTCCTTATTGTCAGATACATTGTTCAGGAGCTATGAAGAAACTGGAGTGATTCCAACTGCTGGAGCAACTGAAAGTATTTTCAGAGTCATCTCTGAAACTCTCCTGCTTACTTGCATAGGAATATTCTTGGCCATAGCTGAGCATTTGCCTTCATGATCCAAAAGAAGTGATTCCAAAAAGTTTACAAAGATGAATGATGATAAGAATCCTGTGCTTGAAAATGGACTCCTGAGGCTAAGGATGCCAGATGTTCGCATTTTAAAAATATTGTTCCTGGCTTTAAAGGATCATCTTGTATTTGCAAAACTCCAGTGGCTATGTTTTGCAAAGCCCACCATTCCTCCTCCTTGCCTCCTTTGGAGAGATTTTGATATGGCAGCCATAAATAGGAAACCCTCTGTGTTTTGCTGCAGAGATGTGCGAGCTGCACTCCCCTTTGTCTTCTTCTCACACTGCTGCAGTGATGTTTAGTCCAATTTAAGGGGCTGGCAGAAAACATTTCTCTGCCTAAGATAGTGCTCTCCTGCCCACTCCATGTACAGGAGCCAACCAGATGGACAACTGAATCTTCAGCCTCAAGGCTGGTGATGAGACAACCTCTACCACCACACCTGAGGGCTACAGGTGAGCTTAGGAAGTGTACGGCAGGCACACACTGCTCTGCCCTCCAACACCTCGGTGCAACTTGCTCCCTGCTGCACCTGGTGCCTGCTCGCTTCCCGCTTACGCAAATGCTTCAGGGCCAATGCGTGGCACATGAGCAGAGGAATGCATGTGCATGTGCGAGGCTTGCTGGAGTGCTGTCTTTTGCCCAGTCGCTTGGTGAAAGGGCCTTTCCCACTGCAACTGCCTGCGATGCATTGGAAGAAGGCCATGGGTCAAGGCAGCCAACCAGCCAGGCAAGATCAGCATCACTGTGGCTGGGACATCTCTGTGGCTGCAATATGTGTGTGTGCACCGAAGCAAGCAAAACGAATTGCTTCCTCATCCTGTGCCGAACTGTATAATAAGGGAGACAAATGGAGTGCCAAGAACAGTTCCAACAAATGGAAGAGTTCTTTTCTTTGGTGTGTATTGGGGCAACACACTCCGGGTTCAGCAGAGGCTCTTATGGTCAGGGCCGGTCCTACCATGAGGCAAAGTGAGGCAGCGGCATCAGGCATCAGATGATGGGCACTGGGGAGCTGCCACAGGGTGCTGGAAGACAGAGCTGCTTCCCCTAAGCTAGCCTTGCCCTCAGATACGGAGGAACGCAACACCATTTCCAAGATCAAAGTAAGATTTAGCTGTCAGTGCCATTGCTTCTGTACGTGGAACTGGGACGCCATCTTGTTCTTTGCTTCAGGCATCACAGTGGGGTCCTAGGTGGTTAAAACTACACACCATTCACGTGGGAAACAGTGCAACAGGGTTTGTGCTTGAGATACTTGTGTGTAGCACAACCAGCACCAAAACCCACTCGCTAAGATTGAAAGAGGCCAAGTAAAAAATATTTCCAGGGCTATTTTCACTCCCGCCCTTTCTTTTACGAGTCTAATATGAAAACTGAAGAGACATTGTGAGGGCGTCCTCTGCTTGGCCCAAACCCTGCCTTTCTGTGCTATTTTTGGGTCCAGCTTTAATTATTTTCACTCAGCAAGAGAACATGTTTAACTGTGTGGCGGTTTCTTTTTATTTTGATAAAAGCTCCCGAATTATTCTTACAAACCGAACAAGTCACAAAAGACACTCCTGCTGGGGTTTTAAATGAAAGCTTTCTTCTCGTTGCTGGAGGCAGCCATTTCTCTCTCCCGCCCCCCCCACTTTGCGAGGCTTGTGTAACCTCAGAGCTCTGACTCATTCGTCGCTTGTCCTCAAAGGAGTTGATTACGAAGCGCCGCTTGTTACAGCTCGCCAAGGAAGAAGTCTCAATCTCCTGAAGAAAGTTCAGGCCACAGCTGGTGGGCCTGATGCCTTTTCTATCTGCATTCATCCTCCTCCCATCTCTTTGCTGACATATGTATTCCTTGTACTCATGCCACTAAATGAGCACATGTTCATTGCACCGCATGTCAAATCGAGTGTCTTCCCAGCAATCTTAAAAGGTAGGCATGACACCAATGCCCCTTCTATCAGGAAGGAAAAGAGGGAGGTTTCACCCTTCAAATCGTAGTGTTTTTATCTCTTTTCCACTTCCCTGGCTAGTGAGATGTGAGAGTGGCAATCCTACCAGCTTCAGATCCCTTGGAATGAGTGACGACCGCAATCGCTTTCTGGCATTGGGTTTTGTTGACAAATATATAAGTGCGGGTGGCGCTGTGGGTTAAACCACAGAGCCTAGGACTTGCTGATCAGAAGGTCGACGGTTCGAATCCCTGCGACAGGGTGAGCTCCCGTTGCTCGGTCCCTGCTCCTGCCAACCTAGCAGTTCGAAAGCACGTCAATGTGCAAGTAGATCAATAGGTACCACTCTGGCGGGAAGGTAAACGGCGTTTCCGTGCGCTGCTCCGGTTCGCCAGAAGCAGCTTAGTCATGCTGGCCACATGACCTGGAAGCTGTATGCCGGCTCCCTAAGCCAATAAAGCGAGATGAGCGCTGCAACCCCAGAGTCGGTCACGACTGGACCTAATGGTCAGGGGTCCCTTTACCTTTATATAAGCAAAACAGTGCCTCTGGAAGACCTCTAAAAAGATGCAGCTGAGTTGCAGAGGGCCCATTTGTGCAGTCTGTCCCAAGCCATATTCCTGGCTTCAGTTAGCTCCAGAAAGAAACGCTGTCTTATCTCCCCACCCCATTTGGTTCAGATGAACCTACACCCATCCAGTGAACATGAGCAAAGCAGAGCGGGTCACAGTGGTACGTCCTGCCCATCGTGCCAAGGGAATGAGTAGCGAGTCAGGAGAGGAGTCTGGGAGTGGGTGAGATGGGCATGTGAGCAGGCTCAGTCTCTGTGAACCGCCCTGAAATATAAATTTAACTAATAAATAAAATCTCACCTATTGGTTTGAAACCACCAGCCAGACATGGAACTGCAGGGCTGTTAGTCAGAGTCAGATTGGCCAAACAGGTTGGTAGTGCTGGACTATCAATCCTTAGCAAGTTTTCTTGCCAGTGAGCCAGTTTGGTGTAGTGGTTAAGAGCAGTAGACTCGTAATCTGGTGAACCGGGTTTGCGTCTCTGCTCCTCCACATGCAGCTGCTGGGTGACCTTGGGCTAGTCACACTTCTTTGAAGTCTCTCAGACCCACTCACCTCACAGAGTGTTTGTTGTGGAGGAGGAAGGGAAAGGAGAATGTGAGCCGCTTTGAGACTCCTTCGGGTGGTGATAAAGCGGGATATCAAATCCAAACTCCTCCTCCTCCTCTGTCTTACCCAGAATCTGCCGCTTTCTCTTTCTCGTTAACGGCAATTTCAGATGCTTGCGCCATCTAATTAACTGTTTTCTGGGGAGTGGGGGGGGGGAGAGAGGAAAGGATTAGTAGCAACGAAGCCGATGTCTTGCTCTCTTCACGGGAGACAAAGCTGAAATGAGCAACCCTTGGGATTTAGTACTGCTAGCCCCTTCCTGCCCTGAAATTGCGAGGGGTGGCGGGGGCAAGGAGAGAAATGTGGAGGTTGCATCCATGTGGCAGGGAAAAAGGGATGCGATTTCCCTCTGGTACCGCTGCCGCTGCTAACTTTACCCCCGATCTGATGTGAGCCGCTGCTTCGGCACAGCACATCTTCGGATGCGCTTCTTGGCTTGTCACATTGAGGAGCCACAATTAGAAATGGGAGGGATAGCGTTAAAATGATTATTATAAGGTCACTGTTTATGTGGGAGTGGGGGAGGGGGTGGGGTGGAAGAAGGAAGAAGCACTCGTGAAACTGGCTAGTAATTTTGTTGCCTTTTACACCAGATGTCTTTAAATGCATTTGACGGCTGGGAAATATAAGGCTGCTTTTCAAAAGGGTGGCTTTCATTTGAGGGAATGAGGCCATATAGAATTCTGACAGGAGCTTATTTCTGCTCCTGTTTAAAAGCACAGTGTTCCGGGAAGAAATAAATTGTTTAAAGTAAACTTCCTATAGTAAAAATAAAAATAGCTTTTGTACTTTCCAGGAAGAATTACACCGTAATCCTAAACACGTCTGCTTAGAAGTAAGTCCCGTTAAATGGGGCTTAGTCTCACGTACAGTAAATGGTTATAGAACTGCAGCCTTCATTATTTTCTGAGAACATTTCTTGCTTTAAATTTTATCCTTTAGCTACCAAATTTCTGACCAGCTCTTTTCCTTAGAATGAGGTTAATTCCATTAACACAATGGAGAAATTGTAAGAAAAATATTGGGGTCTAATTTGATCTGTAGAATGTTTGGTATCTGGTGGGCGGGGCTTGTGTCTTATGCTCTGGAATCAGCCCCTCCCTTCTGGGTTTTCCGTTAAATTTCAGTTAAGAGGGACCAACTGCCTCTTCTTGTTTCTTGCTTCAGACTTGACTCATGTTGCTGTATTTAGTTTCCCTCATTATGTGATTTTGTCACAGTTTTCTTTATTATTAAAGCTTAGTTTACATTTACATTAGCCACTTATTTTTCTCAAAGAAGAAACTGCTGAGGAAAGGTGTGGAACATCCTAAACTGTGCCTGTGTGGGGATATTCCCAGTTTGCCAGGAGGGCTGATTTTGTTAATCATCCCCCCACCTCCACAACAGAAATAACAACCTGTAATGATGCAAAATATAAAGGAGGGAATCCTTCATTACAGTGACTACTGGTAAATGTTTATATTCAAGAAGCACAGCTAAGGATCAGAGATAAAATTCCCATTTGCCTCGCTATTGTTCTTCAGGATTTTATATAATGGATACAAAGGGTTACATCTACAATGCAAACAGAGTCCAATTTGTTGGTGACATGGGTACTTGGAACTGGGCACATTCCTCCATATGTGGTGGGGATGCAAAATAGTACAAGGCTTTTCAGAGCAGAGGGATCTTACTGGAATGTAGTAAAATCATAAGCCATCCTATTGAACCTTCCCTGACACCTGCATTGTTAACTGCTTTTGATGTTGCTAAAAAGTTGCTATTTTAGCTGCAGCTAGACAGGTTACAGCAATAAATGGGAAAACTGAAGGTGGAGAAACATTTCAAGAATGGAAAAGTGTAATCTGGCGATATGCTTTAATGGAAAAATTGACAAATAAAGTATATGCAATGTGACAAATGAACATGGCAGAAAATTTCGTAGGACAGTGGTAAGGAATCACCCTGTGAACTAATGAAGCTGTGGCTTCACAAGGACTTTCATGGAGAGACTGAGTTGGGAAGTTATATTGATTTCCCCTTTCCTTTGTATGTAGCATGAAAATAAAAATAATGGCATTTCCGCAGTATTGTATGCCAAAGAAACCAAACTAAACATTTTCTATGGACAGTTAGATAGATAGATAATTTATTACTGTCAAAGACCAACTCGCATAACACAATAAAAACAGCGTTCATAAAGATAAAATATACAATTAGAGCAGATTGCAGCAATAGATCATGAGTTAAAATTGACAGTTCTTTTTTTGTGTGGTTATGAAGGAAGGAGAGTTCAAAGTAAACAGCAGGAACAACTCCATAGGAACTATAATTTTGTGAGGTCACTGATAATGAAACTTAGGTTGTGACACAAAGTTCCTTTAAGCGAAATTATTAGAAAAATACAGACAACCATTTACCATTAGGGATGGTGGAGGAAATTGATTCACCATGTATTTAAATATGAATCTATTAAATTCACACTTTTTGCATTTCTTTGAATTTTGCAATGTAATTCTCCAACCTACCAATGTTTACAAATATGAATATATCAGGGAAGAGTGTGCATGAAAATGAAAGTATTAGTGAAAATAATATGTCCTGTGGGAGGCATGCCCCCCCCACTTTGCTTCTTCTCCAGATAAAGGGTCCAGCTAGCTTCAAGGACTATACTGATTTCAGTGGGCATAAGCACACTCTTAAGATCTGTTCCATTGAAAGAAATGGGATTCTGCTTATTCCTGACCTTTGGGTGGCTCTAACCCAAAAGCTTTAATGCAGAGAGCAATGAGCTGGAGCCTGAAGTGAATCGGAAGAGTGAAGTCACACAATTTTGCTGCCTCTGCTGCTTCCGTCCTTTGTGCAGGTGGGCAGCAATTTCGTAGGACCCGTGTCAAGAGGAAAAGCGAAGGCAGTAAGAAAGGCAGCCGAGCATGCAGCAATTGTTTGGCAAACCAACAGTTCAGCAAGAGTCTGGCAGAACCAGATCACTGAGCTGGACATTTGTCTGATCATACCTTCCTCTGCAACAGTCGGACATTTTCGGATGGGACATCCACACACATCCGTGTGCAAGAGAAGCGTAAAGAACAGGTGGTATTCTCTGCCTCCCCGTCATCCCAGAGACATGGTTGCCACTTCTGAAAATCCTTTTTTTAAAAAGCCAAACATGGGGAAATTCTTGTATAACTCAGCATGAATAAGTGGCAGATGGGGAAAAAAATCTATCGGATCTGACAGCTCTTGCTGTGCTCGTTTTGGGATGCTGACAATGACCCTGAGACATCCTGGCTGAAATATTTCTTTTGAAGTGAATGAAGCTAGAAAGCGATATGATTGCCCTCCCCTCCTTATTTTCTTTTCCTCGTACTGATTAAAAAGAAGAAAGAAAAAAAACACACTGAAAAGTATAGGGGATTGTGTGAGCCTCTGTGAAGAGTATCATTAGCATGTGTTAGGCAGCCTGCCCTTTCTAAGCACTATCAATTAATTGCTATCCTAATCTGCAATATCTGGTCCCCACTATTCAAAGCGCTGGCCGTTTCTGAAATAAAGTGCTAATTGGTCTGGACCACAGGCAGGGAGCTGCAGCAACATGCTCTGTAGCTGGAGGAGGCAGGCAGAGAAAAGGAAGTATCTGGAGACAGAGGCTTTATCCCCTACATGGAATACAAGCAGATTTCTTGGCCCCATTGTGGTCTCGACTCAAACATGGTTTTGAGGTTTTTCAGGCCATCGAACAAGAGTGCACACTCAAGCAATGCTGAGCAGAGAAACCAAGAATCACAACTAGAGGGATTCCAGAGGGCAAAACAAAAAGGGAGCCATTCACATATCCACTTGGATCCAGCTTTCTACAAAAGCTAACAAAAGTGCGGATCCTCTAACAAGATACACCTGCTATAATAATAATAATAATAATAATAATAATAATAATAATAATAATAATTTTTATTTATACCCCACCCTTCCCGGTTCAAAAATCGGGCTAAGGGCGGCTAACAACAAATTTAAAACACTTCAAAACACTTAATTATAAAAGCAGCATAAAATACAGTATAAAAACATGAATAACAATAATGAATAACAATGCTATGAACTATAAGCCAACCAATTTTACTTTTTAAAACCCAAGAGGCATTGCATTTATATACCATGAGTAGTAATGACGAGCCACCTATTCAGGAGAAGCCAGGTATATGTAGGGAAGGCATTCTGGCTTGAAGTCACACACTGTTCCACATACTGTTGGATATGTCCTAGTCAGGAAACTTGTCATGAAGTTCCTGCTCATCTGTCTGTCTTGGGTGGGCTAGGGAGCTGCAGGGTTTCCATGGTAGATCCTTACAAGTCAAAACCATTATGACATAGTTCCGGATGGTGGCAGTCTGTGCATGGCAGCCTACAGATCCTCCAAGTGTCCCTATTTTCCAGGGAAAGACCCAGGTTTACAATAGCCATTCTGGTTTCTGATTTGATCCAGGAAGGTCCCGCTTTTCCTTAGAATGTCCCTATTTCATCAGAGAAATGTTGGAGGGTATGGAAGAGGACATCCCTATTAAGTTGGAGGGGACGCATCTACCTTGAACCTGATGGTTGCTCTATTCTGGAAGCACCACCCCACCTTCTCTAACAGCTTCAGTCTTCTGTTCCCACCCCCTATTAGCTTGGGTGTGAGGTCCCCGGCAGCCTTGCCCATTGCTTGTTTCTCTACCCCCTTCCTTCTTGGCCTCTGGCCTCATTCAGTTCGGAATATTGCTGTTTGGAGTCTCATTGCCTCCTATGGACCCTGCTTCTTATTTTGAGGCCAGAGTGGCTTTCTAGAGATGCATTATACGAGCTGCACCATAAATTCTCTCCCAAAATGGGTATGATTAAAATGGACACTTTTTTAAGCTTACAGGAACGCGAGCGAAGGCAGTTTGTGTGGCAGATGAGCCATCTGCATCCCCAATATGTGATGAAAGAAGAACGAGCACGTTTTGTTAAAAGAGCTTCATTCCATATCTGGGAGGAAAGGGCTGTTGTACTGACTGTTATGGTTTTTAAATAGCTCAGCCGCACTGGGGTGAGCTCAGAAATGTTTCTGTGCCATGAGTCCCATTGATTCCAGTAGGACTTCCTCCCACCCAGCAAGTTTGTGTAGGGTTGCAGCTGCATATTGTTTCTCAGGAAGAAGCACTAGCCACATCACTCTTCATCGCTGCCAAGTTTTGCTGGCTCGTGCCAATGAAGTCCGGGTTGCTGCTGCTATTGCAAGCACAGCGAACTTCATGGTCATCCATGCCCCTGAGCAAGAAGTTAACTTGATGCTAGATAGGCCAGTTCAAAGCCTTGTTTAATATCTGCATGACTTGCTCCTTTCTGGGGAATCTCGGAGATGTCAAAAGAGCAAATAATGAAGAAGATCCACAACTGCATCCGCTTAATTAATGTAGCATCTCAAGCGAATAGAGAAATAACAACAAATGAGTGAGACTGATTGATTTTAAATGCTTATTCCCTCTCTTTCCACCAAAAGGGGCTGAAGGCAGCCAGCAACATTAATTCTGTCACCAAATCACAGCCCCCCCCTCTAATTTTCTTCAATATTAAACAAACAAATACATAAACAGAGAACAAGCACACAGGTCATGAACTTAAAGAAGAGTCCTAACCCTTTAAAAACTTTAAAAATGAGGCTGTAGACTGGATGCAATTAGTTGGGGCTGCCATACATGCAGAATTTCCCAGACATATACGGGATTTGTTGAAAATAGCGTCCTGGAGGAATTTTCAAAAAACCAGTAAAAATGTTGTTGGGGGAGGGGGGAGATTTTGCAAAAAGAAAAGTTCAACAAAAAATAAAAAACTCAGCATCTTTGCCTCCCCCAAAAGCTGAACAACTTTGCCCCCCCTCCCTCTGCCAGATTAATGTCTGGATTTTCACTTTTTAAAATACGGCAACCCTAAGTTAATCATCCTTAGGTCCACTGAAATCAAGCTGAAAAGTTAGGCGTGACTTACTTAAGACCCACTGATTTCAATGGGAACTAACAGAGCAACCCAAACTAGAAAAATCCAGCATAGTCCACCTGAGGGTAAATTATCCTGGTGTAATTTACCCAAATTCCAAACTCCCTTCAGGAGTGGAGCTACTGAGAAGGCTTCAGCCTGACAGAGTGAAAAGAATCCTTTACAACTGAGTTTGACTCACAGCACCCTTTTTTCCAACTGAGCCTTCTGCTGACTGAACTGAACAGAGTTTGGAGAGGGGTATGTCTGCCCTCACGAATATTGTTTGATTTGATATAAGTTGTTTACTTTAAAGTTATCTTTTTATTATGACTTTTTGTATTGGATCAGATTGCAATTAGGTGTGTGATTGTGGTTGTCTATTCTGTTGTTTCTTCAGCTTGTAAACCCGCCTTGCATATAGTAATAGAGAGAGGGGGGTATACAAAATAAAAGTGAAATGAAAATGAAAGGAGCCATGGTTAGCAAAAGCCTCTGCTGTCCTCCTACATCCAAATGCTAGCCGTAGTCTCTGAGCACTTCTCAAAAGTACTGCACATCCCTAAACAAAACATTTCCCCAAGGTTGGGTCAATCAGCTCCTGCGTTTTCTCGCTGACTAGCGCAGGCTTTGCTGGTCAGTCACAGGGAAAGAATTACAGCACATGAAATTCCCCGCCAAGAGATTTGGGAACATCTCTTAAACACGCAGCAGGGGGAGCCTGCAGACTGCTCTGAATGACTGTTTCCGTAAGTGAAGAGCGCAGGGACTGTGTCTTATTTCTTTTGCTGCTTGTGAGTCACACTTTTTGGTGCAAGCGCAGCATGAACATCTCGCCCCTTTTCCAGTTTGTGGCGGACTGCCTTGAGGATTCGTCACTCAGACCGAAACGTGGCGTTGACGCCCATGTGCTGAGAGTTCAGAGAGACTAGTTTTGCCCTGGGGGCGGGCAACCGCAGGGCCAGGAGGCAAGTCCATCTCTTCCAGCCTTTTTATTGGGATTTCTTCCCATGGCATAACTCCTCTTCACAATCCACAACCCATCTCTGGGCTCCCTTCCCATCTGCCTGTCTGAAATGTGTCCCGGAACTCTGCTGAGGTCTCTTGCATGCCTGGCTAGAGGGCAGAAAAGGGTGTCCGTGTGAGTAGAAACTAGCTTACAATATAAAGGCCACATTTCTATTCATTGCTCCATTTGTTTTTCTGCCCCTGGTCCCACTCACTGCTGGCATGTGGCCTCCAGAAGGTTCTCACATGGCCCTCAGGAGGAAAAGGACCATTCATCTTAGGGTAGCAGCGTATTAGTTAGCTTCTAGTCTGGCTTTTTTTGTTTTGTTTGCATAATCAAACATTTAACCAGTTCAGAGCAAACTTTCCGCAGACCATCTCTTTGGAAACCAAAGCTTGTGCCAAATCATGGATGCTTTTGTTGAGATTCCTGCATCGCAGGGGGTTGGACTAGATGACCCTTGGATCCCTTCTAACACTACAATTCTGAGATTCTAAATGACTCACTAAGTCACTCCCTCACGAGGCTATCATGGTGGCTGGAGTACATTTCCGCAAGCTGGAAATTAAGACATTGTTGTCCAAAACACTCATATCAGTAGCAGCAGTAATAATAGTAATAATAGTAATAATAATAATAATAATAATAATAATAATAATAATAATAATAATAATAATATCAGCCAGTATATGCAGACATGCTAACTTCATTCTCCAGTTCCTTATTATTTTGCACTTGACTTTGCAGGGGGCTTCTGACTTCGGCCTTTCCCTCTGAAATGTCCCACTTTTCCTTAGGGTCTCCCTATTTTCTTCAGAGACATGTTGGGACGTCCCTATTTTCATCAGAGAAATGTTGGAGGGTACACAATGGTCAATTCAGCAGATTGTGTCACATTATAGTGATACAGAGGTCTATGTGAGATATTCGAAAGGCTCCTGGGATGCAGCCCCGAGGGAACCAACCATGCAACACAAAGCAGCAAGAAACCCCAAACCAACAAGAGCCTGCACCAAAGGCAGTGCGGCGCTCCTCTCTCTTCTACCTCAAGAGCTGGCAATTTTTCATTTACGTGCTAAATTAGTAATGAGCTTCAGTCTCCACAGTCTTGTTCCTGGTGTTCACCAATGTAATGTAGGCCTCAAGACTCGCCAAGTGAGAATAATGCAATTTGTCAACCATTTTGCAGAGGTGTAAACAAGTGTATCCGATGGAGGCCGGGAGGGAAATCTCTCCGATACCCATGGAGGGGAGTGAAAACATCTACAACAAACATCCACGTTCTCAAGTTTATGTCAATATTTTAAATGCTTACCGTCAAGAGCTTTCATTCTGGGAATAAATGCACCAAATATTTATGTTCATATACATTGAGAAGTAACATTTGTATGCCCCCCACCTCAGCCTTAAAAAAACCCCTGTTTTTTGTGGTATGTTTTTGAACCAAAGTAAGGACAAGCAGATATGTAGGGCGTTGAAATGCTGCCCCTGACCAGTGGAAATCCTGTTTCAGTAGACATTTCTCCCTAATAATAATAGCTAGAAGCTTGCTGTCTTTTTACAAATGGAGGCTTACTAGGCCTGATACTCTGTTAGTTAGAGCATGGTGCTGATAACGCCAAGGTTGCAGGTTTGATCCCCATATGGGACAACTGCATATCCCTGCATTGCGGCGGCGGCGGGGAGGGGGGTTGGACTAGATGAACCTCAGGGTCCCTTCCAACTCTGCAGTTCTATGATTCTATGAAGCCGAGACTCTCAGAAAGCTTTATTCTGCATTCAGAATCTCACACTGTGGTGTTTACATGGCACTAACCCACATGGCGATCTCTTTGTCTCCATAGTGTGCCATCCACTACCTCCCACCCATTGTCAACACATGGATTTTTTTTTAAGATTAATTACCTGCCAGCTTTTGTAATTGCTGTGTAGATTTTCTTGCTAATGGCATAGCCATAAACTTAACGAAATGAAAACTCAGCATCGGGCTGAAGTCAGTGGGGGGTTTGCCACTGATTTCTACTAAGCCAGGATTTCACATGTAAGTAGTTAATCACACTGTCTATGGGATGCATATCCCAAGGAAGAGCATAACTCGTGAATTCTCAAGCCGTTCCAGAGAGGGGGGAAAAGAAAAAGCTTGTCGCAGTCATAAAAGGGCCAATAGTAATCCAATCCTAAGTGTTTCACTTGCTATTAATGTCTGTCTGATCTACATAACCTAAACGACACATGTGAAGTTCATCCTTCAGCACAAATTAAAAGACCCTTAGTAGCCAACCTGGTGCCCTCTACACCTTGTAGACTACAAATACGAACACCCCTAATTATTGGCTGTGCTGGCTAGGCTTGATGGGAGTTGTAGTACTCAAGCTCTGGGCTACTATTTGATCAAATCTTCCTTTGCAGCAATGTTTATATCCTGCTGACCTCTGAGCTCAGGAGTACAGGCCTCAAAGAAGAAAACAATTATTTGGCAAAGATTCGATTCTTCCATTTTCGCTCTGGAAAATTTATTCTGTTTTCTCGTTTTTATTTTGACCGGAAATTGCATTTGCCTCAGTAGTTTTAATCTAGTGAAAGCAGTTTAATGGGTCATCCTACTCCGGCACTGTTATACTGGAGATAATATAATATATTTTGCACATCACTTGGGAAGACAGGCAAACTAATGCCAGTGTATTGGAAGAAGCAAAGATCACCAATGTCGAAGCAATGATTCTTTGACATCAACTTTGTTGGACTGGTCATGGTTTTGGATGCCTGATTATCGTCTTCCAAAGCAACTACTCTATTCTGAACTTTAAAATGCAAAGCGTAATGCTAGTGGTCAACAAAAGAGGTTTAAAGACTCCCTCAAGGCAAATCTAAAAAAACACGAACAATTGGGAAACACTGGCCTGCGAGCGCTCCAATTGGAGAACAGCCTTTACCAAAGGTGTCATGGGCTTTGTAGATGCTCGAACTGAGGACGAAAGGGAGAAACGTGCTGAGAGGAAGGCATACTTGGCAAACCCTCACCGTGATCAACTCCCGCCTGGAAACCTATGTCCCCACTGTGGAAGGACGTGTGGGTCCAGAATTGGCCTCCACAGTCACTTACGGACTCACTGTTAAAACCGTGTTTATAGAAGATAAACACCGTGTTTATTCGGCTGCGAGTGATTGCCAAAGAAGGTTGGAGATAAGCAACACAGACTCCTTCCTGAGTCAAGAGGGGAGAGTCCCAATTTGTGCAAGGTCTTTCTGGTAGTTCACTGGGGTTTGGCGGCATATGTCCCTGTTCTGGTATTTCAGAACCAGCAATGTGAAATGGACTGAAACCCCGTTTTTCGGTGTTTGGCTATAAACATCAATCTTGATACGAGATAAAGTGGTACCTCGGGTTACATACGCTTCAGGTTACAGACTCCGCTAACCCAGAAATAGTGCTTCAGATTAAGAACTTTGCTTCAGGATGAGAACACAAATCGTTAAGAACAGTTTCAGGTTAAGAACGGACCTCCGGAATGAATTAAATACTTAACCCGAGGTACCACTGTATCAACAATGCTTGGGTGCTATTACTTGAATACAGGATGTAAAGCTATACTAGTTCATACAGACTCAGGCCGGAATAGCACTAGACATTTAAAGCAGCACCTCACCCCTTTAAACAGTGCCGTCTTCCTCCAAAGAACCCTGGCAACTGTTTGTTTAAGGGTGCTGAGAGATCCCATTCCCCTCACAGAACTATAGTTCCCAGACTGGTTTAACAATCAGCCTCTCTTCCCAGGAGAGTCTGGGAGCTGAGGGAAATAGGGGTCTCCTAGCAAATCCACTACATAGGCTTGGGGGAAAATAATCTGGAATGGATTTAGGGGTGTTGGAGTCTGCAGGGGGAAAGGGAGGGATAATATTTTATTTGCTGCCTTGACATCAAATTGCATTGTACCTTGGAGTTTTCAGTTGCTGCCTACTCTGTGTCGTTGCTATGGCAGGTGTGTAGCTGAAGAATGTGATACCCAGATAGTATTGGGGTTCTGAAAAAAATAAAATAGTTTAAGCCATAAGTGCACCTTGCACCTCAGGCTTAGCAGGAAAAGTTATCCATTAGGCCTGTGAGGCAACAGTCCACTACCTACTCGCAGCTCTGAAGGTTGTAACAGGCAGACAATAATAGTTTACTGAGGTTTTGTAGGGTTTTTTTGGAACATCTCATTTTGGGTAATGGATAGGACTGCTGGGCAAGAGGTTAGGAAATACTTGGCCAACCCCCCTACCCCCCCCAGCAAATACTGTGAGACTTTTAAAATCTGCCATGCGCTAAGAATAGGACTCATATTGATGACCACCAAGAGCCACAAAAAAACCCTTAATCAGTCTTGTGTAAAAGTGCTGGTGACTGTTGGAATCATTTTTAATTAAGCTAAAATCCCCACTGCCTATTGCACATCAGCGCTACATTTCCAATAGTGACTTGAAGAGCAGACAATTCAGTTACCTAATAGATTTTCAACCAGTGGGACTGCGGTTGGGGACGTGTGGGAGGAAAATTAGAGCGATAAACCATGATTAAGCCAGAGGATTTAAAAGCCTAGAAACAGGCAAGAATATGAGCAAGGTGGGTGGATGGGAGGGAGGGAGGGAGAGGGAGGGAAGCAGCTTTTGCTGACTTTACCCGTTTCATCCGTTCACACTCAAACAGCAACGCAGGATTTCACTGTTGGGAATTAACTTGTAAATCTCATGATAAAGATCATGATAGAAACTACGAACACAGGAATTGGTGTGTTTGTGCTGTGTTTGTGGAGGCAAACTCATTCCCTCCAACATCTCTCTGATGAAAATAGGGACATAATAATAATAATAATAATAATAATAATAATAATAATAATAATAATTTGGGAAGCTTCCAACATATATAAAAACACAATAAAACATTAAACATTAAAAAACTTCCTTAGTCAGGGCTGCCTTCAGATGTCTTCTAAAGGTTGTATAGTTACTTATCTCCTTGGCTCATGGGTTGCATAACTCCATACCCTCCAACATTTATCTGATGAAAATAGGAACATCCAAAGGAAAAGCGGGACATTCTGGGATCAAATCAGAAACCAGGATGGCTTCTGGAAATCTGGGGCTGTCCCTGGAAAATAGGGACTCTTGGCGGGTCTGCAAGCTCAGCTTTTTGGCAACATTTTCTTCAGTATTGAGACATTTACCTCAGATTGAAATTCAGATCCAGCATGGAATGATGCCTCTATTCAGGCTGGCTCTGGGCATTACATATATTCAGGCACCTAGCTTGTTTATCAGTTATAAAAATTGTCACCAGATACTTTTTTTAAAAATAATAATAATCAATCAATTATGTTAATTTGAAAAACCTGAGGGTAGGCTAGGGAGAGGGAATAGCTTTATTATTGCCATGGGTGGGGGGCTAGCCAATTAGCACTCTTGCACAGCCAGTTTCCGCTGGAAACAGGAAGCACTGCTTGGACCTGAGCTCAGTTCTTTTAAGAAGAGTTTACATATGTCAAAAAAGAGAGAAAACGCAGTTCCATTGGAAGCCCAGTCCTCAGGCTGTATAAAGCCTATTAGGGAGAGCAGGGATGGGGAACCTGTAGTTTGTCATATAATAATAATAATAATAATAATAATAATAATAATAATAATTTTTTATTTATACCCCATTCTCCCCAGCCAAGGCTGGGCTCAGGGCGGCTAACAAGCAATAATAAAAATAAGTTGAATGAATACAACTTAAAAATTAAATTACAACATTAAAATATTGAAACATTAAAATATTAAAATGTAGCCTCATCGCAGGAGGAGAAAGGAAAAGAAAAAAGAAAGAGGAGGAGGGAATCAAATTGGCTCCAAGCCAAAGGCCAGGCAGAACAACTCTGTCTTACAGGCCCTGTGGAAAGAAATCAGATCCTGCAGGGCCCTGGTCTCATGAGGCAGAGCGTTCCACCAGGCCGGAGCCAGTGTTGAGAAGGCCCTGGCTCTGGTTGAAGCTAATCTAACTTCCTTAGGGCTCGGGACCACTAGCATGTTGCTATTTATGGACCTTGAGGGTCTCCGTGGGGCATACCGGGAGAGGCGGTCCCATAGGTATCTATGTGTTGCATTGCAGCAACCACCAGTCCTGCCTTAGGCATCCTTTAACCTATACTGGAAATGGATGGAAGAGGTTGCATTATTCCAATGAATATGTTGCAAGATGACAAGGGTCAAAAAGGGCTTTTGATTCCTGCATTACAGGGTTTGGACTAGATAATAATGATTTTATTATTTGTACCCCACACATCTGACTGGGTTCTCCCAGCCCTTTGAGGTCCCTTCCATCACTACAATTCTATGTTTTGAAGAAGAAAAGGGGCTCTTTTTAATGATTCTGGCAGTTTATCTTCATGGCTGCATGCTGTTCAACCCAGGAACAATATTAATTCTAGAGCCCAGCTTGATAGCTAACTCTAGTGGAAGAGTTGCAGAATACTCTGGCGCTGAACCAAGCCCTTGAGGCTGCAGAGTCCACATGGCTTGTCAGAGCACATCCTGCCACCGCATGTCGAATGTGCAATCCTAAACGACATGAGCAATCCTTAAAGACATCTGTGGGAATTTTGCCACGACTTTTCATGGCGCTAAGATCTGACCCGGTGGGAGCTGGTAGAAGTTACAGCTCAACAACAACAAATGTTCCGGATGAAACCAAAACCTGACAACAAATGTCCTCAACAGGCTTGATCTCCTTTGAAGTGTTTCTTTCCAAATCGCCAAGTTCTTCTTCTGAGTTCATCCAAAGCTGCAACATGACCTCTTTCAATTCTGGGGAAATTCCAAACTGTCTCCAGTTCCTCACAGATACTATGGAGAATCTACACCTTAGCACTTCTGAATCACCAAGGATGTAGTCCTATGCATGCTTACTTAGGAGTAAGCCCCACTGAATATAGCGGCACTTACTTATGAGTAAGCACACATAGGATCACACTGTCAGTCTTTTATGCTAAATCACATATTTATTTTCATTCGGTGGTCTGTTTTACTGTGTTTCCCTCCTTAAAATGCCTTTACCCATTCTCAGCCCTCAAACAAGATAGGATTAAAAACAAAATAATAACCATGCATCAAAGATAAGACAGGACCTGAATTCATTTCCATCACTGAAAATTTTCATCACTGATCTCAAGCTGCTGAGTGAGGTCATCTCAGGAGCTGGAGCAAGGAGGTCCATCAGTATGCTGATGACATCCAAATCTGCTTCTCATTTACATCTCTATTAGGTGAGACACTGGAAGTGCTGAACTGGTGTCAGGGAGCAGTAATTGACTGGATAAGTGCCAATAACTGAAAGCTCAGTCCTAGCAAGATGGAGAGGCTGTTGGTGGGTGGGACATTCACCCAGATAGATGTTTAGGCTGCTCAGTATGGGCTTCCACTCCCCATTAAGTCAGGTGGTGCTGTGGTCTAAACCACTGAGCCTCTTGAGCTTGTCGATCGGAAGGTCGGTGGTTCGAATCCTCGCGATGGGGTGAGCTCCTGTTGCTCTGTTCCAGCTCCTGCCAACCTAGCAGTTCGAAAGCACACCAGTGCTAGTAGATAAATAGGTACCGCTACAGTGGGAAGGTAAACAGTTTCTCCTTGCACTCTGGCTTCAGTCATGGTGTTCCATTGTGCCATAAGCAGTTTAGTCATGCTGGCCACATGACCCAGAAAGCTGTCTGTGGACAAATGCCGGCTCCCTCAGTCTGAAAGCAAGAGCACCACAACCCCATAGTTGGTTTTGACTGGACTTAACCCTCCAGGAATCCTTTACTTTTATACCTTAGTCAGGTCTGGGGAACCTTTTAGGTTTGGGGAAGGGCAGATATTTATCCCCCCACACCTGTGGGCCAACTTTGACACACTCCCTGCAGGATTGAACCCTGAACCTCCACCCTTCAGCTGACAGTTGGGTGTAGCTGCTGCTGCTAATGATACCATTTTTGTATATTTTAGAACTTTATTGGTATCTTTATTTTAAATTTAATGCAGAAATAGTTCAATTTGGTTGTGTACTTTTTATTGTTTATTACTATTTTTGTTATATTATGTAATTTTTTTCCTGTTGTAAGCCGCCTTGGGCTGGTATTTAACTATGGAATGTATGCATTTATGTACCTCTAGCACAAGTCCCAAAGGGACGCGGGTGGCGCTGTGGGTAAAACCTCAGCGCCTAGGACTTGCGGATCGCATGGTCGGCGGTTCGAATCCCCGCGGCGGGGTGAGCTCCCGTTGTTCGGTCCCAGCTCCTGCCCACCTAGCAGTTCGAAAGCACCCTTAAGTGCAAGTAGATAAATAGGTACCGCTTTATAGCGGGAAGGTAAACGGCGTTTCCGTGTGCTGTGCTGGTGCTGGTTCGCCAGAACAGCTTCGTCACGCTGGCCACGTGACCCGGAAGTGTCTGCGGACAGCGCTGGCCCCCGGCCTCTAGAGTGAGATGAGCGCACAACCCTAGAGTCTGTCAAGACTGGCCCGTACGGGCAGGGGTACCTTTACCTTTACCTTTAGCACAAGTCCCACAATTTCCCTAGCATATTATATCTTCTTTCAAGGGTCATAGTTGGTAGAGCACGAGACTCTGAAACTCAGGGTTGTGGGTTTGAGCCCCATGTTCAGCAAAAGATTCCTGCATTGCAGAGGGTTGGACTAGATGACCCTTGTCACTGCAACTGCAACTCTCACTGCAAATGGCCCAGACTTTAAACGAAGAATTGTACCCTCACCGACGGAAGAGAGGAAAACATCTTTGCAACATAGATCTTCATTTATTTCTTATTTTGTCACAATACATAAACTGCTATGGTTGAAATATTTAAGAAATGGAGGAAGGAGGGCCACACCTGTAAATTTTCAATATTGCTGTGTCCTTGGCAGTGTAACATCGTCCATACGGGGTTTTTGTTTCTGATGGATTTCCTAGCTCTTTGGTTCCATGCAGACATCCCTTGCTCCCTCCCCCAACGAAACTCAATGGGGGATGCCCAATTTTTATTAAGTCAGTGTAGGATTTCCCCTGCCTTGGATGGTTGAACCAATGGTGACCACATTCACTTGTTGGTACAAATCCAACAGCTGCCACCTGGTACATAACAGGAGCCCATAACAGAAGAGAAGCAAATAAAAAAAACCCAAAACATATTGCATTTGTATAAAATGAGATGAAAAATAAATACATATATGGATTTTTTTCTTTGTATATAAAGCTTTTCTTTTCAACATGTTGTGCTTAAACATCCTTTCAAAATAAAACTATGTACCTTGACTTTCTGTTCCAGCATTGGAAACAGAGCAATACTATACTCTTGTGCAAATAGAAACTACAGTCGTAACTTGGATCCCGAACGCCTTGGTACTCGGACGTTTTGGCTCCTGAACGCTACAAACCCAGAAGTGAGTGTTATGGTTTGTGAACGCTCTTTGGAACCCGAACGTCCTATGGAGCTTCTGTGGCTTCCGATTGGCCACAGGAGCTTCTTGCAGCCAATCAGAAGTCGCACTTTGGTTTCCAAACTTTTTGGAAGTTGAACGGACTTCCGGAACGCATTCCATTCAACTTCCAAGGTACGACTGTATGCGCTACAACACCTATGTCATAAACAAGTGGACTCAAGAGGTTCTGTATGGAAGAAGCTACCGGACGCTTTCCCCCCTTCTTCCTGGAAACAGGTTGAGGCCTGCTCTGCCGAGCCTTTGAGGTCCTGAGAACCGCAGCCGCCGGGAGCTGCATTGTCCCACCTTCCATTTTGTAAACTGCTCGATAACCACGGCAGTTCTCTCTCAATGCCGTTGAACAATGAAGTCGATGTGATCCAGTTCAACAAGCTGAAGTCCGCCTGGTCTGCTGTCGAGTTCCTTTGGAATGTCTCATCTAGTAAGTTCGGCTCCAGCTCTGAAGTGCCTTTGTGAAAACCCAAAGGTGTTTCTTCTTGACTGTGAGCCGACAGAAAACACCCGTCCCCCTCATATAGCTGAGCACCAAGAGGGGGAGCAGGGGGGTTTAACCCTGTGGTGGGTATGGTCTTTGGTTGTTTAGCTTGTTCTTTCCCTTGCTGAGATAACCTGGAGGGACTGTTTTGGCAACAAGCTTTTAAAGAGTCGCCGACGAGGGAATGCGGGGTTTCGGGAGAGTAATGAGCACAGGTGTATTTGTGGGGACCGGCCTCCTTCTTGGTGTGCCATCTGTTTAAAAGCTGGTTGCGAGCATCTGGGGGCATCTTGGACAACTGGCGGCCGAGCTGAAGCTGGGTGGGGAACACCGTCCCTTGAAGGGTTCTGTACAGGAACCTGCCAGGGAGATGAAAAGGGCCACAGGACCAAATAAGTCAAAGAACTGAGAAAAGCGAATGTACCAAAAGAAGATGGTCTCAAGTACACTTTGTCTGAACGGTGCTGGTGGGATGCTCGGCTAGAATGCCATTTGAGGAAAGGTTTCTCCTTTGAGAGAATGGAGAAGGTGAGACCCTTCCTCCATCAACTACTTTCTGGTGTTCCCGTCTCTGTCATCGTAATACTAGGGAGAAATGGCTGGGCACTTTTCAATGCACTCCTGGTTCTGAATGGGGTAACTGTGCCCCTGAAGGACCAGGTGCGCAGCCGGAGAGTCATTTTGGACTCACAGGTGTCCATGGAGGCACAGGTCAGTTCTGTGTCCAGGGCAACTGTCCTACCCGTGGACTGTCTCATCAGAGTGGTGCATGCTCTAGTTATCTCCTGCTTGGACTACTGCAATGCGTTCTACATGGGGCTACCTTTGAAGGTGACCCGGAAACTATATCTAATCCAGAATGCGGCAGCCAGAATGGGAATGGCCACCGAGACCATATTACACCGGCCCTGAAAGACCTACATTGGCTCCCAGTATGTTTCCAAGCTCAATTCAAAGTGTTGGTGCTGACCTTTAAAGTCCTAAACGGCCTCAGCTCAGTATACCTGAAGGAGCGTCTCCACCCCCATCGTTCAGCCCGGACACTAAGGTCCAGCGCCGAGGGCCTTCTGGCGGTTCCCTCATTGTTAGGTTACAGGGAACCAGGCAGAGGGCCTTCTTGGTAGTGGAGGCAGTGGGCATGACCCAATCTCTCCCCATAGTTCATTTCTATTATACAGTGGTACCTTGGTTCTCGAACGACTTATGTGTCAAACGAATTGGCTTCTGAACGCCACAAACCCGGAAGTAAGTGTTCCGGTTTGTGAACCTTTTTCAGAAGCCGAACGCCCAATGCTGCTTCTGCTTGAGTGCAGGAAGCTCCTGCAGCCAATTGGAAGCCACGCCTTGGTTTTCAAACTGTTTCAGGAGTTGAATGGACTCCTGGAACAGATTAAGTTCGAGAACCAAGGTACCACTGTACATAAGAATCTGCACACATCTCTTAAAACATATTAACGCATAGTGTCTTTTGTTATGTGAATTTAGGTAGGGTTTTTATTTATCTGTTCACAAATCTGCTTTGTTGTGATCTATTTGATATTCATTTCATATATTTGTTATGGCCAACGGCTAAAAACAAAACAAAACTATTGATTCATTTGGGCTTGACAGCTCTAGGACACATTTTGATTATTTCTGCATATGCACATGCCTGCAGCTTAGCAATATCTTCACAAAAGAATGAAAACGAGGTCTGTCCACTAACAAATATACAGAAGAAGAAGGGGAAAAAATACTTTACCTCGGAAGCAGAGCAACAGCAGGTGTTATGAAGCAAGTCAGATAAAACATAGGATCTCCCATCAGCTTTTCCATGGTCCAGTAGGGATTGGATGGAGGGTAACATATTGGGCAAGACGCGTTGTAAAGGAGAGCAACAATGAAGAACAAAACAACGCTGAAGACACAAGATGACAAATGCAGCCAAGTCTAAAAAGAGAAACATTCTCAAAATTAATGTGCAATTCCGGAATGCCGAACAACATGGCTGCACTCACATGTCATGATAAACCATGGTTTGCTGTACACAGGGAAATTGTGTCTGGTCCTCTCCTCCTAGCTTGCACTTAGAGCAGGCAATAGGCAAACCTGGCCCTCCAGATGTTTTGGGACTACAACTCCCACCATCCCTAGCTAACAGACCAGTGGTCAGGGATGATGGGAGTTGTAGTCCCAAAACATCTGGAGGGCCGAATTTGCCTATGCCTGACTTAGAGGAAACACACCCTGTCTTAGCAATTATATCTGATCATGGTTTGCTGGAATGAAACAAACCATAATTCCTGCTCTGAATGCAACACTAAGCCATGGATTGCGATTAGTTTCCTTCATATACAGGGTGAAAAGGAGTTGGGAGGTTATAAATTTGATGCGATGGAAATTAGGACATGAGAAGCTGCCTTTTTTATCTATCTCTGGGCTTTTGTTACCATTGACCATGGTATCCTCATGAAACAGTTCCAGGGAACAGAACTTGGGGATACAGTGGTGCCTCGGTTCTCAAACGTAATCCATTCCAGAAGCCTGTCTGGCTTCTGAAATGTTTGAAAACTGAGGCACGGCTTCTCATTGGTTGCAAGAGCTTCTTGCACTTAGCGGAAGCCGCATCACACGTTCGTGTTCCAAAAAACGTTCGAAAACGGAAGCATTTACTTCCGGGTTTTTGGCGTTCGGGAGCCAAAACGTACGACTCAGTTCAGGAATCTGTACTGTGTATCACTACAGATTGTAAACAATATACAATAGCTCCGCAAAACTTGATGGGAATTTGTTTTCCCAATTCCTAATTCCAACCCAGCAATATGTTACCCGCCAATGTAGCTGCCGCAGTAGCACTGAAATAGCTTCAGGATGTTTTAACGGGAAGCGATTCATAAATGGAATAAATAGCACCAACACACAAAACTGTGGTCCTAGAAACCAATGGCTCGCAGCAAGAGAGTTTTATGACTGCTCCATTTGGAAGGTTCTTATCCCTCAAAAATGAATAGGCAGTTAGTCCCAGAAGAGGGAAAATAATAACTGAAGGAAGGAACAGATAAAATTGGAACGAACCATAAAAGAAGACCCAAGAGGGTGTGTTTGTGTGAGGGGAGGAATACTGGTGACAAGTTTATACTACAACCTAGACAGCTGCTTCAGGCTTGGCCAGGCAAATACTAGCAAGCAACAAAGATTTTTCCTCACTGAACAGCAGAGGTTCCCTGTCTGTCTACCCTCCCATTCCACACCACAATCAGATGATAATAAAATAGTTCATTCCTTCCCACATTTGGGATAATTCTGTTTCGTTTATACACACATAAATATGCACAACCGGAGCAGATTGGGTGTTGCTCAATAAACTCAAATGTTTGAGATCTACCCTTAAAGGGGTAAAAAGAGAGCTATAACCACCAATTGGCCTGTGTAAGGCAAATGAAGAAGTGGCGACAGTGGTCATTAGGAAGTATGCTGATATCATCACTATTTCTCCTTAACAAATGAACAGGAGTTCAAGCATTGGTTACTAGAAGATTAAATGACTGCAGTGTGCTCTGTGGGGCTTCCTTTGATCTGGAAGCTGCAGCGAGTGCAGAATGCTGCGGCACAATTGCCGGCAGGACCCGGTCGGGATATAACACCTCTTCTCAGAGACCCGGACTGATTTGCTGCTTATTTGCTACCAAATTCAAGGTGTTACTATTAGCATATACGTAAAGCCAGTTCAGTTAGGACCGGTTCACTTGCAATATTGCCATACCCTGTGTATCCCCACTTGATTGCTTTGAATGCCTTTTACAGGCACCACTTAGTACTCAGTCTGCATTTGAAAGAAATGGATCTTTTAGTGTGGCGGCTCCCATACTCTGGAACTCCCTGCCTGCTGACATCACTACAGGGGGTCAGACTAGATGGCCCTTGGGTTCCCTTCCAGTTCTATGATTTTCTGACCAGGCAGGTGCCGAGCCTCTTGGGCTTGCTGATCAGAAGGTTGGCGGTTTGAATCCCCGTGACGAAGTGAGCTCCCATTGCTCTGTTCTAGCTCCTGCCAACCTAGCAGTTCGAAAGCACGCCACTGCAAGTAGATAAATAGGTACCGCTGTGGCGGGAAGGTAAATGGCGTTTCTGTGCACTCTGGTATCCGTCACTGTGTTCTGTTGTGTCGGAAGCGGTTTAGTTATGCTGGCCACATGACCCGGAAAGCTGTCTGTGGACAAACACCAGCTCCCTCGGCCTGAAAGCGAGATGAGCGCTGCAACCCCAAGTCACCTTTGACTGGACTTAACTGTCCAGGGGTCCTTTACCTTTACCTTTAGGGCACCTGCTAGAAACATTCTTATTTAGGCAAGTCCACCCAGACATGCAGAGTGCTGACCTTTGTTTTAATCTATCTTTGAGTTTATTGTTGTTTCTAATTATTTCTTTTAATGTTCCAAACGGTTTTTCCACTGATTATATTTTTTAATTTATTGTTTTATCCTTTTCGTAAACCGCTTTGAGGTTTCCTTACAAACAAGCGATGTATAAATCTTGCAAAAACAAACAAACAAACAAACAAACAAACAAACAAAAAACATTACATTGGCAGAAGTCAATCCCAGCCGTACCTGAAGATGCTTTCTGCCTGCAAAACTGAATGCTTCAAAAGGATGGCAGTTGGATAAGCCAGCTGTTTGAACTGGGCCTGTTCTGTGTGAGATGCAGAAATATTTGCTCAAGGTCAAGAAGAAAGTCCCCAAGAAAGAACCTGGCAGCTGACCTGCTCTCCTCTTGTGAATGTACAGAAAGCATTCTAGTCAGGGGAAAATTCAATGCAGCGTTATTTAAATGGAACATATAAAATTGCTACACTACAGTCTCAAGCCGCTCTCTGTTCGAGCTGCTAATAAAACCAGCGAAATAGAGAGACCCTGGAAGATGCGTAGCAAGAGTGACAGGTAAGGCAAAGAGAGCAGACTGCTATGCTGTGCTTGGGTAGGCAACTTACCCAGGTTCTGGTTTCAATAGCCAAATGCAATATTATGGTGAAGAGAGCGATGGTGGTGACTGGAGTTCCCCAGGAGAATATGTCCACATCTGAATCATAATACGTCTGAAAACATAAAATGGGGATTAGACAAATTTGGTTGTTTAAAAAAGATCCAAAAAATAAACATGATCAATGTACAGTGGTACTTCGGGTTACATACGCTTCAGGTTACAGACTCCGCTAACCCAGAAATTGTGCTTCAGGTTAAGAAATTTGCTTCGGGATGAGAACAGAAATCGTGCTCCGGCGGCGCAGCGGCAGCAGAAGGCCCCATTAGCTAAAGTGGTGCTTCAGGTTAAGAACAGTTTCAGGTTAAGAACGGACCTCTGGAACGAATTAAGTTCTTAACCCGAGGTACCACTGTATTTGAAAAGCTCACTCTATGTCAATTTTATTAAATCTCCAAAAATATTTCCAATTGTTTATTGTCATATACCATATTTTTTAAAAAACCACAAAGTTTCTTCTTCCTCCTTTCCTGATGAGTTTTTTTATTATTATTATTATTATTATTATTATTATTATTATTATTATTATTATTATTATTAACTGTTTTACCACACTTATGCTTTTATTATCTAAACTTCACTTTCTGTCAGGACGCTGTCAGTGGCTCCTGGCTGGTTGCCCAGGAAAGTATAAAGACAAGGAAACGTTTCTTACAGTCCTTTTTTATTTCAAACTTTACAGAGAGAGGCTATAGAACCTAGCCTCTTGGATAATGGCATTGCCCTAAGTGAATCTCCATGCCCCCTTCTCTCCCACTTCCTCATTCAACATCTCCTCTAAGGGTGCCACTAAGTGGCCTGTGTCTTTGAGCTCTTTGCTCTCTTACTTTTAAGGCCTGCCAGGTTCTCGGAGATGGAGGGTCTGGAATGCTTTCTAGTGACAACATGTCAGCCAGATGTTGCTCTGGCTATCCCATGATTTCCCAACTTCCCCCCTCATCTGCCTCTGAGCTGTGACCTCC
Source organism: Podarcis muralis (assembly GCF_964188315.1). Classification (NCBI taxonomy): domain Eukaryota; kingdom Metazoa; phylum Chordata; class Lepidosauria; order Squamata; family Lacertidae; genus Podarcis; species Podarcis muralis. Next base: position 74,340,742 of record NC_135658.1, on the reverse strand, counting down.
CTCAAACCCCTGTTGTAAATCTATACTGTCTGCCTCTTCCTCCTCCCTGGAAGGGTCAGGATGGGGAGGCGGTCTCCCCCACTCTTTCTCCTCCTCTGTCCAGTCCCTGACACTATCGTTAGTTCTTTCAGTAACCCACTGCTTAAATTTCAAATACTGCCCGCAACTTCATGTATGGGTGATGCTTTGATAGACAATCCATCCATGGTCTCCATTCTTCCTTGAACCCTTTGTTATTATGTCATCTTAATTTGGCAAACTAAGAGGACAACATATTTGAAAAGTTGAAGGCATTTTCACATGCCACACAGTGGCAAGCCTGAGATTGCCACCAAAGATGTGCTCCATAAGGAGCCCGGCCGAAGTCATGACTCCCAACATGTTATTTGCCACATTCACACATACATTCTGTCTCTAGGCATACACTTAAAGAACCCTCTTGCTGAAGCCCTTTTCAGTGGGTATTCTTGCTGGCATCAAGAGTTTTAAACTCCACAAGTCGAGCAGACTTCCTGCTGCAGAAGTTCATCTTCTGAGCACATGGGAACGCAATGAAGCCAGGGATGTGGGCAGAATGCGCTCTCCCAGCATGTGATGGTGAATGCAGCTAGCAGGAAGAGGGCAAGAGAAGACACACAGAGAGAGCTTCAGCATGTCTGCAACTGGTAACTTACGAAGTATGGGATGAAAAAGCAAACCAGGCTTTGGTAGAGAGCATCGATCATATTCATCCAAAACATATGTGGCTGGTACTCCTGCAATGGAAAAAAAGGGGGAAGCGAAAACTTTGAATCTGATAAGAAACAATTTGTATGTTTTTCTGTTTAAAAAAAATCAACTGCAAAAAGGCACAAAGCAGCTCAAGTTGTGGATTTCTGTCCCAGTCAAGTCCATCTAGAGATGCCCGTGTAAGTTTCTGAGATCATGTCCACATACAAGCTCTGAGGGCTTCAGTTAAAAAGTGACCATTACAAGATCTCCAATTCTTCTCTGCCTCAGATTAAGTTCTGAGCTTATCCCCCAACCGAGCCTAAAGCCCACCTTCCCTCTTACATCAGCTCATCAGCCCCCACCTCCAAAAGCCTCTTTTTCTTCCTACAACTTATCCCTACTCAGCCTCCAGCCTGCCCAACATTCCCCTCAAAGAGCTACTGTACTCCTTGGGAGGAAAAAGGCCTTGAGTCTTCATGACAATCATGTGGCTGCACCACACAAGGAGTCATGCTGTCTCTTCTGCCCCCTGGCTGGGGTTGATAGGGAAGTGGGGAGGGGGAGGGATTAGGGGAGGCTGGGTAACTGGTGAAAGTCTGATTGGCTCAGACGTAATCCTTCCCACTAATCTTATTGGAAGTGAATCATCTTATTTTCCAAGCCAGCCTGTCATGGGATGAGCTTGAACGTATTCACTTCCATCTATAGCCCTCCAGATATTCCTACAATGCACAACCTTTGAAGCTACACTTTTTACCTCTTGCCTCCTGATCTGGCCTGACCATCAGGTTCCTAAACATGACTCTACTTTTGTTCAAGACTGCATCAACTCGCCAAAGGAAGTGTTGGATCCAGACTAAGTGAACTGGAAGACAAGCCATGAGCCCCATGGATTTTAATGGGAACCAGATTTCAATGGGAACAAGGTTCAGCTGACTTAATCTGGATCCAGCTCATTATCTTTAAAGATGAAGTTTCATAGGTACTGGGGCTGGGGAATGGGGTGTTCATGACTCTTCACCTACCTTTACATTGTGCTTTCCTGCTCTTGAATTCTACAAACGACGTCCTTATCCCAACCTAATCTGGCTCCTTAGCATTCCTCTTCAGAGGAACCCACAAGATATTTCACTCTTGCCTGTATTCTCCAAACAGCTTTTCTTGGGAAAAGGTCACACGGTGTTTTATACAGAGAACTCTCTGACAGGCTGTGCTCTTTACACAGCTCAAGCAATTTTTCAAACTTCCTTAGCAACGCTTATTATGACTTAAATGTTTAGTGAATGTCGACCGGCCAATCTCCCACTGCGAGATCTTAGGGACATAGAGGAAAGACAAGGTCCCCCAGCCCACCCCTTACCTCCATGTTCTGACCACTTTTGTAGAGCTGAGGCACAGCAATTAAGATATCTGCTGGTACGTCTTTATCAAGCACTCCAACTATCAGTTGGGGAAGGGATGAGAATAACAAGTTGAAGAAGATCAGGTACCACTGATCTATCATTGAAGACCCGGAAAACCCGCAGTAGAACTGGAACCAGAAGAGAAGAGCTACAAACATCTTTGACGGAAAAAAATAAAGGGGGGGGGGAGAACACACACATTAACCATATGCAACCTTTGGGACTTGCAAGCATAACATCACTCTATAACTTTTTGGATATATCAACTCTCTTTTTGTTCTGCCAGAAAAGAGGCCCCATCCCTGTGCCTGGACTTTCTTTGAACAAAAGGAAGAGAGCCAACTAAACAATGGTTCAACCTACTCAGGGAGGGAGAGAAACTGTATGCATATAGGTAGCAAAAATAATTTCTCACCCCCCCCCGTAAAGTGGTAACTCTGCAGGCAGATGTCCCAGGAACCACAATGGAAAAGGATTTAGATTACGAAAGAGTACACAGAGTTCTGCTACATTTGCAATAAGAAAATAAAAATAAAATAAACAGTGGCACTTTAAAACCTTCCATCCCAGCTTCTCCAAACCAGCCTATGTGTGGGTTGTGTAGAAGTTTAGAGACCGACAATGGGGCTGTGCAAAGCTCACGTCCCATGCAAATCCCACAAAGGCTGTCCAGTTCTCACCCAACCCTGACCTGATTTTAGATATCCTTTATGGTTGCTTTGGGTAGTTGAGTTCAAAGACAACACAAGTTATTAGAATCAGTTCTCCCTCCAGCAATGGTCATGTGGGAAGCTTCCTCTGAGACTCATGTCTCCTCTCCACTTCACCCCACCGAACCAACTGGGCAGGAAAACCGGGAACCAGATAAAGTCTTATCTGAACCCAAATCCTTCTACATCAGGGGTGAGAAACCTGGTGCCCTCCAGGAATTGCAGGACTACAACTCCAGTTGTCCCTGCCCATTGGCCATACTAGCTGGGGCTGATGGGAGATGGAGTCCAATGACACCCAGAGGGCCACAGGCCCCCCAACTCCTGCTCTATAACACTTGAATTGTTGCCATGCGTTTCTATTCTTCAGGTCCCCGCAACAGGCTTTTGATCTTTCACGAGGCTGGTGGCTTGTGATTTCAGAGTGAGCAGCTAAACACGACTGCTCCTAACGGCTGCAAACTCAGAACCCAAGCCCCCATTCTGTTGCACACATTTAAAGTGGGATCAGGACCATTGCAGCCATCCCTGTCCCTTTAGCAAGCTTGGGGTCAGCGTACTGAATATCATATGGCTTATCACATGCATAAACGCCAACATGCTGAGGGTGAAATTCTATGGATTATTTATTGTTGTTTTATTTACTGAATTTATATACCACTCTATACCTGGAGGTCTTGACTAGATGGAACCTGGATGGCCAATGTTTGGATGCTTGGCACACTAAGGGGGGGGGGGGTCCTCTGACCAGTGCAACTCCCACCCGACCCCAGTCCTATGCAGGAAACCAGCTGCACAATTTCTACAGAACTCCACATGCAGCTGCTGGGTGACCTTGGGCTAGTCACACTTCTTTGAAGTCTCTCAGCCCCACTCGCCTCCCAGAGTGTTTGTTGTGGGGGAGGAAGGGAAAGGAGAATGTTAGCCGCTTTGAGACTCCTTAAAGGGAGTGAAAGGTGGGATATCAAATCCAAACTCTTCTTCTACAGAAAACTGCTGATACTACAAGTGCTTCTGCTCTTGTATTATTCTGAGATGCTTATTACAAATAATTTATAATTACAGGGCATCTCAAATGTGCATTTCTGTGAGAGCATCTGCCGTGTTTCCATTTTTACAATGCGGGCTATACAAGCAAGAAATATAAAGGCTGCCCTGGTCAGATACTACTAGTGCAGTCGTCTTAACAATTTTCTCTGGAGTAGTTCTGTTGGCTTCAGAGATGCTAATCCAACGCAAACTTGTTTCAGCCTTTCTGCCTTAGGAATTCTCATTAAAAACAACAAGAAGAAGAACTATTGAAACTTGAATTGCTCTCTGAGGGATCTTCAGGACAAGACGATTCTGAAAGCTTTATGTTTAATTTATAGGCAGCCTCTGAGCAAACCATATCAGGAACTCATACAATAAATGCAAAAGTAAACTGCATGATTGTTTCCCCCCTCTCTTCCTCAAATCCAAATGTGTGCAAATTTCGGAGGCACCTGCTCTCTGGGCTGTAGGACTTCATACAGGTGATTAACAGGCTGAGACAGAGCCTGCAAAATCATTTTGTCAGCCCCATCTGCTGGAGGCTCAGTGCTTTTGGTGACCCCAGTATTCCAGGAATTATGTTAAGAGCAGTTCTTTTCAATTCCTGAGAGGCCAGGAATTTCATCATATTGTAATTCTTTATTGTAATTGACAACTGTAAACTGATTAATTATTATTTGCTAATACTATTATATTCTGATAGATTATTGAATATTGCCCTAACTTGCAATGCTGTGGATGATTCTGGCTGGTGGACCTTGAGGAGGAGATTTAGGCAAGCCTCAAGCCTGCCAACCCTGCTCCGTAACTTATCCCTAAGTAGCAAGTCTTATTCTTGTTATCAAATTTACACAGACTGATTCTTCGGCACGTGATTCCTGTCACACAGCAGGGTCTGCTATTCCTGTAAATGCCACCCATCTGCATTTTAACAAGTGCTGCCAGATGAAAACTCCTAAAATAAAGGGATAATGTGGAACTGTGGCATCTGCTCTCTCTACAGAAGGCTACGGAGCTGGGCTTCTGAAAGGGAGAACACCTACTACCCTGAAAGGCCTGCAGATGATAAATAACTACAGTATGTACACAACATCCCCTTGCCCACCAAGAGGCGTCGGGAGAATACGTTGTCTCCCATGCTGTCTGTCACTTTTTCTCTCCACTTGCCACATGACTAATTTGCAACCGACTGCTTCCCATTTCCCTTCACAAGATCCTAATCCCCAAACCCTGATCTTTCTCTCCTCCTCCATCTCTCCTTCTCCTTCCTCTTTTTTGATAGACATGCTGCGTCACCGTTCCTCTGTATGACTGCCTGGTGCACAGATTGTTCTCCTCAAGGTTTCACCATCACAAGCAACACGGCACCTCCTTCTCATGTTAACAATATGGCAAACCAAGGCTTAGTACAAAACAAGGAAATGTGCAGGCTCCTATGGAGGATACTGTGGCTGCTTTGCTAAGCCATGGTCTGGGTCCAGTCCAAACCTTGGCTCATGTTTCACCTCTCTCAAGGCATCCTGCAAGCTGCAAACCATAGGACAAAATCTCCTTTCCGGGAGCCTGCATGTTTGCTGATTTGTGCAAAGTTTGGCTTAACACAAGCATCTGGGCTGCTTATATGGAGTGCGACTGAACACATCTCTCATATACTTGGGTCCAAGCCATTTCGGCGACTATAGTTCAGAACCAGCAAAGTGAATTGCTCCTAGAAAGCTCTAGGATAGAATGGAGGAACCTGTGGTCCTGCAATATTAGATGGACTACAATCCCCATCATTCCTGACCATCAGCCATTCTGGCTGTGGCTGATGGGACTTGGAGAGCAACAATATCTGGAGGGCCATAGATTCCCCATCCCCACTATGTGAAGTCAACATAGATTCTGGAGCACCAGAGTAACATCCTTCTGTCCCCCCCTATTTTGGCAGGATGTGCTTTGCACCCTCTCCATTCATGGCAGAATATGGCTCCATATTCTGCCTCCAAAAGAAGTTTCTGTATGTTGTGCATGCAAGGTTCTGCAAGCACAAGTCACGATTAACAGGTCAAAGCAAAAATCAAAAGCGTCACCATCTTCTCAGCAGACGGCGTAAGTGAAAAGGCACCCCTAAGTACAATCCGGAAACATGTTCAGGCTACAAAGCTAACACACACTTACTGCATTTTTGTAGAAGAAATACAGCACCATGTTGGCGAGCCGTGAGTAACACCAATGGCCATGCACAAGCAAGAGTTTTTCCAAGTGCCGGAACTTTGGGATTGCGAAGTCACTTGCCATCACAGCCTTCAAGGCAAGAAGAGTTGACATTATCCTTCTGCAGATGTTATTTGAACATTTTTTTTTTAAAAAAACAATTTTAGGTGGAAACAAGCAGAAATCCACAGATACCCCTGAAATAACGCTGGGAACACAGATATTCACAAAAGGGAGGAAAGGCCCTCTGATCAGCTTACTAAAGTGCTCCAAGGCTGATTTGTCAATCTTTCAATATCTTATCACTCAAAGACTTATTCTTATGCAACTGACTCCACTGAGAACTGCTACGGTGGATGTCACTGGAACATTCATTGCTTGATATATTCTGCAGCGCTTCCCATTTCATTGGGATTTCTGGGCTCACAGGAAGTAAGGACACATGTGTTTATGTAAATGTAAGTGCAGTAGAACCCCAGAGCACATAGGTACACCATGGAATCCGCCCCTCACAAGTGGCAGTGATGTCCACCAATAAGAGGTTTTTAGTAAATTCACGGAGGACAAGGCCACCAATGAATACTAGGCACAATGTCCATGTTCCGCCTCCACTGTCAGGAGAGCGTGCTTCTGAATGTCAGTCACTGAGAATCACAAATGGGGAGGGCCCTGTTCTGCTCAGCTACTGCTTTTGGGCTTACCATAGGCATCTGGCTTGCTAGTGGGAGAACAGATGTTGGACTAGAGGGGCCACTGGCTAGACTCAGCAGACAGCTGCTAAGTTCTTATGTTCACTGCCCCACACCAGATCCCCAGGGGGAGTTAACTGCGCTCCAAGATGCTTCCAGATCCTCCATCCCTTCCATTTCTCTCTCTCTCTCTCAGTCATATTCCACTCACAGACTCTGATCACCCCCCTCCCCTACTGGAGGGGGAGATGGGGAAGATGACTGATCAGTTTCCCAAAGCTGGCGTTCACATTGGAGCAATGGTCCTTCTCTGACCCTTGGCACCTATTGGCATCAGCCAGCCAGCCACCCCAAGCAACGCGCCAGGAATCTGCCCGACAAATCGAAGGGGTGGCCAAGAATGGCTGGCCATGAACAATGCATTTAACTGGCTGTTTATAAATATTAGAAGACTGTCCGTTAGTTTTCCCATTTCTCTGTTCTTCAATCTTTCTACATAATGGAATGAAAATGCAAACGTGTTTACTTTAGTCTTTCCACAAAATTGCCTGACTGCATCCCCCCCCCCCCCTTTAGGTCTATTTCTGATCAGGGAGAGAGAGGAAAGCTATTTGAACGCACTGACAGACTCAATTTCCTTCCACATTTCATAGGAACAACGGCATGTGGCACAAACCACTATTTAATAATTCCCATTCATAAAACCAACACTTATGGAAGCCAAGACGATACTTGGTGATAAAATAAATATTTAGTGAGATGATGGGAAAAGCTGCTCTTTTCTCAAGATTTCTCTGCATTTTTGGCATCCGAGGCCTCTCTTGTGAGGTAAGCCTCCAAGAAAAGGTATAAACAAGCTCTTAGTTTTAGGTTTGTGGATGAGAAAACATGGCCCTTTACAGAACAAAATTACATCTCTGTGGTTAAAGGAAATAAAACCTGATGACTATGATATAAAGACTATGTTCTTTTTTTGCAGCCATTTTAATATCCCTTTTAGAACTTCACAACAGCTAAGTGAGGTAGATTAGGCTAGGAGTTACTGGCTGGCCCAAAGCAGAGCAGAGAATAAGCAAAAAACCCAATGGTGGATAAAGTATGTTTTTAAGGCAGAAAACTGCACATGCTCAGAGAATTTGTGTTGTTGCTTATCAAGGCTTGAGGTGTGTGTTTATTTCCAGCGTCTCCTCACTTCATCTTGCCAGTAAATGTTGTACCTTATATGGTCACAGATGTCCATTTCAGAATACAGTGGTACCTCAGGTTGCTTCAGGTTACATACACTTCAGGTTACAGACTCCGCTAACCCAGAAATAGTACCTCGGGTTAAGAACTTTGCTTCAGGATGAGAACAGAAATTGTGCTCCGGCGGTGCGGCAGCAGCTGCAAGAGGCCCCATTAGTTTCAGGTTAAGAACGGACCTCCGGAACGAATTAAGTACTTAACCCGAGGTACCACTGTATATTAACACATCATTTCCTAATTTTTTGCTGCTGCTATTTACTCACTGAATTCTTTGCATGGCTTAGGGTCAGCAATGGAGGAGAGCGAGTCTCTTCTGCCTTTAACAGTTGCGTGGCAACGAAACAGGGCAAGCCCTTTCCATGGTATAAATACAACCGTGAGACAAGCTTCACATTCTGTCTGTCAGACACCGCCTTACATTGTGTGGCCTCTGTTTGCTTTTGCGGGGGGGGGGGGGCACCTGCAAGAGTCTGAAGCTCCTCTCTACTTAAGGGGTCAGGAGTCATAAAGCAGTGCTACCAATCCCCCAAAATACCGTCATCTGGTTGTGCTCTTAGTTGTACAAAATTAATACAACTGTACTGAATGATGACTCTAGGAGACAGGAACAGACGTCAAGAGCAAAAGGCAGTAATTAAGGAAAAACAGAACATTCAAGGTACAGACATGCCTCAGGTTAAAGTCGCTTCAGGTTGAGCGTTTTCAGGTTACACTCTGTGGTGACCCGGAAGTAACGGAACACGTTACTTCCAGGTTTTGCTGCTCGCGCATGCGCAGATGCTCAGAATGACATCACGCGCATGCGCAGAAGTGGCGAATCGCGACCTGCACAGACGCAGGTTGCGTTCTGCTCTGGATGCGAACGGGGCTCCGGAACGGATCCCGTTCGTATCCAGAGGTACCACTGTACATGGCAATTGAGGGGGAAAATTAAGAGAACTATTTTTAAAGTATTTTAGATGTTTTACCGTTTTATAAAGGAAACTTAGCCGAAAGGTGAAGCTGCGCAAATGTAAGCTAAAGTACTGCTAAAGTAACTTTTGCAAAGCCCAGCTGGCCCACCTTGGGGCAGGCAGCTCACGAGACCTCGGAAATCTGCGGCGGCTGTCGCAAAGTGTCTTGCTGCAGCACAACGGGGGAACGAGATGCAAGTGGACATATGGAAAACATATGGACCCGACTCTTTCCCGGGGTGGCTTCTCGGTCTGCATACGGTACCTGCATGCCTTCTGGCCCCGAGATCCCCACACCAACATCAGCTACTTGGATCATACTGACGTCGTTTGCTCCGTCACCTGGTAACAATTGGGGTTGGGGAGGAGGGAGGGAGGGAGAAAGAGATGTCATTTGTTTTTAATTGAAGCAGACATGACCAGTGGCAAAAGAAGCAATGGAAAATCAAGGGGAAAGGAAAAAGGAACCAGGGCCATATTTAGCAGTGAAATGGCTACGTTGCTGTGGAATTAATTGCAAAGCCCAATCTAAATTGCTTGTGCAGACTGGACTTCACTAATTACATGCATAACCATCAAATGAAGTAGTATAAAGCAGAGCAGCACACCTGTTCTCCTTAGCAAATATGCCAGACAAACGAGAAAGGTAACCCTGTTCTTGGAAACAACAGTATGACTTTCTGCTGGGCTGGAGTGTAAAAGAAGCCCGGACTCCTATGTTTTAATAGTGGTGCATGAAAAACTGCACATGGTGAAATCCCCTCTTTTGCACAACTGTTAAAATGTGTAGGGACCCTGTCCTTTTTTCACTTGGCCACCCGTACCTGTAAAGTACTTGTCTAGTTGGAAGTACACATGGGAAGTAATATCAGGAAGGTGTGTGTTCTGCAAATTGATGTGCACCATGCAGTAACAGATGCAGACGTGCACCTAGAATGCTGATATTTTATTTTAAAGAGAGAACAAGTTTCTAGTCCCCTTGAGTTAGTTCTGTGAGAGCGCAATGTTTGGCTCTGATAATCTGATGCATCTGCATAGAAACAAATAGGATCAACCCGCTGAAGATCAGTGCTTTTTTTGGGTGGGGGGTATAGTTTATTATTATATCTAGAACAATATATTCGGTTCCACCCTATGGTTAAATGGGGGGAAATTGGTGCCATCCAAAATGCGCCATCTCTCAGTCATCGGTGAGTTTATTCAAATGTAAAGGGAGAGATGGAAAGCAAGGTCGCTCCATAGGCCCTGCTGAGAAACTGATTACTTTGGCTTTTCTTCTCCTTGAACTGTTTCCCCTCCAAGTGGGTTTGCTTGTTTTCCTCTTCCTTACAGATTCCCTTTTCCTTTTGTGTCATGTCTTTTAGATTGTAAGCCCAAGAAAAGGGGCTGCCTTCTTTTACTGCCTGCTGTTGCTCCCAGGCTGCCTGCTTTTACTCCCAAACAGCTGTGGGAGACTTTTTAGCTGGTGCGTGTGTGTGGAATGCTAGCAATAAATACATACGTTAATTAATCGCCGGTCAGCAAAGACGATTCTAATTGTGGAGACAGAAGAAAGCCAGAAATAATAGGCAAGCACAGGCTCTATTGAGCTTTATCTTTTAATAAGACTGTCAAAGCAGATGGACTTGTCCTTTTTCTCATTGTTCTGAAGCACTGCTGCTGACCTTATAGCATTATCTTTCTCAAAAATAATGCAAAACATGCTTCAGACCTTTGCTCCTCTATCTCCCCGCAATAATCATATACCTAAAAGGGTATTTTTTCGGGGGCAGAAGCGCTGAAGGGAAATGCATGCAAAAACAATCTCCATTGTCTGTTCCCTCTCTAAAGCTAAAGCAATTAGATTTGCGAGGATAGTGCTCTTTCTCGCAGAACCCAGGTTTCTCATTGCATTAGTCTGTGTAATTTTCAGATCTCTGCTCGTGAAGCCAAAGTGCAATTTATGCTAGTGGGTGTTGCTAGAGAACCCTGGCCCTTGAACATAAGCTATGGGGATCGGAGGGATGGCTGGTCGGAAAGAAAGCCTAGGCGCCCTCCCTGCTTCAGTCACAGTGCTGCAAACAGATGCCAGTCGGATATACGAAGCTGGAAAACTCTGCCCTGTTCTGTAAAGAAAACCCACTCAGGCCCAGCCCTGCCGTTAGGCAGAGTGAGCCTCAGGCAGCAGATGCTTGGGGGGGGGGGCAGATTCTAGGAGGGCGCCATCTTGTCCTTTGCCTCAGGCAGAAAATGCTCTGGGGACGCCTCATCTATGCACAAGAAATACCTCGCAGTTTTCGCCCTTCGAAAGGAATAACCATTCCCACAAGACTGGAGGGGAAATGCCTTCTTCCAGAACCTTCAGGATCATGCCAAGAATAGCGATCTAACGCACTCGGCGACTAATACTTGGTGGGGAAGTAGTGGAAAAACAAAAGAGTTTTCCTCAGTTCCAGAGGCTGAAAGGCAGGCTGAGATTGATGAGAGAGCACCAAATGTTCCCAAGGAAATCATACTTTTTTGTGGTTTCTCCCTGATGAATTACAGAGACATGCCAACAGCACCCTGGTGTGAAATAAGGATTGGGAGAGGGAGAGGGAATCTTGAATAAGAACTTTCCAAAATGTCTAATGAAACACAGTTTGGGACCCCACACTAAGGGGTGGGAGTTAAAGACTCCAATTCCTTTTGGCAAAGGAGGGAGGGGAAGGGTTGTTACGCCTACGTGGCCCCCATCCTGCTCTGCCTTCTGCAAGATAGGAGATAAGCACCCACCCTCCTCCTTCCTCCTTCCCTGAACAGGAAGCAGTGAGATGGTAAGGGCAGGACTTTGGGTCAGGTGTCCAGTGTCCTGCCAAGCAGTGTGGGCAGCAGGATTCCCCAATACAACAGGGCTAGCTTCTTGCCAAGGACGCGGGTGGCGTTGTGGGTTAAACCACAGAGCCTAGGACTTGCGAACAGAAGGTCAGCGGTTCGAATCCCCACAACAGGGTGAGCTCCTGTTGCTCGGTCCCTGCTCCTGCCAACCTAGGAGTTCGAAAGCACGTCAAAGTGCAAGTAGATAAATAGGTACCGCTCCGGCGGGAAGGTAAATGGAGTTTCCGTGCGCTGCTCTGGTTCACCAGAAGCGGCTTAGTCATGCTGGCCACATGACCCAGAAGCTGTACGCCGGCTCCCTCGGCCAATAAAGCGAGATGAGCGCTGCAACCCCAGAGTTGGCCACGACTGGACCTAATAGTCAGGGGTCTCTTTACCTAGCTTCTTGCCATGTTCTGAACTTCGCAAAGGAAAATGTACTACCACCTCAAGTGGGGAGGGTGCCGGAGACCAGTAAGTCCAAAATGGCTCAGGAAGGTCTAGAATTAATGCAATCGATTTCAATTTTGTATGACCCACCCTCCCACCAACCCCCAAATTGGCAAATATCATTTCCCCACAAAAGCTGCATTCTCCGTTTTAATCTGTCTGCCATCTCCTTCATATCTTGTTGTCCTTCGCAAGTGCCCTAAAAGCTTGCGGCAGCTTATGCACTGCTCTGAACAAAGAAGTGATTTCTACTGTAAAAATTACATTCATTTCTCCACTGGTTTTTGCTTCTGGCTCTACCAAAGCCATGTGGCTGCTGGAAGTTTGCCCACAAGAAATGCAAGGAAGGGAAGGAAACATTTCGCGCTCGAAAATGTTCCCCACTTCCACTTTAAATGAAAAAGCGATAGCTCTGGCTGAAAGAAAATGTGCCTCCTTTGCGTTTGTCTGCTCATCAGACCGAAAGCCAAGGTACTTGCCTATTGCCAAAGTCATTGTTTTGAGTTTGTCTCTGACCAGTTTCACAACCATCCCCTTCTGAATTGGGGTCGAGCGGCAGCACAACACAGAGCGGCACCTCCTGGCTAGCAAAAGGAATCTGTCCTGCAGTCCTTTCTCGAGGGCATAAGCCAAGGTCCTTCCGTCAACCACCAAGCCCAAGCTGGGATGCACCAAGGGTGATGGCGGCACGTAGAGAGGGGTGAAGCTCACTTGTGAGTTCCCGGTAGGTTTTTCAGCCGCTTTGTTTGAACATTTAGACTCGATGCGCTTCAAGTGTTGCTCCAGCAATGTGGCACACATTTCCTAGAATAAAAGATAACAATAAGTTGAGTGTGTGGATTTACAGCGAGAAGAAAAAAGAGGCAAGCTCTGGGTTCTGCTCCATGATCTCAATTTGCTTTACTTGAGAAATTTATAAGCAGCTTATAAATGAAAACCAACAAAATAAGGACAGCCACTCAGAAGGGGGGTGGGGGGGAGAATGGAAGATTAAAAAAGAAAACAGCATTGGAACTTTGCAGAAGAGCTTCCATATGCAATGGTCATCTTCGCTGGGAGGTTTTTAAGCAGAGGTTGGATGGCCATCTGTCCTGGGTGCTTTAGCTGAGATTCCTGCAATGCAGGGCGGGTTAGACTAGATGACCGTCAGGGTCCCTTTCAACTCTATAATTCTGTGATTCATAATCAAGCACCTCCCTTTGGGACATTTTACCTCCAGGCCAGGCTTGCACAGCTTGCAAGCTGAACACAACATTTAATGTGGCCTAACAGATGGAGGGGGGACGCGGGTGGCGCTGTGGGTTAAACCACAGAGCCTAGGACTTGCTGATCAGAAGGTCGGTGGTTCGAATCCCCGTGACGGGCTGAGCTCCCGTTGCTCGGTCCCTGCTCCTGCCAACCTAGCAGTTCGAAAGCAGGTCAAAGTGCAAGTAGATAAATAGCTAACGCTCCGGCGGGAAGGTAAACGGCGTGTCCGTGCGCTGCTCTGGCTCACCAGAAGCGGCTTAGTCATGTTGGCCACATGACCCGGAAGCTGTACGCCGGCTCCCTCGGCCAATAAAGCGAGATGAGCCGAGAGTTGGTCACGACTGGACCTAATGGTCAGGGGTAGCTTTACCTTTACCAGATGGAGGACAATCACTGCAGCAAAAAATGAGGTTTATCAAGCCTTCCCAGGGCGGGGTGGCATCCACGCATGGCTGGAAGGCTGTGCTTGGCTTGGTAGCTCACATATTACGCAGGAATGTCTAGGTATACATGTTGAGTAAGCCTCCAGCCTGGCCAGACATGCTATGAAAGGCTGAGAGCCCGCTAGATTTACAAGGCCCAGCACTGCACGGCAGTGTCACCATACCGGCGAATCGGCATTCAAGGTGATGATTTCTTCGTCGTGGTCCAACAGCTTGCAGGCATAAGCAATATTAACGGCTGTTTCCTGTTTGTCTCCAGTTAGAACCCAGATCTGCAGCCCGGCCTTACGCAGGTTTGCAATGGTTTCTGGAACTCCGTCCTGTAAACGGTCCTCAATGCCAGTCGCACCTACGACACAAAGCAAACGGAAGCAAAAATAAAACCAGGACTTTAAATAGATAACCACACACACTTAACCTTGTGTGTTTGGGAGCTGGGAGAGTGACAGTGCCACCCCTACACCACCGTAGGGACTGCCGCTACAGTGGATTCTTCCGGTAAGGAAAGAGGAAGGGATGAGTCCTCGCCAAAGAAGACTAGATAAGTAAGATAATGGACTATGCAGAACTGGAAAAATTAAGAGAATCTAATGATGAGTGTTTTATGGAAGAATGGATGCCTTTTTTGGACCATGTGAAGAAATATAGTATGATAAACTTGCGAGGTAGGATTTGAGCTATGAGCAACAGAAGTAATTATATAATATTGTGGTTATGATTTAATAGATAGAAGACAGGGCAGAAGGGGAGAAACAACAACTCCATCGAAAATGGGGTGGCAAGTCGACAAAAATAAAAGACAAAATTGTGTTTTGATTGTATATGTCAAAAATGTTGAAACTTAACAAAATATAATTAAAAGAAAAAGAAAGAGGGGATTTTTGCAGTTCCTCTCTCCCCTTAAGCTCTCATAGACCCCTAAAAAGCATGTTGATGGATCCTACGGAACAAGGTGAAAGGTGGTTGTCAACGGAGTTAACAGAGGCACTGACTGGATCAAAAGCTTTTTCGTAACTGTGAGGGCTCCACTTGCATTTCCCCTTTATTATGTGGGACAAGGCGGACTAGGAAAATCGAAAGCGCAATCAGGTGTTCCAGAATATGCTGCATCCATGTCAGCTGATATACCACCTGACTGCAAGTAATTCCAGAGATTAATGGCAACAACTGAGAGAATGCTCCTCAAGTTCACCCTCTCAATTGTTAGGCACACGCCTTTCCTTCCTGCTTGCTGTTACCTAGAAGATGCAAATCAGTCTCTATCCGAACAGCCGACTGAAACAGCAGCTCTTCCCGGTTGTCGATGGAAGATTCTGCTTCAATGTGACTTTTCAACCAGCAGGAATAGTCTTCCTTGCTCAGGACCTGTTGAGGAAGGAAAGAGGGAGGGAGGGAGGCAAGGAGGAAGAACATTCACATCAAAAGAATATAAAAGGCCACAGACCAGCACAGAGACACCGAATGAAAAACCCCACGGTTTCAGTAGGGCTGAAAATACCTCATGCTGTGTTATATAAAACAAAATTTACAACCCCCTCCCCGTATATGTGAGATACACCCCACCCCCAAAATGAATTTAGAACGTTTCAGGCACTTACTTTCTTTGCAATGCACAAAGTTCTCAGCCCATCAGCAGCATAAAGATTAAGAAAATTCTGAGTTTTGCTTCGGATTTTCTTCTGATGTCTGTCTCTAGGGTCATCTGGAAATGTTTTTTTTTTTTTCAAAAAAGCAAAACACTTAAAAATGATTAAATACCAGTAATTTTGAAGTCTAAAAATGAACAATCCTTTTCTCTCCCTTGTGGCTGGAAATAAAAGCCATATATATAATAGCAACACTAGTATCCCCCAGGAAACCCCAAATCTTCCTGCTCAAAGACAATTATTTTGTGTATGCCACATAGTTTTTCTCTCATTTAAAAATGTGCCAAAGAGTCTTGCATTATTGTTTTTTAATGTTTACTTTCTGTTCAGTTGCTTGCATTGATATAGCTACAGGTGTATCATTTATTCCATGAGAAGGACATGTCTGTCCTACTTTATTGGTTGCAATCCTATTTCCACAAAATGATTTGTGCTGGGCTGCACTAATGTAGCTCACTATGGGGGGAATCAAAGAGATGGAACTAGGGTGGTACATAGACAATGGGCCTCAGATGCCACCAAGACCATGTACCTATGGAATGTTTTGATTTTCTGGACAATACTGGAGTTTTATTAACTTTGCTTCTAAGCTTTGTGGTTGGTTTGTTTTTTTGTTAAGGAAAAGTAGGTAGAAGAGACAATAACAAGGGGAGGGACAGAAAGAAATGCACTGATATGGATTTGGAGTTTTGAGCCTTCATCGCACAGCATCAACTTTAGCCTGGTTGCTTTGCTGAATTTGTTAATACTTATGCTGGGTGGCATTTTGTTATTTTTAGATGTATTACTTAAATTATCTCTGGTGAGCCATCAGAGGTCTTCACAAAATGGAGTAGAAAGCATCTCTCTCTATATATAGATAGATAGAAAAAGGAGGGCTAAAAACTTGTTTCTGTGGCAAATAATCCTCCATTTCCCAGGATTCTCTAACCTAAGCCAATTGCAATATTCAGTTCCGTGTTGTTACTGAATAAATGAGCATTATAAATTGTTCATATTTTACATTGTAATAATAAGACGTGATTGCATTTGTCACCACATATTTCTTGAACTAGAGCTCTCTTTCAGCTAGCAAGAAACAGACATTCCGAAGCAAGTTTTTTTAGGCTGCAAGATCTAAGTAGCATATCCGAATAGGGAAGGTTACTTTTGGTGCTAGAATGACAAACAGTTCTTAATTCTGTGGTCCTAGTCTAACTGACGTATGTGAAGGACAAAAAGTCCAAGCTTGCATGTTTGTTTATTTTATTAAACAAATAATGCAGAACAAAAACGATTTCACGGCAATTTGCTCTAGTGTTTTCCAGTAAGATTAAGTTAATTATGGTAAGAAATTTGTGCTGAAACCAACATTTGCTGTCAGACTAAAGGACTGAAGTTCACGGATCCACAAGTTGCAAATGTGTCAAAGAAAACAATCCAATTTGACTAGCAAATCCGAAGTACAGAGTTCATTTCAGCCTCATATTTTATTGGCGACATCAAAGCATTGACTACAGAACATCGCCACTTTTTATTGATTTCAGATCCCCCCTGCTTAAGTGCAGAACACAAATCTCTGCAAATGGACAGGAAAAACTGCTCCAAATATAAAAATTATGGGAAAAAAATAACCCAGCACAATACATTGAATACTAGAGCGAGTGAAAGCTCATCCATTTTTAGATTTGTTCAGCCAAAGGGCCGATACCTCACTGTCAGGTTGCTGCTTCTAAAGAGATCATAAAGACAGAAGATGGTACGAACATAGTTCCTCAAAAAAAATATTACAGCAGCGCACAAATCTATCTGTGTTGTGGCAGAAGAAGAAGAGTTTGGATTTGATATCCCGCCTTTCACTCCCTTTAAGGAATCTCAAAGCGGCTAACATTCTCCTTTCCCTTCCTCCCCCACAACAAACACTCTGTGAGGTGAGTGGGGCTGAGAGACTTCAGAGAAGTGTGACTGGCCCAAGGTCACCCAGCAGCTTCATGTGGAGGAGCGGAGACGCGAACCCGGTTCCCCAGATTACGAGACTACCGCTCTTAACCACTACACCACACAGCCCTAAGCTGTTATGCCTTTTTCCATAACTTGAGAGAGGAAGTTTGTACCTGAAGAGCAGGGCAGAAGGAGATCCATGATAGCCGAATCCGCTCCTTTAGTGTAAACATTGATCTCATCGGTGAGAGGATGCCTGACCACCACAGACATCCGTTTCCGGATGGAGTCGAAGCCCAGAATGTGCAAGAGTTCAAAGGTCAGTCTCCCCAGGTGAGGCAGCTCTACAGAGACCTGGTCAGGAAGCCTACCAACCAAAGCGCAGTCGTAGGCTCTTGCTGCATAGACAAGGGCGGCTTCGTCTGGGCTCTCTGCCTCATAGCGTAGTTCACCCTCTCTCGGCCCATTGCCCAGTGTCCATTTGGGCTGCTGGGAACTGTAGCTATTGTTATTCACCTGGGCAGAGTTAGCTAGCTTTTCTTCTTCGTTGAGTAAAGTGCTTTCCGTGGATGCGGACGAGATCATGCTGGAACCAGCTCGCTGTGTCGATTTGCTGGTGGCCAGGCTGGACGAGCTGCTGTTGTTGGAGCCGGACGTCAGGCGGCTGGGCGTGAGTCTCCGAATGAAGTCCTCGATGGTCTTGACAGGAGACTTCAGCTCAAATCTGATCCGAACCTTAAGAAACAAGGACCAAAAATGATGTACAGATGGTATTTAACTCCTAGTAAATTAGCAAAAATGTCTAAAACATGCTCAAATGTATGCTGGAAATGTAAAGGAAAAGAAGGCACCTTTTATCATATGTGGTGGAATTGGCAGGTAGTAAAAGGATTTTGGGAAATGATATATAATGAATTGAAAAAAAATGTTTTAGATAACCTTTGTTAAAAAGCCTGAAGCCTTCCTTTTAGGAATTCTAGGTGCCGAAATCCCAAAGGAGCATAAAAGACTATTTATGTATGCAACCACAGCTGCGCAGATGTTACTCACCCAGAAATGGAAAGAAGATAAAGTTCCTACCATAGAAGAATGGCTGATGAAGTTAATGGACTATGCTGAAATGGCTAAAATGACTGGAAGAGTCACAAATAAATTTCAATAAGGAATGAGGAAAATTTATAACTTATCTTAAAGACCATTGTAAACAGTTAAAATCGTTAGTAGGATTGGAATATCACTTGTAGTTTAAGGTTGATTCAGGATATAAAGGAAGAGGTAAAGGGTTTGGATTTTTATAAAAGATGCGGAATTGATTAATAATAGGACCCACTAAAGGGGAGGATGGAAGCCCAGGAGATTCCTTGGAATCTTGTTTTTATGATTTATTTTGGATATATTTCTGTAAAATTTTAAGTTGAAAAACCAAATAAATAAATTTATAAAAAGAAAAAGAAACAAGGACCAACCACCAAGAAGGGATACTCGCGTGAGAAATCAGCCTATGTAAATCTGACAGTGCAAATTAATAGAAGCAGAGCACAGTGGATGTTTTGCACACATTTCTGGAGCTAATAAAAGGCTTCCAAAAGCAAAAAATAAAAACAGCGCACAAGGTTATTCCACAGCAGGCCCTCCAGATGTTAGAACTGTAGAGTTGGAAGGGAACCTGAGGATCATCTAGTCCAACCCCCTGCAATGCGGGAATATGCAGCTGTCTCATACGGGGATCGAACCTGCAACATTGGCATTATCAGCACCATGCTGTAACCATCGGCATAAACCGTCACCATTGGCCATGATGGCTGGTGCTGATGGGAGTTGGAGCCCAACAACACTACTGTGATTATATTAAAAACCCCTCAATAGTTGCCCAAGCATCTGTCCCTTTTCATCCTTTCTTGCCCTATGTGACTTTGACGGTGAAGCCATCAGGAGCAGGCACAAGCCCTAGGCATGAATAACTGTTGTCAGCCACGCGAATCCTTAAATGAGATGTACACAAATACATCGCCTTTCTCCCAATGTAGTATTCTTTGTTTATTTAACAAAATTTATATGCTGCTAAATTGTTAGAAACAAAACCTCCAAGTGGTTTAAAATCATCCTTGTATTGCCTGAAAAGAAGAATAATCAGACATTGGTTCCCCCCCATACAGCTCCAGTATAGGGTTCTTTGCAATTAAATTTAATGAGATCAACGCTGCCCTTGACAAAGTCCATGGAAACGGCAGTAAATATGCCTGGGAGGACATGCTCAGGATCAAACTATACTTTTTCAGGAGTCAGAGCCATTATCTCTGTAGGGGTTCCTTCAGAGGGAACACGCAGACACACCAAAGTCTGCAGAAGCAGAGTCGCAGCTGCCCAAAAGCATCTGGTTGGCCACTGTGAGCACAGGATGAGGGACTAGAACTAGATGGGCCATCACAACTGATCCAGCAGCCTCTTCTTAGGTTTTCACGTCACAGCTTTCAAAAATCTATCCTAAAGCAGGCTTAAGCTTCTTTGCACGGTTTCTCCCCTGTCAGGGAACTGCCATCAGCTCAGAGGCAAGAGGTGGAAGGGCAATTGTGTTACAGGGAGCCTCCGAAGATTGTGCGAAGCAGCTCTTCCTCCGGCGAGGAGGGAAGCCCCGCCTCCAGTGGGGAAGGAAGGCAGGGATCGGAAGATGCTAGAGAGAGCCACAACACTGAGCCTGAGGAAGGCGGAGGGGAGGAAAATCCCCCTTTGCCAGCGCCCTCCCTGTGCAGTCGGTTCACGCGCAGAGAGGGGAGGAGAAGGATGGGGGTCAAAAGACTGTTATGCCGGGGAAGGTTTAAGGACCGCCCACTCCCAGATCTGCTAGCGATTGAGCAGACATGGACTTGAGACGCTCTGCACTGTCAATGTCTTGTACAGATAAGAAAGCCTGGAAAAGACCGGTGGGAGTCTTGCCTGTTTGCTCTCGAGCAACCATGCCAGCACCTAACGTCCCCTAACCTACCTTCTGCCGCGGCTGGTTCGGAGAGGTGACGACCACCGTATTGCAAATGGTCAGTGCTATGAAAAAGTCAAAGATGTCAGAGAGTTCGGGGGACAGCTGCGATAACGGTCGGTCGTGGCTCCTCGTGATCTCCAGGTAGCTCGCACATTCGTCGACTTTCTGCAGCAAATGAGGATCCGGCGTGATATCTTTTTCCTGGAATCGAAAGACAGGCCAAGTGAATCCCTTGCAGGTTGGCGCATTTCGAGGGCACCCTTTCTCAAGTCTCCAGGCTGAGCTTGTTCCGCAGATGTGCTCTGTCAAGCATATCTCTGATAATCCCATCTGTGTCTCTGGAGACAACCTACTTTCCCTCGCCCCACGGAATATCGCAATCCAAGCCCTGTGCTTTACAAATACCGTTTTCCAGTATGCAAGAGGGGTGGGATAATCTCCCCCCACCAGCTTGCAAACGCTCTGAAGCAAAGTAATGACCGTTCCTTGTTTACATTGGGGTAGATAACCCTAAGAGTAACCCGAAAGCAACAATGTTTGACTGTGCACCTGCCAATCATCTTTAGAGAACTTTTCAGCTAAGACCATTGGCAGTATGTGTATTGATTCAAACGCCAATATGTTTTCGCTTCTCCAAAACAAACTGTAATACCCATTAATACTGAAGCTTGTGTTAGTGCAGTTGTATTGCAGAAAGGGTGAGCAGAAGGTAGGCTAGGGTCAGGCTTCAGGGACTCGACTTCCTCCCCCCCTTTGGCAGGAGATAAACAGAACAAAGCGAAAGGAGTCTATTACTAGTTAGAGATTTTAATGAACACAGAAAGAGAACAAAGAATCCATTCCTAGGGATGAAGGTGCTCCCAATTAAGGGTTTCCCCCACTCCCCCCCTAGTCATCCCCGTCACTTATGTGTCTTGCAACCTGATCTCACAATCACTGTGCTTTCTGTGCTGTCATCTTATCTGCTCTCCTTGAACTTGGGCTTTCCAGAGAAATTGAGTCTGTTAACTCTCTCTCTTTCCCAGTTCTTCTTCTAGCTATTCACCACCCAGTTCTTCCCAACTTCTGTCTTCTGAACTATGCCCCTCTGCAAACCACTGTTCCGAATCTATACTGTCCCACTGCTCCTGGAAAGATTCAGGATCTGGATCCGGAGCAGGGAGAGACTCCCACCATTCCTCCTCAGTGCAGACCTTCTCAGCACGATCCCTGACAGCTGGGATTTACTGGTAGATCGGTGGGTAAGCAGCAGTATATCAGCAAGGGCTACCAAGGCCCAGTAATGTAACAATAGCAATGGCCCTAGTGAGGAGTAAACTACAGTTCCCGGACCCTTTGGTGTGGGGGCGCATGTACTTTATAGGATTGGTGTATATGCAGTCAGTAACCATCATAAAAATCAGGAGAGGCCTGCTCCTCTGTCAAATTACAGTGGTACCTCGGGTTACGTACTTAATTCGTTCCGGAGGTCCGTTCTTAAGCTGAAACTGTTCTTAACCAGAAGCACCACTTTAGCTAATGGGGCCTCCTGCTGCCGCCGGAGCACGATTTCTGTTCTCATCCTGAAGCAAAGTTCTTAACCTGAAGCACTATTTCTGGGTTAGCGGAGTCTGTAACCTGAAGCGTATGTAACCCGAGATACCACTGTAGTGTCTCATAACCCTTTCAGGAATCACTCTCCATGCCAAACTCCACTGTTGCTGGCATTTTCTCTTTTATCAAATGCTCTAACCAGGCCTTCCTCCTTCAGACTCGTCCACCTTATGACAGGACAAAACTTTGCGCATGCTTTTGCAAAGCACAATCCGAAAATTACCCTGCATGTGCCTACCACCAATTGATGCATCTGTTCCAACTTTTCTCCCTCCTCCCCGTGTCTATCTGGAATCTCCTGAGGAATTCAAGGCATTTAAATTCTGCTCCCTCAGCAAAAACCAAAAACCAAAAGGAGGATACATCAGTCACTGCGCACAAACGGCATGTGATTTTCTTGCAAAAGTTAGGGATAGCCGCATGACGTCTCTTGCAGCAAAAACAGCTGTAGAGTCTGGTGGCACTTTAAAAGACTGGATTGCGACATAAGCTTTCGTGGACTCGGGCATCTGGCAAGGCGGGTTTTCGAATCCACGAGAGCTCATGCCGTAATAAACAGTCTTTAAGGAGCCACAATGTTCTTTGATTATAAAAATGACTGGCCTCAAAATTGTTGGGGGTGTGGAGATGCATAAAACATGCATAACATGCATAAAACCTGCAGAACATAGCAGGAAACAATGCGTTAGAAAACCGAAACATGAAAGATTCCAACAGAGGTATGAGCAGAGGCCTGCGCAGCTTGTTACTCACAAAGCTGAACACAGGTGTCAGGTGCTTTTGCGGTTCCCCAAAGGGAACAAAACCAAGAAACGTATTGAGCCTGTGGTGGGATGCAGTGTAGATGACTCATGGTCTGCATTTGCATGGGTAAACCACAAGTTGTACAACTCTATTCTAAGTACAACTAAGGTTCCATCAAAACTATACATTTAAAGCAGTACCGTGGTACCTCAGGTTACATACGCTTCAGGTTACATACGCTTCAGGTTACGGACTCCGCTAACCCAGAAATAGTACCTCGGGTTAAGAACTTTGCTTCAGGATGAAAACAGAAATTGTGCTCCGGCGGCGTGGTAGCAGGAGGAGGCCCCATTAGCTAAACTGGTGCTTCAGGTTAAGAACAGTTTCAGGTTAAGAACAGACGTCCGGAATGAATTAAGTACTTAACCCGAGGTACCACTGTAAAGGTAAAGGTAAAGGAACCCCTGACCATTAGGTCCAGTTGTGACTGACTCTGGGCTTGCAGCGCTCATCTCGCTTTATTGGCCAAGGGAGATGCATACAGCTTCTGGGTCATGTGGCCAGCATGACTAAGCCGCTTCTGGTGAACCAGAGCAGCGCACAGAAAAGCCCTTTACCTTCCCGCCGGAGCGGTACCTATTTATCTACTTGCACTTTGACATGCTTTTGAAATGCTAGGTTGGCAGGAGCAGGGACCAAGCAACGGGAGCTCCCCCTGTCGCAGGGATTCGAACCTCCGACCTTCTGATCGGCAAGTCCTAGGCTCTGAGGTTTAACCCACAGCTCCACCCACATCCCAATTTAAAGCAGTATCACAGTACTTTAGATTGGTCATGTATTCTCCCAAAGAATCCTGGGAAATGTAGTCTGTTTAGGGCAGAGGTTTTCAACCTTTTTGAGGCCACAGCTCCCTTGACCATCTACATTCCTTCTGCAGCACCCCTGTGGGGCTCAGGAGCCCAGTTATGTCACTCAGCCTTTTTCGAACAGCCTCCCTCTTGGAGCGTTCCCTTAGCCTCCTCTCCTCTCTCCTTGGGAGTCCTCTGGGCAGCCACAGCTGCCATCCCTGGTCCCTGAGCTGCCGCCCCCTACCCCAAAGAGAGATGCCTCCTCACACTGCCTCACGGAGGCCTACTTGCACTCTGATGTGCTTTCAAACTGCTAGGTTGGCAGGAGCAGGGACTGAGTAACGGGAGCTCATCCCGTCGCGGGGATTCGAACCGCCAACCTTCTGATCGGCAAGTCCTAGGCTCTGTGGTTTAACCCACAGCGTCACCCGCGTCCCTCACAGAGCTACGATTCCCAGAGTAGTTAAACAGGAACTCTGGGAACTGCAGCTCAGGGAAGGGAATAGAGGTCTCTTGGCAACCTTTAGACTTCCCAGGCTTCTTTGAGGTAAGCCATGGCTGTCTAAAGTGCTATGATACTGCTTTAAATGTATAGTGCAGATATGGGGCCTAGATATGGGAGGATTAAAACAATGGTTCAGCGGGAAGACGCCAGCGTAAAGGGAATACTTACCATGGGGCTACTGAAAGCCGTGTGCTTTGAGAGGATGCTCGCCCTTTTGGCTTCCACTCTGCTCCCCGTGCGCCTATGAGATTTTGTACTCTGGTTCCTGTGGACAACCTTAATGCTCTGGTGACTGCTAATACTGTCCCGCTGGGACAACGGCGCCGGTTTAGGGGCAGCTTCTTCATCCTCGGAATCAGCTTCCTGGTACATGGCAATACGTTTTGCTATTGACAAGAAATAACAACAACAACAAAATTGGCTTGTGGAAGAAATGCAAAAATGAAATAGGAGTACAGAACAGATAAAAAATGTGTTGGGTAACACTGCCAACACAACCAGTGACTAACCCCAAAGGAAAACTAACACACAGCCTGGTTTCTCAGAGGATGTGATTTGGAGACGAAAGATTGACTTAGAAGCCTGGAAGCCCCACTATTGAAATGTCTTCTGTCCTGAGGATGCTAAGTCCTCAGTATGTTGCATTCAGTTGTTTAACTCTTTGGGGAATTAGGGAGATGGGCACAATCCCCTCTCATTTGCAGGTATGGGAAGCAGAACAGGCACTGGATGAGACAGGCCTGGAAATTGTTCCGAGTGGGATGCCCGGCCGTAGCTGTAGATTTCTTACTCCACAAGTACTGGCTGCAAAGCATGCAGGTCAAATTAATTGATCATAGCATTTTAATTACAAGGATGCCACTGACAGACTATATACAAGTCCTACTTCTGCTCCAGATTTGGGTCTCTAGAACCAGACTAAAATGGAAGAAGACACCCCCAAAAGAAACATACAATGTGGATAAGTGTATAGCTCGGCTGCAGAGTGTACGTCTTACATGTTTAAGGTCCTTTGTTTAATTGCTAACTTCACCTGAGAAGGGCTGCAGCTCATTAGGAGCGCATTTGCATTGGAAGCAGAAGACCCCTGGTTTAATTCCAGGTAGGCCAGGGACAGAGCCTCTTTCCTAGCACCCTGGAGATATGCTGCCAGTTGGAGTAGACAATATGACGCTAGAGGGACAAACTGTATGAAGTGGCATAAGGCAACTTCTTATGTTCCAGCTGAAAACATAGAAAACAGCTGCCAGCCAGTATCTTGGGCAACAGGGACCAATGGCCTGTCGCTGAGTTGATAAAAATACTCAGTGAAATCAGTTTCTTGTATATGGTGCAGAAGCACTCTACATTCATGTACTTCCAGATAACCCAGCCCATGCTGATCTAGATGTTGCCGCTAAGCTGCCATGAAAACACTTAAGAGACAATGAAAGCTTTCCCCAAGAGGCCAGAATCCTTCCTGCTGGGGATACGATACAGCAAAATCCCAAAGGAAGCCTCGACGGTTTTTATGTATGCAACTGCAGCGGCAAGGATTCTCTAAGCTCAGAAATGGAAGGAGGGAAGAAGAACACCTTCAAAGGAAGAAGGACTGACGAAAATCTTGGAATATGCAGAGGTGGCAAAACGGACGGCACTGATGAACGATACAAATTTAGAATCTCTCAAAGAAAAATGGAAACCATAGCTAGCCTATATAAAAAGTCACTTCCTGCATGCGAAGACCACAGCGGGGCTTGAAGTGCAAGAAAACAGCAGAATACATTAAGAAACATGTTATCGAGGAGACGGAACCTGAGAGGCGCAATTGTACGTAATCTGGGTTATCAACATTGGTGTTGGGCGAGTGGGAAGTCATTAGTTTTGTTGAATAGGAATACAGTTGTTGAGTAATGAATGTAACATTCTATATGGGGAAAAGAATAAAATATTATGAGAGAGAGAGACTGACTATGATAGCTTCAGTTCAGGATATAACTGGCTTGTGGGAAAATGAGCCCACCAGTATCTAACCTCACAGCTGATGACACATGACCGGTGGAGATCAGGCTTCAGCTTATCTCTGGTCAGAGATGGAAGTGGAGGGAAGGTTACCTGCATCAGCTAAGGAAGTCTGCATGCACCAATAGCTGTAATACAGGATGTGGTCCTCCAGATGTTGCTGGATTCCAACTCCCATCAGCCACAGCCAGCATGGCCAATCATCACGGCTAGTGAGAAACATCTGGAGGGCCACAGGTTCTCCATCCCTTCTGTACCAGTTTAGATGATCATCCCTGCTTCCTCAAAAGATTTCTTGTCTGTCTGAGGAACAAAGAGGCTGCTCATTCTTGCCTTCATTCCATCCTCAACAGTGCAGGAAGGAACCAGGACTCTCTGACAAGCTTCCCTCAAAAGTCCCATGCAAACACACCCTACTATGCACTCTGACACCCACGTTTCGTATTATATGGCACTTGCTGGAGAATGAACCATTTGGGTATTACAACGCAACACAGATGAGTCTTAATTGAACATCAACTTTTAATGACTGATATAGACAAAATAATTAGTTATTTAATGCAGTACATGGCTTCCCTCATTTTCTGGCTCAATGTGACAAGGCTATTACATTCTGAAATAGCTCATAAAATCCACCGGAGCCCATTAGGAAACTCCCTTTGCAGTACAGCTTTCCCTAAAGCCACCTACATTATCTGCAGCTCTGCCGGCAAAAGACCAAAAATAAGAATAATAAAATAAACCAGAAAGAGGCCACCAAGATGATTAAAAGCAAACAAACAAAGACAACTCATCAGGGAAGATTGGGAACTTTGCCGAGAATTTTGTTCACAGGATATTAATTTAAAATCCGTGGCAAAAGAGGAAATGGGAGGTCAGAGTGTAATAAATGCAACACTGCAAATAGCTGTGAATAATGATTTTCAAAAACCTCACTCCACAAAGGCTCTTCAAAAAAACTCGTTAAGGACTAAAATAGCTTTAAGCCTGGCAGTTATCTATTTGCGGACTACAATGCCAAGTGGTCAAACGGATTAAAAGAACTTCCTTAGTGAGACATTTGAAATGTCATTTCTTTATAGGCGATGGCTTAACTGCAATGCATTCCAGATAACATTTATGGATCTACATTAATCTGGATCTGCAGCAAAGGCTTTATATTGGAAATCAAATATCAGGGAGACGATGGCAGCGAATTCGCATTGTTTGTACTAAATGGAACAATGGCATAGTACTTCTAGGAACAAGATGGATGCTAAGCCTCAACGGGCAGACTAGCTGTGCTGCCGGCGAATGAATCCTCAACAGCACAGCTACCATCATTAAGGACATTAATGGAGTTGCCAGGGAATATGCCATAGGGATGGATCCAGTGCATGGTTTGTGGATCCTGGCTCATTCCTTTGTGGCTGTGGTGCACTTGTAAGCCAAGACGACCTTTCCTCAAGCCCTTCTCAAAGAATCTCAATTTTCCCAAATTCATCGATGAAGCATCAGAGACGTCTGAACTGGGAGGTGTGCAATTGTAGCAGGTGCTCTGTTCTTGTTACTGGCCTTTGAGCTCTGTTCTGGCCTTGCCAAGTTATCTTTTTACCTGAGCAAGGCTCTATTTCTATGTTTAGTGAAGTATGGTTGCCGATGGGACTCCGGAGGATTGAGCGGATGAGACCAAAAGTGCGCCCAGCAGTCAAGAAGGATGTTTCTGCATGTGCTGTAGAGGGAAGTGGGTAGCAGATGGGGCTCATCAACTTGGGAAGGTAGCCTAGAAGATGAAAACTCTGGTCCTAAACCTCTGCTGCCTTGTGGGATATCTTTGGGAGAAGAAAAACCTAGAGAGTACACCTACACAAATCTCAAGTAGAGTCCCTAAGATGGTTGGCTGGCACCTTGTACACCTCCTTCTGGCAACACCTGTTGCCAAGCTGGTGCTGAACATATTGCTCTGCTTTCCTTTGGATGACATCAGCAAGGCCAAAAGGGGCAGCCCAGGAACTTAATACACCCTGCCCAGGCTTGAGTCCAGGGGAGGTCACTTTGCTGCTGCTAATGCAGTGGTTTGAAATTCAGTGAGGGACTCCCCAGTCTTGAATGAGGTAACTGTGCCCCTGAAGGACCAGGTGTGCAGCCTGGGAGTCATTTTGGACTCACAGCTGTCCATGGAGGCACAGTCAATACTGTGTCCTGGCCAGCTGTCTACAAGTTCCACCTGGTAAGCAGGCTGAGACCCACCTGCCCGCAGACTGTCTTGCTAGAGTGGTACATGCTCTGGTTATCTCCCGCTTGGACTACTGCAAAGAGCTCTACGTGGGGTTACCTTTGAAGGTGATCAGGAAACTACAAGTAATCCAGAATGCGGCAGCTAGACTGGTGACTGGGAGTGGCTGCCGAGACCATATAACACCGGTTCTGAAAGACCTACATTGGCTCCCAGTACATTTCTGAGCACAATCCAAAGTGTTAGTGCTGACCTTTAAAGCTCTAATTGGCCTTGGCCCAGTATACCTGAAGGAACGTCTCTACCCCCATTGTTCAGTCCAGACACTGAGGTCCAGCTCCGAGGGCCTTCTGGTGGTTCCCTCATTGTGAGAAGTGAGGTTACAGGGAACCAGGCAGAGGGCCTTCTCAGTAGCAGCACCCGCCCTGTAGAACGCTCTTCCATCAAATGTCAAGGAAATAAACAATCTGACTTTTAGTAGATATCTGAAGGCAGTCCTGTTTAGGGAAGTTTATAGTGTTTGATCATGTTTTTAATATTCTGTTGGGAGCCTCCCGGAATGGCTAGGGCAACCTAGTCAGATGGGCGGCATACAAATAATAAAATCATCATTATTATTCTTACTCATCCCCAGCTGCACACTCCATTGTCTCTCAAGACAGATGGATGCCAACCAGGTTGCCGCCTCCTCACTCATGATTCATATCTACATCTTCCATCCACAACTGTGTGGATTGTACTGTAATCCTGATGACATATATTCCATCATGAAGTGTGTCTTCATCAGCCCAGAAAGGTGCAGATGATATCTGCAGCAGGATGGGAGCAACTACAGTCATGCCACTCTAGGAATTCTGGACTGAAGAGTGCCCACTGTTTATCCTGCCCGCATCTGGTCCCGTACTAGAAATGGCTTGGCTGCCTTCTGGTTCCTAAGACTGAATCCGCATCCAAGTATAATTTTGCTTTCCTGTTTTCCCCTCCTGGAATGTGCATGCTTGCTGTTAACTAATGCTGAATTTGCACAATCTTACCTACACACCTATATATCATACAATAGATTTTATGCACAGTGCTGAAAGTAAGAAAGAAAATAAGGAAAGAGAAGAAGAGGCCGGGCGATTCAAAGGGACTGCGATTTAATTGACTTCTAGGATAGCAGAGTTACCAAGTCCCTCTGGGTTTCTGTTGTGACCAAAACAAGCAATGTGCAAACTTTAAAATGTATGGGTGCAAATTTAGAAAGAATAACTGTGGGGGGGGGGGGAAGGCACTCATAATTAAAAAGGAAGGATGGATTGGGCACTGCCTAAGAAGGAAACGGGGTACTAATTGTGTAAAATGCCCTCGTTTCATTAATGATTTGTGCCATTGGAGAATAAATAGTGGCACTACAAAATGTGTTTAGGATCCCCCCCCCCCCAATTTCTTCATTTCATCAGTAGCAATGAATGGATGCCAATTGCAAACAAGTCTTAGGCAAGCTCGGCCAGTTCAAAGTTTACTGCTTTGTTTATGAAATATAAAGAAACATGTTACAAAGGATTACTCCCGCCCTGGACACAACTATTTTAAAAATGTGTTAAGAGTGATGTTGGAAAAATCTAACTACAGCTCTTCTACGTCACATACAGCTTGGCCCTAAGATAATGACTGGCCCTCCTTTTTTTTTTTTTTTGCAATGGTGCTGCAAGTCTAAAGGATGAGACACCAATATCTATCTATCTATCTATCTATCTATCTATCTATCTATCTATCTATCTGGGACGCGGGTGGCACTGTGGGTTAAACCACAGAGCCTAGGACTTGTCGACCAGAAGGTTGGCGGTTTGAATCCCCGCAACGGGGTGAGCTCCCGTTGTTCGGTCCCTGCTCCTGCCAACCTAGCAGTTCAAAAGCACGTCAAAGTGCAAGTAGATAAATAGGTACTGCTCAAGCGGGAAGGTAAACAGCGTTTCTGTGCGCTACTCTGGTTCACCAGAAGTGGCTTAGGCATGCTGCCCACATGACCCGGAAGCTGTCTGCGGACAAATGCCAGCTCCCTCAGCCAATAAAGCAAGATGAGCGCCACAACCCCAGAGTCGGTCACGACTGGACCTAATGGTCAGGGCTCCCTTTACCTTATCTATCTATCTATCTATCTATCTATCTATCTATCTATCTATCTATCATCTATCTATCTATTATCTATCTATCTATCTATCTATCTATCTATCTATCTATCATCTATCTATCTATCTATCTATCTATCTATCTATCATCTATCTATCTATCATCTATCTATCTATCTATCATCTATCTATCCATCATCTATCTATCTATCCATCTATCTATCATCTATGTATCTATCATCTATCATCTATCTATCTATCTATCTATCTATCTATCTATCTATCTATCTATCTATCATCTATCTATATCTGAAGCCATCACATAAACCCTTTAGTGTAGTTTTGCCTCTTAAGTACTGAGCTGGTGATCACTGTGGAGGCAAGCAGGAATGTAAGGTCCAACTGTGCCACAGCCAAACCATGTTCAGTTTAGACATGCCACAAAAATACTGTGACCGGTTGTACATGCAACACTTTGTGGCTGGTCACTGATATGATTAGATGTCAGAAACAGATGCCAAATTTCCACAAGAAGACCAAAGAAAGCTAGGTCATTTGGTATGACAACTTTTCCTGCTGTTTAAGATGCAAAGGGTGTGTTTTTAAGATGCAGATGCTCCTCACATGTATTGCTGAGCTTTCGACACCATGAAAGGCCATTCGATGTGCACTATGACCAACACCACTCAGAACACTAAATTCTCTCTCTGTACCCCGCCCAACTCAAAAGAAGCAATTTCTATGAACCTTACAGTCCATAAGAGGCTACGGTGGGACAACTGCCAGTGTCAATATTTTTATTCCTTGACTTCTGGTGTTCTTGGATTAGCCCCAAACAGAAGGCTCTTTATTAAGAGCAGAGAGGTATGCGCCGTTCAGAAACACACACACGCAGCAACTTGCGAATAAAGCTCATTTCAATCATTCAATGTTTGTTTGTGTCTCTTCATGGATGTTTCGAGGTGGGGCAGGATGGGTGAGCTCAGCAGGTCAGAGCCTAAGATAGGTTAACCAGCTCAGTGAGACGGCATTTGTTTCTCACGCAGAAAGGTCCCGCCTGAAACCCTGGAGAAACCATCGCTAGCCAGTGTAGACAATACTGAAGGAGATGTACCAATGGCCTGACTCGCTTTAAGACCGCTTGCTATGTTCCTAAGGAAGTTGCCCGTCTCTCCCAACCCCCAAGCCCTGCAGCCGCCTGCACATGCCAAAAGCCTTTGCGTGGTCTGGTGAGCCATGATGTGAGGGGCTGCTGAAAGAACTGCCTCAAATCAGATGAGGACCTTAAGATAACTTAAGGATGATTATGGGAGGGAAGGGTTCCTCTTTCTCTCTCCCCCCCCCCGCACCGCAGTTCTCTGTGCTCTATCACACATTGTTTGGGGGGACCTCCAACCCTCCAGAGATGCTTTGCGAGGAGCCGAGGTGAGGACCAGAAACTTTCCTTCCATGAACTCCCTTCAGTGAATTGGGGCTTTATTGCCACCTGACCTGGCATAAGCACCAGGGCCATGCAAGGCAGATGCTGAGGCCTACTGCTGTGAAGAAAGTGCTACAAAGTGGTCTTCTTGTTTGAGAGAGAAAGGGAGTAAAGAAGAATCTCAGAAACTTTCTCAGAAAAATCAATCATTTAAGAACTACTGGTTCAGCTCTGGCTTACACACCTCAAATCAAGAATCTGGCTTTTAAATAGAGATGGGTAAATCTGTCGATTTTAAACCCCGCCCCATTCTTCTCAATTATTCTTACATTTCTCATGGCAATTAATCAGCATTTCAGTGCGAAGTTCCCTTTAATATGTACATTTTAAAATGCAGTTTTGCCTAATATGCACATTTCTCCAAAGCAATGAATTTTTTTATGTTATTGCTACCAATATGTAAGGGGGACGCGGGTGGCGCTGTGGGTAAAAGCCTCAGCGCCTAGGGCTTGCCGATCGAAAGGTCGGCGGTTCGAATCCCCGCGGCGGGGTGCGCTCCTGTCGCTCGGTCCCAGCGCCTGCCAACCTAGCAGTTTGAAAGCACTCCCGGGTGCAAGTAGATAAATAGGGACCGCTTACTAGCGGGAAGGTAAACGGCGTTTCCGTGTGCTGCTCTGGCTTGCCAGATGCAGCTTGTCACGCTGGCCACGTGACCCGGAAGTGTCTCCGGACAGCGCTGGCCCCCGGCCTCTTGAGTGAGATGGGCGCACAACCCCAGAGTCTGTCAAGACTGGCCCGTACGGGCAGGGGTACCTTTACCTTTTACCAATATGTGCCTCTCTCCATATGAACCTACCTGGACCCTGAGATCACCACCTGAGGCCCCTTTTCATAAGAGTTCTGGAGGGTGGCAACATGAAAACGGGCCTTTTCTGCAGTGGCTCCCCATTTGTGGAATGCTCTCACCAGGGGTGTTTTTGGCTGGCGCCTTCATTATATACCTTTAGGCCCCAGGTAAAAATGTTCTTCTTTAACATCTTACTTCCCATTTTAATGTGTTTGTGGCATGGGGGTGGGGAAGAGAGGGTTATTGGTTTGTGTTTGATGTTTTTATCATGTATTTTAAGCTTTTTATTATATTGAACTGCCCTGAGATCTACAGATGAAGGGCAATATAATAATAATAATAATAATGATGATGATGATGATGATGATGATGTGTACATGCCTTTAGCTCAGAATATGCATTTCTCTACTCATTACTTGGATGCAG